>NW_027362761.1:69398205-70648205 GCF_046119375.1 Phyllobates terribilis | reverse complement strand
ATAGGAACTGATGTAACCTAGTCCTGAAAAGGACTCCAATTACAATTAGTCTTTACTCCCACAATCTATCTATTTAAGAGCACAGACCTGCCTGATAAAAGTCGTAGGAAATGCTGTAACCTAGTCCTTAAAAGGACTGCAATCACAACTATTCCCTACTCCCAAGCTATCTGTAGATTTGTGCGAAAATTGGCTTGAAATTAACAAGGTATAGCGCACACAGCAACAGCGGTGCCGTCTAACACGCAGCTGCAGCAGTGAGAAAATGGTGGCGACGGGGAAAATGGCTTGGTCTTATAGGGCAAGGACATGTGACATACACTGCCAATGACACATGCCCTTGCTTGTGTGAAAAAAAGCACTTCGCTCCGTGTGTGCGCTGCTGATAGGCTGACAGATTGCACCTCCCCACTGCAAATGCGGGAAAGAGAAAAAAAAATGGAGATCTTCATTGTTCCTGCAGAGATCCATCCCCTGCCCCTCCCCCCACCCCGCTGTACACTCAAACTGCGTATTAACATTAATTTTCATCATTACTGAGAAAAAATCCAGTTATGATTTTGGTGCACGAACAGTTATCGAACATAACCTCGAACAGCCGAATTTTTCTCAAATTGTTCGTGTTCGCCGAACGGCTCGAACACCGCCCAAAACAGCTCGAATTTGAGATTGGCGAACAGTTCGAGTAGAACAACGCTCATCTATACTTAACACAGCTCCTAATCCCTCGTTGCTGGCATCAGTGTACAGCAGGAACGGTTGGCTGTAGTCAGGGTAGGCTAGGATCTCTTCGCCAGTCAGGATCTCCTTCATCACCTCAAAGGATTCAGCTTGCTCCTTACCCCACTGGAACGGGGGGTTTCTGCCTCTCCCGGACTGTCCTACCAGGAGATCTTGCAAAGGCACCGTTTTCTTGGTATAGTCCTTCACAAACCTCCGGTAATACCCGACTAGTCCCAGGAACTGACGTACCTCCTTGAGGCTCTTCGGTTCCGGCCATTTCTGGATGGCAGTGACCTTCTCCAGGTCCAGTGCTACTCCTTCTGGACTGACGATGTGCCCCAGGTACTGTACCTTTCGCTTGAGCAGGTGGCACTTGGAGGGCTTCAGCTTCATCCCATACCGGGAGAGCGACTCAAATACCTCTGCCAGGTGCTTCAAATGGTCCTCGTACGTTTTGGAGTACACTATCTTGTCATCCAGGTATAGCAGTACGGTCTCGAAGTTGCGGTGCCCCAGGCAGCACTCCATCAATCTCTGGAACGTTCCGGGGGCGTTACAGAGTCCAAACGACATACTGTTGAACTCGCAGAGTCCCATCGGGGTGGTGAAGGCCGTCTTCTCCCGATCCTCCTCAGCAACAGCTACTTGCCAGTACCCATTAGTGAGGTCAAGGGTGGAGAAGTAATTTGCAGACTTTAATGCAGCCAGGGATTCCTCTATACAGGGCAAAGGGTATGCATCTTTGTGTGTTATGCGATTTACCTGTCTGTAATCTACACACATTCTCATGCTTCCATCCTTTTTCCTGACTATGACCAGGGGAGCTGCCCAGGGACTACAGCTATCCCTTACTACCCCTGTCTTCTTCATGTCGTGCAACATCTCCTTCGCCTTCTGGTAGTGGGCTGGTGGTATGGGCCTGTAACGTTCTTTGATGGGTGGATGGTCACCTGTGGGTATATGGTGTTGTACCACTTTAATCCTCCCAAAGTCAAGTGGGTGTTTACTGAATACCTGCTCGTATTCCTGAACCACCCGGTGTACACCCTGCTTCTGATGGGCAGGAGTGGTGTCTGTCCCAACATGGAGCTGTTGACACCAATCCTCCACCTGGGTTCCCGGGTCATTATCCTCCACTTCATCTGTTGAGGTTAAGGACTCCGCCGTGTGTATGGAGTTGTTATCTACTGTGTACAGTTTGGCAACAGTGGCGTAGCGTGGTAATCTTACCTCGTCCTCCCCATAGTTTAGGAGGCGTACGGGCACCCTCCCATTGCGTACATCCAATACCCCTCTGGCAGTCAAGAGTGTAGGTCTATGTTCCGAGCTAAGGGGCTCTACTACCGCCTGGTAGCTCCGTCCTTTGAGACCTACAGTGGTGGCCAAAAGTATTGGCACCCCTGCAATTCTGTCAGATAATACTCAGTTTCTTCCTGAAAATGATTGCAATCACAAATTCTTTGGTATTATTATCTTCATTTAATTTGCTTGCAAGGAAAAAACACAAAAGAGAATGAAGAAAAAATCAAATTATTGATCATTTCACACAAAACTCCAAAAATGGGCCAGACAAAAGTATTGGCACCCTCAGCCTAATACTTGGTTGCACAACCTTTAGCCAAAATAACTGCGAACAACCGCTTCTGGTAACCATCAATGAGTTTCTTACAATATTCTGCTGGAATTGTAGACCATTCTTCTTTGGCACACTGCTCCAGGTCCCTGATACTTGAAGGGTGCATTCTCCAAACTGCCATTTTGAGATCTCTCCACAGGTGTTCTATGGGATTCAGGTCTGGACTCATTGCTGGCCACCTTAGAAGTCTCCAGTGCTTTCTCTCAAACCATTTTATAGTGCTTTTGGAAGTGTGTTTTGGGTCATTGTCCTGCTGGAAGACCCATGACCTTCTTTCTCACACTGGGCCCTACATTATGCTGCAAAATTTGTTGGTAGTCTTCAGACTTCATAATGCCATGCACACGGTCAGCATCAGGGACCCTCCGCCATGTTTGACTGTAGGGACCATGTTCTTTTCTTTGAATGCCTCTTTTTTTTTCCTGTACACTCTATGTTGATGCTTTTTCCCAAAAAGCTCTACTTTTGTCTCATCTGACCAGAGAACATTCTTCCAAACGTTTTAGGCTTTCTCAGGTAAGTTTTGGCAAACTCCAGCCTGGCTTTTTTATGTCTCGGGGTAAGAAGTGGGGTCTTCCTGGGTATCCTACCATACAGTCCCTTTTCATTCAGACGCCGACGGATAGTACGGGCTGAAACTGTTGTACCCTCGGACTGCAGGGCAGCTTGAACTTGTTTGGATGTTAGTCGAGGTTCTTTATCCACCATCCGCACAATCTTGCGTTGAAATCTCTCGTCAATTTTTCTTTTCCGTCCACATCTAGGGAGGTTAGCCACAGTGCCATGGGCTTTAAACTTCTTGATGACACTGCGCACGGAAGACACAGGAACATTCAGGTCTTTGGAGATGGACTTGTAGCCTTGAGATTGCTCATGCTTCCTCACAATTAGGTTTCTCAAGTCCTCAGACAGTTCTTTGGTCTTCTTTCTTTTCTCTATGCTCAATTTGGTACACACAAGGACACAGGACAGAGGTTGAGTCAACTTTAATCCATGTTAACTGGCTGCAAGTGTGATTTAGTTATTGCCAACACCTGTTAGGTGCCACAGGTAAGTTACAGGTGCTGTTAATTACACGAATTAGAGAAGCATCACATGATTTTTCAAACAGTGCCAATACTTTTGTCCACCCCTTTTTTTAGGTTTGGTGTGGAATTGTATCCAATTTGGCTTTAGGACAATTCTTTTTGTGTTTTTTCATTGAAGACAAATTAAATGAAGATAATAATACCAAAGAATTTGTGATTGCAATCATTTTCAGGAAGAAACTGAGTATTATCTGACAGAATTGCCGGGGTGCCAATACTTTTGGCCACCACTGTATTGCTGCTCTACACCAAATCAGCATTTCACTCATCGGGGGAATCACAATGGGTACCAGGTCTGTCACCCGTACATTACCAATTTCACCGCCTGTTAGCTTTACCTGTTGCTGGTACATAAGGGCTCGGATCTCTTTCTGAAGTGCCCTCCTCTGCCCTGGTCTGGCAGTGTCAGCTGTTTGTTGGAGCAAGAACAACACTTCTCCCAAACAGGTACTAACAATATTTGTGCCAAGTACCATATACAAGTCTGTATCATCAGGATTAGTCTCTACTACAATTAGTCCCTGGTCCTTCAGTTCCACTCTTCCCACCTTTACTGCCACATCCTTAACCCCGACTAGGTTAAGGGGGAGGCCATTTGAGGCATACACGGAAAGATTTGGATCTGGTGGGTGAAGTTCGTCTATGGACCAGAACCTTTTGTAAAGGACATCAGGCATGATGGTTACCTGAGATCCTGTGTCCAACAGAGCAGGTGTCGCGATGCCATCCAGCACGATGGACAGGAAAGGTCTTCCTCCCACGAACCTGCAGTACCAGTTTGATGGGCCTGAGGGGTCTACTCCTGGGTGTTGGCCCTCGGCCCCAGGGTTTGCTCGTTTAAAGGACAGCTCCGGACGGCGTGACCTGTCCTGTGGCACCGGTGGCAGACAGGGTCCTTCGGCGGGCGGCGTTGGTCACTGGTCCTCCCAGGGGGTGGCGTTATCCTCCTCCTTCTCATCCAAGGGACATCCTCAGGGCTGTCGGCTAGCAGGATCCTTCCTTCTGCCTCGGGCTCCATTCGCAGCTACAGAGCACTCAGTACAGTGGTCAGGGTTTTGCTCAACTGACGCACTTCAGAGCGCAGGCTGTCCAGCTCACTAGGGGACGTTGCATGCACCTTGGCTTCAGCAGCCACCGGGGAGAAGGTGGACGCTGCGAGCACTGGGGTGGCCCCACCCTGGTAACATTGGGTAGCAGTTGTTTCCAGGGGTTGCAGTCCTTTTATAGCCATGTCCTTAAGGGTGTCAAAGGTGGCATCTGGATGATCCAGGGATCACCAATGCACAGTCCTGCTCTCCTCTTGAGACCTCAGTCCCCAGATAAACTGTTCCTTCAGCATCCTATTTTCATTATCGATGCTGGTTGGACTAACCTGTTTCAGAGCTCGCAGGGCCCCTTGTAAACGCCAGGCATAGTCCCGAACACTATCCTCCGGTTGCTGAGAGCAGTTGTAGAACCTCATCCGGAGGTCTGTCTCAGTACGATTCTCAAAGACAGTCTGTAACTTTTTAAAGATTGCGGACACTGACTCCTGGACTGCGGCCAACCAGGTTTCTACTTCTCGCTCCGCAGCACCAGTCAATTGTCCCAATACAACAGCGGCTCTTTGCTTGCCGGTCATAGAGTACATGTCCAGTATACCACATATTTTCCTTTTGAATCCAGACAGGGTATCTGGTTTGCCTGTGTATTGGGGAACCACTTCGCTCCAGGGATGTACGGTAGGGCCATGGGTATGACAGGGGTTACAAGCCCTGCTGGTGGAGCGGCAGCTCCGGCCTGCTCGGCGCCGGGCGTGGGTTGATCATCGGGGCCGTTAACCGGTACTCCGACGTTGTGCTGTTCTTCGGACATTCTGGTGCCCCCCTAGCGAACCGTGGCCTACCTTCTTTTCTTTTCTTCTGGTAGGCCGCAGCTCCGCAGGTGACGGTCTTCCTTCAGGACCTTGCGTCGCTTGCGTCCTACGTCAGAGCGTTCACCGGGGCTCCTTCCAGGACCTGGCGCTTCCTGGTTTGACGTCGAGGCGTGGGGCATGTCCGGGGCTTCGCGCGCTTCAGCAGGTACGCCTCTCAGTTTCCCGCGGTTACGCCCTTCTTCCTGCTCGATGGCACAACAATGGCGGCGATCTTCGTCACAGTTAAATACACAGTTCTGATTAAAGGCTGTAACGGGTCTGGGAGGCGGAACCTCTGAGCAACTATACAAGGGGGCGGTCCTTGTAAGGAAACGGGTGGCTCCCAGGGAAGACGGGCTGGTAATCACGGCAAGTGACAGGGACAGTCTCTGGGTAGAAGGGCAGGTAGTCACGGCAAGTGACAGGGACAGTCTCTGGGTAGAAGGGCAGGTAGTCACGACAAGTGACAGGGACAGTCTCTGGGTAGAAGGACGGGTACTCACGGCAAGTGACAGGGACAGTCTCTGGGTAGAAGGACAGCAGGCAGGTGGCTGGTGAGCGCTCCCAGGTGAGCGGGCGAGAGTCTCTGGACAGGCAGGTGGTCACGGCTAGTGACGGCAGAGCCTCCAGGTAGGCTAGCAGGCAGGTAGCAGATGAGCGCTCCCAGGTGAGCAGACAAGAGTCTCTGAACAGGCAGGTGGTCACGACAAGTGACGGCGGAGCCTCCAGGTAGGCTAGCAGGCAGGTAGCAGATGAGCGCTCCCAGGTGAGCAGACAAGAGTCTATGGACAGGCAGGTGGTCACGGCAAGTGACGGCGGAGCCTCCAGGTAGGCTAGCAGGCAGGTAGCAGATGAGCGCTCCCAGGTGAGCGGGCAGGCTGGTCCATAGACAGACTGACAGGTGTCGGAAGGCAGACCGTCGGACCGCAGGCTTGCAAGCAGGTAAACGGATATCTGGCAGGTATCAAGCAGGAATCTGGCAGGTGACTGGCAGGTAACAGGCAGGATTCTGGCAGGTGACTGGCAGGTAACAGGCAGGAATCTGGCAGGTGACTGGCAGGTAACTGGAAACGGGACCTGAGGGCTGAAGCAGAGTGAAGGCTTTGCAACAACATTGCTCGGGCACCTCCATTTTGGAGGAGGTGCCTTATATATGGTGAAGTCCTCCGGCCATTGGCCGGGGACTCCTTAGGACGGCGCGCGCGGCCCCTTTAAGAGAGGGGGAGCGCGCGCCCTAAGCACCGTGGCCGGGAAGCAAAGCGCGCTGCCAGCAGAGCGGGAGGAAGACGCCGGGCACAGAGCGGAGAGGTGAGGGGAACAGCGTCCCTGCCTAGCAGGAGGCAGGGACGCCGACGCTACAGTACCCCCCCCTTTAGGCCCCCCCTTTTTTAGGCCAGAGAGAAATGTATTAAGGATGAGAGGGGCATAGATGTTCTCCCGGGGCTCCCACGTTCTCTCCTCAGGACCAAACCCCTTCCAATCTACCAGAAAAAAGGTTTTTCCTCTTACCCTTTAGGTGGCCAGAATGTTCTCTACCTCAAACTCGTTCTCAGCGGAAACCGGAGCAGGAGGCGTACCTGTAGACTTGGAAAAAGAGTTAAGTACCACGGGTTTGAGGAGAGCTACATGGAAGGAGTTAGGGATCCGTAAGTTGGCCGGGAGTTTTAATTTATAGGCCACCGGGTTGATCTGTTTGATAACTTCCAGTGGGCCGATGAACCGAGGCCCTAACTTGTAGGAGGGAATCTTGAGCCGGACATATTTGGACGAGAGCCAGACTTTATCTCCAGGACGGAATTGTGGAGGATCCAGGCGTTTCTTGTCAGCGTGTTTTTTCATCCGTTCGGACGACTGAAGGACTGCGGATCGGGTACTCTCCCAAATGGAGGAGAATTCGCGAACGAGAGATTCCGCAGCCGGATTGTCCACCGAGGTGGAGACGGGAAATGGGATCCGAGGATGCTGACCGAAGACTACAAAAGGGTCTTTAACCCTTTCACTGAGCCCAGCAAGAAATAGACTTTTCAGAGCAGAATCGTTCCACCCTGTTTGAGTGGACCAACGACGAAAATGAGTACAATATTTTTCCACATTACCTGATCCTTGCTTTAAACGTCTCAACTCAGTCTCAGCTGATGCGACACGGTCAGGATCATCATATAATAGTCCCAAAGCAGAAAAAAAACTATCCACTGATCTGAAGCATGTATCACTAGGTTGCAAAGAAAAGGCCCACTCCTGAGGCTCTTTGCGCAAAAGTGACATTATGAACCCTACGCGCTGGGATTCATCCCCAGAGGACTTGGGTCTCAAACGAAAATACAATAAGCAAGCATTTTTAAATGAAAAAAATTCTCGATGTTCACCAAAAAATAAATCCGGCAAACATACCTTAGGCTCCAAGAAATATGCTCCAGGACAGTTACTCACGTGCTGACGGAGCTCGGCCACTTCCAGAGAGAGTCCCTGCAGGTGTTTAGCCAAATCCTGAACCGACACCATGATGGAACAAAAAAAAATCTTTCCTTAGAGAATTTGCAGGCTGGACTTACTGTTATGTTCTGCTACCAAAGCTAAGGAAAGAGAGGAGATCTGTCCCTACTATAGGACTCAGCTGAATCCCTACGATGTAACAGGGAACCTGATCCTGCGATCAGACCTGCTAAAGTCCTAATCTAGTCTGTACGAAGACCTATAGATGTGGGGAGGGAATCCCTACAAGTACTAAGGACTGGAAGGAATATGGGACACCTCCTAACAGAAATAGTAGCAGACAGACGAACAAACAAAATAGATAGAACATAGAGGTCCGTAGACCAAGCAAACTAACAGAGATAGATACAGAGCACAGGCTAGCTAGAAAGTAGATATACAATGAAGTCCAGCAAAGCCAGAAGGGCGGAGCAGGATTAAATAGGCCAACAAGGTCATGTGACCAGCAAAGGAAAAAAAACCTAACAGCAAGGTTCTAACAGGTTCCTCCTGGTCCGGCTCTTCTGCCCTGCGCTCTGTTCTTGCAGCCGCTGCTCTCGGACCCGCCTCTCTCTCCGTTCTCGCTCGAAGTCTGCCAACTGCTGGCGGCAGCACTCCACACGCTCCGCTGCGGCTGCCCGAGTTTCCTGAGTGAACCCCATGAGGTCTCCTCCGGTGGGGTCCCACTCGAATTGTGCTTCTTCTAGCGGGAGCGGGGTTCTCCTGACGGGCTTCGGAGCCGGAATCAGGGGCTCGCACAGGGGCCTTGCTCTTTGGAGTTCCAGTTGGTAGTACTCCTGGGGCCATACAAAGGGCTGCCCATCCGGGCACGTGTGCTGGGCAAATAGATCTTCGCCCAGGTGCGGCACTCGAGATGTTGAGGGCGCGTTGATGGTAGCGGCGCCCGGGTTCACCAGGCCTTGCGACCAGGCTTGGGGCACCCTAAAGGTAAAGGGCACCGTAAGGACGGCGGCGCCCGGGGTTATTCGGCCCTGCGACCAGGCCGGTGGCTCCGCGGAGGTAGGGGGCGCTGTTGGAATTGCGGCGCCCGGGTGTACTAGGCCTTGCGACCAGGCCGGTGGTATTTCCTGCTTGGCCACGCTCGAGGTCGAGGCGTGTGACGTCACAGGGGTCGCGGCCGCGGTTTCCGGTTGAGGCCTAGTCGGCGGCGGTGACGATGCAGCGACGGGCACGGCAGGGGGAACTTCGGGCTCTGCGACGGGGAGCTGGGGCAGGTACACGGTTTCTCGGCTCGGGGTATAGACGTCCCCTTTACCTGCCTCCATTCGTTCAGCTCCCTTCTCGGCGCCGTCTCCGGCCTTGAGTCCTCCTGCACCATCCTCAGAGGCGGTCTGTCTCCTCGTCTCGGGTGGCGTGCTCCGCTGTCGGGTTTCGGTCTGCTGGGCCATCTCCCGGCTCCACTCCGCCAACGTCTCTCGCTGTACCCGGGCCATCCTCCGTGCGAGGCTCTCCAGCGCAGTCTGTGCACACTCCCGGTCTCGGGGGAGCTGTGCCAGGACCTCCACTAAGCCTAGTGGGGTCGTTGCTTGCAGCAGGCTCCTGACCACTGGGTCGGTGCTGCCTGACTCTCCCTCCATCTCCGGGTAGGCTTTCTCTGGACTCCTCTCCAGACTTCTTGTCTCCGGGTGCGCTCTCTCCAGACTGCTCCAGGCGACACCCATCTTTGCTCTCTTGTTCTGTCTCCGCCCACATTGAGGGTGGTCCCGGGGCAACTTAGTGATTGTCAGTTCCAGGGGCAGTTCTCTCACGCTGATGGACACTTCCAGCATCACAGTCTCTGTTGGTGGGCGCGGTTTCCGCTTTTGGCGCCATTCTTCGACCTGGCCCACGATGGGAGGTGGCCTCTTGCCACCCTCTGGCACGCCCATAATGGCGTCCGCTCTTCCAAGGCGGGAAATCTTTGGAAATGGCGGGAATCGTCTCCCAGTGGCGGGAAACTCCACGGATGGCGGGAAAAAGCTGCAAATGGCGGACAACCGGCGGGAAACGACCTGTGATGGGGTCCGTTGGCGGGGACCCTCCGGAACCGTCGGGAGACTTCTTTTTGAGGTAACGGTGAACTTTTCTTCAGGCACGCAGTACCCGGTTGTTGCGGGCACGTAATCCTGCCGACTACGCCAAAGTTGACGCGCCCCCTGGGCCAGTGTTGTTTGGGGGATACCCGGAGCCGGATCAGATGGGGGTTGTAGTCTCCGAGTGGCGGTGACCCGGTCCGTGCCCAGGGTGTCAAGCTCAGTGTGTGGCAGTCCTACAGATGTTGCTGGATGTTCTTTTGTGTCGACTACGCCACCCGTTGATTTGCGGTCACTACGGCCGCCGCTGCAGCAGGGTCCGCTGAGGCTGGTGATGTGTGTGCAGCTCAGGTAGTATAACCCCCAACGGGAGGGGTATAGCCTCAGGGGGTCAGGTGTAGAGGATGGTGGTTGTGGAGGTGCAGTGAGGATGGTAATGAGACTCAGAGTCGGGCTGTGCAGTTCAGGGTCTTTACTTACTGCTGTTATTCTGGTCACTCCGGCCTTGAGCGACCGCCCGAGCCGTGCTGCGTCCACCAGGTCCTGGACTCGGCCAACTCCCAAGTAATTCTGGAGCGTGATCCTGAGCTCCCTTTCTGACGTTCCTTCTCTCTGGCCTTCCCCACCAGGGATCCACCTAAGTCCGGCTCCCTCGGGCCTCTTGTTGGTAAACCCTTGTCTCTGGGTTCCCTGACCCTATTCTTGGTCTGCCTTCCGGGTGGATTTAGTGGGTGGTCGTGGCAGATCCTGCCCACGACCTCCGGTCTCTGGCTGAGGATTAGTGCCCTCCACCAGCTTGGGATCCGGTACCCTTATGCCAACTCTTCACCCTCTGGTCTAATTTTGGGATCTTGGAGTTCTCTCTTCTCCCCCTCTGGGTCCTTCTTTCTCCTCTCTCTCTCTGGGCCTTGGAGCTGGCTGAGCTTCTCTGCTCTGCTCCTCAGGTTACACTCTGACAGACTGAAGCTGATCTCAGATGGTTCCCACCTTATATACTCCCTCTATGTGTGAGCTCAGGTGACCAGCACCCAATGAGCTCCTAGCACTACCCAGACTGCTCCCCCTATCTGCCCCTACACTACTGGGATGTTCCACCCCCCTCCCACTCCAGCCAGGGACAGACACTGTCGTACCTGCACATTTCTCTAGTGGGAGTACCATTGGTCTGTCCCCCGGAAATGGGATGTGTGTAGTGCATGCAGCCTACTGAGCTCAGTTCCACACTCCATCCTTACCCGGGAGTGGAATACCACACCTCTGGCTTGAGGTGTAATACCCCTGTAGCAGCCGAATCCTCAGGGTGCTACAGATGAATGGAGCAAACCAACACCTCCACATTGTCTGTTCTAAGGTCTGGCGGTATGTGAAAATTTCAGCCCACCAAACGAGAGCAGCAGCGGCAGTGGTGTCTGACTGCTGGATCCAGGTTTCAGTAAGAAACAGAAGGTTAAAGGAATTAGAAAAGAAAAAATCATGAATGTAAGTTAGTTTGTTACACACTGACCGTGCGTTCCAGAGGGCACAATGAAAAGCGATAGGAGAAGGCATGCACTGAATGTTAATAAGATTGGCAGGGTTTCTATATGCAGCTGGAAGGGAGTTATATATACTAGTGAAGGGAGGCCCACGGTTGGAGGAGATGTCGCCAGCGACTAGGAGAAGGAGAAAAAAGAAAAAGAGCAGGTGGTGCAATGATTTGTATGAATGTTTTGAGTGCTGTATGGTGGTGGTGGATGGTTTGGAGTATTTTTATTTATTTTTACTCACTTATATAGCGCCATGAATTCCACAGCTCTTAACAGACATATTATCGGCACTGACCCCATTGGGGCTCACAATCTATCAGTATGTCTTCGGAATGTGGGAGGAAACCGGAGTACCCAGAAGAAACCCACGCAAACACGGGGAGAACATACAAACTCCTTGCAGATGTTGCCTTTGGTGGGATTTAAACCCAGGACTCTAACGCTGCAAGGCTGCAGTGCTAAACACTGAGCCACTGTGCTGGAGTAGGTGGGAAATGTCAGTAGAGCCTCCGAGTTATACATGGGAGAGGGGAGAAGGGATGGGTTTATGTGGAGAGAATGCACAGAATGTGTAGAAGAGCAGGAGAGTTGTGAGAAAGCAGAAGTTAAAACATAAGAAGCAGAGTGATATGACCAATATATAATGCAGTACAACTGACCAAGAAGCATGTCTTGTGCACCTTACCTGTCTCCTGCCCTGTCCAACTGCCATGTATAACTGCAAACACTTTAAAGATACTGCACTTAAAATATATTGCACGCATGCCCGTAGCCAGAACTGAATATATAGGAAATATCTGCTAGAGTATAGCACCAATTGACCACATTGAATAATTAAACAATTAGCACAAGACCAGAGCAGACATTTCTATGGAAGATAAACAAACCCATGCTGAACAGTGAGGCCATAAAACATCAGTGAAAGAGATAGCTTTGAACACTTTAAAACAGAAAAAAAAAGTTATTATCAAAGTAATTATGACATTGTTTTTTTCTCTCATACATTCTAATATTTATGTGGCAAAAGTAGGCCAATATGATTTGAATTTTTTAATTAAGGATAACGTCTCTCCTTGTTGAGAGTGACATGCCATTGTAAGGGGGCCATGCAATGCTCCTCTGAGAAATTAAATATGTAAATTGCCTCTTCAGAGAGGAAGAGAACTAGAACTCTAGTGCCACCTATTGGAAGTAGCAATCCTAAAAGTCAATATTGACCCTTTAATGAGCCTTTAACCCCTTTACCCCCGATGGTGGTTTGCACGTTAATGACCAGGCAAATTTTTACAATTCTGACCACAGTCACTTTATGAGGTAATTACTCTGGAACGCTTCAACGGATCCCCCTGATTCTGAGATTGTTTTTTCGTGACATATTGTACTTCATGATTGTGGTAAAATTCCTTCGATATCACTTGCGTTTATTTGTGAAAAAATCGAAAATTTGGCGAAAATGTAGAAAATTTAGCAATTTTCAAAATTTTAATTTTTATGCCCTTAAATCAGAGAGATATGTCACACAAAATAGTTAACCAATAACATTTCCCACATGTCTACTTTAAATCAGCACAATTTTGCAACAAAAATTTTTTTTTAGTAGGGAGCTATAAGGGTTAAAAGTTGACCAGCGATTTCTCATTTTAATAACAAAATTTACAAAACCACTTTTTTAGAGACCACATCACATTTGACGTGACTTTGAGGGGCCTTTATGACAGAAATACCCAAAAGTGACACCATTCTAAAAACTGCACCCCTCAAGGTGCTCAAAACCACATTCAAGAAGTTTATTAACCCTTCAGGTGCTTCACAGGAATTTTTGGAGTGTGGAATAAAAAAATGAACATTTAACTTTTTTCACAAAAATATTACTTTAGACCCAATTTTTTTTATTTTCGCAGGGGTAATAGGAAAAAATGGACCCCAAAATTTGTTGTGCAATTTCCCCTGAGCACGCAGATACCCCATATGTGAGGAAAAACCACTGTTTGAGGGCATGGCAGGGTTTGGAAGGGAAGGAGCGCCATTTGACTTTTTGAATGTAAAATTTGCTTGAATAATTAGCGGACGCCATGTTGTGTTTGGGGAGCCCCTGATGTGCCTAAATAGTGGAAACCCCCCACAAGTGACACCATTTTGGAAACTAGACCCCATAGGGAACTTATCTAGATGTATGGTGAGCACCCTGAACCCCCAGGTGCTTCACAGAAGTTTATAACATTGAACCGTAAAAATAAAATTTTCACACTTTTCCAACAAAAATGTTTTTCAGCCCCCAATTTTGCATTTTCATAAGGGTAACAGGAGAAATTGCACCATGCAGTTTGTTGTGCAATTTCTCCTGAGTAAGCTGATACCCCATATGTGGGGGAAAACCACTGTTTGGACGCACGGCAGAGTTTGGAAGGGTAGGAGCACCATTTGACTTTTTGAATGTAAAATTAGCTTGAATAATTAGCGGATGTGCCCCTGATGTGCCTAAACAGTGGAAACCCCCCACAAGTGACACCATTTTGGAAACTAGACCCCTTAGGGAACTTATCTAGATGTGTGGTGAGCACCCTGAACCCCCAGGTGCTTCACAGAAGTTTATAACATTGAACCGTAAAAATAACATTTTCACATTTTTTCAACAAAAATGTTTTTCAACCCCCAATTTTGCATTTTCACAAGGGTAACAGGTTGCGTTTGGGGAGTCCCTGATGTGCCTAAATAGTGGAAACCACCCCACCCTTCCCCCAGTGACTCCATTTTGGAAGCTACATCCCTCCAGGATTTTATCAAGGGGTATAGTGAACATTTTGAACCCAGAGGTACGACACAGAATTTGATAACATTAGGTCATCATATTGAATAAGTTGTCATTAGTCTTGAGTGCAAGTGCTCGCTATTTGAGTTTGCATCAGGTACTAGGGTATGCACCAAGTATCGCAGGTGCTCAAGTGACATGCTCGAGTCCCTGCCCCGCATGTTTTTTTTATTAGACACCCAAAAAAAAACATGCGGGGATCGCTCGTGCATGGCAGGCAATCCCCGCAAGGTTTTTTTGGCTGTATAACAGCTGCAAAACATTTGGGGAGGAGACTCGAGCATGTCACTCGAGCACCCGCCATACTCGGTGCATACCCAAGCACCCGATGCAAACTCAAATAGCGAGTACTTGCGCTCACTAGTCGCCATATCATCGTCATTTTTTTTTCTTTACTCCTGAGAAAATCCCAACCCCAACCCGAACCTTAGCCCAACCTTAACCTTAGCCTAACCCTAACCTTAGCCTAACCCTAGCCCAACCCTAACCCTAGCCCAACCCTAACCCCAACCCTAGCCCAACCCTAACCCCAAGCCTAGGCCAACCGTAACCCCAACCCTAGCCCCAACCCTAACCCTAGCCCAACGTTAACCCAAACCCTAGCACAATCCTAGCACAACCCTAACACTAAAGTTTATTTTTTACGCCGTTCCTCGTGTGGTATAAGTGATTAGACGACCTTATTCTTCGGGTCGGTGCAATTACAGCAATGCCAGATTCATATCGGGTTTTTATGATTGATAGCTGTCACACACTAAAAGACGCATTTCTTTGCAAAGACTAGTTTTTGCATCGCCATATTTTGAGAGCTATAATTTTTACATATTTCGGCCGACAAAGTCATGTGACTTGTTTTTTGCGGGACAAGTTGACGTTTTTATCTGCATCATTTTCGGGGAAATTACATTTTTTGATCGCTTTCTATTCCGATTTTTGGGAGACTGAATAAACAAAAGCCAACAATTCAGGAATTTTTTTTTTTTTATGCCGTTCTGCGTGTGGTAAAATTGATAAGGTAACTTTATTCTTCGGGTCAGTATGTTTACAGCGGTAATATATTTTGGCGCTTTTACACAATAAAAACTATTTTATAGAAAAAAGAATTGTTTTTGCATCGCTTTATTCTGAGAGCTATAACTTTTTTATTTTTCTGTTGTTGGAGCTGTCTTGCAGCTTGTTTTTTGCGGGACAAGATGACGTTTTCAGCTCTACCATTTTTATTTACATTCGTCTTTTTGATTGGGTTTTATTCCATTTTTTGTTTGGCGGTATGATGATAAAACATCGTTTTATATTTCGTTTTTTTTTGTTGTTTTTTTTTACAGTGTTCACTAAAGGGGTTAACTAGTGGGACAGTTTTATAGGTCAGGTCGTTCCGGACGCGGCGATACCAAATATGTGTACTTTTATTGGTTTATTTTTTTTTTCATAAGATTATTTATTTATGGGTACAATATAAGTAGTTTTTTATTTAATTAATTTTTCATTTTTTTTTTTATATTTTTACAATTTTTTTTTCTTTTTTCACTTTTTGACATTTTTATTTCTTTTACACATTGTCCCACTATGGAACTTTCACTTTTTGCAGCCTGATCGCCTGCATGGCATAGAGAGCAGCAGCTCCCTATGCCATGCAGCCTGTCAGCGCTGTACAGGGAGAAGTTACTTTGGTCGTGCACTGCGCATGACCAAAACAACTTCCTGCCTCCCGGTGACCCGGATGTTCTCATGATGACGTCGGGTCACCATGGGAACATCCGGGACCGGATTCAGACGCCGCTGGACGCCGGCAGAGAAGGTAAGTATCCGCTTACCTCCTCATGCCACCGGAATGCTGCGATCGATTTCGATCGCAGCATTTCGGGGGTTAATGTGCCGGAAGTGGTGCGGGACTGCTCCCTGCACATAGCACAGGGTGTCAGCAGTGACAATCAGCTGACACCCAGCGGTGATCTCGCCCGCACACAATCGCCAGGGCGTATTAATACGTATCAGGCCCATAAGGTCCAGGGCACAGATATGTACTAATACGCCCTGGGTCAGAAAAGGGTTAAAAATACAAAAAAAAAATTGGGGGGAAAAAATGTTTTCATTTATATATCAACTCTAATATATCTCACATATTTTTAATTACTATAGTAATGTGTGATGAACTTTACATTTCCATAAATATACTTTATTTTCATAACAACGTTAAAAAAAAGAAAAGCACATTACATAGCTTGCAATGTTGTTTGTAATAGAAAAGCTAATGTGGTGCCCAACTAATTTAGTGATAAATAGCAGAGGGATAAAATTAATAAACTTTATTCAAAAATATTTAAAATCAGACCCAAAGTGCAAAAAGTGCACCACATGTATAAAATATACCAAGTAGTACTAAAATGGTATAATTAAGTACCAAATAGGGCAAATTATACCCAAACTTAATGGGGCAAACAAAAAACCCTATGTAGGTGTGATCTTATACTATAGATGTGCCCATCTCATAAAGGTGAGACGGTAGAGTCTTAACATAGATAAACTCCACCACCAGATCACACCAAAATTAGCATGATTCCAACCAAGTAGTAGAACACAAGCAAAGCAAAGTTCAATATGCAAGGTCTACACTCTAAGTATGGCCAAACGGAACCGACCAGCTAACTTAGTACATTTTAAATCAGCCAAACAAATGTAAATGTTTGAGGCAATCAATATCAATTGTGGTTAGACTAAACACATAACCACACATGAATCATTGTACCATATGTTTGTAGTATAAAGGAGTACCATCAATATATAATCTACTTATCTGATCCTCTATTACTGGTGGTATTAAATAGGTGGGCTCCCGACGCCTTTCCCTTTAGTCATCAGGGGAGTTCATTTGTCCAGACTTATGCCCCCATCCTCTTGGATGTATTCGAAGACTGATGTGTTCACAGAGATGACCACAGTGCAATTTATGCATGTGCTGCATGCTAAGGCCGGTGGCGCGCTTCCGGGTATGACGCAATATCCTATGCACGGCCCATGCTGTCGCCAGACATGATACAAGATCTGGTCGATGGACCGCAAGTGGAGCGTACAGCTTCTGCGCATGCGCAGATGGTATTCAATAGATTTCCTTCTTCATACCTCGCGCTAGCAGGGGGCGTATTAACTGATACACGCCCTCCACAGTGACGCTCCAGATGCAGAGCTCCTTCCGATATATCTGCATCAATATTAATGTGATCCAGCGAACTCAAATCACAATATAAATGAGATCATAGGGGATCACATACCACGGAGTAAAGTGCAGTACCTAGTCACAGTAATTAAATGGATACACAGAAAAAATGCAAGGATCACTAAAGTCCAAAAATAGAGATATACTATGTATTATCTCACATCACAAAAGAAACGATAACACAAATGATATGCAGTAGGGGCCCCTGAGCACGCATGAACCCGACCAAAGGTGGAGTAAGGGCAGAAGGACATAGTGGGAATGAAGGAATGGGAATAGAAGAGGAATTATTGTGGCCCTAAAAATTGCTGAACTAAGTACTGGCCCTGCCTATCGCGGAGGTTGGTGTGGCGCCCCTGAGGGTTCGACCGCCACAGGGATGCTGCACTTCTGTAATGGGGTGTAGTGTTTCTCCTCTGAGGTAAGAACAGTGTGATGGTCAGGACCCAACCTCCACATCCAACACCACACTTCTCCCACCAGAGTGGGCTAGAATGCATTAGGTGCTGCCCTGCTGGTTACAGGGAGACTGGGGAACCAAGAGCTAGGGGAACCATTTAGTGGGTGAGGGTGGAGGACTCACATTTTAGTGACACTTAATATTTCATATTTAATACACAGCCATCTTGGTTATTTGTGGTCGTCGTCTTTTGGCAGTCTGTCCTGTGCAATGGTTCTTTGACTGTCCTCTGCTGTGATCTCTCACCCTGAACGTGGATCCTGTGTGGACCTGCAGCGGATGGAGACACAGCCCTCGTACCTTGGCCTTGGGTCGAGGGGCAGGTTGCAGATAATGTATGTCTCAACCCGGTCAAGGATCATGACCAAGAAGGCCCAGAGCTTAAGAGTGTAGCTCCACCGCAAATGGATCCCAGGGTGGATGCAGACGGAGCGGTGTACGCCACCTGTCCTCGCCGACCTGATATATTCAGAGGGATTCCGGCTGCAAGAGGGGTACCGGCCCCCGACACCCGACCTTGCTACTCTACGTCCTGGTCGGGAAAGCCCGGTAGGCCCTGAGGATCCCACCGGGTATCGGAAGGAGTGAAGCTGCCACCCGTACCCTGTTTCTGAGAGAAGTTCAGAGGGAGACCCGGCCTATCTACACACACACAGACAGTAAAGGACCCGGTCTGAAGTTTAAGAACACTCTGGTGCGGGGTCCTGATTTAACACTGGACTTACTCGGAGGTTGTTGGACCCTCGTTCCTGGTGACCGCAGAACTCCGCGAGGAGCAGGGAGAAGCCTTGCAGCTGTACTCTTCAACGTGAGTAAAAACCCTGGAAGTTAGCTCCCACGGCCTCCGGACTCTTTATTCTGCACTACACTGCACCACGCAGCACCAGAACTCCTAGACTACTACCCCCGCCGTCCTGTCTCTCTGCCCTGAGGCCCTGCTCCGCCTGGGGAGTAGTAACAACGATGGCTGCCGTAACATCCCGCCTCAGAGTACTGCAGCAGCGCTGGTGGCCTTCACCAGGTGCCACAAGTGGCGTAGTCGAGATCAGCCACTCAACCCGGATAAGCCCGTACCATCTTTTTGTTTTAAATGTGACGGCCCTGGGCACAGGTCGTGTCCGGGCCACGGCTGCACCCCATCTCTCCATCACAGGACCCGACTCCGAGTCCCCCATCTCCCAGGGTAAGGGCTTACAGGAGGCTTTGAGGCGTCACATTGGCACCCTATGGGGTAAACAAGATTAGCGCCCCCACTCAACGGTGGCTGACCCTCAACTAGCTAGTCCCTATTAAGCCCTCTTGCTACATAAAAAGGAATGAAAGATAGTTGTTCATTAAGACCATGTGGTTGCAATGTTTTTAACCAGAAGATCCATTTGCATTCACTCTGTAGGATCTTTTGGTCCCAGTTACCTCCTCTTACAGAAGGTATGATCCTATCAATACCCATGAACTGGATGTATCTGGTATCTCCACTGTGTGCTCCATTAACGTGATTAGCAATTGGAGTGTCACGCTTATTGATAATATCACGTATATGCTCTCTGATTCTTCTTCGGAACTCACGTTTTGTCTTACCCACATATTCAATGCCACACAGGCATGTGGCCTTGTATATCACTCCAGTGGTGCGACAGTTAATGAAATGTCGTATAGTGTACTCCTTCCTAGTCACATTACCACGAAACGTCCTACGCCTTGTCACAGACTCACAAGCACTACAGTTGCCACACCTATAGCAGCCCTTGGCTTGGTTCCCCAGCCATGATGGATCAGGGGTATCCTTAAAATGGCTGTGGACCAACCTATTTTTAAGAGACCTGCCCTTACAATAGGTGATCTGAGGAAATGGACCTACCGCTTCTCTGATGTCTGCATCCATAAGCAAAATAGGCCAATGACGTTTTAGGATCTCCCTGACCCCATTAGCCCCACTGGAGAAAGTAGTGATAAACCTGGAAACACCTGACTCTTCCTTAACAGTTTTAGGGGTCAATAGAGCCTTGCGAACTTTTGACAGAGAGTTCTTATAGGCTTCCGTAAGAATGTTTTTGGGATATCCTCTTTCAACAAACCGTTCACGTAAGTCACTGTCCTGTTTTTTAAAAACATTAAGGTCCGAACAGTTTCTACGCATCCTCAAATATTTCCTCTTCGGGATTCCCATTTTTAGTGGGCCAGGATGACCACTCTCCCACCTCAAGAGGGAATTAGTGGCGGTGGGTTTCCTATGGTTGCTAGTACTCAATTCCCCATTATCCTTTTTGTGGATGCAGACATCAAGAAACGGCAGTACACTGCGGTTACACTCGTATGTGAAGCGCAGATCAATATCATTCATGTTAAGTTGTGCAACAAAATCACCAAACAGAGACTCAGATCCTCTCTAAATGACAAACACGTCGTCAATGTACCGAAGCCAAATGACAACTCTGTCACAAAAAGGAATAGCAGGTTCACAGAAGACCTTTGTTTCCTCCCACCAGCCCAGGAGAAAGTTAGCATAAGAGGGAGCACAAGGGCTCCCCATTGCTGTGCCCCTGAGCTGGTGGAAGTACTTATTGTCAAAGAGAAAAAAATTTTTGGTGAGACAAAATTCAAGGGAGCGTAGAACAAAGGTATTATGTCTACTGAATTGACAGCCTCTGGTACCTAGGTAGTGGTCCACAGCTTTGAGACCCATGGTATATGGAATAGATGTATACAATGCTTCCACATCAATGCTACACAGTATCATATCATATTCCAGGCAGCTACCATCCAGTTTACCCAATAAATCTGTAGTGTCGCGAACATACGAACTCAGGGACCCCACAAAAGGTTTAAGGATACGATCAAGATAAATACCCAAATTTTGTGTGAGACTATTTGTACCCGCCACAAGGGGTCTTCCCTTCAGGGGATTACACCCCTTGTGTATTTTGGGAAGACAATAAAAGTGGCCATAATAGGATACTGTGGACAAAGAAAATCTCTTTCTTTTTTATCTATGACTCCAGTGGCAACTCCCTCATCAACTAATTGCCTCAACTCCTTCAACAAACCTACCGTGGGATTAGTGGCAACAACTTCATAGCTCATACGATCCTTAAGCAATGTCATACACATTTCTTTATAGTCAACGGTATTCATGATTACTATGTTCCCACCCTTATCCGATTGTTTGATGGTGATCTTAGGGTCACTCTCGAGACCACAAAGACTTTGCATTTCTAGTTTAGTAAGATTCTTTCTAGAAGCAGAACTTGTAGAGGGTAGGTCCATAATGTCTTTGGTGAACAGATCGAGGAATACATCAATGGATCCAGGATCCCCAGATTGTGGAAGCATGCTCTTACTTTTGTTTTTAAGGTTTGTAAAGGGGCCATTCCCGTTAAAATTACAGTCGCTATCACCCAGATGATAAAGGAATCTAACGTCTTGGAGCAAATCCTCAGCAATATCCAATTCAGAGCAAGTTTTTCTATTTTCCCAATTAAAATGTTTCTTCCACCTTAACTTCAGAATAAAAAGATTAAGGTCCTTAATGGTTTCAAAAAGGTTCAGGTCAGTTGTCGGAACAAAGGACAGTCCTTTACTGAGGACGCACGTCTCTGTATAATTAATGGGCCTAGAGGATAAGTTAATCACCTGAGATTCCTGCCATGTGGAAGTAGCGCTGTAGGGTTGGTTAAAATGAAGGTTAGGAAGAGGATTTTTACCAAGTGAGGAGGCCCCAATCTCTAAAGGCCGCTGTTGGGATTCGAGATTGGTGCCCCCACTCAACGGCGGTTAACCCTTGGCGGTTAAAATTACAGTCGCTATCACCCACATATTCAATGCCTGTGTGGCATTGAATATGTGGGTAAGACAAAACGTGAGTTCCAAAGAAGAATCAGAGAGCATATACATGATATTATCAATAAGCGTGACACTCCAATTGCTAATCACGTTAATGGAGCACACAGTGGAGATACCAGATACATCCAGTTCATGGGTATTGATAGGATCATACCTTCTGTAAGAAGATCCTACAGAGTGAATGCAAATGGATCTTTTGGTTAAAAACATTGCAACCACATGGTCTTAATGAACAACTATCTTTCATTCCTTTTTTGTAGCAAGAGGGCTTAATAGGGACTAGCTAGTTGAGGGTCAGCCACCGTTGAGTGGGGGCGCCAATCTCGTTTACCCCATAGGGTGCCAACCTCCGCGATAGGCAGGGCCAGTACTTAGTTCAGCTATTTTCTAGGGCCACAATAGTTCCTCTTCTATTCCCATTCCTTCATTCCCACTTTGTCCTTCTGCCCTTACTCCACCTTTGGTCGGGTTCATGCGTGCTCAGGGGCCCCTACTGCATATCATTTGTGTTATCATATTTCTTTTGTGATGTGAGATAATACATAGTATATCTCTATTTTTGGACTTTAGTGATCCTTGCATTTTTTCTGTGTATTCATTTAATTACTGTGACTAGGTACTGCACTTTACTCCATGGTATGTGATCCCCTATGATCTCATTTATATTGTGATTTCAGTTCACATTAATATTGATGCAGATATATCGGAAGGAGCTCTGCATCCAGAGCGTCACTGTGCAGGGCGTGTATTAGTTAACACGCCCCCTGCTAGCGCGAGGTATGAAGAAGGAAATCTACTGAATACCATCTGCGCATGCGCAGAAGCTGTGCGCTCCACTTGCGGTCCATCGACCAGATCTTGTATCATGTCTGGCGACAGCATGGGCCGTGCATAGGATATTGCGTCATACCCGGAAGTGCCACCAGCCTTAGCGTGCAGCACATGCATAAATTGCACTGTGGTCATCTCTGTGAACACATCAGCCTTCTAATACATCCAAGAGGATGGGGGCATAAGTCTGGGCAAATGAACTCCCCTGATGCTGATGACTAAAGGGAAAGGCGTCGGGAGCGCACCTATTTAATACCACCAGTAATAGAGGATCAGATAAGTAGATTATATATTGATGGTACTCCTTTATACTACAAACATATGGTAGAATGATGCATGTGTGGTTATGTGTTTAGTCTAACCACAATTGATATTGATTGCCTCAAACATTTACATTTGTTTGGCTGATTTAAAATGTACTAAGTTAGCTGGTCGGTTCCGTTTGGCCATACTTAGAGTGTAGACCTTGCATATTGAACTTTGCTTTGCTTGTGTTCTACTACTTGGTTGGAATCATGCTAATTTTGGTGTGATCTGGTGGTGGAGTTTATCTATGTTAAGACTCTACTGTCTCACCTTTATGAGATGGGCACATCTATAGTATAAGATCACACCTACATAGGGTTTTTTGCTTGCCCCATTAAGTTTGGGTATAATTTGCCCTATTTGGTATTTAATTATACCATTTTAGTACTACATGGTATATTTTATACATGTGGTGCACTTTTTGCACTTTGGGTCTGATTTTAAATATTTTTGAATAAAGTTTATTAATGTTATCCCAGTGTTGTTTGTAATTTTGAAAGTGTTGAGATTTTTAAAGGAAAGTCTGTTTTCATGTACCAAATAAAGTTTGCAGAGGTTTAACCCCTTCCTGACATCCGCCATGCATGTATGGCGCAGCGGGAAGTGCAATCCTGCAAACCACTATACATGTATGACACAATGATAAAGCTAGCTCAGAATCAGAGCTTTCTTCATCAGCAGTGGATGTCAGATGTGTATTATAGCTGACAACCAGCCGCAAGGGCTGCGATCGGTGCCAGTGATTTCCTTTGATGATCCCAGGACAAGTAATGGCCTCAGAGTCACCCAGCTATGGTGACATGTTAGGCTCTGCTACAACAGGTCGAACAGGCCTCTTGCCAGTGTAAAAGTGACAGGTCTAATTCCCTGCAATACATGAGCCTATACTGGGCGTAAGTAAAAAAGTAAAAAAAGTTCAATAAAATATGTAAAAATGTAAAAAAACAAAACAAAACAAAATAATGGAAAAATGTTTAGCTAATAAGAATGTTATTTTTAAATGAAAAAACAATACACATAATTTGTATCGCTGCATCAAGATAAAGATGAAATGAGGGTGGACACTTCAGCAAGACTAGGATCCCAAACACACAGTCAATGAGTTTCAGAGGAAGAAAATAAAGGTGCTAGAATGGCCCACTTGACCTGAATCCAATAGAAAATTTATGGAAGGAACTAAAGCTCAGAGTTCATAGAAGGAGCCCACGAAACCTTCAGGATTTGAAGAGCGTTTGTTTGGAAGAATGAGCCAAAATCACACCTGAGCAATGCATGCAAGTTTCTCCATACAGGTCTTGAAGCACAAACTATTAATTAAATTTCAGAAAGCAGGTTTGTGAAGATCTGAGGTTGTGGGTTGTAAGTAATCACCTAGGCAGGTTAACGATGCAACAAGATTTTATTAATCACATCCATGTTAATACAGCAATTCCAGGTAAATGGCCAAAATACAGTTCTCTCAGTCCTTAAGTTCCCAACCTGAGAACAGTAGTTCTACTGCCTTTGTATCAGGCCATACTCTCTGTCTCCTAACTTTTGGTTGGCCCACAGATTTCGTATCTCCAGCCAGTATAGTCTGTAGCCACAGTCCACGATCCTCCAGACGACAGATAAAATGATGAAAGCACAGGTATCCAGTAGCAACAGTCCTTCAAGAAAGTAAATATCCAAATGACATATCCACACTGTAGCATGCTTATCTAGCCCAGTCGGTACTGATCTCCATATCCCATTGATCCATTTGTGGTGCAGAACCTTAGTCTTCCTCCTATTCCTTCGATCTTTCTACACAACTCTCCACTAAACATGTCTCTTTTACCCTCCCTGGCTCAGCCCCCTCAAATCAGAAGTGATAACACCCTCCCCCTTAAGGATTTATTTTTCACTGCAACAATTAAGAATATTCCATGAGCCTACACCTGAGACTGCATGTAAGACCCCCTGTGGTGATGGCTACACTGTGTCAACAATCAACACTCACACAATGGGCCTAGTATCCTGAGATACTGATGAGATTACTGCAATGCTGCACACTTTACAAGTAAAACTAGCGTACATAAACTGATGAGCAAGCAGAGCATTAATAAAAACACAGCCAGCAACTCTCCAATAACACAATAATAATATCGATGAAAACGGTGCACCGTGCTGGAAAAGTATCATAGTCTTTAGTAAGTGAGCAGCTCCTCACAATGTTCAATATTTTTTCCATGTGTCATTTCCTATTATTATACATAACTTAATTTATGGACATTTATGGTTTGATTTCTTTGCCTGTGTGGATTGGATGCGTTGTTACCAACATCTGGTGAGAATTTAATGTTAATAGCACCTTTAGAAATACACTGCTCAAAAAAATAAAGGGAACACTTAAATAACACATCCTAGATCTGAATGAATGAAATATTCTCATTGAATACTTTGTTCTGTACATAGTTAACTGTGCTGACAACAAAATCACACACACATCATCAATGGAAATCAAATTTATTAACCAATGGAGGCCTGGATTTGGAGTCACCCCCAAAATTAAAGTGGAAAAACACACTACAGGCTGATCCAACTTTGATGTAATGTCCTTAAAACAAGTCAAAATGAGGCTCAGTATTGTGTGTGGCCACCACGTGCCTGTATGACCTCCCTACAACACCTGGGCATGCTCCTGATAAGGTTGCGGATGGTCTCCTGTGGGATCTCCTCCCAGACCTGGATTAAAGCATCCGCCAACTCTTGGACAATCTGTGGTGCAACGTGACGTTGGTGGATGGA
This sequence comes from Phyllobates terribilis, assembly GCF_046119375.1. Classification (NCBI taxonomy): domain Eukaryota; kingdom Metazoa; phylum Chordata; class Amphibia; order Anura; family Dendrobatidae; genus Phyllobates; species Phyllobates terribilis. The sequence continues at coordinate 70,622,604 of NW_027362761.1, read as the reverse complement.
GCGAGACATGATGTCCCAGATGTGCTCAATCGGATTCAGGTCTGGGGAACGGATGGGCCAGTCCATAGCTTCAATGCCTTCATTTTGCAGGAACTGCGGACACACTCCAGCCTCATGAGGTCAGGCATTATACCTAATGGCAGTCAGGCTACCTCTGGCGAGCACATGGAGGGCTGTGCGGCCCTCCAAAGAAATGGCACCCCACACCATTACTGACCCACTGCCAAACTGGTCATGCTGAAGGATGTTGTAGGCAGCAGATCGCTCTCCACGGCGTCTCCAGACTCTGTTATGTCACATATGCTCAATGTGATCCTGCCTTCATCTGTGAAGAGCACAGGGCGCCAGTGGCGACTTTGTCAATCCGGGTGTCCTGTGGCAAATGCCAAGCATCCTGCACGGTGTTGGGCTGTGAGCACAACCCCCATCTGTGGACGTCGGGCCCTCATATCACCCTCATGGAGTCGGTTTCTAACCGTTTGTGCAGACACATGCACATTTGTGGCCGGCTGGAGGTCATTTTGCAGGGCTCTGGCAGTGCTCCTCCTGTTCCTTCTTGCACAAAGGCGGAGGTAGCGGTCCTGCTGCTGGGTTGTTGCCCTCCTGTGGCCCCCTCCATGTCTCCTGGTGTACTGGCCTGTCTCCTGGTAGCACCTCCAGCCTCTGGACACTACGCTGACAGACACAGCAAACCTTCTTGCCACAGCTCGCATTGATGTGCCATCCTGGATGAGCTGTACTACCTGAGCAAATTCTGTGGGTTGTAGAGTCCATCTCATGCTACCACGAGTGTGAAAGCACAACCAACATTCAAAAGTGACCAAAACATCAGCCAGAAAGCATTGGTACCGAGATGTGGTCTGTGGTCACCACCTGCAGAACTATTCCTCTATTGAGGGTATCTTGATAATTGCCAATAATTTCCATCTATTGTCTATCCCATTTGCACAACAGCATGTGAAATTGATTGTCAATCAGTGTTGCTTCCTAAGTGGACAGTTTGATTTCACAGAAGTTTGATCCACTTGGAGTTATATTCTGTTGTTTAAGTGTTCCCTTTATTTTTTTGAGCAGTGTATATTTACTTAGAAAATTGGTGATGTGTTCAATACTTAACTTCACCTGTTCTATGTACCAAATTTTCAAATTTGTCTCAGTCATTAGGTGACAAAAAAGCCCAGTCCTTAATTTTTTTTTTTTTTTAAATATAAATAGATTCAGATCCCATTAATGGGAAAAGCATCAACCTTGAGAAAAGTGTCCTAACACGTGCTGCTCTCAGTGGAAAAGTGGTGCAAATTCCTATTGTATAGCAATTCCCACCACCTCTTGACTGAATGTGCATAACTTTAACCTCTGCGCCCACTATATGTTTTTAGTAGGACCATTTTGGGGTACATATAATTAACCCCTTCATGACCTTGGGGTTTTCCATTTTTGCGTTTTTGTTTTTTGCTTTCCTTGTTCCCAGAGCCATAACTTTTTTATTTTTCAGTCAATATGGCCACGTGTTTTTTGTGGGACTAGTTGTACTTTTGAAGAGTATTGATTTTACCATATAGTGTACTGGAAAATGGGAAGAAAAAAATTCCAATTGTGGTGAAGTTTAAAAAAAATTCCACAGTTTTTTTTTTTTATCATGTTCACTAAAAGCTAAAACTGACCTGCCATTATGATTCTTCAGATCATTACGAGTTCACAGATACCAAACATTTATAGGTTCTTTTTTTATTTAAGTGGTGAAAAAAATTCCAAAGTTTGTCAAATAAAAAAATGGCGCCATTTTCCAAGACCCATCAAATCAGCTGTCATGTGCCTGAAAAAATGCTGGCTCAACGCCGGAGCCCGAATCAAAGGGATTGAGATGACATATGACAAACCTACACGTCATAGGCCGTAAACGGGTTAATTGATTAGATTTTATTTTTTGAATAAATGCTTGCATTGGGCACTTAACTCCTACGAGACCAGTAACTTACCATTTTTTGCATTTTTGTTTATTTTTTCCCTTCTTCTATCCATGTCATGTCCAATGATTTGAGAATCATACAGACAGTAATGTATTATCATTGTGTTGTTTACATTGTGCTGTTTCGTTGCTGTGCAATAAGGTTTGCTTTCTTAAGAAGTTTGTCTCTTTGATGTAGTTCTGATGTCAGTGACCGCTCCCTTCTTCCTCATTCACTGTTTACCAGCCATCTTAGAAGCCCATTTGTTTGCAGCTCTGCTCAGAAAAGTATTTTTTACCTGCTGATGTTTGCATATCAAGAATTCAGCTGGAAAATAAACCTTCTTCTGGAATCTTCATACGTGCCTCCTATAGTCGAATTCAAGCTATCTGAGGACATCACTTTGTGAGTAACGGTTGAAGGAGATAGTCTAGAAACGGTATCTCAAGCGCCCTACACTTGCTGCTTAGTTATGGAGTCAGAATAATCCACCTATATGTATGAGGGTTTGTTTTTTGTGAAACAAGCTGTAGTTTTGAATAACACAATTCATTTACCACATAGTGTACTGTAAAACAGGAAAAAAAATCCAAGTGTGGTGAAATTGAGTAAAAAATGGGAGATTGTGAAAAAAAATCTGACATTTGTAAAAAAAAACAACAACCGTCTTGCTTGTACCATCATCTTCCAAGACCCATAGCCTTTTCTTTTTTCAGTTGATGTAACTGTTGGAAGGCTGTTTTTTTTGCACCCTGAGCTGCCGTTTTTATTTATACCATTTTGCTTCAGTTCATGTAAAGAACATGCCTACAACTGTAATCATTTGGTTTTCTTTTCATTGTGAAGCAAACAACAAATAGGACAAAATAACTGAAAACTTCAGTGTGCATAATTATTAATCCCCCTGAAGTCAGTATTTTGTGGAGCCTCCTTTTGCGGCAATTACAGCTGCAAGTCGCTTTGGTTAAGTTTCTGTGGATTTTCCACATCTTGACACTGGGATTTTTGCTCAAAGCATTTACACATTTGCCCTTAAACCACTGGAGTGTTGCTTTAGAAGTATGCTTTGGGTCATTGTCTTGTTGGAAGGTGAACCTTTGTCTCAGTCTCAAATCACTGACAAACTGAAACAGGTTTTGCTCAAGAATATTCCATATTTCGCACCATCCATCTTCCCATCGACTCAGACAATTTCCCTGTCCCTGCTGCCGAAAAACATTACCACAGCATGATGCTGCCACCACCATGTTTCACTGTCGGGAGGTGTTCTTGGGGTGATGAGTTGTGTAGGTTTGGCGCCAGACATAGCGTTTACCTTGGTGACCAAAAAGTTTAATTTTGGTCTCATCTGACCACAGCACCTTCCTCCATACATTTGGGGAGACACCACTTGTCTCTTGGCAAACTCAAAATGAACCTTACAAATTTTGCATGTAAGTAAAGGCTTTTTTCTGCCCTCTATTCCATAAATGCCACCTAATGGAGGGTACAGAATATTGTGGTCATATGGACAGATACTCCAGTCTTTGCTTGGGAACTCTGTTGCTCCTTCAGAGTTACCTTTAGTCTCTGTGCTGCCTTTCTGATTAATGCCCTCATTGCCCGGGCTGAGAGTTTTTGTGGGCGGCTTTTTCTTCGCAGAATTGGTGTGGTACCATGTTATTTTCATTTGATGATAATGAATTTGATGGTGCTATTGGGGATCATCAGACCTTGGAATATTTTTTTATAACCTAACCCTGACTTGAACTTCTCAACAACTTTGTCCCTGACTTGTTTGGAGATCTCCTTGGTCTTCATGGTGTTGTTTGGTTAGTGGTGCCTCTTGCTTAATGGTGTTGCAGCCTCTGTGGCCTTCCAGAAAAGGTGAGTACAGTGGCATGTAAAAGCTTGGGCACCCCTGGTCAAAATTACTGTTATTGTGAACAGTTAAGCAAGTTCAAGATGAAATGATCTCTAAAAGGCCTAAAGTTAGATATGACACATTTCCTTTGTATTTTAGGCAAATACAGGTGCATCTCACAAAATTAGAATATCATCAAAAAGTTAATTTAATTCAGTTCTTCAATGCAAAAAGTGAAACTCATATATTATATAGAGTCATTACAAACAGAGTGATCTATTTCAAGTATTTATCTCTGTTAATGTTGATGATTATGCCTTACAGCTAATGAAAACACAAAAGTCATTATCTCAGTAAATTAAAATAATTAACAAATGACACCTGCAGAGGCTTCCTAAGCCTTTAAAAAGGTCCCTTAGTCTGTTTCATTAGGCTCGACAATCATGGGGATGACTGCTGACTTGAAATATGTCCAGAAGGCAGTCATTGACATACTCCACAAGGCCCCAGAGTTCCAATTTTCATTTGGAAGTCAAGGTCCAAGAGTCTGGAGGAAGAGTGGAGAGGCACACAATCCAAGCTACTTGAGGTCTAGTGTGAAGTTTCCACAATCAGAGATGGTTTGGGGAGCAATGTCATCTGCTGGTGTAGGTCCACTGTGTTTTATCAAGACCAAAGTCAGCGCAGCCATCTACCTGGATATTTTAGAGCACTTCATGCTTCCCTCTGCTGACAAGCTTTTTGGAGATGGAAATTTCATTCTCCAGCAGGACCTGGCACTTGTCCACACTACCAAAAGTACCAATACCTGGTTTAAAAACAACAGTATCACTGTGCTTGATTGGCCAGCAAACTCGCTTGACCTTAACCCCATAGAGAATCTATGTGGTATTGTCAAGAGGAAGATGAGAGACACCAGACCCAACAATGCAGACGAGCTGAAGGCTGCTATCAAAGCAATCTGGGCTTCCATAACACCTCAGCAGTGCCACAGGCTGATCGCCTCCATGCCGTGCCGCATTGATGCAGTAATTGATGCAAAAGGAGCCCCAACCAAGCATTGAGTGTATTTACTGAACATACATTTCAGTAGGCCAACATTTCGGATTTTAAAAGCATTTTTCAAGCTGTTGTTATAAAGTATTCAAATTTACTGAGATAATGACTTTGGTATTTTCATTGGCTGTAAGCCATAATCATCAACATTAACAGAAATAAACACTTGAAATAGATCACTCTGTTTGTAATGACTCTATATAATATATGAGCTTCACTTTTTGTATTGAAGAACTGAAATAATATAACTTTTTGATGATATTCTAATTTTGTGAGATGCACCTGTATATATATTGTGGCAGATTGCTCACTCGGCTGCACACGGACAGGTACGCTGTCTCTTTAAATCTTTGGTTGGTTTATTATAATGTGGCATAAACCAATATTTAGTCCATGAAAATAATCACAGCCCGCTGGGCAAAGCAGGAAAACAAAGCAAAAATGATAACACAAAGAACACAGTCCTTGTAGTAGCAGAGATCCGCCTGCTGAGAGTTCAGCATGGTTCAGGAACAAACACAAGCTCCCTTCTGGATTTAACTTCTCCAGACACTGAACTCTGAATGCCTCAGCTGGCCGATTATTTAAATCCCCCAGACCACACCCTGAGGTGGAAATATGGTGAATGGCCTCCCACCCTTCACAATGGCCATTCACAAAAAACAGTCACTTTTACAAATGGACTTAACCCCTTTCAACAAATAACATGCTGGAGGAAACTTAATGGTTTTAGTTCACTGAAGCTAATAGCCTCAGGGAAACATATCTCCCCTCCAGTACTTTACCAGTGACTTTGTCACATATTCCCCTCCCTTGCCCAAAGCCGGGGGTTTTGGCACCTTCACTCCCTAAATAGGGAAGTCTGGACAGGACATCTGCATTTCCATGTAGTTTACCGGGCCTGCGCTCTACATGAAAATTAAAGTCCTGGAGTGCTAGAAAGCACCTAGTTACCCGGGCATTCTTCCCCTTCCTTTCCCTCATCCATCTCAGGGGTGCATAGTCTGACACTAGCCTGAATTTTCAGCCTAACAGATAGTATCTTAGTGTCTCAATTGCCCATTTGATGGCCAAGCACTCCTTCTCTATGAATGCATAGTTATTTTCACAGGAAGAGAGTTTCCTACTCAGGAACAGGACTGGATGTTCATCTCCATCTATTTCCTGGGACAACACAGCTCCCAAACCGACCTCAGAGGCGTCTGTCTGCACCACAAACTCCTTAGTGAAGTCAGGCGAGACTAAGACCGGCTGTTCACATAGGGCGAGCTTCAACTCCTGGAATGCCATTTCTGCTTCAGAGGACCATTTGGCCATCCAAGTCTTCGTGCCCTTAAGAAGATCAGTCAGGGGGTGGCTATCATGGTGAAATTTGGGATAAATCGACGATAATACCCCACAATTCCCAGAAACGCACAAACTTGCAACTTGCAGTTCGATTGCGGCTAGTTTTGGATAGTCTCCACCTTCTTTACTTGCGGCTTTATTTCACCCCTTCCGATGATGTAGCCCAAGTATTTTGCCTCTTCCTTCCCGATGGCGCACTTCTTTGGGTTTATCGTAAACCCTGCCTTCCTTAGCACATCCAGTACCGCCTGGACCTTCTGTAAATGACATCCCCAATCCGGGCTGAATATTACAATGTCATCCAAGTAAGCTGCGGCGTACTTCTTGTGAGAGGCTAGTATCCGGTCCATGGCCCTCTGGAAGGTAGCTGGGGCTCCCTGCAGAGCGAACGGCATCCTGGTGTACTGAAAGCACCCATTAGGAGTAGAGAAAGCTGTCTTCTCCTTGGCAGTTGGGAACAAGAGAATCTGCCAGTACCCTTTCGTTAGGTCCAGGGTGGTGATATATCTGGCTGACCCTAGCCTCTCAATAAGATAATTGATGCGGGGCATCAGATACGAGTCAAATTTTGACACCTCATTCATCTTCCGGTAGTCATTACAGAACCGCCATTCTCCATCCGGCTTCAGCACCAGGACAATGGGGTTGGACCAGCCGCTTTTTGACTCCTCGATGACGCCCAGGCTCAACATTCTCCTCACCTCTTTGGAGATCACCTCGCGGCGGGATTCAGGAATCTGATAAGGCCTTTTATTCACCCTCACATGCGGTTCTGTCAAGATTTCGTGTTCGACCACCTGCTTACAACCTGGCAGCTCTGAAAACAGGTCCCGGTTACGCTGAAGAAGCTCTTGGCACTGTTGCTTCTGGGCTGGTGATAATGTCTCTGCTACTGTGACATCCTTGACTCGGGCTTCCGAATGGGCCCACAGGCATGTAGCTACCACCGGCTCCCTGTCTCACCAAGGTTTGAGCAGGTTCACATGGTACACCTGATACATATTCCTTCTTCCTGGTTGGTGGACCTTGTAGTTGAGACCATTCAAATTTTCGACCACCTCATATGGACCTTGCCCCTTAGCCAGGAATTTACTTTCCACCGTGGGGATCAACACCAACAACCGGTCTCCAGGGCTGAATTGCCTCAGTCTCGCCGACCGATTGTAGACCCTGGCCTGGGCCTCTTGTGCTTGAAGGAGGCTCTCTCTCCCACCGGCATTACCCTCGCGATATGGTCTTTCATCTGGGCCACGTGCTCGATGACGCTCCAGTTAGGTGTTACCTCGGCTTCCCAGGTCTCTTTCGCAATGTCCAATAGTCCCCTAGGGTGCCGTCCATAAAGCAACTCAAAGGGTGAGAACCCCGTAGAGGCCTGGGAAACCTCCCTAATGGAGAATAGCAGGTAAGGGAGTAGGCAATCCCAGTCTCGGCTATCCTTCTCCATGACCTTTTTAAGTATAGACTTTAGGGTCTTGTTGAATCTCTCAACCAGGCCGTCCGTATGCGGATGGTACACCGACGTCCGGAGTTGGGTAATTTGCAGAGCTTTACACAACTCCCTCATCACTCTCGACATGAACGGAGTTCCTTGGTCCGTCAGGATCTCCTTTGGCAAGCCCATTCAGGAGAAAATATGGATTATACGCGCTATACTCCAGGCAGAGGAGTTTCTCAATGGTACCGCCTCTGGGTACCATGTTGCATAGTCCAGCACCACCAGGATGTATTGATGACCCCTGGCGGACTTAACTAAGGGCCTGTGAAGACTTCTGTGAGCATAACGCTACTCAGACAACCCAGTGTGAGGGTAAGACAGCGTGGCAATACTTTATTGAACCACAAAGCGGACAATAAACATGGTACAACCTTACACAGTCTTACCCTTCCTCTTCCGCCCGCCGTGGGATAGAACAGCTGCGACTTTGGAGACTTCCAGGGCCAACTACCTCAACCAGTGGCCCCCCGCTTCTGGTGGGCTCCCACAGAGAGAAGGTAGCGGCAAGCTTAGGAAGCTAGCAGCCCATCGAGGTACAAGGCCAAGAGACCCGAGAGTCCCAACCTGGCCTCTCCGAGAGTTTCCATGGGGCCAGCTGACCAGTGGGTCCCAATCTGGCTTCTCTGAATTTCTCCGGGGATGGCAGACGACCGGTGGGTCCCTCCTGGCAACCCCAAAGAACATATCCATTGTCTCTCTGATGGTCAAATGGAGCAGATCCGTATCTTTCCAGTCAGGGCCAATACCCTTAGACTAGAATCATATAGAATACAAATTTGTGTCTCTTTGGGTGCCATGCTATCCATCTACTTTCCTAAAGAATGTTTCTCATTCTCCTTGTAAAGTCTTTCTGATGCTCCTTGATTCTCAGTCCCAAGTCTGACTGTTACAAAAACACATGTCCCTTCTGCTTCTCTAGGCTCAGCCCCTGAATGGCAGAACTGCTCTCACCCTTTTATCCCAAAGCTAAGTGTGCATTAGTGGAGGTATCTTTCTCAGGTGATCTCATCACCTGGGTCTACATGTGAGACTCCCTGTGGTGAAGGCTCCTCTGGATCATCTTTCAACACTTACACAATGGGCCTAGATGATTTTTGAACAATGGTTAGAGGCTCCTGAGATACTAATAAGATCAGTGGAAAGCTGGACACTTTACAAGTTAGATTAGTGTACATAAACTGACGAGCAAGAACATTAGTAAAACACAGCCAGCAATCTCTAATAAAACACAATAATGTATTTCTCTTGGATTCACAAGTCTAATCGTCTGGCTAATTAAGATTTTAAGCTGTATCGTCACATTGCTTCCCCAATCTTAATTAGCCAGACATGACAGGATCCCAATCATCCTTCTCCACTTATTGGAAACAGTCCATCAGCATGTCTTTAAGCACAGACACGAACGTAAGAGGTCTCATCTTCATGAGAACAAAACTTTGCATCATCCAGTTTCCTCAGAGCATATTGTATGTCTTCCTTGCACATAAGCTCCACACGTAATTGATGAAAACAGACTGGTATCCATTGTGTCCACACATGCCGTCCTCTGCATCCTGTGGTTCCTGAATTAAATGCAATGAGTGTCGGTGGCCTGGTATTCAATCCGTTGAAGCTGGCACAGCTCCTGTAGTTGGCGTTTCTTGTTGCTGCTGTATATCCTCTCCAGTCTCCCTCCCAAAGCCGGGTTGCTGGGGTTGGACATGGTAGCATCCGAAACCCGCTGTGCATGTCTCAACTATGGTCTGTTGGGTCTGTCTACATGCCTCCCTGGTTGTGGAGCCCTTTGGACGGTGTGTGCTAAAACCAGTCTTCTGCAGCTCCCCCAGATCTGCTGGGCTGAGTAGAATCCCACCGCTGCCACCAATATGTGAAGACCCGGGGTCTTCCGTGGGCGTAACGCTATTCAGACAACACAGGGTGAGGGTAAAACAGCGTGGCAATACTTTATTGAACCTCAAAGGAGACCATAAACACATAGAACAGTTCCAGCAAATACTCAAGATGGTACAACATTACACAGTCTCACCTTTCTTTCTCCGCCCGCCTGGGATAGAACAGCTGCGACTTCGGAGACATTCAGGGCAGATTACCTCAACCAGTGGCTCCCTGCTTCTGGCAGGCCCCCACAGAGAGAAGGTAGCGGCAAGCTTAGGAAGCTAGCAGTCCATTGAGGTACAAGGCCAGAAGACTCGAGGGTCCCAACCTGGCCTCTCTGAGAGTTTCCATGGGCCAGATGACCGGTGGGTCCCAATCTGGCTTCTCTGAATGTCTCTGGGGGTCGCAGGCATCTGGTGGGTCCCTCCTGGCAACCCCAAACAACATATCCATGGGGCCAGGTGACTTCTTCGTCCCAACCCTGGTCTCCCCAAAATGTATCCATGGTTTCTCTGATGGTCAAATGGAGCAGATCCATATCTTTCCAGTCAGGGCCGATACCCTTAGACTAGAATCATATAGAATACAAATATGTGTTTCTTTGGGTGCCATGCTAGCCATCTACTTTCCTGAAGGATGTCTCTCATTCTCATTGGAAAGTCTATCTGATGCTCCTTGATTCTCTGTCCCATGTCTGACTGCTACAAAAACACATGTCCCTTCTGCTTCTCTAGGCTTAGCCCCCTGAATGGCAGAACCGCTCTCACCCTCCTCCCCCAAAGCTAAGTGTGCATTAGTGGAGGTATCTTTCTCAGGTGACCTCATCACCTGGGTCTTCATGTAAGACTCCCTGTGGTGAAGGCTCCTCCGGATCTTCTTTCAACGCTTACACAATGGGCCTAAACCATTTTTGAACAATGGTTAGAGGCTCCTGAGATACTAATGAGATTAGTGGAATGCTGGACACTTTACAAGTTAAATTAGTGTACATGAACTGAAGAGCAAACAGAACATTAGTAAAACACAGCAATCTCTAATAAAACACAATAATGTATTTCTCTTGGATTAGCAAATCTAATAGTTTGGCTAATTAAGATTTTACACTGTATCGTCACGTGGCCCTACCAGGTCCATAGCAATACGGTCAAACGGAACCTCTATAATGGGTAATGGGACCAGGGAACTACGGAAGTGGGACATGGGAGCAGTTAGCTGGCACGTAGGACAGGACCAACAATAATTAACAACCTCCCGGTGACACCCAGTCCAGTAAAACCTTTGAAGGACCCACTCTTGGGTTTTGTCTATGCCCAGATGCCCCCCTAAGACTTGAGAATGGGCTAGGTCTAGCACCCTATGCCTGTAGGTTCCTGGTCCCAACAGCTGCTATAACACTTCCCCTCTTTGTTTAGTGACCTGATATAGCAAATACTCATTAATTGCAAAATAAGGAAACCTGGTGTCAGCCCCAGGCTCTTGGGCGCCCCCATTTATCACAGTCACATTGTCCCATGCCCCTTTTAATGTAAGATCCTCCATTTGAGCAGTCCTAACACAAGGACACACATGAGAAACTCTTCTGCCTCTGAATGTAAAGATGATTCTTCATGAATGAACTGGCTCTTACCTGAGTTAGTGGGTACCCCCGCCTTTCCCAACAAATCCCAGAACAGTCTGACGTTCCTCCCGATTATTACCGGGTATGAAGAATATTGAAGAAATAATCCCATGTCGATCATTGTGCCCTGTTTGGCGGGGGGTTATAGAGGTCTACAATGTACAGCTGTAATTGGACACTTTTGCAGCTAAACAAGAAGGGAGGGGGCTGAGGGACAGTGAGTGACAAAACGCCCACCTTCTGCTGTGGAGCTGCCACAGGAAGACCCCCTGTGGATCCCAGCCATGCGGCATGTCCTTTGTGTCAGACAAGTATAATTCAATACTGAGTTATGGGAATACGATACATCCCAGTGATACACTAATTAGATTTTTGGAATCACACGAACAGGAGGAATGTCACCCTAGCTTCCAGCACAGTCTAGCACGTAGGGATGAGGAGATACACGGCACAGCCTTTCAGAAACTCCTAGGGCTACTGTGTTTGGTCTCCGCGTGTAGCAGGGGCCCGGCTGGATCCGATGACACCAGAACCGGTTCCCTAGGACCGTCCATTAAGGAAGCATAGCCCATTTTAGTTTTTGGAATTTTTATCTGAGAGAGACCAGGGGTGGTGATTTAAATCCAGCCAGGGGGCAGGAGGGGGAGTGACCCAGAGGGGTTAAGAGCTCCAGCAGCCCTAGCTCAGTGTCTTTTTTTCCCTGGGAGGTCGCGACGACACATCCTGTGGGAGAAGTCCTGCAACAAAGGAGATCACCAACCTCCCATGTGGCAGTACCTCCCCCCGCAAGCTAGGCCTTCCATCAGACTGGTAATTGACTCTTACTATCTGCTTTTACCTTTTGTACCACTACTATTGTGTTTGTGTAGCACCCCTGGGCGCGGACCTGTATGCCCAACTGTCCGGTCCGGATGGAGAGCCAGTCCCTCCACCACCTGGGTGGATCCACGCTAGTCTCCGGAAAAGCCTGCCCGCGGAGGCCGGAGCTCGTCTGCTTCCACTCCCGCCTGACCCACGGCCTGTTGAAGTTCCCCAGCTCCCGGTGGAGGAGGTCCAATATGAATGGGACCCGACAGGTGAGGACCTCATGGGGTTCTCGCAGGAGACGCGGGCGGCCGCAGCCCGCAGTCGGCAATTCTGTCACCGCCAGGTGGCGCAGTTCGAGCAGGAGAGGCGGACACGGCGACAGAGGCAGGAACAGCTGCAGGCCCGGAGCACGGAGCAGAAGATGCGCGTCCGGCGAGACCCCCAGGCTGCGCGAGGTCCCAGAATCATCGGGACCGTCGTCAAGTTCCAGCAGGAGCAGGGATGGGGTTTCATCTGAGACTCGACCATGGACACGGATGTGTTCGTTACCCGGAGAGATGTAGAGAGCCACCTGCCAGAAGGCCACCCGGAACGGGATCTGTTTCCAGGAGACTTGGTGTCCTACACCCGACACCGAGGCATAAAGGGATGGTATGCCCTTCATGTCCAGAGGATAAGAGAGGAGCAGCACCCCGAACCAGAACCCGAATATCAAGAGGACCCGGACGGGTCTGAAGATCAGTACGAGGAGGAAGGAGGAGCATCAGGAGGATACCGTTACTGATGAGCAAGTGGGTATAAGGAACTGTTTTTGTTGCCCCGTTGGGACTGTTGCCCGTTCAAAATTAACCCCCAAGTCACCTGGCTGAGGACTGAGAGCAGCCATCCCTCTTCCCCACCTGGCTGAGGACTGAGAGCAGCCATTCCCCTTTCCCATCCGGCCGAGGACTGGGAGCGGCCAATCCCTGTATTGCGCTTCTTAAAGCGCCCCCTATTGGTTTTATAAAAGTACTGCAACGTCTACCTCTGGACAAAGCGTCCCTCATGTTTGAAAGTTTGCTGAAGTTTTGCACCTTATTGGAAAAAATGGACACTTGGTCGCAAGTTGCACAGTGGCCAGTGAAGAAGAGAATTTACTAAAATGTTTTATATGAAAAGTTTTATATGCTGCTAAAAGAGTTATATAGTATTGAAAATGTTTTATATGATATATGACAAAAGAGTTCAGGTAATATTAAAAATGCCTTATAATGTCATAGTAAAGAAAAGTGTTGGAAAAGAGAAAAGTTGCCTCCCATAAAGGGATGAATAATAATGGTTTATGGTTTTGTATATGGATGCATAAAATTGCATGTTCTTGAATTGTCTTTTGCTTTGTTCCAGCCCGAGGAAGTGCTGTGGTTTACCGGGGGGGAATGTAGCACCCCGAGGGTTCAGTTGCTACAGGGGTATTGCACCTCAACCAGAGGTGTGATATTCCACTCCCAGGTAAGGATGGAGTGTTGACCAGGGCTCAGTTAGCTGCATACATACACACACACACTTCCCATTTCGGGGGATAGCCCAACGGTGCTCCCATATAAATGCAGGCACAACTGATCATGTCCCTGGCTGGAGTGGGGAGGGGGGGAGAGAACCCAGTGATGTATGAGCATAAGGGGACGGTTTCTGGAGCATAGGAAGGAGCTCATTGGGTGAAAATCACCTGGGCTCAGACACACAGAAGCAGACCAAAAGGTGGGAGCCATCTTAGTTCAGGGAGAAGTCCAGTCAGTACAGTGGAGAAGTGACAGGGAGCAGGGGCTCTGTAGGAGCTCTGCTCAGAAGGCAGGCCTAGAGAAAAGGCCGGGGCCAGAGAGGAGAAGGAGAAGGAAGGAAAGAGGAGAGACAGAGGAGTAGAAAGGCTCCAGAAACAAGGAGGCAGAAGGGACCCTAAGAGAGAGCAGAACGGACAGCAACCGTTGCAAACCCGCGTTATATCGGGTGAAGGGTCAGGTCGTGGAAGGGTACCGGATTCCCAAGTTGGTGGAGGTAAATTATCCCTCAGCCAAGAACTGGAGGTCGTGATCATCTATTGGTGCGACCCCCCCGCCAAACCTGCTAGGAAGACACCATATAGGATAGCGGGAAACGGGGGCCAACGTTTGCCCGCAAAGATCCGCGGCAGCTGGACAGAAGTTTGGTCACTGGTGGGGCACGAGAGGCCAGAGAAAGGACAGAAGGGGGTCCTGTGCCATACTCCTGAATTGCCTGGGGGTTGACCGAGCCACTCACCTGGTGGACGCAGCACGGCTTGGGCAGTCATTGCTGACAGAAGTGACATGGATAACAACTGTGAGTAAAAACCCTGGACTGCATCATTGGACTCTGTGTTATTTATGCTGCGCCTGCACCATCACCCCCAGCATCCACTTACACTGCCCTGAGGTTATACTCTTCCCGTGGGGAGTTGTCCTATCCCTCTGCTGCACACCAACACCAGCCTCAGCGGTCTGCCTTGCAGCGGCGGTTATCCCTGACCGCAATCCACGGGTGGCGTAGTCGGACATTTCATAGCTCTAAAAATAGACTGCCACAGCATTTGGTCTGACCACCCTGAGCCACAGGATCAGGTTGCCACTACTACCCCCATCATCGCACTGAAGCCCGGTTCCGGGTGCCCCACGGCCCAGGGGGCGAGTCATTTGCGTCTCTGACCATTATGTATGTATAACGCTTAGGTATATATTGTATTGTCTAGTGTGCCCTTAATATATAATTTAACCTTGGGCTGCTCTTTTATCTCGATCCATGAATTTTTACGTCCGTTGTTCGGTCCAACGAACACGCTTCCTGGGCTGGTTCCTGGTCCGATATAATCCCCCGGTCCGCTAGCGGGAATTATATTTAATAGGAACTGGTGGCAGCTCTACCAGGCCGACAAGGTTCAGCTTCACTGGGCCACCACTTCTCACTCCCAGTGCCTTCCTGTACCCATGTAGACAGGGGATGTCTGTGTAGAACTGTACCAATCTGACCTTACACGTCCCCGAGGGGGTGTGGAACGTCACGTTGGTGCAAAGGGCAGATCCGTATTATGCGATCCGTCTGACGTAGTTGTGACGTCAGGCGGGTGGCGAGGTGTGGATCCTTCACAAGTGGTGGCAGCGGTGGGATTCTGAGGTATCTCTCTGTTGCCATTCATCACACTGGGTGTAGCAGACCCTCAACCACCCCGACCTCATGGGTCTCAGACCCACAGTTACTTTTTATTGTCACTCCGGCGATGGGGTAGTCCTTGGGTCCCTGTGGATACAGCGGAAGCCCACGTACTTCCCTAGGATCAACTGGTGGGGGAGTGTGGCCTTTACCAGGGTCACCAAACTTCCTGAGTCCAGGAGTCCCGACGCTAACACTCCATTTATGGTTTACGGGACTTGACTAGGGCCCCTCACAGGGCTGATAGTCCAGACTGCAGGTGGGGTAGGCATAGTATTAGTAGCGTCTTCCTACACTGCACTCCATCTGCTCAGAGGACATAGGACAACAGGCAACTATGTGTCCAGGACTGCAACACCTCCAGCAGATGATGTCTTTCCCAGCGGCCTTTGACAACCCCTCAGCAACCCCTTGAGACCTTGGACTCCCCCCAGACGTGGCTCTTCTCCCCCTCTTTTGGGACTCTGGGAAGTAGATACAGGTACGCTGTCTCTTTATATCTTTGGTAGGGTTATTATAACATGGCACAAACCAACATTTAGTCTGTGAAAATAAACACAGCCCGCTGGGCAAAACAGGAAAGCAAAGCAAAAATGGTAACACAAAGAACACAGTCATTGTATTAGCAGAGATCGCCTGCTGAGAGTTCAGCAACTCCACATGGTTCAGGAACAAACACAAGCTCCCTTCTGGATCTAACTTCTCCAGACACTGAACTCTGATTGCCTCAGCTGGCTGAGCATTTAAACCCCCCCTCAGACCACACCCTGACGTGGAGATATGGTGCATGGACTCCCGTCCTTCACAATGGCCATTCACAAAAAAGAGTCCCTTTTACAAATGGACTTAACCCCTCTTAACAAATAACATGCTGGAGGAAACAATGGTTTTAGTTCACTGAAGCTAATAGCCTCAGAGAAACATATCTCCCCTGCAGCACTTTATCAGTGACTTTGTCACAATATATATTTTCATCTTTTACATTTTAAAAATTACAAAAATAAAAATGAGCTGATGCAAGAGTTTTGGCATCCTGCATGGTTAGCACCTAGTAGCATCCCCTTTTGAAAGTGTCACAGCTTGTAAACGCTTTTTGTAGCTAGCCAATAGTCTTTTTTTGTTTGAGGGATTTTCATCCATTCTTCCTTGAAAAATTCTTCCAGTTCTGTGAGATTCCTCAGTCGTCTTGCATGCACTGCTATTTTGAGGTCTAGACACAGATTTTCAATCATGTTCAGATCAGGTGACTTTGAGGGCCATTGTAAAACGATGCTGGGATTTTACTCTACTGATGCAAATTCTGATTTTCCACGTGCACCAACTTTCCCAGAACGGATTGCCGACCATTTCTACTGGTATTGTAAAATCTTCAACTTGCGCCCTTTGAGGTAGTCTATTGTGAATTTTGACATTTGTTTAGGATCATTATTCATTTGTAGAAGCCATCCTCTTTTTAACTTCTTAAATTCTTCCCTCTATCTGTGAAATGTTCCCTGTGCCATTGGCTGCAACACAACCCCAAAGCGTTATTAATCCACCCCCATGCTTAATGGTTGGTGAGATGTTCTTTTCCTGAAATGCTGTGCCCTTTTTTCTTCACACATACTTTTGATCATTGTGGCCAAAGAGTTCTATTTTAACCTCATTGGTCCACAGGACTTGTTTCCAAATGCATCAGGCTTGTTTAGATGTTCTTTTGCATACTTCTGATGCAAAATTTTATGTTGAGGACGCAGGAGAGGTTTTCTTCTGATGACTCTTCCATGAAGGCCATATTTTTTCAGGTGTCTCTGAACAGTAGAACAATGTACCACAACTCCAGAGTCTGCTAAATCTTTTTTAAGGTCTTTTTCAGTCAAGTGGGAGTTCTGATTTGCCTATCTAGCAATCCTACGAGCAGCTCTCACTGAAATTTTGCTTGGTCTTCCAGACCTTATCTTGACCTCCAATGTTCCTGTTATCTGCCATTTCTTAACTACATTTCAAACTGAGGAAATGGCAACTTGAAAACTCTTTGCTATCTTCTTATAGCCTTCTCCTAATTTGTGGGCCTCCGCCATTTTCATTTTCAGAGTGCTATGCAGCTGCTTAGAAGAACCTATGGCTGCTGTTTTTGGCACAAGGTTAGAGGAGGCTGGGTTTTTATAAAGCTGAGAAATTTGCATCACCTGGCCTTTCCTAATGATGATAGTGAACAAGCCATAACCATAACAGGCTAATTAAGGTCTGAAACCTTGTTCAAAGTTATCTGAGCACACAAATCTCCAAGGGTGCCTAAACTTTTGCATCGGCCTATTTACCTTTTTGTAATTTTTAAAAATGTAGAAAGTTACACTTTATATAATTTTTTGTGCCGAAAATACAAAAGAAATGTGTCATCTTTAATTTTAGGCCTTTTAGAGATCATTTCATCTTCAATTTGCTTAACTATTCACAATAACAGTAATTTTGACTAGGGGTGCCCAAACTTTACATGCCACTGTATATACTGACAGAGACCATGTGACACTTAGATTGCACACAGGTTGACTTCCTTTCACTAAGCATGTGACTTATGAAGGGAATTGCTTGCACCAGAAATATTTAGGGGCTTCATAGCAAAAGGGGTGAATACATATGCACGTCAATTATTAGTTATTTTATCACATAAATTGAGTTTATACCTATATTTTTATCACTTCACTTCACCACCAACTTAGACTATTTAGTGCTAATGCATAACGCACAAGTTGGATTACAAAAATATTTATACACAGGTTGTAATGTAACAAAAAAGGTAAAAATCCAAGGGGGTGAATACTTTCGCAACACACTGTAGATGCGACATTTTAATTGCTTCTGATTGCCCTTTTTTTTTGCAATGTTGCAGTTGCATAAATGTGTTACGGCTATCTAACAGCCACGAGACATGCAGTCATGGCGACGCGAACATATTTTCCAAGCACGCCGAAGATACTTGGTTAGGAGGCGAGCACGCTCGGATAATCCCTTATCTGAGCACGTTCGCGCAACACTACAGGACACATCTTTATCTGCCATTTCACTAGAGTGGGAACAGCACCGTTACATATTTAAAGGTCGGGCAGTACTGCAGAAATAAAATGGTGGAGCTGGCATTTATCTAATATGTAGTCACTTTTTTGGACAAAATAATCAGAAAAGAGTAAAATAAATTATATATTGGTGTGAATTATCAAGAATGAGTTTAGTTGACATGATTTAGGAACAAC
Source organism: Phyllobates terribilis (assembly GCF_046119375.1). Lineage (NCBI taxonomy): Eukaryota > Metazoa > Chordata > Amphibia > Anura > Dendrobatidae > Phyllobates > Phyllobates terribilis. Next base: position 70,604,186 of record NW_027362761.1, on the reverse strand, counting down.
AGTTTTTAATATGACACTAAAACAGCAAACAGACAATGCTTGTCAGTCATGGAATAATGCGAGGTTTAAGGATTGGAAAGTGTCAGATTAGAATCATGAAAGGGCAGCACAACAGTCATCTAAAGAAGCAAAAATGTTACATGCTATTTGTCCTGTATATTCACATGCAGCTGAGTTGTGGTAATTTCTGTGTCTGTCGCGTTCATCCAAAGGCTTCCAGCAATCCAGTCACATCCTGCAGAGGCAACCCCATCTGGATGAAAAGAATCGATTTTTCAGTTTAAGAAATTACTGCAACAAAGTCACTGATGGTGAATATACAGTCGTGGCTAAAAGTTTTCAGACTGACACACATTTTCGTTTGCACTCAGTTTGTTGCTTCAGTGTTTTTAGATCTTTTATGGTGACTGAAGTACAATTACAGTATAAGTGTTTCATACTTTTTTTTACACTTTTATTGGCAAATTCGTCAAGTTTATGCATAGACTCAATATTTACAGTGTTAACCCTGTGAGGTAGTGAGGGGAATTATATGTGAGGGACGGTATATATCCCCCAGAATGCGCATAGAAGCATATTGAACCTGCTGGAGTGCATTGCAATCACAGACATAGCTGTGGTTGCACTGCAGAATAAAAGTAAGTTTGATCTTGGGCAAGCTATTTGACCAAGAGTGTCAGGGATTCCTCAGCGACGAAACTGAGATCACGCAATATCTCACTGTGCCGTCACTGTGTCACGGATTTCGTCCGGAATCGCGAGCACACGATCCAGACTACTCTCTACTTAGGTATTGGCAAGCGACCAGTGAGCGTATGGCATCACACCTCGGGATTCAAACGCAGGGAATATGTGTTTTACGCCCTTTATACGGTCACTGTCTGCTTCACGATAGCCCAATTAATATTATTATTCGCTACCACCACCGTCCAGATATGAAATATTATACAGGCCTGGACGGATGCCTGCATTCTGGTAGCGCATGGCTTCGGGAGAGGGCGCAATTACAGGACAGAAGAAACAGAAGTATTACATTTTATATTTAATCCAAAAGGGAGCCAGTGTTTAAGAAAAATATGCACAAGGATTTTACAAAAGAGACATTAAAATACAAAAGCAGTTACATAAAATAAGCAGGATTAAAGAAGACTTTACAGATCGCTGAGACGATTCAATATAGGTGGAGGAGAGACGCTCCGTTTAAGCTGTTATCGAACAAGGTCCTTTGCTATGATGAACATACACTTCCGGACAAAGAACACTCCCCCAACCTCAGCAAACTATTTTATGCTGAAGGGAGAAACCTGACCACACCCACTGTGCTGACATCATGGGGTTTGTCTCCAGACTCCACATTTTTATTAAATACGCTAACTTATGCGATAACTTATCACTTGTGGATGGCAGAAGCTTGCAAACTATGCCATATTTTCCGTTATGATTTTACCTTCATTTAGAGACCACACATGATACAGTTGCCGTCTGCTATTTTGCTACTTTTGTGCCACAGCCCCCCGAGGGGCCAATGGCTACGAAAAAATGAGCATTTTGTTTCTTGGCTGTCCCTGCCACTAAAAATGTAGGTCCCATTATTGTCAGAATTATGGAACTTCAGTTATTCCATATTTCGTATCGGTGCCTAAAAGTCTGCAGTTCGGTTGTTAACCAAAAGGATTTTGCAAATGAGGGTGACCCTTCTATTGTGTAGAGTGACAGCATTTCTTTGAATCTTAAACAAGCTGTTTCCTCTTTAGCCCAGTGTCTATTTATCACAGGCCTCTGCTACTACAAGCTCCATTTGTTTTTGTAATTAGCCCGGGGACTTGAGACAGTGGCTCCTTTTGTACTGCTATTTGCATAGAAGCCACTTCTCTAGAGCCTAAGCTCTTGGTCTGGTGACAAATAGTATAGGGGAGGGGGAGTGAGGGTTCCAGGGGGAGAAAGAATTAATATTTCCTTGACAAAGGGAGATTTAGTAAAACCCGGCATGGGCTATTATTCTTGGAGTAGTCTACAGGATGGCAGTGGGGCAGTCCACTCTCTCCAGACTGGGTCTTGTTTGTGGCTCATGTCCACAGTTTTGATTTAAAAACCAGCAGCAAAGGTTTGGGTGTGTCAGTTTTGTGCTTGCAAGCTGGAGAGCAGGAGGCCCTGCAATGCTGGCCGGTGTGATCTGAACACAGAGCTCAAGAAGGCAAAGCTTCTGACGCACCTCAGAGCAACACGGCAGCGTAGTCGCCCATGACAACGGGTTTGGAAATGGACTGTTCTTGGTCGACCCGGCTGAGAACCGGAGGATACCGTTTGCCTTTAATTTGTGAGTTTTGGAAATAAAGAAGTTTAAGTTGAACTGTACTTGGGTCACTGCCTCATTGCCGCACAGTGTGAGCACCACCGCACTACATTATGGTGGAGAATGTGGGCAGTGTGAACTGAGTTTTACCCTGAAAACAGCATGTTCGTGATTAAGCCAGCAAAGCTACAGCTCAGTCCTGCAGGCGAAATGGAGGAACTGCTAAGGCAATTGGTCCTTACTCAGCGGCAACAGCAGGAGCGGTTCCAGCAGCAGCAGCACACTAATGACTTGATCATGCAGCAGATTGTGGCCCCCCGTGAGGCACCCCCATCATCAACCCCGGAACGTCGTGAGGCCCAGGACAAGGTCCATTCAGCTTTGAGGAAGCTGAGTCCAGAGGACGACGTGGAAGCCTCCCTCACCGTCTAGGAGCGCACCGCGGAGCGGGAGAACCTGCCAGCTTCCCAGTGGGCTGAAGTGGTGGCACCGTTCCTGATGGGCAAAGCACAGAAGGCCTACTTTCACCTCAGTCGGGAGGATGCCCAGGACTATGGGAAGCTGAAAGGTGAGATCCTTGCACAACTGGGGGTTAATACCTATGTGAGAGCCCAACGGGTGTTTTCATGGATCTTTGTGGAGGCTTGACCTGGTTGACCGGCTTGTGAGAACTCTGCCAGCCGTTATACAGCATTGGGTGGGGCAAGGGGACCCGGGCACTCGGGACCAGAGGGTTAACCTGAGAGGTATACGGCCACCCAGGACTTCATACGGGACTCTGCCCCACTGCGGATATTACGCTGGACCCTGCAAGCCCAGGAGCCTGGGAAAGGGTCACGCCCCTCTGCTGGGGACAGCCAGAGCCGGGCCCATACTGAGGGGGTATCCCGGAGTGACGGTGTACGGAGACCAGTTACCCCTAAACCGGTCTCATGGACTAACAGTGCCACCACTATCAGGTGCTGGTGGTGCCAAGGGCCAGGACATGTGGCTGCTAACTGCCCCCTGACTGTTGAAACCATGGACTGTGGGTTTACTCGCCGGGTGTCCATGTATGCCCAAACAGTCTGTACCGCGAATGCAGACACTGCGCAGTGAACCCCAACTGTGCCAGGTGCTCGTCAATGGGTACCTGACGGAGGCCCTCTTGGACTCAGGGAGCCTCATTACACTTGTCCATGCGCCTTTGGTTGCCGAGGACAACCCTAATGGTCGGAAAGTGGGGGTTGTTTGTATCCATGGGGACCTCTGAGAGTACCCGACAGCGAAGGTTATTTTTTCCACCCCGTGTGGGGAGATGAAACATGTGGTGGGAGTGGTGAAGACCCTTCCTTATGGGACTGTTTTGGGAAGAGACTTGCCCCTGTTCTGGTCCCTGTGAGAGAATAAAATTAATTAAGATTAATGTCTTTCCTGCCGTGGAACCCGAAGATCCCAAGTCAGGAATACCTGCCGTAGGGGTCGCCAACCTAGGGACAGAGTGTAAACCCGATAGGTTTCCCCTAGAGGTATTGGCAGGAGAGGTCGAGGAGACCCCATCAATCCCAGAGCTGGAAGTGTTCCCTGGTACATTTGGGACAGCCCAGCTGCAGGATCCTACCCTGATGGGGGCACTGGAAAGGGTAATAAATAATAAATAAATGGGGTGGCTTGGTTTTTCTGTGCATGGAGGTCAACCAAGATTTAATCTATAGGGTTGACAAGATCTGGGACAAGGTAGTGGAGCAGCTAGTAGTGTCTCAGTCGTACTGTCGGGCGGTACTCAACATGGCCCACACACACCTGCTGCGTGGGCATCTAGTGGTTAAAAAGACGCAAGAGCTCATCTTGCAGTGGTTCTTTTGGACTGGGATTTATGCTGAGGTACAGAGGTATTGTGAATCTTGCCCGGAATGTCAGCTGACCACATCCACCGCAAGCTTCCGTAGCCCATTGGTACCTCTGCCGGTTATAGAGGTACCTTTTGAACAGATTGCGATGGATTTGGTGGGGCCCATTGTAAAGTCAGCTTGTCGCCACCAACACATACTTGTGGTCATCAATTATGCCACCCCTAACCCAGAGGCCATTCCGCTACGCCATACCTCGGCTAAACTTATTGCCGGGGAGTTGTTTGCCATGTTCTGTCTCCTTGGCCTCCCTAAGGAGATCCTTACGCATCAGGGGACTCCTTTTATGTCCAAGGTGACAAATGAACTGTGCAAGCTGCTAAAAATAAAACAGTTGCGCACATCGGTGTACTATCTACAGACCGACGGTTTAGTAAAATTGTTCAATAAAACCCTCAAACTCATGCTAAAAAAGGTGGTTTCCAAGGATGGGAAGGATTGGGACATGTTACTACCCTATTTAATGTTTGTGTCCGCGAGGTGCCACAGACTTCCACGGGGTTCTCACCCTTTGAGCTGTTGTTCGGCAGGCATCCTAGGGGTCCGCTGGACGTAGCCAAAGAGACGTGGGAACAGGAGCCTACCCCACATGGAAGCATAATAGAACATGTGGCAAGTATGCAGGAATACCTCCTGGATGCTCAGGCAGCGCAGAGCCGAGCATATAATAGAAAGGCACAAAGAAGGGGATCGGGTATTGGTATTAGTGCCCACTGCAGAAAGTAAGCTCTTGGCCAAGTGGCAAGGGCCATATGAAGTCCGGGAAAAGGTTGGGGAGGTGAGTTACAGAGTGTACCAACCCGGGAAGAGGAAACCCGAACAGTTGTATCACTTTAATCTGCTTAAAGCCTGGAAAGACTGGGAGTGTATGATTACACATGCGACTCTGGTCGTCTTGTCTCTGGTCCCTCCAATGCCGGCCCGGGAGGAGGCCACAGGAGAAGTAAAGATAAGTGATGCTCTCACTAAGCAGCACTAAGAAGCGGTGGGAGGCTCGAAGATTAGCGCATCAGAATACGGACGAATTCTCCGAACTACCCGGCCGCACCTCTATCATCCAACATGAACCCGTACCATGTGCCAGAGGCTCAGGGGCAAGCTATCGCGCATGAAATGAAACAAATGCTTCAGTTAGGAGTCATCAAGGAATTCAGGAGTGAGTGGGCTAACCCCATTGTGCTGATTCCGAAGCCAGACGAATCATTATGATTTTGTAATGACTTCCGTAAATTGAATGAGGTGTCAAAATTTGACCTTTATCCAATGCCTCGGGTGGACGAGCTGATTGAGAGACTGGGGCAGGCCCAGCACTGTCAAGCATGGAGGTGGGAACATTATGTTTTGGGGGTGTTTGGGGGAGTGACAACCTTCTTCACTCCACTAGTACATTAAAAATTAAAAATGGGTCGTGGCTGGGTCTTCCAGCAAGACAATGACCCAAAACATACAGCCAAGGCAACAAAGGAGTGGCTCAAAAAGAAGCACATTAATGCCAGTCTCCAGACCTTAATCCCATAAAAAACTTATGGAGGGAGTTGAAGCTCCGAGTTGCCAATTGACAGCCTCAAAATCTGAATGATTTAGAGATGATCTGCAAAGAGGAGTGGACCAAAATTCTTCCTGACATGTGCGCAACCCTCATCATCAACTACAAAAAAGTCTGACTGCTTTGCTTGCCAACAAGGGTTTTGCCACCAAGTATTAAATGTTGCTTGCCAGAGGAATCAATACTTATTTCTCACTGCAAAATGCAAATAAATGTATCTAATTTACACAATGTGATTTTCTTGATTTTTTGGGGGATATTCTATCTCTCTCTGTTAAAATTAACCTACCCTTAAAATTATATACTGTTCATGTCTTTGTCAGTGGGCAAACTTGCAAAAACAGCAAGGGATGAAATAATTATTTCCTTCACTGTATGAGCTGAGCAATCAGGTAAGTATAAGTGCTTTCACATTTTGTTCTGTGTCCCTGTCGGGGAATACATCTGTATGCGCTGACGGTGGCCATAGACTGCAATGGTGATAGCAGAGTGAACGTGCGCTCTGCCGTGCACTTTTTTCGGGAGTGTACGCATACAGGAGGCAGACACTCAGACATAGACTACTGCATCTGTGTGTCCGCCTCCTGTAGGCATACACTCCCGAAAAAAGTGCACGGCAAAGCGTACATTCACTCTGCCATCACCATTGCAGTCTATGGCCCTCATCAGCACATACAGTGGGTACAGAAAGTATTCAGACCCCTTTAAATTTTTCACTCTTTATTTCACTGCAGCCATTGGGTAAATTCTAAAAAGTTAATCTTTTTTCACGTTAAAGTACACTCTGCACCCCATCTTGACTGAAAAAATACAGAAATGTAGAAATTTTTGCAAATTTATTAAAAAAGAAAAACTGAAATATCACATGGTCATAAGTATTCAGACCCTTTGCTCAGACACTCATATTTAAATCACATGCTGTCCATTTCCTTGTGATCCTCCTTGAGATAGTTCTACTCCTTCATTGGAGTCCAGCTGTGTTTAATTAAGCTGATAGGACTTGATTTGGAAAGGCACACACCTGCCTATATAAGACCTCACAGCTCACAGTGCATGTCAGACCAAATGAGAATCATGAGCTCAAAGGAACTGCCCAAGGAGCACAGAGACAGAATTGTGGCAAGGCACAGATCTGGCCAAGGTTACAAAAGAATTTCTGCATTACGTAAGGTTCCTAAGAGCACAGTGGCTTCCATCATCCTTAAATGGAAGAAGTTTGGGACCACCAGAAGTCTTCCTAGACCAGGCCGTCCAGCCAAACTGAGCAATCGTGGGAGAAGAGCCTTGGTAAAAGATGTAAAGAAGAACCCCAAGATCACTGTGCTTGTGCTCCAGAGATGCAGTAGAGAGATGGGTGAAAGTTCCTCAAAGTCAGCTATCACTGCAGCCCTCCACCAGTCGGGCCTTTATGGCAGAGTGGCCCAACAGAAGCCTCTCCTCAGTGCAAGACATATGAAAGCACGCACAGAGTTTGCTCAAAAACACATGAAGGACTCCCAGACTATGAGAATTAGGATTCTCTGATCTGATGAGACGAAGATAGAACTTTTTGGTGATAATTCTAAGCAGTATGTGTGGAGAAAACCAGGCACTGCTCATCACCTGCCCAATACAATCCCAACAGTGAAAAATGGTGGTGGCAGCATCATGCTATGGGGGTGTTTTTCAGCTGCAGGGACAGGACGACTGGTTGCAATTTAAGGAAACATGGATGTGGCCAAGTACAGAGATATCCTGGATGAAAACCTCTTCCAGAGTACTCTGGACCTCAGATTTGGCTGAAGGTTCACCTTCCAACAAGACAATGACCCTAAGCACACAGCTAAAATAACAAAGGAGTGGCTTCAGGACAACGCTGTGACCATTCTTGACTGGTCCAGCCAGAGCCCTGACCTAAACCCAATTGAGCATCTCTGGAGAGACCTGAAATGGCTGTCCACCAACGTTCACCATCCAACCTGACGGAACTGGAGAGGATCTGCAAGGAAGAATGGCAGAGGATCCCCAAATCCAGGTGTGAAAAACTTGTATCTTTCCCAAGAAGGCTCATGGCTGTACTAGCTCAAAAGAGTGCTTCTACTCAATACTGAGCAAAGGGTCTGAATACTTATGACCATGTGATATTTCAGTGTTTCTTTTTTAATAAATTTGCAAAAATTTCCACATTTCTGTGTTTACAGTCAAGATGGGGTGCAGAGTGTACTTTAATGAGAAAAAAATGAACTTTTTAGAATTTACCAAATGGCTGCAATGAAACAAAGAGTGAAAAATTTAAAGGGGTCTGAATACTTTCCGTACCCACTGTACGTCCAGACCCAGAACACAATGTGAAAGCCCCCTTACACAATAAATTTGCAATAATAATAATACACACTCACCTGGTATGACTAGGTAAAATACATTTAAATATATAAATTAGGAAGTGTCCCACAGTTAAAAAGCATGAAATTAGTGATCACATAGTATTCCACCAAGGCCCCAAAACACTCAACAGTAAATAAAGCACATTGACACTAATAACACAGCCAACATGTAGTTCAGGGATCTCAAGTTTTCCTAAGCTTCTTAGATTAGCCCCTTTTTAGCAGTACATTTTTTTTATTTGACAAAATATGGGCTATTCATTTACATTTCAATCTAGCTGTCTCTGCAAATTATTGTGAATAGCTGAGAGGAAAATTAAACAGAAGGCATGATTTCACATCATATTACACTAAACAAAAGGAAAAAAACCTGTTCAACAGCAACTGGTCTAAAACCATCTGGGCTGGACAGCCATTACAAATACCAACCACACAAGCCTATCAAGTGACCTAAATAGGGCAAAGTTATGATTATGAACATCTGCAAAATTGATAACTCATGTCATTGTGTTCATGCACTGAAACAAACAGCAACCACACTCTGAGAGTGCAAAGATTGTATAAGCAAGCATTGAATGTAAGAATTGTGAATGACATTACTGCTATATAGATCAGGCTTAGGTTGTAATGCAACAAACAAAATCAGTCAGCTGATTGTAGTAAAATGAAATAAGGTGCAATTTGATCAAGATGTGTGATTAGAACCTCAAATTTATCATTTTAGTCTATATCACTGTAATATAATTTGAGATTCATATATTCAATATCTTAGCATGCCGAGTGATGTTGTATCTGTTTCTTCGTATGCTAGTGCAATATAGTCACACAAATTTGCATCTATACTTTTTTTATATTTTTTGCTAGGAGGTGCAGATCAATTTTGCTTGCTGCAGTGTTCCTAAACTCAGTATTAGAAATGAGTGGAATTTTTAAAAAAAACACAATGTCTATAAAGCGCTGTGGAATTAATGGCGCTATATTAGTGAGTAAAATAAGCAAATAAATAAATAAATTGAATTTGCAGACTTCGATTTGCACAAATCTCAATACTGCAAAGCTTGTACTTGCTTGGATTATACACGTGGGGGAGTGGAGAGAGAGAGAATCCTGCTGACTGTAAGAGCTGACACTGTACAGGAGAGAGTGGACCCCACTGGCCATAAGAGCTTATGACGCGCCCAGGGGATGGGGACGACTCAGTACCCGGGCCTTTGCCTGGTTTGGGGATGTCGCGGTGGTCGGCCCCCGGGCCCGTACCCTGGGGTCACTCTTGAAAAAGGGGATTGGAACTTGGGTAGAAATAAAAATAAAGTAAATAGTTCGTGACGCCACCTGTGGTACCTGGTAAGGATTACCAGCGCTGCTGCAGACCTCCGGGGGGTGATGGGATGGCAGCTGAGGTGTTTCTGCTCCCCACAGGTGGAGCGGGCCCCCGGGGCAGTGTGGAGTTTGATGGTTAGTGGTGATGCTGGGGCTTGTAGTGCAGGCGGGATGGCACAGCAGGAGTAACTGACAGAGACAGGGGATTTGCTTCAATGCCTTTACTGGTGCGGATGTCAGGTACGGTCCAGGGTACTCAATAGGATGGGTGCACTTCAGGACTTCTCCCCAGTGAGCGGGTATAAGGCCTGCTGGTCCGTGTCTGCCTCTCTGTATGCTCCTGGCCAGCCTGCAACTGGGCCTAGCTTATGTGTCGTGCTGTTCCTTTACCTGTCGCTTGGTAGTGGAACCTTCTGCTGGCAACCACTATCCCTGGTCGCCGGGGCCTTCATGGTTCCTGGTCCTGTAATGGGTCTAGCTTCAGGTCTGCCAGGGACTTGTCCTCCTGGAATGCCGGTAGTCCCTACTGGGTATAAAGGACCCTGTAGGCGCGGACCCTGTGTCCGGTTTGTATCTTCAGGGTGAGCCTAGGATGCTCCTCTGCCCCTTTCAACTCCTCTTTCCTCTCCTCCTTGCCGTCGGCCACACTCGGGGCCCTCAGAACTCAGCAGCAGACGTGCTGCGTCTTCTCTGCTCTCCGCGTCAGCACGCTCTCAGACTCTCTGACTCTGTCTGACTGACTAACTCTGACTGAACTGCCTGGCTCCACCCTCCATATATATCTCCCTAATGGGCTCCCTCTGGTGGTATGAGGTGGAAGGGTGGAAGTGTTTGTATGTAATGAGGGCCTCTTGTGGAGAAGTCCATCCATGCACCCTGGGTCCTGTGGTACCTGTGAACAGCAGGGTGCCACATTCCCTTCTAGTACAATTCAGTACTCCCGGACTGAAGCATTTTACAAAACAGGTTAACAACAATAACAACAATAATAATTATAATAACAATTAAGTTACAGTATGTCCCGTAACCAGGTGTCCATTTCACCGAAGAAAGAGTAACAGGGAGAAACATGAGGGACCCGCCTGAAAACCCTCAATGTAGGCCCTGGGCGTGGCTACAGGGCATAAGTGATCCAGGTGCTGGACCACGTCTTCAGCCACGCCAAACGGGTTTTTGTTCTGTGGTCATTTAAGGGGGCACTTTGATAAATGCAAACTATATACAAGAACAATTTTTGGCTGCTCACAGTCCTCAGCCTACAAGTCTTTGTACCCTGATGGGTAACTAAATGCACACATATTATTGACAGTTTATACAATAAATAATAGGCAATACCCAACTGGGTAACTATTTACAATTTAGGCACTTCATGCTTATTCCCTAAACCAGGCAGGGATTCGTCCTTGTGTGCTGCGTGTGGACCTTCGTAGCACTGGGGTGTCACTAGTGTCTGTGCGTACCCTTTCTGTTAATCTAGCAGGTGTACGTGCTGGTAGATTATAGAACTGCCTTAATCTCTCTATTGGACTGGCAAGTACACTGTCCACTGGGCCTTCAGGCTCTGTCTCAACGGGTGATCCTCCTCTTACTGGGGACTCTTTGTAAAGAGCAGAATCATGTATCTGTTCTGTCCGGTTTGTGCCCTTATCCAAGATGGAGCCGCATGTATTTGTATTGCCCTTATCCAAGATGGAGTTGCATGTACCTGTTCTGTTGGTTCTGCCCTTATCCAAAATGGAGTTGACAGCCTCGGGGGCCATCTTGTTTCCTGTCTGATATCTCCTGTTTCCTGTTTGCTATATATATAAAGAGACTCTGGCCAACTATACTTTGCTTGTGTATCTTGTATCTTACCTGCTGCCAAGCTTGAAGGACTTGCATCTTGCCCGTTGCTTCTCTACACTGAGATTCCCCACCTGTTACCTGCCTGCCGTTTACCTGGACTCTCACCTGTGTGCAAAGACCCGCTCTGCATCCACCTGCAGTTCAGCCTGCTCTCTGCAAGGAGCCTGGTCTGGGCTCGGGACCCTGTGGACTGTGCGTTTCTGGACCTGGGACATCGATCGGTTTGTACTGACATCACAACCGTTTCCAGAGACTGTTTACTTATCGCTTATTGCCTATACCCGCCTGCTATAATATATACTTGCCTGCTTCAATATATCCTGTTACTACGATATATCGTGTTTGTCTTCACTCCGACCCACGCTATCGATCTCCATAAGTATAAAGTATATATTTGACAGAATACACAAGCCTCAAAAGAATGGAGTTCGCTGGGTCTGATACTGTGGAGGTGCGTCTAAAGAAAGTATGCACATATATCACAGGACTTCATGGGGACCTGCAGGCTACTAAAACAAAACTAGCGGCATTAGAGACTCAAATTCATCATAATGCTAAAGTGGCCGACTCGTCCATTCACGCATTAGCAAATCACCTGTCAACTCAAGAGACTGCAGCTGCAGCTCCGGTTCCAGTATCAATGCCAACTCCGGCTCCGGCTTTTCCTAAACTCCCTCCATTCAGGTTTGGTGGAGAAAGAGAAAAATTCCGTGGGTTTTTAAATCAGTGCCAACTGTATTTTTCTACACAGGCAGCTCACTTCCCAACTGAACGAGCGAAAGTATTAACCATGATAATGCTGTTAACTAACAAAGTTCTTGCCTGGGCAAATCCTCTGATTGAAACTGATGATTTGTGTTTAAATTCGCTGAAAGACTTTATTGCTGCAATGGGTCAAATGTTTGGTGACCCCAATCGGAGTGCCACAGCAGAAGCCGCACTATTGACACTCCAACAGGGAAAGCGCTCTGTCGTAGAATATGCAATGGAGTTTCGGAGTTGGGTGCTGGACACTACGTGGTGCGATTCGGCAAGACATGCAGTGTTTAGGAGGGGTTTATCCGCTGCAATTAAGGATGAGCTGGCGCGAGGGGAGTCACCTGTTGCCCTGGGAGACTTTATCAACCATTGTGTTCGGATAGATGTTCGCCTCACAGAACGTCGGCAAGAGAAATGGGCAGATACTAATCGTAACAACTTGCTATCTTTTTCTCCTCCCTCCAGAGAAACTCAAAGTACATCCTCTCTTCAGGTGGAGTCGGAACCTATGCAGGTGGATGCAATTCAAAGAACTCGTCCTGACGCACGCAAGGAACATCGTTTCAGAGAAAATTTATGCTTCTATTGTGGAAAATCGGGTCACTATATTTCAAATTGTCCCAGTAAAATTCGCAGGACTACGGCTGCAGTGATCGAATACGACGTCTCAGATGAAGCCTCAGTAATTTCTCATCAAAGTCCTCCTCGGGATAAAGAAACCGACCAGGATTACGATTTCTCCGACTGTGCTTCTGAAACATCTTCACCCGTGAATGCAGCTGTTCTTTCAGTAGGCTCCACTACTTCGGCCTCGGAGAGCTCAAAGAAAAATTCGCACTGCTACATTCCTCTCAAGATAAAGATTCAGTCTGGCTGGGTTACTAGCTCTGCTATGGTTGACTCTGGAGCCAGTGGTAATTTCATGGACATCGCATTCACTAAAAAACACGGTATACGTCCACAGAGGAGAATCGCACCGGTATTAATGGAGACCGTGGATGGGTCCCCGTTAGCATCCGGGCCTGTTGACCTTGAAACAGCAGCATTGAAGGTTCGTATGGGGGCGGACCATGCATAAAGACTGTCGTTTTTGCTGATCTCTTCTCCCCACTTTCCTGTAATCTTAGGCTTACCGTGGCTACAATTACAAAACCCTACTGTCAACTGGGCAACAAACGAATTGCAGTTTCCAGAACGGTAGATGTCTTCCAGGGAATCAGCTTTAATCGGGTCAGCATGTGTAAGTGATCTAAAACTACCAATGGAATATCAAGATTTTGCAGATGTACTGTATGTGATAAAAAGAACGTGGACAAGCTGCCACCACACCGGCAGTATGATTGCCCCATAGAACTCTTACCTGGCGCCGCGATTCCGTTCGGTAGCATTTATCCTCTGGCCGGACCTGAACTAAAAGCTCTCGAAGAGTATATCGATGAGAATTTAACTAAGGGGTTTATACGACCATCTTCCTCTCCAGCCGGTGCCCCAATCTTCTTCGTGAAAAAGAAGGACGGTTCACTCCGACCATGTATTGATTATCGTGAGCTCAACAAAATTACTGTCAGAAATTCTTATCCACTTCCATTAATTCCTGAATTACTTGAGAGGATACGACATGCCAAAATCTTCACAAAATTAGACCTTCGTGGAGCTTACAATTTAGTACGGATTCGCCCTGATGACGAATGGAAAACAGCTTTCCGGTCACGTGACGGACATTTTGAGTACCTTGTTATGCCTTTCGGACTTCGTAACGCACCGGCTACCTTTCAACATTTGGCAAATGATATATTTAGAGACATACTCGATATTTTTGTTGTGGTTTATTTGGATGATGATTTTAATTTTTTCCAGCAACTTCGAGGATCATCAGCGACATGTGAGAATGGTGTTGGATCGTCTACGGCAAAATAAGTTGTACATCAAGTTGGAGAAATGCGAGTTTCACAAATCGGAGATTCAATTTTTGGGGTATGTTATTTCTCCCCAGGGTCTCAGCATGGATACAAGCAAGATTCAAGCCATTCATGAGTGGCCAATTCCCAACACACTAAAGGAGGTGCAACGATTTATTGGGTTCGCCAATTTCTACAGACGGTTCATTAAAAATTTCTCGGAGATTGTCTCCCCCATTACCCAACTGACACGGAAAAAGACGCTGTTGGTCTGGTCGCCACAAGCGCAGACAGCATTTGACAGGTTGAAGTCTAAATTCACGTCAGCTCCCATTCTCATACATCCGGACCCAGATCGGGCCTTCATAGTGGAAGTGGATGCCTCGGACTGTGCGTTAGGGGCTATACTTTCGCAGAGAACAGGTGAGAAGATCTTTTGCATCCCTGTGCTTTTCTTTCACAGAAGTTATCACCTGCAGAAAGAAACTACGACGTTGGAAACAAAGAATTGTTGGCCATTATAACGGCATTCAAAGAATGGAGACATTTGCTACAGGGGGCATCCCTACAAATTGTCGTACTTACTGACCATCGTAATCTTGAATTCATGAGGTCGGCAAGGTGTCTAAAACCCAGACAGGCTCGGTGGAATCTTTTTCTTAATCAGTTTGATTTTGTTATCTCCTATAGGCCGGGCTCTCGTAATGGGAAAGCTGATGCACTATCCAGAATTCATTCGGTTGATATAAACCCTGCTGCACCTCCAAGAACCATACTCTCGGAAAACAACTTTATAAGTCTGTTACACAATCAAGATCTATTAACAGCTATCAGGGAAGCGTACACTGCAGACCCGTTCCTGATTCAACCGTCCAGCCAGGTAAATCTAACCTTGAAAAATAGACTTTGGTTCCAGAGACAATGTCTGTATATTCCGGAAACGGTTACATTAAGGGTGCTAAAATTAATGCATGACTCTAAGATCGCGGGTCATAGAGGAGTTCAGAAGACTCAGGAATTCTTGTCTCGCTTCTTCTGGTGGCCAACTTATCGGAAAGACGTTCAGCATTACGTCTCATCTTGTGAGGTATGTGCAAGATCAAAGGTTCCTCGCTCCTCACCTACCGGACTGTTGCAACCCCTTCCTATTCCATCCCGTCCCTGGGGGTCTATTTCCAAGGATTTTATTGTAGAGTTGCCTATGTCAAAAGGAAAGAACACTATCCTAGTAGTAGTTGACCGCTTAACCAAGGCTGCTCATTTCATTCCCTGTACCGGCTTACCAACAGCGAAACAGACAGCGGATCTTATTGTACAAGAGGTTTTTTGCCTACATGGGGTTCCTGTTGAAGTGATATCAGATCGAGGGGTCCAATTTACTTCAAGATTTTGGCGAAGCTTTTGTGCTGCTCTGGACATTAAGGTAAATTTGTCATCTGCTTTTCATCCGCAGTCTAACGGCCAAACGGAACGGACAAACCAGACTTTGGAGCAGTATCTGCGTTGCTACGAGTGTCATTTGCAGGATGATTGGGTAAACTTACTTCCGTTGGCCGAATTCACGTATAATAATTCACAGAGTGCATCCACCAAACAGTCTCCGTTCTTTGCTAACAAGGGGTATCATCCCAGCATTCTTCCACGGTTTCCAATAGATACATCCGTACCCGCAGTAGCCGATCGGATTACGCTTCAACAGAATCTAGAGGTCTTAAAAGAAACGCTGGGCACAGCTCAAGAAAGATATAAGTAGGCGGCAGATAGGTTTCTCAAGCCAGCACCAACATACAAGGTAGGAGACATGGTTTGGCTTTCAACAAAGAACTTAAAACTAAGAACTCCAACGTCTAAATTGGGGCAGAAGTATGTTGGGCCATACAAAATCGGCAAATTAGTAAGTCCTGTAGCCTGCCAACTCAAGTTGCCAAAATCCTTGAAAGTACACCCTGTTTTTCATGTCTCTCTGCTCAAACCGGTAGTACCAAATCTTTTTCCCGGACGCATACCTGTTCCACCCGATCCAGTTCTTATTGACGGGCAAGAGGAATTCACCGTGGAGGGGATCATCGATTCTCGGATTCATAGAGAACGGCTCCAGTACCTGGTGAAATGGCAAGGCTATCCATCGGAGGAGAATTCTTGGGAACCTCGGGAAAACGCTACTCGTTTGATTGAACGGTTCCACAGCAGATACCCCAACAAACCGGCTCCAAGGTTGTCCGGAGGACACCCTTTAAGGGGGGAGTAATGTAAAGAGCTGAATCATGTATCTGTTCTGTCCGGTTTGTGCCCTTATCCAAGATGGAGCCGCATGTATTTGTATTGCCCTTATCCAAGATGGAGTTGCATGTACCTGTTCTGTTGGTTCTGCCCTTATCCAAAATGGAGTTGACAGCCTCGGGGGCCATCTTGTTTCCTGTCTGATATCTCCTGTTTCCTGTTTGCTATATATATAAAGAGACTCTGGCCAACTATACTTTGCTTGTGTATCTTGTATCTTACCTGCTGCCAAGCTTGAAGGACTTGCATCTTGCCCGTTGCTTCTCTACACTGGGATTCCCCACCTGTTACCTGCCTGCCGTTTACCTGGACTCTCACCTGTGTGCAAAGACCCGCTCTGCATCCACCTGCAGTTCAGCCTGCTCTCTGCAAGGAGCCTGGTCTGGGCTCGGGACCCTGTGGACTGTGCGTTTCTGGACCTGGGACATCGATCGGTTTGTACTGACATCACAACCGTTTCCAGAGACTGTTTACTTATCGCTTATTGCCTATACCCGCCTGCTATAATATATACTTGCCTGCTTCAATATATCCTGTTACTACAATATATCGTGTTTGTCTTCACTCTGACCCACGCTATCGATCTCCATAAGTATAAAGTATATATTTGACACTCTTCCTGTTCCTGAGCAGGTTCTTCTAGAGCGCTCACAGGTTCTTCTTGTGGCTGATAGAAGTGTATTACGGGTATAATCACTGCTCCATCAAGTTGAGGCCAGTCCACAGGGAAATCTCCTAGAACTGTGTGAAGCACGTCTTCCTTGGGTTCTTCCGGTGCTATAGGAGGTACTTCTTCTTCCGTTGTCTTCAGTAGACTTGGGCACACGTTCAGAGGGTCTCTTGAGACTGTTGCAGTTGTTTTACCTCCATCTTTGCTAATCAGGCAGGTTTTACTGTTGTCAAATTTGGAGTTCAGCACTGTGTAGGGCTCTCTTTCCCACTGGTCATCGAGCTTGTAACTTCTTCTCTTCCGCTTTAGCACTATCTCTCCAGGTGCCAAGGGTTCTGCTGGTGCATGTTTATTGTACTGTTCTTCCTGTCTTTCCCTTACTCTGTTCAGACTGTCTTTGACACAGGCCTGTACTCTCCTGTACTGCTCTTGCCGATTTGTATCCCAGTTTTCAGTGGACGTATATGCAGCAGGTTCTACCACTCCGAGTTCCAGGTCCATGGGCAATTTCCCAGGTCTTGCTCTAATTAGGTACGCTGGGGTACAATTAGTAGAACTCACAGGTATGTGATTGTACAGATCTACCAGGTCAGGTAGCTTGTCTGGCCACTGATTTCTTTCTTCCAAGGGTAAGGTTTTCAGCAGGTCTATGACGATGTTGTTCATTTTCTCACACAAACCATTGGTCTGAGGGTGGTACGGCGTAGTCTTTTTGCACCCGTACAGGTGGCAGAATTCTTTAAACAGCTCGACTTCAAAGGCAGGGCCTTGATCCGTCAGCACTTTGTCCGGGTATCCATGGGGCCTGCAGAAGTATGCTTGGAACGTTCTTGCTGCAGTTTCTGCTGTCAGATCCTTGACAGGGGCTACCACCAGGAACCGGGAATAATGATCCACCATGGTCAGGGCATAGTAGTAGCCTGACCTGCTGGGTGACAGCTTGATGTGATACAGAGCGACGATCTCCAGGGGCTGGGTTGTCTTGATGGACTGCAAGGGTGCTTTCTGGCGGCCGTAGTCTTTTCTTCTGAGGCTACAGGGCCCACAATTCCGGCACCACCTGTCTATGGAGCGCCGCATTCCAAGCCAGTAGAAGCGGTCCTTCAGCAGGGTTTCCAGCTTCTTCCAGCCAAAGTGACCTGCTTGATCATGGTAGGCTTCCAACACCATCTGGATATCCGTCCTGGGTGCAACAATCTGCCACACCATTTCATGGGTCTTGGGGTTGACATATCTTCTGCACAGCTTCTCTCTGTAGATGAACAGCCGGCTTCTTTCATTCCACAGTTGCTTGGCTTGTGGAGGAGCATCCTTCTCCAGGTGAGAACCTTCCTGGCTGATCAGTCTTTTGATAAGGCTGACAACCGGGTCACTGTCCTGGGTCTCCTTCCAACTGTGGTGGGGTAGAGGATTCAGCGTCCTTCCCTGACGTCTTCTGGTGACGTGTTACTCATGGACCACTCCACTTTGGTGGAAAGCAGGTAATTCAACTTCCTCTAAATCATCCACTCCATCCTCGGTGTCTGACTGGTGAGGCATCCTTGACAGGGCATCAGCATTGGTGTTCTTGTGACCTGCCCGGTACTTGATGGTGAACTGATAATTTGACAGTCTGGCCACCCAACGCTGTTCTATGGCTCCCAACCTGGCTGTCTCCAGGTGTGTCAAGGGATTGTTGTCAGTAAAGGCTGTGAATTTCGTTGAGGCTAGGTAATGCTTGAACCTTTCAGTGATAGCCCAGACCAAGGCCAGGAACTCCAGCTTGAAGGAACTGTAGTTCTCGGGGTTCCTCTCGGTAGGGCGTAGCTTCCTGCTGGCATACGCAATTACCTTCTCTCTTCCATTTTGCTTCTGGGAAAACACAGCTCCCAGTCCCTCATTGCTGGCGTCGGTGTACAGCAGGAAAGGCTGACTGTAGTCAGGGTAAGCCAGGATTTCATCACCAGTCAGGATTTCCTTCATTACTGCAAAGGATTCAGCCTGTTCTTTGCCCCACTGGAATGGGGGACTCTTTCCTCTTTTTGACTGTCCTACCAGGAGGTCTTGTAGAGGTGCTACCTTTTTGGTATAGTCCTTTATGAACCTCCTGTAGTACCCGACCAGTCCCAGGAATTGCCGTACTTCTTTAATGCTTCTCGGCTCAGGCCACTTCTGGATGGCAGTGACCTTCTCCGTGTCTGGTGCTATTCCCTCCGAGCTGACTACAGTGGTGGGCAAAAGTATTGGCACCCCTGCAATTCTGTCAGATAATACTCAGTTTCTACTTGAAAATGATTGCAATCACAAATTCTTTGGTATTATTATCTTCATTTAATTTGTCTTCAATGAAAAAACACAAAAAGGATTGTCCTAAAGCCAAATTGGATATAATTCCACACCAAACCTAAAAAAGGGGGTGGACAAAAGTATTGGCACTGTTTGAAAAATCATGTGATGCTTCTCTAATTCGTGTAATTAACAGCTCCTGTAACTTACCTGTGGCACCTAACAGGTGTTGGCAATAACTAAATCACACTTGCAGCCAGTTAACATGGATTAAAGTTGACTCAACCTCTGTCCTGTGTCCTTGTGTGTACCCCATTCAGCATGGAGAAAAGAAAGAAGACCAAAGAACTGTCTGAGGACTTGAGAAACCTAATTGTGAGGAAGCATGAGCAATCTCAAGGCTACAAGTCCATCTCCAAAGACCTGAATGTTCCTGTGTCTTCCGTGCGCAGTGTCATCAAGAAGTTTAAAGCCCATGGCACTGTGGCTAACCTCCCTAGATGTGGACGGAAAAGAAAAATTGACGAGAGATTTCAACGCAAGATTGTGGGGATGGTGGATAAAGAACCTCGACTAACATCCAAACAAGTTCAAGCTGCCCTGAAGTCCAAGGGTACAACAGTGTCAGCCCGTACTATCCGTCGGCATCTGAATGAAAAGGGACTGTATGGTAGGATACCCAGGAAGACCCCACTTCTTACCCCGAGACATAAAAAAGCCAGGCTGGAGTTTGCCAAAACTTACCTGAGAAAGCCTAAAACGTTTTGGAAGAATGTTCTCTGGTCAGATGAGACAAAAGTTGAGCTTTTTGGGAAAAAGCATCAACATAGAGTGTACAGGAAAAAAAAGAGGCATTCAAAGAAAAGAACACGGTCCCTACAGTCAAACATGGCGGAGGTTCCCTGATGTTTTGGGGTTGCTTTGCTGCCTCTGGCACTGGACTGCTTGACCGTGTGCATGGCATTATGAAGTCTGAAGACTACCAACAAATTTTGCAGCATAATGTAGGGCCCAGTGTGAGAAAGCTGGGTCTCCCTCAGAGGTCATGGGTCTTCCAGCAGGACAATGACCCAAAACACACTTCCAAAAGCACTATAAAATGGTTTGAGAGAAAGCACTGGAGACTTCTAAGGTGGCCAGCAATGAGTCCAGACCTGAATCCCATAGAACACCTGTGGAGAGATCTCAAAATGGCAGTTTGGAGAAGGCACCCTTCAAATATCAGGGACCTGGAGCAGTTTGCCAAAGAAGAATGATCTACAATTCCAACAGAGCATTGTGAGAAACTCATTGATGGTTACCGGAAGCGGTTGTTTGCTGTTATTTTTGCTAAAGGTTGTGCAACCAAGTATTAGGCTGAGGGTGCCAATACTTTTGTCTGGCCCATTTTTGGAGTTTTGTGTGAAATGATCAATGATTTGATTTTTGCTTCATTCTCTTTTGTGTTTTTTCCTTGCAAGCAAATTAAATGAAGATAATAATACCAAAGAATTTGTGATTGCAATCATTTTCAGGAAGAAACTGAGTATTATCTGAGAGAATTGCAGGGGTGCCAATACTTTTGGCCACCACTGTACGTGCCCCAGGTACTGAACCTTCTGCTTGAGCAAGTGGCATTTAGAAGGCTTTAGTTTCATCCCATACCGGGACAATGCTTCAAATACCTCCACCAGGTGCTTCAGACGGTCCTCATATGTCCTCGAGTACACAATAACGTCATCCAGGTACAGCAGCACTGTCTCGAAGTTCCGATGTCCCAAGCAACACTCCATCAGCCTCTGGAACGTTCCGGGTGCATTGCAGAGTCCAAACGGCATACTGTTGAACTCGCACAGACCCATCGGGGTGGTGAAGGCCGTCTTCTCCCTGTCTTCCTCAGCAACAGAGACTTGCCAGTACCCGCTAGTGAGATCCAATGTAGAGAAGTAATTGGCAGATTTTAGTGCAGCCAGGGATTCCTCTATCCGGGGCAAAGGGTATGCATCTTTATGTGTTATGCGATTAATCTATCTATAATCTACACACAACCTCATGCTACCGTCCTTTTTCCTGACCAGGACCAGGGGAGCTGCCCAAGGGCTACAGCTATCCCTTACTACCCCTGCCTTTTTCATGTCACGCAACATTTCCTTGGCTTTCTGGTAATGTGCTGGTGGTATGGATCGGTAACGCTCCTTAATGGGTGGATGGTTACCAGTGGGTTTGTGGTGTTGTACCCCTTTAATCCTTCCAAAATCAAGTGGGTGCTTACTAAACACTTGTTCATATTCCTCAACCACTCTGTAAACACCGTGTTTCTGATGGACAGGAGTGGCGCCAGTCCCAACGTGGAGCTGTTGACACCAATCCTCCAGCTGAGTTTCGGAGTCATTGTCCTCCACTGTATCTGGTGGGGTCAAGGATTCCACTGTGTGTATGGCATCATCATTCACAGTATACAATCTAGCAACAGTGGCATACCTCCCCACAATTTAGGAGTCGTACGGGCACCCTCCCATTGCGTACGTCAACTACCCCTCTAGCAGTTAGGAGTGTAGGTCTGTGCTCTGAGCTAATGGGCTCCACTACCGCCTGGTAGTTCTGTCCCTTGAGACCTATTGCTGCCCTACACCAAATCAGCATTTCACTCATTGGGGGAATCACAATGGGTATCGGGTCGGTAACCCGTACATTACCAATCTCACCACCTGTTAGCTTTACCTGTTGCTGGTACAGGAGGGCTCGAATCTCTCTCTGAAGCACCTTCCTCTGACCTGGTTTGGCAGTGTCAGCAATCTGTTGGAGCAAAAACAACACTTCTCCCAAACAGTTACCAACAATATTTGTACCAAGTCTCATATACAAGTCTGTATCACCAGGGTTAGATTCTATGACAATTAGTCCTTGGTCCTTTGGTTCCACTCTCCCCACCTTCACTGTCACGTCCTTAATCCCTACTAGGTTAAGAGGAAGGCCGTTAGAGGCATACACAGAGCGGTTCGGGGCTGACGGGTGAAGTTCATCTATGGACCTGAACCTTTTGTAGAGGACATCAGGTATGATGGTTACATGTGAGCCGGTGTCCAGTAACGCAGGTGTTGCTATGCCGTCCAGCACGATGGACAGGAAAGGCCTTCCTCCTACGAACCGGTGGTACCAGCTTGATGGGCCTGGTTGATTTACTTCTGGGTGTCGGCCCTTTGCCCCAGCGTTTGCCAGTTTAAAGGACAG
Source organism: Phyllobates terribilis (assembly GCF_046119375.1). Lineage (NCBI taxonomy): Eukaryota > Metazoa > Chordata > Amphibia > Anura > Dendrobatidae > Phyllobates > Phyllobates terribilis. The sequence continues at coordinate 70,581,848 of NW_027362761.1, read as the reverse complement.
TTCCGCGCGTGTTGTGGCCTGCCTTGCGGTAACGGTAGCAGATGAAGTCTCCTGGAGGGTGACGTTGGTCGTTGGTCCTCCCGCGGGGTGGCGTTGTCCTCCTACGGGGTGGCGTTGTCCTCCTTCTTCTCCTCATCCAGGGGACATCCTCAGGACAGTCAGCGAGTAGGATCCTTCCTTCCGGCTCGGCCTCCGTCTGTAGCTGCAGGGTGCTCAGGACAGTGGCCAGGGTTTTACTTAGCTGACGCACTTCAGAGCGCAGGCTGTCCAGCTCGCTAGGGGGCACTGTTTGCATCTTTGTTTCAGCCGTTAATGAAGGAGCAGTGGGTGCTGCGGCCACTGGGGTGGCCCCACCCTGGTAACGCTGGATAGCAGTCCCTGATGTTTCCAGGGGCTGAAGGCCCTTAATAGCCATTTCCTTCAGGGTGTCAAAGGTGGCATTTGGATGATCTAAGGCCCACCACCGTACGGTTCTGCTCTCCTCCTGGGACCTCAACCCCCGGATGAATTGTTCTGTCAGCATTTTATTCTCATCTTGTATGCTGGCTGGACTAACCTGTTTCAGGGCCCGCAAGGCTTCCTGTAAGCGCCAGGCATAGTCCCGGATACTGTCCTCAGGTTTCTGGGTACAGTGGTAGAACCTCATCCGGAGATCTGTCTCAGTGCGGTTTTCAAAGACAGTTTGCAGTCTCGTAAAGATAATGGATACTAATTTCTGGTCTGCGGCTGGCCAGGTTTCAACTTCCCGCTCTGCGGCACCAGTCAATTGTCCCAGCACAACAGCGGTTCTCTGTTTACCAGTCATTGAGCACATATCCAGTACACCACATATCTTCCTTTTGAATCCAGACAGGGTGTCTGGTTTGCCATCATGCTGGGGAAGCCATTTTGCTCCAGGGATATACGGCAGGGCCATGGGTATCAACGGAGTCATGACCCCTGCCGCTGGGGTGGCCGCTCCGGCCTGAGCAGCACCGGGCGCAAGTACCCGGCGCAAGTACCCGGCGCAAGTACCCGGGCCTTTGCCTGGTTTGAGGATGTCGAGGTGGTCGGCTCCTGAGCCCATACCCTGGGGTCACTCTTGAAAAAGGGGATTGGAACTTGGATAGAAATAAAAATAAAGTAAATAGTTCGTGACGCCACTTGTGGTACCTGGTAAGGATTACCAGCGCTGCTGCAGACCTCCGGGGTGTGATGGGATGGCAGCTGGGATGTTTCTGCTCCCCACAGGCGGAGCGGGCCCCCGGGGAAGTGTGGAGTTTGATGGTGGGTGGTGATGCTGGGGCTTGTAGTGCAGGCGGGATGGCGCAGCAGGAGTAACTGACAGACAGGGGATTTGCTTCAATACCTTTACTGGTTCGGATGTCAGGTACGGTCCAGGGTACTCAGTAGGAAGGGTGCACTTCAGGATTTCTCCCCAGTGAGCTGGTATAAGGCCTGCTGGTCCGTGTCTGCCTCTCTGTATGCTCCTGGCCAGCCTACAACTGGGCCTAGCTTACGTGTTGTGCTGTTCCTTCACCTGTTGCTTGGTAGTGGGACCTTCTGCTGGCAACCACTATCCCTGGTCGCCGGAGCCTTCGTGGTTCCTGTCCTGTAATGGGTCTAGCTTCAGGTCTGCCAGGGACTTGTAGTCCTCCTGGAATGCCGGTGGTCCCTACTGGGTATAAAGGACCCTGTAGGCGCGGACCCGGTGTCCGGTTTGTATCTTCGGGGTGAGCCTAGGATGCTCCTCTGCCCCTTTCAACTCCTCTCTCCTCTCCTCCTTGCCGTCGGCCACACTCGGGGCCCTCAGAATTCAGCAGCAGACGTGCTGCGTCTTCGCTGCTCTCCGCTTCAGCACGCTCTCAGACTCTCTGACTCTGTCTGACTGACTAACTCTGACTGAACTGCCTGGCTCCACCCTCCATATATATCTCCCTAATGGGCTCCCTCTGGTGGTATGAGGTGAAAGGGTGGAGGTGTTTGTATGTAATTAGGGCCTCTTGTGGAGAAGTCCATCCATGCACCCTGGGTCCTGTGGTACTTGTGAACAGCAGGGTGCCACACTTACACTCTATAGGCGAAAGAGAGAGAGAGAAACCCATTGACCATAAGAGCTTCCACTCTACAGGCAAGAGAGAAAAAGAACCCTGCTAATCATAAGATCCTACACTCTACAGGAGAGAGGGAGGACCCTGCTGATCATAAGAGCTTATACTCTGCCAGAGATAGATACTTACCAAGTGACTCTGAAGATGGAAAACATCTCTGCCGCACAAACTGTGCTCTGCTGGAAATTGCTGATCTGTGATGGCCCAGGGATCAGGGGTGGATTAAGAGTAGCCAGGGCCCCGGGCAGTTTAGAAGGTGTGGACCCACCCCAGGTACCCGATGTATCACGTGACATGTCACATGACCCCCTTTGATAGATCATGTGATAGGTCATGTGAGCAACACACAGATGTTCTGATCACATCTATAGACAGAGAATGACGAAAAAAAAAATTCCATTACGCACAGCCCTATACATAACATAGCGCTATATATAATAGAGCAGGGATGGGAGATTAATGTTCCCGAGGGGCCACATGAGAGACTGTGACCGTTGTGGAGGCCGAATCAATAGGCTGAAATTAATTCTGCTTAATATTAATATTAACAAAATAATAAAAAAAAAATTATATTAATTGTATGACTTAATATTGATCAGAACTAAGTATGCTGACATCCCTCTATATACAGTATGAGCCTGCAGATAGCTCCCTAGATACAGTATGAGCCCCCGCATAGCTCCCTAGATACAGTATGAGCCCCAGCATAGCACTGTTCACACAGTATGAGCCCACACACAACCCCCTACATACAGTATGAGCCCACACACTGCCACCTACATACAGTATGAGCTCCTACATAGCCCCTAGATACAGTATGAGCCCCCACATAGCCCCCTAGATATAATATGAGCCCACACATAGCCTCCCAGATACAGTATGAGCCCCTACATAGCCTCCCAGATACAGTGAGCCCCCACATAGCCCCTCTATATACAGTATGAGCTCCCACATAACTCCCGATGCACAGTATGATCTCCCACATAGCCTCCTATATACAGAATGAGCCCCCACATAGCCTCTTATATACAAAATGAGCCTCCTCATAGCCTCCTATATACAGTATGAGCCCTGCATAGCTCCCTAGATACAGTGTGAGCCCCCATATAGACTCTAATATACAGTGTGAGCCCCCACATAGCCTCTTATATACAGTATGAGCCTCACATAGCTCCCTAGATACAGTATGAGCCCCAGCATAGCCTTGTACATACAGTATGAGCCCACACACTGCCACCTACATACAGTATGAGCCCCTACATAGCTACAATATGAGCCCGAACATAGCTTCCTATATACAGTTTGAGCCCTCATATAGCCTATGTACAATAAGAGCCTGCACATAGCTCCCTATATACAATATGAACCTGCACATACCTCCCTATATACAGTATGAGCCCTCACATAGCTCCCTATATACAGTATGAGCCTGCGCATAGCCCCCTATATACAGTATGAGCCCACACATAGCTCCCTATATACATTATGTGCCCGCACATAGCTCTCTATATACAGTTTGAGCCCTCATATAGTCTATGCACAATAAGAGCCTGCACATAGCTCCCTATATACAATATGAACCCGCACATGCCTCCCTATATACAGTATGAGCACTCACATAGCTCCCTATATACAGTATGAGCCCTCACATAGCTCCTTATATACAATATGAGCCCCCGCACATAGCTCCCTATATACAGTATGAGCCCGCACATAGCTCCCTATATACAGTATGAGCCCACACATAGCCTCCTGTATACAGGATGAGCCCACACATAGCTCCCTATATACAATATGAGCCCGCACTGATCAGACCTGGACCTGCACACAGGACCTCACATATTATACTGTATATGGAGCAGTATAGTATGTGATGTCCTGTAGGTTCAGGGTTGATCAGAGAGTATAGGATCCTGTATGCGATGTCTGTGGACACTCTGCTGGGGCTCAGTGTGATTTATTGCAGGACTCTGAATTTTCCTGCAGATCTGGTGATGCTGGAGCCGATGACCCAGAGTGACCTGATCTGCAGCAAAGGTCAAAGTCCTGCAATAACTTATACATGGCCTCATCAGAGCGGCGCTGAACTGACACTATGGAATCTTATGCAAACTCATCAGGAGGAGAGCAGCGTCCTGCAGCCCCTCCTCACTCCAGACATCCTCCCCAGACCTCGAATTTACCGCCATCCACTGAGGTCTGCTGCACCAGCTCCTCTCCGGCAGGATGATGCAGCTCCAGGCGCTGCTGTGTGACGTCAGTCCTGGAGACGCAGCACACAGCGTGCAGGGAGCGTGTCTGCCTCCCTGTGATGTGGTCAGCCAGCGTCAGGTACTGTGTGGTCCCCCTGCCAAACCTGCCCCAGCCTCCGCACAAAACATTATAATGAGAGCAATGTGGCAATGGGCCCCTAGGGCCTCACGGGCCCCGGGCGGTAGCCCAGATTGCCCTCATTATAATCCGCCTATGGGTAAGATACTCTGCAAGATGTCAATGCTGCAGGGTAATATGGGAAGGCCTGTGCAGCCATGCAAAATTATGTTAACTTGCTCTCTTATGTTTCAGCAGTATGGGAAATGGTACCGGGCAAGACTTTTTAATGCGAATCGTAAATCGAATCTCAAAATGTTCAAATTTGCATGAAATCACAAATTTCAGGAAATTCAACTCAAACTTGATCATCTGCGAATAGATCCGCTCATCTCTACTTAGTATCATTAACAGCAATCAGAAAAAGGACCCATCTCGAGGGCAATCTGTAAAACTTTATTAGAAATAGAACTTTCAAACAAGCCTTAGGATATTCTAAGGAGACTGGCAGAAGTTTCCTGTATTTTGTTCTCCGTACTACAGAAATAATAACAAATAAATTAAATTACTAACAAATGTCCTATTATTTGTTTTGAAAATTGAAATTTTACTAAGGGTATTTAGTTATAATCACATGAAAACTAAAAAGATGTGATACGGTTTGATGAATAACAATATGAAACTATCGGTTTTATGTTGTTACTAGTGTAGATGAAACACATGAAATAAGACTTGTGTAATAAAAGATTTTAGTTATTGACTAAATGCAATTTTATTGTAAAACTGTCAAAAGGTTATGTGTTAATCAATCACAATTTTAAAAATATATATTTTTCCGTTTTTGCTTCTATTTTAAGCTGACTTCACTTGTAAGCGATCCATTAAGATAACTTCATTAAAGGTGTGGACTATGTTCAACATTGCCACACCTCAGAATCATATGTATTCTGTGACAACCTGGAATCGTCTCCCTGAGGCTGGGGTCACACTAGCGTATAAGATGATAGGTTCGCTGTTGATCCAGAAAAGTAGGACGGATGTCATGCGATTTTTCTCACCTATCATCCGTATGATATCCATATGACATCCGTATGCAATTGTAGACTAAAAATACAAGCCTGAAGCAGCTCCATAATTGGCGCATCACATGAGATGTATTATACACCAGTGTGAGCGAGCCCTAAGAAAGTACTGTGATCAAGTGCATCCTTTCCTAATATCCCATATTGCTTATGGAATTTATTAAAGACGCAAAGCTAATTAATTGCCAAGTGAAAATCTGCCCTCTTAATAGTTTTACTACCTTTACGGTAGAGTTCCACTGGTATGGGCCAGTCAGTGCATGACTATGCAGGTGACACTTAAAGGGGTTTTCCCACAAACAAAAATTAATTTTAATCAATGGCTGTGTCTGACCGAACATGGTCTGATCATACCACAGCTCCTGGGCAGGGGAGAAAGAAAAAAGTATACAGATATTACAGCATGGGATCACAGCTGATTCTTTCTGTGAGGTAAAATATTGTTTAAAAACAGGCAGTGACATTTTTACCTCACAAAAAGAATCAGCTGTGATCCAGTGCTGTAATGAAGTTCCCTGCCCAGGAGATGTGGTATGATCAGACCCTGTTCCGGACACGATCAGACACAGACATTGATTAAAATGAACTTTTGCTTGTGGGAAAACCGCTTTAAGCATTACTGTAAACTGGTGCATTCATTGGTGTCACGCAAGGTGTGGGAAAGACTTAGTGCAACACAAAGGGAAGAGGAAAAGGAAGACCAGACACTAGGGAAAGGAGGGAGTGGAGACCTCCTAGGCTAATCTAATATCACCCTGTCTCCACTAACGTCCCTATATTGATTCTTCACCAATCGCCGCACGCGAACCTCTACTTGTATTTCCCTGCCGTTAGGCCCTGGCTAGGGAAGGGAGGGGGATGAGCGCTTGTCGATCCCCACTGACAACTAAAGACAACAGGGGGGAATAAACAAAGGAAGATAGCTTAGCTTTAGTCCACTTCAGAGAGATGAATACCCGTCCGCATAGCTCCAGAGAGGAAGAAGTAATGCACTTGCTCCGAGCCTTCACAAGGAGTAATGTGAGTATCGCCGGCACCTCCCTCTAGCAGACAGCAGGTATTAATACACCCAGGCCAGGATGTTAATTAGCCAGAGGAAGGTAGCCACTAGGTCCTAGAGAGACAGCCTCTAAGAAGGTGTCTGTAATAGCAAAAGTAGAGATCTTCTGCAACCAATTGCAGGGCGACTGTCTGTTGCTTCTGACACACCCGTGACAATTGGCCTCAGCAGGTGGGTGTAGCTCTTTGGCCCCATCAGACTGTGTGGCTTTTGCCAGCAAAAGCACCATCAGACCCTACCCTCTGAAGCTACAATTCTGTCCAAATACATTATCAGCCCTTCGCCGGGGCATGCATCCCGAGACTCCCATAGCCACTTAGAATAAGCCTTTCGAATGACATCACTGTGATATTATCTCTAAGTCTGGAGGTTGGAAGGAGACGCCATAAGGAGGAATATTACAGGAAACAGACTGCCTGGATCACCTGATAATTATATGCAAAACAGGAGCCCGGTTGAAAACTAAATAAATATATTTCAATGTTTTTTTTTTATTTTTCATGCATTAGTTTAGATCGCCAAAATTATGGGTGTTTTTGGTTGCTGCACTTCCACAAAAAATGCTGTAACAAGCGATCAACACTTTACATCTATCCCAAAATGGTATCAATAAAATCTTTGTCCTGCCCCACAAAAAGCAAGCTGCCACACAGCTCTATCAAATGAAGAATAAAAGCGTTACAGGTCTTGGAAAATTGTGACACAACCCCAAAACTTCTGATCTTTTTTTCACCACTAAAGTAATAAAAAACTGGACATGTTTGGTATCGCCGTAATCATACAGATGAGTAGTCTCATAATACAAGGTCATTTTTGCCACAAAATGTACACCGTAAAAACAATTCCCAAAAAACAATGTTGAAATTGCACATTTTTTACAATTTATCCCCTTTTGGAATTTTTTTGCCCATTTTCCAGGACACTCATCCCACAAAAAGCACTCATATGTCTATGTGGACAGAAAAATAAAAAAGTTATAACTCTGGAAAAAAAGGGGAGGAAAAAAACTGAAATTGGCCACATCGTGAAGGGGTTAAACAAGCCATAGATTATTTGACCTGATGAATGAGCGTTTTGCATGTTCATCAGGTGATTGCTGTATGTTTACACCCCACGATTATTGTGAAACGGCACTCCTAGGAACGCTTGTTCCCATATAATCAAGGAAAGTAAATGCACCTTACACAGATCTCTGACAGGTGAATGCTTTTACTGGTAATTGTAAAAGTGCAGAGCATGTTTTATGCATAGTTTATGTGGGCTAACAATGACAGCCTCCATTACACCGGGACTAAACTGCAAGTAAAAATATCACCTTGGTATGGAGCTGGCCTCACACGTAATGACCTGCAGGTATGTGGCAGGTGCTAGGTGTGGCCTCACGAAAGCTTTTAGCCTCTTCTAACAGTGGAGCTTACGGCTTAAGGGCACGTGATAAAGATTGATTACTCCCATCAAAGATGAAAGGTTACACATGAAAGAAAATATAATTTGTTTTTTATACAAATGACCCATTTGACACATACATTTGTGAATATTAGATATATACAGGGTTGTCCAAAAGTAGATGGACAGAAAGTGTAATAACGTTATGAAGGGGGAGATTTATCAAACATGGTGTAAAGTGAAACTGGCTCAGTTGCCCTTAGCAACCAATCAGATTTCACTTTTCATTCCTCACAGACTCTTTGGAAAATGAAAGGTGGAATCTGATTGGTTGCTAAGGGCAACTGAGCCAGTTTCACAGATAGATCTCCCCCAAATCTGTTTTCTTCTCAGATAATTCAGATAACACATAATGGCAAATAATTTAAATACAGATCAAAGAAAATGGATTTTAACAGAGTATTGGAAATCTCAAAATGCTGAAACCATTAGAGCAAATTGGGTTGAAACATTTGGTACTCAAGCCCCAAAGAGACAAACCATTTACCGCATTCGTGACAAATTCAATGCGACTGGCTCAATCCTTAATGCTCCAAAAACTGGTCGACCCAAAACAGTCTGTACAGAAGATAATAAACAACTTGTTGCTGAAACATTTGTTCAGGGTCCAAAAAAGTCCATCAGAAGAGCCTCTTTGGAATTGGGAATTTCACGAGCTTCTATCATGCGAATCCTGAAATCTATTGGGTGGAAAGCTTATCGTCCACGTCTAATTCATGGTTTATTGGAGGATGATCCAGACAGGCAGCTGCAATTTAGTGAGATTATGCTTAACGAAATTGAAGAAAATCCAGTAATTTTAGATAACATTATGTGGAGTGATGAAGCTTCTTTCAAATTATCCGGCCATATTAACAGACATAATTGTATTTACTGGTATAATGAGAACATGCATTTAACATTAGAGCAACAACTAAATGAGCCTGGTGTCAATGTTTGGGGTGGTATTTCAAGTTTTGGTGTTTTAGGACCAATATTTTTTGATGGAACAGTCACAGGAGATAAGTATCTCGAAATTCTAATGAATCAAGTTGCTAGAGCAACAGCCTAATTCAAATGACCTTTATTTACAACAAGATGGGGCCCATCCACATTATTCAAGAGTGGTCCGCGAGTATCTTGATGAAACATTTCCTAATAAATGGATTGGCCGAAGAGGCCCACTTGATTGGCCGGCACGTTCACCAGACTTGACCTCAATGGATTTTTTCTTTTGGGGAGTACTCAAGGACAAAGTTTATAGTCGAAAACCAGAAAGTGTCAGTGATTTGAAAAATTACATAAGAGATGCATTTCAAGAAATTAATACCCAAAGAGACTTGTGCAAAATAGTTTGTCAAAGCGTAAGAGGCAGACTTCAAAGCTGTGCAAATTGTAATGGAAAACAGTTTGAGCACCTGCGTTGATAAAATTTAAGGGCTTTTGTATTATTGTTCAGAATAAAATGAAATTGTCAATGTTATGCTTTTTTATATATAAATCAAAATAAATGTTATTATTTTGTGGCCACCTACTTTTGGACCACCCTGTATGTGACTGCCAACAATTGCCAATCTGCAGAGAGGCACCATGTGCTTACTGTTTTTTACTACAATTTTCATATCTACATGATTATAAAGTATCAAATCCAGTATATTTCTTTGCTTTACAAATCTGGTAATCGGTTAACAACTAGGTGGCAAATAAGATGCACAAGGTAAATCCAAGGCAGATAACTGAGGACTGCTATAGTTTATTACTAGCTATAAAAGTGCAATCCATCCTATCATCTCAATTGTTGGCTCTATCCTCATATACCCTACAAATGCAGCTAAAAATGTGCCATTTTAATGGTTTAGTTTTGTGTATACTGTTCTGGCTCACCAGGTGAGGTGGCTCTTCCAAGCCCAAGGTCTGGGTGGGCACACGAGCATCAGTGCAGCAGGTAGGTGAGGCACACGGAAAACGGGCAGTAGACGCACTGGAAGCCTCAGTGAGACAGCAGACTGAGAAGCAGATAGCAAAGGTATTGGAGGCTGCAGGTAGACAGGAGACCGGGAAGCAAAGAGCAGAGGTACTGGAGGCTGGGGGGGCCAAAACTCTGATCCGGGACAGGTGGGTAACATATATTTGTATCCATTTACACTTTTGCATAGACAGTGAGGATCACCAATGGAGACGTCTTAAACCAAGTCAAGCCAAAACTGTTGATAACATAGCCAAACAAAAATTTGCTTATTTTGGCCACATTATGTGGAGTCAGTCATTGGGGAAAGACATCATACTTGGATAGGTCAATGGCAGAAGAATAAGAGGACTGTCAAGAACCCACTGGATCATTATCAGGAGCGACATGGGAATGTCCATTGGTGGACTGAAAGAAGCAATGTGGGATAGAACTGCCTGGTGAGCGATGATCGATAGAATGATCGAGAGTTATACTCCACTGAACAGATAAGAAAGAGACACTTTTACAATTAAACAACGTATATGCTCAGCAAATTGCAGTTTATTTCTTCTACAAACAAGACATTAAATATGTGTATGATAAGTGTTTGCAAATTAACTAATTTATTCAGTCCCCCACCTCAAAAATAAAAAATAAAAATTACATGTCAGCATAAAAGTTAAACATGGGCAAAAGCCTCTACCTTTGAGGGAGAGTGTAAGGCTATGTATCCACGATGCAGAAATGCTTCGGATTTTTTCCTGAGCGTTTCTGCATCTCCCTGGCAGAAAAAACGCTTGCGGATTGTACATGTGGATTGTACATGCGGATTGTACATGCGTTTTCCTGCCAGGGACAAGCGGATGTGAAGCGTTCTTCACATGCATTTCTGCATGTGGGTTGACAAGCGCTTTCCAAGCGATTTTAGCATCACTTGGAAAGTGCTTGTCAACTTGATCGCACTATATAAATCCATGCAAACGGCATGGATTTATATAGTGTAACCGTAAAGAATGGTAAAAAAATAAAAAATAAATCTATACTTACCTTCTGATGGCCACCGGAGTCTTTATTCGATGCGTATCGGCTTGCCGGCAGCTTGCGGTACACTGAAAGGACCTGCCAACGTCAATGGTCGTGTGACCCGTCACATGACTAAATGACATCATGGCAGGTCCTTGAGTCCACCGTGATCTGCCGGCAAGCCAGGACAAAGACACCGGGGGCCATCAGAAGGTAAGTATAATCTTTTTTTTTTATTTTATTCTTTTTTTTACAGTTTTCTATGGTACCCGGGTCCGGAGGAGAGTCTCCTGTCCTCCAGACCCGGGTACCATCCGCACATTGAAACGCATGTAATCCGCATGTACAGATCCAGTGATGCGGAATCCATGCGTTCCAATGCAAGTCAATGGCGGCGAAAACGCCGAGCTTCCCCAAAATAATTGGTAGTGCTGCGTTTTTTTCACCAATAACAATCCACAGTGGAAATTTCCGCAGCATGTGCACAGCACATGCGGATTAACATTGGGGAACATGGCAGACCTTCTACAAAGAGTTTTTTAAGCATTTCTGCAGCGAAATTGCCGCTGTGGAAACGCTTAAAAAAGGCATCATGGGCACACAGCCTAAACATGATATGAACAGGGCTTAAAGGGATTATGTCAGCAGGTTTTTACTACCTCATTTGAGAGCAGCCTGATGTAGGCAAAAAGAAGATGAATTCAACGATATATGACTTAGTTTACTGGGTGCAGCCGTTCTGACACAATCAGAGCTTTGAGAATGAAAATGAAGTAGAGCTGAGAAGTCTAACCCCACCCACACCCGACTTTCCATGTACAAAGTCTATAGACAGTGAGGTGCTTATCACAGGGGGAGGGGACGTTGCCAGACTGATGTGCAATGTTAATCTCTTAGTGATAAATCTGTCACAGTTAGTAAACAACAGCACACACTTTGACAAGTGACACATCCCTGAATTCTGTGTTTCAGCCTCTATCTCCTGCTGTCTTCAGATTACCAAGCAATGTGAACTGAGGTCTAAAATGGTACACATGCAAGAAATAGGAGCATGTTCACACTAGCAAAAAGAAGCAAAACCTACAAAAGACAAAAAATATATCTCATACCCTACCATCATTATATATAAATGTAAAGCAAGTTGCATATTAAATACAGGGTACTTAGTGAACTATTTTTGATCAAAAAAAGTATACAAGCCGTCCCACCAGCGACAAGGTGACCCTAAATTGGGACGGTCCTACACTGTCTATATTAAAAACCTTACTGTATATCAAAGTTGAAGTAATGCATATAAAAGGGTAGACAAATAGGACCGGGTCCCAACTTCAGACTACCTAGGCCCGTGGTAAGCTACATATATACTAATCAGCTCAACAAAGGGGATGCCACACCCTTAAATTGCACAGAATGCAAACAAGTCAAAAAACCAAGCAATGTGAACTGAGGTCTAAGGTGGTACACATGCAAGAAATAGGAGCATGTTCACACTAGCAAAAAGAAGCAAAACCTACAAAAGACAAAAAATATATCTCATACATTACCATCATTATATATAAATGTAAAGCAAAGTTGCATATTAAATATAGGGTACTTATATATAATGATGGTAGGGTATGAGATATATTTTTTGTCTTTTGTCTTTTGTAGGTTTTGTCTTCAGATTACGTAGCAAAACCTGCTGACAGATTAACTTTAAGGTTGTATTTTAGTCTGACCTTTTTTAATCCATCTGCTCAAATAGCTACTAGAGACAGACTACACAAAAGCCACCGCACTTTGTCAGTCTCAAGGGCACTTTAGTATTTATACTTTCATCCCTGTATAGGAATATGGCATTCGCTGCAGAGGGAGACAAGGACAAAAGCAGACAACTGTTATTAGTAAGTGATGAAAGTAGAAAAAAAAAGTTGCAATTCGGCTGCATCCCTCACAGATGATTGCAGTGGAGGACGGCACCGCATTGAGCAGTGGCAGCTCTACTCCCAATCATGCCTGCTGTTTACCTGATTAACAAACCGCTAATTCAATGAATATGCCGAGCAAGATGTCAATCAAGTTAACCAGGACCGCCCACTGTACATAAACGTCGTCGCTGCCTGGGCTCTGTGCAGCGCCGAAGTTTAAAAACGGTGGGTGGTCCCGCAGCCCTCAGGACCCCCAGGGTCCTGCAAGCGCTGCAGTTCCGGTGCAGAGCAATAGCTCTGACAGGGGACATCATCGGGACCTGATTGGATCAGGTCCCAATGATGTGAACCCTTTCCTATCTTCTATATGCCGTGATCTATAGTGATCGCAGCATATAGAAGATAGTGAGAGGAGAGGGGGTCGTCAACTTACCTCTCCGACGGCCCCCTGATGCCTTCCAGGACCTGCCGTTGTTATGGCAGCTGGAGGTCACATGACCGCCTCCAGATCTGCCATATATGGTGTCCTGCTAGGCGCAGCCTGCAGCTGAACTCTAGCAGGAGACAGACAGTGGGAAACTGTCAGCAAAGATCTCATCCAATGCAATACATGTCTATTACATTGGATGAGATCAGTGATTAGAAAAATAAAAATGAATGTCCCATACAAGGACTAAGTAAAAATGTAAAAAAAAGTCAAAAAAATGTTTTCAAACTGTTAAAAAAAAATCACAAAATAAATAAAAATAAATAAATAAAATATTAAACCAATAAATCCGTATATTTATGCAAAAACAAAAAAAGTACACATATTTGTTATCGCCGCGTCCGAAACAACCCGATCTATAAAACTGTCACACTAATTAACTCCGTCTGTGCACACCGTAATAAAAATAAATAAAAAACTGAGCAAAAAACAATGCTTTTTCATCATATCGCCAAACAAAAAGTAGAATTTTGAATACCTCAAAAAACAATTCCTGAATTGTTGTTTTTTGTTAATTTTACCTCCCAAAAAACGGAATAGAAAGCAATCAAAAAATGTCACGTACCCAAAAATGGTACCAATAAAAATGTCAACTCGTCCCACAAAAAACAAGCTGTCACATGGCTCTGTCGGCCGAAATATGGAAAAATTATAGCTCTCAAAATATGGCGATGCAAAAACTAGATTTTCCAAAAAAAGCGTCTCTTAGTGCGTGACAGCTGTCAGTCATAAAAACCCGATATAAATCTGGTATCTCTAATCGCACCGACCCGAAGAATAAAGTAATCTCATCACTTATACCGCACGAGGAACGGTGTAAAAAATAAATAAAACCAATTCTTCACCTGCTACTGATTTGTTTATTGTGTCTCCCAAAGATCGCAGTAAGGCTCTGCTCACATTTATCCTGCGCTCTGCGCTGAGCACTTACACCAGAGTTTCCGTGTAAATCTCTGAAATACATGATTCAGACGGAACCCATGACGGAAGATTCCCTGTAATGAGGCAGATATAAGCCACTGTGGATGCCGTCTGGCCTGTGATCCCACGGTGTCAGTTTTTTTAGGCGTGCATAAAAGTGCGGTTGGCCACAGTTTTGTGCACTTCTGAAAAAAAGGACACCGCTAAACAGAGGCCAGACGGAGTCCAGAGTAACTCTGCTGCCTCATTACAGTGAATGGATCCCACAGGGGTTTCATCTGAATTATATCACTTAGAAATTAAGATGGAAACCCCGATGTAAGTGCTCAGCCTCGAGCGCCGGATAAATGTTATGCAAAATGTTCCCAATAAAAGCTTCAACTCAGTCCTCAAAAAAAGCTAGTCCCCACTCAGGTCCGTCATCTGTTAAAAATATAAGGGACTTCCAAGTTACTGGTAGCAGAAAGGCTCTGGAAAAGCGAAATGGCCCTTGCCCCCCAAAAGAAATTCAGAAAATTTTGTGCTCCCAAATCCAAATGCCTATTCTACAATAATTTGTTCTCTAATTGTCAAATAGCGCTCCGTCCCTCCCAGATCTCGCCGTATGGCTGAGCGGTACGATACAGCCACATATGGGGTATTGCCACTTTTAGAAGAAATTGTGTGACACATTTCGGCACCATTTTTACCCATTGCCCTGTGTGAAAATGTAAAATCTGAGGGTAAAACATTTTTTTGTGGTAAAAATATAATTATGTTTTCTTCACTGCCCAATGGTATAAATTTAAAAATTAAAAAATACTCACTACTTCCCTAGATGAATTCCTTGAGAGATGTAGTTTACAAAATGGGGTCACTTGTGGCGGTTTCTGCTGTTTTGGCATGTCAGCGACTCTTCAAATGTGACATGGTGTCTGCAACCTATCCCAGCCAACATAGCGCTCCTTTCTCTTCCGAACCCTGCCGTACACCAAAGCAATGTTTTTCCCACACATATGGGATATCGGCGTACTCAGGAGAAATTGCACAACAAATTTCATGGTGCAATTTCTCCTGTTATCCTTATGATAATGCAAAATTAGGGAATGAAAAACATTTTTTGTGGGAAAAATGTGAAAATTTTATTTTTACGGCTCAATATTATAAACTTCTATGAAGCACCTGGGGGTGCAAGGTGCTCACCACACATCTAGATAAGTTCCCTAAGGGGTCTAGTTTCCAAAATGGTGTCACTTGTGGGGGGTTTCCACTGTTTAGGCACATTAGGGGCTCCCCAAATGCGACATGGCGTCCGCTAATTATTCATACAAATTTTACATTCAAAAAGTCAAATGGCGCTCCATCCCTTCCAAACCCTGCAGTGCGCCCAAACAGTGGTTTTCCCTCACATATAGGGCATCAGCGCGCTCATGAGAAATTGCACTACAAATTGTATATTCCATTTTTTCCTGTTACCCTTGTGAAAATAAAAAAATTGGGTCTAAAGTAACATTTTTGTGAAAAAAAGTTAAATGTTCATTGTTTTCTTCCACATTCCAAAAATTCCCGTGAAACACCTGAAGGGTTAATAAACTTCTTGAATGTGGTTTTGAGCACCTTGAGGGGTGCAGTTTTTAGAATGGTGTCACTTTGGGGTATTTTCTGTCATAAAGGCCCCTCAAAGTCACTTCAAATAAGATGTGGTCCCTAAAAAAATGTTTTTGTAAATTTTGTTGGAAAAATGAGAAATCGCTGGTCAACTTTTAACCCTTATAGCTTCCTAACAAAAAAAAATTTTGGTTCCAAAATTGTGCTGATGTAAAGTAGACATGTGGGAAATGTTATTTATTAAATATTTTGTGTGACATATCTCTCTGATTTAAGGGCATGAAAATTCAAAGTTTGAAAATTTCAAAATTTTCAAAATTTTCGCCAAATTTCTGATTTTTTCACAAATAAATGCAAGTGATATCGAAGAAAGTTTATCACTATCATGAAGTACAATATGTCACGAAAAAAACAATCTTAGAATCAGGGGAATCCGTTGAAGCGTTCCAGAGTAATTACTTGATAAAGTGACAGTGGTCAGAATTGAAAAAATTGGCCCGGTCACGGAGGCAAAAAACAGGCTCTGGCGCGAAATGGTTAACAGTGGGCAAGACAGCTGTGACTGCTAAGTGCTGCACCCTTCTTCATTTACTCATCTGAGACAGGTGCAGTGCAATTATAACATTATTTTCTACTTTTATCACTTAATTTGGAAAGTAATTACATGCCCTTGACCACTCTTCCTTTACTTAAACAGGGAATTCTGATCTGACATGTGCCCCTTAAAAAGGGAGCTCTACTGCCGAACCTGTTTTGTAATTGGTCCACTGACTGAAATAAGAATTGGCTGGTCAGTAGAACCTTTATTCATAAATTTGTTAGCACTAATACACATGGCTGTACAATGCTCATGCTGCAAGAACTAGAGGGCGAAATTTCACCACTCCAGTGGAGCTGATACTAGAGGAAGCTGGGCAGAGAGTACATAGCCCGGCACTGATATCAGCACCTCCACCACCACTTTCAGCACCAACCACTAAAATGAAGCCAAACCCCTGAGGGCTGAGGCAGCCAAAACAGGAGCAGGGATAAGCAAATCTGTTACAATTATGATATAACTACAGAATCTTTGTTCTGAAGCAGTTATTAGTGATGGGCGAGAACTAAAATGCTCGGGTGCTCGATGCTCGGGTCGAGCAAATTGGAATGCTCGGGTGCACGACCCGAGCAACGAGCCCAATGTAAGTCTATGGGAAACTCAAGCATTTTTCAGGCGGCTCCCCCCGGCGGTCGGCAGAGGGCATAAAAATTGCCCAAATCAATGGGAACAGTCCTCAAATGACATGGGAACAGCATGGGGAAGACCCCTGGAAGCATTTCTGACTCCCAGGTCACTGCTGTCAACAACGTTGTCAGAGGTATTAGGCCACTTTTATGGACTCACAATAAAACATACAAAAATGAAACCAAAATGGATTATCCTGGGAAATATGTTAAGGAACATCCTTTCCAGGGTAATGACTTGTATATAAGGCAAAATAAATAACCAAAACCAAAAATACTCCTCCACACCTTGGGCTATGTTCACACGTAGCGTTTTTGATGCGTTTTTACACTTTTGCATTGCTTTCAACCAAGACAAATGCATTCACTGGGAAATATCATTTTAACATTTTACAACCTTATCTGGCCATGTGGTGTGTGACACATCATCAGACACATGCATACAGTGCTGAAAAGACATGGGAACAGCATTGGGAAGACCCCTGGAAGCATCTCTGACTCCCAGGTCACTGCCTAAAAGTGTGCCCATCATAAGTGATCCTTGGCGCATGCGAAGATGCCTCCCGCCATGCACCTGTCGTTGCCGACTTGCAACAATCACCGTCCACGTCCTTTTCCCAGTGCAGCGTTCAGTTGTCCCTACACCATTCCTTGGAATGCAAGCACAAGTATGCAGCCAGCCAGCCACCCACCCACAGGCTGCAATACTATACTGCCAAATTTTTGACAGCTGCTTGCACTTGAAATGTTGCCTTTTAGGCTCGTGGAGGCGGAAGCTTTTCACAACCTCATGCCGGCGGCGGCCGGGTGTCCGTACTCGGTCCCCAACTGCTACTATTTCTCCCGGTATCGTCTCCGCGTACCACAAGCACAGGTCCCACAACATTACCCGTGCCCTCCCCAGTGAACTTACTGGGAAGGACCGCCTAACCACAAACATGTGGACAGGTGAATGTGGCCAGGGATGGTACGGAGCCAGTCCACATTAAAAATGGAGCCATAGAGTGTCCAGGAACCTTCCCACACACTTTTCTTAGCCAGGGTGCTTCTCAGCAGGGTTGGACGGGCCCACCAGAGAATCCTGGGGTGGGCCCTGCCTTCTCCATCAGGAGAGTTCATGATAGCACAAAGTTTGCAGCTTCTATGGGGCTCTTGAGTGGGGGAGAAAGGTGAGCCCTCAGAATCAAATCCTCTGGTGGGCCCAATGTTTTTCAATCTGAAACAGCTTCTCAGTGGGAGTTGTATTTCACCACAGCCATATTCTTTAGCTCGGTGAAAGGACTGGTATAGAGGGAAACCATATCTACTCTGGCTGTCATTTCTCCGTCACCAGGTTCCGCCCATTGTCACACACGACCATGCCTGTATGTTCAGCGGTGAGAGCCACAGATCAGGCTGCTGTGTTACAGGTTACAGCCTATTTTTATAGGGCCATCAGGCGGCCCTTACTATTCTTAAAGGGCAGGCAGTCGGCTATGCTTTTTTGTTCCCATTATTAACGAGTGGGTCTCCTATACTGTTATTGCGTATGCAGTGACTGCAAGGGCTGCCAAAAATTCGGACGCAACCGAATACCCCTTTGAAGAGACATAGAGGAGGGTCTCAGTAAAAAAAATGTTCTTATTATAAAGGAGCGGGTCTCCTATAGTGGTAATGCCCATGCTGTGACTGCAAGGGCTGCCAAAATTTGGGAAAAACCCCACAAACAATTTAAAGACACATAGATCAGGGCCACAGTGATGACATGTTTCCATTACAAAGGAGCGGGTATGCTATACAGTTATAGGGTATGCAGTGAGTCCAACGGCTGACAAAATTTAGGAAAAACCCCATTAACAATTTAAAGACACACAGATCAGGGCCCCAGTAATTATATGTTTCCATTACAAAGGAGCGGGTATGCTATACAGTTATAGGGTATGCAGGGAGTCCAATGGCTGACAAAATTTAGGAAAAACCCCACTAACAATTTAAAGACACATAGAGCAGGGCCACAGTAATGACATGTTTCCATTACAAAGAAGCAGGTGTGCTATACAGTTCAAGGGTATGCGGTGAGTCCAACGGCTGACAAAATTTAGGAAAAACCCCACTAACAATTTAAAGACACATAGAGCAGGGCCACAGTAATATGACATGTTTCCATTACAAAGGAGCAGGTGTGCTATACAGTTATAGGGTATGAAGTGAGTCCAATGACTGACAAACATTAGGAAAAACCCCACTAACAATTTAAAGACACATAGAGCAGGGCCACAGTAATGACGTTTCCATTACAAAGGAGCGGGTGTGATATACCGTTATAGGGTATGCAGTGAGTCCAACGGCTGACAAAATTTAGGAAAACTCCCACTAAAAATTTAAAGACACATAGAGCAGGGCCACAGTAAAAACATGTTTCCATTACAAAGGAGCGGGTGTGCTATACAGTTATACGGTATGCAGTGAGTCTAACTGACTAGCCCAGGGGATGGGGGATGACTCGGTTACCCGGGCCTTTAGCCTTAAGGAGGTCGTGGTGGTCGGCTCCCGGGCCCGTACTCTGGGGTCTCTCTTTAAAAAGGCGTTGATAGATATCAAGTTTATAAAAGTTCGTGACGCCACCTGTGGCTTCTGGTGATGATCACCAGCGCTGCGCAGTCCACTGAGGCTGGTGATAAGGCAGCTGGATGGTATAGCTCCCCACAGGTGGAGCTAGGCCTCAGGGCAGTGTATGAACGGGGTATGCAGGACGAAGAGACTCAGCCGGGTCAGAGCAAGAACAGGGACGGACACAATAGTTACTTCAGTACCTTTTACTGGTGGAAATTCAGGCACTCCCCGGAGCACTGTAGGGTGAAGGGTGTATGTCCGGATCCTCCCCAATGAGCAGGTTTTGGGCCTCCTGGTTCTTGCTGCTGCAAAATAAGTTTCTGACCTGCCTGGAGCTAGGCCTAACTTTGTCTCTGTCCTGCGCTGGCTGACCTTGTGGTAGGGCCTTCTCTTGGAGTGCACGCTCCCGACCTACGGGGCCTATGTGTCTCCTGGCTCTGGTACGTATCAGCACTTTTAGCGATCCTGGGACTTGTAGTTCTCCAGGGATTCCGGTTTATCTTACTGGGTCGTGGAGATCCCGGTAAGCTTCGGACCCGGTGTCCGGTAACTGCTTCTTCGGGGTGAGCTAGTTAAGCTCCTCTGCCCCCTATGAACTAATCTCTCTACTCTTTCGCCTGCGGCCTACTCGGGCCCACAATAGGCTACTCACACTAACGGCAGTTTGCCGCGCTTCACCGATCTTATGGTGCCGGCACACCTAAAGCTCACCTCACTGAGCTACACCGAGTCTTGATATGGATAAGCTCCACTGCGGGATAGCAATTGCAGGAGCTGGAACAGGCTTTTGTCCTCTGAGGTAACTCCTCTCAGGCTGTACTGGACTCACTGTTAAACCAGACTCTCACTTAGACTAACTGCTGCCTCGCTCCACCTTCCCTTTTATATCTCACTAACGGGCTCCCTCTGATGGTCTGAGGTGGAAGGTGGAGATGTGTGAATGGTTATGGGGGCCTCTTGTGGAGGAATCCTTCAATACACCCTTCTAGGATCTGTGATACCAAGCACAGCTGGGCTTCACATAACGGCTGACAAAATTTAGGAAAAACCCCACTAACAATTTAAAGACACATAGAACAGGGCCACAGTAATGACATGTTTCTATTACAAAGGAGCGGGTGTGCTATACAGCTATAGGATATGCAGTGAGTCCAACGGCTGACAAAATTTGGGAAAAACCCCACTAACAATTTAAAGACACATAGAGCAGGGCCACAGTAACGACAAATTCCCATTAGAAAGTAGAGAGTCTCCCATACTGCTTGCCTATGCAGTGAAGCAACGGCTGCCAAAAATTTGGAGGAGCTCCAATGCCCCTTGCAAGAGACGTAAAGATCAAAGAGCCTCTTAAAAACAATGTTCCCATTATTAGGAAGTGGGTCTCCCATAGTGTTGGCCTATGCAGTGAATGCAAGGGCTGCCAAAAATTGGGAGGCACTCCAATGTACCTTGGAAGAGACGTGGAGGAGGGCCTCATAAAAAAAATGTTCCCATTAGCAAGGAGCGGGTCTCCTATACTTGTAATGCCCATGCACTAAGTGTATGGGCTGACAAACATTTACCCCTGGGGGGTATACATGAACATACTGTATGCAATTTTTTTTTTTACGGGCATCATAAACACCTGTAAGGTGTCTGCCGGACAGGTCGTGGATGGGAGGTATGCGTCCCCGAAGTGCCAGGCTTCGGTGATGAAGGACCCAGAGAAGCAAGCTACAGCACACATAGTGCTGAGAGGAATTTAATGGGCCCGAATTACAGGGCCGGGTTTTACGAGCAGCTGAAAGAGCTGGAGGGGAACAGCTGCTCACTTACCTCCAGTCCAGGTCTTGGACGGCTGATTTAAGACAGCTGAGCCTGTCTCAGTCTGTCTGTGTGTGTTGGGCAAGGTGAGCAGACCTTGCATGTGCTGCTCAGACTCTGCTGGAGGCAGAGGAAGGCACTTTGTTTAAATGGCTGAGGCCGTGCTGCATGGACTTGTTATTTTGAGCTTTGTTCTGTTATTCCTTTTTGTGCCAGGAAAAGGCTGTTACTTTTGTTTCCTCACTGTTGTATAGATATCAGTTTGTTTGAACCCGCGGACTGCATCACTGTGTGAACCTGTGCCTACCTCCAATGCGGCTCAGTGAGTACAAATCCCTACACACCCTTTAAAAAAATTATGTATGTGTTGCATCACGGACCACGGTCACCCTGGTGATATGGTGGTGGAGGATGAGGAAGAGGCGAAAGAGGAGGACAAGAGCAAATAGCCAAAATCAGGAAGCGTATACCCATGTGTGGGTGTGAAACGGTGCATGGGAATACACATCCCAAAAAAAGACACTGGATTTGAGTTTATGTTACGCTGCTATTGACGCACCCCCAGGGCCGCGTGGGAAACCCGTAACCGGGCCTTTTGTGTGATGCTGTGGGTTGTAGTAACCGTGGCGGCGACCCGGTCCCGTGGCTCAGGGTGGTCAAACCAGTGGCAGTCTTTATAGGGTTTTTGTGGTTTAATGTCCGACTACGCCACCCGTGGATTGCGGTCAGGGTGTACCGCCGCTGCGAGGCAGTCCGCTGAGGCTGGTGTGGTGTGCGCAGCTAAAGATGGGATAACTCCCCACGGGAAGAGTATGGCCTCAGGGCAGGGAATGTGGATGATGGGAGTAATGGTGCGCGGGCGTCCCAGTACCAGTAGTGCTGTATGCGGTGAGTAAGCAGGAACGACTCAGAGTCTTTGCAGTGCAGTTCAGGGTCTTTACTGATGATATTAAGGCAGACCCTCCCGGGAGTACTGGCTAGCATAAGGGGCCTGGTCAGTCTGTGAGCAAGCAGGAGTTCCCCTGGCCAGGTGGAGTTGTAGGCCTCCCCGTCTATCTGCACTCTTCCTAGCTACCTTGCTGTAAGCGAGTGGAAGTAGCCCACGTCCCTGAGTATACCGTGTGGTGCTCACCCGTATGGCTGGTGACTTGGGGCCTTCTGATAGCCTCCGCTCCTCGATGGCGGTGCTGGTCCCTTCCTTGTGACTGAGCCTCCGGGCTTCTATGGCCAGAGGACCTGGACTCCCCTGCCGGCTGGTTTCTGCTGCTGGACTTAGAGGTTCCCACAGCCTCGGACTCCGTTGTCCGGTCGTAGTCTCTTCAGCCAGGACGAGCAATATCTGCTTCCAGTCCCTGGCACTCAGCTCCTGCTCCTACAGAGCTCCTAGCTGTTTCTCGCCCTGTGTCTGGAACTTCACTCCAGGCTCTGACTAACTAACCCCGCCCCAGATCCAGTTTATATAGGGCAGGTTCCTCCCCTATCTAGCCTGGGACAGGAGGTGTTGCATGTTTTAGGGCTTCCGACCAGGAAACCTCCCACCTGCTCTCAGACGTAATATTTCTATTACTGTGGTAACCAGACCCCTGGGGTGCCACATTCCCCCCTAGTAAATTTTAATACTCCGGGACTAAACACATTTTTAAGAAAACACAAATACAGGGTATAACAGTAGCATAACATACGTACAAGAAGTTTTAGTCTTTAGAGGTCACGGCGTGTCCGTAACCGGGTGTCCATGTCACCCAACAAGGTGAAGTCTTGGAACAGAGTAGGGAACCTGTCCAAAGCAAACCCCAAACGTTGGCCCTGGGCGTGGCTGCAAGGCTGAGGCTAGCTACTTTGGGCCACAAGGAGGCCACGCCAGACACGTTTTTTTCTTCCGCGGCCATCTTCGCAAGAGGCACCAAGGTGCAACTATCTACAATGTAGTTCCGGTTACTCAGCGTCCATAACCTGTCAGTCCAAATAAACCTGCAGGGTAACTAGAGAAACATAATCAATGAACAGGCAACAAAAACATAAACCTTTTTCAGCATTTACGTATGTACAGGTAAATATATACTTGGCATTAGACTCTCCAGCGAGCGGGCATCTGTCCTCTAGTGCTCCTGGTGGACCTACGTAACCCACTATCTGGTCCTGCACTACAGGGTGTAGGAGGTGTTGCGGGAAGGCCTGGCAGCTTTCTGCGTACTCTTTGGGTTACTAGGGGCACGGCAGGCTAACTACTAGCAGAGGGTTGATTCTCCTGGGCTGCTGGTATGGATTCTTCTGCCTCCTGGGCCGGCTGCTCTTCTGACACTACCTGTTCTTCTGTAGGCCCTTGAGGGGCTGGCTGGAGAAAGGTGAGGACGGGTACCACGACTGCGTTGTTGATTTGAGTCCAGGACCGGGGAAAGTCTCCGAGTACGGTACTGATCATTTCTTCCCTTTCCTCTGCGGGTTGAGGGTTCTCTTGATCTTCGTCAGGGCTTTGCAGCTGCTCGGGACACTTTTTCAGGTAGTCTCTGGAGACAATGGCTGTGGTCTCTCCTCCATCCTTACTGATTACACAGACTTTTGGGTTATCATGACTTGAAGGCAGTACTGTGTACGGGTCCTTCTCCCACTGGTTGTCCAACTTGTGGAGCCGCCTCTTTCTCTTCAAGACCTGCTCTCCAGGTACCAGGGGAACAGCGGGAGCATGCTGATTATAAATCTTCTCTTGCCTTTCTCTTGCTTGAGACAGACTTCGCTCGACGCTCTCCTGTACTTTCCGATACGGCTGCTGCCGTTCTGTATCCCAGTCCGTAACTGGCGAGGTGTCCTCAGGTGTCAGGACTCCCATATCCAGGTCAATAGGCAGCTTACCAGGTCTTGCTCTCATTAGGTAAGCCGGGGTACAGTTGGTGGAACCTACAGGGATGTGATTATATAAGTCCACCAGATCAGGCAGTTTTTCAGGCCAGAGACTGTGTTCTTCCAGGGGCAACGTTTTTAGCAAGTCTATCACCACCTGGTTCATTTTCTCACATAGTCCGTTGGTCTGAGGGTGATAGGGCGTTGTTCTTATCTTCCTGCAGCCATACAGATTGCAGAACTCTTGGAAGACCTCCGCTTCGAAGGCTGGCCCTTGGTCAGTCAACACTTGCTCCGGATACCCGTGTGGACGGCAGAAGTGCTGCTGGAAGGCTCTAGCTGCTGTTTGAGCCGTTAAGTCCTTGACAGGGACCACCACCAGGAACCGGGAGTAGTGATCTACGATGGTGAGGGTGTAGACGTACCCAGATTTGCTTGGAGCCAGTTTCACATGGTCCAGGGTTACCAGTTCCAGTGGCTGTCTGGTGATGATGGGCTGCAGGTGAGTCTTCTGGCTGGCGCGGCCCTTCCTTCTTAGGTTGCACGGGCCACAGTCTCTACACCACCTCTCGATGGCTCCTCTCATGCCTACCCAGTAGAACCGTCCACGCAAAGGAACTCCAGCTTCTTCCATCCGAAGTGTCCTGCTCCGTCATGGTATGCCTCCAGAACCATAGCCGCGTCTCGTCTTGGGACCACTACCTACCAGGTCAGCTCATGTGTTCTAGAGTTGACCATTCTCCGGCACAGCTTCTCCTTGTAAAGAAACAGTCTACTTTTCTCCTTCCACAGTTGCTTGGTCTCCTCCGGAGCGTCTGGGTCAAGACAGGCATCAGCCTGTGTCAGCATTTCCTTCACCAGACGGACTGCGGGATCACTGTCTTGTGTCTCCGCCCAGCTGTAGTGGGGTAAGGGATTGAACGTGGCAGAGCGCCTATCCCTTACACGGTGGGAATACAGGGTAATCCCATGACGGTGGAACGCAGGGAGTTCGACCTCTTCCAGTTCTTCTGGATCTTCCCCTACGTCCAGTAAGTTTGGCATTCTGGACAGGGCATCCGCGTTGGCATTTGAGCGTCCCGCCCGGTATTTGATGGTGAATTCATAGTTGGACAGGCAGGCCATCCATCTCTGCTCCAGGGCACGAAGTCTTGCAGTGTCCAGGTGCGTCAACGGGTTGTTATCCGTGTACACGGTGAACTTGGAAGAGGCAAGGTAATGCTTGAAACGTTTGGTCACTGCCCACACCACTGCCAGGAACTCTAGCTTGAATGAGCTATAATTCTCAGGGTTTCTCTCTGTGGGCCGTAGTTTTCGGCTGGCATAAGCGATTACCCGTTCTTTCTCCTGCTGGATCTCGGACAGTACGGCTCCTAGCCCGATGTTGCTCGCGTCCGTGTGGAGGATAAAGAGCTGGCTGTAGTCAGGGTACGCCAGGATTTCATCCCCCGTGAGGGCCATCTTCAGCTGGCGCAAGGACTCCTCTTCCAGCTTTTCCCACCTGAAGGGCGGCTTCTGGCTTTTGGCCTTCCTGGATTGACCTATCAGGAGGTCCTGCATAGGAGCTGCCATTTTGGTGAAACCGGGAATGAATTTTCGGTAGTAGCCTACCAACCCGAGAAACTGCCGCACTTCCTTTATGCTGGAGGGTCTTGGCCAGTCTTTAATCACGGTGATCTTATCGGGGTCGGGAGCCACTCCATCAGCACTCACCACGTGTCCCAGGTACTGCACCTTTGGTTTCAGCAGGTGACACTTGGAGGGTTTCACCTTTAGGCCGTAGCTTGCCAGGGCGTCAAACACTTCTGCCAGGTGCTTCAAATGGTCCTCGTAGGTTTTGGAATAAACGATGACATCGTCCAGGTATAACAGGACCGCCTCGAAATTCCGGTGTCCCAGACAGCATTCCATCAACTGCTGGAAGGTTCCTGGTGCGTTGCAGAGCCCGAACAGCATACAGTTGAATTCGCTGAGACCCATCAGGGTGGTGAATGCAGTCTTCTCCTTGTCTGCCTCTGCTACAGGAACCTGCCAGTACCCGCTAGTAAGATCCAAAGTGGAGAAGAAGTTAGCAGATTTTAATGCAGCTAAAGATTCTTCTATTCTAGGTAACGGGTACGCATCTTTGTGTGTGATATGGTTGACCTTTCTGTAGTCTACACACATTCTCATTGTGTTGTCCTTCTTTTTCACTAGAACTAGTGGAGCTGCCGAGGGGCTACAGCTGTCCCTGATTACCCCAGCCTCCTTCATGTCCCGCAACATCCCCTTTGCATGCTGATAGTGTGCAGGGGGTACAGGTCGGTATCTTTCCTTTATGGGTGGATGGTCTCCTGTGGGGATGTGATGCTCTACCCCCTTTACTCGCCCGAAGTCTAGCAGGTGTTTACTAAAGACTCTTTCATACTCCTGAACCACCCGGTAGACTCCCTGTTTTTGGTGTGGGGGAGTGGAGTCAGTACCCAAATGCAGTTGCTGACACCAGTCCTCCATTTGTTTCTTAGAGCAGTTACCTTCCTCTGGTTGAGATGGAGGCAAGGGTTCTACGGCCTTTACAGAATTTTGGTTTATGGTGAACAATTTGGCTAGCGTGGCATACCGGGGCAGGTGTACTTCTCTCTCCCCGATATTTACGATGCGGACAGGTACCCTCCCATGGCGTACATCGACCACTCCCCGTGCTGTCAAAATGGTGGGCCTACTGTCTGAGTAGACGGGCTCTACCATTGCTTGGTAGTCTCTACCTCTTAGACCAATAGCTGCCCGGCACCATATCATCATCTCACTTTTCGGGGGCATGGCAATAGGGAACAGGTCACACATTCTCACGCTACCAATCTCACCACCAGATAATTCCACCTGTTGCCGTTTCATCAGTGCCCGGATTTCTTTTTGGAGCACACGCTGCTGGCTGGAACTGGCGTTCTTGGCAACCTGCTGTAAAATGAGAATCACCTCTGCAAGACAATTTTCAATCACGTTAGTTCCCAAGGTTATTCTAGGGTGACTCTCATAACGGTCAGTGTCCACAATAATCAGTCCTTGTGCCGCCAGTTCGACCTTACCGACCTTAATGGTCACCTCTTTGAACCCCACCTGCGGCACGGGCTGACCATTGCTGGCGATGATACTCAGGTCGTCATCTGGGTAGCGGGTTATGTCCGAGTCATTCCAGTACCGCTTAAAGAGCACGTACGGGATGGTAGTCACCTGTGACCCAGTGTCTAGTAGGGCACTCATAGGAATGCCATTCAGTACCACAGGCAAGACCGGACGTCCCCCTACGTATTTATCACGCCAGTTCGATGGGCCTGATGATCTTATGCCTGGGGGTTGGCCCTCTGCCCCAGGTTGTGCCCGTTTAAATGACAGTACCTTGCCATATGTCCGGGTTGATTGCAGCGGCGGCAGATGGGTTGTCCGTCCTCGTTGTATCTGTCGCTGGGTCTTCCTCTGGACGATGGGATCCTCCTCTGTCGGTGCCACGGGACGTCCTCCGGACTGGTGGCCAGCTTGATCCTTCCTGGAGGAGAGACCTGTAAAGACTGCACAGTTCGGGTTAGCGCGGCTACGCTTTTAGTTAGCTCTTGGACCTGATGGTGCAGGTCTGTAGCCGGGTTGTTGTCCAAAGCTTGCGCACCAGCTCCTACAGGCTCTGCAGACAAGGGCGCAGCCTCTTGATGATAGGTAATAGCAGGGCGCCGGTGGGTTACAGCGCTACCCGGTGCCGGTTCTCGGAGCACCCGGATGGCCCTGTCCTTGAACTTTGCAAAGTCTAAACCAGGGTTCTGCAAGGCCATTGCACGCAACTGGGTTCGGTGGGCGTTGGACAGCAGACCCTCAATGAATTGCTCAGTTAACAGTTCATCTGCATTCCGCACACTGTCAGGGTCTGCCTGTTTAATGGCTCCCAGGGCCTCTTGCAAACTCAAAGCATAGTCTCTTATACTGTCTTGGGCCCGCTGCTTGCACCCATAAAATCTCATTTTGATCTCGGCTGAGGTGCGGGTATCAAAAGTGTCCTTCAGACGGGCCAAGATCTCCTTTACGGTCTCCTTGTCCCAGACTGACCAGGACTTTACTTCACGCTGGGCTGCGCCGGTTAGCTGGCCTATCAATATGCTCACTTTCTGGCCCTCCGTCAGGGGGTATACCTTAAATAGGCTGTACAGTCTCTCTTTAAAGTCGCTTAGGGTATGCGACTCCCCTGAGTATTGGGGCAGCCAGGCCGCTCCGGGGATGTAAGGCATTGTAAATGGCATTACTGTGGCAGTGGCCGCGCTGGTGGTAGAGGGTCCCTCCGTGTCCGTCATCTTCCTCCCCCCTAGTTAAGTGTGGCCTACCTTCCGACGATCCTCTTCTGTAGGCCGCGGCTCCGCTGGTGCTGCTCCGGACGAGGACCTTGCGTCGCGTCCTGGTGACGTCAGCGTCGCTTTCTCTCCCTTCCAGAACCTTGCGCAGCATCGGTGCGTGGGGCGGAGCTTCGGGTCTCGCGCGCTTTCGGCATCCACGCCCCTCTTCTTCCTGCGCGGCGTCCCGAAGATGGCGTCCGATAGTGGGAAAACGACTGCGGATGGCGAGAAAACAGCTGCGGATGGCGGGAAACTTCTGAAGATGGCGGGAAACGGCTCCGGATGGCGGGAACCTTCACCACGGCAGGTATGACAGTCTTTTGAAGGCACGCAGTACCCGGTGGTTGCGGGCACGAAATCCTGCCGACTACGCCAAGAGTTGACGCGCCCCCTGGGCCGCGTGGGGAACCCGGAACCGGGCCTTTTGTGGGATGCTGTGGGTTGTAGTCACCGTGGCGGCGACCCGGTCCCGTGGCTCAGGGTGGTCAAACCAGTGGCAGTCTTTATAGGGTTTTTGTGGTTTAATGTCCGACTACGCCACCCGTGGATTGCGGTCAGGGTGTACCGCCGATGCGAGGCAGTCCGCTGAGGCTGGTGTGGTGTGCGCAGCCAAAGATGGGATAACTCCCCACGGGAAGAGTATGGCCTCAGAGCAGGGAATGTGGATGATGGGAGTGATGGTGCGCGGGCGTCCCAGTACCAGTAGTGTTGTATGCGGTGAGAAAGCAGGAACGACTCAGAGTCTTTGCAGTGCAGTTCAGGGTCTTTGCTGATGATATTAAGGCAGACCCTCCCGGGAGTACTGGCTAGCATAAGGGGCCTGGTCAGTCTGTGAGCAAGCAGGAGTTCCCCTGGCCAGGTGGAGTTGTAGGCCTCCCCGTCTATCTGCACTCTTCCTGGCTACCTTGCTGTAAGCGAGTGGAAGTAGCCCACGTCCCTGAGTATACCGTGTGGTGCTCACCTATATGGCTGGTGACTTGGGGCCTTCTGATAGCCTCCGCTCCTCGATGGCGGTGCTGGTCCCTTCCTTGTGACTGAGCCTCCGGGCTTCTATGGTCAGAGGACCTGGAATCCCCTGCCGGCTGGTTTCTGCTGCTGGACTTAGAGGTTCCCACAGCCTCGGACTCCGTTGTCCGGTCGTAGTCTCTTCATCCAGGACGAGTAATATGTGCTTCCAGTCCCTGGCACTCAGCTCCTGCTCCTACAGAGCTCCTAGCTGTTTCTCGCCCTGTGTCTGGAACTTCACTCCAGGCTCTGACTAACTAACCCCGCCCCAGATCCAGTTTATATAGGGCATGTTCCTCCCCTATCTGGCCTGGGACAGGAGGTGTTGCATGTTTTAGGGCTCCTGACCAGGAAACCTCCCACCTGCTCTCAGACGTAATATTTCTATTACTGTGGTAACCAGACCCCTGGGGTGCCACACTATCATTCGGTGGTGTTTAGAAGTCTGACCCAATCCAGCCCTTGTTCATTTTTATAAGAGTCAGCCTGTCAGCATTTTCAGTTGACAGGCGGATGCGCTTATCAGTTATAATTCCACCAGTGGCACTAAAAACCCGCTCTGATAAAACGCTAGCGGCAGGGCAGGCTAGGACCTCCAAGACATAGAGAGCCAGTTCATTCCACGTATCCACCTTGGATACCCAATAATTATAATGCACAGAGGAATCACAGAGGATGTTGGTACGGTCGGCAAGGTACTCCGTCAGCATCTTCCCAAACTTTGCACTCCTTGTGAGAGTACCCCGCGCCTCAGGGCCTGTGCGATGGGAGGGGCTGAGAAAATTCTCCCAGAACTTTGACAGTGTTTCCCTGCCTCTGCTGGATTGGAGTTGTGTCTCTCTCGCTTGTAGTCCTTGGTTGTCCAACGAACTATGACCTCTGCCACCAGCGTTTTCAGATCTGAATTTTTTTAATAGTTCCGCAACAAGGGCCTTCTGGTACTGCCCCATATTTGTATACCTGTCTGCCTCAGGAATGAGAGATATAAAGTTCTCCTTGTAGCGTGGGTCTAGAAGTGTCACCAACCAGTAATGACTGTCACACAAAATTTTGAGAACGCAAGGGTTATGGGAAAGGCAGCGTAACATAAACTCAGCCATGAGTGCCAGACTGCTAACAGGCAAGACTTTCGTGTCCTCACCAAGCGGACGAGTGACCATGCTCTCCTCCTCCTCTCTGTCCTCAGGCCATCCACACTGAACAGACAGTATGACAGTTGTGCAGGTAGTACCGTCTATAGCGCATAAAACTAGCTCCTGTTTTTCCTCCTCCTCCTCTTCCTTATTGTCACGCAATCCATGTTGGGATGAGATGAGGTTGGGCTGTGTGTAATCACCCTGTATGGTTCCTTGCTCCATCTCATCGTGCTCCGCCTGCAATGCATCCTCTTTGATTGTGAGCAGAGAGCGTTTCAGAAGACAGAGAAGCGGGATGGTGACGCTAATTATGGCGTCATCGCCGCTCACCATCTTGGTGGAGTCCTCAAAGTTTTGGAGGATGGTACATATGTCTGACATCCATGTCCACTCGTGAGGTCTTATGTGTGGAGCCTGAACTGAATACCGACGGCCTTGTTGATGCTGTTACTTAACAACTGCCCTCTTCTGCTCATACATCCTTCCCAACATCTGCAGTGTAGAGTTCCAACGCGTGGGGACATCACACAACAGTCTGTGAGCCAGAAGCTGCAAACGCTGCTGAAACACGGCAAGGGCGGCGGAAGCTGTAGGTGACTTTCTAAAATGGGCACACAGGCGGCGTACTTTAGCAAGCAGATCCGGCAGCTCCAGGTAGGTTTTTAGAAACCACTGAACCACGAGGTTAAGCACATGGGCCAGGCATGGTATGTGTGTGAGTTCGCCTCGCCTCAGAGCCGCCACCAGGTTCCGGCCATTGTCACACACGACCATGCCTGGCTGTAGAGTCAGCGGTGTGAGCCACAGATCTGCCTGCTCTTTCAGAGCTGTCCACAACTCTTCAGCATTGTGCGGTTTGTCACCTAAGCATATTAGCTTCAACACAGCCTGTTGCCGCTTGGCCAACTCAGTGCTGCAGTGCTTCCAGCTTGTGATGGATATGGTAATTTCAGAGATGGAGGCTGAGGAGGATGAGGTGCAGGAGCTGTAGACTGTGGGGGCAACCCTGATTGACCTAGGGCCTGTAATCCTTGGCGTCGGAAGGACGTGTTCTGTCCCAAGGTCCGACTGGCTTCCGGCTTGCATTTTGTTAACCCAGTGTGCCGTCAGCCAGATGTACTGTCCCTGCCCACAAGGACTTGTCCACGTGTCCATGGTTAGGTTGACTTTCCCGGTAACTTCGCTGTTGAGGGCACGGCTAGTGTTTTGGGACACGTGCTTGTGCAATGCGGGGACGGCACTCTGGGAGAAATAGTGGTGGCTGGGAACCGAGTACCGAGGAACGGTCACCACCATCAGGTTGCGGAATGCTTCCGTCTCCACGAGCCTAAAAGGCAACATTTTGAGCGCAAGCAGTCGCGAAATGTGGGAATTTAGTAGTGTGGCCTCAGGGGCGTTGGCTGCGTATTTGCGCTTGTGTTCCAAGGACTGGGGTATGGACAACTGAACGCTGCGCTGGGACAAGGACGTGGATGTGCTTCCTGATGCTGCTACTTGAGAGTGTGCAATGAGAGGTGCAGGGAAGGAGGCATCTTCGCATGCACCTTGGACAGGTGACTGGCTTGCATGCACAACAGCAGAAGCAGTGGTGCCACCCGCAGACACTGTTCCTGGACCCTGAGGTTTGGCCCACAAAGTCAGGTGCTTTGCTGCCATGTGCCTGATCATGCTGGTGGTGGTCAAGCTGGTCTTTTTGCCACCCCTGCTGATGCTGGCCTGGCAGGTGGAGCGAATGGCCTTTTTGGGGTTATCGGCAGAGTCTTTAAAAAACAACCAGACTCGGGAAGACCTAACAGTTGTACTGGCAACTTCATTCGTGTTGGTGTTACGCGGAACGGTTGCCTGCCTTCTGCCTGTGGCCACTACACTGCTTCTTCCTGCCTGTTGGGGTGCTCTGCCTCCCTCCCCCTGTGTGTTGCTCTCCTCGCTCTGCATGTCCTCCTGCCAGGTTGGGTCAGTTCCTATATCATCCACCACTTTGTCTTCCACTTACGCACCCTGGTCCTCCTCCTGACTTTCTGGCAATTGTGTCTCATCATAGTCTACCTCTTGTGACACTTTCCCACCGTCGCCTTCGTGTGACCGTGGCTGCTCAAATATTTGGGCATCGCTACATGCGATCTCCTCTTGCCCCGCTTCAAGTGGACCGGGCGAGAGGGCCAAATCTATAAATGGAAAAGTGAACAGCTCTTCGGAGTGTCCAAGTGTGGGATAAGTTGTCTCTGGGCACTCGGTACTCTGGGCACTCCATGGTGGAGGAAGGAGGTTCAGGGTGAGGAATATGTGGTCCAGACTCACAGCTACTGAGACTTGACTGT
Organism: Phyllobates terribilis; assembly: GCF_046119375.1. Taxonomy (NCBI): domain Eukaryota; kingdom Metazoa; phylum Chordata; class Amphibia; order Anura; family Dendrobatidae; genus Phyllobates; species Phyllobates terribilis. The sequence continues at coordinate 70,548,740 of NW_027362761.1, read as the reverse complement.
GTGGAAGACAGGGTGGTGGTGATGATGGCTAAGTGACTAGAAGCATTATCTGCTATCCAGCCAATAACCTTTTCACACTGCTCTGTGTTCAATAGTGGTGTTCTGCGGTCCCCTATTAATTGGGACAGGAAGGTCGAGCGAGAAGATGTGGGTGTTTGCTGTGGCACAATTTCAGCTTGCCCATGGCCTCGGCCTCTGCATGCATCATTACCATCACGTCTAGTTCCCCGTCCCTTGCCACGTGCCTTGCCCATTTTAAATGGACAATATCTTCCACACTCACTACAAATGGCTGAATTTGGAGCGAACTTATATGTGATGGACAAACCACATTTTTAAATACCTGGCCTGGCAAACTGGTGTCAATAGCTTCACTGACACACTGAAAAAAATGTTTAATGGAGGCCAGAAATGGCAGTATTTTCTGAAAACGTATATGTGATCCGTGTGACGGAGAAAACACAGTTTTAGATAGCTGGCCTGTAGGTAACTATTTTGAACAGCAAACTGGTGTCAATAGCTTCACTGACACACTGAAAGAAATTTTTAATGGAGGCCAGAAATGGCAGTGTTTTCTGAAAAAGTATGTGATCCGTGTGACGGAGAAAACACAGTATTAAATACTCGCCCTGTAGGTAACTATTTTGAACAGCAAACTGGTGTCAATTTCTTCACTGACACACTGAAAATTTTTTAATGGAGACCAGAAATGGCAGTATTTTCAGCGCAATTATATGTGATCTGTGTGACGGACAAACCACATTGTTAAATAGCTGAATTTTTAGCGCTGTAATATGGAAAGGACCTGGCTATATTCTGCAGTGTCAACAAGCAAATTGGGCAGAAAAACGGTGTTCTCTGGATTGCTTTTTAAGCAAATAATGAGGATTAAGATCCAGAAAAAAAATTATTCCTGGCCCCTGAGACCTGGGCCTATTTCTAGAAATATCTAACAGCAGCAGCAGACACAACTGGAATGGAGCCTCTTGTGCTATGTGCACTGCAGTCTGCTATATACCCTGCCTGCCTATATACACTGCCTGCCTGATATCTCCGCAGATGGATTAGTCCTCAGAAGGACTGTTTGTTGAGATGGATATGTGTCTCTAATATAGTTTGGTACACCTACACTAACTAGAAACAAGCAAATCTCTCCCTAGCTCAGCAGCACCTCTCCCTACACTGTCTGATTCCGGAGTGACTGTGACGAGCATGGAGGCGCCAGGTTTGATATAGACCCGATGACGCTGGGCGGCCAGCCAATCACTGTAATGCCACAACCAACATTGCTGCGGCATTACAGTAAATGGCAGACAATCCCTGCATGTTCACTGGCTCTGTAAAGAGCGGCAAACATGCAGGGAGGGGACCCGAGCTCCCGCCGAGCATCTCGAGCAGTGAGATGCTCGGGCAAGCACCGAGCTGTAGCAAGCATGCTCGCTCATCACTAGTAGTTATACATTGAGACTACGTATTACATTGTTGTGCAATAATTTGAATATGTGTCATGTTTAGCTACAATTCTGCAGCTGTGTCCTCTGGTCTTATATAAAGTTGTCAATTTGGGACAGTCCAGTAAGCACCTGACCATCATCATAGTAGGGCCTATTTGATTACCCTCTTTTTTTCAAGTACTAGGTTTCTCTTTGACACCTTTACCCCCCCCCAAGCTTGTTTTCACCTTCATAACCACGCCAAATTTTACATTTCTGACTAATGTCCCTTTATGTGGTAATAATTCTGGAACGCTTTAACGAATTGTAACGGGTCTGGGAGGTGGAACCTCTGTGCAACTATACAAGGGGGCAGTCCTTGTAAGGAAGCGGGTGGTTCCCAGGGAAGACGAGCAGGTAGTCACGGCAAGTGACAGGGACAGTCTCTGGGTAGAGGGGCAGGTAGTCACGGCAAGTGACAGGGACAGTCTCTGGGTAGAGGGGCAGGTAGTCACGGCAAGTGACAGGGACAGTCTCTGGGTAGAAGGGCAGCGGGCTGGTGGCTGGTGAACGCTCCCAGGTGAGCGGGCGAGAGTCTCTGGACAGGCAGGTGGTCACGGCAAGTGATGGCAGAACCTCCAGGTAGACTAGCAGACAGGTAGCGGGTGGACGCTCCCAGGTGAGCGGGCAAGAGTCTCTGGACAGGCAAGTGGTCACGGCAAGTGACGGCAGAGCCTCCAGGTAGGCTAGCAGGCAGGTAGCAGGTGAGCGCTCCCAGGTGAGCGGGCAAGAGTCTCTGGACAGGCAGGAGGTCACGGCAAGTGACGGCAGAGCCTCCAGGTAGGCTAGCAGGCAAGTAACAGGTGAGCGCTCCCAGGTGAGCGGGCAGGCTGGTCCATAGACAGACTGACAGGTGTCGGAGAGCAGACCGTCGGACCGCAGGCTTGCAAGCTGGTAAGCGGATATCAGGCAGGTATCAAGCAGGAATCTGGCAGATGACTGGCAGGTAACAGGCAGGAATCAGGCAGGTGACTGGCCGGTCACTGGCAACGGGACCTGAGGGCTGAAGCAGAGTGAAGGCTTTGCAACAACATTGCTCGGGCACCTCCATTTTGGAGGAGGTGCCTTATATATGGGAGGTCCTCCGGCAATTGGCCGGGGACTCCTTAGGACGGCGCGCGCGGTCCCTTTAAGAGAGGGGGAGCGCGCGCGCGCGCCCTAAGCACACTGCCGGGGAAGGAGCGCGTGCCGGAAGCAGCGGGGAGAGAAGCGCTGGAGGACGCCGCGCCAGGAGCGGGGAGGTGAGAGGGACGGCGTCTCTGCCTAGTACGGGGCAGAGACGCCGATGCTACAGTACCCCCCCTTTAGGCCCCCTCTTTTTTTGGCCAGAAAGAAATTTTTCAAGGAGAAGCGGGGCGTTGATGTTCTCCCTGGGTTCCCAAGTTCTCTCCTCAGGACCAAACCCCTTCCAATCTACCAGAAAAAAAGGTCTTTCCTCTTACCCTCTTGGAGGCCAGAATACTCTCTACCTCAAAGATGTCATCAGCGGAAACTGGAGCAGGAGGGGCACCTGGATTATTGGAAAAAGAGTTAAAGACAACGGGTTTGAGGAGAGATACGTGGAAGGAGTTGGGAATCCGTAGGGTGGCCGGGAGTTTTAATTTGTAGGCCACAGGGTTAATTTGCCTGAGGACTTCGAAGGGACCGATGAATCGAGGGCCCAACTTGAAGGAGGGTACTTTGAGCCGCACATGTTTGGACGAGAGCCAAACCTTGTCTCCCGGACGGAATTGAGGCGGATCCAGACATCTCTTATCAGCATATCTCTTCATCCGCTCAGAGGACAGAAGAAGAGCGGACCTGGTGCTCTCCCAAATAGTAGAAAATTCGCTGACAAGAGACTCCGCAGCAGGGTTGTCCACAGAAACGGAGACAGGAAGCGGAATCCGGGGGTGCTGGCCATAGACAATAAAGAACGGGGACTTGGAAGAGGATTCGCTCTCGTGGTTATTATAAGAGAACTCGGCCCAAGGAAGGAGGTCCACCCAATCAGAATGGTGGGCATTAACAAAGTGCCGGAGATAGCTGGTAAGGATCTGATTGATCCGCTCCACTTGACCATTGGACTGAGGGTGGTAAGCGGAGGAGAAGTCCAGGGTGACGTCCAGCAGTTTACATGTGGCTCTCCAGAAGCGTGAGGTAAACTGAACCCCTCGATCCGACACGATGTGGAGGGGTAGGCCATGGAGACGGAAGATATGGCGAATAAAGTCCTTAGCCAGCTCAGGTGCAGACGGAAGACCAGGCAGGGGAATGAAGTGGGCCATTTTAGAGAAGCGATCCGCGACCACCCAAATGACAGTACACCCGGCAGAGACAGGAAGATCAGTAATGAAGTCCATAGCGATGTGTTGCCACGGGGCAACAGGTATGGGAAGCGGCAGGAGACGACCAGCTGGTAAGTGTCTGGGAATTTTGTTGCGGCCACAAGATGAACAGGCAGAGACGAAGTCTACCACATCCTTACGCAGGGTAGACCACCAGTAATGCCGGGAAATGAGTAGGAAGGTCTTCTTTTGGCCGGCATGGCCAGCTAGTTTAGAAGAATGACCCCAGCGAAGAACCCTCTCACGGTCTGGAGGCGCCACGAACGTCTTGACGGGTGGAAGACGAGTCAAATCCAAGGGGGCCACATTCATCACCTTGGAGGGGTCGATAATGTGCATAGGCTCCTCCTCTTGGTCGGAGGACAGGAAGGATTGGGACAAGGCATCAGCTTTGACATTTTTGTCCGCCGGGCGGAAATGAAGGATGAAATCGAAGCGGGCAAAAAACAAAGACCACCGGGCCTGACGTGGATTAAGTCTCTGGGCATTTTGGAGATATGCCAGGTTCTTGTGATCCGTATAGATGATCACCGGGTATAGAGCCCCTTCAAGCAGGTAACGCCACTCCTCCAGCGCCAATTTAACGGCAAACAGTTCTCGGTCTCCTATGGAGTAATTGCGCTCAGAGGAGGAGAAGATTTTAGAGAAAAAGCCGCAGGTTACCATTCTCCCGGAGGAAGACTTCTGGGTGAGCACCGCTCCGGCTCCAGAGGAGGAGGCATCAACCTCCAGGTAGAACTGTTTGTTGCAGTCCGGACGGTGCAGCACAGGGGCAGAGGAGAAGGCTTGTTTCAGGGAAAGGAAGGCCTCCTCAGCTTCGGATGACCATACCTTGGGATTAGCTCCCTTACGGGTGAGCGCAGATATGGGCGCAGTCCGTGACGACAAGTGAGGAATGAAGAGACGATAGTAATTAGCGAAGCCCAGGAATCGCTGTATCGCCTTCAAGCCCTCCGGACGGGGCCACTTTAGGACAGCAGAGAGCTTCTCGGGATCCATTCGCAAGCCTGTCTGGGAGATAACGTAGCCCAGGAAAGGAAGAGAGGTCTGCTCAAAAAGGCACTTCTTGTATTTAGCATAGAGGTGGTTCTGCCTGAGCCTAAGCAGGACCTGACGAACATCCCTCCGGTGTGTGGGAAGATCCGGAGAGAAGACCAAGATGTCGTCCAGGTATACCACCACGCAGGAGTAAAGAAGGTCACGGAAGATGTTGTTGACCAGTTCTTGGAAGACGGCGGGAGCATTGCAGAGACCGAAGGGCATCACACGGTACTCATAGTGTCTGTCCCGGGTATTAAATGCTGTTTTCCACTCGTCTCCCTGACGGATACGGACCAGGTTATACGCTCCACGTAGATCCAGCTTGGAGAAGATCCTGGCGCCTTTAAGACGATCAAATAACTCAGAGATGAGCGGAAGGGGGTATTTATTTTTAACCGTGATCTGATTGAGTCCTCTATAGTCAATACAGGGGCGTAGCGAGCCGTCTTTCTTTTTGACAAAGAAGAATCCGGCTCCAGCCGGGGAGGTAGATTTCCGGATAAATCCCCTAGCTAGATTCTCTTCAATGTACTCAGACATGGCTCGGGTCTCGGCTGCAGACAACGGGTATATACGCCCACGGGGAGGAGTGGTGCCAGGTACCAGGTCGATCGGGCAGTCATATGGCCTATGGGGTGGCAACGTCTCTGCTTCCTTCTTACCGAAGACGTCCGCATAGGGCCAGTAAGGAGCCGGGAGACCTGGTAAATTAGCTGGAGTTGGCGGAGGGCGAGCTGGGCGGACCGGAACCAGGCAGGTCCTATGGCAGTCTGGACCCCATCGGAGTACTTCACCGGATCGCCAGTTCAATACGGGTTCGTGTGTCTGGAGCCAAGGTAGACCTAGCAACAGGGAGTGAGAAAGTCCGGACAACACATGGAATGAGATTTCCTCAGAGTGCAGCATTCCCACCTGCAGGGTTATGGGTTCAGTGACGAGCAGGATGGTCTCCGAGAGAAGTCTTCCATCCACGGAGGCGACTGATAATGGTTCAGCCAGGGACTTGGTGGGAATACGGTATCTCTCTACCAGAGACTGGGAGATGAGGTTTCCAGCAGCTCCAGAATCCAGGTGGGCGAGTTCAAAGTGACGGTTTTCTCCCCAAGCAATAGAGACCGGTAAAGTCAGAGACGGAGAGGGCTTACTTTTGTCTAGGACGACCTCTCCGAGCGGTCCTAGACACTGGCGTTTCCCGGCTTCTCTGGGCAGGAACGGATGAAGTGCTCCATACTGCCACAACAGAAACAGCTTCCCTCGGCTCGGCGAGATTCTTGGCGAGATCTGACCATCTTGGTCTGGTCGATCTGCATAGGTTCAGGCGAGAGCGCCCGTGGAGTGACTGATTAAGAGTCAGGTCTCAGGGAAGTAGGAGCAGAGCAAGAAAATTCTTTCTCCCAGGTAGTCTCTTTGGCACGTTCTTGGAACCGGATGCCAATCCGGGTAGCTAGTGACACCAGGTCATCCAGAGTGGTAGGAATGTCCCGACCAGCTAACTCGTCCTTAATCCGACCGGAAAGACCCTCCCAGAAGACGGACACCAGAGCCTCATTTTCCCAGGCAAGCTCAGAAGCGAGGGTGCGGAACCGTATGGCATATTGGCCCACGGTGAGACTCCCTTGGCGGAGATGTAGCAGAGAGGAGGCAGAAGAGGTTTTCCGTCCAGGTTCATCGAAGACTTTCCGGAAAGCAGCGAGGAAAGACGGCAGGTCGGACACCAGGGGATCCCCTCTCTCCCACAGGGGATTTAGCCATGCCAGTGCCTCCCCAGTGAGATGGGACATGATGAAGGCCACCTTGGCCCGGTCGGAGATGAACTGGTATGCCAATAGCTCAAAGTGCAGGGTGCACTGGTTTATGAAACCCCGAGCTAAAGTAGGTTCGCCGGCAAAGCGTGGAGGTGCCAGAAGCCGAGGTCCATAGTCGGGTACCATGAAGGGACTGGATTGCGGTACCGCAGGAATGGGCACGGCTGGACCAGAGGTAGACATAGACAAGTCACACAATGCGCCTAGACGAGAGTTAACGGACCGTAGATAGGACAGTACCACCACCTGCTGAGTTTTCTGACATAAGACTTCCTGGTGCAGATCGGAGATCTGGGGGCCACCGGGTTCCATGGCCCGAGCAAACTGTAACGGGTCTGGGAGGTGGAACCTCTGTGCAACTATACAAGGGGGCAGTCCTTGTAAGGAAGCGGGTGGCTCCCAGGGAAGACGGGCAGGTAGTCACGGCAAGTGACAGGGACAGTCTCTGGGTAGAGGGGCAGGTAGTCACGGCAAGTGACAGGGACAGTCTCTGGGTAGAAGGGCAGCGGGCTGGTGGCTGGTGAACGCTCCCAGGTGAGCGGGCGAGAGTCTCTGGACAGGCAGGTGGTCACGGCAAGTGACGGCAGAACCTCCAGGTAGACTAGCAGACAGGTAGCGGGTGGACGCTCCCAGGTGAGCGGGCAAGAGTCTCTGGACAGGCAGGTGGTCACGGCAAGTGACGGCAGAGCCTCCAGGTAGGCTAGCAGGCAGGTAGCAGGTGAGCGTGCAAGAGTCTCTGGACAGGCAGGAGGTCACGGCAAGTGACGGCAGAGCCTCCAGGTAGGATAGCAGGCAAGTAACAGGTGAGCGCTCCCAGGTGAGCGGGCAGGCTTGTCCATAGACAGACTGACAGGTGTCGGTGAGCAGACCGTCAGACCGCAGGCTTGCAAGCTGGTAAGCGGATATCAGGCAGGTATCAAGCAGGAATCTGGCAGATGACTGGCAGGTAACAGGCAGGAATCAGGCAGGTGACTGGCCGGTCACTGGCAACGGGACCTGAGGGCTGAAGCAGAGTGAAGGCTTTGCAACAACATTGCTCGGGCACCTCTATTTTGGAGGAGGTGCCTTATATATGGGAGGTCCTCCGGCAATTGGCCGGGGACTCCTTAGGACGGCGCGCGCGGTCCCTTTAAGAGAGGGGGAGCGCGCGCCCTAAGCACACTGCCGGGGAAGGAGCGCGTGCCGGAAGCAGCGGGCAGAGAAGCGCTGGAGGACGCCGCGCCAGGAGCGGGGAGGTGAGAGGGACGGCGTCTCTGCCTAGTACGGGGCAGAGACGCCGATGCTACACGAATCCCAGTAATTCTGAGCATGTTTTCTCGTGACATATTGTGCTTCATGATATTGGTAAAATTTCTTCAATATGACTTGCGCTTATTTGTAAAATATTGGAAATTTGGCAAAAATTTTGAAAATTTAGCAATTTTTAAACTTTTAATTCTTATGCCCTTAAACCAGAGAGATATATCATATATCACACAAATTAGTTACCGTATTTGCCGGCGTATAAGACGACTTTTTTGCCTTGAAAAACATGCCTCCAAGTGGGGGGGTCGTCTTATACGCCGGGTGCACTTCAGTTGGGATAGACATAGCTGCCCATAGTGGCCTTCCGATGCTCGCCCGGTGCCCATAGTGGCGTCCCGATGCCCGCCAGGTGCCCATAGTGGCCTCCCGATGCCCGCCCGGTGCCCATAGTGGCCTCCCGATGCCCGCCCACCTCATTCTACATACCATCCAGCATCCAGCGAGCATCAGCAGCGAGACAGGGGTGCCAGCCTTTTCGGCGTGACTGGCCCGCCCCTTGTCTACGCAGAGCTCGCACATGCGCACTTGCACAGTAGTGCCGGTAACAAGGAGATGCAGGGGCGGGCCGGAGGAGCTGCGGCCGTACAATGGTGACAATGACAGGTACTGTAATGGCACTAATACTAATGGCACTCATGTAATACCGGTAACAATAATAGCACACAGGGGTACACTTTTATACATTTTGCAACTCTCTCCTCGCCCCCTCCCCTCTTCTTATGCATACCTTGATAAATAACAAACTCTATATTTTGAGTGGAAATGTTTGGGGGTCGTCTTATACGCCCAGTCGTCTTATACGCCGACAAATACGGTAATAAATAACATTTACCACATGTCTGCTTTACATCTGCATCATTTTTTAAACATATATTTTTTTTGTTAGGAAGTTAGAGGGGTTAAAAGTTGATCAGCTATTTCTCATTTTTACAACAAAATTTACTAAACCATTTTTTTAAGGGACTACTTCACATTTGAAGTGATTTTGGGGTCCTATATGAGAGAAAATACCCAAACGTGACACCATTCTAAAAACTACACCCCCACAACCACATTCAAGAAGTTTATTAAATCTTCAGGTGCCTCACAGGAATTAATGCAATGTGGAAGGAAAAAAAATTAACATTTTACTTTTTTTCATAGAAATTTTAATTTAGCCCCAACTTTTTTATCTTCTGAAGAATAACAGGAAAAATTGGACCCCAAAATTTGCAGCTCAATTTCTCCTAAGTACGCCGATATCCCATATATGGGGAAAAACTACTGTTTGGGCACACATCAGGGCTCAGAAGAGAAACAGCACCATTTGACTTTTTGAACTAAAAAATGACTGAAATCGAGAGTGGACGCCATGTCGCGTTTAGAGAGCCCCTGATGTTCTTAAACAGTGGAAAACCCCTACAAGTGTCCCATTTTGGAAACGAGACCCCTGAAGGAATGTATCTAGATGTGTGGTGAGCACCTTGAACCCACAGGTGATTCACAGAAGTTTATAACGTTGAGCCGTGAGAATAAAAGATCCCATTTTTCCCACAAAAATGTTCTTCTAGCCCCAAATTGTTATTTCTACAAGGGTAACAGATGAAAATTGACACCAAAATTTGTTGTGCAATTTCTCCTGAGTATGCCAATACCCCATATATGGGGGAAAACTACTGTTTGGGTGCATGGCAGTGCTCGGAAGGGAAGCAGCACCATTTGACTTTTTGAACACAAAAATGGCTGGAATCGAGAGTGGAAGCCATGTTGTATTTGGAGAGTTCCTGATGTGCCTAAACAGTGGAAACTCCCCCAGAAGTGACCTCATTTTGGAAACTAGTCTCCTCAAGGAATGTATCTGGATGTGTGGTGAGCACCTTAAACCCCCAGGTGCTTTACAAAAGTTTATAATGTAGAGCCATGAAAATAAAAAAATCAAAGTTTTCCCACATAAATATTCTTTTAGCCTCAATTTTTTTATTTTCAAAAGGGTAACGGAGAAAATGAACTGTACAATTTGTTGTGTGATTTTTCCTGAGTATGCCGATACTCCATATGTGGAAGAACACTACTGTTTGGGCGCACAGCAGGGCACGGAAAGGAAGGAGCGTCATTTGACTTTTGGAGGGCAAAATTGGCTGGAATCATTAGCGGACACTGTGTCGCATTTGGAGAGCCCCTGATGAGACTAAACAATGGAAAACCCCATAAGTGACCCCATTTTGGAAACTACACCCCTCAAGAAATTTATCTAGATGTGTGGTGAACACTTTGAACTCCCAGATGCTTCACAGAAGTTTCTAACATAGAGCCGTAAAAATAAAAAATCACATTTTTCCTACAAAAATTTTCTTTTTGAACCAATTTTTTTATTTTCACAAGGGTAACAGGAGAAAATGCAACCCACAATTTGTTGTGCAACTTCTCCTGAATACATACTGTACATACCCCATATGTGGGGGAAAGCTACTGTTTGGGCACATGGCAAGGCTCAGAAAGGAAAGAGTGACATTCTGAAATGCATAGTTTAATGAAATGGTCTTCGGGTGTCATGTCAAGTTTGGAGAGCACCTGATGTGCCTAAACAGTGGAAAACCCCAACTGACCCCATTTTGGAAACTAGACCCCACATGGAATTTATCTAGATGTGTGGTGAACACATTGAACCCCCCTGGTGCTTCACAGAATTTTACAATGTTGAACTGTGAAAATGAAAAAAAAACATTTTCCCACAGAAATGTTTTTAGCACCAAAATATTTTTATTTTCACAATGGTAACAGGAGAAAATGGACCTCACAATTTGTTGTGTAATTTCTCCTGAGTATGCAGATACCCCATATGTGGGGGAAAACTACTGTTTGGGCGCATGGCAGGGCTTGGAAGGGAAGCAGCACCGTTTGACTTTTTGAATGCATTTTGGAAATCACTCCCTTCAAAGAATGTATTGTAAGATAACTCATGGACACATAGTTGATGGGAGGTATGTATCACAGAGATGGAATCCTGGAATGTTGCTCTAGTGTATCTAAGCACTAAGAGGTTTGTTTGGTGCTCCAGACCAGCTTTTACCGGTAGCCAGAGAGATGGGCAGGTCTGGTTACCCACATACCTCATCTCTGGGTGTGGTTAACAAGTTAAAATGGTTGCTTGGCACATGGTCTGTGTTATTGTCTCCAGAGTGAGCCAGGGTACTGGACCCTATAAAGCCTGTGTGCCCACAGGACTGGCTAAGTAGAGACTTTGCCTAAAGGACTGTTTAATTTGTTTTGCCTGCACTAAAGGCTGTTTGTCTTCATTTTTACTTATGAACGGTTTATGAAGTAATAAACCGACATGGACATTTAAATGGAAAACGCTTCCTGTTTGCCTCCCAACGCACCCAAGTGAGTAGAAACCCTACAATATCTAGATGTGTGGTGATCACCTTGAACCCCCAGGTGCTTCACAGAAGTTTATAACATAGAGCCCTGAAAATAAAAAAAATCAAGTTTTTCCCACAAAAATGTTATTTTAGCCTTAATTTTTTTTTTAAACGGGAGAAAATGGAACCCAAAATTTGTTGTCAAATTTTTCCTGAGTACACAGAAACTTCATATATAGGGGAAAACTACTGTTTGAGTGCACTGCAGGGCTCAGAAAGGAAGGAGTGACTTTTGGAATGCAGACTTTGATGGAAAACACAAATTACCCAATTTTGGAATCTAGACCCCTCAAACAATTTATCTAAACATGTGTTCAGCACCTTGGACCCCCAGGTGCTTCACAGAATTTTACAACATTGAACTGTGAAAATGAAAAAAAAAAAAATTCCCACAAAAATATAGTTTTAGCCCAAATTGTTTCATTTTCACAAGGATAGCAGGAGAAAATGGACCCAAAATTTGTTGTACAATTTCTGCTGAGTACACCGATACCCAATATGCGGTCAAAAACTATTTTTAGGCACATTTCAAAGCTCAAAAGGGAAGCGGCATATTGGAGTTCAGATTTTGCTGGAATGATTTGAAGGTGCCATGTCATATTGGCAGAGCCCATGAGGTGCCAAAACAGCAGAAACCCGCCATAAGTGACCTAATTTTACAAACTACACCCCCAATGAATTTATATAGGGGTGCAGTGAGCATGTAGACATCACATGTACCTCACAGAACTTTATACCATTGGGCAGTGAAGAAAAAATAATTACATTTTACTACTAAAATGTTGTTTTAGCCCCAGGTTTTTAATTTTTCTAAGGGCTAGGTGGAAAAAAATAAACCTCAGTTTCTTGTGCAATTTCTCCTGAGTGCACCTATACCCTACATGTAATAGGGAAATACTTTTCAGGCACAGAAGAAAAGGAGCACCATATTTAGGGGCGGACATACTGCCTATGTAGCCGTTGCAGCTGCACAGGGGCCTGGGGGGGAGGGGGCAGCATTGGAAAGTTAATTATTATGTCTCCTGTGTTTAAGAGACATAATTACGTTGGCCAGAAGGTGGCAGCATTACAGAACTGCAGCACAACATTCTGGTCTGCGTTAGGCCTCTCTATATCACTGGAGGCTGTCGGAACAGAAGGAGAGAGGGAGAGAGGGATGACAGAATGATTGTCTGCAGAGACGACAAGAAGATAGAGCTCATGTTACAGTCCTCAACATTCTGTGCTGTGTCATCCTCTATCTCTATACTTGGTTATGGTTTCTGTGCAAGACATGCTGTGAAGCCCCACTACTTCCAGAGAATGTGAGATCAGCTTAGGTAGGTATATGTATTAGTGTGTATATGCTGTATGTGCAGAGGTGTATCTGGGGGGGGGGGCAGCCAGGGCATGTGCCAGGGTGCAGCCAGCAAGGGGGTGCAGTCAGGCCGCCTAATGTGGCGGTCCGAGGTGTCTCCCCCGGCAGCTGCATTCTGCCGCCCCCTGGACTGGGATTCGGCCGTTCTCTGAGCAGGCTGTCAAGCTGACAGCCCGCTCAGAGAAGCTTCAGCGTGCCGGCTCCCAGCGTTCAATTGTACTTGCGTCTCTCAGATCCGAGTACAACTGAAGCTCTGACCGTCATCTTAGAGCGACGTCAGCAGCGTGATCAGGTCATGTGATCACACTGCTGACGTTACTCACCAGCTCCCGGAAGAGAGAAGACCATGGGTGGTAAGTGCTCCTGTGGCTATGGAGCTGAAGACAACGAAGATTCAGCATGGGGAGGAGAGGGGAGGGGAGGGGAGGGGGATTTATTTAGTGTGCAGGGGAGGCTTTTTATTCATTGTGCAGTGGGGGCTTTTTATTCAATGTGCAGGGGGATTAGGGCAGCATGGTGGCTCAGTGGTTAGAACTGCAGCCTTGCACTGGGGTCCTGGGTTCAAATCCCACCAAGGACAAAATCTACAAGGAGTTTGTATGTTCTCACCATGTTTATGTGGGTTTCCTCTGGGTTCTCCAGTCTCCTACCACACTCCAAAGACATATTGATAGGGAATGTAGATTGTGAGCCCCAATGGGGACAGTGCCCATAATGTCTGAATTGTAAAGCTTTTTATTCAGTGTTGAGGGAGGGATTTATTCATTATGCAGGGTGGGGGGCTTTTTATTCAGTGTGCGGTGGGGGGCTTTTTATTCAGTGTGCGGTGGGGGGCTTTTTATTCAGTGTGCGGTGGGGGGCTTTTTATTCAGTGTGCGGTGGGGGGCTTTTTATTCAGTGTGCGGTGGGGGGCTTTTTATTCAGTGTGCAGAGGGGGGGCTTTTTATTCAGTGTGCAGAGGGGGGGGGGCTTTTTATTCAGTGTGCAGAGGGGGGGGGGCTTTTTATTCAGTGTGCAGAGGGGGGGCTTTTTATTCAGTGTGCAGAGGGGGGGGGCTTTTTATTCAGTGTGCAGAGGGGGGGGGCTTTTTATTCAGTGTGCAGAGGGGGGGGGCTTTTTATTCAGTGTGCAGAGGGGGGGGGCTTTTTATTCAGTGTGCAGAGGGGGGGGCTTTTTATTCAGTGTGCAGAGGGGGGGGCTTTTTATTCAGTGTGCAGAGGGGGGGGCTTTTTATTCAGTGTGCAGAGGGGGGGGCTTTTTATTCAGTGTGCAGAGGGGGGGGCTTTTTATTCAGTGTGCAGAGGGGGGGCTTTTTATTCAGTGTGCAGAGGGGGGGGCTTTTTATTCAGTGTGCAGGAGGGGGCTTTTTATTCAGTGCGCAGGGGGGGGCTTTTTATTCAGTGTGCAGGGGGGGGCTTTTTATTCAGTGTGCAGGGGGGGGCTTTTTATTCAGTGTGCAGGGGGGGGCTTTTTATTCAGTGTGCAGGGGGGGGCTTTTTATTCAGTGTGCAGGGGGGGGCTTTTTATTCAGTGTGCAGGGGGGGGCTTTTTATTCAGTGTGCAGGGGGGGCTTTTTATTCAGTGTGCAGGGGGGGGCTTTTTATTCAGTGTGCAGGGGGGGGCTTTTTATTCATTGTGCAGTGGGGGCTTTTTATTCAATGTGCAGGGGGATTAGGGCAGCATGGTGGCTCAGTGGTTAGAACTGCAGCCTTGCACTGGGGTCCTGGGTTCAAATCCCACCAAGGACAAAATCTACAAGGAGTTTGTATGTTCTCACCATGTTTATGTGGGTTTCCTCTGGGTTCTCCAGTCTCCTACCACACTCCAAAGACATATTGATAGGGAATGTAGATTGTGAGCCCCAATGGGGACAGTGCCCATAATGTCTGAATTGTAAAGCTTTTTATTCAGTGTTGAGGGAGGGATTTATTCATTATGCAGGGTGGGGGGCTTTTTATTCAGTGTGCGGTGGGGGGCTTTTTATTCAGTGTGCAGAGGGGGGGGGGCTTTTTATTCGGTGTGCAGAGGGGGGGCTTTTTATTCGGTGTGCAGAGGGGGGGGCTTTTTATTCGGTGTGCAGAGGGGGGGGCTTTTTATTCGGTGTGCAGAGGGGGGGGGCTTTTTATTCAGTGTGCAGAGGGGGGGGGCTTTTTATTCAGTGTGCAGGGGGGGGCTTTTTATTCAGTGTGCAGGGGGGGGCTTTTTATTCAGTGTGCAGGGGGGGGGCTTTTTATTCAGTGTGCAGGGGGGGGGCTTTTTATTCAGTGTGCAGGGGGGGGGCTTTTTATTCAGTGTGCAGGGGGGGGCTTTTTATTCAGTGTGCAGGGGGGGGCTTTTTATTCAGTGTACAGGGGGGGGGCTTTTTATTCAGTGTACAGGGGGGGGGGCTTTTTATTCAGTGTACAGGGGGGGGGCTTTTTATTCAGTGTGCAGGGGGGGGGCTTTTTATTCAGTGTACAGGGGGGGGCTTTTTATTCAGTGTACAGGGGGGGGGCTTTTTATTCAGTGTGCAGGGGTGGATTTTTATTCAGTGTGCAGGGGTATTAGGGCAGCATGATGGCTCAGTGGTTAGCACTGCAGCCTTGCAGCACTGGGGGCCTGGGTTCAAATCCCACCAAGGACAACATCTACAAGGAGTTTGTATGCTCTCCCCATGTTTGTGTGAGTTTCCTCCCACACTCCGAAGACATACTGATAGGGAACGTAGATTGTGAGCCTCAAGGGGACAGTGCCGATAATGTCTGAATTGGAAAGCACTGCAGGATATGTTGGTGCTATATAAATAAAAAGATTATTATTATTATTTATTCAGTGTGAGGGGGCTTTTTATTCAGTGCGCAGGGGCGGATTTATTCAATGTGCAGGGGGGGGCTTTCTATTCAGTGTGGAGGAGGCCTATTTATTCAGTGTGCAGGGGGTCTATTTATCCAGCGTGCAGGGGGGGATTTTTTATTCAGTGTGCAAAGGGGCTTTTTTTTCAGTGTGCAGAGGGGTTATTTATTCATTGTACAGGGGGGGATTTATTCATCGCACGGGGGGGGCTTTTATTCAGTGTGGAGGGGAGCTATTTATTTTGTGTGCAGGTGAGGCTATTTATTCAGTGTTCGGGGGGGGCTTTTTATTCAGAGTTCAGGGGCCTTTTTATTCAGTGTGCAAAGGGGCTTTTATTCATTGTGCAGGGGGGGTCTTTTTATTCAGTGTGCGGGGGGGTTATTCAATGTGCGGGGGGGGGCTTTTTATTCAGTGTGGAGGGGGGCTATTTATTCAGTTTGCAGGGGGGGGCTATTTATTCAGCGTGCAGGGGGGAATTTATTCATTGTGCGGGGGGGATTTATTGATTGTACAGGGGGGCTTTTTATTCAGTGTGGAGGGGGATATTTATTCAGTGTGCAAGGGGGCTATTTATTCAGTGTGAGGGGGGTTTTCAATGTGCAGGGGGGGCTATTTATTTAGTGTGCAGGGGGGGCTATTTATTTAGTGTGCAGGGGGGGCTTTTTATTCAGAGTGCAGGGGCCTTTATATTCAGTGTGCAAAGGGGCTTTTATTCAGTGTGCAGAGGAGCTTTTATTCATTGTACAGAGGGGGAATATATTCATGTACAGGGGGGCTTTTTACTCAGTGTGGAGGGGGGATATTTATTGTGCAGGGGGTGATTTTTATTCCGTGTGCAGGGGGCTATTTATTCCGTGTGCAGGATGGCTTTTTATTCCGTGTGCAGGGGGGCTTTTTATTCAATGTGCAGGGGGGCTTTTTATTCAGCGTGCATGGGGGTATTTATTCATTGTGCGGGGGGGATTTATTCATTGTACAGGGGGCTTTTTATTCAGTGTGGAGGGGCTATTTATTCAGTGTGCAGGGGGGCATTTTTATTCAATGCGCAGGGGGGAAATTTATTCAGTGTGCAAGGGGGCTTTTTATTCGGTGTGCAGGGGGGCTTTTTATTCAGTGTGCGGGGGGGCTTTTTATTCAGTGTGCGGGGGGGCTTTTTATTCAGTGTGCAGGGGGGATATTTATTCAGTGTGCAGGGGGGCTTTTTATTCAGTGTGCAGGGGGGCTATTTATTCAGTGTGAGGGGGGGCTATTTATTCAGTGTGGAAGGGGGCTATTTATTCAGTGTGCAGGGGGGCTTTTTATTCAGTGTGCAGGGGGGCTATTTATTCAGTGTGAGGGGGGGCTATTTATTCAGTGTGGAAGGGGGCTATTTATTCAGTGTGCAGGGGGGCTATTTATTCAGTGTGCAGGGGGGGTTGTTCAGTGTGCAGGGTTTTTTTTCAGTGTGCAGGGGGGCTTTTTAATCAGTGTGCAGGTGAATTAGGGCAGCACGGTAGCTTAGTGGTTAGCACTGCAGCCTTGCAGAGCTGGGGTCCTGGGCTCAAATCCAACCAAGGACAACATCTGCAAGGAGTTTGTATGTTCTCCCTGTTTTTGCGTGAGTTTCCTCCAGGTTCTCTGGTTTCCTCCCACACTCCAAAGACATACTGATAGTGAACATAGATTGTGAGCCCCAATGGGGACAGTGCCAATAATGTCTGTAAATTGTCTGAATTGTAAAGCACTGCAGAAATGTTGGTGCTATATAAATAAAAAGATTATTATTTTTTCAGAGTGAGGGGGCTTTTTATTCAGTGT
Organism: Phyllobates terribilis; assembly: GCF_046119375.1. NCBI lineage: Eukaryota > Metazoa > Chordata > Amphibia > Anura > Dendrobatidae > Phyllobates > Phyllobates terribilis. The sequence goes on along the minus strand of NW_027362761.1, from coordinate 70,531,382 downwards.
GCAGGGGGGCTATTTATTCAGTGTGTGGGGGATTTATTCAGTGTGCAGGGGGCTATTTATTCAGTGTGTGGGGGATTTATTCAGTGTGCAGGGGGATATTTATTCAGTGTAGAGGGCATGTACCATAAGAGGGACAGTGTGGGGGTCATATTTTGTGCAGTGAATATAGTGAGGGGCAATTATTTATTCAGGGGCTCAGCGTAGGGCAGATATTTTTATTCACGATCATTATAGTGACACTGCTATCTTTAAGGGCACCATGTTGGGATGTGCAGCTGTGGATAAGAAAAGTCATCATGGCATCTTGCCAAGAGGAATTAAAAAAAGAGAATGACTAAAGAGACGTCATCTATCAGGTACCTGGATGTAAATGTTTTTTGCGATGCCGACATTTTTAGATTTTTATTCATGATAGGAGCATTAAAGATGTTGTCCACGTTTGTGATGAGTCTGCAGTCATTCTGTGTGACTGCAGACTTCTGAAATCTCACAGTGCTCCCTGCACACTATTAGGATTCTCTGGTGCTGGCAATTTATATACATGCGTTCACATGCCGACTAGACATGCGTGGCCTCACTCAATGAAAATTAATTGAGCGAGGCTGGACCCGTCTAGTCTGAATGTGGCCAGACGTATACAAATATCATACTTGTGCTCACATGACCATCCACTCTTGCCACGGCAAGGGAGAATCCTAAAAGTGTGCAGTGCATGTGCTCTGAGAATTCAGAAGCCTGCAGTTACATATAGGCTTCACTGTCAGGATTCAGCTCTGCTTGCAGGTTACATCAGTCCTCACACGGCCACTTCACTCACATGCAATTTATACTTATGGTCACGTGACAACTAGCTTCTCTTCCTGCTTTTCTCAGAGACAATTAGGAAGAGCAGCTCATCGGCATGTGACTAAGGCCACGGCCCCACTATCAGTATTCGGTCAGTATTCGGTCAGTATTTTTTCTCAGGAGTGGGAGCCAAAACCAGGTGAGGAACAATCAGAGAAAAGGTAGAATAGAAACAAGTCACCAATTCTGCATTTATCACCCACTCCTGGTTTTGGCTCCCACTGCTGAGAAAAAATACTGACTGAATACTGATAGTGGGGCCCTGGCCTATGTGTGCAAATCGCTTATGTGCTGGGGAAGAAGTGGGGGCACCAAACTGAATTCTTGCCCCCGGGTGCTAGAAGACCTAGATACACCTCTGTGTATGTGTATATGTGTGGTTTTCTTTTTGTAAATGAGTGTATGAGGCTATGTATCTGCATTCTTGTGTATGTATGATTGTGGTTTTACAGGAAGATTTTATGCTGTAGTTTTTTTTGTACCTGGCAGCCAGAGTTTGATCAATATTAGGTCTTGTTCACATTATGTTTTTTATCTATGTTTAGCATGTATGTTTGGAAAACACCTAATGTACATGCGAAATATGTCAAGAGCATACCTCCCAACTTTTGAAGAAGAGAAAGATGGATAGATCATGCGGTGCACATAATGGCAAATTTTGGCCACGCCCCTGCTCACACCCCAATCTACACCCATTTACAATTCCTTTATCCCCTGGCAGGAGGAGTTGTCAGAGGGGCGCTGGTAATGAGGGGCATTCAGCAGACGGCCCTCATCCCCATTCCTGGTATGCATGGCCTCCTCATCCCCATTCCTGGTATGCATGGCCTCCTCATCCCCATTCCTGGTATGCATGGCCACCTCATCCCCAATCCTGATATGCATGGCCACCTCATCCCCAATCCTGGTATGCATGGGCCCCTCATGCCAAATCCTGGTATGTATGCCCCCCTCAGACCCAATCCTGGTATGTATGCCCCCCTCAGACCCAATCCTGCTATGCATGGCCCCCTTAGACCCAATCCTAGTATGCATAGCTCCCATCAGACCCAATCCTGGTATGCATAGCTCCCATCAGACCCAATCCTGGTATGCATAGCTCCCATCAGACCCAATCCTGGTATGCATAGCTCCCATCAGACCCAATCCTGGTATGCATAGCTCCCATCAGACCCAATCCTGGTATGCATGGCTCCCATCAGACCCAATCCTGGTATGCATGGCTCCCATCAGACCCAATCCTGGTATGCATGGCCCCCTCAGACCCAATCCTGGTATGCATGGCCCCCTCAGACCCAATCCTGGTATGCATGGCTCCCATCAGACCCAATCCTGGTATGCATGGCCCCCTCAGACCCAATCCTGGTATGCATGGCCCCCTCAGACCCAATCCTGGTATGCATGGCCCCCTCAGACCCAATCCTGGTATGCATGGTCCCCTCAGACCCAATCCTGGTATGCATGGCCCCCTCAGACCCAATCCTGGTATGCATGGCCCCCTCAGACCCAATCCTGGTATGCATGGCCCCCTCAGACCAAATCCTGATATGCATGGCCCCCTCATCCCCAGTCCTGATATACATGGCCCCCCCCATTACAGCACACATGAAAAAAATAAACAATTCTACTCACCTTCCTTCTTCCCCTCTGCTCCAGCGCTGCATCCTGTCTGGCAGTGTGTCACCCTACCTGGATGCCACAAGTGTAATTAAAGCTGTGTCTGAGAGCAAGGGGGAGGTTCTCTGGTCAGGGGAACATTAGCATGCAATGCCTCCTGTCTCAGGCCAGTAGGGGGAGCAGGCTGCCCCTATAAAAGCTGGTACTGGGGACAGGGTTAGAGAGAACTGGATTGCCTGTCTCAGCTCTGAGACGTGTCCCAGAGTGGAGCAGGGACAGAAAGTTGATTGCACCTAAGAGGAAGTGTGGCAGTAGGAGAGAGCCACCAGCCAGAGACAAGAGGCGAAGAGAGCCTGTTTTGGCAGAGAAAAGACTTAACTTTTCCAGACTTTGGTGTCTGAGGCTGGAAGGATTCTACATCCCCCAGCAGAGAACCAGTCCGCAAGGGACTGTACATTCCTTGGCCTAAGAAGCCTGGAGGCCCTGCCACAACCGAAGGGACCAGTAAAGCCGTACAAGGCTGGGAGCAAAAAGGAACCCACGTCGCAGGCCATACAGGCGAGAAAGCACGGAAAGCTCGGAAACGTGGGCTGTTATCCTATCAGGAGGAGATAGTCAGAAGGAGCGCAGAAAGCACGGTAGGCCTACACCCTCACCCTGACCAGGGCCAATTTCCCCGTTGCTCTCAGACATCCAGGTCCCCTCCTATCTGGGACTGTTTGTGGGTCAGTTTACCTGTTAGTAAAGACCCTGGACTGCAACCTGTTGTCTGTGTGCTCCTTGCTCCTCCAGCACTACCATCACTCCCACCATCCACTATACTGCCCTGGGGCCGCACTCTTTCCGTGGGGAGTCACACTACCATAGCTGCACACCTCATCAGCCCCAGCGGTCTGCATGCAGCGGCGGTTCCTAATAACCGCAATCCACGGGTGGCGTAGTCGGACATAATCAATATAACGGACTACCACTGGCCTGACCACCCTGAGCCACGGAACCGGGTTGCCACTACTACTCCCATCGTTCCCTATTGCCCGGATCCGAGTGCCCCACGGCCCAGGGGGCGAGTCAGCTTTGGCGTAGTCGGCAGGATTTCGTGCCCGCAACCACCGGGTACTGCGTGCCTGAAAAAGACTTTTGTAACTTATCTGTGGCGAAGTTTCCCGCCGTCTGGAGTCGTTTCCTGCCATCAGACGTCATCTTGGACCTTTTCCCGCCGTCTTCTGCCGTCTTCCCGCCATCTGCAGCTGTTTCCCGCCATCGGACGCCATCTCCAGGACGCCGCGCGGGAAGAAGAGGGGCGTGGACGTCAAAACCGCGCGAGATCCGAAGCTCCGCCCCACGCACCTACGCTGCGCAAGGTCCTGGAAGGGAGAGAGAGCGACGCTGACGTCATCGGAGTGCGACGCCAGGTCCTCGTCCAGAGCAGCAGCGGAGCCGCGGCCTACAGAAGAGGATCGTCGGAAGGTAGGCCACGCTTAACTAGGGGGGAGGAAGATGTCGGACACAGAGGCGCCCACTACCACCAACGCAGCTGCAGCAGCGGTGATGCCCTTTTCCTTGCCCTACATCCCTGGAGCGGCCTGGCTGCCCAAATACTCAGGGGAGCCCCATGCCCTAACTGACTTCAAGGAAAGGCTATACAGTTTGTTCCACGTTTACACCCTGACAGAGGAACAGAAGGTCAGCATATTAACAGGGCAGTTAACTGGCGCAGCCCAGCGGGAGGTAAAATCATGGCCCACTGAGGAGAAAGGGACTGTGAAGGGTATTCTGGCCCGGCTGCGGGGTACCTTTGACACACGTACCTCCGCTGAGATTAAAATGAGGTTCTATGGATGTAAGCAGCGGGCACAGGACAGCATCAGAGACTATGCCCTAAATCTGCAGGAAGCCTTGAGGGCTATTCAACAAACTGACCCTGGCAGTGTGCAGGAAACGGATAAGCTGCTAACAGAACAATTCATAGAAGGTCTGCTGTCTAGCGCCCACAGGGCCCAACTGCGCCTCATGTTCTTTCAGAACCCCGACCTGACCTTTGCCCAATTTAAGGACAGGGCCATAAGGGTGCTCCGTGAATCTGCAACCAGTGGCGCTATAAACCCCCGGCGCCCTGCTATCACCTACCACCAGGAGGCGGCGCCCTCCTCTATGGACTCCGTGTAGGCTGATGCACAGGCCCTGAACCAAGCCCCGTCGAAAGGCCTGCACCACCAAGTCCAGGAGCTGACCAGGAGCGTCGTGGCGTTGACCAGGACCGTCCAGGCGTTGCAAGTGGATCCGTCAAGACCCATCGAGCTGGCTTCAAGTCCGGAGGATGTCCCGTGGCGTCGGCAGAGGAGGATCCCGTCGTTCCGAGGGAGGCCCACAGACCGCTACGCAGAGGATGGACAGCCCATTTGCCGTCGATGCAACCAGCCCGGACACATTTCCAGGTACTGTAATTTAAACGGGTCCAACCTGGGGCAGAGGGCCGACCCCCAGGCATAAGATCACCAGGCCCTTATAATTGGCGTGATAAGTACGTTGGGAGACGCCCGGTTTTACCCGTGGTGCTGGACGGTATCCCCATGAGCGCCTTGCTGGATACTGGGTCGCAAGTAACCACAATCCCTTATGTACTTTTTAAGCAGTATTGGACTGATGCTGATATCACACGGTATCCAGACAGTAACTTGAGCATCATCGCCAGTAATGGCTTACCCGTGCCGCAGATGGGGTTCAAGGAGATGACCATTAAAATTGGTAAAGTTGAACTGCCGACACAGGGAGTGATTATTGTGGACATTGACCGTCATGAAAGTCACCCTAAAATAACTGTGGGCACTAACATAATTGAAAATTGTCTTTCAGAGGTAATTGTAATTCTACAACAGGTGGCGGTGAATGCTAGTTCCAGCCAACAGAGAGTCCTCAACAAGGAGATAAAAGCCCTGATGAGACGGCAGCAGGTAGAACTGTCTGGTGGTGAGATCGGTAGCGTAAGACTGAGTGACCCATTCCCCATTTCCATGCCTCCCAAAAGTGAAATGATGATCTGGTGTCGGACTGCAATCGGGTTGAGAGGTAGAGACTACCAAGCCATGGTAGAACCCGTGTACTCAGACAGAAGGCCCACCATTTTGACAGCCCGGGGGGTGGTTGATGTCCGTCATGGGAGGGTGCCCGTCCGCATCCTCAACATTGGGGAGAGGGAAGTACACTTACCCAGGTACGCTACACTCGCCAAACTGTTTGTTGTCGAACACAAAGCTATCAGGGCCGTGGAGCCCTTGCCTCCATCTCCTCAGGCGGAGGGTAATGGCTCCCAGAAACAAAAGGAGGACTGGTGCCAGAAACTCCACGTGGGTGCTGACTCCACTCCCCTGCACCAAAAACAAGGAGTCTACCGGGTGGTACAGGAGTACGAGAGAGTCTTTAGTAAGCACCCGCTAGACTTCGGCAGAGTAAAAGGGATAGAACACCACATCCCCACAGGGAGCCACCCACCAATAAAAGAGAGGCACCGACCTGTACCCCCTGCACATTATCAGAACGCAAAGGGCATGCTAAGAGAGATGAAAGAAGCTGGGGTTATTAGAGACAGCTGTAGCCCCTGGGCAGCCCCTTTGGTTCTGGTCAAAAAGAAAGACGGCACCATGAGAATGTGCGTGGACTATAGACAAATCAACCGTATCACCCACAAAGATGCATATCCGCTGTCTAGAATAGAAGAGTCTTTAGCCGCACTAAAATCAGCTAACTTCTTTTCTACTTTGGACCTTACTAGCGGGTACTGGCAGGTTCCTGTGGCAGAGGCTGACAAGGAGAAGACCGCCTTCACCACCCCGATGGGACTGAGTGAGTTCAACTGTATGCCTTTCGGGCTCTGCAACGCACCAGGGACCTTCCAGCGGCTGATGGAATGCTGTCTAGGGCACCGAAACTTCGAGACGGTCCTCCTTTACCTGGACGACGTGATCGTCTATTCGAAGACCTACGAGGACCATCTCAAGCACCTGGCCGAGGTGTTCGAAGCCCTGGCAGGCTATGGCCTGAAGGTGAAACCATCGAAGTGTCACCTGCTGAAACCAAAGGTCCAGTACCTAGGGCACGTGGTAAGCGCGGAAGGAGTGGCCCCCGACCCTGACAAGGTCACGGCAATCAAGAGCTGGCCAAGCCCCTCAAACATCAAAGAGGTGAGACAGTTTCTCGGGTTGGTAGGCTACTACCGAAGGTTCATCCCCGGGTTCACCAAGATGGCAGCTCCTATGCAGGACCTCCTGATCGGACAGTCCAAGTCCAGAAGTCAAAAGCCACCCTTCAAGTGGGATAAACCGGAAGAGGAGTCCTTCCGCCAGCTAAAGATGGCCCTCACAGGGGACGAGATCCTGGCCTACCCTGATTATGGCCAGCCTTTCATTCTCCACACAGATGCCAGTAATGTGGGACTGGGAGCCGTACTGTCCCAAAACCAACAGGGCAGAGAACGGGTGATCGCATACGCCAGTCGGAAGCTGAGGCCCACCGAGAGGAACCCGGAGAATTACAGCTCCTTCAAGCTAGAATTCTTGGCGGTGGTGTGGGCCGTGACGGAACGCTTCAAGCATTCAAGCGGTGGATGGCCCGTCTCTCCAGCTATGACTTCGTGATCAAGTACCGAGCAGGCAAAACCAACGCCAACGCGGACGCCCTATCAAGAATGCCTCACTTACCTGAAGGTGACGAAGACCCAGAAGAACTGGAAGAGGTAGAACTCCCCGCGTTTCACCGGTATGGAGCCGCTCAACACTCTCACCGCGTGAAGGAGGAGGATCTAACAACTGTGATGATGAATCCCCTACCTCACCACAGCTGGGCCGAGACCCAAGATAGTGACCCTACAGTCCGCCTGGTGAAAGATCTGCTGACCCGGGAAGACGCCTGCCTAGATCCAGATGCCCCAGAGGAAGCCAAGCAGCTATGGAAGGAGAAGAGCAAGCTGTTCCTCTACGAAGGCAAGTTGTGCAGAAGGATTGTCAACCACCGGACGCACGAGCTGACCTGGCAAGTCGTGGTCCCAAGGCAAGATGCAGCTATGGTCCTGGGAGCTTACCATGACAGAGCGGGACACTTTGGTTGGAAGAAACTGGAGTTCCTGCTAAGAGGAAGATTCTTTTGGGTCGGCATGAGAGGAGCTGTAGAAAAGTGGTGCAGAGACTGTGGCCCTGGTCACCTGAGGAGGAAGGACCGCACCAGCCAGAAGACACCCTTGAGGCCCATCGTCACCACGCAGCCTCTTGAGCTGGTAGCTCTGGACCACGTCAAATTGGCTCCAAGCCGGTCCGGATACATCTATGCCCTGACAATCGTGGACCACTATTCCCGTTTTCTAGTGGTGGTCCCGGTAAAGGACTTGACAGCCCAAACAGCGGCCCGTGCCTTCCAGCAATACTTCTGCCGTCCACACGGGTATCCGGAACAGGTCCTGACAGACCAGGGTCCAGCGTTTGAAGCTGAAATCTTCCAGGAGTTCTGCAACCTCTATGGCTGTAAGAAGATTCGTGCAACCCCTTACCACCCCCAAACCAATGGGATGTGTGAGAAGATGAACAATATAGTCATTGATCTCCTGAAGACGTTGCCCCTGGAGGAACGCAGCCTGTGGCCAGAAAAACTGCCGGACCTGGTAGACATGTACAACAATATCCCGGTGAACGCTACAAACTGCACCCCGGCTTACCTGATGCGAGCCAGACCGGGTAAGCTGCCCGTAGACCTGGAGATGGGAGTCCGAATACCTGAGGACACCTCCCCGGATGCGGACTGGGATATGGAAAGGCAACTGCAGTACAAGAAGGTACAGGAGAGTGTGGAGAAGAGCCTGGCCCAGGTGAGAGAGAAGCAAGAAAGACTCTTCAATCAACACGCCCCTGCTAGTCCCCTAGAACCTGGTGAGCAAGTCCTAAAGCGAAAAAGAAGGCTACATAAGTTGGACGACCAGTGGGAAAGGGAACCCTACACCGTACTGCAGTCTGACCACGACAACCCAAAGGTGTGCGTAATCACCAAGGACGGAGGAGAAACCACTAGCACAGTCTCCAGAGACCACCTCAAAAGGTGCCCCGAGCAACTCCGTAGTGTAGAAGAAGATCAGAGTGACCTTGAACCTGCAGAGGACAAGGAAGAAATGATCAGCACCGTTCTCGGAGAGTTCCCTCAGTCCTGGACTCGCATAAATGATGCCATAGTGGTACCTGTACTGCATTTCCTGCAACCGGCCCAGCAACAACCAACACCAGAGTCGGAAGGTGAAGAGGAGCAAGCGGTTCCAGAGGCAGAAGAGCCTGTTCCAGCAGCCCAGGAGAGTCAACCCTCTGCTGACAGTGAGCCTGCCATGCCTGCGGTAAGCCAAAGAACCTGCAGACAGCTGCCTGCCCTACCTGTACATTCAGCTGGTAGTTGTACCCCTAACGCTAGTGGGGAAAGCCAGGTTAGTCCACCACCAGACAGTGGGTTAAGGAGGTCAACCAGGAGCACAAAGTGACAGATACCCGCTCGCTGGAGAATATAGGATGCACTAAATTGTAAATAACCTTGTTGCCAAATGTTAAAATGTTTGCCAAAGTTACCTGCATGTTTATTGATAGTGTGTTTCAGTCTCTTGCAGCAACCGTAAGGACTCACAGGTTATGGACTTTTTATAACCGGGACCTTGTATGGACTGCATTCTGAGCCTAACCCAGGAATGAACTAAGACTGTGAAGAACTTGGGGTAGGACAGACCCCCACCTGGTTAAGGCTCCCGTTGTACTGGTGATATGGACACCCGGTCACAGGCCACACTGTGACCTAAAGAACTCAATTTGTGCGCCGTCTGTCTATTAATGTTTTATTGTTATGCATATTGTCTTTGTTTATTGTTTAGTCCCGGAGTACTAAATTTCACTAGGGGGGAATGTGTCACCCTACCTGGATGCCACAAGTGTAATTAAAGCTGTGTCTGAGAGCAAGGGGGAGGTTCTCTGGTCAGGGGAACATTAGCATGCAATGCCTCCTGTCTCAGGCCAGTAGGGGGAGCAGACTGCCCCTATAAAAGCTGGTACTGGGGACAGGGTTAGAGAGAACTGGATTGCCTGTCTCAGCTCTGAGACGTGTCCCAGAGTGGAGCAGGGACAGAAAGTTGATTGCACCTAAGAGGAAGTGTGGCAGTAGGAGAGAGCCACCAGCCAGAGACAAGAGGCGAAGAGAGCCTGTTTTGGCAGAGAAAAGACTTAACTTTTCCAGACTTTGGTGTCTGAGGCTGGAAGGATTCTACATCCCCCAGCAGAGAACCAGTCCGCAAGGGACTGTACATTCCTTGGCCTAAGAAGCCTGGAGGCCCTGCCACAACCGAAGGGACCAGTAAAGCCGTACAAGGCTGGGAGCAAAAAGGAACCCACGTCGCAGGCCATACAGGCGAGAAAGCACGGAAAGCTCGGAAACGTGGGCTGTTATCCTATCAGGAGGAGATAGTCAGAAGGAGCGCAGAAAGCACGGTAGGCCTACACCCTCACCCTGACCAGGGCCAATTTCCCCGTTGCTCTCAGACATCCAGGTCCCCTCCTAGCTGGGACTGTTTGTGGGTCAGTTTACCTGTTAGTAAAGACCCTGGACTGCAACCTGTTGTCTGTGTGCTCCTTGCTCCTCCAGCACTACCATCACTCCCACCATCCACTATACTGCCCTGGGGCCGCACTCTTCCCGTGGGGAGTCACACTACCATAGCTGCACACCTCATCAGCCCCAGCGGTCTGCATGCAGCGGCGGTTCCTAATAACCGCAATCCACGGGTGGCGTAGTCGGACATAATCAATATAACGGACTACCACTGGCCTGACCACCCTGAGCCACGGAACCGGGTTGCCACTACTACTCCCATCGTTCCCTATTGCCCGGATCCGAGTGCCCCTCGGCCCAGGGGGCGAGTCACCAGCAGCTCATGTCAGCATCTGAGCAGCACATGACGTCATTGCCATGCGCCCTCAGATGCCTAGGTTTGCTGCAGGGATATTCACTCCTCTCCACGCTGGGACTATTGGCGTGGAAAGGAGTGAATAGTTTTCTTTAATAGCGTGCACTGTCAGCACGGCCGTAGCTCCTGCTGCTGCTCCGCGATCCTGTGTGCCCGCTATTAGAGAGAATGAATATTCACTCTTCTCCACTCCCATGGGCGTGGAGAGGAGTGAATAGTCATTCTCCTTAATAGCGCACACAGCAGCGGTCGCGCTCCTGCTCCTGCTGTGGCTCCGCTATCCTCTGTGCCCTCTACTAAAGAGAATGAATATTCACTCCTTTCCACGCCCATGGGAGTCGAGAAGAGTGAATATTCATTCTATTAGCGGGCACACTGGATCGCTGAGCCACAACAGGAAGCCGGTGGCTGCTGACACTGTGCGCTATTAAGGAGAATGAATATTCACTCCTCTCCACTCCCATGGGTGTGGAGAGGAGTGAATATTCATTTTTTTCCTTTAGCAGCGGGCATATGTGGTAGCTGCAGCTGCCGGCTACTACCTGTGCCTGCTGCTCCACCGCCGCAACCTGCTCCACCACAGCCGGGAGAACAGCTGAGGCGGGACTGAGCCCTCAAAGAGGGACAGTCCCGTGAAAACCGTGACGGTTGGGAGCTATTGCCTTGTATTGCTGGACAGAGGCCAGAATAGTGTCATTTTGTCCTCTGTCTGACCAATATGTATAACGCACAAGGTTTAGAATAGTACCGTAGATTAATTTCTATCATACCATAGTGTCCTGTAAAAGAATCTAAGCATTTAGCAACAATATCCTATGGATAACAGACGCCCGTGTCATTAACCCTCTGTGTCTTGAAGCTTCAATGATATCAGAGCCCACATACGGACAGTCACATCACTGGGGCTCCCAGTGGTACACGAGAAGATAAGATACCAATACTTTTTTCAATACTAAACATTGTGTACAGTGAATTTATTTAGTTTATTTGTTTTATCTAAATAATTCCCTTGTTAAAGGGAACCTGTCACGTGGTTCATGCTGACCAAACCGCGAGCAGTATGAATCAGAGCCTGGCTAAATGATTGCAGTAAAGTATATTTTTTTCTCAAGAACTGCAGGGTTTCAGAGAAACCATAGCTAAAAGGCCGGTTTCTCCCCACACTGCACTAGTTGTCAGATATCTTCCATGTGTTTATGTCGGATGGCACCTGTCAGTCAACTGGTATCGTGCGGGGAGAAGCCAGCCGCATGTGGCGGCAGAGTAGTCTAAGCTACTTTATGGTAACTGATCAGTTCTTTAAATCACCACTCCAGTATTTTATTTATTTCACCCCCAGAGTGGTATCACTAATTCATGTTCCCTGCCCCTAGTATTATACTTACCAGCCGCCATCTCCAGCTCTTCTCAGCATCACTCTGAGCTCAATTGTCCTCCTTGTGACTGTGGCTCCTGACAGACCGGAAGTCGGAGGTAACGATCACTAGCTCTCAGTGTAAGTCTATGAGAGCCTCATCCTGGCCTCATAAACTTACATTGAGAAATGACCTCCAACTCACCCGGCAAACACTGGAGCGATCTGGCAGGTCACAGCTTGCAGAAGACCAGGGCCAGTGGAGGCCAGATGTGCTCAGTTGCAGAGCAAAACACTTCAGCTCTGTCAACTTTATAGTAGCCACGGCCGGGTACTACAGATCTACCTCTTTCAATTTGAATAGAGGCAGATCTGAACACCCAGTCATGAACACTATACAGTTGACTGGTCTGCTTTGAAACTAAGCACATCCGGATGTGGGAACAGTTGCTGATTGGCAAGGGTTGCACCCGCACTGATCTTATATTGATGACCTAGCCTAATTATAGGGCGTACAGTTTAGATCCACAGTATATCAAACTGCACATCTGAGATTACATCAAGTTAACAATTGCTCCATCTGTAAATATGTATTTATATTATGGCTTTTGTAGGTTTGGTATGGAAAGCAGGGGGCCCCAAGCAAACTTCTTGCACAGGGGGCCTCCAGTGTCAGTGTCCGCCCCTGGCCATGTTATAGTGCAGATTTTACTGTTATTGTTTGCTAGTGCTATGACCCACTGGGAGAGCCCCTGAGGTGCCAGAACAGCAGAACCTCCCATAAATTACCCCATTTTATAAACTATACCTCTCATTGAATTCATCTAGGGGTGCAGTGATCATATTGACACCAAAGGTGGGTCAAAGAATTTTATACTTGTAATTTTATAATTAAAATTTTACTACAAAAAGATTTTCCTAGAATAGTTTGCAGACTCCATATACAGAGCCCCTAAGTGCCAGAAGAGCAGAATCCCCCCTCAAGTGATCTCATTTTGGAAATTATACCCCTTTGGGAATTTATCTACAGGTGTAGTGACAATTTTGACTCCATGGGGTTTTTCTAGAATCAAGCAGCAATGGATGTTGATGAGTGAAAATTGCAAACTGCCATTGTAGTGCCCGGTACGTTGTAGTGCCCGGTACGTTGTAGTGCCAGGTACATTGTAGTGCCCAGCTCATGCTTCTGGAGACACGCACCCATAGATTAGGCTTCAGAAATGCCAAACATGTAGACGCTAAATGTGGTTTAAGCACACAGAAGGTAGAGAGGCATTTGGATTTGGGAGCGCAAAATTTGCTGAATTTCTTTTGGGAGGGTCAAGGAGGCATTTTGCTTTTCCAGAGTCTTTGTACTACTAGTAACGTGGAAGCCCTCTATATTTTCGTTAACAGATGACGGACCTGAGTGGGGACTTGCTTTTTTGGTGGATTGAGTTGAAGCTTTTAATGGGAATATTTTACATAACAATTTGGATCACATTTATTCTGTGCTCTACGCTGAGCACTTACATCGGGGTTTCCATCTAAATCTCCGAGTGACGCGATTCAGATGGAACCCCCGAGGGATCCATTAACAATAAGGAGTCAGCAGAGTTACTCTGGACTCCGTCTCGCCTCTGTTTAGTGGTGTCCTTCTTTTCAGAGGTGCATAAAACTGTGGCTGATCGCGCTTTTATGCACGCCTAAAAAGAAGGACACCGTGGGATCACAGGCCAGACGGCGTCCTCAGTGCCTCCATCTTCCTCATTATAGGGAATCTTCCACCGGGGGAAGCTCTGTATAAATGTGAGCCGAGCCTTACTGCGATCTTTGGGAGGCGGAATGAAAAAATTAACAGCAGGTGAAGAATTGGTGCTATTTATTTTTTACGCCGTTCCTCGTGCAGTATAAGTAATTAGACGACTTTATTCTTCGGGTCAGTGCGATTACAGCGATACTAGATTTATATTGTTTTTTATGCTTGGCTGCTGTCACATACTAAGGCTATGTGCCCACGATGCAGAAATGCTCTGGATTTTTCCTGAGCGTTTCTGCATCTCCCTGGCAGAAAAAAAACGCATGCGGATTTTACATGCGTTTTTCCTGCCAGGGACATGCGGAAGTGAAGCATTTTTCACATGCATTTCCGCATGCGGTTTGTCAAGCGCTTTCCAAGAGATTTTAGCATCACTTGGAAAGTGCTTGACAACTTGGTCACACTATATAAATCCATGCAAACGGCATGGATTTATATAGTGTGACCGAAAGAATGTTAAAAAATAAAAAATAAAAATATTATACTTATCTTTTGATGGCCCCTGGTGTCCTTGTCCTGGCTTGCCAGCAGCTCGCGGTAGACTAAAAGGATCTGCCATGACGTCATTTAGTCATGTGACGGGTCACGCGACCGCCGACGTCAGCAGTCGCGTGACCCGTCACATGCCTAAATGACGTCACCGCAGGTCCTTTAGTCTACCGCGAGCTGCCGGCAAGCCAGGACAAGGACACCGGGGGCCATCAGAAGGTAAGTATAATGTATATTTCTTATTTTATTCTTTTTTTTTACAGGTACTATGGTACCCGAGTCTGGAGGAGACTGTCCTCTTCTCCAAACCTGGGTACCATCTGCACATTGAAACGCATGTTATCCGCATGTACAGATGCAGTGATGAGGATGACATGCGGTCCAATGCAAGTCAATGGCGGCGAAAACACAGCGATTCCACAAAATAATTGGTAGTGCTGCGGATTTTTCCGCAATGATAATGATGCGGAAATTTCCGCAGCATGTGCACAGCACATGCGGATTATCATTGGGGAACATGGCAGACCTTCTACCAAGCGTTTTTAAGCATTTCTGCAGTGGAATTGCCACTGGGGAAACGCTTAAAAAATGCATAGTGGGCACACCGCCTAAAAAACATTTTTTATTGCAAAAACTTTTGCATCGCCATATTTTGAGGGCTATAATTTTCCTATATTTCTGCCGACAGTCATGTGAGGGCTTGTTTTTTGCGGGAGTTGACGTTTTTATTGGTCTTATTTTTGGGCATATAACATTTTTTTGATTGTTTCTATTCCGATTTTTGGGAGGCAGAATGAACAAAAACTATCAATTCAGCAATTGTTTTTTTTTTTTTTTTTTTTATGCCATACCACGTGTCATAAAATTGATAAAGCAGCTTTATTCTTCAAGTCAGTATGATTATAGCGGTACCACATTTATATTTTTTTTATGTTTTGGCGCTTTTACACAATAAAAATTATTCTATAAAAAAATAATTGTTTTTGCATTGCTTTATTCTGAGATCTGTAACTTTTTTCTTTTTCCACTGACGGAGCTGTATTGTGCCTTGTTTTTTGCAGGACAAGATGACGTTTTCAGCGATATCATTTTTATTTCCATTCGTCTTTTTGATCGCGTTTTATTCCACTTCTTGTTCGGCAGTATGATGAAAAAGCATAGTTTTTCCCCCCTTTTTTTAAATGTTAACTGAAAGGGTTAACTAGTATGACAGTTTTATGGGGCGGGTCGTTCTGGATGCGACGATACCAAACGTGTACTTTTTTACATAAAAATACACATTTATGGGTACAATGAATATACTGTGTGTGTGTGTATATATATATATACACTCCCTGACAGAAGTTACGTCGCTTATCCATGTTATGTAAATAAAAGCTTATAACCTGACGTTAAATTCATCCATTGGTTTTATAAATTACTCTTTTGAAAGCTGAAACCCTCCCAAATTTGGTTTAGGTTAAGAAAATAAATTGGCATCAATGCTGAAATATTGATCATTTAATGAACACAGAATGGTCAGATTTTGGCAAGACAAAAGTTTTGTCGCCTGGTCAAATAATGCACCCAATCCTAGTTTACATCCTCACCAGTGCTCAGTAAAAGATCGGTTAATTAGTGGGTGTGTATAAAAAGAAACCCAGCACCCCAGACCTTCACTTGAACTGCAACTTGAGCTCTGGCAACATGCCAAAAATCCACCCTGTGACCAAAGCCTTGATTATCAAGAGGCTGAAGACCAGATCCACTGCAGAGGTGGCTGGCACCTTTAATGTGTCTCAGTGTCAAGTACAAAGAATTAAAGAAAGATTTGAAGAGACTGGAGATGTGTTTGACAAGCCCAGGTCCGGCAGACCCCGCAAGACAACAGCTCAGGAGGAACGTTTGTTGGTTAGAAAATCCAAAACAAGTCCCTCTTCCACTGCAGCAGAGCTCCAACAGGCCTGGTCACCTCAAGTACCTGTGTCAACTAGAACAGTTTGTAGGATTCTGTCTTGAAATGGCCTCCATGGTCGAATCAGTGCCCAGGAGCCAGCACTAAACAAAAGGCAAATAAAAAAAACTATTATGCACACGCCCGGGCTGACTGGCGTGTGCGTGATTTAGTGATTCCACTGTGCCATGAACCGGAGAGTGCCTGGAGGGGAGTAACTAAGTATCTACCCTATCCGACCAAGGTCGCACGACGGCTAACAATGCCATGCACCAGGGAGGAACCGAGCAGAGGGACCAGGTGCTACTCCAGGCCAGACCCCGGACACGGCTGTTGACCCACACCGGGGAGTACAGGAACAGGCAGGTTAGGCTGGCACACAGACAGGTGGGTATTGGCAGGCACCGCTGGCATGCAGACAGGTGGGCACTGGCAGGCACGGCTGGAGTGCAGACAGGAGGATACTGGCAGGCACAGCTGGTATGCAGACAGGAGGATACTGACAAGTATGGCTGGCGTGCTGACGGGGAGGTACTAGCAGGTTGGAGTACAGGTTGGATAGGGTCCAGTACAGACTGGGATTCAGGAACAGAACCGCAGATGCGGTAGACAAGCAGAGGAGAGAGGAACCGCTTGAGCGGTGAGCAAGGCAGAGCAGGCAGGAACCGCCGGAGCGGTGAGCAAAGCAGAGAGGACAGGGCTCTGTTCACACTGAACAGACTGGAAGGGAAAAGCAGAACCAGATACACTCAAGGTACTTTCAATGAAGTAGCGAGTGGACTCTAAACTCACAAACGGAAGTACAGCGACAACGAGTAGGAGTTAGGTGCAGGTTCAGACTCTGCAGAAAAAGGGAAGGTACGGACATAGAGAAAAACAGGTAACAGGCTAGGAGAGTGTTCAGACCGGAACTGAGTGTTCAGACAGGAACTGACACTGCAGCGAGATACAGGAGCGAGTCTGGGTATGCGGCCCCCAGAATGGCGGACAAACAGGGTAGAAGACACAGATAACAGGTCTGGGTATGCGGCCCCCAGAAGGCGGGACAAACAGGCTAGGAGAGTCTTCAGACAGGCCTGGGAATACAGCCTCCAGTAAGGCGGACAGGCAGGAAAGACAGAACAGGACCTGGCACATCAGAGACAACAAGCCCTCTGAGGATAAGAGTTGCTCAGGCACCAGCTTCAAGGTGGAGCTGGTTTAAATATCCAGTGACAGACAGCAATAGGCTGAGGACGCATTAGGGGTGCGCCCACAGCAGCTACAAAAAACAGGAAGTAACCGGGCCACCACCCTAAGCAGTCAGAACTGAGACAAACAGACAGCATGAATAGAAGCCAGGCTAGCAGACTGGAATGATCAAGTTTGCGATCTTGCATAGTGAGAGATGGTGCACCATGCAAGCCCGCCACCAGGTATGTTACAAAAACGTGTGGCATTTGCAAAGTCCTACAGCCTGCTAAACAGATGGACATTGGAAAAGTGGCAGAAGGTGGATTTCTCTGATGAATCTTCAGTAGAATTACACCACAGCCGCTGCAAATACTGCAGGAGACCTACTGGAGCCCATATGGATCCAAAATACACCCAGAAAACAGTTAAATTTGGTGGTGGAAAGATCATGGTCTGGGGTTACATTTAGTGTGGGGGTGTGCGAAACATTTGCAAGGTGGAAGGCAATATCAATAGCCTAAAATATCAATAAGTATTAGCTACCTCTTACATTCTAAATCATAAAAGGGGTCAAATTCTGCAGCAGGATGGTGCTCATCTCATACATCCATCTCTACAACAAAGGCAAAAAAGATCAAGGTGCTCAAGGACTAGCCAGCCCAGTCACCATACATGAACATCATTGAGCATGTTTGGGGTAGGATGAAAGAGGAAGCTTGGAAGACAAAACCAAAGAATCTAGATGAACTCTTGGAGGCATGTAAGACTGCATTATTTGCTATTCCTGATGACTTCATTAATAAATTGTATGAACCATTGTTGAACAGCATGGATATAGTCCTTCAAGCTCATGGAAGTCACACAAAATATTAAATATGATTCTAATAGCACCACAACTTCAATCACCAATGTTATGCAACATATATTTGTATTTTAAGAAAATTATTTGTTTGAATATCACATTACTTTCTGTGGGCGACAAAACTTTTGTCTTGCCCAAATCTGACCATTCTGTATTCATTAAATGATCAATATTTCAGCATTGATGCCAATTTATTTTCTTAACCTAAACCAAATTTGGGAGGGCTTCAGCTTTCAAAAAAGTAATTTTGAAAACCAATGGATGAATTTAACGTCAGGTTATAAGCTTTTATTTACATAACATGGATAAGCGACATAACTTCTGTCAGGGAGTGTGTACAGTACAGACCAAAAGTTTGGACACACCTTCTCATTTAAAGATTTTTCTGTATTTTCATGACTATGAAAATTGTACATTCACACTGAAGGCATCAAAACTATGAATTAACACATGTGGAATTATATACTTAAAAAGAAAGTGTGAAACTGAAAATATGTCTTATATTCTAGGTTCTTCAAAGTAGCCACCTTTTGCTTTGATGACTGCTTTGCACACTCTTGCCATTCTCTTGATGAGCTTCAAGAAGTAGTCACCGGAAATGGTTTTCACTTCACAGGTGTGCCCTGTCAGGTTTAATAAGTGGGATTTCTTGCCTTATAAATGGGGTTGGGACCATCAGTTGTGTTGTGCAGAAGTCTGGTGGATACAAAACTGATAGTCCTACTGAATAGACTGTTAGAATTTGTATTATGGCAAGAAAAAAGCAGCTAAGTTAAGAAAAATGAGTGGCCATCATTACTTTAAGAAATGAAGGTCAGTCAGTCCAAAAAATTGGGAAAACTTTGAAAGTGTCCCCAAGTGCAGTTGCAAAAACCATCAAGCGCTACAAAGAAACTGGCTCACATGAGGACCGCCCCAGGAAAGGAAGACCAAGAGTCACCTCTGCTTCTGAGGATAAGTTTATCCGAGTCACCAGCCTCAGAAATCGCAGGTTAACAGCAGCTCAGATTAGAGACCAGGTCAATTCCACACAGAGTTCTAGCAGCAGACACATCTCTACAACAACTGTTAAGAGGAGACTTTGTGCAGCAGGCCTTCATGGTAAAATAGCTGCTAGGAAACCACTGCTAAGGACAGGCAAAAAGCAGAAGAGACTTGTTTGGGCTAAAGAACACAAGGAATGGACATTAGACCAGTGGAAATCTGTGCTTTGGTCTGATGAGTCCAAATTTGAGATCTTTAGTTTCAACCACCGTGTCTTTGTGTGACGCAAAAAAGGTGAATGGGTGGACTCTACATGCCTGGTTTCCACCGTGAAGCATGGAGGAGGAGGTGTGATGGTGTGGGGGTGCTTTGCTGGTGACACTGTTGGGGATTTATTCAAAATTGAAGGCATACTGAACCAGCATGGCTACCACAGCATCTTGCAGCGGCTTGCTATTCCATCCGGTTTGCGTTTAGTTGGACCATCATTTATTTTTCAACAGGACAATGACCCCAAACACACCTCCAGGCTGTGTAAGGGCTATTTGACCAAGCAGGAGAGTGATGGGGTGCTACGCCAGATGACCTGGCCTCCACAGTCACCAGACCTGAGCCCAATCGAGATGGTTTGGGGTGAGCTGGACCGCAGAGTGAAGGCAAAAGGGCAAACAAGTGCTAAGCATCTCTGGGAACTCCTTCAAGATTGTTGGAAGACCATTTCCGGTGACTACCTCTTGAAGCTCATCAAGAGAATGTCAAGAGTGTGCAAAGCAGTCATCAAAGCAAAAGGTGGCTACTTTGAAGAACCTAGAATATAAGACATATTTTCAGTTGATTCACACTTTTTTGTTAAGTATATAATTACACATGTGTTAATTCATAGTTTTGATGCCTTCAGTGTGAATGTACAATTTTCATTCTCATGAAAATACAGAAAAATCTTTAAATGAGGTGTGTCCAAACTTTTGGTCTGTGCTGTGTATATATATATATATATATATATATATATATTTATTATTTTGTGATTTTTTTAATTTTTTTGCAATTTTTTTCAACTTTTTTTTTTACTTTATTACTTAGTCTCTTTATGGGACTTTCACTCTTCACAGTCTGATCACTGTTATAAACCATTTATAACTGTCAGTTCTGCACTGATGCACAAATTTGTTAGACCATGTTCTGAGCATTGCGGTCACTGCTTCTGGTGTTGAGCGAATTTGTTCGGCATTTCGGATGTTAGCTGCGTCACAGCGTGGCAAATCAGGGATGTTTGTGGGCAGAGCCGATTTTTTGACGCGAACAAGCCGGAACCCTGAACACAAACCCGCATTTGAAAAGTCGAACAAATTCGCTCAACACTAGCAATGAGAACCAGGTGTCTTTTATGATGTCAGCTGAACACCGGGAGGCGATCGCGCACGCACAGCTCCTGTGTGCACAAAACTGCCATGATGTACCCAGTACGTCCCAGGTCAGGAAGTCATTCCCTTTCATGACGTACTGGGTAAGTCAAAGGTCGGGAAGGGCTTAAAGGAGTTCTCGGGGACTTTTATATTGATGGCCTCTCCTTAGGATAGGTCATCAATATCTGATCGCTGGGGGTACAACACCTGGCACCCCCACCAATCATCTGTTCCTGGTGTTGACAGTGACTGCGCATGCGCTGTGAGGAGCGGCTCTTGCCGCACACAGTGAAGCGGCTCCCAGCACTACACACTTTGCTGGCTGGCCATGACATACTGCGCAAGTGCCCCATACTTGCGTCAGCACAAGCCGGGAGCAGAATTCAAATGCGTGGGCGGCGCCAGCCCTGACTGAATGCGAGGAATCACACCCCTATGACTAAACGAGCAGGTATGATATAAACATATAAAGTGCTTTATACTCATGATATTAACGCCAATTTTAATGAAATGCATCACTAACAACGCAATGGGGGCAGTGTACATAGCAACTAGGACGTGACAGGTTCCCTTTAACTTATATTACTGGAGTGTTTGGGTCTTCATGGCTCTAACCTTTGGAACACTATGCACTTGCAAATTTTGCTGAATTCTCTCTTACTGTTTCAAACTGGAGCTATTGTCCTGATATTATTTTATAAATATTATCAATATAACAGAAAGGATAATGACTCTGATTTAGCTCTACAGAGATCTACGGTACTTCCCTTAGGTAACATTCCCCCGATGAGCTTTTGGTAAGATTTTCTGCACTATTTCTGCACCCATTAAGTAAAATAGGTTCCTTGCATTTTTAAAAAATATGCAGCATAAAAAACTCACCAAAAACTTATTGTGGGAACATAGCCTTAAATGGTTATTCCCATCTTAGCACTTATCTACAGGATAGGTGATAACTTACTGACTGCTAGTGGACCCACTGCTAGCACCCCCACTGACTGTAATATGCAGATAAAACACAAATTGTATTTCCAGCGTGCCCTGTGGCCCCTCTACTATAGGAAGGAAAAGGGTGCCATAATAGAACTGTCTACCTTTGTTTTGTGCAAAGTGTCACCAAGTAGACACCTGTTTGTGGGTGTACATAGAGAGACTGCTCTGTTCTCAGCTTTTATTCTGTTCTGTATTGGTAGATCAGTACACAAAACATACAGATTTGTCATGATCTACAGTGCAAACACAGAGATGAGTTAAAGAAAACATTGTCCAAATAGTTAAAGCCTGTTAAAATCAAGATAATGGCAGAACAATCCCTATTCACAGCAATGGTAGATCATTGTCATTCAAGAGTAAAAAATATCCTGAACCCACGCAGTAATCAGAGTGCTTTCCTGGATCAATAAAAATATATTTTTCCGGTTTTATGAGACCATAATACTACTACAGATTAACCTAATGGTCTATTTACACTGGACAATTATAATGAGCGAGCGTTCCTAAATAGGCTATCAATCACTTGACGAAGGAACAAAACAATTGTTTGCTGGGTGAAATAATCAACTTTCTGGGCAGGGCATCATCCTGTGTAAACAGAACCTGCAAAAAGAACCCCATACACATCAGATCATTGGCAAATCTTAAGCCCCCGTCACACTAAGCGAGATCGCTAGCGAGATCGCTGCTGAGTCACAAGTTTTGTGACGCAACAGCGACCTCAGCAGCGATCTCGCTACGTTTGACACGTAGCAGCGACCAGGCCCCTGCTGTGAGATCGCTGGTCGAGTCGGAATGGTCTGGACATTTCTTTCATCGTTGAAGCCCCGCTGGGTAGCATGCATCGGTGTGTTTGACACCTTACCAACGACCTTGTTGACGACTCAGACACAGAAACACATAGGCGTGCATCGTTATACAGATCGTTACGGGTCGCCGCATCGTTGCTGCGTCGTTGGGAAGATCTGACTGTTTGACATCTCACCAGCGACCACATAGCGACGCAGCAACGATCCCTGACAGGTCGTATCGTTGTCGGGATCGCTGTAGCGTCGCTTAGTGTGACGGGGCCTTTACTGAAATCAGTGGGATTGGTCGACTTTAACGTCTATGGGTACTTGTTGATCATGGAGTAGATATCTAGTACTTGTCATGCCTACTTGCTGTGATAGACTATTTCAAAGTTTGGCTACTGTACTTAAAGAAGTTGGCCACAACTTTTTATTATCTCCCCAATGTATCCCCCCGGATAGTATATTTGTAAATACCTTCTGTTGCAGGTTCTGCCTGTGAGCGGCGCTATCACTGGCCGCTCACAGGCATCACGTGACCCCGTGCTGACGTCACTACAAGTGAGGCGTGACTCAGCGCTGGGGTCCCTGCGGTGGCTGCTGGGTTGTGGGCGGGGTTTCCCCACACGCCACACCCAGCATCCACCGTGCACTTTCCCGATGAATGGGGAAAGGCAGAGCGTGCGGTGGATGCCGGGTGTGACACGCGGTGCTAACCCCGCCCACAACCCAGAAGCCACCGTGGAACGCGGAAGAGGGACCCTCGGCTGCAGCCGCAACTTGTCGTGACATCAGTGGATGTCAGCATCGGCTGCAGCCGGGGGGTCACGTGATGCCTGTGAGCGGCCAGTGATAGCGCCGCTCACAGGCACTAACTGCAACAGAAGGTATTTACAAAAACACTTATGGGCCCCGGGGGGATACATTGGGGAGGGAATAATAAGTAGTGGACAACCCCGTTAAATTAGATGTCCTGGTCTTTGTGTAGTTATGAAAAATTCACATTTTAATTTCTTGTATTAATACAGTAAAAGTTGACAAAAGTGCTGAATGGTGTTTTCAATTATCTTCTAACTTAGCACCAAAACAACAAGATATATAGTAGTAGTTAAAATCTACTGTCCAACTCCTCTGTACATCCATGAAATTCTCCCTTGAATAACAATAATAGGCAAACTAGTCTGACGGCATTAGTAAAAGTGCTCTGATGTACTTTGTACTGTTTAGTTTCATTTATCTTCACTTACTAGAACTTGGTCAACTCCGTTGAGCTTTAAGAAAAATGCATGTAAAAAACTGAAACAAACTACTATAATTAACTGAAATTTAATTACACTTCAAATAAATACATTTTTTTTACTAAACTAACTTAAGAAAACATCATACAACATCAATAATGATTCATGTAATTATTCTTTAAATTCTAAATGGCCTAAAACATAAAGTGCTTAGAAATGTATGTCTATTCAATGTGAAAAATATCACTCAAATTGAATAACAAAGAAAACAATCTTTTTAAATAAAACAAAATCATCCAGAATAATAAAGGTAAGGCCAGGGGATGCGGGGGCAGCGTGGCATAAGCTTCAAACAATCATGGTGGGCCAATGGCGGCACAACGGTGAAACAAAATCATGCAGCAATTTGCCATCGAGGTGGACAGAATTTCAGCCTCACATGGTGGCCGCACCGTCTGGCCATACCCTTAGACATCAAAAACCATTAGTAGTAACATGGCTATCTAGCAATCATATAAATAAGGATCAAGTAATTTATCTTCTTGCAGACAAACATCAGTTAAATGTAAACTATATAATGCAATGTTTATGTGATCTGTTCTACAGAAATAAATCTCTTCCTTAAAGGGGTTGTCCGGGCAAAATTAACATTTTACAAGTAGATTGGTGTATTAAAAAAAAATAAAACTATACTCACCTGACCCGGGTCCAGTGCAGGTCGTTCCATGGTCTGCATTTACATGTAAAGGAAAGTCACTGGTCAAAGCAGCACCAGGACAACTAGGACCTGTGATTGGCGGATGTGGTCAGCGGCATTGCTGATACCACTGATGATGAGCTGCTGAAATCCTTTCGATGTAAACACAGATTATGGAGCGGCCTGCACCGTATCACGGTAAGTGCGGGTAGGCGAGTATAGCTTTGTTTATTATTTTTTAATATACCAAACCACAAATTTCATTTTTTCTAGACAACCCCTTTAAATTCTCACTCTGGTTTCCAGCTTCTGGCAAAAACAAAATAATCACAACATGACTAATCTTTCTGTTGTGCTATCTGGGCACATACAAAAATTGTGACATAGTGACAAATAAATATATTTTACCTGCCATGAACTTGGTTTACACAATGCAGTGCTTCTAACCACAGCCCTGAGATTTTTTTTTGTTGGTGGATCATAAGAATTCCAATTGAATGAAATGACATTTTAATTCCTATATGGGTTAGAAAATATTTTTTTTCCATGTCCTGACCTTTTGCTTTGTCTTCGAGGCCATAATACAAAAAGAAACATCATAATAATGTGCAAAGCAGCACACCGTATACAAACATACAGTAAGTACATTTGACATATCCCTGAAAGGAGATCAGCTAATTAATAGCATCAATGTTAGTATTGTTGGCAGACACAAATTTTAGGGCTCGTTCAGGTGAAGTTTACATACTTTATTGGTTCCCCTGTAAAGGAGAGCCCCTCAGTAGCGATTGGATTAATCTAAATGAGCCCTAAGAAATCCTTCAAGACATTTTTCAATGACAGAGTGATGTATTATTAGCTCTTCGATTGCATGTAAGGAATGTGCTATTTATTTTCCAGGTTTGGCACACAATCTTCACAGTAAAAAAGAACATTAGTGTCTTTTGTCATTTATGGTTTCTTCAACAAGATCTATCCTTTTCAACCTTTCACCCCCAAAAGAGTTCAACAACAGGAGAGGCACTAATCTCCATATTACATTGCCTTAGTTGCCTTTTCTAGTTCTTCATCATAAATTTACCCTTTGCACCCAGATGCTCTGATGTTGGCATCTGACTGGATGAATGTACTTTTCCTGACTTATCAAGCCTAGTGTTTGGCAGTAGTTTTTGAAGAGGTACCTCAGTTCTTTCTTCGTTTATCATATGTAGTTTTTCACAAGATCGGTTCTTTTTTTCAGTCTCCAGCATGGTTGGTAGAGCATTTAAATCCTTATTTGCTTTGCCCTTAACCCTTGGATTATGTATCCAAGAATGTTCTTCAGAGATGATACTCCAATGTCTACCAGGGGTTTGGTTGTCTTTTTCGCCAGTACTCATTTTCCTCTTTTCCAACGCTGGTTTGCACTCTTGCTTTTTTGGCAGTTCTTTTGCTGTTTTCTTCTCATACATATGTTTTAACTGCTCAGCCTTGTCTTGATGGTACTTGGCTTGATCTCCAGAGCTTCGTAGACCTTCCAGTGAGCATAACATGTTGGAAATATTGTTTCTACCGCCAATTTGCAAATTTATATTACTATTATTTTCTTCTTTCCTTAGGCCACTTACATAATGGTTCATCAACTGCTTTCCTTCAGTACTAGAACATTTAGTCTCCACAAAATCCATCACTACAGGTTTGCGTTGGCGAGGAATATCAGACACAGACTTTACATTACTATGAAGGATTGATAAATCATCAATCTTCTTCCTTTCCAAGTCTTTTGTTTTGCAATCAGAAGATGTTTCACAGTTCATTCGTTCTTTTAATCCTTGTTTTAACTGCAGTTTTTCTTGTAACTTCATATCTGTGTGCTGCATGGCAGTAAGGGAAGATGAAAAGACGTCGCCGTCTAAAGTATTCTCGGCGTCACCCCCTTGCCAGTTAAATACCACTGTTCTGTCAGGGACTGTAGATACAGATGAAGAAACGGAGGAATAAACAGTGGATACTGAACACAATGGTGCAATATTATCCGATTGGCGTTCAGTCTCATTTATACACCCAGCTTCAGTTTTTGCAGCTGGTTTCAGGAGAGATATATCCTCACTGGCTGAGTGGTACAATTTTTCTTGGGCATTTTCATCTGCGTAGTACTTGTTTTTTATCCATATGCCGCCAGAGCAGAGAAAGAGTATGGCTGAAAAGTATAAAACGCAGCCTCCTCCCAGTATTCCAAGTCCAACTGTGCCAAAGGGATTGAGATATCCAATCGTGATCATCACAATTGATGCGATGATTAACAAAGTTGACACGATGACAACGATTGCGATGAAGACATGCTTCCATTGTATCCTGGTGGGTCCTGCAGAAGCCATGACTCAGGTAAGCTCGTGTGTCCTCTAAATGAGAAAAGTCTGTTACACGTTGCTTTATACACAGATCAAGGTAGCAGATTGACTCACAGGTTTCCCTGATGTCTCCTCCTCCAGTATGTAAAACAGTCTAAACAAATATCAAGAAGGTCAGTACGTGTAGAACAAGAAAAACAACTGTCTGCATATCTTTGACACATACATTCTTCGCTTCTTATTGCTTTTACCTGCACCATTGTATACGCGTACATTTCATTTGAATAAGAACAGTGAAACTTCTTTGCAGAGACCGCCCAAACCTAATCAGCAATCTTCTAACTGGTAATAGGTCAGTTAATAAAATAAACACGTCGCGTAAAAAAAAAAGCTCAGATCCAGGTTTCATTTTTTTTCCTAATGCACTTTAGTAAATGATTTAGGACAATAAAAGGATGAAATACTATAGCTGTTATGTAATCACAAACGAAATGTGACTAGTCACAAAAGAAAATATTATGTTCTGTGTGCGGGACGTTCTGGTCGTAATGAAAGTATGATAGCAAATCTCTGTTCAATAAAAATCTTGGTGCAAAACGCAACTGTTCATCAGCATGAAACGTTAATGTAAAAATATACCTATAAAGAGAAAAATCAGAGAAAATGAAAATTTTGCAGTGGTCTCTTAATTTTTGCCAGAGCTGTATGTAAAGTTGCTGTAAGGGCTCGTGCAGACGACCGTAATAATCGAACGAGTGCTATTCTTTGTTTTGATGGATAGCACTCGCCCCCATGTTATTCTATCGGGCCGTGCGCATGTCCAATTTTTTCCTTAGATGGTCCGGGGGAAAAAAAATCGCAGCATGTTCGAATATGCTCCGATATTCGGATCGCACTCGGCCATGTAAGTTAATGAGCCTGTGGAAAACATCCGATTGCATTCGGATGACATTTGAATGCAGTCCGATTTCCACGGACTGA
The DNA here is from genome assembly GCF_046119375.1 of Phyllobates terribilis. Taxonomy (NCBI): domain Eukaryota; kingdom Metazoa; phylum Chordata; class Amphibia; order Anura; family Dendrobatidae; genus Phyllobates; species Phyllobates terribilis. Next base: position 70,503,921 of record NW_027362761.1, on the reverse strand, counting down.
CAAAATGGAGTAGATGGAAAAAACATTTTCTCCCATTTTTTCATCATCCGAGAGAATCAGATCGCACTGTAATAAGAGTTTGATCAGAATATGATTTGCAAGAATTTACCCTCGTGTGACCCTAGCCTCGTGTTACCTTTTGTTTTAGTAATCCTTGTTTCTGAGAAATTTATTGGCAAACTTTATGCAAATGAGCTACAAGTGAAGTCTCTCTCCTTCTTTACCTGCCCACCACTGTCCTACTGTCAGTGACTGACAGGTCACTTTTGTCACCCAACCTGAGATCTCGCATAGATACTGTCATTCCCTGGGGTGTCTCATGCACACTAAGGTCCTGATGATGTTGCGAAAGCCGGACTGTCAATCTGTGCATGCTCTGCCCACGGGAATGATGGTGTCCACAAGAGTTCTAGAGCAGGTTCACACAAAAGTGACCTATTTGTTACTGGCAGAAGACAGGTAGCGGGTGGGAAAATGAGAAAGGGTGGAGAGCTGTAACGGCAGGGCCAACTTCTCTGCATTTGAGACTCAATTGCATAAATATTTACGGATGGATTTCTCAAAAGCTGGAAACAAGGATTTCTAAATCAGGTATGGACAGCATCAACATTAGAGACTTTCCATAGATGATGTTAGTTTGGGGTATAAAAAACTGCTGACAAGTTCCCTTTAAAAAAGCCACGAGGAATTTCTAAAGAAACATACTGGAGAGTTTTATCATTTTCCATTATTCAATGCTTAAACTTTAATTTCTGAAGTGTGAATGGGGCCGATACATCAAAGAATTTACATAAAACACGGAATGGCCATAAAAAGTTTGCACAACTTGGGCTGTGTGCCCACGATGCGTTTTTTAAGCATTTCCGCAGCGGCAAAAACGCTGCAGAAACGCTTAAAAAACGCATGGTAGAAGGTCTGCTATGTTCCCCAGTGATAATCCGCATGTGCTGTGCACATGCTGCGGAAATTTCCGCTGCGGATTATCATTGGGGAAAAAAACGCACTACCAATTATTTTGCGGAAGTGCTGCATTTTCGCCGCCATTGACTTGCATTGGAACGCATGGATTCCGCATCACTGTATATGTAGATGCGCATTCCATGCGTTCTAATGTGCGGATGGGTACCCGGGTCTGGAGAAGAGAAGACTCTCCTCCAGACCCAGGTACCATAGAACCTATGAAAAAAAAAATAAAAAAAAATAAATAAATATGATATTTACCTTCTGACGGCCCGCGGTGCGCTCGTCCTCCCATGCCGGCAGATTGCGGTGGACTGAATGACCTGCGCTGACGTCATAGTCATGTGACGGGTTACGCGATGCTGACGTCAGCAGGTCCTTCAGTGTACCGCGATCTGCCGGCAGCCAGGATGGAGTGAAGCAAGACTGCGGGGGCCATCGGAAGGTAAGTATAGATTTATTTTTTTATTTTTAAACATTCTTTACGGTCACAGTATATAAATCCATGCCGGTTGCATGGATTTATATAGTGTGACCAAGTTGTCAAGCACTTTCCAAATGATGCTAAAATCGCTTGGAAAGCGCTTGACAACCGGCATGCGGAAATGCATGTGAAGAATGCTTCACATCCGCATGTCCCTGGCAGGAAAACGCATGTACAATCCGCATGTACAATCCGCATGTGTTTTTTCTGCCAGGGAGATGCAGAAACGTTCAGGAAAAATCCGGAGCAGTTCTGCATCGTGGGTACATAGCCTTAGAGCTGCATAAAAATGTTGGTGTTTTGAAATCTATCAGTGAGTCTTATTCCTGCACGCCCCTCATTAAGACTGGTGTATGAAACACTAGTCTTAATGAATCGGTACCTAAATGTAATAAATATTTCCTGTAACATTCTGTCCAGCTTATTATAAAGCAATACGGAGATTGTTGAAAATGCATCAACAGCTTGGAAATGTGATAGTGTTTTCACTGCATGGGAAAATTTATCAAAAGGTTTGTAAAAGATTTTCATTTAAATTAAAGGTGAAGTCTAGTAAATATGATCCTCTAATATGTCATAGATACTGCAAATGTGAGTAGGCTAGTTTTATCAGCAGGGCTGCCACCAGGAATTTCAGGGCCCCATACTGGCAACATTTTTGGGCCGCCTTCAGACTCCGCCAGGCTCCAGCCCATCTCCGCCTCCACCCCTTGAACCTTCCACAGTCCCACCGCCCACTCTTGGAAAAACTCCATTCTACACCACGTCCTCACCAATCACACATTACCAGTTTTTATTGAACACCAGATCACATACATAGCCATCAGCTTTTATTATGGCCAAAAGATTTTTTAAGCCGCCACCACGGCAAGGTAGACTCTTTTGTCAGGGCCCTACTCTACTCTAACCTATAAAAAAAAATGTAAATATCCAATATTTTTTTGAATATTTTTATTTATTTTTCTTTCAGGGAATGAGTCACGTGCATTCAGGTTGTGATAATTTTTTTTATAATGTGTATTTCTGACTGCATAGGATTATAGTCAAATGAATCGTGCGGCTACTCGCATGTCTGACCAGCCGCTCCGTTCATTTCAGGGGGCAGTTAGAGTTATGGGGCCCCTGTTCTCAGGATTGGTGGGAGTTCTACTTCTGGGACCCCCCACTGATCACAAGAATGGGGCCCCCGAAAATCTCATCGCCCCCTGAAATGAGTTTAGCAGCTGATTGGGCATGCCATTTGATTGTAAGGGCCAGCTTACACCGCAGATTTTCAATCAGAATTTTCGTGCGTGCAGGTCCTTTCTCAGCATGACTGCGGCTAAAACCCGCCATTCCGCAATCCTCATCACTGTCTCCCATAGAGATGAATGGGAGGCATGAAGGAAGCGGCCACCATTGATATTTATCAGAATGTTGGCGTGGCTGTCCACGCCAAACTTCTGCTTTAAGATCCGCCATGTGAACTGGCCCTAATAATTATTCCATATGTTGTTTATAGGGTATAAGTATTAGGTTACTAGAATATCCCCTTTAAAACATGCAACTGTACGTTATTGCAGGCAAGCAGACAGGCAGCAGTCAGAAGGGCTGAACTTAGTAGTACTTAGTAGTTTACAGGCAGACAGCAGACAGAGACGGCCGCCAACTTCACACTGCACAAGAAGAGTAGCTGGTGGGGTGGACCAGCAGGTGGGCGAATGGGAAGTCGGATGGGGAAATGGGAGGTCGGACGGGCGGGTGAGCGGGCGGTGGCACGCACCTCATCACTTTCAGGCCCTGAATTCCTGCATATAATGTGCTGCAAGAGCCCGGGGTGCACCGGTATCTTAGGAACAGAGGGTGGGCCGGCAGCATTTGACGTCACTGTTGTTAGGCCGTTTATACAGTGGCTCGGGGCCCAGTCGGGGCCCCACCTCTTTGCTTCTCCTCACCAGGCCCCATACAACAGTAATAGCAGTAATGCCCTGATGACGGCCCTGCATATCAGCACTGATCTCCAGACTGAAAGACCTCTTAAAAGAGCTCACACCTACAGAGCCATCTACACTGGAAATCAGTAGCGATCCAAGATCAGACTTTACCGATGTGTTCTTCTACCATTCTGTATATCTTATCAAAAAGTCATCTCCTCTTGTAATGGATGATATGGATAGTACACTGCTCAAAAAATAAAGGGAACACTCAAATAACACATCCTAGATCTGAATGAATGAAATATTCTCATTGAATACTTTGTTCTGTACAAAGTTGAATGTGCTGACAACAAAATCACACAAAAATCATCAATGGAAATCAAATTTATTAACCAATGGAGCCCTGGATTTGGAGTCACCCCCAAAATTAAAGTGGAAAAACACACTACAGGCTGATCCCACTTTGATGTAATGTCCTTAAAACAAGTCAAAATGAGGCTCAAAATTGTGTGTGGCCTCCACGTGCCTGTATGACCTCCCTACAACGCCTGGGCGTGCTCCTGATGAGGTTGCGGATGGTCTCCTGTGGGATCTCCTCCCAGACCTAGACTAAAGCATCCGCCAACTCCTGGACAGTCTGTGGTGCAACGTGATGTTGGTGGATGGAGCGAGACATGATGTCCCAGATGTGCTCAATCGGATTCAGGTCTGGGGAACGGGCGGGCCAGTCCATAGTTTCAATGCCTTCATCTTGCAGTAACTGCTTACACACTCCAGCCACATGAGGTCTGGCATTGTCCTGCATTAGGAGGAACCCAGGGCCAACCGCACCAGCATATGGTCTCACAAGGGGTCTGAGGATCTCATCCCGGTACCTAATGGCAGTCAGGCTACCTCTAGCGAGCACATGGAGGGCTCCAAAGAAATGCCACCTCACACCATTACTGACCCACTGCCAAACCAGTCATGCTGAAGGATGTTGCAGGCAGCAGATAGCTCTCCACGGCGTCTCCAGACTCTGTCACGTCTGTCACATGTGCTCAGTGTGAACCTGCTTTCATCTGTGAAGAGCACAGGGTGCGAGTGGCGACTTTGCCAATCCTGGTTTTCTGTGCATTTCTTTGCAAGGCCGAAAAGCCCTCCATGTGCTCGCCAGAGGCAGCCTGGTTGCCATTAGGTACCGAGATAAGATCCTCAGACCCCTTGTGACACCATATGCTGGTGCGGTTGGCCCTGGGTTCCTCCTAATGCAGGACAATGCCAGACCTCATGTGGCTGGAGTGTGTCAGCAGTTCCAGCAAAATTAAGGCATTGAAGCTATGGACTGGCCCGTCCGTTCCCCAGACCAGAATCCGATTGAGCACATCTGGGACATCATGTCTCGCTCCATCCACCAATATCACGTTGCACCACAGACTGTCCAGGAGTTGGCGGATGCTTTAGCCCAGGTCTGGGAGGAGATCCCACATGAGACCATCCGCAACCTCATCAGGAGCATGCCCAAGCATTGTAGGGAGGTCATACAGGCACGTGGAGGCCACACACAATGCTGAGCCTCATTTTGACTTGTTTTAAGGACATTACATCAAAGTTGGATCAGCCTGTAATGTGTTTTTCCACTCTAATTTTGGGGGTGACTCCAAATCCAGGCCTCCATTGGTTAATAAATTTGATTTCCATTGATTATTTTTGTGTGATTTTGTTGTCAGCACATTCAACTTTGTACAGAACAAAGTATTCAATGAGAATATTTCATTCATTCAGATGTAGGATGTGTTATTTGAGTGTTCCCTTTATTTTTTTGAGCAGTGTAGTATTTAAAATAAAACTTTTGACTTGGAAGCTAGGGATACTCATATCTTTGTGTGAAGCCTTGAAAAATCTGGAACATGCTAGATCCAGTGCTTATTCAAGCCACAGCCCCTTTCTATACCAAAGTAACAGAAATCCTTTTTTTCCTGCCTGAGCTTGTTAAGTGTTTGACGTGTTTAGAAAAACTCTTTGACCCCCTTTTTCTTCACTCACATACCTTGGCCAGCAGTACTGTGAGATTACAAAACTGGAACACTCTGGCATATGCAGCCTTTATTTTAAATGGTAAGACTTGGCGGATATGAAAACATAGTGGGGATTTTAGCAAGACTGGCATTTTAAATGAAAGTCATGAACCTGTAGTCCCCCCTGGAGAAAGATGCGTCAAATTTATTAAGAGGTTCACACTTGTTAATACATTTGCTGTATCTTTCGGCTGTCCATGTGCCAGAAAATGAAGTCCATGCCAAACATAGATTTCAGTTACAATGTACACTATTTTAAAGCGCATATTATAGTTAGTGATGCTTGAGCACTGAAATACTTGAGAGCCCGGTACTCGAATCAAGCACTCGCTCTCTTCTTTCTCTTCTCACTCTCTCTTCTCTTTCTCTTCTCACTCTCTCTCTCTTCTCTTTTTCTCTTTCTCTTTCCAAGGTTCAAGGTTCTCTACAAGGTTCACATACACAGTTCCTGCCTAAAGCATCTAGCTCCATACCAATGCTATCTCAAAGCCTAGAGAAAACATTAGTGTAACGTGTGTGTGCCTGGATCGCTTACCTGTATCTGCACTGGTCCTCTTTCCGTACACTGTTCCGTTTTCAGTATGGCGGCTTCCCTCAGTTTTAAATTGCCTAGACAAGTTATACAGCACATGTGGACATTAATGATTGATCAGTTAGCATCCGCTGCCAAAGCCATATACTGACAGTTAGAACGGAGGAAGAGATGAAAAGAAATCCAACATTACTGACCTCAAACTTTCAGTTATTAAAAAATTTGGTCAGTAAAAGTCCAAACTGGCCATTGCAGCATTTTCTTCCACTTAGTAATGATGTTTCAAGGTTTCCGAGTATCAATATTTTATTGCCTCAGCCAACTGAATCTGCTCTTTGCATTAACCCCTTCCCCCACATGGAGGTTTTCTGTTTCTGGGCTTTCATTTTTTTCTTCCTCTCATTCTACCAAGAGCCATAACTTTTTTAATTTTTCAGCCCACATAGCCATATGGGGACTTGTTTTTCGCGGGACGAGTTGTAGTTTTGAATGTCACCATTCATTTTACCACCATGCGAAAATGGAATGGAAATAAAAAATGGAAGATAAAAAAAAAATCGAAATTCGGCAAAATTGTAAAAAAAAGTGCAATTACGCAACAGTCTTTTGGCTTTTGTTTTTATGGATTTCATTGCACAGTAAAATGACCTGGCAATATGATTCACCAGGTCAGTATGATTGTACCAAACATGCATAATTTTTTATTAAATGTGCCCCTGCTGTGTACTGTGTAATGGTTGTGTCTGACCGTGCAGGGACATGGTCTGATCATACCACATCTCCTGAGCAGGGGAGGACGCAAAAGAGTATACAGACATTACAGCAGGGGGTCACAGCTGCTGCTTTCTGTGAGGTAAAACATGTTTTTAAACAGGCAGGAAAATGTTTTACCTCACAGAAAGAATCAGCTGTGACCCCCTGCTGTCTTGTCTATATACTCTTTTGCTTCCTCCCCTGCCCAGGAGATGTGGTATGATCAGACCATATTCCTGCATGGTCAGACAGACATTACACAGTACACAGCAGGGACACACTTATAAGATTATCTCAGCACAGGAACATTTTTAACACAATTTTAATCCAATTGCGTAACTTATTTTTATTCCAAGATCTATTGATTAAAGTGTTCTTTGTTGATGTTTCTTATTACATTTGTTGTGGCAACTGAAAAAACACAATTCTGGTGCTTTGATTTTTTCCTCATTATGGCATTTGCCAATATGGTTAATTAATGTTATATTTTGATAGATTGGATTTTTTCAGCCATACCACATACGTGTATTTTTTTATTTCTTGATTTTAATGGAGGAAAAGGGGAGTGATTCAAACTTTTGTTTATTTTTTTCATATTTGTAAAAAGATTTTTATTTTATTTTTATTGTGTTTTGTAGTCTCCTCACGGACTTGACCCTGTGATTGTCCGATCATTTGTATTTTATCCAGCAATAACACAATATTGCAGTTTATCATAAGGGCCTTCAGCAGACCTAGACTGTCACAGCACCCCATTGAGTGTCACGGAAGGGGCCGATGGGCACTTAGAAAGGCTCTCGCCCTAGGACATGCCCTGTAATAGCAGCTGGCAGAGCTTAGCTCCACCAGTGGCTGTGAGAGGCAGATGATGGCTGGATATTCATCAGTGTTTGTATGCCAATAGCTGAAGTGGAACATGCAAAAAAAAACTATAATTCAAAGACTGACACCTGTTCTGTGTTTTGGAGACACTGCTGGTTTTGGCATACAAATACTGATGAAAAGTCACCGACGTCTGAATGAGCCCTTACACAGAGCAGTTGACTATGTGGCACAAGACAACAAGTCCTGTTTTGATAATCTCCTGCTGATCAAACATTGATTTTATTGAAACAGCAACACACCGCCGATTAAGTGAGCTGTAATTGCAGGAAATAGGTTATCAGCCCCTAAATCATGCTGCTCTCATATTACATAGCAAACCTGCTGACGGATTCCCTTTACCACACACAGCACATGGGCGTTTAATAGGCGCTAAAACCTTAAAACCCCTTTTGTTAGCCGAGATCTGCTTTACAGTATCAAGGAAATGAATACTACATTGATTGCAAGATTTCAGTGTGTTGTTTTTTTTTTTTTCTTTCTTTTTTTTTCTTAATATAGTTAACATTTTGGGAATTGGCGTTTTCAAAGGGAACGGGACAGGGGGCGCAATAGGGTGTCTAATAGACACTCACTTGTCTAATTCATGACGAGATGTGGCGCACCTTATGCAACATCTCAGTACTCAAGTATTTCAGCACATCACTATCTCAAGATGCGCCTGTTTAAAACGCCTCAATAGAATTATGCAGCTCGGACTTCGGCATGCCACCTCATCAACAATGCCGGTCTTCATGAATTGGGGGTATAGTCTTTTTTCTTTTTACTATTTTTGTGCACAAAAAGTAACTTTCATTAAAATTTCATTCGCTTTTTTCATTGATTATTTGGGGTACTTATGACTTTTTTTTAATATGATATTTGTTGTATGTAATACATAAAATGATAGTTTTATAGTTCAGCTTGTTATGGAAGTGGTAATATCAATTTCGTATAGCAGCCATTTATAACAACTTCTTTTGATCCACGCCTAATGTCCTGCTGTTTATCTAACAAACATATGTTTATATTATATATATATAAATATATATACAGTATATATATATATATATATATATATATATATATGTACTGAAACTATACTATACCTGCGACTACATGGTAAATAGGAAATGAAAAAAGTCTTGGAAATTTCTGAGTTTCAACAGCGGATGTTTATTAGTCAATTAAAACTTTTTTTTTTTATTATGTCATGCAATGCCAGTAAGCAGTTCTATTTCCTTGTCTCACCTGTTGTATGTTGACATGGTGAACTGAGTTAAGAGGTCACATACAAATGATACAAGACATGAAGGAATGAATGCAACAAGTATATGCAGGCAACGATTAACAATGGCAAATCATACACGTCTTCCAGCTTTCAGGGAAAACATTCTAGCAATAGAAAGCTTTTTTTCTTATTATTCATGACTCATTGTTTTATTACTTATGACTTTGTGAGTAAATGATCTACGAATGTAACAATGATGATATTAAAAAAAACACACAATACATAAAGTGGATATAAAAAGTCTATACACTCCTGTCAAAATGCCAGATTTTTGTCATGTAAAAAAATCATACCAAGAAGAATAATTTCAGAACATTTCCACCCTTAATGTCATCCATAATCTGAACAAATCCATTAAGAAACAAACTGAAATCATTTTCAGGTTGGAAATAAAGATAACACACCTAAAATAATGTGGTTGCATAAGTTTGCACACCCTCTTAAAATTGGGAATGTGGATGTGTTAAATTATCAAATCACATTTAAACTTATGTTAAAGTGAACCTGTCATGTGAAAAAATGCTATTAACCTGCAGATATGGGGTTAATCAGTCAGTGCCAGGAGGCATGGTTACAGCCGCTGCTCTCTATACACAGAGCGGAGACCGAACCCATGACGGTGCTGCCCCAGTGGCTGAGACCTGAACGCTACTGGGAGGAAAAAGGTTAATTTCCTCCCAGCAGCAGGGTTCTAAGTGCAGACGCCGGACAGGTTCAAAACGCTATTTACCTGCAGATTAACCCAATATCTGCAGGTTAATAGCATTTTTTCACATGACAGGTTCCCTTTAACCCCTTAACGACAGTTAAGGATACTTATTCCTCAGCGCGGTGAAAATGCATTGCTGAGGAATAAGGCTGTAGCGCCCCCCAGCGTCGACAATTTTCCGGGGTCTCAGCTACCAGGGGTAGCTGAGACCCTGGAGAATATGATCAGCGCCAGTTTTTCCGGTCCCCGATCACGTGATCGCCGTTATTCACCGAATATTATTCACCGGGATTTTTTTACAAGTAAAGAAAAAAATGATGACGATATGGCGACTAGTGTTGAGCGCAAGTGCTCGCTACTTGAGTTTGCATCGGGTGCTCAGGTATGCACTGAGTATCGCGGGTGCTCGAGTGACATGCTCGAGTCTCCGCTCCATATGCTTCGTAGCCAAAAAAACCTCTCGGGATTGCCTGCCATGCACGAGCGATCCCTGCATGTTTTTTTTGGGTGTCTAACAACCGTGAAACAAGCGAAGCGGGGACTCGAGCATGTGTGGCACCCCAGGGGTCTGGTTGCCACAGTAATAGAAATATTATGTCTGAGAGCAAGTGGGAGGTTTCTCTGGTCAGGAGCCCTAAGCATGCAACACTGCCCGCCCCGCCCCAACCTGGGAGGGGAGGAATCTACCCTTATAAACTGGGTCTGGGGCGCGATTAGGAGGGACAGAGCCTGCAGAACAAGCAGAGCAGTCAGAGTCTGGGAGACAGAGTCTGAGAGTCAGAGCCTGGAGAGGGAAAGTGACAACAGGAGCTCTGTAGGAGCAGGAGCGAGTGCCAGAGGCTGGAAGCTAGAAAGCTCACCTTGGCTGAAGACACTAAACCCGGACACGGAGTCTGAGGCTGTGGGGACATCCAGGTCCAGCAGCAGAATCCAACCGGCAGGGGATTCCATGTCCTCTGGCCATAGAAGTCCGGAGGCACGGTCACAAGCAAGGGACCAGCACCGCCATCGTGAAGCGGAGGCTAACGGAAGGCCCCAAGTCACCGGCCATATGGGTGAGCACCACACGGTATACTCAGGGACGTGGGCTACTTCTACCCGCATAGAGCAAGGTAGCCAGGAAAGAGTGCAGATAGTCGGGGAGGCCTACAACTCCACCTGACCAGGGGAGATCATACTTGCTTACAGACTGACCAGGCCCCTACTGCTAACCAGTACTCCCGGGAGGGTCTGCGTTATTCCATCAGTAAAGACCCTGAACTGCACCACACGTCTCTGTGTTTCATCGCCGCACCAGCACCATCAGTCCTGGGACGCTCACACCATCACTCCCATCATCCACACTAGCTGCCCTGAGGCAATACTTCTCCCGTGGGGAGTTATACCATACTTGGCTGCGCATACAACATCAGCCTCAGCGGTCTGCAGCGCAGCGGCGGTCCCCACTGACCGCAATCCACGGGTGGCGTAGTCGGACATTTGTCACATTACTAATACTGCCACTGGTTTGACCGCCCTGGGCACGGACCGGGTCACAGCCACGGAGGACTACAACCCCCAGCGATCCGGCTCCGGGTATCCCCTGCACAGCACAGGCCCAGGGGGCGCGTCACATGTCACGCGATACATGGTGCATACCTGAGTACCCGATGCAAACTCAAGTAGAGAGCACATGCGCTCAAGACTAATGACAACTTTTTCAATATGATGACTTAATGTTATCAAATTCTGTGTCGTATCTCTGGGTTCAAAATGTTCACTATACCCCTTGATAAAATCCTTGAGGGGCCTAGTTTCCAAAATGGCGTCACTTGTGGGGGGTTTCCACTGTTCAGGCGCATCAGAAGCTCTCCAAACAACGCGACATGGAGTCATCTCTCGATTCCAGCCAATTTTGCGTTCAAAAAATCACACAGTGCTCCTTCACTTCTGAACCCTGCCATGCGCCCAAACAGTGTATTTTCCCCACATATGGGGTATCGGCGTACTCAGAAGAAATTGCACAACAGTTTTTGTGGTCCATTTCTCCTCTTACCCTCGTGAAAATAATAAATTTGAGGCTAAAAGATCATTTTTGTGGAAAAAGTTAGATTTTTTTTATTTTCACGGCTATATGTTATAAACTTCTGTGATGCACCTGGGGGTTCAGGGTGCTCACCACACATCTAGATAAGTTCCCTGAGGGGTCTAGTTTCCAAAATGGTGTCACTTGTGGGGAGCTTCCACTGTTTAGCCACACCAGGGGCTCCCGAAACGCAACATGGCGTCCACTAATTATTCAAGCAAATTTTACAGTCAAAAAGTCAAATGGTACTTCTTCCCTTCCGAACCATGCCATGCGCCCAAACAGTGGTTTTCCCCCACATATGGAGTATCGGCTTACTCAGGAGAAATTGCACAAGAAATTGCATGGTGCAATTTCTCCTGTTACACTTATCAAAATGTAAAATTGGAGGCTGAAAAATATTTTTTGGGAAAAATGTGAAAATTTTATTTTTACGGCTCAATGTTATAAACTTCTGTGAAGCACCTGGGGGTTCAAGGTGCTCACCACACATCTAGATAAGTTCCCTGAGGGATCTACTATTCAAGAAAATTTTACATATGGGATATTGGCGTGCTCAGGAGAAATTGCACAACAAACAACAAATTTTGAGGTCCATTTTTTCCTGTTACCCTTGCGAAAATAAAAAAAATTGGGTCTACAGTAACATTTTTGTGAAAAAAGTTAATTTTTTTCTTCCACATTCCAAAAATTCCTGTGAAGAACCTGAAGGGTTAATTAACTTCTTGAATGTGGTTTTGAGCACCTTGAGGGGTGCAGTTTTTATAATGGTGTCACTTTTGGGTATTTTCTGTCATAAAGGCCCCTCAAAGTCACTTCAAATGTGATGTGGTCCCTAAAAAAATGGTTTTGTAAATTTTGTTGGAAAAATTAGAAATCGCTGATTATTATTATTATTATTATTTATTTATATAGCACCATTGATTCCATGGTGCTGTACATAAGGAGGGGTTACATACCAAATACAGATATCACTTACAGTAAACAAACTAACAATGATAGACTAGTACAGAGGGAAGAGGACCCTGCCCTTGCGGGCTTACATTCTACAGGAACGGGGAAGGAGACAGTAGGTTGGGGGGTTGCGGTAGCTCCGGTGTTGTTGAGGTGGCCGCAGGCAGGTCATAGCAGGCTGTAAGCTTGTTTGAAGAGATGGGTTTTCAGTTTCCGTCTGAGGGATCCAAGTGTGGCGGATAATCGGACATGTTGAGTCACAGAATTCCATAGGATGGGGGATATTCGGGAGAAATCTTGGAGGCGATTGGGCGAGGAACGAATAAGTGTGGAGGAGAGAAGGAGGTCTTGGCAGAACCGGAGATTACTTAAGGGAATTTATCGGGAGATTAGTTCAGAGATGTACAGAGGAGAGAGGTTATGAATAGCTTTGTAGGTCAGTGTTAGTAGTTTGAACTGGATACGCTGGGCAATTGGGAGCCAGTGAAAGGAATTTGCAAAGGGGGATAGCAGAGGAGTAGCGAGGCTAGAGATGAACTAGTCGCGCAGCAGAGTTAAGGATGGACTGGAGGGGTGCGAGAGTGTTAGCAGGAAGGCCACAGAGGAGGATGTTGCAGTAGTCGAGGCGGGAGATGATGAGGGCATGCACAAGCAGTTTAGTAGATTGAGGGTTGACGAAAGCACAGATTCTGGAAATATTTTTGAGCTAGAGGCGACAGGAGGTGGCGAGAGCTTGGATGTGGGGTTTGAAGGACAGGGCAGAGTCAAGGGTTACACCGAGACAGCGGATTTCTGGTACAGGGGAAAGTGTGATGTCATTTATTGTGATAGAAAGGTCAGGTGGGAAAGATATGCATGATGGGGGAAAGAAGATGAGCTCAGTTTTGTCCACATTGAGCTTGAGGAAGAGGGAGGAGGAGGAGGAGGATATGGCTGCTGGACATGCTGGGATTTTGGACAGCAAAGAGGTGACATCTGGGCCAGAGAGATAGATCTGGGTGTCATGAGCGTACAGATGGTACTAGAAGCCATGGGATTTTATGAGCTGTCCCAGGCCAAGGGTATAGATTGAGAAGAGTAGGGGTCCTAGGACAGAGCCTTGAGGGACTCCAACAGAGAGGGTGGCGGGGTGAGGAGGTAGTGTGGGAGTGGGAGACGCTAAATGTGCAGTTGGAAAGGTATGACGAGATCCAGGATGGGGCAAGGTTTTTGACGCCAAAGGAAGAGAGGATCTGTAGAAGGAGGCAGTGGTCAACTGTGTCGAAAGCAGAGGACAGGTCAAGAAGAAAGAGTACAGAGAATTGTCTGTTAGCTTTGGCTGTAAGTAATTCATTAGTCATTTTGGTAAGAGCAGTTTCAGTGAAATGGTGGGGGCGGAAGCCGGATTGTCGAACAGAGAGTTAGGTGAGAAGTGAGAGGAAAGTTCAGCGTGAACGCGTTGCTCAAAGAGTTTGGAGGCAAATGGGAGCAGTGATATGGGGCGGTAGCTGAACAAGGTGGTTGGGTCGAGGGATGGCTTTTTGAGGATGGGCGTGATTGTGGCATGTTTGAAGGCAGCAGGGAATGTACCAGTAGTTAGTGATAGGTTGAAGAGATGGATTAGGGATGGAATGAGTGTGGGGGTAAGGTTGGGGAGGAGGTGGGATGGGGTCGAGTGCACAAGTGGTGAGGTGTGATTTAGAGAGGAGACGAGTAAGGTCTCCTTCTGTGATGTTGGGAAGGAAGGTTATGGGGGAAGGGCAATGGTCTGGAAAACAAAGTGGTGGTTGGGCAGTAAAGACTTGCCTTGTTTGGTCAATCTTGTTTTTGAAGTGTGTGGCAAACTCCTCAGCAGAGATGACGGAGGTCGGAGGGGGCAGTGGAGGGCGGAGGAGAGATTTAAAAATGTTGAATAGCTGTTTGGGGTTGTAGGATAAGGAATATATGAGGGTTGTGAAGTAGGCCTGCTTAGCAGAGGTGAGGGATGATTTGAATGCGAGTGTTGCTTGTTTGAATGTAGTGAAGTCATCTTGACAATGTGTATTCTTCCAACGCTGGACGCTTGTCGAAGTTGTTTAGTGAGGTTATTGTGCCAGGGTTGCCTTTTGACTTGTCGTGCTCTGCCATGCATAAGAGGGGCACGGTAACGGTCTGATGATACCAAAGTTTAACTTTTTGACCATAATTCGAAAAGGTACCTTTGGTGCAAAGCCAGCACTGCGCCTGACCAAAATAACACCATGACCAGAGTGAAGGATGGTGGGGGCAGCATTATGCTTTGGGGCTGTTTTTTGGCAGCTGGAACTGGAGCTTTAGTCAAGTTGCAAACATCAGTCAATTTTGCAACAAAACCTTAAGGCCTTTGCTAAAAGCTAAAGATGAAGAGAAATTTCTCCTTTTAGCATGACCATGATCCTAAGTATACCTCCAAATCAACAAATGAATGGCTTCGCCAGAAGATCATTGTTTTGGAATGGCCCAGCCAGAGCTCAGACCTGAATCCAATTGAAAATCTGTTGGTTGAGCTGTAGATGGTTGTACACAGTAGATGTCCTCTCAATCTGACAGGTTTGGAGCGCTATTGCAAGAAAGAGTAGGCAAAGATTGCCAATTCTAGATGTGCCATGCTGATAGACTCCTACCCAAAAAGACTGAATGTTGTCATGAATTCAAAGGGTATTTCAACATAGTATTAGTTTAAGGGTGCGCATATTTATGTAACCACATTGTTTTACTTCTTTTTCCACCCAAAAAGATTTCAGTTTGTTTTTCAATTGAATTGTATAGATTATATGGGACATTAAAGGTAAAAAAAAATATCTAAAATATATATATATTTTTTTTTAAATGAAATCTTGCAATTTTCACTTTAGTCACTGAGCATTCTGTAAGGGTATGTGCACAAAACAACTTTTTCAGGCGTATTCCGCTCCAGAAGCCTGCCTGAAAAGCACTCAGAATACCCTAAAATGAATGAACATATGGATTTCTATGTAATAACAACTTGATGTTCATATGTTCAGTCTTTTTGAGTGTCTTTTAACCTCTCAAGATTTCAAAAGACACCGTTCGGCTAAAAGAAGTGATCTGACCATTCTTCAGGCATTTACATCCTGAAGACGTGTAATGCAGGTGCCGGGATGCAACGCACAGAGACACAAGGCGAGAACAGTCAGAGATGTTTGTAAACAGTTTTATACAACAGGTATACTGAAACAAGGGATTAGCAACAAGGGTAATGAATAGAGATGAGCGTTGTTCTACTCGAACTGTTCGCCAATCTCAAATTCGAGCTGTTTTGGGCGGTGTTCGAGCCGTTCGGCGAACACGAACAATTTGAGAAAAATTCGGCTGTTCGAGGTTATGTTCGATAACTGTTCGTGCACCAAAATCATAACTGGATTTTTTCTCAGTAATGATGAAAATTAATGTTAATACGCAGTTTGAGTGTACAGCGGGGTGGGGGGAGGGGCAGGGGATGGATCTCTGCAGGAACAATGAAGATCTCCATTTTTTTTTCTCTTTCCCGCATTTACAGTGGGGAGGTGCAATCTGTCAGCCTATCAGCAGCGCACACACGGAGCGAAGTGCTTTTTTTCACACAAGCAAGGGCATGTGTCATTGGCAGTGTATGTCACATGTCCTTGCCCTATAAGACCCAGCCATTTTCCCCGTCGCCACCATTTTCTCACTGCTGCAGCTGCGTGTTAGACGGCACCGCTGTTGCTGTGTGCGCTATACCTTGTTAATTTCAAGCCAATTTTCGCACAAATATACAGATAGCTTGGGAGTAGGGAATAGTTGTGATTGCAGTCCTTTTAAGGACTAGGTTACAGCATTTCCTACGACTTTTATCAGGCAGGTCTGTGCTCTTAAATAGATAGGTTGTGGGAGTAAAGACTAATTGTAATTGGAGTCCTTTTCAGGACTAGGTTACATCAGTTCCTATCAGTTTTTGCCAGGCAGGTCTGTGCCAGTGCTGTGCAAGTTTTTTTCACAGCATTTGGCTAAATCTAGCAAAGCTAATCCTTTTTGGCCTATTGCAGAGTGTGTTAGTCAGTGGAGTAGCCTATCTGTGTTGCAAGATATACCACCTGTGTATAGAATACCAATTTTTTTACTGCACCTAGTGAAGTAAAATCTTTTGGGCATAGCATCATTCTATTAGTCCATCTATACTGACCTCCATCAGGTTGCAAACTGAATCTAATTTTTTTCTGCATCTAGCTCTGAAAAAATATTGGGCTTCTAGCTGTGTGTGGGTCTTGTTCTATTAATCCATCTATACTGACCTCCATCAGGTTGCAAACTGAATCTAATTTTTTTCTGCATCTAGCTCTGAAAAAATATTGGGCTTCTAGCTGTGTGTGGGTCTTGTTCTATTAATCCATCTATACTGACCTCCATCAGGTTGCAAACTGAATATATTTTTTTCTGCATCTACCTCTGAAAAAATATTGGGCTTCTAGCTGTGTGTGGGACTTATTGTATTAGTCCATCTATACTGACCTCCATCAGGTTGCAAACTGAATATATTTTTTTCTGCATCTACCTCTGAAAAAATATTGGGCTTCTAGCTGTGTGTGGGTCTTGTTCTATTAATCCATCTATACTGACCTCCATCAGGTTGCAAACTGAATATAATTTTTTTCTGCATCTAGCTCTGAAAAAATATTGGGCTTCTAGCTGTGTGTGGGTCTTGTTCTATTAATCCATCTATACTGACCTCCATCAGGTTGCAAACTGAATATAATTTTTTTCTGCATCTAGCTCTGAAAAAATATTGGGCTTCTAGCTGTGTGTGGGTCTTGTTCTATTAATCCATCTATACTGACCTCCATCAGGTTGCAAACTGAATATAATTTTTTTCTGCATCTAGCTCTGAAAAAATATTGGGCTTCTAGCTGTGTGTGGGACTTGTTGTATTAGTCCATCTATACTGACCTCCATCAGGTTGCAAACTGAATATATTTTTTTCTGCATCTACCTCTGAAAAAATATTGGGCTTCTAGCTGTGTGTGGGTCTTGTTCTATTAATCCATCTATACTGACCTCCATCAGGTTGTAAACTGAATATAATTTTTTTCTGCATCTAGCTCTGAAAAAATATTTGGCCTTCTAGCAGTGTGTGGGACTTGTTCTATTAGTCCACCTATACTGACCTCCATCAGGTTGCAAACTGAATATATTTTTTTCTGCATCTACCTCTGAAAAAATATTGGGCTTCTAGCTGTGTGTGGGACTTGTTGTATTAGTCCATCTATACTGACCTCCATCAGGTTGCAAATTGAATATAATTTTTTTCTGCATCTAACCCAGCCAATAGTTTTGGCCTAATACCACAGTTTGGCCACTCAGCTCTGCTCGGTTCCCATCCATTGTTTTTTTGTGCAAACAACTCCAGAGTTGTGAATTAGTTAACCACCAAAATGAGTGGAAAAAGGCCTGCTGCTGGTGGAAAGGGGAATAGGCGTGTTGGGAAGGGGAAAAAAGGTTGTGTCCGTGGGGTAGGTGTTAAAGCAACAGTAACATCTGCAGAAGAAAGACCATCTTCCAGCCAAACTAAAATGTCTACTTCTTTTAGCGGACAATGTGATAAGATCCCTTTCTTACGGCCACGCCAATCGCTACAAATTCCAGATGAGGCACAAAAACAGCAGGTGCTTCAACGGATATCAAGTGCTCCTTTAAGTGGGCTCTCCTCCACATCAACTTCAACATCACAAATACTCCAGTCCTCAAAGGTGTCACCCAAATCGCACTTGCTTCCTCACAGCTCCCAAATCTCCAGCTGCCCGTCTGAGTATGAGGTAGAACAGATGGTTGAGTCTGCAGAGCTGTTTACTCATACTATAGCCTGGGAATCAGAGGTCGACTCCAGCGCTTCTGTGAATCCAGACGAGGAAATGATCTGCACTGATGCCCAGAATCTTTATGAGTCGGATCCAGGACCAGACGCAGAAGGTTCTGACCATAATGTAGACCCTCATTCCCAAACTGTAACTCCTGTTGGTGGAGACAATGAGGAAGACGATGATAAGACTCAAATACCTGATTGGAGCGACAACTTTAGTTTTTTGTCAGGGCAGGAACAGGTTGGCTCTGAGGACGACGGGTGTGATAACACACAGGGTGATGATGATGAGGTTGGAGATCCCACTTACTGTCAACCCACAGTCAGCCAAGAGATGAGGTCAGCAGAGGAGGTGGAGGAAGATGCTAGTGACGACGAGGTCAGGTTGCGCCTTCCTGGACAGAGACGTAGTACTGGAAGCACGTCAACAACTGCATCCTCAAACACAACTCTGCCTCTCACCACAAGTCGTGGTGGCTCTTCAGGTCGCATGGGTGCTAAGCCTTGCATAGCCTGGGCATTTTTTCAGATCGATAAAGATGACCCAACTCGTGTTATCTGTAACATTTGTCAGCAAAAGCTAAGTAGAGGCCAAAAAATACATAGTTTGAGTACTTCATGCATGAACCGGCACATGGACATGAAGCATAAGTTGCAGTGGGAAGCTCAGTGTGCTACAATGCGGCCTAGCCGGCCGGGCCAACCACCGTCTGCCATATCTTGTGCATCCGCGGCCTCTTCATCCTCTGTGACTGGGGGGACAGCAGTCACACCTGTTTTGGGGCGCAGACCTGCCACCTCTTTACCCGCAACAGCCAGCGTGATTGGCAGGTCATCATTTTCTTTGGAGGTGGGAACACCAGCTGGTGTTGAGCGCTGTCCGACATCGATAGCACCACCTTTGGATCAAGGCAACCTAACATGTCCGCCTGCATCTTCCTCACAGACCGGCAGTTTGCCGGGGACACCCTTATCAACCCTGTCTAAGCACAATAGCCAGCCCTCGGTCCCTCAGATGTGGACAAGTAAAAGACCATTTCCTCCTAGCCATGAGAAAGCTAAGAGGTTGAATTTCACCATCTGCAAGCTCTTGGCTACAGAAATGCTGCCTTTCCGCCTGGTGGACACAGAGGATTTTCGAGACCTTATGTCCGTCGCAGTGCCCCAGTACCAGATGCCCAGTCGGCACTACTTCTCAAAGAAAGGTGTGCCTGCGCTCCACCAGCATGTCGCACACAACATCACCGCTTCTTTGAGAAACTCTGTGTGTGACAGGGTGCATTTCACCACAGACACTTGGACGAGTAGGCATGGACAGGGGCGTTACATGTCGCTGACTGGGCACTGGGTAACTATGGTGACAGCAGGACAAGGGGCTGCTGTCCAAGTCTTGCCGTCCCCACGAGTTGTGCGTCAATCCTCTTTATGTCAAAGTTCCTCCACTGCTTCTGCCTCCTCAACCTCCTCTCGGTCTTCCACCTGCACCCAAAGCCTGTCTGGTCATGCCACAAGCTTTCTAACTGTGCAGAAGGGATCCTGCACACCTCCTTACTATGCTGGCAGTAGGGCTCAAAGTCATCAGGCGGTTTTTACATTGAAATGTCTGGGAAATGTGAGTCACACAGCTGAGGAGTTGTGGTCAGCTCTGGAGAACCAATTTCATGAATGGTTGTCTCCACTGGACCTGAAACCAGGGAAGGCCGTGTGCGACAATGCTGCAAACCTGGGTGCGGCCCTTCGCCGGGGCAATGTCACACACGTGCCTTGTATGGCTCACGTGTTGAACCTGGTTGTCCAGCAATTTTTAGCCCACTATCCCAGACTAGATGGCCTTCTGCAGAGGGCACGGTCGCTGTGTGCTCACTTCCGCCGTTCGCATCCCGCAGCTCAGCGACTTACATCTCTACAGAAGTCGTTGGGCCTGCCACTTCACCGGCTAAAATGCGATGTGCCTACCCGGTGGAATTCAACTCTGCACATGTTGCAGCGACTGTGGCAGCACCGACAAGCCCTGGTGCAATACGTTCTGACGTATAGCCTGGGCCAACGAGATTCAGAGGTGGGGCAAATCACGCTGGAGGAGTGGTCTCAGATCAGGGACCTATGCACCCTTCTGCACAGTTTTGAAATGGCGACGAAGATGTTTAGTGCTGACGATGCCATTATCAGCATGACTATTCCGGTGATTTACATGCTGGAGCACATGTTAAACAGAATTCGGAGTCAGGTGGTGGCACAAGAGGAGGTGGAGGAAGTAGAGGAGGAGGAGTTGTATGCGGAAGGGCTAACATCTGCAAGGTCCAGACGGTCGGCAGCACCAAGGCGGCAGGCATGTGAGGGTGGGGGAGATGGTTTTACCAGGGCGCATGGTAGCAGCCAAACTAGTGAGGAAGGTGCAGGAGCCCAGGAAGAAGTGGAGGACGAACTGATGGAAGACTCATCAGATGAGGGAGACCTTGATCACATTTCTGTTGTGCGAGGTTGGGGGGAGAGGACAGAGGAAGGAAGCATGATTGTTACCTCGCCACCAACACAACAGGGACTTGGTGCTCCTGGATGCGCAACACACATGAGTGCCTTCTTGCTGCACTACCTGCAACATGACCCTCGAATTGTGAGAATTAGAAATAATCCTGACTACTGGGTTGCCACACTGTTAGATCCCCGGTACAAAAGTAAATTTGCAGAAATTATTCCTGCCATAGAAAGGGATGCACGCATGCAGGAGTATCAGCAGAGACTGTTGCAGAATCTTACATGTGCTTTTCCACAAAATACCAGTGGTGCACGTAGTGAATCTCACAGTTCCAACTTGCCAACCGTGGGACCGTCAAGTGTTCAGCACTCAAACCGTAACAGAACCACAGTATCTGCTGGTAACATCAATTTTGCGGAATCATTTCACCACTTTTTTAGCCCATCCTTTGCAAGGCCACAGGAGACAAGAAGTCTGACACATAGTCAACGCCTAGAGACGATGGTACAGGAGTATCTCCAAGTAAACATTGAAGCCACGACTGTGTCACTGGACCCTTGCTCTTTTTGGGCTTCCAATCTGGATAAATGGCCGGAGCTAGCCACTTACGCCTTGGAGATCTTGTCATGCCCCGCAGCCAGCGTTCTGTCTGAACGTGTGTTCAGCGCTGCTGGTGGTGTGCTGACAGAAAATAATTTTGGGGCTCCGAGATGCGCAAGACACATAAGTGCCTTCTTGCTGCACTACCTGCAGCATGACCCTCATATTGTCAGAATTCGAAGTAATCATGACTACTGAGTTGCCACACTCTTAGATCCCCCAAACTTTTCGATCAACCTTTTCATTTTAATAAAGACCAAAAAAATGGTCATTTTTGAAATTATAAGCATTAGCAGGTTGTTAGAAACTGAAATCCAAACAGTTTTCAACTCAAAACTTTATTCTAGGTGATGTTACATTTTCACATAGGACCCCTTGTTCGAAAGGAGCTTCTGAACTCTCTCGTCCATTGAATTTGTCAGGTTTTGGATGGTTTCTGCTTCAATTGTTTTGCATGAGGACAGAATACCCTCCCAGAGCTGTTGCTTAGATGTGAACTGCCTCCCGCCATCATAGACACTCCTTTTAATGATGCTCCAAAGGTTCTGAATGGGGTAGAGGTCAGGGGAGCATGGGGGTCACACCATAAGTTTGTCCCCTTTTATGCCCATATCAGCCAGAGATGCAGATGTTTTATGTGCAGCATGAGATGGTGCATTATCATGCAGAAAAATGATCTTGCTGTGAAATACACGGTTCTTCTTCTTGAACCATGGCAGGAAGTGCTGTTTGAGAAAATCCACATACATTATGGAGTTCATCTTTAGCGCCTTCAGGGATCCTAAAGGGGCCGACAATCTCTCTCCCCATGATTCCAGCCCAAAACATTACTCCACCTCCTCCTTGTTGGCGCTGTAGCCGTGTTTGCGTGGGGTGTCCATCAACCAGCCATCCTCCACTCCATCCATCTGGACCATCGAGCGCTGCACGGCACTCATCCGTGAACAAAACTGTTTTGAAATCAGTCTTCATGTAATGTTTGGCCCACTGGAGCCGTTTCTGCTTGTGTGAAGTGGATAGAGGAGGTCGACAGGATGGCGTATGCACAGCTGCAAACCTCTGAAGGACCCTGCATCTTGTTGTTCGGGGGACGTTGGAGGCACAAGCAGCTTCAAAAACTTGTCTGCTGCTATGACAAGGCTTTTTGGCCGCTGCTCTTTCAACCTGACGTAATTGCCTGTAGGAAAGAGTCCTCAATTTGCCCTTATCAGCACGCACACGTGTGTACTGTGAATCAGCTACATACTTCTTGATTGCCAAGACACTTCATCCTGATCATCACACAATGTTGATTGTAGTCATGCCTTGACCTAAACACTCCACAATTTGTTGCTTCTCAGCAGCCGACACATCCTTTTTCTTTCCCATTTTGGCAGAAAATGTAGGCTGCTTAATAATGTGAGAGAGCCTTCTTAAGTAGTCTTGCCTTTCATTGGACACACCTGCCAAACTAATTAGCACAGGTGTCTGCAATTGCTTACAGTGATATAAAGAGCCCTGACACACATCACCATCAATGAGTTTAACTGACAAACAAACAAATTCTTCCCTTATCACTCCTAAACACTTTTTGCATAATAATTTGGAACGCAGTGTACATGTGCTTTTCCACAAAACACCAGTGGTTCACGTAGTGAATCTTACAGTTCTAACTTGCCAACCGTGGTCTGTATGGAGTTGTTCAATAAAGGGCCCAAAATTAAGATAACATAGATGGGAGAGGTCTCTATGAATAGGAATTCCTAAGTATTTGATACCCTGTGAGGGACAGGCAAAGGGAAAGTTGGACTGGATGGAATCCTATATGGATTTGGGGAGGGAGACATCGAGGGCCTCAGACTTCGCTGCATTGATTTTAAAATTTGACCATGTAACAAAGTGATCTATTTCAGCCATAACAGCAGGGATGGATATATGTGATTGAGTGATATATACTAGGACATCATCAGCAAATAGAGAGCACTTGTACTCGGTGCCTCCCACCTCAATCCACCTAATATTGGGGTTATGGCGAATTGATGAGAGCAGGTGCTCCGTCACTAGGATGTATAAGAGAGGGGACAGAGAACATCCCTGCCTTGTCCCATTGGTGATTGTGAAAGGTGATGAAAATGTTCTGACGCGCCCCCTGGGCCTTGGGACACCCGGAGCCGGACCCTTTTTGGTGGATGCTGGTGGTTGTAGTCTCCGTGGCGGCAACCCGGTTCCGTGGCTCAGGGCGGTCAAACCAGTGGCGGAACTATTTATGTGGTTTTGATGTTTAAATGTCCGACTACGCCACCCGTGGATTGCGGTCAGAGTGAACCGCCGCTCCAGGGCAGACCGCTGAGGCTGGTGTTGTGGGTGCGGCAGAGCGTAGCATAACTCCCCACGGGAGGAGTATAGCCTCAGGGCAGTGTATGCGGAGGATGGGGGTGATGGTGCAGGGCAGCAGCAGTAACGACACGGAGTCAGTGATGCAGTCCAGGGCCTTTACTCACAGTTCTTATTATCCAGACCACGTCTGCAGGTAACGGCTGCCCACGTCGTACTGTGCTCAGCAGGTGAGGGGCTCAGACAACTCCCAGATAACTTTGGAGCACTTCACAGGACCCCCTTTGTGTGTCCTTTGTCTGGCCTTTCTTACCAACACTTCTGTCCGGCTGCCTCGGGCCTCCTCTTGGTAAACTTGGCGCCAGTTTCCCTGACCCTATGTGGTGCCTTCCTAGCGGGTGTAGCGAGGGGCTGCGCCACATAAAATGTCAGAGCCTCCGGTTTCTAGCTGAGGGTCGTTTCCTGCCTCCACTGTTTCGGGGACCGGTCTCCCCCTTTGGCCTGACCCCTCCACGCAGGTGGATTCGGGCGTGCGGTGGCGACTCGCCCGTCCGCACCCCTGGGATCCCTTCATTCCTCGTTCCTGGAGCCTTCTCCGCTCCTCTTCCTTCCTTCTCCCTCTTCCAGGCCTGGGCCTCTGTTACTAGGCCCGCCTCCGGAGCAGAGCTCATGCAGAGCCCCTGCTCCCTGCCACTTCTGCTCAGACTTCTCTGCACTGAACTAAGATGGTGCCCACCTTTTATACTCCCTTCTCAATGCACCCAGGAACTGCTTCCTCCCTGCTCCTGCACTACAGGGTTCCCCTTCCTCAGTGTTCCCTCCCCCCACTCCAGCCACTGACAGGGACTGTCGTGCCCATCTCAGGGGCATATTGGTCGCCCTGCCCCACGGCAATGTGGTGTAATGCATGCAGGTGTCGGGTCCTGATCCACACTCCATCCTTACCTGAGAGTGAGATATCACACCTCTGGGTGAGGTGCAATACGTCTGTAGCAACCGAGCCCTCAGGGTGCTACAGTTCCATTTATCTTCAGCCTAGGTGACGTATTGCGATACAGGGCCGTGATTTTGGCTATAAAAGGGTCCCCTAGACCCCTACCCCAAGCTTTTTAAGAGAATCATATATGGCGTGCCAGGAGACTCTATGGAATGCTTTCTCAGCATCCAACGAGAGTATCTAATTACAAATTTTTAACTGCATCTAGCCCAGGAAATACTTTGTGCCTAGTAGCAGTGTCTGCTAGTCAGCGGATTATCCCGGCTGTTAAGCAAGCTACACCACCTGTAGTTTAGACACTTAATTTTTTCAAAGGAAATGATTCGGGACCATGGGATACTTAGTGAAGAGCATCAGGAGGCACCCCAAGGCATAGGGGCTGGGACTGGCATTAGGATGCCTTGCGGTGGACAGCCGAGCTCGATCCTTATAAAAGCTTTTTAACTGCAGCAGCTTTAGTGGACGCTACTGGAGCTGGAATTACGCGGCTGCTGGCATGAGACTTGCCCTCCAATAGATCCTTGTAAATGGATTTAAAGTGTATTCATTCAAATTAGAGAGACAATTTAAATTAAAAAGCTTAGAGCTGCCTCCACCACAGGGGGGCTCGCTCGACCCACCAGCGGACAGGCACCAGTATTGGGAGAGGGGGGCTGGCCGTCAGGGTTCACCGCGGCTCTGGCACAAACCCGGCGACACGGAGGTGGCACGGGCAGGAGCGGACTGGCCGTGTCGGCTTCTCACTTTTTGGATTTTAGAAGGGCATGACATGCCTATATCTGTGTCTCCCCCTCCTTTTACTCCTCCACCTCTTTTATTTTCGCATGACTATATGTACTTGTCACTTTTCCATGTGTTAGTTATGTCTTCTGAGCAGTTTGTCAGCTTTTGGACACCTTTGAAGGTGTTTTCTATGTGTTTCTATGTGTTTTTGTTTGCCTGCCATTGTTTTTAACGGTGTTCGAAGGTGTTCGACGAACAGTTCGACGAACAGTTCGGCGAACACACGGGTGTTCGACGAACCGAACCGAACTCGAACACTACGGGGGTGGCTCAACACTAGTAATGAACAGTGGTTTGAAATATCAGAAAAAATACAAAATTTCTCAAAGTAAGGCGCAGTCTCTTAAAATAAGGCGCAGTCTCTTAAAGTCAGGTGATGCCCTCAAGCAAGAGAAGCACCACACAAGTTCTTTAACCGTGAATTTGGCCCTAGCGGGGGTCACCGGTTATTCTCGCTAGGCCGTGAGTCTCTTTCCGGATTAATTCAATTAAATCACGTTGTGCTACTTTAGCCCCAACCGTCCCCCTCCCAACCTGAGTACTTAAACCCAATTGTCCCCGGTACCGTGGGTGAGCAGTGGAAGTGACGGCCCTGCTCACGTATGCAGCTCCTCTCTGCTTGGCTGTTGGGGGCAGTCTCTCGAGCCTTGGATAGGGGGGTCCAGGCCTCGTCTGTCGGCGGCCGACGTCGGGTTCCGCGAACTCACTCAGCACCGCGATCAGGTTCCTAGTATCCTCAGCAGGCACAGCACTCGAGTCACAACTGTGAGGGATCCGGAGCTCTTTTACCGGTGCCCGGCTGGAGCACCTCTCAGGCCTTTGGATTTGGCCTGTCACGCGGGGTTTCTCAGGACGCAGGGAGCACGTCTGCTCCTCTCTGCTGCTTGGCGCCAAAGACCCCTCAGGTTTGGCGCGCTGGCCTCTTATCTCTCTGAACTCCTTCCTGGAAGTCACCTGATCGGGTCCAGCCTCTGAATCTGCCCTCCCTGCAACTTCCTTTGTATATTTTGGTTCCGCTTGACTGTCTCTGGCCAGTAGATGGCAGTCTCGCTCCATCCTTGAAACATCATGTTGAAGTTCTTTTACAAGCTTTTTTGCTCGTTCTACATTCCTCCCTCCTTTTTGCTCGCCAGTCCTCGGGCGAGTGGACTCCTCGCAGAATAGATGTCTCCTTCCAGGCAGTGCAAGCTCAGACAGGAGTTGGGCACACTCCTGCGTTTTCTGTTGGATTCGGGACCAGATAAACTCTTCCTGAGCGTACCGGTTAGGAGGAATTCCGGCATTAGCCCGCTCTGTTCTGCGGGGCTCTTCTTGCGGAGGAGACTCCGGGAGATCTGAGGAATCAACTACTGGGGATTGCAAATCATTTCCTGACTCATTCTGACTTCCACTCGGGAGTGGCACCAACGGTTCTGACGGGCCCAACTGCATTGTGGCCCATCCTTCTTCATCCCCCAAGGTTCCTGTATGTGGCACTTCAGCCAACACGTCTGAGGGCCCAGCCCTGTTACAGACTTCTGCTTCAGAGGAGCAAGGTCGCAATAGATTATGGTGCAACACCCTGGATGTCGCGGCGTCATCCCCTTCGGGCCTAACCTCGTAGACGGGGTTGTCTGGGTGAACCTTCTTCACCACCCGATATGGTATTGCCTCCCAACGATGGTCCAGCTTACTCCCAAATAGTTTAGCCCTCACCAGCACTCGGTCTCCTGGCTGAAGCGATCCACCTGTGGTCAGGGGCCGAACTGCATGCTCTACTTCCTGAAACTTCTGAGCAACCAGTCTTCTCACGGTATGGAGTCGACGCTGGTGTTCTCGAATCCAGGTACTTGGGCTACTGCCCGGACCGGGGTCTTCTGAGTCTAGCTCCAGTTCGGTGATTTCTCGGCCACTTCTTCCAAACAGCAACATGTAGGGGGTGTAGCCGGTGGTTGCATGAACTCGATTATTATACACCCACACCAGCTCGGACACGAATTCGGGCCACTTCATCTTTTTGTCCGCTTCCAGTGTTCGCAACATTTGCAACAGGGTTCGGTTAAAGCGCTCGCATGCACCGTTCCCTTGCGGGTGGTAGGGCGTTGTCCGGGAACGGTCGATCCCATAGATGCGGTATAGCTCATCCATCACTCATCCTTGGAAGCAGGCTCCCTGGTCAGAATGTATTCGCTTCGGGCACCCATAAATCCGGATGAAATCTTGACAGATGGCCTTGGCTGCGGCTTCTGCCGTCTGATCTTTAGTGGGCGTCACTACTGCAAACTTGGTGAAGTGATCAGTCATGACTAAACAGTGTCCATAACCGTTGTATGAAGTTCCTACCATCAAGTAGTCAATCAAGACTTCCAAGGGGGCAGAAGTTCGGATGGTCTGAATGGGAGCTCTTTGCTCCGGGGGCTTGTTCAACTCACACTGGCGACATGTTCAGCAGACCCCCTCGACTCCTTGTCGCAGTTGAGGCCAATACACCAGCCGTTGCAACCACCGGAAGGTCTTTTCTACTCCGAAGTGAGCACCTCTTCTATGAGCTTCTTGGGCTAGCTGTGTTACTAGCGCTCCTGGAACTACCACTTGCCAGGTAACATCAAACTCTCGAGGCAGCTGGATTCTTCGGCATAGCAAGCCGTCCTTCAGGAGGAGCCTCTCCCACTGGCCTAGGATTTGTAGGGTAGTTGGAAGTGAAGCGGCTCTGGTTTCCTGGTCGGGTCTCTGATTAAGGGCGACCCATTCTCTCAACTTTGCTAGCTCCGGGTCGGATTGCTGCAGATGTATCCATTCGTCTCTTGAATGGCCCAGAATCTGAGTGGGCCTCGGCTCCCCTCTGGTCTCTTGGGCGTCGACCACAGCAGCGGCGAACTGGCTGAAATCCGGGATCTCGTCGCCTTCGAGCTCCTCATCTCTGTCCTTCGTCGGCCCCGCCTGAGTGACCCGGGACAGGGCATCTGCATGTGTGTTCAGGGCTTTGGACTGATAGGCGATTTTATACTGGAATTTGGACATCCCTGCGACCCACCGCTGTTCTAACGCGCCCAGTTGGGCGTTCTCCAAGTGGGCCAAAGGGTTGTTATCTGTCCGCACTTGCACTTCTGACCCTGACAGGTACTCCGCAAACTTCTCGGTCATGGCCCACACCAGTGCCAGTAGCTCCAGCTTAAACGAACCGTAGTTGTCCGGATTCTTCTCCGTATCTCGGAGTGACCTGCTGGCATATGCGATCACTCGCTCTTTCCCTCCTTGTACTTGAGGGAGCACTGCTCCCAGCCCATGCAAACTTCCATCAGTGTACAACATGAACGGCTGCGAAAAGTCAGCGTAGGCCAGAATCGGGGCATCTGTTAGCGCCATTTTCAATGCTCGGAATGCCTCTTCTTGTCGTGGGCCCCACTGAATGGGCTGCCGCTTGGCTCCCCCGGCTGTTCCTCTCAGCAATTCATTGAGCGGGTTCGCAATCTTAGCAAAGTCTTTAATGAATCTGCGGTAGTATCCAGCGAGCCCCAGGAATGCCCTTAGTTCCCTTAGATTGGCGGGCGTGGGCCACTTCTGCACGGCAGCTACTTTCTCCGCAGTGGGGCACCCCTGCACTGGACACAGTGTGCCCCAGATATTCAATTTCTCGTTTGAAGAGACGACACTTACGAGGCTTAATTTTCAGGCCGTGCCTTTGTAGCCGTTCTAACACTTGTTCCAATCGGCGGAAATGATCCTCAAACGTTGCGGAATAGATAATTATATCGTCCAGATATATTAAAGTGGCTTCAAAGTTGAGGTCCCCCAAGCATCTCTCCATCAGCCGTTGGAAGGTTCCTGGCGCATTTGTTAGTCCGAACGGCATTCGATTGAACTCAAACAGGCCCATAGGGAGAACAAAAGCTGTCTTCGGACGATCCTTCTCAGCTACTGGGAACTGCCAATAGCCACTGGCCAGGTCGAGGGACGAGAAGAATTTGGCGCTCCCTAGTGCAGATAGAGACTCTTCGATTCGGGGGAGTGGATAGGAGTCCCGTACTGTACAGGCATTCAGCTTCCGATAGTCTACGCAGAATCTCAGGGTACCGTCCTTTCGGACCAGCACGATCGGAGCTGCCCAGGGGCTCTGGCTTTCACGGATCACACCGTTCCGCAACATGTGGGCCAGCATTTTGAGTGTCTCGCTGACTGTTCAGACACAAATATATCTGTGAAAGAGCCAACAGCTCTTTCACCTCCTGGTACATTTGAGGTGGGATCTGCCGATATCTCTCTCGGATGGGAGCAGTATTTCCGGTGGGTATTTCATGCTGAATGTCCCGAGTGCACCCGAAATCATCTTCATGCTGTGCAAACACTCCCTGATATCGCTGTAGAAGTTGTTCGATCTGCCTTACTTGTCCAGCAGAAAACTACTCAGTCAGGTTAGCTTCCATTTCTTCCAGGAGGTGGCGTCCAGCCAACGGTTCTCTTCCATGTTCCTGGGTATTGAGGGACACCTCTAGGGTCCATGGTTTTCCTTCCACAGGTGCCAGCCCTATAGCGTCAGCTCTAGTAAGGGCCTCCGGCATTACGCACACTCACGCCACCTCTTGTCGGGGCAACAACTGTAAACTGGTGCCACTTAAATTGATGCAGCGCACGGGTACTTGACCGTGCCGCACGGTGGCCAGAGTCCGAGCAATCAGGAGTCCAGAGGGCGCTTCTTCTCCCTCCATTGGTTCAACTTGAATGTCCACGCCCTCTAAGGACACATGTGCCAGCACCGGCAAAGTGAGTACAGTCTGTCCCACCGGCAGTGTCATTGTGGCTTCGGGCGGTATCGATACCTTACCAAGGTACTGGGAGGTAGTGGGCAACTTTTGAATCTGACTGACCCGCACGAGGTGCTGGAACACTCTCTTGTTAGCTGGGTCTCGAGTGGCGCAGGTCCAGTTGTTTTTGCTACAGCCCTCAGCCAGGAACTGTCCGACTTCTTTCAGCACATTCATGCCCAGGGTTACAATGGGCCCATCGCCTCCGGGCCCGGTGGTCAGTACAATCCCTTTTCGACCGAGGTCCTTTCCACATGCCCGCACGGACATCCATACTACTCCCGCTACTGGGATAGGTAGTTGATTAGCCGCCACCAATTTGACAGTGGGTTCCCGGCAGGAACGAGCGACTTCAGGAAAGTGACTTTGGAAGTACGTCTCAGGCATAGTGGTCACTTGAGACCCGGTGTCCATCAAACAGCGGATCCGCTGCCCATTGAATTCAGCCCAGATAATGGGCCTCTCGGAGACAATGTCTTCAGAGCTCCCTCTTCTACTCTCTGAAGCTCGAGACCCCACGGTATGCTCCACAACCGTGGGGAATTTTAGTTTAACGGCTGTCCCCTCCTACTCCTTTCTCGGTTGGGACAGTCTTTGGAGATATGCCCCCTACCTCCGCGGGTCCAGCACTCCGGTCCTCGTTCTGCCGATAGGTCGGGTACATGTCGTGCTGGGGCCGGATAGGAACGTCTTTCTCGTTCTGGTCTCCGTCTGCGTTGAGCAGTACGGTCCGTCGGCAAGGGGGCCGTAGGAGTCTTCCTAATAGAATTCAGCTCACCCCGAATGTCTCGAATTTCCTGACGTATTTCCCATACCCAATCAGGCTCTTGGTTGGTGAATCCAGGAGCAATTGCCTCATGACTTCTAACTGTGGCTTTGAGAACAGGAACTTCTCTCTCCAGGACTCTAGCTTCAGCCCCTACCTCCAGGAAGCCCATATCAGGGCTCAATCGCAGCCGCTCCTTCAGGATCTGCCTCAGGGAAGGGTCTTTCAAGCCAGCAATCAGTTGGTCACGCAACACCTCATCCAATGGTCCCAGTCCTCGGTTCCCATCTCGAGTTTTCTTAGTGATATGGGCCGTCACTTCCTGTAATGCATTAACATACTGATTTACTGTCTCATTTTCCCCTTGGACCCACTGAAACAACCGTAAGCGCAAGTGTCCCAAATCTGTAGCGTCACCGTGCATGTCCTCTAGAATTTTTATCACTTTATCCACGGTGTCACGGTCCCCAGGTGGGCGGTACATCACAGTCTGTCTGGCCTCTCCATCAAGGGTTAGGAGGGCCAGCTCCGCCTGGGCTAGAGGGTCAAGGGGATGCATACGTAGCATACTTCTCAGTCTTTCTGCCCAGTCCCAAAGTGACATGCCATGCCCTGTAAACTTGGGAAGATGGCTGAGCATAGCCCCCAGGGGTATATGGCTCCGGCCGGACCCAGCCACAGACTGATCCGCCATCTCTGCGTCTGAATGTTGCATCCTGCCGACTACGCCAAATGTAATGCAGGTGCCGGGATGCAACGCACAGAGACACAAGGCGAGAACAGTCAGAGATGTTTGTAAACAGTTTTATACAACAGGTATACTGAAACAAGGGATTAGCAACAAGGGTAATGAACAGTGGTTTGAAATATCAGAAAAAATACAAAATTTCTCAAAGTAAGGCGCAGTCTCTTAAAATAAGGCGCAGTCTCTTAAAGTAAGGTGATGCCCTCAAGCATGAGAAGCACCACACAAGTTCTTTAACCGTGAATTTGGCCCTAGAGGGGGTCACCGGTTATTCCCGCTAGGCCGTGAGTCTCTTTCCGGATGAATTCAATTAAATCACGTTGTGCTACTTTAGCCCCAACTGTCCCCCTCCCAACCTGGGTACTTAAACCCAATTGTCCCCGGTACCGTGGGTGAGCAGTGGAAGTGACGGCCCTGCTCACGTATGCAGCTCCTCTCTGCTTGGCTGTTGGGGGCAGTCTCTCAAGCCTTGGATAGGGGGGTCCAGGCCTCGTCTGTCGGCGGCCGACGTCGGGTTCCGCAAACTCACTCAGCACCGCGATCAAGTTCCTAGTATCCTCAGCAGGCACAGCACTCGAGTCACAACTGTGAGGGATCCGGAGCTCTTTTACCGGTGCCCGGCTGGAGCACCTCTCAGGCCTTTGGATTTGGCCTGTCACGCGGGGTTTCTCAGGACGCAGGGAGCACGTCTGCTCCTCTCTGCTGCTTGGCGCCAAAGACCCCTCAGGTTTGGCGCGCTGGCCTCTTATCTCTCTGAACTCCTTCCTGGAAGTCACCTGATCGGGTCCAGCCTCTGAATCTGCCCTCCCTGCAACTTCCTTTGTATATTTTGGTTCCGCTTGACTGTCTCTGGCCAGTAGATGGCAGTCTCGCTCCATCCTTGAAACATCATGTTGAAGTTCTTTTACAAGCTTTTTTGCTCGTTCTACATTCCTCCCTCCTTTTTGCTCGCCAGTCCTCGGGCGAGTGGACTCCTCGCAGAATAGATGTCTCCTTCCAGGCAGTGCAAGCTCAGACAGGAGTTGGGCACACTCCTGCGTTTTCTGTTGGATTCGAGACCAGATAAACTCTTCCTGAGCGTACCGGTTAGGAGGAATTCCGGCATTAGCCCGCTCTGTTCTGCGGGGCTCTTCTTGCGGAGGAGACTCCGGGAGATCCGAGGAATCAACTACTGGGGATTGCAAATCATTTCCTGACTCATTCTGACTTCCACTCGGGAGTGGCACCAACGGTTCTGACGGGCCCAACTGCATTCTGGCCCATCCTTCTTCATCCCCCAAGGTCCCTGTATGTGG
Source organism: Phyllobates terribilis (assembly GCF_046119375.1). NCBI lineage: Eukaryota > Metazoa > Chordata > Amphibia > Anura > Dendrobatidae > Phyllobates > Phyllobates terribilis. The sequence continues at coordinate 70,470,750 of NW_027362761.1, read as the reverse complement.
CACTTCAGCCAACACGTCTGAGGGCCCAGCCCTGTTACAGACTTCTGCTTCAGAGGAGCAAGGTCGCAATATATTATAGTGCAACACCCTGGATGTCGCGGCGTCATCCCCTTCGGGCCTAACCTCGTAGACGGGGTTGTCTGGGTGAACCTTCTTCACCACCCGATATGGTATTGCCTCCCAACGATGGTCCAGCTTACTCCCAAATAGTTTAGCCCTCACCAGCACTCGGTCTCCTGGCTGAAGCGATCCACCTGTGGTCAGGGGCCGAACTGCATGCTCTACTTCCTGAAACTTCTGAGCAACCAGTCTTCTCACGGTATGGAGTCGACGCTGGTGTTCTCGAATCCAGGTACTTGGGCTACTGCCCGGACCGGGGTCTTCTGAGTCTAGCTCCAGTTCGGTGATTTCTCGGCCACTTCTTCCAAACAGCAACATGTAGGGGGTGTAGCCGGTGGTTGCATGAACTCGATTATTATACACCCACACCAGCTCGGACACGAATTCGGGCCACTTCATCTTTTTGTCCGCTTCCAGTGTTCGCAACATTTGCAACAGGGTTCGGTTAAAGCGCTCGCATGCACCGTTCCCTTGCGGGTGGTAGGGCGTTGTCCGGGAACGGTCGATCCCATAGATGCGGTATAGCTCATCCATCACTCATCCTTGGAAGCAGGCTCCCTGGTCAGAATGTATTCGCTTCGGGCACCCATAAATCCGGATGAAATCTTGACAGATGGCCTTGGCTGCGGCTTCTGCCATCTGATCTTTAGTGGGCGTCACTACTGCAAACTTGGTGAAGTGATCAGTCATGACTAAACAGTGTCCATAACCGTTGTATGAAGTTCCTACCATCAAGTAGTCAATCAAGACTTCCAAGGGGGCAGAAGTTCGGATGGTCTGAATGGGAGCTCTTTGCTCCGGGGGCTTGTTCAACTCACACTGGCGACATGTTCGGCAGACCCCCTCGACTCCTTGTCGCAGTTGAGGCCAATACACCAGCCGTTGCAACCACTGGAAGGTCTTTTCTACTCCGAAGTGAGCACCTCTTCTATGAGCTTCTTGGGCTAGCTGTGTTACTAGCGCTCCTGGAACTACCACTTGCCAGGTAACATCAAACTCTCGAGGCAGCTGGATTCTTCGGCATAGCAAGCCGTCCTTCAGGAGGAGCCTCTCCCACTGGCCTAGGATTTGTAGGGTAGTTGGAAGTGAAGCGGCTCTGGTTTCCTGGTCGGGTCTCTGATTAAGGGCGACCCATTCTCTCAACTTTGCTAGCTCCGGGTCGGATTGCTGCAGATGTATCCATTCGTCTCTTGAACGGCCCAGAATCTGAGTGGGCCTCGGCTCCCCTCTGGTCTCTTGGGCGTCGACCACAGCAGCGGCGAACTGGCTGAAATCCGGGATCTCGTCGCCTTCGAGCTCCTCATCTCTGTCCTTCGTCGGCCCCGCCTGAGTGACCCGGGACAGGGCATCTGCATGTGTGTTCAGGGCCTTGGACTGATAGGCGATTTTATACTGGAATTTGGACATCCCTGCGACCCACCGCTGTTCTAACGCGCCCAGTTGGGCGTTCTCCAAGTGGGCCAAAGGGTTGTTATCTGTCCGCACTTGCACTTCTGACCCTGACAGGTACTCCGCAAACTTCTCGGTCATGGCTCACACCAGTGCCAGTATCTTCAGCTTAAACGAACTGTAGTTGTCCGGATTCTTCTCCGTATCTCGGAGTGACCTGCTGGCATACGCGATCACTCGCTCTTTCCCTCCTTGTACTTGAGGGAGCACTGCTCCCAGCCCATGCAAACTTCCATCAGTGTACAACATGAACGGCTGCGAAAAGTCAGCGTAGGCCAGAATCGGGGCATCTGTTAGCGCCATTTTCAATGCTCGGAATGCCTCTTCTTGTCGTGGGCCCCACTGAATGGGCTGCCGCTTGGCTCCCCCGGCTGTTCCTCTCAGCAATTCATTGAGCGGGTTCGCAATCTTAGCAAAGTCTTTAATGAATCTGCGGTAGTATCCAGCGAGCCCCAGGAATGCCCTTAGTTCCCTTAGATTGGCGGGCGTGGGCCACTTCTGCACGGCAGCTACTTTCTCCGCAGTGGGGTGCACCCCTGCACTGGACACAGTGTGCCCCAGATATTCAATTTCTCGTTTGAAGAGACGACACTTACGAGGCTTAATTTTCAGGCCGTGCCTTTGTAGCCGTTCTAACACTTGTTCCAATCGGTGGAGATGATCCTCAAACGTTGCGGAATAGATAATTATATCGTCCAGATATATTAAAGTGGCTTCAAAGTTGAGGTCCCCCAAGCATCTTTCCATCAGCCGTTGGAAGGTTCCTGGCGCATTTGTTAGTCCGAACGGCATTCGATTGAACTCAAACAGGCCCATAGGGAGAACAAAAGCTGTCTTCGGACGATCCTTCTCAGCTACTGGGAACTGCCAATAGCCACTTGCCAGGTCGAGGGACGAGAAGAATTTGGCGCTCCCTAGTGCAGATAGAGACTCTTCGATTCGGGGGAGTGGATAGGAGTCCCGTACTGTACAGGCATTCAGCTTCCGATAGTCTACGCAGAATCTCAGGGTACCGTCCTTTCGGACCAGCACGATCGGAGCCGCCCAGGGGCTCTGGCTTTCACGGATCACACCGTTCCGCAACATGTGGGCCAGCATTTTGAGTGTCTCGCTGACTGTTCAGACACAAATATATCTGTGAAAGAGCCAACAGCTCTTTCACCTCCTGGTACATTTGAGGTGGGATCTGCCGATATCTCTCTCGGATGGGAGCAGTATTTCCGGTGGGTATTTCATGCTGAATGTCCCGAGTGCACCCGAAATCATCTTCATGCTGTGCAAACACTCCCTGATATCGCTGTAGAAGTTGTTCGATCTGCCTTACTTGTCCAGCAGAAAACTACTCAGTCAGGTTAGCTTCCATTTCTTCCAGGAGGTGGCGTCCAGCCAACGGTTCTCTTCCATGTTCCTGGGTATTGAGGGACACCTCTAGGGTCCATGGTTTTCCTTCCACAGGTGCCAGCCCTATAGCGTCAGCTCTAGTAAGGGCCTCCGGCATTACGCACACTCACGCCACCTCTTGTCGGGGCAACAACTGTAAACTGGTGCCACTTAAATTGATGCAGCGCACGGCTACTTGACCGTGCCGCACGGTGGCCAGAGTCCGAGCAATCAGGAGTCCAGAGGGCGCTTCTTCTCCCTCCATTGGTTCAACTTGAATGTCCACGCCCTCTAAGGACACATGTGCCAGCACCGGCAAAGTGAGTACAGTCTGTCCCACCGGCAGTGTCATTGTGGCTTCGGGCGGTATCGATACCTTACCAAGGTACTGGGAGGTAGTGGGCAACTTTTGAATCTGACTGACCCGCACGAGGTGCTGGAACACTCTCTTGTTAGCTGGGTCTCGAGTGGCGCAGGTCCAGTTGTTTTTGCTACAGCCCTCAGCCAGGAACTGTCCGACTTCTTTCAGCACATTCATGCCCAGGGTTACAATGGGCCCATCGCCTCCGGGCCCGGTGGTCAGTACAATCCCTTTTCGACCGAGGTCCTTTCCACATGCCCGCACGGACATCCATACTACTCCCGCTACTGGGATAGGTAGTTGATTAGCCGCCACCAATTTGACAGTGGGTTCCCGGCAGGAACGAGCGACTTCAGGAAAGTGACTTTGGAAGTACGTCTCAGGCATAGTGGTCACTTGAGACCTGGTGTCCATCAAACAGCGGATCCGCTGCCCATTGAATTCAGCCCAGATAATGGGCCTCTCGGAGACAATGTCTTCAGAGCTCCCTCTTCTACTCTCTGAAGCTCGAGACCCCACGGTATGCTCCACAACCGTGGGGAATTTTAGTTTAACGGCTGTCCCCTCCTCCTCCTTTCTCGGTTGGGACAGTCTTTGGAGATATGCCCCCTACCTCCGCAGGTCCAGCACTCCGGTCCTCGTTCTGCCGATAGGTCGGGTACATGTCGTGCTGGGGCCGGATAGGAACGTCTTTCTCGTTCTGGTCTCCGTCTGCGTTGAGCAGTACGGTCCGTCGGCAAGGGGGCCGTAGGAGTCTTCCTAATAGAATTCAGCTCACCCCGAATGTCTCGAATTTCCTGACGTATTTCCGATACCCAATCAGGCTCTTGGTTGGTGAATCCAGGAGCAATTGCCTCATGACTTCTAACTGTGGCTTTGAGAACAGGAACTTCTCTCTCCAGGACTCTAGCTTCAGCCCCTACCTCCAGGAAGCCCATATCAGGGCTCAATCGCAGCTGCTCCTTCAGGATCTGCCTCAGGGAAGGGTCTTTCAAGCCAGCAATCAGTTGGTCACGCAACACCTCATCCAATGGTCCCAGTCCTCGGTTCCCATCTCGAGTTTTCTTAGTGATATGGGCCGTCACTTCCTGTAATGCATTAACATACTGATTTACTGTCTCATTTTCCCCTTGGACCCGCTGAAACAACCGTAAGCGCAAGTGTCCCAAATCTGTAGCGTCACCGTGCATGTCCTCTAGAATTTTTATCACTTTATCCACGGTGTCACGGTCCCCAGGTGGGCGGTACATCACAGTCTGTCTGGCCTCTCCATCAAGGGTTAGGAGGGCCAGCTCCGCCTGGGCTAGAGGGTCAAGGGGATGCATACGTAGCATACTTCTCAGTCTTTCTGCCCAGTCCCAAAGTGACATGCCATGCCCTGTAAACTTGGGAAGATGGCTGAGCATAGCCCCCAGGGGTATATGGCTCCGGTCGGACCCAGCCACAGACTGATCCGCCATCTCTGCGTCTGAATGTTGCATCCTGCCGACTACGCCAAATGTAATGCAGGTGCCGGGATGCAACGCACAGAGACACAAGGCGAGAACAGTCAGAGATGTTTGTAAACAGTTTTATACAACAGGTATACTGAAACAAGGGATTAGCAACAAGGGTAATGAACAGTGGTTTGAAATATCAGAAAAAATACAAAATTTCTCAAAGTAAGGCGCAGTCTCTTAAAATAAGGCGCAGTCTCTTAAAGTAAGGTGATGCCTTCAAGCATGAGAAGCACCACACAAGTTCTTTAACCGTGAATTTGGCCCTAGAGGGGGTCACCGGTTATTCCCGCTAGGCCGTGAGTCTCTTTCCGGATGAATTCAATTAAATCACGTTGTGCTACTTTAGCCCCAACTGTCCCCCTCCCAACCTGGGTACTTAAACCCAATTGTCCCCGGTACTGTGGGTGAGCAGTGGAAGTGACAGCCCTGCTCACGTATGCAGCTCCTCTCTGCTTGGCTGTTGGGGGCAGTCTCTCAAGCCTTGGATAGGGGGGTCCAGGCCTCGTCTGTCGGCGGCCGACGTCGGGTTCCGCAAACTTACTCAGCACCGCGATCAGGTTCCTAGTATCCTCAGCAGGCACAGCACTCGAGTCACAACTGTGAGGGATCCGGAGCTCTTTTACCGGTGCCTGGCTGGAGCACCTCTCAGGCCTTTGGATTTGGCCTGTCACGCGGGGTTTCTCAGGACGCAGGGAGCACGTCTGCTCCTCTCTGCTGCTTGGCGCCAAAGACCCCTCAGGTTTGGCGCGCTGGCCTCTTATCTCTCTGAACTCCTTCCTGGAAGTCACCTGATCGGGTCCAGCCTCTGAATCTGCCCTCCCTGCAACTTCCTTTGTATATTTTGGTTCTGCTTGACTGTCTCTGGCCAGTAGATGGCAGTCTCGCTCCATCCTTGAAACGTCATGTTGAAGAAGCTTTTTTGCTCGTTCTACAGACGCTTTATAGTTTTTGATAGAAGTCAATGAGAAAGCTTAAAAGTTGCCCAGAAGTAGTCAGGACATCTTTTTGAGTGTTTTGCTAGCATTATTGCTTCAGAAACCGCTCCATTGTTAAATGGAGTTAAAAAAAAGTATGGAAAACGACAATGACAAATATGCCCCCAAAACAATGGAAAAAATTCTCTAAAAAACCCTCGGGTGGTCAAAAGCATTGAAAAAGCATTCAGGAAACAAGAAAAAAAATGCTGAAAAAGACGCCTTCTGAAAATAAGCATCTTCCTCTTGAAAGACTCTCAGGGGTACGCCCACCTAGAAAAGACATTGTGTACAAACACCCATAGGCTGACACTTCCTGTTCTGTGGAGATTACATTTCAGAAGTCATCTCAATATTATCACAGACAGGACTACAGTAACATTTAAAGGGTTGTCACCTTCCAGACAATTTTCTGCCCTAGCTACAATTTGTTAAAAAAACGACAAACCGTCCTGTTCTCACCTTCCCTGGGTCCACCGGTGAGTCTCTGCTGCAGCTCTCGAAGTCTGGCTATGAATGCTGTGCAGACGTCACAATGACATACAATTAGTGAGACATACAATTAGCCCAACGTCTCTGCCAGTGTAGATAGAATGCCCCCTTCACAGCCGCTGAACTCGATGATTGTCTGCCATGCTGGTGACGTGACATCAGCGCTGCAAACAATACCAGACACTGGGAGTAGCTATGGAGTCTCACTGATGGAGCCGAGGAAGATTAGTACAGGGTAGTTTGTTGTTTTGTTTTTTTTAACAAATCCAGGGCAGAACATTGTCTGAAAGTGGACAACCCCTTTAACACCTACATACACTGTGTGCAGAATTACTAGGCAAGTTGTATTTTAGAGGATTATTTTTATTTTTATTATTGATCAACAACTATGTTCTCAATCAACCCAAAAGACTCATAAATATCCAAGCTTAATATTTGTGGAAGTTGGAGTGGTTTTTTTTTAGATTTGGCTATCTTAGGAGGATATCTGTTTGTGCAGATAACTATTACTGTGCAGAATTATTAGGAAACTTAATAAAAACCTAATATAATCCCATCTCACTTGTTTATTTTCACCTGGTAAACCAATATCCGTGCACAAAATTTAGAAATAAACATTTCTGACATGCAAAAACAAAAACAAAAAAAAATAGTGATCAATATAGCCACCTTTCTTTATGATGACACTCAACAGCCTTCCATCCATAGATTCTGTCAGTTGCTTGATCTGTTTTCGATCAACATTGCGTGCAGCAGCCACCACAGCCTCCCAGACACTGTTCCGAGAGGTGTACTGTTTTCCCTCCCTGTAGATCTCACATTTTATGATGGACCACAGGTTCTCTATGGGGTTCAGATCAGGTGAACAAGTGGGCCATGTCATTATTTTTTCTTCTTTTAGACCTTTACTGGCCAGCCACGCTGTGGAGTAGTTGGATGCATGTGATGGAGCATTGTCCTGCATGAAAATCATGTTTTTTTGAACGATACCGACTTCTTCCTGTACCACTGCTTGAAGAAGTTGTCTTCCAGAAACTGGCAGTAGGTCTGGGAGTTGAGCTTCACTCCATCCTCAACTCGAAAAGGTCCCACAAGTTAATCTTTGATGAAACCAGCCCATACCAGTACCCCACCTCCACCTTGCTGGCGTCTGAGTCGGAGTGGAGCTCTCTGACCTTTACTGATCCAGCCTCTGGCCCATCCATCTGGCCCATCAAGAGTCACTCTCATTTCATCAGTCCATAAAACCTTTGAAAAATCAGTCTTAAGATATTTCTTGGCCCATTCTTGACATTTTATCTTATGTTTCTTGTTCAAAGGTGGTCGTTTTTCCCTGAGTAGCGCACACCTTTTGCTTTCTGATACTCCAGTAACGTTGCAGCTCTGAAATATGGCAAAACTGGTGGCGAATGGCATCTTGGTAGCTTCACGCTTGATTTTCCTCAATTCATGGGTAGTTATTTTGCGCCTTTTTTGGCCAACACGCTTCTTGGGACCCTGTTGGCTATTTGCCATCAAACGCTTGATTGTTCAGTGATCACGCTTCAAAAGTTTGGAAATTTCAAGACTGTTGCATCCCTCTGCAAGACATCTCACAATTTTGGACTTTTCAGAGCCCGTCAAATCTCTCTTCTGACCCATTTTGCCACAGGAAAGGAAGTTGCCTAATAATTAACACACCTTATATAGGGTGTTGATGTCATTAGTCAACACCCCTCCTCATTACAGAGATGCACATCACCAGATTTACTTAATTGGTAGTTGGCTCTCAAGCCTATGCAGCTTGGAGTAGGACAACATGTATAAAAAGTATCATGTGATCAAAATACTCATTTGCCTAATAATTCTGCACACAGTGTATAGAGAACACATTATACAACAGCTCACCTCCTTCCCTTTCTGCATAGTAACCTCTGCACCAGTGTTGAGCGAGCATGCTCGACACAGCTCGGTACTTGCCCGAGCATCTCACTACTCGGGATGTTCGGCGAGCACCGAGCATTTCCGGGTTACTCGGGCGGGAGCTCGGGTCTCTGCCCTGCATGTTTGGCGCTCTTTACAGAGCCAATGAACATGCAGGGATTGCCAGCCAGTCACTGTAATGCCGCAGCCATGTTGGTTGTGGGCATTACAGTGATTGGCTGGCCGCACAGCGTCACCTCGAGTATTTAAAACCGGGCACCGCCATCTTGGACACAGTCGTTCGGGATCAGACAGTGTAGGGTCAGTGCTGCTGAGTTAGGGAGAGATATATAGTGCGAAATAGGTAGTGTAGGGTCTCTAAAGCCTGCAAAATCAAACAAACAGTACTTCTCAGGACAAATATCCATCCCAGATATCAGGCAGGTAGGCAGGCTGTATAGGAGATGCAGTGGTTATACCAACAAACACTGCATTACAGTCCTGTGTGCTACCGCTGCTCAAATTGCTAGACTTAGCCCCAGGTCTCAGGGGCCAGGAAAAATCCTTTTTTTTCCATCTAAATCCTCTTTTCTTTTTTTTTCCCTCAGTCAGACTGTACAAATACCCGTCTTATTAACCTTTTGGTATTTCCCCCCCCCCCCAAAAAAAAAATTGAGTGTGTCTGTGAGTGTTCAGACACAAATATATCTGTTTAAAAGAGTCTGGTGTAGGCCAGATAACTAGAACTGTGGTTTTGCAGTTCCACGCTTCAAATCTCTGTATTATCCACTTTTTTTCCTTTTTTGCATAAAAAAAACATTTTGAGTGTCTCGCTGACTGTTCAGACACAAATATATCTGTTTAAAAGATTCTGGTGTAGGCCAGATAACTAGAACTGTGGATTTCCTCTCCCACGGTTCAAATCTGGGTGTAATCCACCTTTTTGCATTAAAAAAAAACATTTTGAGTGTCTCGCTGACTGTTCAGACACAAATATATCTGTTTAAAAGAGTCTGGTGTAGGCCAGATAACTAGAACTGTGGTTTTGCAGTTCCACGCTTCAAATCTCTGCATTATCCACTTTTTTACCTTTTTTGCATAAAAAAAAAAACATTTTGAGTGTCTCGCTGACTGTTCAGATACAAATATATCTGTTTAAAAGATTCTGGTGTAGGCCAGATAACTAGAACTGTGGTTTTCCTCTTCCACGGTTCAAATCTCCTTTTTATTACCCTTTTGCCATTGATAGTGCATTGATATTTTACTTCATTTACAATGGGCAAGGTGCGTGGCAAGGGATGTGGAACTGGACGTTCTGGTGATGGTGCGTAGAGAGGACAGGGCCGTGGCCAAGGTGAAAATGTGCCACAACCAACAGCCACATCTTCTTGCTCCCAGTTCTTGACCGAATTACTAGGGAAGTGTGGCGCCCCTGAGGGTTCAGTCGCCACAGAGGTACTGCACCTCACCCAGAGGTGTGGTGTTTCCTTCTGTCAGGTAAGGAGGGAGTGCTGCCCGGAACCCCAACACCTGCATCCAACACTACACTGCTCCAGGCCGGCTGGAAGGGCAAGATGCAATGTGTTTCCTGCTGAGCCCTGACCCTGGCTGGAGTGGGGGGAACCCAGAAGTAGGGGGAACCTGTAGTGGGTGTGGGTGGAGGAAGCAGTTTAAGGGAGCACTATACAGTGAGGTATAAATAGGGAAGCCATCTTAGGGTGGCAGAACAGTCGGGTTAGTAAGTGAGAGAAGTCAGTCAGGGAGCAGAGTCTCTTTAGGAACTCTGCTCCATAAGTAGGGCCCAGTCCTAGAGGCCCAGGAGGGGAGCAGAGGAGTAGGCTCCGATCTACAGAAGGGATCCTAGGGGGTACGGCGAGTGCGAGACGGCACCCGTACGCCCCGAATCTGTCAGACGACAGAGGGATCGTAGGCCGCAAGAAGGGGACCGGCCCTTGGTCCAGCCGTGTTACTCTACGTCTCGGCTGGGAAAACCGGAGGCTTCTGGCTTATATAGTCAGTTGCCGAAGCCGCATTCTAATCCCCGTGAAGGTCAAGTAAGTCCGGGAACTCCAACGTACAGGAGGGACTTCAGAGCACCCGAGCGGGATTGAGAGCGGGCAGCGCAGGGCAGGAGGGAGAAAGTCCCAGCGTGAAGACGGTCTAGCTAGGAACACAAGAAAGTGGGGTTCTGCCAGGTACTCCTAATCTGCCTGAGGAAGTGCTGAACTCCTGCCTGGTGAACGCAGCGCGACGTGGGAGGCTGACACCTGTACAGTGCACCAGTGGAACTGTCATAAGAACTGTGAGTAAAGACTCGGATGACTGCACCGTACTGCCTCCGTCCATTCTTTCATCAGCGCCATCTTCCCTCCCCGCACTACAACGCCCAGCGCAACTTACACTACCTACACTGCCCTGGAGCTAGCTCTACCTGTGGAGAGCCACACCATCCCTGCTGCCGTAACACCAGCTCCAGAGGACTGCTCCGCAGCGGCGGCACCCTTTAGCCGCAATCCACAGGTGGCGTCACAAACTTTCCAAATCCCCTATAAAATTCCCCCTTTTTACTGACCGCCCTGGGTCACGGACCGGGCCAGCCACCGTGATATTCCCCATACCGGCATCCAAAAGAGGCCCGGCTGCTGAGTACCCCACGGCCCAGGGGGCGCGTCAGAAGCACACAACAGCACCACTATTGCGAACTGATCAGTGTGAACAGGTTATTCATTGGATAGCAGATAATACTTCCAGTCACCTGGGCACCACCACATCCGATCTGTTTTCTACACGGTCAAGTGTTAGTAGTTGTGAGTCTCGACTGCATACTCCTCCTCACCCTGATGCTCCTTCCTCCCACCATGCCGAGTGTCGTCAGACAGCAACTGATCCCACAGTTGGACATTCTGAAGAGCTGTTCACTGGTCCATTTCCATATTTGGGCCCCTCGCCTGCTCCGCTTGAAGTGGTGGAAGAGGAGATCCCATGTAACGATGGCCAAATATTTGAACAGCCACGGCCACAGGAAGGCGACGCTGGCAATTTGTCACAAGAGGTAGATGATGACGAGACACAATTGCCACAAAGTGAGGAGGAGGACCGTGGTGCGGAAGTGGAAGAGGAGGAGGTGGTGGATGATCTAGTAACTGACCCAACGTGGCAGGAGCACATGCAGAACGAGGCCAGCAGCACACAGGGGGAGGGAGGCAGAGTACCCCAACAGGCAGGAAGAAGCAGTGTGGTGGCTGCAGACAGAAGGCGGGCAACCGTTCCCCGTTGTAACATACCTGGTGGCGTTCTTGCATAGTGCTCCATCCCCCACTATGTAAGATCACGAACTTGATCACCAGTCCAGTCTGCTAGCCTGGCTTCTTTCCATGCTGTCTGCTTGCCTCTGTTCTGGCTGCTTAAGGGCAGCGCCCGATCTCTTCCTGCTTCTTGTAGCTGCTGTGGGCACACCCCTGATGCGTCCTCAGCCTATTGCTGTCCGTCACTGGATATTTAAATCAGCTTCACCTGGAAGCTGGTGCCTGAGCAACGTGTTCATTCAGTGTGTTCCTTCACTATGAATGTGCCAGGTCCTATTCTGTGTTTTCTTGCCTGCCTGTCTGCCTTCCTGGAGGCTGTATTTCCAGGCCTGTCTGAACACGCTCCTAGCCTGTTCATCCCACCCTCTGGGGGCCGCATACCCAGACTCGCTCCTGTATCTCGCTACAGTAACAGTTCCTGTCTGAACTGTCTACTAACCTGCTTCCTGTTTTTCTCTATGTCCATACCTTCCCTTTCTCCTGCATTGTCTGAACCAGCACTTGGCTTTACCTTGGCTCGTTCCTGTATTTTTTGCAGTAACAGTTCCTGTCTGAACTGTCTCCTAACCTGCTTCCTGTTTTTCTCTATGTCCGTACCTTCCCTTTCTCCTGCATTGTCTGAACCAGCACTTGGCTTTACCTTGGCTCGTTCCTGTATTTGTTGCATTAACAGTTCCTGTCTGAACTGTCTCCTAACCTGCTTCCTGTTTTTCTCTATGTCCGTACCTTCCCTTTTTCTGCAGAGTCTGAACCTGCACCTAACTCCTACTCGTTGTCGCTGTACTTCCGTTTGTGAGTTTAGAGTCCACTCACTACTTCATTGCAAGTATCTTGTGTGTATCTGGTTCTGCCTTTCCCTTCCAGTCTGTTCCGTGTGAACAGAGCCCTGTCCCCTCTGCTCTGCCTTGTTCACCGCTCCTGCGGTTTCCGCTCTACTCTGCCTTGCTCACCGCTCCAGCGGTTTCCGCTCTGCTCTGCCTTGCTCACCGCTCCAGCAGCTTCCGCTCTGCTCTGCCTTGCTCATCGCTCCAGCGGTTTCCGCTCTGCTCTGCCTTGCTCACCGCTCCAGCGGTTTCCGCTCTGCTCTGCCTTGCTCACCGCTCCAGCGGTTTCCGCTCTGCTCTGCCTTGCTCACCGCTCCAGCGGTTTCCGCTCTACTCTGCCTTGCTCACCGCTCCAGCGGTTTCCGCTCTGCTCTGCCTTGCTCACCGCTCCAGCGGTTTCCGCTCTGCTCTGCCTTGCTCACCGCTCCTGCGGTTTCCGCTCTGCTCTGCTTAGCTCACCGCTCCTGCGGTTTCCGCTCTGCTCTGCTTAGCTCACCGCTCCTGCGGTTTCCGCTCTGCTCTGCCTTTGCTCACCGCTCCGGCGGCCTCGCCCCGCTTTGCTCTTGCTCACCGCTCCGGCGGTCTCGCCCCGCTCTGCTCTTGCTCACCACTCCAGGCGGCCTCGTCCTGCTCTACTCTTGCTCACCGCTCCAGGCGGTCTCGCCCCGCTCTGCTCTTGCTCACCGCTCCGGCGGCCTCGCTCTGCTCTGTTTGTCTACCGCATCCGCGGTTCTGTTCCTGAGTCCCAATCTGTATAGGACTTTATCCCGTCTGTGCTCCAACCTGCTTGTGCCTCCCTGTCTGCACTCTAGCCGTACTTGCCTGTACCCCCTGCCTGCATACCCGCCTGCCTGCATACCCGCCTGCTGCATACCAGTCGTGCCTGCCTGTGCCCACAGTCGGTGTGCCAGCCGAGCCTGCCTGTTCCTGCATTCCCCGGTGTGGGTCAACAGTCGTGTCCGGGGTCTGATCTGGAGTAGCACCTGGTCCCTCTGCTCGGTTCCTCCCTGGTGCACTGGCGTCGTATGCCATCGTGCGACCTTGGTTGGATCGGGCAGATACTTAGTTACGCCCCTCCAGGCACTCTCCGGTTCATGGTCCAGTGGAATCACTAAACACGCACACGTCAGTCAGTCCGGGCGTGTGCATAACACCCGTAACACCAACACAAGGGACGTTGCCAGTACAACCGGTAGGTCTTCCAGAGTCTGGAATTTTTTTAAAGACTCTGATGATAACCCCAAAAAGGCCATTTGTACCACCTGCCAGGCCAGCATCAGCAGGGGTGACAAAACTACCAGCCTGACCACCACCAGCATGATCAGGCACATGTCAGCAAAGCACCCGACTTTGTGGGGCGAACCCCAGGGTCCACGACCAGTGTCAGCGGGTGTCACCACTGCTTCTTCCGCTGTTGTGCGTGTAAGAGAACCCCCTGTTGTGCATGCGGGGCAATCCCCTGTCCATACTGCATGCAAAGATGCCCCCTCCTCTTAGTGTTCACTTGTTATGGCAGTTTCTCAAGAAACAGCATCAACGTCCACGTCCCACCGCAGCGTTCAATTGTCCATATCCCAGACCTTTGAACGAAAGCGCAAATTTGCAGCCAATGCCCCACAGGCCACAGTCCTAAATTCGCACATTTCACGACTGCTTGCGTTGGAAATGCTGCCTTTTAGGCTGGTGGACATGGAATCCTTCCGCAACCTTATGGCGGTGGCCGTCCCTCGGTACTCGGTCCCCAGCCGACACTATTTTGCCCGGTGTACCATCCCCGCACTACACAAGCACGTGTACCAAAACATCTGCCGTGCCCTCAACAACGCAGTTACTGGGAGAGTCCACCTGACAACGGACACGTGGACAAGTGCTTGTGGCCAGGGACGGTACATCTCCCTGATGGCACACTGGGTAAACATAGTGGAAGTTCGGGACCCAGTCGGACCTTGGGACGGAACACATCCTCCCCACACCGAGGATTGCAGGACCTATGTCAGTCAGAGTTGCCCCCACAGTGTACAGCTCCTGCGCATCATCCTCCTCCTCCTCCTCATGTTCAGCCTCCATCTCAGATATCACCACATCAGTTACAAGCTGGAAGCACTGCAGTACTGCCTCAGCCAAGCGGCAACAGGCTGTGCTGAAACTCATAAGCTTAGGTGATAAACCTCACACTGCTTGTGAGTTGTGGACAGCTGTGAAAGAGCAGGCAGCTCTGTAGCTGAGACCACTGACCCTACATCCAGGCATGGTAGTGTGTGACAATAGCCGTAACCTGGTGGCGGATCTGAGGCGAGGCGAGATCACGCACGTACCATGCCTGGCTCATGTGCTTAACCTCGTAGTTCAGCGGTTTCTTAAATCGTACCCCGAGTTGCCAGATCTGCTCGTCAAAGTACGTCGCCTGTCAGCTCATTTTCGGAAGTCGGCTACAGCTTCCGCCGCCCTTGCTGTGTTGCAGCAGCATTTGCAGCTTCCGGCACACCGACTGGTGTGTGATGTCCCCACACATTGAAACTCTACCCTCCACATGTTGCAAAGGATTTGTGAGCAGAAGAGAGCAGTTGTGGAGTACCAGCTGCAACAAGGCCGTCGATATTCAGGTCAGACTCCACACATAAGACCTCAGGAGTGGACCTGGATGTCTGACATATGTACCATCCTGACAAACTTTGAGGAGTCCACCAAGATGGTGAGTGGCGATGACGCCATCATTAGCGTCAGCTTCCCACTTGTCTGTCTTTTGCAACGCTCTCTGCAGAGAATTAAAGAGGAGGCATTGCAGCCAGAGTATGATGAGATGGATCAAGAAGCCGTAGCGGGCGATTACACACAGCCCAGCCTCATCTCATCCCAACGTGCATTGGGGGACAATGAGGGAGAGGAGGAGGAAGAACAGGAGCTGGTATCATGCGCTGTAGACGGTAGTACCTGTACAACTGTCATACCGTCGGTTCAGCGTGGGTGGCCAGAGGACAGGGGGGAGGAGGAGGAGGAGGAGGAGAGCATGGTCAGTCGTCATCTTGGTGAGGACATGGAAGTCTTGCCCGTTACCAGTCTGGCACGCATGGCTGACTTTGTTACGCTGCCTTAACCGTGACCCTCGCGTTGTCAAAATGTTGGGTGACAGTCATTACTGGTTGGTGACACTTTTAGACCCCCGCTACAAGGAGAACTTTCACTCTCTTATTCCTGAGGTGGAGAGGTCTACAAAAATTGGGCAGTACCAGAAGGCACTTGCTGCAGAACTGTTAAAAAAATTGCCATTTAAACATGCTAGCGGCAGAGGTCACAGTTCGTTGACCAACCAAGGCGTACAGGCGAGAGAGACGCAACTCCAATCCAGCAGAGGCAGGGGAACACTGTCAACGTTCTGGGACAGTTTTCTGAGACCCGCACAGCTTACAGGCCCTGAGGCAAGGGGTACTCTCACAAGGAGTGGAAAGTTTCAAAAGATGGTGAGGGAGTACCTTGCCGACCGTACCAGAGTCCTCCGTGATTCCTCTGTGCCTTTTAATTATTGGGTATCCAAGCTGGACACTTGGAATGAACTCGCTCTGTACGCCTTTGAGGTCCTGGCCTGCCCTGCCGCTAACGTATTATCGGAGCGTGTTTTTAGTGCCGCTGGGGGAATTATAACTGATAAGCGCACTCGCCTGTCAACTGACAATGCTGACAAGCTGACTCTAATCAAAATGAACAAGGGCTGGATTGGGCCAGACTTCTCATCACCACCAAATGACAGCAGAGTAACATAAAGTCAAATCCACTGTGTTATTTCGGGAGGTGTATTGCCATGCACCGCTTCACACCCACACATGGGTATATGCTTCCTCATTTCGGCTGTTTTTTGCTCTGCTCCTTATCCTCAGCCTCCACCACCACTATACCACCAGGGTGACCGTGGTCCATGTTGCCAGAATTGCAAGTTCCTCCGTCCTAATTTTTGGCAGCTTTTGTTTGGAAGGCATAGGCAAAGACTATGGGAGACCCACTCCCCAATAATGGGAATAATGTTTTTAATATGCTGTACTGCATGGCTCTTGTAAGGGGCATTAAAACAGTCTTGTTAAGCTACTGTGACCTCCACGTCTCTTCCAAGGGGCATTAAAACCGTCTTGTTAAGCTACTGTGACCTTCATGTCTCTCCAAGGGGCATTAAAACCGTCTTGTTAAACCACTCTGACCTCCACGTCTCTTCCAAGGGGCATTAAAACCGTCTTGTTAAACCATTCTGAACTCCACGTCTCTTCCAAGGGGCATTAAAACCGTCTTGTTAAGCTACTGCGACCTCCACGTCTCTTCCAAGGGGCATTAAAACCATCTTGTTAAACCACTCTGACCTCCACGTCTCTTCCAAGGGGCATTAAAACAGTCTTGTTTAGATACTGTGACCGCCACGTCTCTTCCAAGGGGCATTAAAACCGTCTTGTTAAGCTACTGTGACCTCCATGTCTCTTCCAAGGGGCATTAAAACCATCTTGTTAAACCACTCTGAACTCCACGTCTCTTCCAAGGGGCATTAAAACCGTCTTGTTAAGCTACTGTGACCTCCACGTCTCTTCCAAGGGGCCTTAAAACCGTCTTGTTAAACCACTCTGAACTCCACGTCTCCTCCAAGGGGCATTAAACCGTCTTGTTAAGCTGCTGTGACCTCCACGTCTCTTCCAAGGGGCATTAAAACCGTCTTGTTAAGCCACTCTGAACTCCACGTCTCTTCCAAGGGGCATTAAAACCGTCTTGTTAAGCTACTGTGACCTCCACGTCTCTTCCAAGGGGCATTAAAACCATCTTGTTAAACCACTCTGACCTCCACGTCTCTTCCAAGGGGCATTAAAACAGTCTTGTTAAACCACTCTGACCTCCACGTCTCTTCCAAGGGGCATTAAAACCATCTTGTTAAGCTATTGTGACCTCCACGTCTCTTCCAAGGGGCATTAAAACCGTCTTGTTAAATCACTCTGACCTCCACGTCTCTTCCAAGGGGCATTAAAACCGTCTTGTTAAACCACTCTGAACGCCACAGGTCTTCCAAGGGGCATTGAAATGTTGTTTTTAATTACCTCTAACCTCCACGACTCTTCCAACGGCCATTGCATTTCCTCCTAATTTTAGTCAGCTTTTGCTTTTCAATGCATAGGCGGACACTAAGGGAGACCCACTCCCCAATAATGGGTAGAAGGTTTTTAGTACGCTGTAATCCACGTCTGTTTCAAGGGGCATTGCAGTTCCTCATAATTTTTGGAAAGCCTTCCATTCACTGCTTAGGCCAACAGTGTACAGGAGACCCAGTTGCTATAAATGGAAAAAACGGTTTAGTTAAGGCCCTCTGACCTCCATGTCACTTGCAAGGGGCATTGGAGTGCCTCAAAATTTTTGGTAGGCATTGCACTCACTGTATGCCCTATAACTGTGTAGCCGAACCGCTCCTTTTGGTACAGAAACATATCCTAAAAGACATGTGTGGTTGACTGGCCTGATATTGATGTGAATGGTCCCTGTTCCTCCTGATCTTTCTCCTTTGCCACCACCTCATCCATCATTCATCACCTGAAGCTTTGTTTTAACGGGAGTCATAGAACTAGGATAGTAGCAGGAAAACATCCAGCAATCCTCGGAGGAGATAGGATATGTGCCAAAACGCTGACCACCTCAGGCCTATTCGCTACTACATACATGCGCTTGCATTCCAAGGAACAGAAAGCTAAGGAGATGGATGGCCTCATGATCATGAATAATTTACTCGTTGTGTAGGAGGCCGACCACTGCTGCTGTCTACCTTCTGAACTTTGTGTTGAAGCCTGATTGACCCAGTACCCGTAATGTTTTGGTATGCGCGCTTGTGTATAAGGCACACCGGGACAAATAGGGGTGGCTGGGGACCGTTTATGGACACCCGGCCGCCCCCAGGTGACTGGGGACCGTGTGTGGGCACCCGGCCGCGGGGCGGCTCGGGACCGAGTATGGATACCAGGCCGCCGACGCAGACATGACGTGGTGGCCAGATTCCACCTCCACATGCATAAAAGGCCAAATTTCAAGTGCAAGCAAGCAAGCAGTATGGTATTGCAGCCTGGGGGTGGGTGGGTGGGTGGCAGGCTGCATACTTGCGCTTGCATTGCAAGGAATGGGGGAGGTACAATTGAACACTGCCCTGGGACAAGGACTTGCACGGGGATAGTTGCAAGTCTGCATCTTCTGATGGGCACACTTTTAGGCAGTGACCTGGGTGTCAGAGATGCTTCCAGGGGTCTTCCCCATGCTGTTCCCATGTCTTTTCAGCACTGTATGCATGTGTCACACAGCACATGGCCAGATAAGGTTGTAAAATGCTAAAATGACATTTCCCGGTGAATGCATTTGTCACGGTTGAAAGCAATACAAAAGTGCAAAAACGCATAAAAAATGCTACTTGTGAGCATAGCCCAAGGTGTGGAGGAGTATTTTTGTTTTTGGTTATTTATTTTACCTTATACACAAGTCTTTACCCTGGAAAGGATGTTCCTTAACATATTTCACAGGAAAGCAGTTTCAGTTTCGTTTTTGAACATTTTATTGTGAGCCCGTAAAAGTGGCTTAATACCTCTGACCATGTTGTTGACAGCAGTGACCTGGGGGTCAGAAATGCTTCCTGGGGCGATCCCCATGCTGTCCCCATGTCATTTGAGCACTGTCGCTATCATTTTGGGCACTTTTTAGGCTTTCTACAGACTACCGGGGGTGCCGCCGCAAAAATGCTCGGGTCTCCCATAGACTAACATTGGGCTCGTTGCTCGGGTCGAGCACCCGAGTATCACGGTGAGCTCGGCCCGAGCTTCGAGCACCCGAGCATTTTAGTGCTCGCTCAACACTACTCTGCACATGTCATAGAGCACGCCTCAAAACTCACTCATAGAAGTTAATTCAGATCTCTAGATTATTGTTTTCTACAGTCCATGTTGGAGCTATAAAGCGTATTCATTAACAGCAGTTGAGTAAGATGTCCATCCACATATTTGTGTGCAGAAAATAGAATAAAAAAATTAAAGAAAGTAAAAAGAGGAAAAAAAAGATGTTTTAGTATCTGTTTATAATTAGTAAAAAATATAGATGATAAATTCCCTATAAACAGTGTAGCGCCAGCGTCCATGAACGCTTCTCTCTTCCCACGGCAGGGACACCGACTCACCGCTGCCCCCATCGCGCACTTCCTCCTCCTCCGGCTGCTGCCCGGGGTCTCCGCACTGCTCGCAGATCCTCGGGCACTGTGCTTAGGGTGCACGCACTCCCTCCAATGGCTGGGAGACTCTTATTATTTAAGGCACCTCCACCTGGTGGGAGATGCCTGTGCACCGTGTTAAGTCAGTTGTCCACACGCGTGCTAGTTCTCAGGTCCCCTGTACCCGCTAGTCAGTTTACATGTCTGCCCGTACTTGCCTTGTGTGCCTGTATTTCTGCCGAGTGCGCCAGCACCTGCCTATACATCAGCCGTGCCCGCCTGCACCTGCCTGTCTGTATATCAGCTGTGCCCACCAGCACCTGCCTGACTGTACATCAGCCATGCCCACCAGCACCTGCCTGACTGTACATCAGCCGTGCCCACCAGCACCTACCTGTCTGTGCATCAGCCGTGCCCGCCTGCACCTGCCTGCCTGTACATCAGCTGTGCCCGCCTGCACCTGCCTGCCAGTATATCTGCCGTGACCGCCAACACCTGCCTGCATCTGCCATGCCAGTCTGTATACCAGCTGTACCTGCCTGCACCTGCCGTGCCAGTCGCTATACCAGCCGTACCTGTCTACACCTGCCTTGTTTCCCAGTATTCCTGTCATGCCTGCCTGCAATTATCATGTCCATCTAGTCTTGGCCGCTCCATCTACCTGCCCTTTTGGAGGTCAGCTGCCATGCGTCCGAGGTCTGTCTGGAGTAGCACCTGGTGTCCATCTGGAGCTAAGTCTAACCCCACCATCAGGGACTCTAGCGAAAAGTTAGGTGTTCGACTAGTCACGTCTCTCCAGGCTCTCATCGGATCACGACACAGTGGTTCCACCACTCCTGTTATAAACAGTAGTGTCATAGCAACTGCCAGTCTGCGGTTTTCTTCTCATACCCACTAATCTTTGCATATCATGCTTTGTTGTAACTTGTAGCCTGTCTCTACCAATATACATAAACAGATAGATACATACATCTGTTGCTGTGAACACCTTGCTAGTCTGTGTATCAAAAGTCCAATAATTTGGACTGAGGGTATGTGCACACAGAATCTTTATACAGAGTTTTCGGAGTAGAAACTCCAAGTTTTTGAGGACTTTTGAGTTTTTAAAGAACATTTGGAAAGTTTTTATTCCATTTCTGCTCCAAAACCTCCTGAAAAAAAATTTGTATGCACATACCCCAAAAGTGTGAACTCTTGTGATTCTATCTTATGTTCTCTAACTTCTGCGTACTTGTAGAAAAGAGAAAGATTGGACACCTAGGCCCCGATCCATCAAGACTGGCGAAGAGTACACTGGAGTGTGGTACGCCAAATTCAATAAGAGGCAAGGGCCTCTTAAAAGGGTGGTCAGATACCTAAAACGCTCTTTATAAATATCTACCTTTATACCCTAATCACTTTTGTAATTAGATTATAAAATACCATACACTTCTCCTATCCTGCTAATCTCTAAATATGTCTTTCTACTCCACTTCCAGTGACATTTTGTTTCAGAGGAGTCTCAAATGGGACATCTCAGCAGGTTGGGGCTGCACTCACTACCCTGCAGCTTTTATCGCCCCTCCTTAAACAGGACGTCATCAAGAAGCGACGGTGAAGTTACTGGTATTTACTGTAACGGGTCTGGTAGGCGGAACCTCAGAGATACTATACAAGGGGGCGGTCCTTGTAAGGGAGCGGGTGGCGACCAGGGAAGATGGGCAGGCAGTCACAGCAGGTGACCGGGACAGTCTCTGGGTGAACGGGCAGGAGGTCACGGCAAGTGACCGGGACAGTCTCTGGGTAAACGGGCAGGAGGTCACAGCAAGTGACTGGGGCAGTCTCTGGGTGAACGGGCAGGAGGTCACAGCAAGTGACCGGGGCAGTCTCTGGGTGAACGGGCAGGAGGTCACAGCAAGTGACCGGGACAGTCTCTGGGTATAGGGTAGGTACGACCTGTGACGGCTGAGCCTCCAGGTAGGCTAGCAGGCGGATGACAGATGAGTTCTCCCAGGTGAGCAGGCGAGAGTCTCTGGAAAAGCAGGTGGTCACAGCACGTGACGGCAGAGCCTCCAGGTAGGCAAGCAGGCAGGTAGCGGAGGAGCGCTCCCAGGTGAGCGGGCAAGAGTCTCTGGAATAGCAGGTGGTCACAGCACGTGACGGCGGAGCCTCCAGGTAGGCAAGCAGGCAGGTAGCGGAGGAGCGCTCCCAGGTGAGCGGGCAAGAGTCTCTAGAATAGCAGGTGGTCACAGCACGTGACGGCGGAGCCTCCAGGTAGGCTAGCAGGCAGGTAGCAGAGGAGCGCTCCCAGGTGAGCGGGCAAGCTGGTCCATAGACAGACTGACAGGAGTAGGAAGGCAGACCGTCGGACCTCAGGCTAGCAAGCAGGTAGCAGGAATATCAGGCAGGAAACAGACAGCAAACTGGCAGGACTCTGGCAGGAATCAGGCAGGTAACTGGCAGGAAACTGGCAACGGGACCTGAGGGCTGAAGCAGAGTAGTGAACAGTGCAACAACATTGCTCGGGCACCTCCATTTTGGAGGAGGTGCCTTATATATGGTGAAGTCCTCCGGCCATTGGCCGGGGACTTCTTAGGACGGCGCGCGCGGCCCCTTTAAGAGGGAGGGAGCGCGCGTGCGCGCGCCCTAAGCACAGTGGCTGGGAAGGAGCGCGCGCTGGCAGCAGAGCGGGAGGAGGACGCCGGGCTCGGAGCAGAGAGGTGAGGGGAACAGCGTCCCTGCCTAGCAGAGGGCAGGGACGCCGACGCTACAGTACCCCCCCCTTTAGGCCCCCCCTTTTTTAGGCCAGACAGAAATTTAGCAAGGATGAGAGGGGCATGGATGTTCTACCGGGGCTCCCACGTTCTCTCTTCAGGACCAAACCCCTTCCAATCTACTAGAAAAAAGGTCTTCCCTCTTACCCTTTTGGTGGCCAGAATGTTCTCTACCTCAAATTCGTTTTCAGCGGAAACCGGAGCAGGAGGCGTACCTGTAGACTTGGAAAAAGAGTTAAGTACCACGGGTTTGAGGAGAGATACATGGAAGGAGTTAGGGATCCGCAAGTTGGCCGGGAGTTTCAATTTATAGGCCACCGGGTTGATCTGACTGATGACCTCCAGAGGACCGATGAACCGAGGCCCTAACTTATAGGAAGGAATCTTGAGCCGGACATACTTGGACGAGAGCCAGACCTTATCCCCTGGACGGAATTGAGGAGGATCCAGACGTTTTTTGTCAGCATGTCTTTTCATACGCTCGGATGACAGAAGGAGTGCGGACCGGGTACTCTCCCATATGGAGGAAAATTTGTTAACAAGAGATTCCGCAGCCGGATTGTCCACCGAGGTGGAGACGGGAAACGGGATCCGAGGATGCTGACCGAAGACTACAAAAAACGGGGATTTGGAGGAGGATTCGCTCTCGTGATTGTTGTACGAGAATTCGGCCCATGGCAGGAGATCCACCCAGTCAGAATGGTGGGCATTAACGAAGTGCCGGAGGTAACTGGTCAGGATCTGATTGATCCGCTCCACTTGACCATTAGACTGTGGGTGGTAAGCGGAGGAGAAGTCCAGGGTGACGTCTAGCAATTTACAAGTGGCTCTCCAGAAACGAGAAGTGAACTGTACCCCACGATCCGACACGATGTGACGGGGCAGGCCATGAAGACGGAAGATGTGGCGGATAAAGTCTTTAGCCAGCTCGGGTGCAGACGGGAGGCCTGGCAGGGGAATGAAGTGAGCCATCTTGGAAAAGCGGTCAGCTACCACCCAAATGACCGTACAACCGGCAGAGACGGGAAGATCAGTTATGAAGTCCATCGCTATATGCTGCCAGGGGGCAGCAGGTACTGGTAGAGGAAAGAGGCAACCGGCTGGCAGGTGTCTCGGAACCTTGTTGCGGGCGCAGGACACACAGGCAGAAACAAAGTCTATTACATCCTTGTGCAGGTTAGGCCACCAGTAGTGCCGGGTAATAAGCTGGAGGGTCTTTTTCTGACCGGCGTGGCCAGCTAGTTTAGATGAATGACCCCAGTGTAGGATCTTCTCCCGATCAGGTACCGATACGAACGTCTTACCGGGAGGGAGACGATTTAGACTCACGGGAGCCACCTGCATTACCCTGGCGGGATCGATGATATGTTTAGGTTCCTCCTCGAGGTCAGATACCAGAAAGGATCGGGACAAGGCATCCGCTTTGATGTTCTTGTCAGCCGGGCGAAAATGTAGAACAAAATCAAAGCGAGCAAAAAACAAGGACCACCGGGCTTGGCGCGGGTTAAGTCTCTGGGCATGCTGGAGGTAAGCCAAGTTCTTGTGGTCAGTGTAAATTATTACCGGATGAAGAGCCCCCTCGAGTAGGTAACGCCACTCCTCCAATGCCAGCTTGATGGCCAATAACTCTCGGTCTCCTATGGAATAATTGCGCTCAGAAGAGGAGAAGAGTTTGGAGAAAAAGCCACAAGTTACCATTCTCCCGGAAGATGATTTTTGAGTAAGTACAGCTCCGGCTCCAGAGGAGGAGGCGTCAACCTCCAGGAAGAACTGCTTGTTGCCGTCCGGACGATGCAGCACCGGGGCGGAAGAGAAGGCCTGTTTTAAGGAAAGAAAGGCCTCCTCTGCTTCGGACGGCCACTCCTTGGGATTAGTACCCTTACGGGTGAGCGCGGAAATTGGGGCAGTCCGGGAAGAGAAGTGTGGTATGAAGAGGCGGTAGTAGTTGGCGAAGCCCAGGAACCGCTGAATGGCCTTCAACCCCTCCGGTCGGGGCCATTTCTCGATGGCAGACAGTTTCTCTGGATCCATTCGTAGGCCGGTCTGAGAAATAATGTAGCCCAAAAACGGAAGCGAGGTCTGCTCAAAGAGGCACTTCTCATATTTAGCGAAGAGGTGATTCTGCCTGAGCCTGAGCAGGACCTGACGAACGTCCCTCCGGTGAGTCTGGAGATCCGGAGAGAAGACCAAGATGTCGTCCAGGTACACCACAACGCAGGAGTAGAGAAGGTCCCGGAAGATGTCATTGACCAACTCTTGAAAGACGGCAGGAGCGTTACAGAGACCAAAGGGCATTACCAGATATTCATAGTGGCCGTCCTGGGTGTTGAATGCAGTCTTCCATTCATCCCCTTGACGGATACGGACCAGATTGTACGCCCCACGGAGGTCCAGTTTGGTGAAGACTCTAGCCCCCCTCAGGCGATCAAATAATTCTGGAATGAGCGGAAGGGGGTACTTATTCTTCACCGTGATCTGGTTAAGGCCTCTATAGTCTATACAGGGACGGAGAGAGCCGTCCTTCTTTTTTACGAAGAAGAAGCCTGCTCCCGCCGGGGAGGTAGATTTCCGGATGAATCCCCTCGCCAAATTCTCCTCAATATATTCGGACATCGACCGGGTCTCAGCAGCGGACAATGGGTAAATACGCCCACGGGGAGGAGTAGTACCGGGTAACAGGTCGATAGGACAGTCGTATGGTCTATGAGGGGGTAATGTCTTTGCCTCCTTTTTATTAAAGACATCAGCAAATGACCAATAGGGAATCGGAAGTCCAGGTAGATTAGTTGGGGTAGGAGAAGGACGGACGGGATGAACAGGAACCAAACAAGTCTTATGACAGTCCTGTCCCCAGCGAAGGACTTCTCCGGTCTGCCAGTCAAGCACGGGTGCATGTCTCTGGAGCCAAGGTAGACCTAGTAAGAGGGCGTGAGAGAGTCCAGGTAGAACATGAAAAGAGATGCTCTCAGAATGCAGCATTCCCACCTGCAGAGTTATGGATTCGGTGATGAGTTGGATGGGACGTGGTAAGAGGCCCCCATCCACAGCAGCGACAGATAATGGTACAGCCAGAGGTTTGGTGGGAATGCGGTATTTTTCTACCAGGGACTGTGAAATAAGATTCCCGGCCGCTCCAGAGTCAAGTTGGGCTAGTTCGAAATAACGATTCTCCCCGCAGATAATAGAGACTGACAGTAGCAGAGATGGAGAGGATTTATTCTTGTCTAGGTGGACCTCTCTGAGCGAACCTAGACACAGGCGTTTCCCGACCTCTCCAGGCAGGTACGGATCCGGTGCTCCTTACTGCCACAGTAGAAGCAGCTCCCTTAGGCACGGCGTAAGTCCTGACGGGTTTTGACCATCTTGGTCTGGTCGACCTGCATAGGCTCAGGAGAGTGTACCTGGGGAGAAACGGAGGGAGTGACGGGTTTCTGAAAAGTAGGAGCTAGACGTGGAAACCTCCTCTCACGGGTGACCTCTTTGGCACGCTCCTGGAACCGTAGGTCAATCCGGGTGGCAAGGGTTATTAAGTCATCGAGAGTGGTTGGAATGTCCCGACCGGCGAGTTCATCTTTAATACGGCCGGACAGACCCTCCCAGAAGACAGATA
Organism: Phyllobates terribilis; assembly: GCF_046119375.1. NCBI lineage: Eukaryota > Metazoa > Chordata > Amphibia > Anura > Dendrobatidae > Phyllobates > Phyllobates terribilis. The sequence goes on along the minus strand of NW_027362761.1, from coordinate 70,444,883 downwards.
CCAGAGCGTCGTTATCCCAAGCCAGCTCCGAGGCAAGGGTACGGAACCGTATGGCATATTGGCCCACGGTGAGATTTCCCTGGTGGAGGCGTAGCAGAGATGATGCGGATGAGGTCTTCCGTCCGGGTTCGTCAAAGACTTTCCGGAAAGCCGTGAGAAAGGCAGGCAAATCGGACACCAGGGGGTCTCCTCTCTCCCATAGAGGATTTAGCCAGGCCAGGGCCTCCCAGGTGAGATGGGACATGATGAAGGCAATTTTGGCCCGGTCGGAGTTAAACTGGTGGGACAGGAGTTCAAAGTGCAGGGTGCACTGATTTATGAAGCCCCGAGCCTGAGCGGAGTCGCCTCCGAAGCGAGGAGGTGCAGAAAGCCGGGGTCCGGGGTAGGATACCATGGTATTGGTGGGCAGCGGAGCTGCCGGGTTGCGAGTCATGGCACTGGCGGTGGTTGCTGGTGGAGCAGTCAGAGTGTCCAGGCGAGAATTGACATTCCGCAGGTGACCCAGGATGGACTCCTGTTGGGACCTCTGACGGGACAGTTCATGACAGAGGTCCGAGAGCAAGGGAGCTTGGGTGCCACCGGGTTCCATGGCCCGAGCAAACTGTAACGGGTCTGGTAGGCGGAACCTCTGAGCTACTATACAAGGGGGCGGTCCTTGTAAGGGAGCGGGTGGCGACCAGGGAAGACGGGCAGGCAGTCACAGCAGGTGACCGGGACAGTCTCTGGTTGAACGGGCAGGAGGTCATGGCAAGTGACCGGGACAGTCTCTGGGTAAACGGGCAGGAGGTCACAGCAAGTGACTGGGGCAGTCTCTGGGTGAATGGGCAGGAGGTCACAGCAAGTGACCGGGGCAGTCTCTGGGTGAACGGGCAGGAGGTCACAGCAAGTGACCGGGACAGTCTCTGGGTATAGGGTAGGTACGACCTGTGACGGCTGAGCCTCCAGGTAGGCTAGCAGGCGGATGACAGATGAGTGCTCCCAGGTGAGCAGGCGAGAGTCTCTGGAAAAGCAGGTGGTCACAGCACGTGACGGCAGAGCCTCCAGGTAGGCAAGCAGGCAGGTAGCGGAGGAGCGCTCCCAGGTGAGCGGGCAAGAGTCTCTGGAATAGCAGGTGGTCACAGCACGTGACGGCGGAGCCTCCAGGTAGGCAAGCAGGCAGGTAGCGGAGGAGCGCTCCCAGGTGAGTGGGCAAGAGTCTCTGGAATAGCAGGTGGTCACAGCACGTGACGGCGGAGCCTCCAGGTAGGCTAGCAGGCAGGTAGCAGAGGAGCGCTCCCAGGTGAGCGGGCAAGCTGGTCCATAGACAGACTGACAGGAGTAGGAAGGCAGACCGTCGGACCTCAGGCTAGCAAGCAGGTAGCAGGAATATCAGGCAGGAAACAGACAGCAAACTGGCAGGACTCTGGCAGGAATCAGGCAGGTAACTGGCAGGTAACTGGCAGGAAACTGGCAACGGGACCTGAGGGCTGAAGCAGAGTAGTGAACAGTGCAACAACATTGCTCGGGCACCTCCATTTTGGAGGAGGTGCCTTATATATGGTGAAGTCCTCCGGCCATTGGCCGGGGACTCCTTAGGACGGCGCGCGCGGCCCCTTTAAGAGGGAGGGAGCGCGCGCGCGCCCTAAGCACAGTGGCCGGGAAGGAGCGCGCGCTGGCAGCAGAGCGGGAGGAGGACGCCGGGCTCGGAGCAGACAGGTGAGGGGAACAGCGTCCCTGCCTAGCAGAGGGCAGGGACGCCGACGCTACATTTACTACAGTTTCTTTCATCACTACTATCAGGGAAATATTGAGAAATATTGAATATATTCTTTCTTTCTTCCTCTGAAGCCCCCCTTACCCCTCCCTTATCCACCAATTGTCAGTACAAGAGCTGTCTCCATGTACATCTCAGCACAAAACCCCAATTAGCACACTCATGAGTAAGGCCTTGTATACAACTGCTGGCAAGATAGGTGCCAACAGCCTACTTAAAATGTGAATCGTTTTCCCCTGGAAAAGGCAGGGGATGATTAGATGCAGGCTTGCAATAATTTACGTGTAACTGTTGAAGCTTGCTTCAAGAGCTTCAAAAGGAAGTCTATAGACTCGCCAGCACCGATACGGAATATGGAATATTGTAAGATTCATAATTCCGATAATAATGGGACCTATATTTTTAGTGGCATGGTCAGCCAAGGAGCGATATGCTAATTTTTTCATAGCCGTAAACCCCTCCGTGGAGCTGTAGCGCAAAACACCAGAATAGCAGACCGCAACACCGCGATGTGTGGTCTCTAAATGAAGGTAAAATCATAATAGAAAATATGGTACCACTTTTGGGATTCTGGGATCTACCAGCGATAAGTTATCCCAAAAAACAGATTTTTAATACAAACATGAAGGGTGGAGCCCAAGCCCCTGTGATGTTAGCACAAGGGGGTGTGGACAGGTCTCTCTCTTAAGCATAAAATAGTTTGCTGAGGTTGGAGCAGTACTCATTGCAGGGAGCATATGTATCATAAGTAAGGGGTCACGTCCCCCCGAACGGTCATAAGGAGAGCTCTCATCTGGCTATATTGAATCGTCGTAGTGATCTTTATAGAGTAAGTTTCTTCTTTAATCCTTATTTTTTGTGTAACTGCTATGTATTTTAATGTCTCCTTTATAAAATCCTTGTATATATTTTTCCTAAACACTGCCTCCCTTTTGGATTAAACTTAAAATTTAATAGTTCTGTTTCTTTTGTCCTGTAATCGTTCCCTCCCCGCAGCCATATACGCTATCAGAATGCAGGCGTCCGCCCAGGCCTGTATTATATTTCAAATCTGGAAGGTGGTGGCAGAGAATAATAATCGGGCTATCGTGAAGCTGACAGTGACAGTATGGGGGCGTAAACACATATTCCATGCGTTGGAATCCAGAGGTGTGACGCCCTATTCTCACTGGTCGCTTGCCGGTACCCAAGTAGAGAGTAGTCTGGATCGTGTGCTCGCGAATTCCTGACGAAATCCGTGACATAGTGATGACACGGTGAGATATTGCGTCATCGCCCCGGTGTCGTCCCTGTGGAAAACCTGACAAGTTGGTGGCAAGCGGTGGGATATTACAGAACATCAGTGGCTGGATTGAGCAATCATTCCTGTCACTGAAAACTTGCACGGTTCTTGCGAGAATTCTGTGCAGAGTTTTAAAAAATCAGATTCAGTGTTTTAATCTTCTTTTTAGCTGGAAGATTACTATACGTGTAGGAGTTGCATCGCCTTCCCTTCTCTTGTTTTTCTGTCCTATCTTTTATTTGGCAACGATGGCTACACGTGGAGAGCTCTGGTATCACCAGCAGTCAGAGGACACTATCACTGCTCTCTGTGAGCTGAGACAGATTGACCCCACGGGCAAAAACAAGGCCCAAATGATTGCTGCATTGTTGCAAGGTGCTGCAGAGCAAGTCCGACAGCAGAGCCCTGATGATGGGGCGGCTAGTCAAGGCCCGGATGGCGCTGCTGCAGGGGTCCCACCTGTGATTGCCAGCTATACCCGCAGCCAGGGTAGTGTGGACTCCCACCTGCAGATAGCCTTGAAGCAGCTTGCTGCAGACGATCGTGACGGACGACTGCAGCTGATCCTGAATTTCCAGGAGCAATGGGCCTAAGTTGACCGAGAGGAGCAACAGGCCAAGGCTGAGGCTGCTGAGCGCCAGGCAAAAGCTGACCGAGAGGAGCGACAGGCCGAGGCTGACCAACAGTACCAGCTGGAGCTAGCTTGGATTCAGAAGGAGCCATCCACCCTGCAGATCCGTGAGTCCAACAGCTTTAAACCCCGTCCTGAGTATTTTCCTGTAATAGAAAAGGATAGGGACTTGGACATATTTCTACGCGGCTTTGAAAAGGCCTGGAGGCAGTATCAGCTGCCCACGGACCAGTGGGCAAGGTACTTAACTCCAGGGCTTCGAGGAAAAGCTCTGGAGGTGTTTGCTTCTCTCCCTCAAGAACAAGATAGAAACTATGAGGCCGTCAAGCAGGCCCTGATAAAAAAGTACCGGCTGACTCCGGAGGTTTACCGGAAAAGCTTCAGAGCCCTCCAACGTGGACCACATGATAGCAACAGTGATGTGATGGATGGGCTCAGAATGAACTTTGAGCAGTGGGTCCGAGGACTGTCAGTCACCACCTTTGAGGACCTGAAGGATCTGATAGTGAAGGACCAGTTTCTTCAGCTTTGCCCTGTGGAGGTGAGGCAGTTTGTGCTGGACCGGGAGCCAAAGGAAGCCGCCAAAGCAGCCCAGATCGCAGATGCATATGAGGCCAACCTCACACAAGAGGTGCGGAAGTCAGCTACCGCCAGCTGGAAAGGGGGTAAGCCTACAACCACCCCCAGTGTTCCAGCCAGCCGGCCCTTAGCGGGTTCTGCCCCATCGTCCGGCACCTGGACTGCATTTGACTCCCGTAAGTGCTATACTTGTGACCAAACTGGTCACATCAGCCTTGTCTGCCTGGAGAGGCAGAAAATGGACACCATACCTGGGGCCCCAGGGCCCAGGAGAACTTACAACTGGTTACTGTGGGCAACACCGTTACTGTTGGCCTCAAGGACACTGGCACCGAACATGCCCTCATCCGCCCTGAGTTCGTGTTACCCGAAGAACTCATTCCTGGGAAGACCCTGACTGTCACCGGGTTTGGAGGTGTTCGCCGTCCCATACCGATGGCCCAAGTTTTCCTGGACTGGGGTGAGGGAAGGGGGTTAAGGGAAGTGGGGGTGTCGGAGAATCTCCCCACTAATGTGCTATTGGGAACTGATCTGGGACGGTTGGTTGCCCGATATATTCCTGACAACCTTCCCAGATCTGATTTGTCATATAATGCCACTGTCAATAATGTCAATGTGATGCATAATAAAATTGTGGGTTGTGGTAAAGGGGGTCTCAGCCACCTCACCCCACGGGGTGATGCTGCTGAGAATCCTCTAAAACGAGCCAGCATAAGTGCTATGGGCAAAGGGAGCAGGCACGGACACCAGGAAGCAGGTCGTCCCGTGCGGGTGACCAGTGCCACGCCAGAGAGTGGCATGGTCAATGGTAGCTGCCCCATAACTAGCACGGCTCCAGACGTACTGAGCAAGGATGGGGAGAGGCACGGGGATCATAGGGAAAGTGGTCCCGTGCCGCCGACCAGTGTCATGATGGACTGTGACATGGCCGGTCGTAGCTCCCCCCTAGTGAGCACGGCTCCCAAGGTAACAATGACAGGTGGACAGGGGTGCCCCACCACTGGTCAAGGTAAAGAGAATGTGGGTTCCCCTGTCTGTCAGGAGTATGGGAGGAAGGCGCCCATAGCCTGTCAGAGGTGTGGGGAAAATGTATCCCGAACTGGTCAGGGTGATCGGAAAGCTGGATCCCCAGTCAGTCGGGGTACTGGGCGAGTTGGGTCCATGGCTTGTCAGATAAGCAGGAGGGGTGGGCCAGGAGGTGGGGTTAAAGGGGCAATCAGTAAATCAGCCCCCTACGCCACCTCAAAGAGGGGCGGGATGTCGGGGAAATATTGAGAAATATTGAATATATTCTTTCTTTCTTCCCCTGAAGCCCCCCTCCTCCCTCCATTATCCACCAGTTGTCAGTACAAGAGCTGTCTCCATGTACATCTCAGCACAAAAACCCAATTAGCACACTCATGAGTAAGGTCTTGTACACAACTGCTTGCAAGATAGGTGTCTCAAATGGGACATCTCAGCAGGTTGAGGCTGCACTGACCTCCCCGCAGCTTTTATCGCCCCTCCTTAAACAGGACGTCATCAGGAGGCGACGGTGAAGTTATTTACTACAGTTTCTTTCATCACTTTTATCAGTGCCGGAGCCCTCACTGAACCGGGAGTGATGGCCTTGGGCGTACTAATACGCCCCAGGCCAGTAAGGGGTTAATAATTTTGTTCTTTTAACCCCTTGCCGACATATGACATACAGTTATGTCACATGGCCGGTTTCTGATTTTGATGCGGGCTCGCAAGCTGAACCTGTATTTTTCTCGGCAGATGATGGCTGATCACCTAAGAGCTCCACTCCATCCGTGGCTGTTAACATGTTAAATGCCAATGTCAAATTCTGACAGTGGTATTTAACACGTGCTGGCAGGGGCATGTGCCCATCAGCGTGCAGTGATATGATCGTGGGGCGCCAATGGGTTGCCATGACAGCCGGGGGCCTGCTGAACACCTCCGTACTTGTCAAGACGATCGTAGGTTCAAGTACCCTAAGTGGACTAGGACTAACAAATATAGTAAAAAGTGAAAAAAATTAAAGACATTATGAAAAAAATACAATACTTCAAATCACCCACTTTTTGCCCCATTAACCCCTTTACGACATCCGCCGCACATGTACAGCGCAAGTCGGGAAGCGGCCTCACAGGTTTAGCCCGCCCCATACCCAGCAGATCATGGCTGTTACAGCCAAGACCTGCTCCACCTGCGATTGTTAACCAGTTAAATGCCACTGTCAAACTCTGACAGCAGCATTTAACACGCATCGGCAGGGGGGTGCATCATTCCATGAGCCCATTGGCGCGCCTGTGACATGATCGTGGGTTGCTGATGGGTTGCTATGACAGCCAGGGGTTTTCTGAAGACCCCATGCTTGTCATTATGGAGCTCCTTTAAAACTCTGCCTGTGGCCAGGCTTCAAAGGAAACCAATATTTTTACTGTATGCAGCGATTCTGTGACATTGCTGAATATAGCACAAGTGATCAGACAATTGCAGGTCCAAGTCTCTGAAGGGGGCTAACAAGAAAAGTGAAGAGTAAAAAAAATGTTTTAAAAAACATTCAAAAAGTTCAAATCACCCCTTTTCCCCCATTAACAATAAAGATATTAAAAAAATATACATGTGGTATTGCCACGTTCAAAAAAGTCCGATCTATCAAAATATATAAATAATTACCGTATTTTTCGGACTATAAGATGTACCGGACCATAAGACGCACCTAGGTTTTAAAGGAGGAAAATAAAAAAAAATTAAGCAAAAAATGTGTTCATGATGCACTTTTAAGGGGGGGAGGTTCTTCTGCTGACACTGGTATAGGCGTAATGTCCCCCAATTTTGACAATATCCCCCATCCGGGTATATACAGTGCTGGCCAAAACTACTGGCACCCCTGCAATTCTGTCAGATAATACTCAGTTTCTTCCTGAAAATGATTGCAATCACAAATTCTTTGGTATTATTATCTTCATTTAATTTGCTTGCAAGGAAAAAACACAAAAGAGAATGAAGAAAAAATCAAATCATTGATCATTTCACACAAAACTCCAAAAAAGGGCCGGACAAAAGTATTGGCACCCTCAGCCTAATACTTGGTTGCACAACCTTTAGCAAAAATAACTGCGAACAACCGCTTCCGGTAACCATCAATGAGTTTCTTACAATGCTCTGCTGTAATTGTAGACCATTCTTCTTTGGCAAACTGCTCCAGGTCCCTGATATTTGAAGGGTGCCTTCTCCAAACTGCCATTTTGAGATCTCTCCACAGGTGTTCTATGGGATTCAGGTCTGGACTCATTGCTGGCCACCTTAGAAGTCTCCAGTGCTTTCTCTCAAACCATTTTATAGTGCTTTTGGAAGTGTGTTTTGGGTCATTGTCCTGCTGGAAGACCCATGACCCATGACCTCTGAGGGAGACCCAGCTTTCTCACATTGGGCCCTACATTATGCTGCAAAATTTGTTGGTAGTCTTCAGACTTCATATGCCATGCACACGGTCAAGCAGTCCAGTGCCAGAGGCAGCAAAGCAACCCCAAAACATCAGGGAACCTCCGCCATGTTTGACTGTAGGGACCGTGTTCTTTTCTTTGAATGCCTCTTTTTTTTTCCTGTACACTCTATGTTGATGCTTTTTCCCAAAAAGCTCTACTTTTGTCTCATCTGACCAGAGAACATTCTTCCAGTTTTAGGCTTTCTCAGGTAAGTTTTGGCAAACTCCAGCCCGGCTTTTTTATGTCTCGGGGTAAGAAGTGGGGTCTTCCTGGGTATCCTACCATACAGTCCCTTTTCATTCAGACGCCGACGGATAGTACGGGTTGACACTGTTGTACCCTCGGACTGCAGGGCAGCTTGAACTTGTTTGGATGTTAGTCGAGGTTCTTTATCCACCATCCGCACAATCTTGCGTTGAAATCTCTCGTCAATTTTTCTTTTCCATCCACATCTAGGGAGGTTAGCCACAGTGCCATGGGCTTTAAACTTCTTAATGACACTGCGCACGGAAGACACAGGAACATTCAGGTCTTTGGAGATGGACTTGTAGCCTTGAGATTGCTCATGCTTCCTCACAATTTGGTTTCTCAAGTCCTCAGACAGTTCTTTGGTCTTCTTTCTTTTCTCCATGCTGAATGGGGTACACACAAGGACACAGGACAGAGGTTGAGTCAAATTTAATCCATGTTAACTGGCTGCAAGTGTGATTTAGTTATTGCCAACACCTGTTAGGTGCCACAGGTAAGTTACAGGTGCTGTTAATTACACAAATTAGAGAAGCATCACATGATTTTTCAAAGGGTGCCAATACATTTGTCCACCCTCTTTATTAGGTTTGGTGTGGAATTATATCCAATTTGGCTTTAGGACAATTCTTTTTGTGTTTTTTTCATTGAAGACAAATTAAATGAAGAGAATAATACCAAAGAATTTGTGATTGCAATCATTTTCAGGAAGAAACTGAGTATTATGTGACAGAATTGCAGGGGTGCCAATACTTTTCGCCAGCACTGTATGCCCCCCCCTTCCTTTTATACGTGGTCCCCATCCCCACCCTGGTATGCCTGGCATCCCTCCATCCTGGTATGCATGGAACCCCTCCTTCCTGGTATGCATGGCACCCCTCATCCCTGTCCTGGTATGCATGGCACCCCTCATCCTTATCCTGGTATGCATGGCACCCCTCATCCCTGTCCTGGTATGCATGGCACCCCTCATCCCTATCCTGGTATGCATGGCACCCCTAATCCCCATCCTGGTATGCATGGCACCTCTCACCCCTATCCTGATATGCATGGCACCCCTCATCCCTGTACTGGTATGCATAGCCCCCTAATCCCTCTCCTGGTATGCATGGCACCCCTAATACCTATCCTAGTATGCATGGCACCCCTCATCCTTATCCTGGTATGTATGGCCCCTCATCCTTATCCTGGTATGTATGGCCCCTCATCCTTATCCTGGTATGCATGGCCCCTCATCCTTATCCTAGTATGTATGGCCCCTCATCCTTATCCTAGTATGTATGGCCCCTCATCCTTATCCTGTTATGTATGGCCCCCTCATCCTTATCCTGTCATGTATGGCCCCCTCATCCTTATCCTGTCATGTATGGCCCCCTCATCTTTATCCTGTCATGTATGCCCCCCTCAGCGTTATCCTGGTATGTATGGCCCCCTCATCCTTATTCTAGTATGCATGGTCCCCCTAATCCCCATCAGGCTGCACATACAAAAATAAATAAACACTCCTACTCACCTTTCTTCTCTCCTCCAGCGCTGCGTCCTGTCTGTTGGCACTGATCTCTCCATGTGAGCCACGCATGACGTCACTGCCATGCGTGGCTCACAAGGAGAGATCAGCTGCCGGAAGTCACTGCTCCCCACACCAGGATTGTGTGCGCGGGGAGAGAGGTTGAATATTCATGCCCTTTAACAACGGGCACACGCGATCGCCCGGCAGCAGCAGGAGCCGCGCTGCTGATACACTGTGTGCCGCTATTAAGGAGCATGAATATTCAGTGCTCCCCACGCCCCATGGGCGTGGGGAACAGAGAATATTCATTTTCTTTAGCAGCGGGGACAGTGTAGGCTGCAACGGGCCATTTTCCTCGAAAATTTTGGAGGAAAAAAGTGCGTCTTATAGTCCGAAAAATAAGGTAATCCAATCGGTAAACACAGTAAAAAAGAAAACTCAAGAAAGCCAAAATTACATTTTTTTTGGTCGCTGTATTTCACAAAAAATGCTGTAACAAGAGATTAAAATGTCACAAAATGGTATCAATAAAAACAGCGCTCGTCCTGCAAAAAAAAGAGTCATCACACAGCTCCATCAACTGAAAAATAAAATGTTACTGTTCTCGGAAAATGGTGACAACCCCAAAAATTTTTTTGCAAACTTCTGTTTTTTTTTCACTACTAAAATAATAAAAAACTGAAATGTTTGATATCTTTGTAATCGTACGGATGAGCAGCATCATATTGCATGTTAATTTTTACCACAAAATGTACACTGTAAAAACAGTTCCCAAAAACAATGTCAGAATTGCATTTTTTTGCAATTTCTCCCCACTTGGAATTTTTTTTCCTGCCTTCTAATACACTATGTGGTAAAATGAATGGTGTCATTCAAAAGTACAACTTGTCCTACAAAAAACAAGTCCTTATATGACTATGTGAACAGAAAAATAAGCATTATAGCTTTGGGAAGAAGGAGAGGAAAAAATAAAAATGGAAAATTTAAAATAAATACACATATTTGGTATCGCTGTGTTTGTAAAAGTCCGATCTATCAAAATATAAAATAAGTTAATCTGATCGGTAAATGGCGTAACAAGAAAACAAATCGAAGCGCAACAATTACGGGGGTTTTGTTCCGCCGCAACATTGCGATAAGAGGCAATCAAAACATATCATCTACCCCAAAATGATCAGTAAAAAGATCAGGCTCAGGGCGCAAAAAATAAGTCATTACACAGTATTATATTCTGAAAATTGAAAATACTACGGTTCTCAGAAAATGGCGACAAAAGCAAAAATTTTTCTTTTTTTTCCAAATTTCTTTAAAAAAAGATTCACCACTTAAATAAAAAACCTATACATGTTTGGTATCTGCGTACTCGTACTGACCTGGAGAATCACATTGCCAGGTCAGTTTTACCATATAGTGAACATGGTAAATAAAAATTCAAAAAACAATTGTGGAATTGCAGTTTTACTGCGCTTTCACCCAGGGCTGTGGAGTCGGTAAGCCAAACCTCTGACTCCGACTCCTCAATTTCCCTGACACCGACTCCACGACTCCGACTCCCTCATACATGGCTCATGTTTAACCCCTTAACAACATTTGACGTACTAATACGCGTCTGTGCCCTGGAACTTAAGAGCCAGACCCGTATTAGTACGTCATGGCGATCGCGCGCGCACACAGGCTGTGCGGGCGCGATCGCCGCCGGGTGTCAGCTGATTGTCACAGCTGACACCCGGTACTATGTGCAGGGAGCGGTCCTGCACCGCTCCCAGCACATTAACCCCCGCGATGCTGCGATCGAAGTCGATCGCAGCATTGCGGTGGCAAGGGGAGGTGATCGCAGATACTCACCTCCTCTTCCGGCTTCCAGCGCTGACTGCCGCGGCTTCCAGGAAGTTGCCATGACGACCCGATGTCGTCATGACAACATCCGGGTCACCAGACAGCAGGAAGATTTTTTGGACATGCGCAGTGCATCTCCAAACAATCTTCTCCCTGTCCAGCGCTGACAGTCTGCATGACTCAGGGATGGTGCTGCATTCCTGTGCCATGCAGGCGATCAGAGAAAAAAAAGTGAAAGTCCCACAGTGGGACAAAGTAATAAAGTATTAAAACTATCAGAAAGTGAAAAAAAAATAAAAAAAAAATTGTAAAAATATTTAAAAAAAAATAAAAAAAATAATCCACCAAAAATAAAAATATAATGTACCCATCAATAAATATTATTAGAAAAAAAACAATAAAAGTACACATATTTGGTATCGCCGCGTCCGGAACAACCTGACCTATAAAACTGTCCCACTAGTTAACCCCTTCAGTGAACACGGTAAAAAAATAAATGAAAAACGAAGCAAAAAAACAATGCTTTATCACCATACCGCCAAACAAAAAATGGAATAACACACGATCAAAAAGACAAATATAAATAAAAATTGTACCGCTGAAAACGTCATCTCGTCCCGCAAAAAACAAGCCACCATACAGCTCCATCAGCCGAAAAATAAAAAAGTTATAGCTCTCAGAATAAAGCTATGCTAAAATATAATTTTTTCTATAAAATTGCTTTTATTATGTAAAAGTGCAAAACATAGAAATACGATATAAATGTGGTACCGCTGTAAACGTACTGACCCGAAGAATAAAGCTGCCTTATCAATTTTACCAAACGCGGAACAAAATAAATAAAAAAAAAAAAAATTCCTGAATTGTTGGTTTTTGTTTATTCTGCCTCCCAAAAATCGGAATAGAAAGCGATCAAAAAATGTCACGTGACTGAAAATGGCACCAATAACAACGTCAACTCATCCCGCAAAAAACAAGCCGTCACATGACTGTCTGTCAAAATCTGGAAAAATTATAGCTCTCAAAATATGGCGATGCAAAAACTAGATTTTACAAAAAATGCGTCTTTTAGTGTGTGACAGCTGTCAGTCATAAAAACCCCATATGATTCTGGTATCGCTGTAGTCTCACCGACCCGAAGAATAAGGTCGTCTAATCACTTTTACCGCATGAGGAACGGCGTAAAAAATAAACTCTCAGGTTAGGGTTGTGCTAGGGTTAGGGTTGTGCTAGGGTTAGGGTTGTGCTACGGTTAGGGTTGTGCTACAGTTAGGGTTGTGCTAGGTTAGGGTTGTGTTAGGGTTAGGGCTGGGGTTGGGGTTGTGATGGGGTTGGGATTTTTTTCAAAAGTAAGAAAAAAAGATGACGATATGGCGACTAGTGTTGAGCGCAAGTGCTCGCTACTTGAGTTTGCATCGGGTGTTCTGGTATGCATTGAGTATCATGGGTATTTGAGTGACATGCTCGAGTCTCCGCCCCATATGCTTCACGGCCCCAAAAACTTTGCGGGGATTGCCTGCCATGCACGAGCGATCCCCACATGTTTTTTTTTGGGTGTCTAATAACCGTGAAACATCCGGGCGGGGACTCGAGCATGTCACTCGAGCACACGCAGTAGATGGTGCATACCTGAGTACCCGATGCAAACTCAAGTAGCGAGCACTTGCGCTCAAGACTAATGACAACTTATTCAATATGATGACCTAATGTTATCAAATTCTGTGTCGTACCTCTGGGTTCAAAATGTTCACTATACACCTTAATAAAATCCTTGAGGGGTATAGTTTCCAAAATGGGGTCACTTGTGGGGGAGCTCCACTGTTTAGGTACATCAGGGGCTCTCCAAACGCGACATGGTGTCCGCTAACAAATTGAATGGAAAATCGGCTCAAATTGTTAGCGGACGCCATGTTGCGTTTGGAGAGCCCCTGTGTGCCCAAACATTGGAGCTCCCCCACAAGTGACCCCATTTTGGAAACTAGACCCCCCAAGGCACCTATCTAGATGCATAGTGAGCACTTGGAACCCCCAGGTGCTTCACAAATTGATTCATAAAAATGAAAAAGTGTTTTTTTTTTCACTTTTTCATTTTTTTACGAATCAATTTGTGAAGCACCTGGGGGTTCCAACTGCTCACTATGCATCTAGATAGGTGCCTTGGGGGGTCTAGTTTCCAAAATGGGGTCACTTGTGGGGGAGCTCCAATGTTTGGGCACACAGGGGCTCTCCAAACGCAACATGGCGTCCGCTAATTATTCAAGCAAATGTTACAATCAAAAAGTCAAATGGTGCTCCTTCCCTTCCGAGCCCTGCCCTGTGCCCAAACAGTGTTTTTTCCCTCATATGGGGTATCTGCGTGCCCAGGGGAAATTGCGCAACAAATTTTGGGGTCCATTTTTTCTTGTTACCCCTGTGAAAATAAAAGAAATTGGTCTAAAGTAACATTTTTGTGAAAAAAGTTAAATGTTCATTTTTTTCTTCCACATTCCAAAAATTCCTGTGAAGCACCTGAAGGGTTAATAAACTTATTGAATGTGGTTTTGAGCACCTTGAGGGGTGCAGTTTTTAGAATGGTGTCACTTTTGGGTATTTTCTGTCATAAAGGCCCCTCAAAGTGACTTCAAATATGATGTGGTCCCTAAAAAAATGGTTTTGTAAGTTTTGTTGGAAAAATTAGAAATCGCTGGTCAACTTTTAACCCTTATAGCTCCCTAACAAAAAAATATTTTGGTTCCAAAATTGTGCTGATGTAAAGTAGACATGTGGGAAATGTTATTTATTAACTATTTTGTGTGACATATCTCTCTGATTTAAGGGCATGAAAATTCAAATTTTGAAAATAGCAAAATTTTCACAATTTTTGCCAAATTTAAGTTTTTTTCACACATAAACGCAAGTGATATCGAAGAAATTTTACCACAACCATGAAGTACAACATGTCACGAAAAAACATTCTCAGAATCAGGGGGATCCGTTGAAGCGTTCCAGAGTAATTACCTCATAAAGTGACAGTGGTCAGAATTGTAAAAATTGGCCTGGTCATTAACGTGCAAACCACCCTCGGGGGTTAAGGGGTTAAGTGATAAATTTACTGTAGCACAGATTCACCTCAGCTAAAAGTCTAGACCCTTAGATCAGGAATAGGACAGACATTTATAGGACATTTCATAACTTTCCCAAATTCTTATGAAAAAATATTCCCCCCAAACAGCATTGAACTATTGTACCCAATTTATTATATATATTTTATACCACAATAGACACCGACTCTGACTCCTCAGCCCCGCTTTCACCGCACTTGGAATTTTCTCCCAGCTTTCCAGTGCATCACATGAAAGAATGAATGTTGTAATTTAAAAATACAACACGTCCCGCAGAACACAAGCTCTCACACGGCTATATTGGCGGGAAAAAATAAAAAAAAAAAGTTATGGCTCTGGGAAGAAGGGGAGGAAAAAAAAAAAAAAAAAAACAGAAAATAGCCATGGCGTGAAGGAGTTAATCATGGAATGAAAAAAAAATTCCCTCAAAAATTAGATGTAACATGTACACAGCACACAAAAAAAGAGGAAATCCGTCTCTCTAGTACATGATCGGAGGCAGCAGGATGGAGGACAGTATACAGCACTGGAGCTGTAAAGCCCTGCCGTGAGGGGACGCACTGACTAGAATCCCCCAGCAGCAGTGGCTCTGACTTTACGAATGTTTCTTATATTCAGTGTAGGTATATAATAATAATAATTTTTATAGCGCCAACATATTCCGCAGCACTTTACAAATTTTAGGGGGGACATATACAGACAATACAGAATAAGCATATCTCATATCGAAAGGAGTGAGGGCCCTGCTCGCGAGCTTACAGTCTATGAGGAAGTGGGGGAGACACAAAAGGTAAAATATACACATATTGTATAATGCAGCCTTGATATACTGAATAGGATAAATAATAATACATGGACTGGTCGCCAGCCAGTATGTGTGCAGTCCTGACAGAGGCTATTAAGTGCATGGATGGTATGAACCTGAAATTGAAGATTTTAATATGGGGGAAAACTGGGATAGACAGATAGTGTGTGGAGGCGATACTCCAGTCTAAAGAAATGTGTTTTTAGGGTCCGCTTGAAACTGTGGGTATTGGGAATTAATCTAATTGTCCTGGGTAATGCATTCTAAAGAATTGGCGCAGCACGCAAGAAATCTTGGAGACGGGAATGGGAAGTTTGGATTATGGAGGATTTTAGTTTTAAGTCATTGGCAGAACGGAGGGCACGTGTAGGGTGGTAGACTGAGACAAGGGAGGAGATGTAAGGGGGTACTGAAGCATGGAGTTGTGACATAAGCAATCTATAAAGACGCACCATCAAAAGTACTGTAAAAGTACTGTAAAATTATGACGTGGGACATCATGGGGACTATTGTGTATTGTAAACTACTGGGTGACTGAAAATGCTTCCACTAGAATAGGAATCAGTCAGCAAACTACAGGGAAAAAGCTGAAATATCAATGTTTTATACGCCACCTGCTGGTCAAACTGTACATTGCAGTTACTTTTCCCGTACAGTTACATTTTGTTTTGTGTAAACTGTCTACAACTAAAATAAAAACAGAAAAACACATTACAGTATGAATACTGTACATCAATTATCATGTAAAAAATAAATAATGGTAAAATTGCCCCACATAAAGATGGCTGAATCAGGGTGTCACGTGATGTTTTAGCGCTCGACTCTATTAAGCAGTAGACATCAATTATTCAAATGCACAGCCCGCCCTATCTGGGGCCTTTCAAGGAGCGTGCCCTCAGTCTGGCTGTCTTTGTCGTGCCTGATTATTAAAATGTATCGGAACTACACTTAGAACAGATCTATTACTATGATGTAAATACGTTGTACGTTTACGGCAGGAATGTTTGAGAATAATCCTTCTTCCAGGCATATGATGGTTATTGCTACTTCTCTTTACAAAACCAGAACAGGCGCTAGTTGGGACACGTCAGCCTGTTATACTAACGTACAGGACGCGAAAAGCGCGCTCAGCTTGAACGTGAGGTGCCGGTCCCGCGCTCTGGTGAGTGTGTACCCGTGCGCCGCTGACACATGACGTTATTACCGGCAGCTCATGGTGGTGAATGCTTGTTGCATTGTTATACTCTTGTGTTTTCTAAGCAGCGGCTTCCCAGGTAACATAAACCTCACCTAGATAAGTAGCGGGTGATGGGTCAGTCATCACTGTTCGCATAGCGATGTCCCCAGACCCCTGAATGGCAGGTCACGTGACCCGTTAGGCACTTGTTTATAAGAATATAATACATTTTATGTAATTGTATCAGCAGTGATATTACTATGGAGGGACCCTGTCTCACCTTCCCCAGCCCCTCTTATCTGATAGAAAATTGTACTTTTACCTAGCAATGCCATTTACCAAAAGGGGGAAAAAAACCTGCATCATCTGAGGTACCATGAAATAACCACCACAGGCAGTGATCGGCTACAGTGGTCATGTGCAGGGCATAGCAGGCAGTCCCAGTGATTGGCTGCAGTGGTCCTGTGCGCAGCATAACTGCTCCGATGCTACAAAAGCTTCCTCATTCCTTACCCGCCCTTGAGAAAGCGGTTTTACCGCGAAACGCGCGTCGGGCTCCGTATTACCACCACCCTTTCTTCTTTCCCCCTCCTTTCCATTGTGACTGGGAGTTCCTTCTACAGGTAACATACTCCTCTTTATAAATTTTGCCCTGATATTTGGTTAATGTTGGTGCGCCCCCTTGATATATAGCAATATTTTGCTCTGCCACATTGAGTACCCTTTTACCTGACATAGTGAAATGCTTGTATTATATTTAGCACATTTATGGCTTCCCCTCTTTATGTTTTATGTTCTATCTTGGGCTAGTGTGCAATTTTACCAAGGGCTATAATCTTTGTCCTATTAGTGCATATATTGGAGTACTAGTATGTTCCTACTCGGTTACCTCTTACCTACAATTTGTCTGGTCTTAATATTTATCTCTTTACATATGTTTAATAAAGACACTCTTTTTGCAATGATATGCTGAGCTTTCCTCCTCTTTTTTATGTTTTCAGCGTGCGTTTGGACGGATGCCCGCCATTTGGCTGGCTACCCGCCCACTCTTTCGTAGCTATATGTGGCTTTTTTCTGTATTATTAAGAGGCTTCCTCATGTAGAGCCGGCTGTCAGTCAGTGCTGAGGGCGCAATAATAGTGGCTGCTCACTATGTACAGAGTGATGACTGAACTTTTTTTTTACATGATCAGACAACCCCGTTAAAGGGATCCTAACGCTGTAGACTTTTCTTCTGTATGTCAGGGGTGGGCAATTAATTTTCCCGAGAGGCCAGATGAGACCGTGACTGTTGTGGAGGGCCGAACCACTAGGCTGAAATTAATTCTGCTCAATATTAAAATATTACTGGTATAATTATTTTATATTGTATCATTTCATATTGGGCAGAATTAAGTATGCTGACATCCCCCTATAAACCGTAAGGGCTCACAGTATGAGCCCTCACATAGCCTCTCTATATACAATATGAACCTTCACAGCCCCTATATACAGTGTATGAGCGCCACACAGCTTCATGTATACACTGTTTCAGCTGTCTCAGTCCACGGGGTGCTTTTTGTCCAGGTCTCTTGTATGTGACTGCAGAATCATGATAGTGTGCGCAGTGCACACAATCACATCCTCTGCATTTTTCGTGTAGGCAGCGTCGCGATGACTACTCTCATCTGGATTTTCTCAATAGAAGAGAATTGAGAGAGGTGCAAGAGCACAGTCCGCACTTGACCGCAAGTATACAAATCACATACATGTAGTCACATGACCGCCTATCTGCGGGAGTACAGGGGAATTTGTCAGTGTGCAGACTTTTCTTCTGTGACCTGACAGCCCCTTTAATGGTGGTACTTGCATATACATGAGAATGCCAGCGCTTGGCTGCTGTTCTCCTGTGACCACTTATCACAGCAGTATAAGTGAAAGACTGGCAAGGTCCAGAGCTGTTGGGGAATTACCTGATGAGAGTAAATGAATATTTTTCATCTTACAGTGCACTAGTCCCTATTTTAGTAACATTTTCTAAATGATGGACAACCCCTTTATCCCATGTGATTGCATCCACCAATGCTCATCATATGTACATAATTCCTTTTTTCTCTTCCAGGTAGAGCAGGCTCAAAGATGCACATCAAGTCCATTATCATTGAAGGGTTTAAGTCCTACGCTCAGAGGACAGAGATCAATTGCTTTGATCCACTTTTCAATGCGATCACTGGACTTAATGGCAGCGGCAAGTCCAATATTCTGGATTCTATTTGCTTCCTTCTTGGCATCTCCAATCTTACCCAGGTAACATATGGACTGGTGGAGATATAACCTCCCCCCGATATTGTTACTTGAGAGAATTTCCAGTAACAATATCATCGTTTGATTGGTATTACATTTTTTTTTAGGTAAGAGCCTCCAACTTGCAGGATCTTGTGTATAAAAATGGTCAAGCTGGAATAACGAAAGCTACAGTATCTATAACGTTTGAGAATCTTGACAAAAAGCAGAGCCCTCTAGGATTTGAGGCACATGATGAAATTACTGTGACAAGACAGGTGAGTAAGGTTTTTCGCTGCATCTGCCCTCAATATTTTTTTTCTTCTTTAACTGCTTCTGGGCTGCTAATAGGCAATACAGGTCCAGGCAGTCCACTCTTCCCCCTACACTGACATTCTAAAACGTCAATGGAGTCTAATCAGATTTCACAAGATCGTGAAGCTATGGGGCAAGGAGTCGGCTGTCACATGTAGCCAGTCTTCCCAGAGAGAACATGGACATAATTTATCACCATATTTACCATCTCTTTCTCTATTCACAATGCTGAATCAGTACTATGTATACCGATTACTAAGCACTTGCCCTGCTTCCTCCTGTTTCCCCTTTGGAAAAAACATGTTCAATATATTGAAATAATTTCTAAAAGGAAACAAAATGTAAAATGTTTTTAGCGGTTCTTTGGTCATAAAAACAATTTGAAAAACACATTTCCTAGATTTCCCCCCAATATGAACAAAAAAACAAACAAAAAAAACTTTGACATAAAAATGAATCCCCATGTGTCACGAAAAAGAGGCAAAAATCATTTTTATAGTTAGAGTGGTTAAAAGTGCATGTGCGATAACACCCGTAAATGTCCCTGGATAGGAAAGGTGATACATGACCCGGTTATGAATTGGTTAAACTACTCTTAATATCCATTATTTTTTTTTCCTCTTAGGTTGTCATTGGTGGTAGAAATAAATATTTAATCAATGGAGTCAATGCAAACAATACTCGTGTGCAAGATCTTTTCTGTTCTGTTGGTCTGAACGTCAATAATCCTCATTTTCTCATTATGCAGGTATGTACTGTTACGCACATTAGGTGATTGCTACAACTGTTTTTTGTTTTTCTACATGGATTATAACAATAGACCGGGTAACGGAAGGGCCTCAACATGAATGGTTCTAAGGAATATCTGAGGTTGATCACTGATGACCCCTTTAACTGTACTCCTACATTTATACTTTAACCAAATTTAAAATACATCACTCTAATACTTCTGTAATTAACAATATAAAAATAGAGAAAAAGTAGTCTGGAGTGAGGAAAACTAAAGACAAGAAGTAGAGAGTAAAGGAAGATATTAAGTGTAGGAATGCCTAATTTAACCAGACTACTAGGTCTGGGCATTCTCTGTGCATAATCCAATGTGCCCAGGTATTATATTCTTTTTCTGAACTGACTGAGATTTGGCCTATTAATTGTTCCATTCTAAGGGTGTTGTTAAGTTCTGGAATAAATTCAGTGCATGAGGGTTTCCTTTTTTTCCCCAGTACCTTGGAATCCATTTCCTAGCCATAGTAAGGAGGTACCTGAGCAGACCTTTTTTAAATCCAGAGAGTGAAATATCACTCGGGCATAGTAGAGCTAGTTCCATTGAGGGTTGTGACCTGTTCATTGAAAGCTTGTTAAATAATTCAAATACTGCTTCCCAGAATTGTTTGTGGGCATGACCACCATATGTGTACATACTTGCCTTTCTTCTCCTTTGTACATCTCCAGCAAATATCTGAAGCTGAGGGGTATATGGAGCAAATAGTCGAGGGACATTTGTACCATCTTGATAAGGGTATGTGCCCACGTTGCAGAAATGAAGCAGAACATTTCTGCTTCATTTCCGCATGTCCTCTCCTGGAAAAACGCTTGCGGAATTTGGCAAGCGTTTTTCGCGCGTTTATGATGCGTTTGGGACATGCGGAATTGCCTTGCGTTTTTTATTGCATTGACAAGGCAATTCTGCATGCGTAAACACAAAATTAATAGACATGCTGCGGATTTTTGAGCGCAGCATACACGCTGCGGAAAAATCCGCAGCATGTGTTTTCCGCAGCATGTGCATAGAACTTGCGGATTCTCATTGGGGACCATGGGGGGCGGATTATCAAGCGTTTCACAAGTGTTTACGCTGCGGAAATTCCGCAGCATATACGCTTGTAAAACGCTACGTGGGCACATACCCCTAAGACCTTGTACTTCCTCTCCTGTGACAGTGAGCAGAGTGAAGACTTATGTGTAAATAGAAGAATATTAGAACGTTCTTCAGTAGAAAGAGGTCTCCCCAACTTTCTCCCCCAATTTGAATAAAATGAAGGGGGATTGTTAGTGGTAAGGTAATATTGAAATAACCCATATAGCAAGTAGATGGCATGTCCCAGAGAGTCCCCTGCCAGACAAAGACCTTCAAAGGGAGTGAGAGGCCAAAAATGTCAGTCTGTGAAAATTGTCAGTTTCATGATAATTGGTAGTACTATAATGCTTTTCTTAACGTTTTATATACTTTGTCGTACCTGCTCGTATTCAGTCATAGGGGTGTGATTCTCACATTCAGTCATGGGCGGGCGCCGCATTCAGCTAGTGCCACCCATGACATTTGAATATTGCTCCTGGCAAGTTCTAGGTTTGTGGGGCGCATTTGCACACGTCGGGCCGCTGGTCCAGAGCGTGTGCAGTGAGGCTGTGTGATTACCGGCTTCAGTGCGCACGCGCTGTGACCTGTGGCTCCCGCGCAGTCAGTGTATCTTGCGGTCACCGCTACAGTGTCACACCACATGCGGCACCCGCCCATGACAGAATCTGAGAATCTCACCCCTATGACTGAATACGAGCAGGTAGGACAAAGTATATAAAACATTATAAAATCCTTATACTACCACCGATTTTAATGAAAACAGCTTGTTAGTGATGCACATTGCATCACTAACAAACCAATGGGGGCAGTGATGATAGTAACAGGTTCCCTTTACAGTTACTTAGGGAACCAAATTTATGCAATTCAGATATGTTTGGTGGGCTTTTAGTGGGAAACTTTGTATAGGAGGAGGTCATCTGCAAATGGACCTAACTTATGATCTCTTGATTTGGCGTGTGATTCCCTTAATTGATTTGGATAGCCACAGCTAAATGCTCCATGGTTTGCATGTATAGTAAAGGTGATAAGGGGCTGTGCTGCTATTCTTTGTAACATGATCTCTTGCATTTCAAGATTCCCAAGGACCTGGAACATGAACTCCCAGTGCTCCCTGTCGAATGGCTTTTTTTAGCATCGATTGCCAGGATGCACATGGGGGTCCCCCTTCTCATAGCCCCATCCACATATGATAGTCATTATGGTGTTATCTCTTGCTTCCAGACCAGGCACAAATCCTACCTGATCTTGATCTACCAACATTGATAGGAGGGACCGCAGTCTGTTTGAAATCAGCTCTGCATACAGTTTGATATCTATCTATGTTGACATTTATGTAATTATTTTATAAAACTGTTCTCCCAATATAAAAGATCTTAGCCCCAGCTCCAAACTCTGACATCCACATCCCTGCCCTTCTACCGTCAGTCTCATGACCATGGTTTTCTAATGTTCTGTCAATCTCAGATTACTTGGTTTGTATTTATAATGGTTTATTAGTATTTTATTGCAAAAGTTCAGGTCTTGATTTTACAGCATAAGTTATAAAGTATATTTCATAGTGCTTTCCAAGTCAATATCGCATCTACCTGATTTATTTTTTCTATTCATTTGTAGGGCAGGATAACAAAGGTTTTGAATATGAAGCCTCCAGAGGTAACTATATGGTTCTCTATGGTAATTTTAGAACAGGTTTGCAACTACTGGTGTGACTCGTGGCCATATCACAACCACAACAGAATTTTTCTAGGCAATGCTCGTAGGAGTGATTGAATTGAAAATGCAATTTTGTGTTGTTTTGTTTTTTTTTTTTTTCTCATTCATTTCTTGTGGTGAAATTTTTACATATTAATTTCAGTTGGGAAAACATAAAGGGGCTCTGTCAGAACAGAATAACTGTTCAAACCAAGTACAGATGCTTGGTGCACCCTTGGTGTGGCCAAACATTTAAGTGCACCTGCTTATTTTTCATTTATCTCCACCCTTCTTTTGCCAGAGCTGTCAAGTTGAAGAAGGGGTGGGGGAGATAGAGGGAAAACTAGTAGGTGCACTTAAATGTTTGGCCTGCCGTGAAGCACCTATGCTTTGTTTGAACAGTCATTCTGTGCGGACAGGCCCTCCTCAAAACTTCAACTTGGCCTTACAATCTTGTTTTCAAACTGGTGATGTTATTAAAAAATTTTGATTTATTTTCTTAATTTTTTTTTTTTGCTTATTTTCAATATATTTTTTTTATGACTTTCAATTTGTCTCAAATTCTCAATGAAGTTTTATTTTATATAGATTCTAGCTATGATAGAAGAAGCTGCAGGCACCCGAATGTATGAATGCAAAAAAATGGCTGCCCAAAAAACTATTGAGAAAAAGGAAGTCAAGCTGAAGGAAATCCAGACGGTAAATAGTGGTAGCCTTGCTAAGTCTGAGCAGATTTTTAACAAGGGATTTGAAAGTTATTCTGGGTAATTATAACATTTTGCAACACGCATAAAAAAATTTTTTTTTCTTTTAGATTCTGGATGAAGAAATCACCCCAACTCTCCATAAACTTAAGGAGGTAATTATAGTGATTACTTCCCGGTTAACAGATTATAGCTAATGGAATAGTGTAGAAGGGGTGTCTGAGCTTTTTATTCAAGATATAACTTGAAATGAATCCTGACATTCAGAAAAACATAGTTAAGTGACATAGCACTTGCGTAGCAAAAATATGAACAAATACAAAGCCTTCTTTATTGGATCGCCCATAGTCTTTAAAGGGAATGTATCCTCAAAAAAAAAAAATGAAACAACTTAAAAAATGTTAATATTTTAAATAAGTTTTGATATTTTCAGCCAGGGCTGTGGAGTTGGTAAGCCAAACCTCCAACTCCTCAATTTCCCTGACTTTTGAATCGGAATCCACAGCATGTCCCCTCTACTGATCATGTACATAAAGTGGAGCACAGATTCATCGCAAATAATAGCCAAGTTCCTTAGATCAGGAACAGAACAGACATTTATAGAACATTTCCTAAATTCTTATAAAAACATTTACAGCACATCCTGCGTTGTACTACCCAATTTATTATATATTTTACGAGTCTGTCCATTTTATACCGACTGCACCAAAATGGACACAGACTCCATAGCCCTGTTTTCAGCATTTAAACTCTAAAGAGGAAGCTGCTGCTGACATTAGTGATGAAAACCTAGTGTACTGCGAGCTCACATTACCACTGCTGTAAATGAGGGCGGGGTTTGCGCCATGTGTCTGGTGTCATTCCTCCTCTTTTGGGTGTTTGCTGGATGAAGTTTTGGATCACAGTGCAGCACTATTTTCTTGGTGACTGCAATGTGATTACTGACGTGTAGACATTGCCAATAAAGACCACTGGCAGGACCAATTTTTAGCTTTCTTGGTAGAAGTAGAGGCCAAAATTGAAATGGTTCTCCTCCTGCAGTGCAATAAGAACATGTAGTGAATAAACGCAATTCCTCCATTTCCTTGTGTGATAAAAACTTCCTAATAACATGATTCTCCAGGTCAGTATGATTGTGGCAAGGACAAACTTGCATAGTTTTTTATTTGATAAAGAAAATGTTTTTATGGCACCATTTTCTGAAGCCAGTAATTTTTTTATTTTTCATTTGATGGCAGTGCTTTAGGGTTTGTTGTTCAACGTGGTGAGCTGAAGTTTTTATCAGTACAATTTTGACGTACATAAGATGTGTTGAGTTTTTTTTTTTAAATTATTTTATATTGCATTGTTTTAGGGCGGTGTGGTGAACGAAAATCTGCAATTCTGCCATTTTTGGTATTTTTCGGTGTATGGCATTTCCTGTATTGGGCAGTTCATTATAGACTTGAGTTTTACAGATACAGCAATACCAACTATATTTTTACTTATTTCTTTTTTTTTTAAATGGTAAAAAAAAAATAACATATTTTTGTATTGCCACAACTGTAAACGTTCAATCTTTCCGTCTTGGCACACATGACCGTATAAATAAAAATGTCAACTCGGCATGCAAAAACAAGTCCTCACACGGATCCTTTGACGAAAAATATAAAAGTTACACGCCTGAGAATGGTTACACAAACCAAATAGTTTGTTTTTCTTTCACAAAGTTCTGATTTTTTTTTTTTTTGACTACTATAATATAAATTATATATTGTATTACTCTGTCGCCTCATTGGGGGACACAGGACCATGGGTGTTATGCTGCTGTCCACTAGGAAGCGACACTATTCACAATCTGAAAAAGATTAACCGTGGCTCCTCCTCTGCAGTATACACCCCTGGACGGCATCAGCCTTCTCTAGTTTTTGCTTAGTGTCGCATAGGAGGCACACCTAAAACTTTTACTCCGTTTTCACCGACGGGATTACAGATGAAGAAAAGTGGGTCTACTGCGAGACTCCCGGCATGGCTCCTTCCTCGGCCCCTTATTTACGGGGTGCACGGTTGAAGTCGAGATGGCTATTCCTCATGTCGCTCCTTCCCCAGCCCCTCGGGAGCTGGTTCGTAGTTGAGACCTTCCCCAATTCACTTTGGTTTCTGGGTTGATGTCGAGGCGAGGATATAGCCCCCTGATGCTGACAGCAGCACCTCCCTAATCCCCCCCTGGGGGTATTAGATTGAAACGCCTCAGGTAGGGCCTGTACAGGCAGCATCTCCCAGCAGCCAGCACACTACGGCTGAATCCAGGGACCCCAGCCCTGCTGCGGGCTCCTGTCTGGGCCGGGGGGAGTGCAGGCAGGCATGACACAACAGAGGTACAGGCCTCCCTGCGCCCTGTTTCTGCGGCAGCACCAGCTCTGGTGCCTCAGGGGGACTCTTCACAGGCCCCCCCCCCCCTTCCGCTTATACCCCACCGCTATCCTGCCTTTAAATCTGGGGGGTCCGGTTCAGATCCGGACTTCCACGCCGGCCTGGAGTCCCTTTGGGCATCAGGCATCTGATTTAGGCCGTGGCTTCGGCCTAGCCGTAGCCGCCACCTCCTCTCCCCGGCCCGCCCCCCCGGATGACAAATATGACACTCTACAGCGTCCTAGAGGGGGCAGATCGAGACTGAAAGGGCGAGATTTCACACAGTTCTGCTGCCCTTTTCAGCTCTCCGCCCCCTTCTTTCTTAACTTTATTCCGGCAGCCATTATCTGCTGCAGGATAAGGGAAGACCAGCCAGTCTCCAGGGGGGCACAGGACTGTGGATCTTCGGCGCTGGAACTAGGGGCACACTGGTGGGATAAGATCACAGCTGGAGTTCTTCCTCGGCTGTGAGTCCATTATTCCTTATAGGCTCCTCTGCATAGCCACCCCAGTGCACTATGCTGGGCTCAAGGTCCAAGAGAACCAGGCAGGACTGCTATTATGCACTCTGTACAGCCTGCAGCAATACTCTCCCCAGTGGCAGCATGTACCCGCACTGCCAGGACTGCATCCAAACTACTGTGCCAGAGCCCCAAGAAGCCCCTGCCAATGCTTCGGTGTCTAATGCCACGCCGGAATGGGTCACTCAGATGTCGCAATCTATGACACAGTCTATAGATAACCTAACCTCCACATTGCTTCAGGCTCTGCAGAGTCATGCCTCGGCTATTAACACTACCCAGCAAAGGGAAGGCTCGACTCAGGGACATGACGACCCGGGCACATCCACGTCTAGGTCAGGACGCAAGCGGACCC
This sequence comes from Phyllobates terribilis, assembly GCF_046119375.1. NCBI lineage: Eukaryota > Metazoa > Chordata > Amphibia > Anura > Dendrobatidae > Phyllobates > Phyllobates terribilis. Next base: position 70,418,389 of record NW_027362761.1, on the reverse strand, counting down.
ACAGGTCACTTTCATCTGCGTCATCCCATAGCACACGGTCATCCCCTTCTAGGGAGACACACCATAGTTCCAGGTCATCTAGACCGTCCCCTACCAGGGACAAACAATGCAGTTCTCCGCAGCGATCCCCGACCAGAGAAGGCCTCCACCCCGGTTCACCCAGCAGGAGACTCCTTAGCAATACACAGGATTCGGAAGGCATCTGTGATTCCGACTCAGACAAGGAAACTGAAGGGTCCCTGATCCCAATCCCCCCCCTAGCAAATACAGCGCTAGTTGAGGACGTAATCTCGTCCATCCATCGGGTGCTGGACATTTCTGATCCGCCCCCGGAGGCACCACAACACAAGATTTCCTTTGAAGGAGTTCTGAAGCCGCCTAAGGTCTTCTTTGACCACCCAGAGTTTGTCGATCCTTAAAAAGCAGTTCTCACAGCCTGAGAAGAAGTTTACCAATCGCAAATATCTGGAGGCGCGGTACCCCTTCCCACAGGAGGCCACCAAGGAATGGACAGATCCACCCGAAGTGGATCCCCCAGTCTCTAGGCTAGCAGCACAGTCACTCCTTTCACTGCCAGATAGCTCAATCCTCAGGGACGCAGCAGACCGGCAGGTAGAACGCATAGCTCGTTCAATTTTCGAGGCCGCAGGGGCCTCCCTGGCTCCCGCGTTCGCTTCAGTTTGGGCTGCCAAGGCCATCCTGGCTTGGGCCCAAAATTTACAAGCTGGCCTACAAGTATCTGCTCCTGAGCTGTCGGACCAAGCGGTTCAAATAGCAGTTGTAGCAGATTACATGCTTCATGCAGCTCTGGATAGCATCAAACGCCATCACGATTCGGCGTATCCTCTGGCTGCGGGAATGGAAAGCAGACGCAGCCTCCAAGAAGTCCCTCTCGCACCTCCCGTACCTCAGTGGTCAACTTTTTGGTGAACAGTTGGACACGATGATATCCAACGCCACCGGGGGTAAGAGTACCTCCCTCCCCCAACTGAAACCCAAATGCACTTACAAGAAGCGTAACCAAACTCTATTCCGATCCTTTCGGAACTCTTCGGGCTGGTCCGTCTCGCGGCCAGCACAAAATAACAACCGCTCCCCACACAGGGACAACTCGCGGTCGACGCAAAAGTTGGACAAGACCTGGCAGTCAAAAGCAGGCCAGTCAAAGTTCAAAGGAGGAAAATCTCCGACTTCTTCCTCATCATGACTCACGGACTCCGGAAGACACCCCACCTGTAGGCGGCCGACTTTTGCTCTTTCATCAAGTCTGGCTGCCTAATACAGAAGACAGGGTGGGTCAGGGAACTAGTGTCTTCGGGATACAAGATAGAGTTCACTTCCAACCCACCAAACAGACTTTCTTTCTGTTCCCCCCAAAACCGCCAGCCAAGGCTCGTGCCTTCCGCCAAGCGGTCTTCTCGCTTCTTCAAGCAGGAGTCATAGTACCGATCTCCGCGGCCGAACGCTTCCGGGGGTTCTACTCCAATTTATTCGTAGTCCCCAAGAAAGGAGGCGGCTTACGGCCCATACTGGACCTAAAACAGCTCAACAAATATGTACGGGTACGTCACTTCCGCATGGAGTCCCTTCGGTCCATCATTGCGTCCATGGAGAAGGGAGAATTTCTCGCCTCCATAGACATATAAGACGCATACCTGCATATACCAATTGCACCCGCCCATCAGAGATTTCTCAGGTTCGCAATCGACCAGGACCACTACCAGTTCGTGGCTCTCCCGTTCGGAGAGCAGAGCAGGACACTGCTCCCAGAGTGTTTACCGAAGTCATGGCAGCCACCATGGACGTCCTGCACTCCAGAGGCATAGTAGTCGTTCCATACCTGGACGATCTCCTTATCAAGGCTCCCACCTTCAAGGACTGCGAGCTCAGCGTCTCAATCACAATCAACATTCGAAGTCGCCTGGGCTGGTTAGTCAACCTACAAAAGTCATCACTAACCCCGAGTCAGTCTCTGACCTTCCTGGGAATGCTATTCAACACCTTCAGGGGTCTAGTGCTCCTTCCCAAGGACAAGGCACTTCCTCTCCGTCTAGCAGTTCGCACTCTCCTCAGCAAACCCCCTCGATCTCTCCGGTTTGCCATGAGAGTCCTTGGCAGAATGGTGGCGGCAATAGAAGCGGTCCCATTTGCCCAGCTTAACCTCAGGCCTCTCCAACTTGCCATCCTCAAGTCATGGGACAGGAACCCTTTTTCTCTCGACAGGAAGTTCCTGCTGACGTCGTCAACCAGGAGGTCCCTGCACTGGTGGCTCAAGCCAACTTCACTAACAAAGGGGAAATACTTTCTCACGGGTCAATGGAAGGTTCTGACCACTGACGCGAGCCTGACGAGTTGGGGTGCGGTACACCTACACTACAGAGCACAGGGCAAGTGGTCCCCAGTGGAAGCGACCATGCCCATCAACATCTTGGAAATTCGTGCCATCCTCCTGGCATTGAGAGCCTTCCATCACTTACTGGCAGCCTCTCACATCGGAGTACAGTCGGACAATGCCACGGCTGTGGCATATGTGAATCACTAAGGGGGAACCCGCAGTGCCCAGGCGATACGAGAAGTGACACACACATTCTCCACTGGGCGGAAGACACAGGTTCAGTTCTCTCTGCGGTCCACATTCCGGGTGTGGACAACTAGGAAGCAGACTTCCTCAGCCGGCAAGGAATGGACTCGGGAGAATGGTCTCTCCATCCCGAAGTTTTTCGACAGATCTGCCATCACTGGGGGACTCCGGACGTGGACCTAATGGCATCCCATTTCAATGCCAAGGTCTCCAACTTCATTGCCAGGACACACGACCTGCAGGCGCTAGGAGCGGATGCCCTGGTTCAGGACTGGACCCAGTTCCAGCTCCTGTACATTTTTCCACCTCTCCCCCTGATATCCAGAGTGGTGAGGAAGATCAAGCAAGAGGGAGTTCCAACCATCCTAATCGCACCGGACTGGCCCAGACGTACATGGTACGCCGACATCGTACAGCTCACAGCAGACGTCCCTTGGCGTCTCCCCGACCGCCCGGATCTTCTGTCACAAGGCCCGTTCTACCACCAGAACTCAGGGGCCCTCAATTTGACGACGTGGCCATTGAGACCTGGGTTTTAACCCAGTCAGGGTTCTCGCCGGACGTCATTGGAACCAACAGGGCACGGAAGCCAACCTCTGCTAAGATTTATTACCGTACCTGGAAAGCCTTCTTTACCTGGTGCGAATGTTGTGGCCAGACCCCATTCCCTTATTCCCTCCCCAGGGTACTTGGGTTTCTCCAATCGGGTCTGGAGGCCAGACTGTCCCTGGCCTCCCTTAAGAGCCAGGTGTCAGCTCTCAGTGCTTTTTCAGAGGTGCATTGCTAACAAGCCGCAAGTAATCACATTTCTTCAGGGGGTTTCCCAATTGGTTCCCCCTTACAGACGACCACTAGAAACGTGGGACCTCAACCTGGTGCTCACAGCATTGCAGGAAAGTGGTTTTCCTGGTGGCAATCGCCTTGCTACGCAGGGTGTCTGAAGTGACAGCACTCTCCTGCAGACGGCCCTTCCTGGCTTTTTACCAGGACAAGGTAGTTCTCCGTACGGTCCCATCCTTCCTTCCGAAGGTTGTGTCCATGTTCCACCTCAATGAGGAAATTTCACTGCCATCCCTCTGTCCGGTCCCGGTTCATAGAGTAGAGAAGGCTCTGCATACGCTTGACCTTATCAGGGCATTGCGTATCTATGTGTCTAGGACTGCGCTCTTCCGGAAGTCTGTTTCTCTTTTCCTTCTTCTGGAAGGTGGCCGCAAGGGTCTGCCAGCTTCCAAAGCTACCCTTGCCAGGTGGATCAAATCCACCATACAAGAAGCCTACCGCCTCAAAAATTCTCCTCTTCCAGCAGGTATTAAGGCACACTCTACACGTGCGGTAGGGGCCTCCTGGACCATTCGGCACAACAAGTGTGTAAGGCAGCCACCTGGTCTAGTCTACACACGTTTACCAAGCACTACAGGGGTCATACCCAGTCCTCCAGCAGACGCGAGCCTGGGAAGATGTGTTCTGCAGGCAGCGGTACCCCAATTGTAGGGGCCCGTCTACACAATATTCGTTCATTGCTTCCCACCCAGGGACTGCTTTGGGACATTCCATGGTCCTGTGTCCCCCAATGAGGCGACAGAGTAAAGGAGATTTTTGTGTACTCACCGTAAAATCTTTCTCTTGGCCTCTAATTGGGGGACACAGCTCCCACCCTGTCGCCCGTTTCGGGCCGTTATTATGTTGAGTTCTCATATTGTTTTTTTTTTTTTTTTTGAGTTCGTACATGGTTGCCTTCTTATAGGCATGGTTATGTTATCCATGTTATGTTCCTCCTAATGCTTTTGCACAAAACTGGAGAAGGCTGATGCCGTCCAGGGGTGTATACTGCAGAGGAGGAGCCACGGTTAATCTTCTGCAGATTATGCATAGTGTCTCCTCCTAGTGGACAGCAGCATAACACCCATGGTCCTGTGTCCCCAAATTAGAGGCTAAGAGAGATTTTACGGTGAGTACACAAAAATCTCCTTTATTCGGACTATAAGACGCACTGTTTTCCTCCAAAATTTTGGAGGAAAGTAGGGTTGCGTCTTATAGTGTTGCGTGGGGAGCAGTGACCATTCACTCTCCTTAATAGCGCCCCCGCTGTAGCCGCAGCGCGGTTCTCTGAAATACTACCTGTGCCATGCCAGAGAGGCAACGGGAGATTAGGGAGATAAATAAGTGACTCAAGAACTGAGGTAGGAAGGAGGGATTTGGGTTCCTGGTGAACTGGGCCAACTTCAGTTGGCTACAGACTATGCTAGGAACCGGCTGCACATCAATGGGGAGCGTGCAGCTGTGCTGGGGGAGAAAATGGCTAGAAGGTTGGAGGAGTGTTTAAACTAGGGATTGGGGGGAGGGTATTCATTTTATAGGTGGGGAAGATAGTGACCTGGGCACAAATAAAGAAATTGGGGGTGGGGTTAGAACAGTCAATAAAGTAAGAAGGAATAGAGGTTCAGAGAGATGCATAAAATGCATGTACACTAATGCCAGAAGCCTCACCAACAAAATGGAGGAATTAGAATTAATTTTGTTGGAAAATAATTGTGACATGGTGGGGATATCTGAGACTTGGCTGGACGAGAGCCATGACTGGGCAGTTAATTTACAGGGCTATAGTCTGTTCAGAAATGACTGTACAAACAAGCGAGTGGGGGGGGGGGTGTTTATATGTAAAATCATCCTTAAAACCCATCTTGCGGGAGGATATATGTGAATCTAATGGAAATGTAGAGTCCCTGTGGGTGGAGATAAGGGGAGGGGGAAAAAATAATAAATTACTGATAGGGGTTTGTTATAAGTCTCCAAAAATAATGGAAGCAGCGGAGAATATCTTCGTAAAGCAAATAGATGAAGCAGCGACTCAAGGAGAAGTCCTTTTTATGGGGGACTTCAGCTGCCCTGAAATACATTGGGGGACGGAAACCTGTAGTTCAAGCAAAGGTAATAGGTTTTTGACAACTATGAGAGACAATTACCTTTCACAACTGGTTCAGGACCCAACAAGAAGGTGGGCACTGCTAGACCTAATATTAACAAATAGGCAAGACCGCATATCAAATATACGAGTTGGGGGTCTCTTGGGTAATAGTGATCACAAAATAATAAGTTTTCATTTATCCTTTAATAAGATGTGTAGTAGAGGGGTTACAAGGACACTAAACTTCAGGAAGGCAAATTTCCAACGGTTGAGAGATGATCTTAGTGCAATAAACTGGGACGATATCCTCAGACATAAAGCTACACAAAGCAAATGGGAGACATTTATTAGCATCCCGAATAGGACCTGTGCACAATATATACCCTATGGGAATAAACATGCTAGAAATAGGAGGAAACCACTATGGCTAAATAGAGCTGTAAGGGGCGCAATAAGTGACAAAAAAGAAAGCATTTAGAGAACTAAAGCAAGTAGTTAGTGATGAGGCATTAAATAAATATAGAAAATTTAAATAAATTCTGGAAAAACCAAATCAAGGCAGCAAAGATTGAGGCAGAGAGAATCATTGCCAGAGAAAGTAAAAATAATCCCAAAATATTCTTTAACTACATAAATAGTAAAAAATTATAGTGTTGGCCCCCTTAAAAATAGTCTGGGTGAAATGGTGGATGAGGATGAGGAAAAAGCTAATATGCTAAATGATTTTTTTTCTCCCTTATTTACACAAGAAAATCGCATGACAGAAAACATGATTAGTGATAACAAAAATTCTCCATTAAATGTCACTTGCTTATCCCAGCAGGAAGTACGGCGGCGTCTAAAAATCACTTAAGTTGACAAAAATACCCGGGCCCGGATGGGATACACCCGCGAGTACTGCAGGAATTAAGTAACGTCATAGACCATTATTTTTAATCTTTAAAGATTCCATAATAACAGGTCTGTACCACAGGACTGGCGTATAGCAAATGTGGTGCCAATATTAAAAAAGGGGACAAAAGCTGAACTTGGAAATTATAGGCCAGTAAGCTTAACCTCTACTGTGGGTAAAATCCTGGAGGGTTTCCTAAGAGATGCTATACTAGAGTATCTGAAGAAGAATAACCTCATGACCCATTATCAACATGGGTTTACGAGGGATCGTTCCTGTCAAACTAATCTGATCAGTTTTTATGAGGAGGCAAGTTCTGGACTGGACCAAGGAAATGCAGTGGATGTTGTGTATATGGATTTTTCAAAAGCTTTTGATACGGTTCCACGCAAAAGGTTGATACATAAAATGAGAACATTGGGGATAGGGTAAAATATATGTATGTGGGTTAAGAATTGGCTCAGTGATAGGAAACAAAGGGTGGTTATTAATGGAAAACACTCAGACTGGGTCTCAGTTAACAGTGGGGTACCACAGGGGTCAGTATTTGGCCCCCTTCTTTTTAACATATTAATGACCTTGTAGGGGGCATACAGAGTAATATTTCAATATTTGCAGATGACACTAAACTCTGCAGGGTAATCAATACAGAGGAGGACAATTTTATATTACAGGAGGATCTATGTAAACTAGAAGCTTCGGCTGATAAATGGCAAATGAGCTTTAATGGGGATAAATGTAAGGTAATGCACTTGGGCAGAGGAAACAATGTATAATTATATGCTTAATTGTAAATTTCTGGGCAAAACTGTAACTGAAAAAGACCTGGGTGTATTGGTGGACGACAAGCTCACGTTTAGTGGCCAGTGTCAGGCAGCTGCTGCAAAGGCAAATAAAATAATGGGATGCATTAAGAGGCATAGATGCTCATGAGGAGAACATAATTTTACCTCTATACAAGTCACTAGTGCGACCACACTTACAATACTATGTACAGTTCTGGTCTCCGGTGTATAAGAAAGACATAGCTGAACTAGAGAGGGTGCAGAGAAGAGCGACCAAGGTTATTAGGGGACTGGGGGCCTGTAATACTAAGACAGGTTATTACACTTGGGGTTATTTACTGTGGAAAAACGAAGGCTTAGGGGTGATCTTATTACTATGTACCAGTATATGAGGGGACAGTACAAAGACCTGTCTACTGATCTTTTTACTCTGAGGCCAGAGACGGGGACAAGGGGGGATCTTCTACGTGTGGAGGAAAGAAGGATTAATCATAATCACAGACGCAGATTCTTTACTGTAAGAGCAGTGAGACTATGGAATTCTCTGCCGCATGATGTTGTAATGAGTGATTCACTATTAAAATTTAAGAAGGGCATGGATGCCTTTCTTGAAAAGTATAATACTCCAGGTTATATATACTAGATTCCTTGATCCAGGGAACTAGTCTGATTGTCGTATGGAGTCGGGAAGGAATTTTTTTCCCCAATGTGGAGCTGTTTGCCACGTTTTTTTTTTGCCTTCCTCTGGATCAACATGTTAGGCTATGGGTTGAACTAGATGGACTTAGTCTTCCTTCAACCTTAAAAACTATGTATGCTACTATGTTTGTGTGCAGCGTGATGGGAATCAGGGGGTGCCAAGCATACCAGGAAGAGGGATGAGGGGGGCCATACATACCAGGATGAAGGGTGCAATACATACCAGGAAGAGAGATGAGGGGGGCCATGCATGTCAGGATGGGGATGAGGGCCACGCACAACAGGAAGGATGGGGGATATTAACAGAATTGGGGGACATTACCCCTATAACAGTGTCAGCAGCAGACCCCCTCCCCCTTAACAGGGCATCATGACCACATTTTTTGCTTAATTTTTTTTTCTATTTTCCTCGTCTAAAACCTAGGTGCATCTTATGGTCTGGTGCGTCTTATAGTCTGAAAAATATGGTGTGTATATATCTCTCTCTCCAATCTCTCTAGACGTTTCGTTTTGCCGTAGTCATACTGTCCTTCAAATGCTAGGTAATTTTTACCAAATGAATGCTGCAATTCCAAAAAAACGATTCGGGTGTGTGTGAATTGCTCATTATTCACCATTTTATCACGCTATGAATTTTTCTGTTCATAACATAGCAAATCACGCCGTTCAAAAGTAAAACTTGTCCCCCAAAAAAACAAGCCCTCATCTGGCTGCATCGATGGAAAAATAAAGTATTGACTTTCTGAGGAAGGGGAGAAAGAAAACAAATGCGCAAAAATTGGAAAATTTCCTGGTCATGAAATGGTTAATGGAGAGGCGGGATGAATCAAAAAAAATGAAAAATGACATTGGGGAGGGGGGGGCTTTCTGTTTTATGAAACCAGAAGAGGTAAAGCAGACAGCTGTGAGCTGATATTATCAGGCTGGGAATGTCCCTGGTTATTGTGAAATTCCCAGCCTTAAAATACCATCCTGCAGCTGCCCCACAAGTGGCGCATAACATTAGATGTGGCAATTCTAGCGCTTTGCCTTTGCTCTTCTGGATTGCCCTGGTGCATTGGCAAATGGGGTAATGGGACTTGGGATTGATGTCAGCTGTGAATTGTCAAAAATCACAGCTGGCAACAAGCCCTGGTGTTGGCAATGGAGAGGTGTCTATCAGACACCCCCATTACTTACCCAGTAATAAAGTATTTTTGTGTGTTTTTTTTTTTTTTTTTTATTTGAATAAACACTCATTGACACTTTCCCTGGTTCACCAATTTATTGAAAAAAAAAAAAAAAAAAAAGGTCCTATGTAGTCCAGGGAATCCGATGTGGTTTACAAATGGAAACCTGAGAAATAAAAGCAATACACTTTACCTCATTCATCAATTTATTAGTCCAACTGTAGTCCAGTGCTTCCTTCGACTTTCCCCGATTCCATCGTTTAAAGCCTATGGAGGCTCATTCTGAATCTCCATAGGCTTTTAGCAGCAGCCACTCCCAGTTCACGCTGCGCTCTGCGAGAACCAGCGTCTCTGAGCAGCGGTGATGCAGTAACAATGCTCATCAGTCACCGAGTCTCCTGGGGGGCAGTCAGAAAATGCGAAGGCAAAGTGACAGAATTGGCGCATCTAATGTGATGCGCAACCTCTGGGGCGGCTGCGGGCTGGTATTTTTAGGCTGGGAAGGGCCCACTATCCATGGACCTTCCCAGCCTGATATGAGCTCACAGCTGTCTGCTGTACCTTTGCTGCGTTCATAAAATAGGGGGGACCCTTATGTAATTTTTTTTTTTTTTTATTAGGTTAAACAAGCCTAAAAAGCTCAACAATAACACGAAAGGTACTAAAGGGTGCAAGTTTATACTATGTAGTGGGGTTGTGAAATGATATAGCTACAGGATATTTATTCTAGTGTGTCTGTCTGGCTGGCTGTGAACTTCCTGTGCTTGTCTGATGCAATTTCTTGGTTACTCGCCCCCATTGACTTGCATTTGCGAGTCTTGTCCGATATACACGGCCAAACACAGCATGCTGCAATTATTTTTTTTTTCCTCTAAATGCACTGGTCTGATTTACACGCTAATGTGAGTGAACCCTTAGTGTCATGCTCTGATACAGACCAGCAAATAAAAATGCCAACCCCAAGTAAATGACAAGACTAGTGAATTTTATTACAATTTTCTATTTTAGACTAGATTTAAAAAAAAAAATAAAAAAAAGTATTTCTTTATAATTATTTAATAAAAAAAAATTGTGAAACTTTGCCTTTTAAACATCCTAGCAGTCCTCACTTTATTCCACTGACATTCTAAAACATCAAGTGCAGAGTAAGCAGCTTGCAGGAGTTTGTGCTGTAGTGGATAGCTGGCTTTCAACCAAAACTAAACTATCCACAGAAAAGGCAGAGAGTTTATTACAATCACTGCCTTCCTGATCACGGTATACACAGCACTGGTTCAGTGCTTGTGTATAAAGATTAGTAACCACTGTCCCTGCTCTCTTCCCAGGACCCAGCTATCATGCAATTGCTGAGTGTAGGGAGGGAACAGGAGCTTCTGGGTCCTAGGGCACTCGGTCAGCTCTGCTATACAGTTATTTAACTGAATTTGAAGTATAAAATAAAAGTATTAAAATGCTTGTGTGATAGATATAGATAGATATAATATTTATGAAAGATATTTGGTACTCGCTGAAAAATCTTTTTCTCAGAGCCTTCATTGGGGCACACAGGAAACTATGGGTGTATTCTGCTGACACTAAGCAGAAAAAAAAAATGAACGCCTCCCAGCAAGGCTACGAACACCGACTGGCGGAGAGCTAATCAGTTAGTGAGAAAGCAGTAGGAAAGGAGATAAAAGGAGCATACCCTAAATTGAACCAACAATGGCACAAACAAGGGAGGGTGCTGTGTCCCGCCCCCCCAATGGAGGCTCTGAGAAAAAGATTTTACGATGAGTACCAAAAATCATCTTTTCTTTATCACTTCACTAAGGGACATGAGAAACCATGGGGGACACAAGAAACCTAAAGCAGTACCTATGGTGGGAAAAACCAGCTACACCAAAATCTAAGGTAGGTCAACTGCTGCGCGCAGGACATTCTTGTCCAACCTGGCGTTCTAAGAGCATAGAAGAGAACCGTGTGGAACAAGACCAGGAAGCAGTCTAGCAGTTCCAAGGGCGAATAGCCCATGAAGTCCCCACTGTCATGTGGGGGAAGCCAGGATCCTAAGCGTGATCGGTCTTTGTTTCACTCTGTACGCTCCGAAAATGAGAAAAAACAGGTACATTGGGTCATGGAGGTGTAGGAAGTGGACAGACCACCTTCAGAAAACGCAAAAAAAAATATGAACATCTAAGGAATCCTGTCCTGGAAATATAGATGCCGCTCTAAGATCCTGGTTGAGAAGAGGTCACTCCAGAGGAATGGAAGAAGCAAGTATGAAATACCTTTAGAAGTAAAGGGAGTAACCACCTTAGAAAGGAGGGATGGAGCCTGACCTAGGATCCTGGTATACCTTGTGGGATGAAGAGCCAAGTTCTTCTGGAAGGGTAAAAGTAACCACCTTAGAAAGGAAGGAGAGCCTCCCTATGGGACAAGGGCCAAGTTCATCTTGAAGGGGATATAAAAGTCGGTCCTGACCCTTTAAAGAGTAGGAAGACAGACCGGAGTCTAGGTCCGACTGTACAAAAGCCAGGAAAGAGGGAATAGAAAAAGACTGGGTAATTATGAAGTAACCTGGTCGGAGAAAACTAGCGGCCCAAAAGGCTGCGGTTTCTGCAGTCATGATGCAAACAAAGAGGCTGAGAGTTCTGGAGGAGGAAGGGACCCTGAGAAGGCAGGTCTGGACAGACTGTAATTGTCAAATGGACACTTACAGGCTCTCCTGGGTGAGTCCATAAGGTAGACCCTAGGAGAGAAGCTGAACATTGAGCTCGGCCCAAAACACAAGACTGCCCTATTTGGAGTTCCGCTCTGGAGATTAAGTCATGGCTATTGTAGATGGGATGGACTCTGTACTTCGGAGATTTGGTGGAAGGGGGGATTATTGGTCTTTCCAGCGGTCCTGGGCCTTAAGCTCCTTGAAGACAGCTCCCCAACAGAAGGAAAGTCAAGTGAGGGAAGAGGGGGAACCAGCTCTTCCCGATCAGGAGATGTTTCGCCCGAGGGGGGAGAACTGAAGTTCGATACAGAAACGGACTATCCCGTCCATTGCGATGGGAGGCTAGAGTTGCTTCCATTGTCTCCACAAATGTGCCTAACATGCTCATGAAGAGACTAAATCTCAAGGAGAAGGGCCGAGAACTTACCATGGGGGGAAAGACCCTGGCAGCAACGGATGAAAAAATTCCGTACACTGGAGAAATGGGCATGGTAACTCCTCCAAGGGATCAGTAACGGCTGCCCTCTGAAGGGAAGGCTCTGATGAGAATATCCTTGCCTGTGTCTAGAAATGGAAAATTCCCTTGTCTGGTAGGAGGTTGACTGGTCCAGCCTGTGGAATTAGGTGCTCAGATCTTGAGGCGTCTGGAGACCCTCAATTTGCTTAGTCCCAGACCAGCAACAACCCTGAAAGGAAAGGAAAAAAGGTGAATACTTCCCATGCGGGATGGTGCATCCAGGTCAAAGACTTCCAAGCTGAGCCTCTTTGCAACCGAATATACTGCTGTTGTTGGGAGCAGCCGACAACTGTAAGCGAGAGAACGCAGATAAAGACTCATGTAGGTATGTCGCTCAGCTGGGTCCAACAACTTCGTTGTAGGAACCCCAGAGGGAAACCTTGAGCAGGAACATGGGCAGACAGACAATGCTGCCAACCGAATAGCGGTAAGATTATTCTTGAGGGCTGATCCTTAAACCTGCGAGGGCAGAGATGGAAAACTCGTTAGCTCTCTACCAGTCGGTGGGGTGTACACTGCTGGGAAGGAGTTGGCCTTTTTCCCAGTGTCACCCTCCTAGAGGCAGCAGCATACATTCATGGTTTCCTGCAGGGCTGTGGAGTCGGTAAGCCAAACCTCCGACTCCTCAATTTCCATGCCACCGACTCCATGACTCCGACTCCCTCATACATGGCTCATGTTTAAATGATAAATTTACTGTAGCACAGATTCATCTCCGCTAAAATTCTAAATTCTTAGATCAGGAATAGGACGTTTCATAACTTTCCCAAATGCTTATGAAAAAATATTCCCCACAAACTGCATTGAACTACTGTACCCAATTTATTATATATTTTAGGAGTCGGTCCATTTTATACCGACTCAGACTCCACAGCCCTGGTTTCTTGTGTCCCCCAATGAAGCGATAGAGAGAAATAATTTCTATAGAAAGGAGAACACCATTTAAAATGTGTTTTTATAATTATATTATGTATTTTTTATTTTACACTAAAATTTAACCCCAGGTATTGCGGAGAAAAAAATAGTTTAATTATGGGAAACTTTTTTAACGGGTCTAAAATTCGATGTACCAAAAAAAAACAGAGAATGCACCTGTCAGAAGAGAGGCATAATGGCCTGGTCTTGAACTGGTTAATGAACTGTGCAACATTTCAGTTATTGAAGCCTTTTATTGAGCATTGTTTGAAAGCTGCCTTAATAGCTGAAATTTTACACAGGTAATTCGAAGCCCCACTCCGGTGAAATGATTTGCCAGTTTGTCAGCGATCATGTATGTAAGTGTAATAAAGGTAGTAACATTCTCGCCAGTCGCTGTCTTCTCTTGGTTTCAGCTGCTCTTCAGTCCCTTCTGGCGCCACATCATTGCATCTGTCACCTACTGGATCACTGTGGAGCGGAGGTCACTTTCTCAATATAATGTCACATTCATGCTTTCAGTATTTGTAAGCCAAAACCAGGAGTGGATAAAAAATACAGAAGTGGTGCAAGAATTTCTATTATACTTTTCTTCTGATTGTTCCACTCCTGATTTTGGCTTACAGACGCTGAGGTAAAAAACTGAACCTGTGAACGTGGTCTTAGTCTGAGACTCCGAACACGGCCCTCTAGCCTCATTCTGAGTCTAATAGACTTTTATTAAGAAAATTAAGTGACCTCCACACAACAACCACTGTGTGATCTGGTGGGTCACAAATGCAGTAATGTGACGACTGCAACTGGTGAGTATATTCCTGCCATCATTACACTTACACACATGATCCCTAATAAATGGGCAACTTAAAGTCACTAAAGTGAGCCTTTATTGCTGCTTTATTCTTCCATATGTTGCTGCATCTTCTTTTTTCTAGATTATATTGTGTTGGAGCTTGAACCAGTACAGAAAAAAATGACGTGCTGCCTATGCTTTATTTTCTACCAATATTAGTATGTTTGATAATGGTGTATATAGCTAATATTGCATGCGTCAGATCCAATGCAGCTGTATTTATTACTTCTTTGGTAGTGTATATGCAATGAAACATTGATATGGGCAATAGCCATTATGTGAAGCCAGAATAATTTAGAGCTTTTTAATCAGAAAAGTAGTAAAATTGTGTGTATTTGGGTTTTCTTTGTTTTTGTTTTTTCCATAATTTACTGTATATGCATTTGCCGAGCTTCTAATTGTTTTCTTGTGTTATCTCCATAGGAGAGATCCTCTTATTTGGAATACCAGAAGATCTCAAGAGAAATTGAACATCTGAGCCGTCTCTATGTAGCCTATCAGTTTATGTGTGCAGAGGAGACCAAGGTGCGTTCTGCTGAGGAACTGATGGAAATGCAGGATTCTATTCACAAACTTCAGGAGACAATGGCCGAGAATGAACGGAAGGTGAAAGAACTGAGCAAAGAGATTGTGGAGTTGGAGAAGAAGAGGGATAAGGTATAAATGATTTTAGTTTCTTAAAAATAAGTTGATTGAAGGTTATTGTGCTGCATGATCTTCCTGCCGCCATCTATAATATGTCAGGGTACCTGCTAACAAGTGTTCCTTTCACCTCAAGACACACAAATTGTGCATCTCCACTTGAGTATTTCCACTTTGACAACCTTAACCCCTTACTGACATTATCAGTAATAGTACGGCCTTATGGACCAGGTACGTACTATTACGCAAAATGTGATCGCGCCCGCACAAAAGCTGTGCGGGGCGATTGTCGCCGGGTGTCAGCTGATTCTCACAGCTGAGTACCCATCTTACCTTGGATCGGGACCCAGTGCTGTGTGCGCTGGGTCCCCATCATTGCCATGGTGACCCGATGTCGTCATGACATCCGGGTCACCAGGCATCAGCAAGTTAGATCGTGCTCAGTGCACGATCTATCTTGTGTCTGCAGGGCTGACAGCCTGCATAGCATAGGAGAGGCTGCTGCATCCCAATGCTATACAAGCGATCAGCCTCCAAAAAATGAAAGTCCCATAGTGGGACAAAGTGTAAAAGTAAAAATGAAAAAATATACTGTACCCATAAATATTATGAAAAAATACCAAACCAATAAAAGTACAGATTTGGTATCGCCGCGTCCGGAACGACCTGACCTATAAAACTGTCCCACTAATTAACCCCTTATGTGAACACTATAAAAAAAAAAACAAACATGATGCTTCATCATACCGCCAAACAAAAAATGGAATAAAACGCGATAAAGATGACGTTTTTTCAGTTGTACCATTTTTATTTACATTCATCTTGTCCCGCAAAAAAACAGAGCTGTATGGTGGCTTATCAGCCGAAAAATAAAAAGTTATAGCTCTCAGAATAAAGCGATACAAAAAATATTTTTTTCTATAAAATAGTTGTGTAGAAGCGCCAAAACCTAAAAAAAGATATATAAATGTGGTATCGCTGTAAACGTACTGGCCCCAAGAATAAAGCTGCCTTATCAATTTTACCACACGCAGAACGACATAAAAGCAAAAAAAAAAAATCCTGAATTGTTGATTTTTTTGTATATTCTGCCTCCCAAAAATCTGAATAGAAAACTATCAAAAAATGTTGTGCCCGAAAATGGTACCAATAAAAACGTCAACTTGTCCCGCAGAAAACAAGCCCTTGCATGACTGTCAGCCGAAATATGGAAAAATGATTGCAAAAACTATTCTTTGCAACAAAAAAAAGCGTCTTCGTGTGTGACAGCTGCCAAACATAAAAGCCCGATATGAATCTGGGATCGCTGTAATCTTACCGACCCGAAGAATAAAGTAGTCTAATCATTTATACTGCATGAGGAACGGCGTAAAAAAAATAAAAAAAAAACTAGGGTTGGGACATTTTTTTACAGTAAAGGAAAAAAATTTGGGAAAGTTATGAAATGTCCTATTCCTGGGTCTAGACTTTTAGCTGAGATGAATCTGTGCTACAGTAAATTTATCACTTAAAGGGGTATTTCCATCTCCAGGATCCTATCCCAATATGTAGTGGGTGTAATAATATTGGCAAATACCTCCAATTAGAAGTGTAGTACAGTTTTTTTTTTATTCTTTGTCTCTTTCCTCATGTGTAGGGCATTGCAGGACCTTAAGTATCCATGGTTACGTGCACTGATAAGTGACAGTTAGCTAGCTGCTAGTGGTCGTAACCGTGGATACCTAAGGTCCTGTATTGTCTGCACATCAGGTAAGTGGCATAGCGAATCAAAAATACTATACTACATTTCTAATTGGAGGTATTTGCTAATATTATTATTATTATTACACCTACTACTTATTGGGATAGCATCTTGGAAATGGGAATACCTCTTTAAATATGAGCCATGTATGAGGGAGTCTGAGTCGGTGTCATGGAGACACCACAGCACTGACGATATGGCGACTAGTGTTGAAGCGCAAGTGCTCGCTACTTGAGTTTGCATCGGGTGCTCGGGTATGCACCCAGTATCGCGGATGCTCAAGTCTCCGCCCCATATGGTTCGCAGCCAAAAAAAAACTTGCGGGGATTGCCTGCCATTCAGGAGCGATCCCCACATGTTTTATATGGGTGTCTAATAATCGTGAAACATGCGAGAGGGGACTCGAGCATGTCACTCGAGCACCCTTGATACTTGGTGCATACCTGAGTACCCGATGCAAACTCAAGTAGCGAGCACTTGCACTCAAGACTAATGACAACTTATTCAATATGATGACTTAATGTCATCAAATTCTGTGTCGCACCTCTGGGTTCAAAATGTTCACTATACCCCTTGATAAAACCCTTGAGGGGTGTAGTTTCCAAAATGGGGTCACTTGGGGGGGGGTTTCCACTGTTTAGGCTCATCAGGGGCTCTCCAAACGCAGCATGGCGTCCACTAATAAGTCAAGCAAATTTTACAATCAAAAATCAAATGGTGCTCCTTCCCTTCTGAACCCTGCCGTGCGCCAAAACAGTGGTTCTCCCCCACATAGGGGTTATCGGCTTACTCAGAAGGAATTGCACAGCAAATTTTGGGGTCCATTTTTTCCTATTACCCTTGTGAAAATAAAAAAAATTGGAATTTAAAGTAACCTTTTTGTGAAAAAAGTTAAATGTTCATTTTTTTTCTTCCCTATTCCAATAATTCCTGTGAAGAACCTGAAGGGTTAATAATTTTCTTGAATGTGGTCAGTCACTTCAAATGTGATGTGGTCCCTAAAAAAAAAAATAAAATTTTGTAAATTTAGTTGGAAAAATGAGAAATTGCTGGTCAACTTTTAACCCTTAACTTCCTAACAAAAAAAATTGGTTCCAAAATTGTGCTGATGTAGACATGTGGGAAATGTCACAAAATAGTTAATAAATTAACATCTCTTCGATTTTAATGCCATGAAAATTAAAATTTTGAAAATTGCAAAAACTTTCAAAATTTCGCCAAATTTACGATTTTTTTTTTCTTTTCACAAATAAACGCAAGTGATATCGAATAAATTTTTCCACTATCATGAAGTACAATATGTCACGAAAAAACAATCTCCGAATCAGGGGGATCCATAAAGCGTTATGAGTCATTACCTCATAAAGTGACAGAGGTCAGAATTGTAAAAATTGGCCTGGTCTTTAACCTTCAAACCACCCTCCCACTCCTTGAAACTCTTCAATTTACTTATTAAATTAAACAAACAAACAACAAATATTATTGGTTTATATTTCCTCTTTCTAAGTAAACTTGCCAGATTACAGACAACATTTGGTATTATTCACTGTTTTAGGTAAATCTAATCTCTAAATACTACTGAGTTTGCTATGTAGGCACCACATTCACAAGCTAATTATTTCAAGCGTGTTTGATGAATTGTGGCCAGCATCAACAGGTCCAAATACATAGTTGTTAGAGAGATTTTCAGCTGCCTGGAATCAACTGGATAAAACCAAGTTTTTGGCTGGAGTGGAAGATGACACCATTTCAACTGAGCTAGGTCCACTTAAGGAGTGTCTAGTTTGAATGTTGCACCAACCAGCTTACACAATGCCATCAAAGAGATAATTACAAGGAATTGTTAACACTGGCACTACTGTTCCTTGGTTTGCCGGCAAACTCAGACGTGCACCTACCATCGGACCCGATGGATGGCCAAAGTGATATACGCTCTGAAGATATTTGTTTCGTCACCAATTTAGTTTAACTTTGACAGAGTTAAAAAATCTGTCAATTTTGCACTTTTACTGTCCGCTTATACTTGAAGGCTTGGTACCTTTGTCAGATCCCAGCCACATCGCCGCAAAAATGACTTGACATTACTGCAAGAACTCATAGCATACAAAGGAATCAACGTTATTGAAAATTTATGGGCAAAGCTGAAAAGGCAGGTGGAACTAGGCATCCTACAAACCTGGATCAGTTACACCAGTTTTGTCAGGAGGAATGGGCCTAAATTCCGACGAACTATTGTGACAAGCTTGTGGAAGGAGATCCCAAACGTTTGACCCAAGCTTGTATCCCCTCACATGTTTGCTAGGAATGCTGCCCGCGTTCTCCACCAATTGTAGGGAATGCTACTCGCCTGGGTGCGTCGGGAGGCAAAAGACCAAACATTTCCATTTTAAATGTCAATGTCTGTTTATTGCTTCATAAACCGTCCTCAACCAAAAGGAAAATGTGCAGGCAAACCAAAGAAAACCGTCCTTTAGACAAAGTCTCTGGTTAGCCAGTCCTGCGGTCACACAGGCTGGTTAGTGTCCATTACCCTGGCTTAGTTTGGGTAAACCACACAGGAGGCCTTCTTCCATACACAAGATCATGTGTCAATCAACGGACTCCATTTTAACCTCTTAACCACACCCAGAGGTGAGGTATGTGGGCAGCCAGACCCACCCATCGTTCAGGCTGCCCGTAAAACCTGGCTCAGATGCACCAAACATTCCTCTTAGTGCTATGTGCACTAGAGCAGTGCTCCAGGATTACATCACAGATGACTACAATCTCTGTGATACATACCTCCCATCAGCTATGTCCGGTAGCTGCATTATGTACGTATGTATGTGTGTGTATGTATTGTGGAGTTGGCAGTGACCATACCGAGGTGTGTGTGTGTGTGTGTGTGTACACACACCTCTGTACGGTCACTGCCAACTCCACAATAACACAAGAAAGATTATTAGCTGCCACCACCGATTGTTTTACAGGCCTGTGGATGTATAGCTTCAGGGTTGTGGTTTACAGAGCGAAAGGAATAGAACTATTACATTTTTTTTATATATTTAATCCTGAAAGATGGGCAGTGTTTTATATTTGAAAAAATATATATACATGATACAAAATGGGAGCAAAATAATACGATGTATACAATTACATAGAATAAAATGGATTAACAAAAGAAACTTACTAAACACTGGTCACAGAAATGGCTCAGAGCTTAGCAAATGGGAACACTTCTATTGAGAAACGTCTAGTGGAACGTTGATCAAGTCTACACAGGTATGTATCTCCCTGCATTGAACGCAAATCATAATTTGCCTTGTGTTTTTATTAGCTGCTAAGTCACACCCACACACTTCCCTTTGATGACCTCATGTGAGCTTGATCGTGGGATGTGGCTTCAGTTTCAGAAGTTTGAGATTTCCATCATTCTCTGTATCTTTGCTCCTGACGATCACAGGCTCTAGACACTACCGTCATATTTATCATGATTTTACCGTTGCATAGACCCCAAATATGACAGGTGTAGCTTCATCTATCAGGCTGTTATTCAAGTGGAGGGATTCTAGTGAACCCACGGCGATGTGAGTGCGTTACGTCCGTCCCTTTGCTGCAACGCCAGAAATCTAGATCTCGTAAATATTGAATAGACACAAACCACAATATTCATATCTGACCATCTGAGACGTCGTATCTAAAATCTGTGTCTAGGAAAGCTTAGTTCTTTGTCCCTGATGTTCTGTGTGTGTGTGTGTTGGGGGGGGGGTGAATGCCCCTCCTTGGAGATGTCTTATGGATTTTAATTTTTATATGACAAAACCTATGATTCTTTATTTTGAAGGAAGTTGGCGGTGTCCTGCGTACACTAGAGGAAGGCCTTGTTGAAGCTCAAAGAGCAGACACTAAAGCACAAAGTGCCCTGGATCTGAAGAAACAAAACTTGAAAAGTGAAGAGAAGAAACGCAAAGAAGTGGTCAAAAGCATGGAAGAGGTCTGATGCTGGGAAAAAAATATGTAACTGGTCTGAGCCTATTATATAGAGTCTTCATGTTTTAACTGCTTTTTAAAGGATGCCAAGGCTTTAACGAACAAGGAGAAGGAAATTAAGAAGATTACAGACAGCTTTAGCATCCTGCAAGAGACCAGTCAAAAAGATACAGAGGCCTTCACTGCTGCACAGCAGCATTTCAATGCAGTGTCTGCAGGGCTGTCGAGTAATGAAGACGGTGAGGAGGCTACGCTAGCGGGACAGATGATGACATGCAAGAATGACATCAGCAAAGCGGAAACCGAGGCCAAGCAGGTACGTTTTTTTTCTTCTTGCAAGCATGGTAATGTTTTATGGCTTTAAAATCTGGAGGAATATGACATAAACCAAAATGTTTTTGAATTTTCATTCCACTTTTGTCATATCAGGAGAAGACAAAACAAGGCAGAACTTGTGTAACACGGTGGGCTTTTACATAGTGTTGTATATTACGATTAAGGCAAAAACATGCTGGGGCCATGTCCCATCTGACGGCTGGGGCCCCGTCAGATGGCTGATTACAATACTCCTTAATGTCCTTGTAAAATAATACTACTTTCTGTATTTTTTCTCTATCGATGACTTCTCAAAGTATCAATATCAAGATATTCTTATAAAAAAAAGTATCTATTTATTCTCAGGTTGTCCATTAAAAAGAATTATTGCAGAAGGTACATACAATAATTAGTTACAAAGTGATTGTCCATTTGTCCATAATTAGCTTAATTGTTGAGATTAACCCATCTTTCCCTGGAATTCTGGATGGTAGATTGCGTCTGTGTCCAGCACGTGTGTCCGGATGACACCATGTGTCCGGACTTACATCAGCAGCTGGCTTACACACAGATCCTCGTCCTGTGGAATGGCAAGAGAGCCCCCTGTCTCTAACATGGGCTTTTATTGCACTTGTCATTCCGCATATGGTAGTGAACTAAAAATACCACACAAATAGCGCATGTCATCTAGAAACTATGGCTGATGCAATCTTATGTAATGTATGGTACAGAATTAAGAATAAAATGAATATCCATAATTAATATTTAAGTCCTCTTTTGCAGTTTTGGAAGCTAGTAAACTAATGTGAGTTATCACCTTTTTTTCTGTACCCTGCTCCTGTAGAGTTTGTATTACAAATAAAGCAGCCTCTCATACTTTCTCAAGGGCACTATATTTTTTGGTTAAATAACAATTGTGGATTAATAATGAAATTCAGTTTCATGTTCTATAAACTTAATTACACAGTACCAGTCAAAGGTTTTGACACCCCTGTTAATGCAGTGTTTCCCTTGTTCTTATTGGAATGTGCATGTTGTAGATTCAGACTGAATGCAGCAGAACCACAAAGGAACACACATGGAAACAAACCAGAAAATTTGTTAAATCTTAGATTCCTCAAAGTACCCCTTTTTTCTCTGATGACCGCTTTACACCCCCTCTGGCATTCTCTCAAGCAGCTTCATTAGGTAATCGCCTAGCATGGCTACCAATAAACAGGTATGCCACATAAAGAGTTCACTTGTGGAATCAACAGCCTTCAGAAAGTGTTTGCGACCATCAGTTGTATTTTGCAGAGACCGTGTTGGTACACAGTACTATCCAGTGCTGAGCACTATGCTACAACTGTTCTAAGCCAGAATATGGCCTAGAACCACTCAACAAAGTAAAGAGAAGTGACAGTCCATTACTTTGACCACCATGTCTTAATCTGGAAAATTGCTAAAGCCTTTTAAGGTATCCTCAAGGTCCCTTGTGAAAAACATCTACTGCTATTATGAAACTGAGGACCGTCCCAGGAAGAGAAGACCAATATTACTTCATTAACTCTGCCGTAAAGGATATGTTCATTGTTGACAGCCCAAATAAATGATGCACAAAAATCAAGTAGCAGACACATCTCAATATCCACTAACCAGAGGACACTGCGATAATGAGGCCTTTATTATCGAATTGCTGCAAAGCATGCACAACGGAGAACCACAAACCAGAAGAGATTTCCTTCGACCAAGTTACATAAGGACTAGATATTAGATCAGTGGTAATCTTCCAATGTTCCAATAAGAACAAGGAAAATGATGGAAAGATGGAAATTCACTAGCTATCATTATTTTAACCAAAGAGTTAGAATAAATATGTGACAGAAATTCTGTTTTTCAGGCTCAATTGAAACTGAAGCATGCACAGCAGGAACTAAAAACCAAGCAGGCCGAGGTAAAGAAGATGGACAGTGGTTACAAGAAAGACAATGAGAAATTTGAAGCCGTTAAGAAAAGCAAGGAGAAGCTTGAAGAGGAAATCAAGAAACTTAACTATGAAGGTTCTCGTGTAACGTATATAGTTTTTATGATAAATTCTTACACAACTTTTAATAATGATTTAAACTTACATTTTTTACTTTAGATGGAAAAGAGGAGAAGCTTTTGGAAAAGCGCCGAGAGTTATCTAGAAATGTAGGACGCCTTAGGGAGACCTATGAATCGCTGATGGCTCGCTATTCCAGTCTCCACTTTGAATACAGGTACACTGCACTCATAGTTACATAGTTTATAAGGCTCAAAAAAGACAAGCGTCCATCCAGTTCAGCCTATTTCTTGTGCACTGCAGCTATTCCGCAGCGTTGATCCAGGGGAAGGCAAAAAAAAACCATGCGGTATAGGCAAATTTATATCATTGAGGAAAAATTCACTTCCCGTCTCCAATCTGGCAGTCAGATTAAATCCCTGGATTAATTAACTATCACTAAGCATAAGATGTAATTTTATTGTTCTCAAGAAAGACGTCCAGGCCTCTCTTGAACTCATTAAGTGAGTTGGACATCACCACTTCCTCTCCCAGAGAGTTCCAGAGTCTCACGGCTCTGACCGTAAAGAATCCCCTTCTATGCTGGTGCAGGAACCTTCTTTCCTCCAGACGCATAGTGTGCCCCCTCGTCTTTGTCACCATCCTTGGTATCAACAGGTCATCGGAGAGATCTCTGTACTGCCCCTGATGTATTTATACATGTTTATGAGGTCTTCCCTTCTCTTTTCCAATGTAAATAGGCCTAATTTTGACAACCTCTCTGGGTATTCTAGTCCCTCCATTCCCTTTATTACCTTAGTCGCCCTCCTTTGTACCCTCTCTAGCTCCAATATGTCTTTCCTGAGCACCGGAGCCCAGAACTGTGCACAATATTCTAAGTGCGGCCTTACCAGCGCTTTATACAGAGGAAGAACAATGTTCTCATCATATGCCCCTATTCCTCTTCTGATGCATGCCATTATTCTATTTGCCTTCGCAGCTGCTGCCTGACACTGGGCACTCCAATTTAATTTGCTGTTAACCAAGACGCCCAGGTCCTTCTCCATGTCAGATTTCCCCAACGGTTTCCCATTTAATATGTATGGGTGACTGCTGTTTTTCTTTCCCATGTGCATGACCTTACATTTATCGGCATTGAACCCCATTTGCCATTTTTTGGCCCAACTCCCCAATTTATCTAAATCCTCCTGTAGCTGTGCCCTATCCTCATCTGTATTAACTACTTTACAAAGTTTAGTATCATCTGCAAATATTGCTATTTTACTATGCAACCCTTCCACTAGATCATTAATAAATATATTAAATAATATAGGGCCCAAGACAGACCCTTGAGGCACCCCGCTAGTAACCCTGACACACCCTGAGCTTACTCCATTGATAACCACCCTCTGCTTTCTATCACTCAGCCAGCTATTTACCCACTTGCACACATTATCCCCCAGACCAAGCATTCTCATTTTATATACCAACCTTTTGTGTGGCACGGTATCAAACGCTTTGGAGAAGTCAAGGTATACAACATCCACTGACTCTCCCCGGTCCAGCTGTGAGCTCACCTCCTCGTAGAAGGCAATCAGGTTTGTTTGGCAGGAGCGATCCCTCATGAATCCATGTTGATATGGAGTTAGACAGTTATCATTAAGATATTCTACAATAGCGTCTCTAAGAAATCCTTCAAACAATTTACCCACAACAGACGTTAAGCTGACTGGTCTATAGTTCCCAGGGTCACTTTTAGACCCCTTTTTGAATATTGGTACCACATTTGCTTGGCGCCAGTCTAGTGGGACAGTCCCTGTCCATAAAGCGTGCTTGAATAAAAGATACAGCGGTCTGTCTATCACATTACTTAATTATTTTAGTACCCGGGGGTGTATGCCATCTGGGCCTGGTGACTTGTCTATTTTGATATTTAGACGTTTCTGAACTTCCTCCTGGGTTAGGTGGGTGATATTTAGCGGAGGGTTTACTTTATCACTCTGCATTTCCTCTGATAAATTGTTTTCTTTTGTGAAAACCGTGGAGAAGAAGCTATTGAGTAGGTTTGCTTTACCCTCATCGCCCTCTATGATTTTACCGAGGTTATTTTTCAATGGGCCAACTCCATCAGTTTTAATCCTTTTACTGTTTATATAGTTAAAGAACAGTTTGGGATTCGTTTTACTTTCCTTGGCAATTAGTCTCTGTCTCCTCTTTTGCTATCCTTATTTGTTTCTTACAGATTTTGTTTTTTTCCCTATAAGATATTAGCGCTTCCTCGCTGCCTTCTTGTTTAAGTTTACCGAAAGCCCTTTTTTTGTTTTTCATTGCCCTCTTGACTTCCTTATTTAGCCACATTGGCTTCCTCCTATTCCTAGTCCTTTTATTCCCATAAGGTATGTACCTTCTACAGTGACTATGTAGGACTGTTTTGAAAATTTCCCATTTTCTATCAGTGCTCCTATTACTAAAGATACTATCCCAGTCTATAAGGTGAAGGGCATCTCTTAGCTGATCAAACTTTGCCCTCCTGAAGTTCAGTGTTTTTGTGACTCCCTTGCTGGGCACCCTACTGAAGCACATGTGGAATTGTATAATGTTGTGGTCACTATTTCCCAGGTGCCCCCCCGACCTGCACCTCAGTTATTCTGTCTGGCCTGTTAGTTAATATTAAGTCTAAAAGGGCCGTCCCTCTAGTTGGTTCCTGCACAAGTTGTGACAAATAATTGTCTTTGATAATTGACAGAAACCTGTTTCCTTTCTGAGATCTACAGCTTTCGGTTTCCCAGTCTATATCGGGGTAGTTGAAGTCCCCCATAATAATCACCTCGTTATTTTTTGCTACTTCGTCTATTTGTCTCATTAATAGACTTTCCGTGGCTTCTGCTATATTTGGTGGTTTATAACAGACTCCTATGATAATTTTATTATTGTTTTTTGCCCCATGTATCTCCACCCATAAGGACTCGACCTCCTCATTTCCCTCCCATACATCCTCCCGTGTTGTAGGCTTTAGACACGTCTTTACATGGGTATAAGGATTGTTTAACCATTTAATGACCATTGAATTTTTGTCATTTTGCTCTTACATTTTTTCCATCTCTTATTCTAAGAGCCATAACTCTATTTTATTATCAAGCCATATATAAGTGCTTGGATTTTTTTATTTATTTTTTTCTTTTGCAGTACGAGTTCTAGCTTTGAATGAGAGTTAATTTTACCATGCGATATATTGGGAAAAAAAAGAAGTGGGGGGTTCAAAGTGCAATGACATTGCATAAAAATACCCCCCCTCAAATCTGCCTTTTTTGGCGCGGTGGGGTTGGGGGGTGGTTGTTCTTCTGACCTTCATTGTGTGGTAACAAATGATGACTTGGCAACACGATTCTCATCAGGTCAGTTTTTTCGTTTTTTTTTTTTTTTAAGAAGTGAAAGAAAATTCAGAAATTTAAAGGAAAAAAAAAAATTTCCATTTTCTTACACTTGTATTTATTGATTAAGCTGTGCGAGGGCTTGTGGTTTTTGTTTTTTTTGTTCTTTTTTTGCCCTGAGCTGATATTTTTATTGATACTATTTTGTATAATAGAACATTGTATTGTTTTAAAAGTGCAGCGACTGAAAAAAGGCAATTCTGATGTTTTATTTTTTTTCTTGATCGCTGAGGGACTGCTTTAGGACAAGAAAAGATGATTTTGGGTACTGACAGTAAAATCTTTCTCAGAGCCTTCATTGGCGGACACAGCACCCACCCTTGCTTGTTCCATTGTTGGTTCAGTTTTTTATGTCCCTTTATCTCCTTTCCTACTGCTTTCTCACGGACTACTTAACTCTGTTCCGGTCGGTGGGTATAGCCTGCTGGGGAGGAGTGAACTACTTTTCTGCCTAGTGTCATGCTGCTAGTAGCAATAGCATACCCCCACGGTTTCCTGCGTCCTTTCTGGCCCAGGGCGTACTAATACGTATCTGGGCCTTGTGGGCCTCATACGTATTAGTACCCCCTATCTTCAATGCGGCACCGCGACTTCGGTCACAGCATTTCTCACTGTTTCCGGCAATCAATTGCCGGAAATAGTGATGTGCAGCCTAGGATCGGTGCTCCTAAGAGCACCTCAGGGTACACTCACAAGTTTAGAGTTTATGAAGGGAAGGACTCCCTGATTGAACCCCCTGAATGCCCCCCTGTTCTGGGAGTGAGTGGGAAAATTGTGTGGGACTTGGTGCACCCACTGCTGGATAAAGGTTATCACCTGTACGTGGATAACTTTTATACCAGTGTCCCTCACTTCAAGTCCCTCTCTGCGTGAGGTACTGCAGCCTGCGGTACTGTCCGCAAAAATCAGAGAGGCCTCCCAAAGACGCTAATTGGGCAGCTGCTCAAAAGGGGTGACAGCAGAGTCCAATGTAGCGACCACCTGATGGTGATCAAGTACAAGGACAAGAGGAATGTCCTTCTCTTGACCACCATACATGGTGATGGCAGCACCCTCAGCACTGTACGAGGTTCCACAACACAGGTCGTCAAACCAGACTGTGTAGTGGGGTACAACAAGTACATGAGGGGAGTTGATCTCTCTGATCAAGTCCTTCAGCTGTACAGTTCTTTGAGAAAGGCCAAGGTATGGTATAAGAAGCTGGCTGTGCACATTGTACAGATGGCAATGCACAACACTTTCCTTCTGTCACAATGTGCAGGCCAGACTTCTACGCCGTACCTTCACTTCCAGGAAGTCGTTATCAGGGCCCTGATATTTGGCAGTGGTGACGGAGCGGGCCCCAGTACTTCCGGAACTGAAGGACCTCGAATTGTACCAGGCCAGCATTTCCCGGGGGAGATCCCTCACAGTGGAAAAAAAGGTAAGTCACAAAAGAAGTGGAATACGCAAGGACACCATTTATCGATGTGACAGCTGCCCCGACAAACCTGGCCTGTGCATGAAAGAATGCTTCAGAAGGTACCATACTTCCATGGACTACTAAATTAATTTCTGACGTATAACAACCTGACGAACACTACACAACTGACGTAGTGTTCGTCAGGTTGTCATATGTCAGTTGTGTAGTGTTTTTGTCAGATTGTCCTACACAACTAACGTATGACACTACATTATATAATTAAAAAATCAGGTATCCGTTCCGAAAAGGGGGCACTTATTAAGCGCTTCCACTGTTTAGGCACATCAGGGGCTCTAAAAACGTGACATGACGCCCACAGACCATTCCATCAAAGTCTGCATTCCAAAGAGTCATTCCTTCCCTTCCGAGCCCTGACATGCGCCCAAACAGTAGTTTTCTCCAACACATGGGGTATTAGTGTACTCGGGAGAAATTGGATAACAGATTTTGAGGTCCACTTTCTCCTGTTACCCTTGTGAAAATGTTTTTTTTTTACATTTTTGTGGAAAAAAATGTTTTGTTTTTTTTTATATTCTCACAAGTCCACGTTATAATTTTCTGTGAAGCACCTGGGGGTTCAAGATGCTCACCACACATCTAGATAAATTCATTGGGGGTCTAGTTTCCAAAAGGGGGCACTTGGGCATTTCCACTGTTTAGGCACATCAGGGGCTCTAAAAACGTGACCTGATGCCCGCAGACCATTCCATTAAAGTCTGCATTCCAAAGAGTCACTCCTTCTCTTCCGAGCCCTGCCATGCGCCCAAACAATGGCAAACCACCCTCGGGGATAAAGGGGTTAATGAAGGCTCATAGAAAGATTTTACAGCGAATACCCCAAATTTTCTTTTCTTTTCCTAAAACAGACCAAAATCTTTTTCTCTTTTGTGATTTTAATGTACGGTCACACTCTGTGTGACTGCAGACTTATGAATCCCTCAGCACAGGCACTGTGCATTGCGGGGATTCGCCGGCTTCAGACCCGTGACCGGAGGGTTTGTATGTACTGGCCGTCTGCATCACTAGACCGGGCGTGGCCTCGCTCCATAGAAGTGTATGCTCTACGCTACGTGCCACTTTTGGGCTACAAGCCTACAACTTTGGACAATGGGCTAAAACACCTACAATTTAATGGGCAGGTAGAACTGGTTATACATCACCTGCTGCATCCTCCCATTAACCAGCTGGTGATGTATAACTAGTTCTACCTGCCCGTTAAATTGTAGGCGTTTTAGCCCATTGTCCAAATTTGTAGGATTGTAGCCCAAAAGTGGCATGTAGCGTAAAGCAGGACCCTTCAGTTCAGGAGGTCACCTTGCCCAGGTTGATGGGCACACATGAATTGGCCAATTTGTGCTAAGAACCTTCACTTTTTGGGAGTACAGCTTACTGAGTAATAATATAGTTTAGATTTAATGTTTCCATTGTTTTTATGTATCTTTTCCATCAGAGTGAGTTGTTATTATTATATAGAATATATTAAATATTACACCTATACAGTATTTTTGGGACCATAAGACGCACTAGGTTTTATAGGAGGAAAATAGAAAAAAATGTAAGCAAAAAATATGCTCATGATGCACTGTTATAGGGGTAATGTCCCCCAATTCTGTTAATATTCCCCATCCTGGTATATATGGCCCCCTCCTTCCTGGTATGCGTGGCACCCCAATCCCCCTTCCTGGTATGCTTGGCACTCCAATAACCCATCCCTCAATCCTGGTATGCGTGGCACCTCCACCCACCCCCATCATGCTGTACACAAAAAAGAAACCATTATACTACCCTTTCTTCCCTCTGCTCCAGCGCTTAGTCCCGTTCTGCTGCCAGCACTCAACTCAAAGTGTGAGCCGCGCATGACGTCTCTGCCATGCGCCCTCACACTGCGAGATGAGCTGCTGGAATAGTCACTGCTCCCCACGCCGGGACTATGGACATGGGGAGTAGTGACTATTCACTCTCCTTGATAGCGCGCACACTGGACCTGCAGTGCAGCTGCTGCTGCGGCTTGGCGATTGCATGTGCTCGCTATTAAAGAGCATGAGTATTCACTACTCCCCACGCCCATGGGAGTAGGTTGTAGTGAATATTCATGGTCTTTAATAGTGGGCACACATAACCACCAAGCAGCTGCAGGAGCGGCGCTGTGGGGACAGTGTGCAGGCTATTAAGGAAAAAGAATATTCACTGCTCTCTACGCCAATGGGCATGGGGTGCAGTGCATATTCATTTTTTGATTGATAGATAGATAAATAGAGATAGATATCTAATATCTTGTAATCTTGAACCTGAATTTTTTGACCAGTGTTGCAGTTCTATTAAAATTAGCCTATGACTATGGAGGACTAAGACAGCAGTAACTGGGCCTTTCAGCAGGCACCTGGTTGCCATGGTAAACCACTGGTTCCCCGCAGTTGCATCTCAGCAGACTGTTGCGCGCGCACGCACACATCGGCAACGGCATCATTTTAAATGCTTCTGTTTTTTGGGGACTCTGGGCAGTTTTTACATAATGTCATGAGCATTATTAGAGCGTAAGATGTGCAGTCAGGGCTTTGTATTAATTGGACCACGTCGGAGATGGTGTGAGACTGTCAAAATGACACTTGACAGAAGCATCATACCGCTAGATGTTAAGTCTGGTAAATATCTTGGGGGTATAGTGGTTATCTCAGAATTTGAGAAGTTGTTGAATTTGGATCCCCTGATAGAGAAGTTTAGGCTGAAAATGGATATATGGTGTGAATTGCCACTTTCAGTTTTTGGCTGTATTAAAGGTGTACACCGGGGAGATAGAAAACTCTTGTTCTGTTCCTACACTCGTATACTATAAAGATGGGATGCCCAGAACACTTGTAATTCAGTGTGACAGCCAGGGCTGTGCAGTCGGTACGCTAACCCACCGACTTCGACTACACAGCAATGCCTCACTATTGAGCAAGTACATAAAGTGCAGAACAGATTTATCTCAACTCAAAACATAGATCCTTAGATCAGGAATAGAACAGACATTTATACGACATTTCATAACTTTTTCAAATTCTTATGAAAACATTTGCCGCACATACTGCATTGTACTACTGTACCAATTTATTATATATTTTAGGAGTCGGTTCATTTTATTCCGACTCCATACCCCTTGTGACAGCAGCTGCTCCTCACTGCCGTCTGGGATATTACATCTCACACCAGTGTGAAGCTCCCTGCTGTTACTATCAGCAAGTCTCCTGATAATAGCTGCTAGCCCCCTGATATTTATCACTATTCAGTTTTATAATTGGGGTGTGGTTTGTAGCCTTAAACCAATGCAGTGCTCTGCTCCCTGCCTGACACATGGCATTATACATTATGCTCTGTCATGGGTTGTACATCAGAGGATCACAGCATGTATTTGCATGGAGTTGTTAGCATGAATGCTACTAGAAGGGAGCATGCCCCCTGTTCTTGGACTAAATAGAGACAGATATCAGGGGGCAGGCAGCTAAGAACAGCCTGGAGCAGGCCAAGTACCCTGTTCACTGCAGAGAAATTGCTATTATGAAAAAGAAAAATTGGCTGATAGCAACAGCAGGGAGCTGCACACTGATGTAACCTATTGTTCCAGACGGGAGAGGAGAACAGTGAGGAGCAGCTGCTGTCGCACTGAATTACAAGTGTTCTAAAGATAATGGGAAAGTGCACTCGGCATCTCATCTTTTCTAGTGTATGAGTGCTGGAATGGTACAAGAATTTCTCTATCTCCCTGGTGTACCCGTTTAGCCTTATTAAAATTCTATATGTCCGTTACTTTCTTCCACGTAATTCCCCAATTTGAATCCCTCAGTGTTTTTTTTTGTTTTTTTCCCCCTCCAAAAATCAATTAGATTTTTTTTGACATTTGAGCTGATGTAAAGGTATTGCCAGAATAAAATTTGAAACGCTACAAAGAAGCAAAGATGATGGACTCACTGTGCTCATCTTTGGAATTCTTTATTTGGTGACATTAATAATGCACATTGAAGGATAGGTGCTCATGGTCTCAGACCCTTGCAGATTATTGATCCAAAATTACATAGATATGATACGTTTGTGCGAAGCTCTGGAGGCCCATAGATTTAAAGCTCAATCTAAGAAACTTAGAACTCTATATATGATTTTCTTTCTCCTATAGACACACACACACACACACACACGTGTGAAAAAGTGTTTGGCCTCTTCCTGATTTCTTAAATGTTTCAGATCACAAAACAAATTGAAATATTTGACAAAGATAACACAAGTAAACACAAAATGCAGTTTTTAAATGAAGTCTTTATTATTAAGGGAAAAAGAAATCCAAACCTACAGGGCCCTGTGTGAAAAAGTGATTGCCCCCCCCCCTCCTGTTTAAATCATGAATTAACTGTTGTTTATCACATCTTTAGGAAGCTGAGTTCAATTTCCCTAGCCACACACAGACCTGTTTAGTTGAATTAGACCAAAAGATCCTCAGAAGCTAGACAAACAGCATGCTGTGATCCAAAGAAATTCAGGGACAAATGAGAAATGAAGTAATTGAGATCTATCAGTCTGGAAAAGGTTATAAAGCTATTTCTAAAGCTTTTGAGGCTCAAGCAAACCACAAATGGTGAAAACATGGAACAGTGGTGAACCTTCCCAGGAGTGGCCGGCCCACCCAAATTACGACTCATCCAAGAGGTCACAAAAAACCCCACACTATCCAATGAACTGCAGGCCTCACTTGCCTCAGTTAAGGTCAATGTTCATGACTCCACCATAAGAAAGAGACTGGTCAAAAATGGCATGCATGGCAGAGTTCCAAGACAAAAACCACTGCTAAGCAAAAAGAACATAAAGGCTTGTCTCAGTTTTGCCAAAACTTTTGGACTGACGAGACAAAAGTTGAACTTTTTGGAAGATGTAACACAGCATTTCAGAAAAAAAACATCATACCAACAGTAAAATGTGATGGTAGTGTGACGGTCTGGGGCTGTTTTTGCTGCTTCAGGACCTGGAAGAATTCCTGTGGTAAATGGAACCATGAATTCTGGTGTTTACCAAAAATATCTTGAAGAATGTCCAGCCATCTGTTTGTGACCTCAAGCTGAAGCGCACTTAGGTTAAGCAGCAGAACAATGATCCAAAACATACCAGCTAGTCCACCTCTGAATAAGTCTTTGGAGTGGCCTAGGCAAAGTCCTGACCTTAATCCGATTGAGATGCTGTGGCATGACCTTAACAATACGGTTCATTCTTGGAAACCCTCCAATGTGGCTGAGTTTCCACAATTTTGCAAAGATGAATGGGCCAAAATTTCCTCGAGCGTTGTAAAAGACTCATTGACTGTTATCGCAAACACTTGATTTGCCCAACCAGTTATTAGGTTTAGGGGGCAATCACTTTTTCACACACACAGCACTGTAGGTCTGGATTTCGTTTTCCTTAATAATAAAGACCTTCATTTAAAAACTTCATGTTGTGTTTACTTGTGTTATCTTTGTCAAATATTTTAATTTGTTTTATGATCTGAAACATTTAAGTGTAACAAACATGCAAAACAATAAGAAATCCGGAAGGGGGCAAACACTTTTTCACACCACTGTGTGTGTGTATAGATAGATCTAGATCGCTCTCTCTAGATGCATTTCACATGTGTTAATTGAAAGTTGTTCTCCAATGAATACGATCTCCCATATAACCAGTTTTCTAAATCTTTGCAATTGCACCATGCATATGACATGGAAATTACCAGGGAAACAAATCTAAAATAACAGTAGCTCGGAACCTAATTGTAGATGTTGTGGGTGCTACAGAGAGTTCTAGAGGCTTAATATCTATCGACACCTGCTTCAAGAAGAATTGAAACAAATTACCTTTACCTTTTTAAAAGAAAAATAAGAGACAGCTCTTGGTACAATAGAGGAGGAGCAATAGATGGCTATAACTATATATGATCCTCAAAATATCATTAAGTCACGCCATCTCATTCCCAATGTGTACTGGATGCAAGATCCATGATGCAGACTTAAAGGGACCGGTCACCAGATTTGACCGATGATAGATAAGCCCACCACCTTCCAGGCCTCGTATACAGAATTCTATAATGCTGTATATATGCCCCAACCCGACCTGCAAGACAAAGAGTTTTTATTATGCTCACCTGAGGGTGGGTCCCGTCCGAGGGTTATCACTGGTCCTGGTCTGGCGTGAAATGCTGATATACGGAATGCTGTGTATCAGGTTTAAAAGGTAGTGGGCTTATCTCTGATCGGTCAAACCTGGTGACAGGTTCACTTTAATGCATATGATGTGGTTATGCCACTATCTTTTGGGAGGAAAAAAATGATAGGGCTGTTAAATTCAGTTTATGGAATTTCATTGTAGAGGTCCCAGGGGAAAATTCATTACGTGTGGCAGAAAGATTCCAGCAGCTAAATAGGAAAGGTTTTTTTTTTACAATTAGAGCAGTCATACTGTGAAATGCCCTACCACAAGAGGTAGTAAATAATTGCAGACACTAAATTAGCATTTAAAAAAAGTCTGGATGGTTTTCTCACAACAAATGGCATTGTGGGTTATGAATAATCATGATAGAAAATGTATAGCTGGCGGAAAAAGGTTGACCTTGATGGACCCAGGGCTGTGGAGTCTGTAAGCCAAACCTCTGACTCCTCAATTTCCCTGAGTCCGACTCCCTCATACATGGCTCATGTTTAAGTGATAAATTTACTGTAGCACAGATTCATCTCTGCTAAAAGTCTAGACCCTTAGATCAGGAATAGGACAGACATTTATAGGACATTTCATAACTTTCCCAAATTCTTATGAAAAAATATTCCCCACAAAATTCATTGAACTACTGTACCCAATTTATTATATATTTTAGGAGTTGGAGTCAGTCCATTTATACCGACTCCAACTCCACCAAAATGGACACGACTCCGACTCCACAGCCCTGGATGGACCTAAATCTTTTTTTTTTTTTGTCAACATGTGTAGTTGTGTATTTATGGTTATGTGGATGATCTGCCAGTTTCTAACCCCGCTAAGTTTGCCATGACGAGATTGTTCTACATGACCAGAATGCTAATAGCGCAGCACTTGTTGAAAAAATCTGTTCCTACATTGAGGAAGTTTATAGAGTGAACTGGTTAGTTACAATGGAGAGGAATATATGTCTCTAAAGAGGAGCGGTGAAGAAATGTAATGACATATGACCCTGGCTGCACTGACAAGAGATCAGGTGATCTAATTTTTGGGATAGCTGACTATTTGAGTCGTTCTCATTAATATATGGATGCTCTCTGATGTTCCTTGTGTTCCTGCTCTACCTGGAATAAGCTATGTTTAGGATATACAGTACAGACCAAAAGTTTGGACACACCTTCTCATTTAAAGATTTTTCTGCATTTTCATGACTTTGAAAATTGTACATTCACACTGAAGGCATCAAAACTATGAATTAACACATGTTGAATTATATACTTAACAAAAAAGTGTGAAACAACTGAAAATGTCTTATATTCTAGGTTCTTCAAAGTAGCCACCTTTTGCTTTGATGACTGCTTTGCACACTCTTGGCATTCTCTTGATGAGCTTCAAGAGGTAGTCACCGGAAATGGTCTTCCAACAATCTTGAAGGTGTTACCAGAGATGCTTAGCACTTGTTGGCCCTTTTGCCTTCACTCTGCGGTCCAGCTCACCCCAAACCATCTCGATTGGGTTCAGGTCTGGTGACTGTGGAGGCCAGGTCATCTGGCGTAGCACTCCATCACTCTCCTTGGTCAAATAGCTCTTACACAGCCTGGAGTTGTGTTTGGGGTCATTGTCCTGTTGAAAAATAAATGATGGTCCAACTAAACGCAAACCGGATGGAATAGCATGCCGCTGCAAGATGCTGTGGTAGCCATGCTGGTTCAGTATGCCTTCAATTTTGAATAAATCCCCAACAGTGTCACCAGCAAAGCACCTCCTCCTCCATGCTTCATGGTGGGAACCAGGCATGTAGAGTCCATCCATTCACCTTTTCTGCGTCGCACAAAGACACGGTGGTTGGAACCAAAGATCTCAAATTTGGACTCATCAGACCAAAGCACAGATTTCCACTGGTCTAATGTCCATTCCTTGTGTTCTTTAGCCCAAACAAGTCTCTTCTGCTTGTTGCCTGTCATTGGCAGTTCCCTAGCAGCTATTTTACCATGAAGGCCTGCTGCACAAAGTCTCCTCTTAACAGTTGTTGTAGAGATGTGTCTGCTGTTAGAACTCTGTGTGGCATTGACCTGGTCTCTAATCTGAGCTGCTGTTAACCTGCGATTTCTGAGGCTGGTGACTTGGATAAACTTATCCTCAGAAGCAGAGGTGACTCTTGGTCTTCCTTTCCTGGGGCGGTCCTCATGTGAGCCAGTTTCTTTGTAGCGCTTGATGGTTTTTGCAACTGCACTTGGGGACACATTCAAAGTTTGCCCAATTTTTCGGACTGACTGACCTTCATTTCTTAAAGTAATGGTGGCCACTCGTTTTTCTTTACTTAGCTGCTTTTTTCTTGCCATAATACAAATTCTAACAGTCTATTCAGTAGGACTATCAGCTGTGTATCCACCTATATTCTGCACAACACAACTGATGGTCCCAACCCCATTTATAAGGCAAGAAATCCCACTTATTAAACCTGACAGGGCACACCTGTGAAGTGAAAACCATTTCCGGTGACTACCTCTTGAAGCTCATCAAGAGAATTGCAAGAGTGTGCAAAGCAGTCATCAAAGCAAAAGGTGGCTACTTTGAAGAACCTAGAATATAAGACATATTTTCAGTTGTTTCACACTTTTTGTTAAGTATATAATTTCACATGTGTTACTTCATAGTTTTGATGCCTTCAGTGTGAATGTACAATTTTCATAGTCATGAAAATACAGAAAAATCTTTAAATGAGGTGTGTCCAGCTTTTGGTCTGTACTGTAGATAATTGGATAATAGCACTGTATACTTCATAAAGGAATATGGGTATTTATTCTGTTTATACGTAACTGGATATATATTATAGTAGGTATAGTGGGGTAGGGGGTCTATTTGTATGTTTGTATTTTGAATTGAAATTCAATTAAAGAAAAAATACTCAATTCAAAAAAGAATATTTTGAAGTCATATTAATATTGTCAAAAGATTGATCAGACCTTTGCCTAAATTACATTTTTATTGTAATGTACTATATTTTTCAAAGGGACCCAGAAAAGAATTGGGATAAAAGCCGTGTGAAGGGTCTCATAGCTTCACTGATCTCCGTGAAAGATGTTTCCACTGCAACAGCATTAGAAGTGGTGGCTGGGGGTCGGCTGTACAATGTCGTGGTTGATACGGAGGTAATGTTCTCTTGTGCTATAATCTCTCCTTTAGGGAATATAGGCAGGTGAATTGTATATGAATATTTTTCTCTTTACGCCTTAGGTTACAGGTAAAAAATTGCTGGAAAAAGGGGAATTGAAGCGGAGGCTCACAATCATTCCACTCAATAAAATTTCAGCACGTCGTATAGGAGACGATACCATTAAGGTTGCAAAAAATCTGGTATGTATTTGTTCAGAGTTTGAGTTGCTGAGGTTAAATTCAATCGGGATTATGTGAAATCTGCTCTGGAGAAACTTACACACAAAAAAAAGTGTTTTTTTTTTTTTTTTTAGGTTGGAGCTGACAATGTAAACCTTGCCCTAACATTGGTTGAATATGAGTCCGAGCTGCAAAAAGCAATGGAGTATGTGTTTGGAACAACATTGGTTTGTGACACCCTAGACCATGCTAAAATGGTGACCTTTGACAAACGAGTGTTAACCAAAACTGTGACTCTAGATGGAGATACTTTTGATCCACAAGGAACACTCAGTGGAGGTAACTTTATTTCCTAAAATTCTTTATATAAAGTTAATAAAATAACTACAGTAGATCCTGCTGTAACTGTTAGAACTGCCATATAGTGCTTTTTACTTAGTTTAAGACCATGTTATAGTCTAATCTATGAACTCACGGTGCATCAGATAACTCTGCATTATACATCAGTTGTCTTTTTTTTTTTCCTACTCTAAGGTGCCCGTTCCCAGGCCCCATCCATGTTATCTAAAGTTCTGGAGATCAAAGATGTTCACGACGAATTAAAGACCAAGGAGGCTGAGCTGCAGACAGTGGAGAACGAACTGACTTCCTTAAAGAATACAGCAGAGAGGTAAAGTATACAGTTCAGCCAATTGGAGACTGAACCTTCTCCTCTGGTTATCATAATTAACTGGTGTGAATACAACAAGTGACTGAAAAGTCTAGGGTTTTCCAGTTTCTGTAAAGAGGTTGCATTATTGGTGTACTGCTGAAAAGGTTTGTTTGGTTTTCTGGTCTCTTTTCATGTGACTTTTGGTCACACTGAAACCATGGGTCACTGCAAAATCAGTGTTTCCCTATGAGAGAAGATAGATGCTGGTGACTGTTTTATTTCATGATAGTCCTGCAACTCTTACCCCATAAAGGAAACATTGTGGTTGTATAACAGTCCTGATAACACACAATCTGATCACTTGCAGAGTCAGTGAGGTCTCCAATGGTGACCAATCGCATATTAGTTGCTGAGTGTAAATGAGTTCACAAGAAGATAACAATCCTGTAACTGACTAACATAATATTTTGTTTTGGACAACTGGTCAATAATTCACGGACTAGCAATATTTTATACAGACACATTGTAAAACTATAATAAATCATTAAGATTATAAGTGATACATGTTAACACAACCATAATTCTGATGTGAAGACATCAGCTACGTTCAAATGTTGTAAAATGTTGATAATTATAGTCAAAATCTGTAGTTTTATTCGTCTTCAAAAAATATTCAGACACCTTGTCTTTTTTTCATGGACCGGACAAGAACTTGCCCTATTTTTACAGACTGTCCTGAAATTTCTGGATGTTTAGTATCCCTGGTCAGTTATCTGTATGTGAAGGAAGCTGCTGAATTATGTATTCTGATGGGATTCTTATGGTGTACACGCCTAAGGCTAGGTTCAGACATGGCGTAAAGCTTCCATCTTGGATTATGTTGTGGATTTAATTGTATGCATTGTAAAGGGTGAAATTCGTGCTCAAAATTCATGGCTTTTTTTTTTGCAACATGATAGGTATGCTACACATGTGAAATTATACAGACTGACTATTTCTACGGTGTGTGGTTAGGGTTGGGAAAAGTACTGAGTGAGTAGCTGTGACAATGTAGGAAAATCACTTAACTGAAAAAGGTAATGCTGTGTAGGAAAGCCAGCAGGACCGGGTAAAATCCTAGCACTAGAGGTACTAATTAGGTGGACCTGGCTAGCCAGGACTTAAACCAGGCCATGAACTCACTGGAGGCAGTCAGATGGGGGAGCCGAGCAGAGTGTGTTGTATTGGAGCTGCAGAGAGAGGAGACAGAATTTTTCTGAGAAAAGACTGCACATGTCGTGTGCACAAAACTGCAAGTTTGCTATGGACAATAGCCGGTGTGTGTTACCAAACCGGGACTAGCTCAGCCGTGCCTGACTCACCAGTGAATGTGAGCCCACTGACCCTAAAGCTGGACCTGAATTGCCATCTGGGTGAGACCCTGTTGCTGCTTTTCCCTCATCGGAAAAGTATTGTGATTTTTGTTACGTGTGTCAGGAGAAGGCTGTTTTCATTTAAACAGCTCTGCAAGTTTATGGAGTTCAGTTAACCTCACACTGCTTTATCACAAGAATCCAGTGCCTACCTGAGAGCGTGCATCCCTACAGAAATTTATTAGAATACACAGTTGGCTGTGTAACTTCAGACTGGTCAGCGTGCCTATCCTGAACAGTGTCTTACATCTGAAACCGCCAACAGTGGACACAGCATCAGAACCAGAGCATTTGGGGATGAAAGTGACCTCATCTGATGAGTCATGTTTCCTTTTAAATCACAAGAACTCAGTGTTTTCTGTTTGAGAACAGTCAGATGGCTTTATAGCTCAGACTAGGATCGGAATGCAATGCTCGAACTGACCGTCTGCTCTCCTGACCGGAGTGTGACAGCTGTCACGCTCATGCTCAGGTCGGCAGACCCGACGTCCAGTTCGAGCATTGCGTTGCGATTCTTCTCTGAGAGATGCAGCCATCTGACTCTTCCCTTAGCAGGATAATGCACCCTGCATCACTGCTAAAAATGTTCAGGACATTGTCTGAAAACATAATACAGTAGAAGGTGCTTACTTGTCATCCAAATTCTCCAGCTGTCAATCCTATCGAGCATCTGTGGGATGTGCTGGGAAAAAAAGTCCTATCCTTGCAGGCCAATCTCTGCTGCTTTCGTTTTGGAGCTAGAGGTAATTTTCAACATAACTCCAGGCCACATTTTGCTCTTGCTACTGTGAGCAGACACTGCTGTCTAAAAGTGGTACCATGGCCTGCAGCATCTCCAGACTTGTTTCCCATCTAGGACATCTTTGGTTGGTATTCGCAAAGGGAGGTGCCAGCAGCAGATCTTGATTTGTGTGGGTCATTCCATGTCAAGTGAACCAATGAATTTTTCCTCTGTTTTTAATTCTTTTGAGATTTTGTTCTCTGGTAATAGTGTGTTAGAGAATGTAAAATGTGAAGGAAAAAAAATTACATGAAAATTTAATAAATAAATAAATACAAAGTTTTGAAAAAAACTTTATTTCTGTGTTGCATGCCATTGCGTGTCTCCTCATAACTCAGGCCAGAAACAAGATGGAGAAATGGAAAAAACCCCATTAGGCCACGGCCCCACTATCAGTATTTGGTCAGTATTTTTTCTCAGGAGTGGGAGCCAAAACCAGATGAGGAAAAGTTATAATAGAAACAAGTCACCAATTCTGCATTTATCACCCACCAGATATGTCACAAGAATATCTTTAATATTTTACCCGTGCGGACTCTAACACAAAAGTTTGAAAAGCATTTCCAAAGAACTATATTAACTTGTCAAAGAACTCACATGTGCCTCCTATGCTCCAAGCCACATCTGTATCAAAATTCACATTGGAATCTCAGCGGGATCATACTTAAAAAAATAAATAAATAAATAAAAACTATATGAACAGTGTCAATTTGAAAATCTTGAATTCAGATCTGCTGAGCCTGTGGTCTGAAAGTGCAGGGTCTGTTTTCCAAGTAAAATTTAAAAAAATGTCATGATTTGTCCTGATTTTAAACCAGGCAAATCATTAGATAAATCTATAGGGGATACAGTGACAGTTTTTTCCAATGGTGATGAAGGGAGCCAAATTATACCTGGCAAGAAAGATTGTGTGTCTATGAAAGTGAACGGTAAGAAAACTCATGTCCATAAGAGGCTGGTTATTGCCAATTTGAAAGACCTATGAATATATTTTTTTATTAAATTCAACTTCTGCCAAAATGTGCTGACCTGCAACCGAACTATTGTGTCCTGGCTGGTGGCAGTGGTGCACACTCAGTATGCATATGTACAGCACACCAGCACACTAAGCTTATGATTGAAGGTGGCAAGCTGAAATATATTCAGATTGGTGATTACAAAGTATGTGTCTCAAATAATGTGCTCAGAAATTAGTTCAAACTGTTACCTAAATATCTGCCAAAAATGTACTCCAGTAATGGTTCTTAAGAAAAAATACTACCGTATATTCCGGCGTATAAGACGACCTGGTGTATAAGACGACCCCCCTACTTTCCTGTTAAAATATAGAGTTTAGGATATATTCACCGTATAAGACTACCCCTTTTCCAACGCATACCAAACACCGGTAAAAATTAAAAAAAAACAGATTTGAATTTAACATGGTCCTTTTTTAATTTAAATTCTTATGACATGCAGGTATATAGCAGGAAAACTGTCACTCATAAACATATTAAAATAGGGGGGACCCCACGTCATTTTTTGGGGGGGTCCCCCATTCTAATAGCTAGTAAAGGCTAGGTATTCAGCTGGGGGCTGATATTAGTAGCCTGGGAAGCTCCGTGGGTATTACCCCCTTCCCAGACTTCAAACATCTGCCCCAGCCGTCTGCTTAACCTCCGCTAGAGACTATAATGATGGTGGATCCCACGCCAATTTTCTTTTTAAAAAATCCTTTATTTTAGCACTAAATGACAATTGAGGGGTTAATAAAGATGCAGTCCCTAAATTATTATTAATTTTTTAATTAATTTTTCCCAAAAATGTTGACGTGGGCTTCGCCATATTTTTGTGTCCAGCCAGGTACAGCAGGCAGGAACGGGCTGCCCCCAACCACCAGCTGCCTATTTGTACCTGGCCGGACACAACAATATAGGGAAGCCCTTTTTTTTTTAATTATTTCATGAAATAATTTAAAAAAAAAAGACGTGGGGCTTCGCCCTATTTTTGTGTCCAGCCAGGTACAACTAGGCAGCTGGGGGCTGGAATCTGCAGCGCAGGGAGGCCCAAGCTTTCTGCCCCCCCAAACCCCCCCCCCCCACCCCCCCGCTGCAAATTGCAGTCCGCAGCCACCCCGGAAAATGGCGCGTTCATAGAAGCGCCATCTTCTGGCGCTGTACCCAACTCATCCAGGGCCCTGGTGCGGTGGCTCACTGGGTAATAAAGGGGTTAAGGCCAGCTTGGCATTATCAGCTGGCCCTAAGCCCGAAATTCATGGGGTCACGCCAATATTAGACATGACCGCCATGAATTTCTAGTAAAGTAATTAAAAAAAACACAAACACCCAGAATAAAGTCCTTTAATTGAAATAAAGACACAATTTTTTAATGTTCTAAATTAAACCATACTTACCATCACGCCCATTCCAGCTGAAGCCAACGATCTCCTGCAATAAAAGTAAAATAATAAAGCAACCTCATCCTTACCTTTCCATGGTTCCCAGGACCGGTCCAGCTCTGCTACATTCACATGACAGGCTGCACCGCAGCAGAACGCTGCCGTTCAGCTTGCCATGCGGCAGACACTGAGAAGCGCAGGCATGCTTGTGCTCCTCAGTGTCTGACTGTGACGGCATCCAGATGAGCCGAGATCATGTCCAATGAACTCGGCTCACCTCATGCACGTCACTGACAGCGTGGGAAAATTCTCCTGCTCCCCGCATGCGCAGTAGAAGTTTCCCACGCTGTCAGTGACGGACGTCCAGGAGGTGAGCTGAGTTCATTGTCGGCTCATCTGGATGCCGTCACAGCCAGACACTGCAGAGCGCAAGCATGCCTGCGCTTCTCAGTGTCTGCGGGATGACAGGCTGGATGGCAGCGTTCTGCTGCGGTCCAGCCTGTCATCTCGATGTAGCAGAGCTGAAGCTGTCCTGGGAACCATGGAAAGGTAAGGATGAGGTTGCTTTATTATTTTACTTTTATTGCAGGAGATCGTTGGCTTCAGCTGGAATGGGCGTGATGGTAAGTATGGTTTAATTTAGAACAATAAAGAATTGTGTGTTTATTTCAATTAAAGGACTTTATTCTGGGTGTTTGTGTTTTTTTAAACTTTTACTATGGGGTTAGTAATGGGGGTGTCTTATAGACGCCTCTCCATTACTAACCTGGGCTTGATGTCAGCTGGCATTATAAGCTGACATCAACCCCAGCCCTAT
The DNA here is from genome assembly GCF_046119375.1 of Phyllobates terribilis. Lineage (NCBI taxonomy): Eukaryota > Metazoa > Chordata > Amphibia > Anura > Dendrobatidae > Phyllobates > Phyllobates terribilis. The sequence goes on along the minus strand of NW_027362761.1, from coordinate 70,375,252 downwards.
TACCCCACTGCCACCGCTACAGGGCAGTGGGAAGAGCGAGGCTAAGTGCCAGAATTGGCACATTCTATAGATGCGCCATTTCTGGGGCGGCTGACGGCTGGTGTTTCTAGCCTGGGAGGGGGCCAATATTCATGGCTCCCTTCCTGGGCTATTAATATCAGCCCCCAGCTGTCTGCCTAGCCTTTGCTAGCTATTAAATTAAGGGGGACCCCACGTCATTTTTTTGGGGGGGTCCCCCATTTTAATAGCTAGTAAAGGCTATGTATTCAGCTGGGGGCTGATATTAGTAGCCTGGGAAGCTCCGTGGGTATTACCCCCTTCCCAGGCTTCAAACATCTGCCCCAGCTGTCTGCTTAACCTCCGCTAGAGCCTAAAATTAAGGGGAACCCCACGCCAATTTTTTTTAAATAAATCCGTTATTTTAACACTAGATAAGTACAGTAACCAGCACTGTCACTGTACTTCTTATATATGTGACTGACATGTTTCTATCTATCTAATCTATGTGTGAAGCTCTATTCTTTCTATTCTAAATTGTCGGGTGCCGGCTTATGCCGCTGCTGAATTGCCGGCTTTTCATATATTGTCACAGAAGCGATGCGAACTTCCCTGCTCCGGACACAGCGCAGCGCTTCTGTGACAAGTGAAAGCTGTCGGCACAGAAGCCCTGCGCTGTGTCCGGAGCTGGGAATACGCAGCGATGTGTCCGTTTCAGCACAGAAGCGCTGACTGTCTGGACCTACCGCCGCCGTATTTTAACTCCCTCCACCTTATATTAACTCCGACATGGCAGGGATACGGCCACGGCAGCTTATTAACACCCCCAGAGTATCCCCGCATGTCAATTTCTGAAAGTTCAAAAGCATTACCGGCGTATAAGACGACCCCAGACTAGACAGAAGATTTTTCAGTCTTCAAAAGTCGTCTTATACGCCGGAATATACGGTAAATCACCTCGAAGAGGCTATGGTAGATAGTGTAACTTCTAGACAGTGGATATCTGGTGAGAGATGGACTTTTGACACTGTTTCTAAAAGTGCAGAGGACTTTGTGGAACATTTTCATGACAAGCTGATAGTCCTTAAAGGGTTAGTCCGAAACCCAAAAGTATATTTCAATTAAGAAATCTTTAAAAACGAATAACTATTGTAATACAAGTCATGGTAACATTCCCTACCAGTCACTCTGTACTTCAACTTAAGGACCTGTTTAGATTACCCACTTCCTATGACAATTCATTAGAGAATCCCAGTGCATGATGGGATACTCAAACGAATGGTCATCTGCTGGCAGAAACTGCTGTCACTCCCCCTCTCTGCCCTTCAACGAAGCGTCATTGATGGGGAGGAGGCTGTGACATCCTGACACCCCCTTTGATTTGGTTTCTGCCCTGAAACTTAGCGTCAACAGTGACACTGATTTAAGGGGCTAGTCCCTGCTGTGTCTCTTGTGCAATGTTTCTCTCAGCGTCCTGTGCGATGAGCCCAGCTTCCAGTCTATTGTCTAATAGTAATAAGCCGGCTCTGCTTAGTCAGAAATAAAATACAGAAGTGTAGTTCTGATATCTGAGTGCTTACTTCATGATTCAATAACTGTTCATTTGTTCCAAAAAAAAAAAAAGGATTTCCGTGATAAAAACTGACCACCTACCAAGTTTTAGCAAGGCCTACCTACTTATTGGAGGGCTCTTCTGCACTTTATAAAAATAGAAAAAAGTTATAAATGTATGCCACCACAAGAAGAATTTTGGAGTTGAAGCTGAATGGCACTTAAGGTTTAGGAGGCGCCGTGAAACTCCTTGCAGCTCGAGCTAGCCTGCATAGGCCATATTCACACCAAATCTTAACACCCATTCTTTTCAACTGGAGTGGGAAAAATATTCCTAACATCTGGTTCATGTACTGTACAATCCAGGACAACGAAGAGTTTGTTAAAACAATGGTTACAGGAAGCAGAACCCATCACAGGGACTCAGCAATACCACACTTTCATTCCATGTAGTGAAAGCAAAATAAAAACAAGGATTTTTTTCATTCAGCATTAACAGTGAAGTCCATGAAGTGATTGAAGATGGCACAAGGTTGGCAAAGGATGACATAACTGGTGATGTGACCTGTGAATATGATCGGCACTGGTGGCTGCTAATGTACTCTCCAAAGATTATGACCATGAAGAAGTAGAAGTGACTTTTTTGCACCTTCTGGTCCATCACCGTCCTCTTGTGTATCCAAGAAAACCAGACATTAAAAGTAACTAAAAATCTGATATTAACTGAGGTAGCCCCAAACCCCATAACAGCCATACATACTCTGACACAAAAGGAAACTGCCAATATTAGTAAGGGCTTGTGGACAAGATTACATTTCACCCAGTAGAAGGAACAAATTAATGATAAAAGGTCGGTGTAAAGACTTACTAATAATTAAGACTAGTTCATATTGTTTTGTTAGTTTGATTTAACTACTGTACTATTTTTAAAAACTTGAAAAAGGACATGTCTAGTGACTTAATAATAAAAAAAAGTTACATATATATTTAAAAAGGTGTTAAAAATATTGACTCTCTTAAGTTAGCATTAAACATAGCTGATTAGGATCATGACCAAGGTGTGTTAAGTGTGGGTATTTCTGCTCGTGGAAATCGATGCGGAATAAATCAAGATGTTTTGACATTTTTTTTCGTGTGCACATCATTAACATGTCTATTGATCCTGTGATTTCCATGATTCCTCGACTTTGTGTTGCAATTTCATTGAGTATAGATTGCTATGCTTAAACTTTGTTCAGTTTTTGTCCTTTGTCCTTTTTTACAGGTATCGACAGTTGAAACAGCAGTGGGAGATGAAGTCTGAGGAAGCTGATCTTCTTCAAACAAAATTACAGCAAAGCTCCTATCACAAGCAGCAAGAAGAATTGGAACATCTTAAACAAACTATTGGTGAGAATCTTATTTTGCAGCTTTGCTTCCTTCAAAAGTAGTAGGGGCTAATTAAGGGAGAAATTGTCTAAACAATATGTGAAGCAGGCTTGAAGGAAAAGCTACTTTTTTTTTTTTTTTTTTTTTTTTTATATAGATTGATGCCTCCGTGGCACTGAACTGATACCATAAGTTCAACTTTTCTAAATTCTGCCCATTCCAATCATCAGTCAGTATTGACCTTATAAATTATATTGTGATTGCGTTGGGTAGATGCCTCAGCTAGTGTTTTGCCCATTGTGCACTAGCCATCTCAATGGAAGAGCAAAGAAGCAGTGACACTTTGAAATAATTTTGTTAGTCTTCATTTGCAGGACCTCATGCTTTAATTTTTTTTTTTTTTTTACAATCTTAAATATGTGCTTTTTCCCAATGGTAGATGAATGTGAGGGAACATTAAAGAAATCTAAGGAGGTCCAGAAAAAAGCAGAAGAAAAATATAAGGTGCTTGAGCACAAGATGAAAAATGCAGAAGCTGAGCGAGAGAAAGAACTGAAGGAAGCCCAGCAGAAATTGGATGAGGCAAAGAAGAAAGCAGATGCTTCAAATAAGAAGATGAAAGAAAAACAACAAGTTGGTGTCCCATTCTTATTAGAAGAAACCTAAAATCTGAACAATAATATTTTGATGATTCCCATTTTAATATTTCTTACTTTCTCTTCGTTACGTAGTGGATTCCATAAAGTGGCTTTTGGTTTGCAACCATTTCTTCTGTTAATGTGCTGCTGATTCACCCAGCAATCAGATGATATTGTTTTTATATTAGCAAAAGAGTAAGGTTCTGAAGGATGTTGGACAACCCATCTTACTGGTTTATTTTTGGGGATCTGAAAAAAAAAAAAAAAAAAAAAAAAATGTATTCTTCAGCTAAAGGTTTAGTAATTGGTTTTATGTTCATGGTCTAGGAGGTTGATGCTCTCGTTTTGGAGCTCGAGGAACTCAAAAGGGAACAAACAAGTTACCAGCAGCAAATTGAAGCTGTAGATGAAGCCATGAAAAGCTACCAAGAGCAGTTAGATAGCATGGCAGCAGAGGTTTCTAAAAACAAGGTATTTATTGTCTGTGATTGAAAATACTGTGTATTTTATTAACCTATGCTTTATTCGTATATCTATTTTTTTGGCAGGAAATTGTGAAGAAAGCTCAAGAAGAACTTGCCAAACAAAAGGAAATTATCATGGGTCATGACAAAGAAATTAAGAGCAAATCAACTGAAGCTGGCAAGATGAGGGACAGCAACAATGACATCCAGCTCAAAATAAAGGAGCTAGAGCATAATATTACCAAACACAAGAAAGAAAGCTCTGATGCATCTGCCAGGGTAACAATCGTTTCTAATCTGAGCTCTCAATGTCTATCAAAATTCATAGGGGCGTATTTATCAAGTTAAATGCACCAGAATTCTCCCGTAATGTGCGCTAAAAGAAACTGCCTTTTTCTATCGTTTCATTGGGGGACACAGGTAACTATGGGTGTAATGCTGATGTCACTAGGAGGCTGACATTAGGCAAAAGTTAGCTCCTCCTCAACAGGGTACACCCACGAACTGGCACGTAGCTAATCCTTTTTAGTTTAAGTGAAAGTAGGAGGCAGACACTTGCCTGCTTCCAAATCCGTTTCTTTTAGGGTCTTGTTTGTTAATCTTTTCCCTTTTGTCTTTCAGGCTCAGCTTGTCACTATGTGCAACAGGGTGTAACAGCTCACCCTGATTTTCCACAGAGAGAATAGTGTGGTCCTCCACATCTTACCCTCTCGTGTCTTTGCGGCAGGACCATATTCCCCTAAAACACCAAGTGTGTCGGGGCAGCCAGAGGATGGCCCTTGCCATCTAAACCCAAGTCCAGTTGTCCACCAGAGCCAGGTTGTGCCAGAGGGGAAGACGAACCATTCCCAGTGACCCCTTGACGGCACCTGAAGACAGTCTTCAATCTGTGAAGAGGGAGTCGGCGCCATTATTCTCCCTCCTTCCCCAGACTACTATCACTTTTCTCTACTCCTTCCCGTACTACTACTCCCCTCACCACAGATCCGTTCAGGTTGGAGTGCTCCTGGGCTCTTTCTAGGACTCATCAGAACCTCCAGGCCCCTCGCTCATTTCGGCCCATCAACGGGCCTTGTTCTACGCTCACTGCCCCACGCACTTCACCGGCCGAGAATTTTAATATAGGCCTTGGCATTCCAGAGGCCTATTTTTGTCCGAGCCCCTATCTCCTGGGGCCTTCATACGGGCTTTGCTACCTGTTCTGCTGCCCCGCATCCCAGCCCGCAGCCAACTTGCCAACTCCTTTTTGGCGCCTTTCCACAGTGCTCTTCCCTGCGTTGTCACCATCATTCTCTGCCACAAATAGCCCTATTCTCGCGGCCGACCGCATTCTGACGTCCAATGCAGGAGAAGGGGATACATCCTCAGCACGGATCTACTCTGCCGACCATGCATATGCTGCCTGCCACACTGTGACGTCACCTCTGGAGAGGGTTTTTACACTTCACAGATCTTCTGCCAGACTGGTAGGCTCTGTCCATCAAATAGGGCACATAGACAATTAGCAGTACCCACACTATTACCTCCTTTATATGCAGCTCTAGGGAGACTTGCTCCCGTCTCATCTACGCTATTATTCTTCACATTGCCTGTTCAAACTGTAAGAAATAATTGACCTCTAGCCAGCAATCGCACCTCTGCTCCGACTTCAGCCCTCCCATGATGCAAGCTGGCCAGGATTCCCCCCACTGCCCGGGAAGAGCGTGCACCCCTTCCCCGCGAGTGGGCTACCTCACTTTTCAAATCTGTTGCCGACCTGACGCTGGTTTTGGACATTGAATGTTTGCCTAAGGCCACGGTCACACATTCAGAATTTGGTCAGTATTTTGCAGCAGTATTTGTAAGCCAAAACTAGGAGTGGGTGAAAGACGCACGTGTTTCTATTATACTTTTCCTCTGACCGTACCACTCCTAATAGAAACAAATGTGCTTTTTCACCCACTCCTAGTTTTGGCTTACAAATACTGATGCTATATACTGACCATGTGAACGTGTCCTAATGCAGCAGCAAACATTGGTGCCCCGATCGTTCCACGGGACGGATCGGGCTCATCCTCTTGTTCACTCAGTCATGACAGATTGCACATGAGATCAAGGAAGCAGTCCCATTCCCCCTCCTCTGGATCTCCTTCACCATCCCCATTCTCTAGGATAGCCTCTATTTCCTGCTTTTCCTCCCCCAACCCCCACACAGCTTAGAGGTCTGAACTCCACTCTGAGTCAGATTCGGAACCTTGATTCTAAACAAGCTTCCAAGCTACAGGACTTGGCAAGAATCAGACCTCCTCTGATGTCAATTATCAAGGAATAGGACTTCCCTACTATGGAAAAGAGTATCCTATCCTTCAAGAGGGTAAAATGCCCTCTGTTATCAAACCATAAGGAGTTTGACTAGGTATTTTCCCACGAATGAGAGCACCCGGACAAACGTTGTTGGAAAAGTAGACATATGGAATATCTTGTAGCACTTCCACCCCCTCCCCCGACCTCAAACTTTGGGCTTGGTCTCTGGTTACCCCTCTGTCCTTCAACATGATCCTCCCTCTTTCGGACTGCTTCTCCCTCAAGGATCCTTCCAATTCTTTGAATTGAACATTGAACAACTGGTCCAAGTCGGTTTCTGTCTAGGTCAAGCTCCTTCGTCAATGCATCCTTTCAGGTGCCCCACCCAACGAACTAGCCGATCTCGCTGATCAAATTGCCCATGCAGGGAAATATCTCCTCAGTGTCTCTCGGCGCTGCAGGTTGCTCAGCAATCGCTTCTAGCAACATTATGGCTGATCGCCGAGTCCTTTGGCTTAAGGTTTGGAATGCAGATGCTGCTTCCAAAAAGTCCCTTACCAGTCTCCCCTTTCTGGGTCTTCACCTGTTCAGAATCAGACTGGAACAGATCAACTCTGATGCTACTGGAGGGAAGAGTACCTCTCTTCCCCAGCAAAGACCCAAGCGTCTCTCCCCCTGCCAGAAGGCGCACTCTACATTTTTGCTCTTTTCGTCCTCTGGGATATCCAACCGCCAGGACAGTCCCACTGCATAGCAGGAGATCAGGAAACCCTCCGTCAAAGCTGACTCCTTTCTGCCGATCACTTAGCCGTCAGAGCAAGCCCTCCAGAGCCAGATCAAACAGATTTTCTTCCCCATGACTGGTTACTCTAATCTAGGGATCCCCCATAGTGTGGGCAGCCGTCTCCTTCTATTCAAGGATGCGTAGCTCTCCGTGATCGACTCATGGATCAGAGAGGTCGTTTACACCAGTTAAAAGATAGTTTCCATCTTTCCCCCACTAGCGTTTTCTCGAGTTCTGGCCCCCAAGGGATCCCTCACTGGTTCTTGGGTTCTTTCAAGCAATCTCCTCCCTACTTCAATCCGACGTCATCGTTCCCTTTCCTCCTCAGGAGCGTTTTTCAGATTATTACTCAAATCTTTGTGGACCCAAAAAAGGATGGTTCAGTTCTCCCCATCCTGAACCTCAAGCTCCTGAACAAGCGAGTGCGACTTTGCCACTTCAGGATGGAGTCCCTCTGTTCGGTTGTTGCCTCTATGGAACCGGCAGAGTTGTTCTGTGGACATTCAAGACGCTTACTTTCATATCCCAAACTGCGAATCTCATCAGAGGTTCCTTCACTTTGCCGTCCAGGATTCTCACTTTTTTAATTGAAGAAGCTCCCCTTGGGGCTAGCCTCTGTCCCCAGAGTCTTCACGAAGGTCATGACGGCCGTCATGGCCTTCCTTCGCCTCAGTGGAATCCTGGTCATCCCTTACCTGGACAACTTTCTGATTTGTTCTCTCAGACGTCCATCTCCCCGTTGCTTCGAACCTGCATGAGTGTGCTGGGCAAGATGGTAGCTGCGATGGAGCCCCTTTTCCCAGTTTCACACTCATCCTCGGCAGCTCGCACTCCTGTCTCGCTGGGACAAGACCTTTTCTCTCGACAGCCCCATCCTTCTCCCTCCCCATGTAGACAGATGCTGGCATGGTGGCTATTATCTCCCTTATTCACCACAGGAGGCCTTTTCTCCCAGTACATTGGCAGATAGTGATGACAGACGCCAGCCTGCTCTGCTGTGGAGCAGGGTTTCATCAGTTCAGTGCCTCTGAAAATCTCGGGAGTCCTCAGTCCTCATCAACATCCTGGATCTCGGGGCCATCTACCTCATGTGCTCATTCAGTTCAACAATGCCACAGCTGTTGTGTACATAAATCACCAGGGCGGAGCTCAAAGCAGATCCGCCATGTTAGAGGTCCATCGGATTCTGGCTTGGGCTGAATAGAAAGTGCCCGCTATATCAGCAGTCCACATTCCCGGAGTGGACAGATAACTAGGCAGCCGACTTCCTAAGTCACCAGGGTCTCTGCTCGGGCGAGTGGTCCCTGAACCAATGTGTTTTTTTTTTTGTTTTGTTTTTTTCTAAGGTGGGGCATACCCAATGTCTACATGATGGCATCCAGGATGAACAAAAAAGTTCCTCACTTCTTCCCCAGGGCTCACGACCCCCTTTCAATCGCCTCAAACGCTCTGGTCCTTCCTTGGTTGCAGTTCCGCCTCAAATATCTTTTCAGCAGCAGAAGGGAAGGAAGGGAGACACCGATCCATTACTAGTGGGTAGGCGGAGCCCCACAGGATAGTTCACCTCAGATTTATAAAAAGTGACGACTGGCCCCTCCAGTTAGGGTCCTCCTACTCCCATGTTCCTCAGTCTGAAATTTGAGGTCGCAGAGGATAGTCGCTGCCTTCGCAGCTCCTCAGAAGATTTTCCTATTTTTATTCCGGAGACCTGGACCCCCCGTGGTCTAGAGGTCTCAGGGGGTCTCAGCGCTGCTGGGACCCCTGACCCTCCCCTGGCAGATCTGCGTACCCCCTAAGGAGATCCCCGCAGAACCCTGCTGGCCCCGGGGGATACAGGGCGCTCCCTGGCGGAGACGCACACCGCTCGTGTGGGGTCCCTGCGCGCTCCGCCGTGGGGGGGAGCAAAGGGCCACGGCGCCACACATCCCTGGGGGTCCCTGTGGCGCTCAGCTGGGTAAGTGCTCTTATTGAGTGCTTTCAGCGGCAGCTGCTGTCACTATGTTTTTGTGGTGACTGCTGTTTTTTTCTGGCTTGCAGGGATTTCGCCTCTGCATACAGCGTTTGATCCTCGGCTGGCAGGGGAGCAGGGACGGGAGGATTCGCGCGCTCCGTTCGTAGCTCGGCGGGGGGCGTGGCTTAGCGTCTCTCTGCTGTCAGTCTTCTTGGCTCGTGACAGGAAGTGCCTGGAAAGCGCGCGCTGGAGATGTCCCAGCCCCTTCTTCTTCCGGCCAGCGTCCATCCTCGTGCAGCGTCTCCTACTCCCTGCTCCCCGCTCTCAGCACACCGAGAAGAGCAGTCTCTACGCCAGCTGGTGAGTCTCTCCTGCCTTTTAGGCAGAAAGTTCCTTCTTGGGTATTACAGCGCAGAGCACTTTCCTTATGTCCTAGGCTGACAGGGTGTGCTGTATACGGCGCTGCTACTTCCCTGCTGAGATGGCTCTGACGCACACCTCACAAAATGGGTAGTGCGGATCAGTAGCATTAACCCCTTCTGAACGGGGTCTGGCCCATCAGGCTGTTAACCCTCTCTGGAGGTGCACCCTTCTGGGATCAGAGGGTGCTTCTCTCTAGTCTGTTAGGTTAACTTTTGCTCTGCAGGCCGCTGGGGTAGCTTTTCTCCTTCTGAGGAGGAGCTTTAACCCTTCAGTGCCGGGTGGTTTTTTTGTGCAAGAACAGGCTGTGGTAGTGGAATTCACACATCCTTGGTTACTGTACCCATTGTAAGGTTATTACCGCCTTATCCTCGACGCTCGCAACTTTGTGGGGGCATGTCGGATCAGGGACCAGGGGGCGCGGACCTCTCTCCCGGTCCGCTTCAGGATCAGTCACGCGTATCTGATACGCCGGGGTCTTCAACGGCGTCAGGTTAGACTCTAGTTGGGGGTCTGTGATGTTAAGGTGGAGGCGCTCACTCGCTCCATTGACAGTCTGTCTGACCTCCTGGGTCATTGGGTCTCTGCTAAGTCCCAACCGACGTCAAGAAGCGTCACAGGCCTGTGGCGGCGCCGTCTCCTCCGCGCAGTGCGTCGGAGGCTTCAGAATCGCCGACAGACTCTTCTGGTGAGATCTCCGATTCTGATGAAGAGAATCGGCGGGGTCGCTCTGCTTCGCTTTCGGGCCGCGTGGACGCTTTTGTTGAAGCTATGCGGGAAGCGTTACAACTGTCTGAAGAGGTGACGGGGCGTCCTGGCAAATCGGCTCGGCTGTATCAGGAGTCACGTCGGGCTCGCTCGACGCTGCCGATGCACGAGGAACTTAACAAGGCGGTGGAGAAAGAACGCCTGTGTCCGGATAAACGTTTCCAAGGGTTGCTGTTTTTTGATGACCTGTATCCCTGTTCCACGGAAACGAGCACTAATTGGGTCCCCTCTCCTGAAGTGGATGTGCGATTTTCTCAGCTGAGCAAATCCTCTTTGCTTCCTGTTAAAGGGAAGGCGAGTCTTCAGGACCCGCTGGATAGAAGGACGGAGTTAGCGGCAAAGTCCATCTACGAGGCCGCGGGTCACGGATTCCGAGCGGCCTTGGGAGCCATGTGGGCTGGTGAGGCTACGCTGCGGTGGTTGGATCAGCTGCGGACTTCATGGCAAGATGGAACTCCGCTGTCTGAAGTGGAAAGGCTCTTCCAGCTCTTGGAAGAGGCGGCCTGATATGGCAGGGACGCAGTGCTGGATACTACTTCGGTGATGTCCAGGGCTCAATCCTCGGCCGTCACAGTCAGGAGAGCACTGTGGCTTAAACAGTGGACCGGAGACGCAGTATCCAAACAAGGTTTGCTGAGTCTGGCGTACAAGGGCGGTCAGCTGTTTGGTTCGGACCTCACGGAGCTGATTGCCAAGGCCAAAGATACGGCTTTGCCGCAGCGAAAGGCAGCGGTTTCTACGTCTGGCAAGTCAAGTGCCGGTAGTGGTCGTCGGTCCTTTCGGCCCAGGCGTCTGTTCGGTCAGCCTTCTTGGAGATCGGATCGTCCCTCGTCTTCCGGAAAAAAGACCTCCCAGAAATCCCTTACTCCCTGGAAACAACATTTCCGTCAGGACAAGCGGGAGGTTGACAAAAAGCCCACTAAGGCGGACTGACGCCAGGAACCCTCTCGAGGGCTCTAGGGTGTGAGGTCGTCTGCTACAATTCGGGTCGATTTGGGCGTCACACGTATTGGACGCCTGGGTGACGCGGGTTATGTCGGAAGGTTATTTCATAGTTTCATTCTCGACCCCCGGACAGGTTTCGTCAGTCGCGCATCCCGTCCGAGCCCAGGCTAGCTGCCGCACTGCTGCGGGAGGTCGACTCTCTTCTGCAGCAGGGTGTGGTGATTCCGGTTCCGCCGGAGGACCAGGGAAGGGGGTTTTACTCCAACCTTTTTGTGGTTCCCAAAAAGGACAAGTTTCGCCCCATTCTGGACCTCAAAGAATTGAATTTGCATGTCCAGACCCGGAAATTCCGTATGGAGTCTCTTCGCTCCGTCGTGGCGGCCCTGTCGCAGCACGATTTTTTGATGTCTATCGACATCCACGACGCCTATTTGCATGTCCCTATCGGCAGGGCTCCCCAGCGCTCCCTGCGGTTCGCCATAGGTCAGGCCCATTACCAGTTTGTGGCCCTACCGTTCGGGTTGGCCTTGGCGCCCAGGGTTTCTACAAAGATTCTGGCGTCGCTCATGGCGCTCCTTCGAAAGCAAGGAGTTACGATTCTCCCCTACCTGGACGACCTGTTAATTGTGTCGCCCACAGCGGAAGAGGCGGTGACAGCTCGCGATCTCTCCCTTCAGCACCTGGAGGACTTCGGGTGGCTGGTCAATTGGAAGAAGTCGTCATTGGAGCCGTCGCAGTCAAATCCTGTTCTTAGGGATGCATTTCGACACGGTACGGGCAGTGGTGTCCCTGCCTCCGGACAAACAAGCGAACCTTTGTCACCATGTCCAGGCTATGAGGTCGGCGATGGTTATGTCCCTTCGGAAGTGTATGCGCCTTCTGGGTCTGATGGTGGCGGCAATGGAAGCGGTACCGTTTGCACAATTTCATTCCCGGGGTCTTCAAGATCTTATTCTGACCCGTTGGGACCGATCGCCCGCTTCGCTGGATCGCTGTGTCGGTATCTCCTGCAAGGTGCTAGAGTCTCTTGGATGGTGGTTACGTCCGGAGACTTTATCCCTGGGGAAATCCTTCCTCCTCCCACGGTGGTCGGTCATTACCACCGATGCCAGCCTGACTGGCTGGGGGGGGGTTTGGAACGATCTCTGGGTTCAGGGGGTCTGGGCGTCAGAGGAGTCGTCTCTGCCGATCAACATCCTGGAGTTGAGAGCGATATTTCTCTGCCTCCGACATTGGACGGTCCCTTTTGAGCGGTCTGCCGGTCCAGATTCAGACGGACAATGCGACAGCGGTCGCATATATCAACCATCAGGGCGGGACGAGGAGTTCCAGACTCATGATGGAGGTCTCTCGGATCCTGGTTTGGGCCGAATCCAGGGTTCCAGCCATATCCGCGATTCACATCCCAGCAGTGCTGAATATCACGACGGACTTCCTCAGTCGCGAGCAGGTGGATCCCGGGGAATGGGGTCTTCATCCGGAAGTTTTTGCACTGCTGTGCTCCCTTTGGGGGACTCCCCAAGTGGACTTGATGGCATCCAGGCTGAACGCCAGGATTCCGACATTCATGTCCAGATACAGGGACCCGGAAGCTGTGGCGGTAGATGCTCTAGTGGCCCCGTGGGACCAGTTCGAGCTGATCTACGTGTTTCCGCCGGTATCCTTACTTTCACTGGTGATCCGGCGGATCAAACTAGAGCATATTCCGACGATTTTGACGGCGCCGGATTGGCCGCGGAGGGTGTGGTATTCAACGCTGGTGTCTCTTCTGGCGGCGCCTCTGTTTCCACTGCCTCTTCGCCCGGACCTGCTAACCCAAGGGCCCATTCACCATCCGGACCTGAAGTCGCTTCGTTTGACGGCGTGGTTCTTGAGACCGAGATCTTGACCCGTCGTGGTTTTTCGGCCGAAGTCATCGCCACCTTGCGGGCGGCCAGAGGTCCGGCTACGACCAGGATTTATCACAGAACTTGGAAGGCCTTCTATTCATGGTGTTCTGGATCGTCAAGGAACCCGAGGGTTTTTTCCATTCCCAACTTCTTGGCTTTTCTGCAATGTGGTTTGGCCAAGGGTCTGGCGGTTGGTACCTTGCGGGGTCAGGTATCTACACTATCCGTGCTTTTTCGGAAAGCTATTGCCTCGCGCAGGGATGTGCGTTCGTTTTTTCGCGGGATTGCACGTCAGTTCCCGCCCCGGAGGGCGTTTGTGGCTCCTTGGCAGCTCAATCTAGTCTTGGAGGCTCTTCAGCTCGGGCCGTTTGAGCCTATGGATTCAGCTACGCTTTACTTGCTTTCTTGGAAGGTGGTCTTCCTGGTGGCGGTCACCTCTTGGAGAAGGGTTTCTGAGTTGGCGGCACTGTCTTGCTCGCCCCCTTTTCTGGAGTTCCACTCGGATTTCGTGGTGCTTCGTACCCGTTGCGATTTTCTGCCCAAAGTGGTGTCGCGTTTCCACGTCAATCAGGACATCATGTTGCCCTCCCTCTGTCCGAAACCAAGGAATCCAAAGGAACGGGCCTTGCACTCGTTGGATTTGGTGCGGGCTTTGAAGTTCTATCTTACCATCACGCAAGGGTTTCGGAAGTTGGACTCTTTTTGTGATTCCTGCTGGTCGTCGGCGTGGTCAGCGGGCTTCTAAGGACACTATAGCTCGGTGGATACGTTCGGCTATCCTGGAGGCGTACCGGCTCAAGGGCGAGCCTTGTCCGGTTAAGGTTCGAGCTCATTCCACGAGAGCGGTTGGTTCGTCATGGGCTGTTCGTCAGGTGGCCTCGGCAGCGCAGCTCTGCCGGACGGCTACATGGCGTTCCGTCTACACTCTTACTAAATTTTATAAAGTGGACGTGAGTGCTTCCGCCGATGCGGCCTTGAGACCCAGGGTCCTGCAGGCGGCGGTGGTTTAGGTTTTATCTTTATCTAGTTTTGGCGCTTGTTGCGCGCTTGCCTAAGTTGTTGGGGTGTTGGCGATTCTGCCACTGTTTCCCACCCTTGAGTTCTGGACTGCTTTGGGACGTCCAACTAGTAATGGATCTGTGTCTCCCTTCCTTCCCTTCTGCTGCTGAAAGACTGATTTTGGTAAGACCTTACCTGTAAAATCCTTTTCAGCGAAGGAAGGAAGGGAGACACAGCACCCTCCCAGGGCAGAAGTGTATTATTGTTTTCCAGATGCGGCGCGACTCCTCTCTGATGGCGGTCATCGGGACTGGGGTCGGCGCGCTAGGGCTCTGTTCCAGCATTGCCAGCTCATCGCAGTTGTCAGGTCCAGTGAGTAGTGCCTGGGACTGTGTGTTCTTTCTGTTATATGCATAACCTGTTCTCTCGCATTTCTGAATTGTCAGAAGGGGTTGTGTTGTCTGCTCTTCCTTAGCTTGTGTACGGACTGAGGAACATGGGAGTAGGAGGAGCCTAAGCTGGAGGGGCAGGTCGTCACTTTTTATAAATCTGAGGTGAACTATCCTGTGGGGCTCCACCTACCCACTAGTAATGGATCTGTCTCTCCCTTCCTTCCTTCGCTGAAAAGGATTTTACAGGTGAGGTCTTACCAAAATCCGTCTCTTCCGCTGATTCCTAGGCTCATCAAGAAGATCAAGGTGGAGGGAGTACCAGTCATTCTTGTGGCTCCCAACTTTCCAGAAGAGCTTGGTACATAAGTGGTCAATCTCATAGCAGACATGCTGCGGAGACTCCCAGATTGTCTAGACCTCCTTTCCCGGGGTCCCCTCTTCCATCAGAATTCTCAGTCTCTCAATTTAATGGCATGGCTGTCGAAGCCACAGCCTTGAAGCACACAGGTTTCTCTGAACAGGTCATTCAGACCATGATCAAAGCAAGGAAACCGGCTTCCTCTCGCATCTACCACCGCACTTGGAAGGTCTGTTTTTACTGGTGCGAAGTAGAGCACGCAGCTCCCATATCCTTTTCTTTTCCGTCCCTTCTGGCCTTTAAGTCAGGTCTTGAATCTGGCCTCTCTTAATCCCGCAAGGGCCAGGTCTCTGCCCTGTCAATCCTGTTCCAGAGGAACCTAGCTTCCCGCTCTCAGGTCAGGACCTTCTTACAGGGAGTTGCTCGTTTTGTTCCTCCCGTGGACCCCTGGGACCTCTACCTGGTCCTAAACTCTCTTCAGGGTTCCTACTTTGAGACCATTCGGGATGCTCTGCCCCTTCTTTCCTGGAAGATGGCCTTCCTGGTGGCCATCACCTCAATCAGGCGAGTCTCGTAGCTGGCGGCTCTTTCGTGCCATTCGCCCTTCCTTGTCCTTCATCAGTACAAAGCGGTGCTATGTCCAGCGCCTTCCTTTCTTCTGAAGGTAGTTTCCCCCTTCCACCTTAATGAGGACAGTCCTTTCTTCCTTTTGTTCATCTCTAACTCCTCCTCTGGAACAATCCCTCCACAAGTTGTCTCTCTATCTCACCAGAACAGCATCTTTCAGACGTTCTGACTTTGTTCGTGAATCCAGGGGGTCACCACAGAGGTATTCCGGCCTCCAAAGCCACAATTGCCTGCTGGATCCTCTCTGCCATCCTGGAAGTGTATCACACACAGGATAGACTGCCCCTGCCCGGGGTCAAAGCTCACTCCACTCATTCAGTTGGGGCCTCCTGGGCCGTTCACCACCAGACCTGTGCGTCGCAGCTCAGCAAGGATGCTTGCTACATGGTCTTCAGTCAATACCTTCTCAAAGTTCTAGAGAGCGCATACTTATGCCTCGTTTGATTCGAGCTTAGGTGGGAAGGTTCTGCTAGCGGCAGTCGCCTGGGCCAAGTCCTGCTCTGAGCGTTCTTCCTTTTTTTCTATTTATCACTTTTTGGGATACTTTAGGAGGTCCCATGATATCTTTCCCTAATGAAGCGTTAGAGAAAAGAGGATTTGGGGTATTTATCGTAAAATCTTTCTCAGAGCCTTCATTATGGGACACAGTTCCCGCCCTTGCTCTGCTTATGTTGCGCTTGTTCAAGTTAATGTTTTCTGTTGCCTCTCCTACTGCTATCTCACTAACTGATTAACTTCTTGCCAGTTGGTGGGTGTACCCGCTGAGGTGGTGCTAATTTTATTGCCTAGTGGCAGCAGCATACACCCATGGTTTCCGGTGTCCCCCAATGAAAGCTCCGAGAGAGATTTTACGGTAAGTACCCAACATACAGTGCTGTGCAAATTAATTGGGACAAAGCATTTTTTAAGTATAATCGTAAGTTGGTTACCAATCTGTGATTCAAACCACTTTTAACTGCTTTGAACAGGTGTAAGTGTACAACCTTGAGTAACAAAATGTGTTTTGACTGGTTTTAATCAGAAAAGAACAGCTAGCTGCCCCCTCAGCTTCAGTTGATAGCTTGTTTCTGTGAGGAGTGGTTTAGTGTACTTTTTCTCTGTGTGATTCGTGCCTGTAAAAATGGATGTTACTCCACGGAAGAGGTCTAGAATTATTATTCTTAATGAACATGCAAGTCTGACTGTAAGAGAAATCGCTTCCACCGTTGGTATTGGAAAATCTACCGTTTCAAGAATAATTCGCAGACACAATGAAACTGGATCGTTTTCTCCAAAACTAAAAGGGAAATGTGGAAGAAAAAGGAAAACGACACCAAGAACTGATAAAACACTTATCAGAAATGGTAAAATTAATGCAAGAAAAATAAGTAAAGACCTCCAAAGAGACTTGTTCGCTGCAGGTATTGATATTAGCGATTCGACTATACGGTGCAGGCTTCTGGAAGTTGGTCGGAGGGCAACAAAGCCAGTAAAGAAACATGCATCGGCAAAAAAATATAAATCTTGGACAACTACCCAGTGGAAAAAGGTAATTTTCAATGATGAAACCCATCTTTTTGTTCAAGGGTACAGAGCAAGTGTTATAAGAAGCAAAAATGAACCATTACGAGCTGATCATATTCAGCAAACTGTAAAACACCCTCTAAAACAGATGTTTTGGGGCTTTTTTACAGCTGATGGTACAGGGAGCTTATTTCCTGTTGATGGTATGATGAATTCATCCAAATACATAGTCGTTTTAAAACGTTTTATTGTGCCATTCATGCGTAAATTTGAAGGGACATTCCAACAAGATTTGGCTCCATGCCACAATTCCAAGTGTGTGAAGAAATTCCTGGAAGAAAATAAAGTAAAAGTGCTGGACTGGCCTGGCAAATCACCAGACTTAAATCCTCTAGAAAATTTGTGGAGCATTGTGAAGAGACGTCTTGGCAAAATGGACTGTACAACCAAAGAACGCATGATAAACAGTGCCATACAAGTGTGGTTCCATGATGAAGAATTGAAGAATCTATGCAAAAACTTGGTAGAATCAATGCCAAAGCGCATTGAAAATCTCATATCTGCTAAAGAAGGACATATTTTTTACTAAAATTAGTATGCAACAGTGCATTATAACATTTTATTATTAAATATTCAAAAATGTGTTTTTTTGCTTTGTCCCAATTAAATTGCACAGCACTGTACTTGTAACATATTTGATATGTTTTGGACAAGTCCTCAAGTGTCTAACTAGGGGGCACAACCTCTCTAAAAAGTGGTGTAAAGAGAGAAAGGAGAAAAAAATGGCACCCATTTGTCACAAAGTAAGCCAACTAATAGGTGATGTAATCTTGGATGAGACGGTCTTCAAAATTTAGATTGATCAAACGGCATGTACCAATTTTAAAATGCACCAGATTAATTAAACTGTTTGCACTGTCTAAGAATTTGACAGTTTTGATACATATGCCCCGTTATGTCCAGTTTAATAGAACCAATTAGATATCAATGTTTTGAGTGGACTAAAGATACGGAATTGTTATAGAAAAGGTGTTGGGGTTCTTGACCGTTTGACGATCGGCTACCTCCTTTTTCCAATAAGGTTGAAAAAATGCTGACGGACTATGAGTGGATTTCTTCCGAGAAGCATCTTTTTGGGCTAGAAAACACAGCCTATGACTTTAAAGCCAACAATCCCAAAGCTGCAGGTCAGAGGCTACAGAAATTGCAAGAAATGAAGGAAAAGCTGGGTCGGAATGTCAACATGAGAGCAATGAATATGCTAACACAAGCAGAAGAGAGGGTAAGATCGGCATCCTGTAAATTTGTTTTCAGGCATCAGTCTTAATGAATAGATCATTGACAGCAAAGATCCATCTGTGATAACAGAGCTCTGTTTACTTTTAAAAGTGATGTTTCAAAACCAGTGCAATAGTAATGTGGCAACCTGTGTGTGTGTGTATAAAATATATATACTTTTCTCTTGCACCTGTTATGATACATCACCCCGTAGTGTTAATGAAGATGGACAAGGTTTGTACTATATTGGTGAACTGCATTACATATGCAATTGCCTATTCTTGCTTCAAAAAAGGAGCAGGTTAGCGTCAGGAGAAATATATTTTGCACAGCTCTGCCTCTGCTAAAGGCATGTGAATTCTCACTTTCTACTGTAGCATATTTAGCCATAACATGCTGCTGGCTAATGTGCACCATGCCAACAGTTAAAAGGCTTGTCTCACAAACACAAGTGCTGTCTAATCAATAGATAATTGAAGATTAAGCATTTTCACATTGGATATATGTGTACTAAAATGTTGCTGTGCAGAGATGAACTTTGAAATTATGCCTGTGATGTATCCTGTGTAACTGACTGTCCTACCATACAGATGTGTTGCTGCTTTGTGTTGATCCCACAGGAGGAGGATAAATATCCTTTTATGTAGGAACTTCAGTTCAATAAATCACAGCAAAGAAGTACAACAATCTCAGTGGCTGGCCGTAAAAACAGCGTATATTATACGTCCCGCCACTGCGCTCTTTGTAGTGAGTGCACTGGTGTGATTTATTTAATGAGCTCCATGGTTCTCTACTGTAACACATACCGTCTCCACTTGGATGGAAAGGAACAGGCAACATTTTAAGCATAGAACAGCCCCTGCCAGCGGCATCAGTGGAGAATATTCACTTTTCCATTCTTCTTCCTCCTGTGGGGTCAATACAAGCAGCATGTGCTGACCAGTGGCTAAAGCGCTTCTACATGGTCAAGTACCAGCACTTGCACAGGAGACATCAGGGGCACTATTTTAAGTTTATATTTGTACAGCTACATGTTTGTTTGTTTTTTAAATACACCCAATTGTGAAAATAGTTAATCTTTCATTATCACTTTGTTTTTGCCTTCTCTGCTGCTGTACATTGTGGGAAAAGTGTTCTTTACGTCACACACTATAATGTAATCAAGTGTGGGAAAAAAAAATCTGAAAGATGCATGCAAGTTTGTCAAAGATTTCCAATAACATCCATCGGGATGTTTAATGCAGCTTTGGTCTATTACCTGCATGTGGTTTAATGCAAAGATAAATAATGTATTTCTAATGTATTTCTAAAATTATATTCCCTTTTTAACAATAATCTGACCATCCGTTCATAGCTGCCAGTTTGGTTTCTAAAACCAGTCCCCCCATTGATGTGTACATGCTCTAATAGGACCTTTTTAATATATCTCTAAAACCCAGGATTGACTGATAAGCTTCTACTTCTTCTACTCATTGGTCTGGATGTTTTATTTTTGTAGTTGGAGAAGGATGTCTTGTACCAGTGATGATATAATAGGCCGAGCTTTCCTTACAGTATAAAGAGATCACTGTAATTAATCTTCAGACTGTTCAGATCCAGTGTCTTATTTTTTTGACTTCTGCCAGCCACATAACATCAGAGGGCATTAATGAGTAGAAATAGTTAAGCAAAATCACTGTGTTCCTGTCATTACTGTTCATAGATATGATCTAGGTTGCCAGTCAAATATTGCCATACCTGGACAGGTGGCATGAGAAATCCTGTACCTAAGCGGGATTTACCACATCCTTAACCTAAACCTTGAGGTACCCGACTCAGTGGGTGAGACTGGGGCCAATACAATAGGAGCAGAGCAAGGTCAGACAGGGTATTTGCTCATGTTAAGTATTTGCTGCATTTTTGTCAAGTGTTGTTTTTCGCGCAGTTTTGTTACAAAAACGAAAGCCTTTCCTAGTGCCAGCAAAGTGAATGAGATTACTGAAGACTTGTGCACACGTTGGTTATTTTTTCCTCACAGAATTGAAGCCGTTTCAAATCTACAACATGTCAATTCTTTCAGCATTTTTGCTGCATTTTCACCTATTCTAATGAATTATTACTTATTTTATATTGTGTTTTTTTTTCCTGTTAACATTTCCATATTTGCAGTAGAAATGTCTGCAGAAAATGCTTAACTTGTGAACATACCCTAATGGGCAACTTTTCTGCAGCTGTAACAAGCAAAATAGGCAACTTCAGAGAGGCCAAGTTTGTTGCGTAGTACTGCTTAATGTAAATCTAAAAGGACAGTGGTAGGATAAGGCGCAAGCTGGAGCTGGTAAGTCCTGATCTGTGGTTATTTCAATGTGATATGTCCCAAATGACACAATTGAAAAAGGTAGAATTTGTAGCCAGACAGTGTCCCTCTTTATTCTTCTATCCTGGATCATTGATTTTCTTGTTTAAAGGGAATCTGTCACCACATTTGAGTGATCTGACCTATTAATATGGGCATACAGGTAATAGTCTGCTGATATTAGTCATACCGGTTTGCCTCACGGATGATGCCTTATTGTGGAAGAATCCGTCTTTTATAGCTTTATGTAAATTACCTCTTCCAGGCTATGAGGCGTACGCTGTCCGGAAGATAATATTGCCTCCTCTCCATTATCCTATCTTTCTCCTCCCCTATCGTCACTGTGTCCCAGTGAAGTCAGGTGCATATTCCGGCTGCCATCTCTCCTCTGCACTGTTCTGCCCTTCTTTGGGCACTGGCTTCACTTGTTCTGCGCAGATGCCTGCAACTTACTGTAACTTCTGCTCCCAGTGTTCTCCAGTGAGTGCACACTTGACTTCCTTCCTCCAGCCCTGCATGGTAAGCGTGTCATTTGCACCTTTTCTGCACGCTGGAGAACACGAAGATCAGATCGCTCAAATGTGGGGATTCTCTTTAAAAGCAGAAATAATTGCAACTAATCTAATAGTTTTACATTAAGATTTACTAATGAGTTTTATTTCTTCAGTATAATGACTTGATGAAAAAGAAGAGAATAGTGGAGAATGACAAGTCAAAGATTTTGGGCACTATTGAAGAACTTGATGAGAAGAAAAACAGCGCTTTGAAGATTGCATGGGAAAAGGTAAGGGGCTCTGTTGGAGTTTTGCTTTGACCTTGTGATGTGATTGTGCTCTACATTGTTTTGTGCTGTTGTAGAAGAAGTAATCATTGATAATGCAATGATGACACTTTTTTCTTTTTTTAAGGTGAATAGTGACTTTGGTTCCATTTTCTCCACGCTTTTACCTGGGGCAAATGCTGTGCTGGCTCCTCCAGAAGGATGCGATGTACTAGATGGACTGGAGTTTAAAGTTGCATTGGGAAGTACATGGAAAGAAAATTTGACAGAACTGAGTGGAGGGCAACGGTAATTATGTGACAATATATTTAAACAAAGAAAAATTTCAGGATCTTCAGAAAATTGCTCTTTATTGAAAAAATGAAAGGTCACAAATCCGGTAACCGGAATTGCAGGCAATGACTAAAGACAGCAGTCTGAAAAGCGTTTGCCTGTAATTCTCAGTTTCTGGACTTGTGGCCATTATTTTTTCAATAAAGAATGATTTTCTGAAGATCTTGGATGCTTGAATTCTTCTCCCTAATTTCTGTGGCACTGCAAGGTTCCTCTGCACAAATCCTTCATATGTGGGCTGTTTTTTGTTTTTTTTTTTCTACGCAATTTCCAAATGTATATCTAGTTCTTACTTGAAGTGTCATTCTTGTGTGATGTTCCCCATTCATTTCTATGGAAGTCGGTGGATGTGCCATAGATATTGAAGATGGGAATTTAATGCCTGAAAATCATATTAGCAGTAAATACTTACAAAGCTGTTAGATAATTCTATACATCCATTTATTTGTTACATTTCTTAGAAGTTGATTGTATCTAGTAACGCAAGCATCTCTTGTAATCTGCTGACAGCATTTGTGGGAAGTTGGGACAGTGGATTCTCTCTTCCCTTATATTGCCATCTCTACCACCTGTTATAATGTAATATTAACCAATTGTTGATGTGGTTGTTGGAAAATCCCAGAGAACAGTTTATTATAAATCGTAAACTGCCCATTACGTTCCCTCCCTGGGTCCAGTGCGGAGTCTCCACTACTGCCCCTGATGCCTCTCATTGTCTGCAGTGTTGATGTCGACGTCTCGCTGACCTTGCAACAGCCAATCGGTGACCTTAGCGGCTCTATGTTGGGGGTTCCTTCTACATGGACAGAGCCTCTCAGCTCACTGATTGTTGACATAAGCACTGCCGCCAATAACACTAACACAAGGATGGAGCTACACCGCATACTCAGTTCTGGTCTCTGGGATAATGAGTAAAGTGTGTATGTGTTTTATTTAAAAATAAATAAATAAAAAATTGCGATTTCCTGAAAGGGGACAATCTTTTACGTTTCAATGTCTCCAAGCCAAAGTTTCACTTTAACCATCTACATATTTGGAAAGAAGCCACTTAATAACATAAATTCAGATACAGCAAATGGCAAGACTCCTTTCTCATTTCTGACCTGACATACTGGTTTATACATATTTTTTTCTACTTTAATATTATCTAAAAAAAAAAAAAAAAAAAAAACATTTGCAGAACATTTTGTACTGTGAGCGAAATACGCTCTCCTCTATGCCTTCCGAACTCCAAATTAATAAGATTTGTTTTACGAGCGCTCGGGAAATCAATACAGCACAGCCAGGAATGGTGTACTAGAAAAGACTTCTGCTTTATTAACACATGTGGCACTTTAAATAGGGTCAGAGACAAAAGAATAGTTCTCTCTGACCTATGAACCAATAGTAACCTTAGGGGAGTGAATAGAGATGTGAAACCTCACTGCCCATCAGTGTTAAGGCCCCGTCACACTAAGCGATGCAGCAGCGATCCCGACAATGATCCCCCTGTCAGGGATCGTTGCTGCGTCGCTATGTGGTCGCTGGTGAGATGTCAAACAGTCAGTTCTTCCCAACGACGCAACAACGATGCGGCGACCCGTAATGATTTGTAGAACGATGCACGCCTATGTGTTTCTGTGTCTGAGTCGTCAACAAGGTCGTTGGTAAGGTGTCAAACACCGATACATGCTACCCAGCGGGACCTCAACGATCAAAGAAATGTCCAGACCATTCCAACACGACCAGCGATCTCACAGCAGGGGCCTGGTCGCTGCTAAGTGTCAAACGTAGCGAGATCGCTGCTGAGGTCGCTGTTGCGTCACAAAACTTGTGACTCAGCAGCGATCTCGCTAGCGATCTCGCTTAGTGTGACGGGGCCTTTACTTGATCACCATTACACAGAAGTTACAAGATAAGATTGATACCACATACTCAAAATGGATTCTTTATTCGGTCGTCCATGACAGCACCACGTGAGAGAGAGGATCCGCCCATCAAGGACAGGAAACCTACAGGTTAAAAAGGGCGGCCCTCTCTTTCCGCCTCAGTTTAGGTTTCCTGTCCATGATGGGGGACCTTGCAGGCTTACCTGCAGAAGATGGACTCCTGTCCCAGAGAGGGCCACAGCAGGTGGTTGGAGCCGGTCCGTCCCGGTCCTCTGGAGACGCCACGGCAGGGCTCATGGGGGCGCCTCCGTGAGCGTTGCGGCAGGCGCGACATCGCCTCACGGGAGGTAGATGTCCGCCAGGTGTGGGGCCGCTAGCGGGCTTCCCCCCCCCCTCGCTACCGCTTGCAGGAGATCCAGGTCGCGCCGGCGGCGCACGTGACTGGCGCAACCTTCTGACGCGACTTCCGGTGCGCCGGGCAGGAAGCCCTGTGACGTCACCGGAAGGTGCGGGGCTCGTTTGAATTTTTTGGCGCGAGCAGCTGAACTCCGGGGGATTGAGGACCTGGCGGCGAGTAGCCCACCTGGATCCCACCTGGACCTGGGGAGGAAGACCAAGGAGCAGGTAACGCCCTCCTGGGTAAAAAAAAAAAAAAGGAAACACACACCCACACATGGTACCGGTATGGCCAGTATATAAAGGGTCTGGTAGCATACAGAGGTGCTTCCCAGCCCATTCTTACATTGTAAGCTATGGAAGATTCACAGGAGCTGTCACCTAGGCAACAACATCTGCTGCAGGAGCAGCCCTCTGGGGAGCCCTCACAACTAGTGGCGCAGCGTCATTCCCGGCTAGGGTCTGGTCGTACAACTAGAAGAGCTACCACTAAGAGCAGGAAGGACGGTCCGGTGCGGCGTGATTCCTCGCCATGCATGCTGGATTCTTCTGCTTCTACGGTACCGAAGGTTCTGTGGGGTGAGTGGAATCTTCGTGAAAGTTCTAGTAATGTTTCCTCCTTCTTTCTATCTATGACTTTCTTTTAGAGCAAGAAATGTTCCTCGAAGTCCAAGCACAGAGAGTGTGCCTTATGCAGCTGTCCACTCCCTGATTCTTATAGCAAAAGGTTGTGTCAGCTTTGTATCCGCAAAATTATATCGGAGGAGACCCCAGATTTTTCCCTAGGCATAAGAACTTTAATAAGGGAAGAAATAGGCAAAGCATTGCAAGGTTCAGAGTCTGGGCATATTCCTCAAGAAACCCAGCCGGGTTCAGACTCTGAGCTATCGGTCGCTTCCTCCTCCGCCTTCTCTTCCTGTGATAGTGAGCCAGACAGACAGTGCTTCCCCCTGAAGGAGGTCGATGCCCTAGTAAAAGCCGTCCGATCTACAATGGGGATAGTGGACTCGAGGGTAGAGAAGTCAGCTGAGGATGTTATGTTTGGTGGTCTGGGGCTAAAGAAGAGAAGGGTCTTTCCAGTAAATTCAAGGGTGAAAGACCTCATTGATAAGGAGTGGAGAAAGCCTGACAAGAAGGGTAGTGTTCCTCCATCCTTTAAAAGGAAATATCCGTTTGAGGATGCTATGTGTTCCTCCTGGTTAAAAGCACCCAAGCTGGATGTTGCTGTTACTAAAGCAGCGAAAAGAACTTCCCTCCCGTTCGATGATATGGGTGCATTGAGAGACCCCCTAGACAGACGGGCTGATACTTTCCTGAAAGGGGCATGGGAGACAGCTGCGGGAGCACTGAGACCAACAGTAGCAGCTACCTGTACGTCCAGAGCCCTGATGGTTTGGCTTGAACAGTTAGACAGTCAGTTGAAGGATGGGACTTCTAGGAAAGACATTATTTCTTCCCTTCCACTGGTTCAGGGGGCGGCAGCTTTTCTTGCTGATGCATCTGTGGACTCGGTGAGGTTGGCAGCAAAGTCAGCAGCACTGTCAAATGCGGCTCGGCGAGCCTTGTGGATTAAAAGCTGGCCAGGGGATTTACAGACTAAGTCCAGACTGTGTACAATCCCGTGTGAAGGGGAATACCTCTTTGGTCAGACCATGGACGACTTATTGGAGAAAGCGGGGGACCCTAAGAAGGGGTTTCCATCAGTTCCTCTACCCTCCTTTTAAGAGATCGTTCCGGAAGAGGAAATTTTTCCGGAAGAGATATTTCAGGGAGCAAGACAAGTCTGATGAAAGAGGTCGAAAAGGTAGAGGTCTACTCTTTGGTCCGTCTCCAAAAAATGAGCAGAAGACAGGGGATACACAATCAGCCCAGGTGGGAGGGAGATTGTCATTTTTTTGTCCCAGCTTGGGAACAGATTTCTCATAGTAATTGGATTTTGAGCCTGATTAAGTATGGTCTTAAGTTTCAATTTAAAGCATTGCCTCACAAAAGGTTCATGGTTGTTCCCTCCAGTTCTTCCCCAGAACGCCAGGCTGCCCTCGTTTCGGAAGTACAAACCCTAATAAGAAAGCACGTCCTGATTGAGGTTCCGGAAGCTGAAAAGGGTCTTGGTTTCTACTCCCCGCTCTTCTTGATTCCGAAACCGGATGGAAGTTTCAGGACAATTATAAATCTGAAATCCCTGAATAATTTCCTTAAAATACACACCTTTAAAATGGAGTCTTTAAAATCCGTAATAAAGTTACTTTTTCCCCACTGCTATATGGTAGTGCTCGATCTCAAAGATGCGTATTACCATATCCCAATTCATAGTGATTACCAGAAATACTTGAGGCTGGCCATTGAAATAGACGGGGTGGTTAAACACTTCCAATACACTGCACTCCCCTTCGGTTTAGCTATAGCCCCACGGGTTTTTACTAAAGTAATGGCGGAAGTTATGGCCCATATAAGAGAAAGGGACATTCTAATTATCCCTTACCTGGATGATCTCCTGGTAGTGGGGAATTCGTTGGTTCAATGCGAGACCCACCTGCAGGAGACCATGTCTGTCTTAAAGAGTTTGGGGTGGTTTCTAAATTTAGAAAAATCTAGACTATCTCCACTCAAGGTACAACAATATCTGGGGGTCATATTAGATTCCAGGAAACAGCTATGTTGTCTTCCAGAAGAGAAAATTGATAGAATCCGGGAGTTGGTAGAACAATGTATACGTAAACCTTCTATGTCACTCCTTAAGGCCATGTCACTATTGGGAACCTTCACCTCCACTTTTCCTGCGGTTCGTTGGTCACAATTGCATTCAAGAGCCTTTCAGTGGGATGTGTTTTACAATAACGCAGCTTTAGAGGGGCATCTAGACCGTAAGTTTACGCTAGGTCCTCGTGCCATATGGTCCCTTCGTTGGTGGTTACGACAAGACAATCTTGCTAAAGGGGTTCCCTGGGAATGTAGTCCAACTGCAGTCTTGTCCACTGATGCAAGTGCTACAGGTTGGGGAGCTCACTTTGAAGGGAAATTAGTGCAGGGAACCTGGTCAAGCAGTGAGCAACAGTTGTCATCAAATGTTAAGGAGCTTCTGGCGGTGCAGCATGCGTTCAACGAGTTCCTTATATATTTTCAGGACCAGCATGTCCGTGTACTCTCGGACAATCAAGTCACGGTAGCTTACATAAACCACCAAGGGGGAACCCGCTCAAGAAACTTGATGAGGGTAGCGAATGCACTTCTGCTGAAAGCTGAAGATCACTGTCTCTCTCTTTCGGCTAATCATCTAAAAGGCAAGGAAAACATCACAGCGGATTTCCTCAGCCGTACTTCTGTAAAAGGAGAGTGGTCCCTAAATACACAAATATTCTCGAGAATCGTAGAAATGTCGGGCCTTCCGTCTGTGGACTTATTCGCAACAAGAGCCAATCGGAAAGTGGAAAATTTTTGTTCCTTAGACCCCAGAGAAGGACCCCTGGCAGTGGACACCTTTATGGTTCCCTGGAGGTTTCCTCTGGCATATGCCTTCCCTCCCATGATCCTGCTCCCAGCGGTGATAAAAAAAAGATCAGGGCAGACCGGGCCAGAGTGATACTCGTATGTCCCTTTTGGCCCAAAAGACCGTGGTTCCCTTGTCTCCGGAAGATGTCCTTATCAGATCCCTGGGTTTTTCCGGAGATTCCGGACCTCCTCACTCAAGGGCCACTTTCCCATCCTCCAACCCCGAGTCTACATTTGACGGCGTGGAATTTGAGAGGGTGTTATTGACCAACAAAGGATTCCCTGCAAATGTAGTGAATACTCTCCTGGCTAGCAGAAAACCTGTTACCACCCGTATTTATGCCAGGACCTGGAGGAAGTTTCTGTCCTTTGTAGAAGTTAAGGTGGAGGAGGGGCCCCCTATTGGAAAAATTCTGGAATTTCTGCAGTGAGGCTTAGAATTAGGTCTCACTACCAGTACCTTGAAAGTACAGGTGTCGGCCTTGGGAGCTTTATTTTCTTCCAATATTGCAGATAACTATTGGATAGGCCGTTTTATGAAAGCTTCCTTTAGGTGTAGACCCATTACCAAAGCAAAGATGTCTCCCTGGGATTTGAATTATGTCTTAGATGCCTTGACCAGTCCTCCTTTTGAGCCACTAGATTTAGTCTCCCCCAAAATTATTTTCCTAAAGACGGTCCTGTTAGTAGCCCTAACTTCAGCCAGGAGAGTCAGTGACCTACAGGCCCTTTCAATATGCCCTCCATTCACGCAAATTCTGGACGATAGGATTATATTAAAACCTGATCCAGCCTTTCTTCCTAAAGTGGCCACTCGATTCCATAGAACCCAGGAAATAGTTCTCCCAACTTTTTGCTTTCCGCCCAAAAATCAAAAAGAGGAGAGACTTCACACTTTAGACGTTAGGAGGTGCGTACTAAGGTACTTAGAAGTATCACATGGCTTTAGAAAGGATAAGTCCCTATTTATTTGCTATCAGGGGGCTAGGAAGGGTTGTAAGGCCTCAAAGGCTACAATCGCTAGATGGATCAAGGAGGCCATTTCCCTCGCATACTCCTCAGGGGAAAAAGAGATACCGGAGGGATTGAGGGCGCATTCTACCAGAGCGGTGTCAACCTCCTGGGCGGAGAAGACAGGGCTTTCCATTGAGGAGATTTGTAAGGCTGCCACTTGGTCTTCTCCCTCTACTTTCTATAGGCACTATAGATTGGATCTGGGTGGCTCTGCAGATCTCACTTTCGGGAGAAGGGTGCTTCAAGCTGTGGTCCCTCCCTAATTTCCTTCGTCTCTGTAATTCTCTCACGCGGTGCTGTCATGGACGACCGAATAAAGCCTTAGTTACTTACCGGTAACGGGATTTTTCGGAGCCCATGACAGCACCCGTATATTCCCTCCCTTCACTGGTGTTGTGCACTCCTGTAGATTTGATTTCTTTTTGTGCACCCTTGTGGGAAATTGATGAAAAGTAATGTACTTAATGTGATTATGTTTTGTTATAACTAACCTTGGCGGTACTCTCATGCTCTGTTAACTAAACTGAGGCGGAAAGAGAGGGCCGCCCTTTTTAACCTGTAGGTTTCCTGACCTTGATGGGCGGATCCTCTCTCTCACGTGGTGCTGTCATGGGCTCCAAAAAATCCCGTTACCGGTAAGTAACTAAGGCTTTTCTCTCACAGTATGTTGCATAATAAATATGTAATCTCTTGTATGCTATTACTGTCTTGTTAGTGAGTTTACCCAACTGAATGGTAGGATGGAAATTCTTCTACTTGAATTTAAGATTTACTATTTCTTTCCGTAATCCTATTCTGAATAATTTCTTGTCTTGTTTGAACCAGAAATTATTGTAATTTATATTTAGTAATAATCTAGTAATATTTGCACTTCATGTCTGTGTATATATTGTTTTTCAGCTCACTTGTGGCATTGTCTCTTATTCTTGCCATGTTGCTTTTTAAACCTGCCCCTATTTATATCTTGGATGAAGTTGATGCTGCCTTGGACCTTTCTCACACCCAAAACATTGGTCAGATGCTGCGTACTCACTTTCGACATTCACAGGTATGTGGAACTGCAGCACTTGCATTTATACATTGTTACAATCCTTTTGTGGTCTCTGGTTCCAGGTGAAACAAGACGCTTGACCACATATAAAACTCAAAACAGATTTAATATGGCAAATTATTGCATGGCTTTTTTTTTTGCATCTCACAAGACTGTTTTAAAGTGTCTATTAAAAAAAAAAAAGTTAAATATGGAAATTGCCTCTTCAGAGAGTAGTAGGTAGAAGTAGCTTTCCTAAAAGTCAATATTGATAAGCTTTGCCACACGACTTGGTGTCTGTCTGGTTTGGCTTTTATCTTCATTCCATATGCATGTTTCTGGGTGTTTGCCCTTCATCATTGCAAAGCAAGAGGCATGATTTGGCTGTATGAGAGGTCTCTGACAAGGATCTAAGGGGTAACTTTTTTTTTTTTTTTTTTTTTAAATGCTAGACAATAGATCTTCCCCTATGTACTCTTACCATCCTGTCTGCCTATCATGAGACGGAATTCTCTTCAGTGTCTGTTTCTATTGTAATAAGATATGAAGGCACAACATTAGGAAGAACTTGGTTTATTGTGGGAATTGGACCCTGGTTCTCCCATCCATACCGAGAATTGAGATATAACATCCCCTTCCATATGCTCTGAAATCTGTCTGCTGAACAGGAAAACTGGTGACAAGAGAATAAACCATTTTGAGTTTCCATGCTGGGAAAAACTCTAGGGTAATCCTTCGTTCTCAGGATTGTGGGGTGCAGAAGTCAGAACACTAATAAAAAAATATAAAACACTTAGTCTCGTTAGCGTACAGTACAGACCAAAAGTTTGGACACACCTCATTTAAAGATTTTTCTGTATTTTCATGACTATGAAAAATTGTACATTCACACTGAAGGCATCAAAACTATGAATTACCGCATGTGGAATTATATACTTAACAAAAAAGTGTGAAACAACTGAAAATATGTCTTATATTCTAGGTTCTTCAAAGTAGCCACCTTTTGCTTTGATGACTGCTTTGCACACTCTTAGCATTCTCTTGATGAGCTTCAAGAGGTAGTCACCAGAAATGGTCTTCTAACAATCTTGAAGGAGTTCCCAGAGATGCTTAGCACTTGTTGGCACTTTTGCCTTCACTCTGCTGTCCAGCTCACCCCAAACCATCTTGATTGGGTTCAGGTCTGGTGACTGTGGAGGCTAGGTTATCTGGCGTAGCACCCCATCACTCTCCTTCTTGGTCAAATAGCCCTTACACAGCCTGGAGGTGTGTTTGGGGTCATTGTCCTATTGAAAAATAAATGATGGTCCAACTAAACGCAAACCGGATGGATAGCATGCCGCTGCAAGATGCTGTGGTAGCCATGCTGCTTCAGTATGCCTTCAGTTTTGAATAAATCCCCAACAGTGTCACCAGCAAAGCACCCCCACACCATCACACCACCACCTCCTCCATGCTTCATGGTGGGAACCAGGCATGTAGAGTCCATCCGTTCACCTTTTCTGCGTCACACAGACACGGTGGTTGGAACCAAAGATCTCAAATTTGGACTCATCAGACCAAAGCACAGATTTCCAATGTCCATTCCTTGTGTTCTTTAGCCCAAACAAGTCTCTTCTGCTTGTTGCATGTCCTTAGCAGTGGTTTCCTAGCAGCTGTTTTACCATGAAGGCCTGCTGCACAAAGTCTCCTCTTAACAGTTGTAGAGATGTGTCTGCTGTTAGAACTCTGTGTGGCATTGACCTGGTCTCTAATCTGAGCTGCTGTTAACCTGCGATTTCTGAGGCTGGTGACTCTGATAAACTTATCCTCAGAAGCAGAGGTGACTCTTGGTCTTCCTTTCCTGGGGCTGTCCTCATGTGAGCTAGTTTCTTTGTAGCGCTTGATGGTTTTTGCAACTGCACTTGGGGACACTTTCAAAGTTTTCCCAATTTTTCGCACTGACTGACCTTCATTTCTTAAAGTAATGATGGCCACTCCTTTTTCTTTACTTAGCTGCTTTTTTTCTTGCCATAATACAAATTCTAACAGTCTATTCAGTAGGACTATCAGCTGTGTATCCACCTGACTTCTGCACAACACAACTGATGGTCCCAACCCCATTTATAAGGCAAGAAATCCCACTTATTAAACCTGACAGGGCACACAGGTGAAGTGAAAACCATTTCCGGTGACTACCTCTTGAAGCTCATCAAGAGAATGCCAAGAGTGTGCAAAGCAGTCATCAAAGCAAAAGGTGGCTACTTTGAAGAGCCTAGAATATAAGACATATTTTCAGTTGTTTCACACTTTTTTGTTAAGTATATAATTTCACATGTGTTAATTCATAGTTTTGATGCCTTCAGTGTGAATGTACAATTTTCATAGTCATGAAAATATAGAAAAATCTTTAAATGAGAAGGTGTGTCCAAACTTTTGGTCTGTACCGTATGACATCACTTTGAGAGCAGGAAAACACCATTTCTTTTATATGTCTAACACAAATTGGATCCTTCTCTTAAAGTTCATCATTGTGTCGCTGAAAGATGGAATGTTTAACAACGCCAATGTCCTCTTCAAAACCAAATTTGTGGATGGAGTGTCTACAGTTGCTCGATTTGCACAGAATCAAACGGGAAAAGCTCCCAAGAACAAGAAGGCAAGAACATGAAGGCAAGAACAAATCTAGAGTAAAAAGAAAAGATGCATAAATGATTTAACAAAGAATTTAGTGTACTATACAATATGAGCTGTTGGCTCTAAATCATCTGTACTTTGTAAACCATAACATTTGTTTTGTCCTTGTCTTTCATAGAATTATGCAGATGAACTCATTGTAAAAATTATCTTATGTGGTTGAAAATTGTTTAACCTATCACGAGCCTTATAAAAACTTATAAAGTCTAAATGGATTCAATTCACTTTTCATGCTGAATATCATGCCTCTTTCAGAGATCGATGTTTTTCACGTACGCAAAAAATGATATGTCATCAGTGTTTTGTCAGTGATTTTCACGTATGATAATAAATTTATTAAAAAGCTTCTCATATCCTCTGCAATCTTTATCATGTACAGCACATGGATTGCACCCTAATGTCATACGTGTTGAACAATATAGTGTATCGATGCTTTTCATCCATGCTGCCTTTAAAAAATGGACATGTCTCCTTGATTTTTGCACGCATACACATGTGAATAGTACGATGGACTATGAGTAGTGTTCTATGCGTGAAAACATGGATAGAACACGTACATGCAACACTGACATCTGAATGAGGCCTCAAGTAGTGCAGTCAATACCTCTGACGATAACCTTCAGATTTCATAAGTTTTTTTTTTTTATTGTATGAATAAACTATTTGTAATGAAATGTTGTTACCTTGCTCTTCCAAATGAAACTTGTGCGTAATGGGTAGGTAAGTAAGCTCATGTATAGACCATTTAAATTTTGGCAATTAGATGCAATTAATATGTGCTAGTCCCATTCTATACAGTAATCAAACAGGTAGTTGGCACACCCAGTGAAATACTTAGCTTGAGAAGGGTGTTAGTTCCTCTGGAGCCAACGCTGAGTTCCTGTAGACCTATAGTAGACAGTAGGGAAGGAACTGCACACCTTATGGCACTTGGAGATGCTTCAAATTGAATTTGTCAGTAGTTCATATCCATTGCTTACACGGCTGTAATTACTGTATTATGTTAACGTTTCAGGTGAAGACACTTCATCAGATATATAGGCTATGTACAATCCACATAGGTCAAAGGGGCCCAGGCTGCGGCATGGGATTCCCACAAAGTGGCCTGTATAAAGGCCTGCAGTGTGAGTAATGTAATACTGTACTTACCCTGGTGTAACCAATGGATATGAAATGCTGACAAATCCTATATTCAAAAGTCAGATTTATTGCAGATGTTTCTGCAACTACCTTAATTCTAATGGAATTTGTGGAAATCCTTGCCCATATTGCAGAATCACACTCACATGTATGAGAGTAGGAATTAAACTTGGACCTTGTATTTCCAGGAGTCCATCATGATAGCACACCAGGAGGTAGTCCTTCTCATCCTCTAGGGAAGGAAACACCCAAGAGGTTAAAAGCTCCCACCCTCAGTGTTTTACCAATCACCACACCAGGGTGGATGCACCTTAAAGGGGTTGTCCACTACTAGGACAACCCCTTCTTAATCTAAATGTTTGGCCCTGATTAAAGTAAAAAAGCTTATACTCTTCTCCCATAACACCTAAACTTGGAAAAAATTCCAAAAACCTCTAGCAGATATAAGATAACATTCTTTATTGACAAATATTGATTAAAAAATTCATTATCAAATAATCACAAGGTTTTGAGATTATTTAAATGAGGGAAAGGATGAAACAAACAAGCAGGCACGCATGGACAGATATAATTATAATTTTTTAGTAAGCTTTAGTTCTTGTGGGTAAGTATGCCTACATAGGAGGAAAAAATGAGATAATAACAATGATAACTCCCATATAGGCTGGTAACAAATGGCCATATCAATAAAGTTATGGGTCAAGACATCATAGTGATAAAAGACCCAGAAATTGAATTAAATAATCTGGCTCACAAGAAAGTAGTGAAAAAATGCTTGCATCAGTAAAAGCGCCAACCAAGACCATTAAACTTACCCATCAGGGATGTTTAATGATTGGGGACCCATCATTGTATGATTGGGGACCCACTGCATAGTTTTGTCTATGATAACCAAATGGGGAGATATGATGTATTTATCTCTAGCCAATATGTATTATTTCTGTTTTTGGAATAGTTTCTTGTACTCTTCTCCCATGTTGGCGCCGTTCCAGTAGTGTCGGCACTCGCGGCCCTGGGGCCCCCGTGTTGTGGTTATGACACGTGAACTCAGCGCTGGCATCACTGTCCCTGCCTTCCGTCAAATTTAAACATGAAGCGCAAGTCCGGGCTGCAGCTGATCTGACTTCCTCTTCATGTTCAATTTGTCCGAAAGCAGGGACAGTGACACCAGCGCTGATTGGGTGCCAGGTTTACGTGTCAAAACAACCGCACGGGAGCCTAGGGACCTCGAGTGCCGATACCACTGGAACGGCGCCTGTCACAGGAGGGGAGTATAGTCTTTTAGTTTAAAGGGGGGGCCAAGCGTGGGGTATGAGAGTTGTTCAAGTAGTGGACAACTTCTTTAATTTTATTGAATTTTATTGAATTCTCACGTGAAGTCAACAATTAAGTACAAGGAAATCAGGGGAGGGAATGTAAGGGTGCTGTCGTGATGGACTCCTGGAAATACAATTACCGGTAGGACTAATTCCTACTTTCCAGAACGTCCCTCATGACAGCACACTAGGAGAAATACCAAATAAATGGATTTTAGGGTGGGACCACTGCCTGAAGGACTTTTCTTCCATAGGTCAACTGTTGACCAGATAATATGTTCAACTTGTAGTGTTTACAGACTGTATTTAGGCTAGACCGGATTGCGGCTCTGCAAATCTGGTCCACTGCGGCTCCTGCCCTTTCAGTCCAAGAAGCGGAGATTGCTTGCTTATGTTGAATGCGCCTTAACACCCTCTGACAGGCTTCTCCTTTCTGATTTGTATGCCAAGGAAATGGTGGATGTGATCCATCTGGCTAATCTTGCTTTCGAGGTCTTCTTGCCTTTGTTCTTCCCTGCGAACTGAACGAAGAGGTTTGACTCTTACCTCCAACCTTCTTGTTTTTTGGATGCTGGTAAAAGGAGGGTAGAATAATCTCCTGGATCAAGCTTACACTGGACACCACCTTCTGAAGAAATGTTGGGTCAAGTTTAAATATTATGCGGTCTTCTAATATACAAAGATAAGGATTTCTCACTGATAAGGCTTGGATTTCGCCAACTTTTCCCTGACGTAACTGCTACCAAGAAACTCATCTTCATGGAAAGCAACTTGATATTCATGTCCTCCTGAGATTCAAAGAGAGACTTGCATAATGCATTCAGTACCAAGTTTAGATCCCACGGGGGCACTGATTTCCTAGCTGTGGGTCTTAGTCTGCTGATTGCTTTAGAGAATCTAGCGACCCAGGGATGGTTCAACAGCGGATAGTCAAAGACGCATAGAGTTGAGATCTGGACTCTTCGTGTGCTTGGTCTTAAACCCTTTTCGAATCCCAGCTGTAGAAATTACAGGATTTTAGGAATGTTTGGGTGGGAGGAATCAATGAGATTTTAGAATAAGTAGCAGAAGTAACCGGTTTCCTATTCTTGCATCATCTTGACCACTCACTCCGACAGACCCTGGGACATTACGATCTGCTTCTCAGAATCCAAGCTGTCGGGTGCAATAGGTGTATATTTTGATGTAGGAGGGGACCTTGACCGAGAAGGTCGTCCCTTTCTGGAAGGGGATGTGGATCTTCTAGCGCCAGATGATCGAATAGAGGAAACAGCTCCTTTTTGGGCAGAAGGGGGCGATCAGTATTACTGTAGCCTGATCGTCCTGTATTTTCCTCAGGACCCTAGGAATTAATGGAAAAGGTGGAAAGGTATATAGTAGATTTCTGTCCTATCTTTGGGACAATGCGTCCACCCCCTCCAAGTTGTTTTCTTGATTCAGGGAGCAGAAACTAGCCACCTTTCGCGGTTTTTCCCTTGCGAACAGGTCTACTCGTGGGACACCCCAACGTTGGGTCAGCTGTTGAAACACATCCATCTTTAATTTCCATCCTGAAGACCTTACGGTTTCCCTGCTGAGGAAATCTACCACTGAAAGATCTGCAAGGCTAGAGCCTGCAGAATGACCTTTTGGGCCCCCTGATGACAAACAAAGGAGACTGCTGTGATGTCCGTTTTAAGATTTTTACATGTCGACCTCTGAGATGATTCTAGCACCTGGTGCGTCTCCCATACTGCTCGTAATTTTCTGTAGCTGGATGATCTTGCATGGACGTTTGGTGACCATGTCCCCTGAAGGTATTGACCTTCCACTTCAGCACCCCAATCTTGCTGACTTGCGTCAGTAGTAACCCAGATGCATGGGGAAAAGATCCAAGATATCCCTTTTTGGAGCTTTCTTAGAAACGTCCACCATGTTAGTGATGTCTTCACTCTTGTAGATATGACCAAATCTGAACTCATCATCTTTCCTCCAGCTCTCATATCTTCCCCAACTGATCTATCTACCACAATAAATTACATCACTCTTTCCCCTGTACCAGAAATCTGCTGCCTCGGCGTAACCCTCGACTCTGCTCTGTCCTTCAAACCACACATCCAAGCCCTCGCAACCTCCTGTCGCCTACAGCTCAAACATATTTCCAGAATCCGTCCTTTCCTCAACCCTCAATCTACTAAACTGCTTGTGCATGCCCTCATCATCTTCTGCGTCGACTACTGCAACATCCTCCTCTGTGGGCCTACCTGCTAACACACTCGCATATCTCCAGTCTGTCCTTTAAAGAAGTTGTATACTACTTTATATTATCCCCCCTGGGCCCCTAAGACTTTTTGTAAATATTTGTCACAAGTGAGGCGTGAGTCAGTGCTGGGGTCCCTGCTGCCGGCACTTGTCGTGACATCAGAGGATGTCAGAGTCAGCTGCAGCCAGGGGTCATGTGATGCCTGTGAGCGGCCAGTGATGGTGCCGCTCACAGGCATTATCTGCAACATAAGGTATTTACAAAAAGTCTTAGGGGCCCCGGGGGGAAACATTGGGGGGGGGGGGGGGGTAATATGAAGTAGTGTACAACCCCTTTAACTCTGCTGCCCGACTAGTTCATCTCTCTCCTCGCTACTCTGCTACCCCCCTTTGCAAATCTCTTCACTGGCTCCCAATTGCCCAGCGTATCCAGTTCAAACTACTAACACTGACCTACAAAGCCATCTATAACCTTTTTAAGAGGGGAACAGAGAAGGATGTTTTATGAGGATCGGAGGTTGCGTGCAGGTAAGTACCAGGAGACTAGGCCACAGATGTATGGAGGAGACAGGTTGTGGATGGCCTTGTATGCCAAGGTTAGGGTCTTGAACTTGAATCTCTGGGCAATGGGGAGTCAGTGCAGGGATTGATAGTGGGGGGGGGGGACAGGTGCATTGGTCGAGCAGCAGAGTTTAGGATAGATTGCAGGGGTGCGAGAGTGTTGGAAGGGAGGCCACAGAGCAGGAGGTTGCAGTAGTCGAGGCAAGAGATGATGAGGGCGTGCAGTAGTGTTTTTGCAGATTCATGGTTGAGGCATGTGCGGATCTGGGAAATATTTTTGAGTTGAAGTTGGCAGGAAGTGGAAAGGGCTTTGCTATGTGGTTTGAAGGATAGATCAGAGTCCAGGGTTACCCCGAGGCAGCGAGCTTGCGGGACTGGGGAGAGTGGACAGCCATTGACTTTGATAGATAGGTCAGATGGGGGGGGGGGGGGGTTGAGATGGTAGAAAGATGATGAATTCAGTTTTATCCATATTAAGTTTTAGGAATATAGCAGAGAAGAAAGATGAAATAGCAGACAGACATTGTGGGATTCTGGTTAGTAAGGAGGTGATATCAGGTCCAGAGAGGTAGATCTGTGTGTCATCAGCATAGAGGTGATACTGAAAGCCGTGAGACTCTGAGCTGTCCCAGGCCGAAGGTGTACATAGAGAAGAGCAGGGGCCCTAGAACTGAGCCTTGGGCTACACCGACAGATGGGGGTGGGGGGGGGGTGGGCGGGGGGTGGGCGGGCGAGACAAGGAGGTGGAGTGTGATTGGGAGACATTGAGTGTCCTGTCTGTTAGGTATGGATAGGGCCAAGTCTGTGATGCTGAGATATGAGTCTTAGTAAGAAGGAATTGTCCACTGTGTCGAAGGCAGATGACAGGTCCAGAAGGAGAAGGACAGAGTAGTGTCGCTTGGATTTGGCCAATATTCTCATTGTGTACCTGATTAACACCCGCTTTTTCCCAAGGAAGGATTGAACCTTGTTTCTGACCTCTTCTAGTTTGTAGGGGGCAGAAAGGATGTTCTGAGATGGGAGTCTATGAGGATCCCCAGAAACTCCTTCCACATACCTGGCTCTAAATTGGATTTTTCCCAATTGATGAACCACCCCAGATTTTTTAAAGTGAGCATAGTTTCTGAGAGATGACAGTTGAGTTGATGAACAGAGTCTGCCACCAGGAGAAGATCGTCCAGTTATGGGATGATAATTATCCCTATCTTCCTCAAAAAAGCCACGACCTTATTAATTTTGTAAATATCCAAGGGGCCGAGGATACGCCGAACGGAAGGCACTGAAATTGGAAGTGCTGGATTATCCCCTAATCTAGTAAAAACCGCTGACAAGCAGGATGGATGGCCACATGTTAATATGCATCTTTTAGATCTAAGGTGCACATTACCAATCCTTCCCTATTAACGGGATAGTTACTTATAGTCTCCATTCTGAGCTTTCTGTACCTGACCCCACTGGTTTAGGGGCTTTAGATTTATAATGGTGTAATACTTTCCTGAGAGTTTCTTTATTATTATAATTATTATTTCTTACTATAGCGACATTTATTCCATGGCGCTTTTACATGTGAAAAGGGGTGTACATAATAAAAACAAGTACAATAATCTTAGACAGTCGAAGTCACTGACTGGTACAGGAGGAGAGAGGACCCTGCCCGTGAGGGCTCACAATCTACAAGGGATGGGTGAGAATACAGTAGGTGGGGGCAGAGATTATAGAAAAGAGACTGGAATAGTGTCCCTGGTAAACTTCCAAGTGAGGTACTGGAATAATCGCTCCGGATGATATTAGATTCCTGACATCCCCTGAGAGTCTTTGTAGAAAGGTTAGAGATTGGGCAACGGTTAGGTGAAATTTTTCTGGAGGGGGCTGAGTAAATTCTATCCTGTAGCCTTCCCCCTACAACTTGCAGAATCCACTGATTCTGTGTGATCGCTTACCATCCTTCCAGAAAGAACCAAAGCTTTCCCCCAACTCTACTGGCTTCAAGGTGTCTCTGTTGGACCTGAACTGAATGGGGCATTTCTACCTTTACCTCCCTTGGGGTAACTCAATCTTCCTGTTTTACCTTTCCCTTTGAATTCTTGTCCCTGGGACCTACAAAAGAAAGGATAGCTCCTAGGCCTTTCTTCTAAGAACCCGTTTTGCTGTCGGAAGCCCTCTCTAGTATCTCATCCAACACACGTCCGAAAACACTTGTAACCCTGAAAACAGGATGGAGCGTAGCTTGCTTTTGAATGACTATCTCCCGATCAAGTAATTAACCAGATGGCCTACCTAGCTGAGTTAGAAAGGACGTTGCTTCTGGCTGCAAACTTTACTGATTCCGCCAAAGCATCTGCCATAAAACCCATAGTCATTTTTAGCACGGGAAGGGACTCTAGTACTATCTCCCTGGGAGTATTGGACTTCAACTGAGCCGTTAATTCGTCAATCCACAAACACATGGACCTAGCTACAGAGGTGGTGGCTATTTTGGCCCTAATGATAGCGGCTGAGGCTTCCCAAGCCCTTCTTTGTAACCCTTCTGCCTTCCTGTCCATTGCATCACGAAGACAGGAAGATTCTTCAAAGGGGATTGTAGTCTTTTTTTTTGCCACTCTGTCAATTGGGATGTCTATTATTGGGATTTCTTCCCAAACTTTAACCTCCTCTGGATCAAAGGGGAGACTGGCTTTGAAATCTCTGGGGATGACTAGCCTCTTTTCTGCATCTTCCCACTCTTCCATAATCATGGCTTTGATATGTTTGTTGACTGGGAAAACTCTGAGTTCTCAGTCCTCCACACATCTCATCTTGTATTGAGTGAGCCACCTGCGTCGCCTCAATTTTCATGGTGCTCTGTACCGCACGTAATAGATCAGTGTCCTCAGATGATAAATAATACTTCTTCCTCTCTTCTGAGGGGGTCTTGGGTGTATCCTCATCACCCTCCAGACCCTGGTCAGAATAATAGGAACACTCTTCCGACGATCCCTCCATTTCCCATTTAGCCCTTTTGTGACGGGATCTGACCTGAATCGCATGAGAGGGAACAAGGCTGGAGACCGTGCTTTGTACTTCCTCTTATGTACCTCTGGTAGTTTGGCTTTACAGGTCACACATCTTCTGGTTTTCTTCCTGGAGGAAAATCCAGACCCTATAGGGGCTCCTCTGTCCTAAATTCAAACAAGATAGGAAATTAAGGCTTAAACGATCCTGCGCTTTCTCAAGAAAGTCCAGTAACATTGTAAAGACTTACAATGCCCAGGGATTGTTTGGACAGTGTCTGTGAACACGTAGGATTAACATCCATGGTTAGACTGTGCACAATAGAATCCCATCCACAATAGGCTTTTATAGTCCTACCTTCTCTTCTGGTAGATCCTTCTGTGCCTCTGCCTTGAAACCAGAAGTGAATCCCACCCTGGAACGCACACGCGCCGGCAGAGCGTCCTGTATCCCTCTGCAATCCGGAAGTGTGTTCCACCCTGTAATGCTGGTCGCGCTTGTCAACCGGATGTGTGCCTGGTGGAAGTTCCAGTGCGTGGCCGAAAACCCTCCACAGAGGGAAGCGGCGAAAGCCAGAAGCCATTTCCAGCTCTACTGACCCGGCTGAGGGACCCCTATCCAGCGAGGTTTAAGCCACTAGCCTCTTCACAGGGGGAAGGGAATAGATGGATCCCCCTGAGCTCGCCAGGTAATCCTTGCGCTGATGCGCTTCCTCTCGTCTCTGTCCTGATAGGGACAGGAAAAACACTGAGGGTGAAGTGAAGTGGAGGGGAGGGGGGCTTTTAACCTCATGTGTTTCCTGTCCCTAAAGGATGAGAAGGACTACCTCTTGGTGTGCTGTCATGAGGGACATCCTGGAAATATGTATTTTCAGTCTCAGAAGCTTTAGCAGCAAATCTACCAAGCATCACAATTGTTTAAAAGTGATCTCGCCTTCAGTGCTTTTTTAGAAGATGGTTTGCGCTTTCTTGGAAGCTGCATATCTATTTTGTCAGAATGTCAAGAATACTCTTCAATACATAAAAGAGGTAAATCACAGAATCAAGATCTTGTTATGCCCCTATTTCTGTTTGTAATGTAGCACAGAACCACATTCTTAATTCTGCAGACATCACAGCTGAATTCTTCCGTTGTTCCTTGCAGGATCTGAGCTTCCTGATTTCTCACATGATTTGTATTCTGTACAATGTAGTTAACATCAGGCATATTTTGATGTACAAAAAGCACCTGCTTGTTTCTTCTGGGTGCCTGTGCAGAAGAAACAAGAGGCCAATGCCCATAGAAGGGTGGAAAAGTAACGTGGAATATCACAATTGCAGGCGCGGGAAAACCCCTAGACGTCACAGGGCCCTGTGACGCTGATGGGAGTCGACAGGCATGCAAATGAAGCCCGGAGGCTGGGTTTCCTTCCAGGCACCGCACACCCCAGTGCCTGGAAGAACACAGGATTAAAAGATGATTTCTAAAGAACAAGACTGTAGATATGAGGCATACAGGTATGACTATTTTAAGTATTCTAGAACCTGTATGCCCATATTAATAGTTTAGGTACGTCCAAGGGGGTAAAAAATCCCCGTTTAAAGAAAGGAACTCAAGGATTGTTATTTAAAGGGGTTGTCTACTTCTAGGACTATTATTATTATTATTTTTAAAGAGAACCTGTCACTTGAGTCATGCTGCCCAAACCAGAGGCAGCAGCTGTGCTGCACTAGTTGATTGACAGGTCTCTTCTATGTATGTACATAGGAGAGACCTGTCACTCCCCTGGAGCAGGGTCATAAGAAGCTGGAGTGTTTCTGAGAAAAATATACTTGGCTGCAGCCAGACTCTGCTCATGCTGCCCAAACTATGGCTAGCATGAAACAGTGACAGGTTCCCTTTAAATGCATGTATGTTGGCTTAAAAATACATTTTGCAATGTGGTTAGGTTAAAAATGTTGCATTGTTTTTCACTTTTACAGGCTCTGTTTCTTTGCACCTTCAACTTTGATGTGGTCTGTCATAAGTCAGTTGAGAGGAGCTCCTAAATAGAAAGAATCTCTCCCATTGGAATAACAAAATGATCTCACTGATGGATCCTCAGTTAACCCATTCTGTAAACAGTGCAACATATAGTCTACACAAGGCAAAGGTTGCAAAATGTTTAATAAGACCCAGTTCAAAAAAAAATATTTTTTCTTACAAAAATATGTGCATTTCTGTAGGAAAAAGAAAATTGTCCCCAAAAGCGGGGCTCGCCTTTAACTGGGAGTACTAATTCAGACAGGACCAGTGGGCCATTGGTAGATCGGCCAAATGCCAGATATTGAAGTATAACTGCTCTTCTAGAACACTGAATACATTT
Organism: Phyllobates terribilis; assembly: GCF_046119375.1. Lineage (NCBI taxonomy): Eukaryota > Metazoa > Chordata > Amphibia > Anura > Dendrobatidae > Phyllobates > Phyllobates terribilis. Next base: position 70,332,522 of record NW_027362761.1, on the reverse strand, counting down.
GATATTAAAGGGAATATGTTAGTAGGTTTTTGCTATGTAATCCGAGAGCAGCACAGCATAGGGGCTGAGGCCCTGATTCCAGTGATATGTCACTAACTAGGCTGTTTGCTGTGGGTTCAATAAAATTTGTGTTTTATCAGCAGGAGATTATAACTACTGGACTAGCTGTCACATGCCTCCTGCTCTGTATAAACCCGCCTCCACCCGCTTTCTCTCAATGCAGAGTATACACAGAAAGCTGCCAGTCAGTGGTGTGGGCTGGATTGTACACAGATCAGCTTTCTGATCTCTGCTAGATTTGCAGTAGAGATAGTTTACTGAGTGCAACTGTTTTGATAAAAATCATTAAGTGGTTCATCGTTGGAATCAGGACTTATGCCCTTACATCATGTTGCTCTCAGATTGGGTAGCAAAAAACTGGTGAAAGATTCTCTTTAAAGGGAATTTATTAAGGCCAGCCTACACTAATATTAATCTAAAGTACTTATTTTTTAACCTCTTACCGCTGAAGCCTGTTTTGAGTTTCCTGACAGCTCCATTTTACAAATGTGTTACTTTGATAATAACTTTGGAATGCTTCTTTCAATCTTCGATACACCACTGATCACCTGTCCCCCTAAACTGCTGCCATAACAGTATCCCCGCAAATGTTGGAGGCTACTGAAGGGGTAACCAAGCAGGCATCCGAAAATGTGATAGTGGTTGAGTATAATTTTCCGACGGGTGGTGGTTGGGTATAATTCCCCCATATCCACCCTATCTTCCATGGGTATCGGTTAGGGTCTTTTCCCTGGGGAAGTCTTTCCTATTTGTTCCCCTTTAGGGTCTCTCCCCTGGCAGGTCGCCATCCTCTTATTTCACCTGGGCCATCTTTCCACCACTTTTCCCCCCTTTTTTTGCAACACTTTTGGCTATTTTTTTTCCCCACGTTCTTGCAGCTGTCCTGCAGCTATTTCCCGATCTCTGTTGCCTTTTGCACCTTTTCTCTGGGGTCTTCTACGACCCTAGGCTTCCCCTTGGTCCCCTCCCTCTGTCGCTGAACAACGTGGCTTTTTTCCAGCCACCCATAACTGCCACTATACCGGGGTTCCTCGTGACAGGGAAGCACACACACGTCCTAGCTTTATATGTAGCTAGGCCACAACTTTCTTTCCTTGCCTTTTCTGAGCCCAGAGCTGTGCCTGCAGGTACCTTTTTCCATGTTTTCTTCACCTGCAATGGCCCCCTTTTTGTACTCCCCACTGAATGCAGGGACCCGAAGGCAGAGTGCCACGGAAGCTACATCTAGATGTAAGATCCAGTGTTTTCTCTGCCGACAGTGCTATTTGAAGTACAGATCCTTCACCTTTCCTGCTACCTGTAGGTGACCACATGGGCCCATTCTTTTTTTTTTTTTTTCTTCCAGGCAACTGTCCTCTCCCTGGGTAGTTGCACCCCTCTCCCCCCACAATGCTGGTTTGTTTGTGCTGTGGCAAACATTTACCATGCTGTCATTCGGGCTGCCTCTAATGCGTGAACCTCTCGCCTATCCAGGCCCCCTTAAGTCCCCCTCAGGGTCTACATTTCCCCTGAACGGGTCAGGTCTTTAATAAGGCCTCTCTTAAGCTGTGGTTAGTTCCCTAGAGCACTTGACAGCCAAGCCCACTCTTGAGTGTTTGCTCACGCAATTGGCATCCAGTGTCATAGAGTCTTTTGCTCCTCCCCAGAGACTCTACCACATAAGACGTAGATCCTTGTCGGCCTTCCCAGACGACTAGCTGGGACAGAACCACAGAAGATGCCTTGGTTTTCTCCCCTGCCTAGCCCAATCTCCCTGGGGACACATCAGACTCAAAATTCAAACATGATTCTGAGTTGGCCTTGACCATGCAGGACCTCATTCGGGCATTGAGTGAAACTACATGTCAAGGACGAGTCTGTCACCACTTTTCAGGAAGCAGTGTCCCTCCGGTGGCCCTACAAGCAATAGGTCGTTATTAGAGATGAGCGAACGTGCTCGGTGATACACCTATATCACTCGAGTATCTGGGTGCTTGGTACTTGGCAAGCATTAGCTCGATTTCAAACTATTTAGAATCCCCACCCCATATTTTTGGCACCTGTTACGCAGCCAATAAGCATGCGGGGATTGCCTGCGAGTCACTGTAATGCAGTAGCCATCTTGTTACTTACCGTACTCATTACTGTGATTGGCCGTATGACATCATCAGGGGTTATAAAAGGACAGGCGCCGCAAGGCTCGCCACACTGACGCCATTGCACAGCTCTGTGACAGTTCTTATTGGAGGGAGAGAGTGCTTATCCAGGCATGTGTGTGCACACTTTATTTGACTATATTGTCATCAATAGAGTATTACTTGTTTTGTGGTACATTTTGGTGTAATATAATACTCCAAAAAAGCGCTGAAAATTTTTTCTGAATTCAATTATTCATCCATAAACTATTACATGCTTTGTGGTAAATTTCGGGGTTATATAACATTCCAAAAAGTGTTCAAAATTCTTTCTGGATTCAATTAGTCATCCATACTGTGTAAGGTGCTTAGTGGGCGACAAAGAATCACGCGAGACTCCCGAGGGAGTGACTGGAAGAATATCGGAGCCAGAGGAAGCTGGCGCGACAGCACAGGTGGTGGAAGCCTGTGGTCTGGAATAGGCCCTTTTCCCGGAACCACCAAAAGCCGAACCCAGGCCGCAGTCTTCACCTCTGGGGTTCTTACGGACTGCAGATGGGAGAGCCAGGATCCAGGAACTGGTGGGTGGACTGCAGGGTCTAGACTGGTCGAAAAAGACAAGGAAGCGAGCCAGGACCAGGGTTGGAGAAATGGTAGCGGGCCCGATAGTCGCAAGGTACCGACTGATGGCATCCCGGGGGGAGGTTGTTACGTACGACCGGCAGCGGAGAAGGGGGTCCATCGAAGGGTTTGAAACCTGTCATCACATCTTGTTCAACCAGTTGGTAGTAGAGACGGAACACTTGCCTCAAAGGCTGCAAGAGCTGACATGCTTTCTGTTACATTTTCGTGGTATACAACACTCCAAATAAGCGTTTAAAAATATTTCTGGATTCAATTAGTCTTCCATAGAGTATTACGTGTTTTGTGGTATATTTCAGTGTTGTATAACACTCCCAAAAAGCATTGAAACATTTTTCTGGATTCAATTAGCCACCCATAGAGTATTACATGCTTTCTGTTGCATTTCGGTGGTATATAACACTCCAAAAAAGCATTGAAAAATATTTCTGGATTGAATTTGTCATCCATATGCTTTTACGTACTTTGTGTCACATTACAGTGGTATTAAACTCAAAAAACCTCTTTGACTGCTGCAGGTGACTTTTTTTTTCTTTCTTAAAAATAAACTTGGTTTCAAGAGGCCTAGCAAATAGAAAATGTGTAAGGCGTGTCGTAAGGGATAGGGAAGTGGAAGTGCTGATGATAGTGCATGCAAACGCCAAGGGCCTGGGGCAGATGCGACTTCGCCTGTTGCTAGAGTATAAGAAACACGTCTATCCACGACACATAGGTTCCTGTCCCACTTTGCAGGGAAGCACGGTACACCACTTCTGAAGCCAGAGCGGTGCAAACAGTTGGTCGGTTGGATAGCAGATAATGCTTCCAGCATGCTTGGCAGCAGTACCCAGTCTTTCACACGGTCCAGTCTCACCAGCCTACAGTCTGGATCACTTAATCCTCACTCTGATCCTCCTTCCTCCCACCATGTTGTGTCACAGGAGATTAGTGATCTCACACTAAAACACACCGAGGAGCTCTTTATAACATCATTTCTTGATTGTGGCCTCTCAACCTGCATACTCTAAGAGGGACAGGAGGACATGCAGTGCTGCAGCAGCTCATGCTAGTGCCAACTCACCGACTGGTATGCGACGTGACCACGCGCTGAAACTCCACACTGCATATGCTGGCAAGGCTTTGTGAGCAGCATAGACCAGTTGTGGAATACCAGCTCCAACATGCCCGTTGGTATTCTGTTCAGCCTGCGCACATAACTGAAGAGTGGGCATGGATGTCTGACATTTGTGTGGTTCTCCAAGACTTTGAGGACTCCACAAAGATGGTGAGCGTTGATGACACTATAGTCAGCGCAACGATCCCGCCTCTGTGCCTACTTAAACAGTCGCTGCTGACAATTAAACATGAAGCCTTGCATGCGGACCAGGTGGTGACGGAGGAAGACATGAGACAGGGAGATACTACCCAGCCTCATCTCATCTGCTCAATGCAGATTGGGTAACAATGAGGAGGTGGAGGCTGAGGAGGAGGAACAGGAGCTGGCTTAATCTTCAATATTTGATTGAGGCCTGCCATTTGTTGTCTTCAAAGATCTATGGATGACCCTACTTATAATTTTTTCCTAGATTTGCACTTTCTGAGTGTAGGAGTACCACAACTACATTTAATTTTTTTATGAGGTCTTCAAGGGTATATGGATGACCCTGCGTGTAATAATTGTCAGGCTTTAAACTTAGTGCATAGACTTTATGAGTCTAGTAGTACCACTACATGACAATTTCAACAGAATGTGTATGAGGCCCTCCTTTGTGTCTAATGCAGGGTGTATCTGAGTTCCTAATTTTTGGCACTTCTTGTTTCCTTCATAAATTACACTGGAATTTCCAATTTTTTAATACATTCACTTTTGGTTTACTTTAATTATTATTTTTTTAATCCTTTTAAATTTTGCCTTATATGCAAGTCATTATACAGGAAAAAATGTTTCTTAGCATTTTTTGTCCTGTAAACTCCAAGTTCTCTTCGATTTTGAATGTTTTATTGTCAGTCCTTAAAGTGGCATAAAAGTGTGACACCATTGTTCTCAGCACCGATCTGTGAGTCAGAGAAGCTGCCAAGAGTCTTCCCAATGCTGTTCTTCCATTCAGCACTTTTTCCATCCATTTCAATATTTTTACTGCCCCCAAACCTCCTTGTAGGGTCTGCCGGAAAGATGTTCAGATTTCCCATTGACTCCCATTATACTCGTTACTCGAAACGAGCATCCGAGCAATAGAAATTGCTCGGTTCGAGAAACGAGCATCCAAGCATTTTAGTGCTCGCTCATCTCTAGTCGTTATGCCAACCTGTTCATAGTTCACCAAACGAATGGCTTGGTCAGACCCATTCTGCACTTTAACATGCTCACCAAATTCATATAGTTGCATCACTGGAACTAGGACAATTCCACTCTTCAGGAACCATACACGACACCTGTCTCCACATACCCATTGCTTAGTTTCCTTACTTCGCTGCTGCTTTTTTTTTCCAATTTTTCGTACTCGCTTCCAATTGACAGCAGCCTACATAGTCTTCATCAAGGTACTTATTTTCCTTTTGGTGCTACTCCGTGCCGGAGTGGTTACAATCAGCTCCTATCTAGACGATCTGTTGGTGAAGGCTCCGTCAAGGTAGGAGAATCTGTTCAGTCTCCAAATCTCCTTAGATTCCTTGGAGCTTGTTAGAACCCTCCTGTTTGCTTTTCCATCTTGTGTTTTGCGGTCACGTGACCACCTGCCTTTATATTCCAGCTCCGCCCTCCTGGCTGTGCTGGACTTCAGTGTTTGACTGTTTCTCTAACCAGGTGCTTCTGTGCCTTTCTCTGTCAGTTCGTTTGGTCCCAGTCCTTAGTTCTTTTAGGGACCCCTCCCCTTATGCTATAGGTCTTCATTCAGACTAGCCGAGGACTAAGGCGGGTCTGTTCGCTAGGAACAGGCAGCCCTCTACATCGTAGGGATTCAGCTTAGTCTTACTGTAGGGACAGCTTCCCCCTATCTTTCCTTAGTACTTGTTGCAGATCATAACAGTAAGTCCAGCCCAAAAAAAAACTAAAAGGAAAGAAATTTGGGGATCAGTATGGTTTCGTCCAGGATTTGGCTCAGCGCCTGCAGGGATTGTCTCTGGAGGTAGCCAAGTTCCAGCAACACGTGAGTAGCTGTTCTAAAGCGCATTTTGTGGAACCCAAGGTAGGACTGCCTGATGTTTTTTATGGTAAACAGCAAGATTTTTTTTCCTTTAAAAATGCTTGTTTGTTATATTTTCGTTTGAGACCAAGGTCCTCTGGGAATGAATCACAGCGCATTGGTTTTATGTCTCTTTTGCGCAACGAACCACAGGGATGGGGCTATTATATGATGATCCTGACCGAGTCTCATCTGCTGAGGCAGAACTCAGGCGTTTGAATCAGGGGTCAGGTGATGTTGAAAATTATTGCACACACTTCAGAAGATGGGCCTCGGAAGTTTGATGGAATGATCCTGCTCTGAAATGTCTATTTCTTGCTGGTCTGAGTGAAAGGGTTAAGGATTTTCTAATTGCATTCCCTGCACCTGGACTCTGCAGGATGCCATGCAATTAGCTGTTTGTGTGAATAGGAGATTGAGATTTAGACAGAATGAGGTAAAGACTCCTGTAATGCCAGGTCCTAGTCCCCAGAAAATCTGCTCTGACGGCGGAGAACCGATGGAGGTTGGGGCGAAGTCACTCCCCTCTCAGGAAAGAGACCGGAGGTTCGCTGAGGGATTGTGTCTTTATTGTGGTAAAGTGACCATTTGATTAAGTATTGTGAGCTTCGTTTAAGTAAAGAAAAAAAAAAGGTCAGGTACGCCCGTATAGCTTGTTTACGCTAGGCAGGAGTATTTCTTTCTGGGAGTGCTACTTTGCAGGAAAATTTGATTGAATTTCAGGTATTTGTGGATTGTGGATCAACACTTAGGCTATGTGCCCACGATGCAGAAATGCTTAGGATTTTTTCCTGAGCGTTTCTGCATCTCCCTGGCAGAAAAAAACGCATGCGGGATTGTACATGCGTTTTCCTGCCAGGGACATGCGGAAATGAAGCGTTATTCACTGGTATTTCCGCATGCGGATTGACAAGCGCTTTCCAAGCGATTAGCATCACTTGGAAAGTGCTTGTGACAACTAGGTCACACTATATAAATCCATGCAAACGGCATGGATTTATATAGTGTGACCCGAGAGAGTGGTTAAAAATAAATGTATGCTTACCCTCCGATGGTCCCCGGTGTACTTCTCCCTTGCCGGCAGCGGTGTCTTTGTATTGAAAGACCTGCCGACGTCAGCGTCGCGTGATCCGTCACATGACTCTGACGTCAGCGCAGGTCCTTCAATCCACTGCGAAGTGCCGGGAAGCAAAGAGGAGCGGGTCGCCAGAAGGTAAGTATACATCTATTTTTTATTTTATTCTTTTTTTTACAGATTTTTTAATGGTACCTGTGTGTGGATGAGACTCTCCTCTCCTCTACACCCGGGTACCATCTGCACATTAGAACGCGCCAATTACGCAAGTACAGATGCAGTCTTGCGGAATTGGCGCGTTCTAATGCAAGTCAATGGCGGCGAAAACACAGCGCTTCCGCAAAATAATTGGTAGTGCTGCGTTTTTTTCCGCAATGATAATCCGCAGCATGTGCACAGCACATGCAGATTATCATTGGGGAACATTGCTGCCCTTCTACCATGCGTTTTGAATGCATTTCCGCAGCTGCAGAAACACATTAAAAACGCATCGTGGGCACACAGCCTTAATGTGATTGATAAAGGGTTTTTGGAAAAACTTAAATTGAAATCCAAACCTTTGTCATCACCTATTTCTGTGATTGCAATTGATAACACTCCCTTGAAATGCATTGCTCACAAGGTTGCTGCATTTCCCCTCACTATCCGTGAAGTTCACCAAGAAATTTTGGACTTGGTTGTATTAGATAATTTACCCTCTCCGTTCGTTTTAGGTTTGCCTTGGTTAAAACTGCACAATCCTTTGCTGGACTGGTCTACTAATGTGATTAAGTCTTGGAGTCCGAAGTGCTATGATAAATGTTGTAATGGTCGCATTGCGGCTGTGGAAAAAGGGGAATTACCTGTACCTATTCAAGATTTTTGGAGGGTTTTTTCAGAGGAGGAGTCGCAAGTTTTACCTCCTCATAGGGATTATGATTGCGCCATTGAGTTTGTTCCTGGAGCTACTCTTCCCAAGAGTCGCTTATTTAATCTGACTATCCCTGAAAGAAAGGCCTTGGAGGAGTACATACAGACTAGCCTGGCTGCTGGTCACATTAGACCTTCTAAGTCTCCTGTGGCAGTTGGATTTTTCTTTGTTAAAAAAAAGGACGGGGCTTTACGTCCATGTCTGGATTTTCGTGAAATTAATAAGATTACCGTACGCAATTCCTACCCATTGCCGTTAATTCCTGACTTGTTTAACCAGTTGGTGGGGGCCAAGTGGTTCTCTAAAATTGATCTCCTGGGGGCATACAATTTGTTACGAGTGAAGGAGGGTGATGAATGGAAAACTGCTTTTAACACTCCGGTAGGTCATTTTGAGAATCTGGTGATGCCTTTTGGTCTTACCAATGCACCTGCATTTTTTTTCAGAACCTTATTAATGACATCCTGAGACCTTTGATTGGTAAGAATGTGGTTGTGTATTTGGATGACATTTTGATTTATTCACCAGATCTGGAGTCCCATTGGCAGAGTGTACATGAAGTTTTGCAGTTATTGAGTGATAATTCACTCTTTGCTAAGCTGGACAAAATGTGAGTTCGCTGTGAAGAAAATTAGTTTTCTGGGCTATATTGTCTCCAGCGAGGGCTTTGAGATGGACCCGGTGAAGGTTCAGGCTGTGCAGGAATGGCCTAGACCTATTGGTTTGAAATCTATACAGAGATTTTTGGGTTTTGCCAATTATTACAGGAAATTCATTAAGAATTTTTCTGTAATTGTTAAGCCTCTGACCGATCTCACCAGGAAAGGTGCGAATACGGTCCAGTGGACTACTGAGGCCATTGAAGCATTTGAGTATCTTAAAGAGAGGTTCAGTTCTGCCCCTATGCTTATGCAGCCTGATGAGACCAAGCCTTTTTTGGTCGAGGTCGATGCTTCATCGGTGGGGGTCGGAGCAGTTTTGTCTCAGGAGAACAAGGATGGAGTACATCCTTGTGCCTTCTTTTCGAAAAAATGTTCGGAAACCAAACTGAATTATGATATTGGAAATCAGGAGTTACTGGCTATTAAATTCGCGTTTGAACATTGGTGTCATTTTTTGGAAGGCGCTAGATTTCCTATTCGGGTGTTCACAGATCATAAGAATTTGATCTATCTGGATGCTGCCAAGCGCTTGAATGCCCGTCAAGCTAGGTGGGCACTTTTTTTTTCTCGGTTTCATTTTTCTGTTACCTATATCCCTGGTACTAAGAATGTTAAAGCCGATGCTTTATCTCGCAGCTTCTCTCCTACGGTTGGTGCCGAGGAGGAGGAGAGCATTTTACAGAAAGGAGTTGTGGTGGCGGCATTGGACTCCGTTTTGGAGAATGCGATTCTGAAAGCTCAAGATGATGCTCCATCTAACACTCCCTATGGGAGGTTGTTCGTGCCTAGAGCCTTTAGGAGAGATTTGTTTGTGTAGTGTCATGAGTCTCGGTTGGCAGGTCATCCAGGAATTTCGGAGCCTAAGAGACTTATCAGTCGCAGTTTTTGGTGGCCTGGATGGCAGAAGGAAGTCATCAAGTGGGTGCATCAATGTACTGTGTGTGCTAGGTCAAAGGCTTCACATAGTCCTGCTGCGGGGTTGCTTTGCCCTCTGGAGCTTCCTAGTGCACCTTGGACGCATCTCACAATGGATTTTATTACTGATCTTCCTGTGTCCGAGGGTTTTACTGTCATCTGGGTGGTGGTGGACCGTTTTAGTAAGATGTGTCATTTGGTTCCATTCATTAAGTTGCCCTGCGCCAAGACACTCGCTAAGGCATTTGTTAAGGAGATTGTCAAGCTTCATGGCGTTCCCACGGATATTGTTTCTGATAAAGGACCTCAGTTTGTGGCTCGCTTTAGGCGTGCTTTTTGTGACAGGTTGGGAGTCCATTTGTCATTTTCGTCATAGTCACATCCTGTCCATTACCTTGTGATCCTCCTTGAGATGGTTCTACTCCTTCATTGGAGTCCAGCTGTGTTTAATTAAACTGATAGGACTTGATTTGGAAAGGTATACACCTGTCTATATAAGACCTCACAGCTCACAATGCATGTCAGACCAAATGAGAATCATGCTCATCAGGAGAATCAGCTCAAATGAACTGCCCAAGGAGCTCAGACACAGAATTGTGGCAAGGCACAGATCTAGCCAAGGTTACAAAAGAATTTCTGTAGTCTTCAATTTTCCTAAGAGCACAGTGGCCTCCAATATCCTTAAATGGGAGTGAAAAATGTAAAGGGGTCTGAATACTTTCCGTACCCACGGTATATACATGGATGGGGGGAGCATATATACATGGATTGAGGGGGGGGCATATATACATGAATTGAGGGGGGGAATATATACATAGATTGGGAGGAGCATTTATACATGGATTGGGGGGAGCATATTTACATGGATTGGTGGGAGCATATATACAAGGATTGGGGGAGCATATATACATGGATTGGGGAGGGCAGCATATATACATGGATTGGGGTAGGACAACATATATACATGGATTGGGGGAGGGCAGCCTATATACACGGATTGGGGGAAGGCAGCATATATACATGGATTGGGGGAGGGCAGCATATATACATGGATTGGGGGAGGGCAGCATATATACATGGATTGGGGGAGGGCAGCATACATACAAGGATGGGAGCATATACCAAGATGGGGGTGAGCACATTCTTTATTTCTGCAGTCTCACACCCCTGCTCCTTTCTGTCGCTGCTCTCTGCCCCCGAACACCCCCCCTGCTGGCTCTCTGTATCAGTTGTTTTTTCTGAACTAAAACCTCAGTATTCAGGTTAAATTGCACTTGGCGATAAATAAGTGGTTTTGGATTACAGTTTGGGCACTCGGTCTCTTAAAGATTCGCCATCACTGGTCTAGCCATTCCCTTTGGTGAATCTATTATATTAGGCTATTTGTATTAGTACAGGAACATAGTTTATATTGGAGGGATCTAATACACTACCTCCTGATCTAATAGAGATTGTTAAAGTCACACCTCCTATTTGTGAATTTCTACTAGGCTAGTAAGGCAAACATAGACATATAGATATCTAGAGGATCCCCTCATACAAAATTTTGAGTTTCAGATAGGATACTCAAAATAATAAAGGAAGAAAAAGAATCTCCTATAAAATCCTGATTGTCTGATAGGATACATATAAAAAATAATAATAAAGGTAGAGGACGAGTCCAACACTATCCATCACCCTAGCTGAGAATAAGCTTGGAGATTATTGAGAATTACTGAAAATGTTTAAATTTATATTATTACCAATCTTCTCTTTTAATTGATAAGAATAAAAAATATATTTTATCTATTACTCCAATTGGATTAGTCTCTGAAAGTGACTATTGGAAATCAGTGTACAGTGAATTTTTCAGAGTGAAAATTACAAATATGCCATTTTAGTGCCCAATACATGGACCACATAAATTAAGTGAGTTGTCCTGGGTTTAAAGGGGTATTCTCAAGTTATTAAATTGCTTTAATTACTTAGACAGCTTGAAAGCTTATAGTTGTCTATGTACTGACATGCTCCTGCACTGAGAGCTTTTAACTTTCATAGTGTACAGCTGGTTTCCATGGAGCTCAGCCACTACTGCCTCCCTAGACCTTGGCCGAGAGTGTGCAGTAGTAATATTCCAGGAGTGGGGTTATCTCCTAATATACCAGCCGCCTCTCTCCAACCCATTGATTTCTATACAGCAGTTGGCTGCTCACCTACCTTTCCCACCCTCTCAGCTTCTGAGAAGCTGCTGTTATAAATCTTGTAAAATCAACAGTGCTGCAGTTTTCAAATCAGGTCTCTTAATCACAGCTCTCTCTGTCTTGAGCCCTGTGCTTGTTCAGTTCGCTATGTATAAATACAGTGTACACTCCAGAACAAGCCAGTAATAGCTGATGTCTTACAGCAGAACTTGTTACAGCTCTGCTGCTCACCAGAGCTGTCACTCAAGGAGCAGAGCCCACCCTGCCCGAATGCAGGTAGTAAGGAAACTGCATTACTCTGAGCTATTCAAGAGACAATTTGAGAAGACCCCTTTAACAATTGATGATCCATCTCAATATGAGATAGGTGGGGGTCTACACCACCCACCGGTCAGCTAAAAACTGATGCTGCAATGGCCCGAACTAAACAATATACAGGTGAAACACAACAACCCCATACATTGCTTGGTGGCCGCTGCCAAGTTCTGAAGTTTATTCGCTTCAGTTGGAGATAAAGCACAGTCCTTGTCTGCGGCAACTAATGTACAGGGCTTCTGTGTTCCCCTTGAACACCGCTTAATTCTGCCACTGGAGCAGCTTTCAGCTAGTCAAGGGGGAGGGAGTGTTTATAGTTCAGTTCATCAATCATTAGATTCGGTCGAACTCTTTTAAGTTAATTGTAGTTGGGGCCCGCTGCTGAGTTCACAAGATGGGCCCTTTAGCTTTAAGAGCGTGCATTATACTGGATTGTTTTTGGCAGGGCTGTGGAGTCGGTAAGCCACAGTTGCGACTCCGACTCCTGGATTTTATCAGGTTCCGACTCCGGCTCCAACTCAGACTCCTTCATAAATGGCCAATTCGTAACAATAAATTTACTGTTGTAAAATATTAACATTGTGCTTATTCAGTTTCTCACCATCATATAAGTAATCAGACCACTTAGAGCAAAAACTATATTTATTAGAATACAATTAGAATATAGCAAATAACTTTTCTAAACTCTTGTAAGTAAATATGCAATAAACACTGTTATGCAGTTAATAAGAAGAAATCTATAAATTTGTCCTCAGAAAAAGTATTGCCTCTGTCAGATCCTCCTTCATGGATGCCCTCAACCTCTCTACACTAACTTGGGTTGGTGGCAAAGCAGTAACCACTCGGGCAACATCTCTAACAATGTCAGGATACAGAGGAATCGCTTGTTGCACTGTTATTTTTTATGTCAATTTCTTTTAGTGCACATGAAAAATTCTGCTGAAATGTACTGGCTGTGTTCTTTGATGGGGATGACTCTTCTATGCGGGAACGCTTTGCACCGTCCTTGTGATCCAAATATTTTTCGAAATTAAATTCTTCATCAGTTGATGATGAGGGTGAAGATGTGGCAGGACGACCAAATTCTTCTTGTTCCTCCTGACTGTTCTGCAACCCTTTCATCCTTACTGCTATTTCAAACAGAGCTTCTTTTCCTTTAGTTAGCTGTTGATCATCTAGAAGAATCCGATGCATTGGGTCTACATAAACAGCTGCCAAAAGAATGTTATTTTGTAATAGTAGCTCCTCTCTCCTTTCATTGATGTAGCAATGCCACTTGCAATTAACCCTCCTCTTTGGGACAGGCGAAACATCAGGTTCTTCCACTCCTTTAAGAAAATACCTGGAGTTAAGTCCTCTGCTTGTAATTTTTTAGTCACTGTAAATGGGTGCTCTAGCAATTTTTCCAGCTCAGTCACCTGATGCCACTGACTTTCATTTAGCGTCAGTTGAGGGTTAGCCATGTCTACAAGAAAGGTTTTCAGTTCAACCAAGCGCTGAATCATTAAGTAAGTACTGCCCCATCGTGTGGCTTGATCAATAATTGCCCCTTTTCCAGCACGTCTCTTCAAAATTGAGTCAACTTTAGGGGTTCTGGCAACAGTAGCCAATTTTCTCACCTTGCCAATCAGTGCAGCAGCATGTCCTTCTTGCAGACTGTCTCTTATAGCCAGCTGTAGCGTATGCACAACACAGCGCATGTGATGAATGAAAGAACGTATTGACACAGTTTCAACAAGATCATCTAAACCAGGGGTCCCCAAACTACGGCCCGCGGGCCACATGCGGCCCGCGGAGGACTTTTATCCGGCCCGCAGGGCTATGAGCGGAGGAGAGGGGAGCGGTGCCATTGCCCGCCCTTCTCCCCCGCTTGCTCAGGGCCCCGGCAGGCGGATACTTACCTCTGCAGATCCGCTGTCTTCCTGCTCTGCGCTTCCTGTGAAGTCTCAGGTCAGAGGGCGCGGTGACGTCTTTACACCGCGCCCTCCCGAGTGCCGTCACAGGCAGCGCAGAGCGGGACGACGACGACGCGACGCTGGAGTCCAGACCAGAGTAGAGCAGTGGCAGCAAATAAGAAGTGAGGTGAGTATTGGATTTTTTTATTTTTTTTTAATGTATGGAGGCATAGGTCATTATATGTGGGGGGGGTGACATCCTGCAAGGGGTATAATATGGGGGGGTGACATCCTGAATGGGGCATGATATGGGGGGTGACATCCTGCATGGGGCATTATGTGGGGGGGTGACATCCTGAATGGGGCATGATATGGGGGGTGACATCCTGAATGGGGCATGATATGGGGGGGAAAGGGACATCCTGCATGGGGCATTATATGGGGAGAGAGGTGACATCCTCCATGGGGCATAATATGGGGGGGGTGACATGCTGCATGGGGCACAATATGGGGGGTGACATGCTGCATGGGGCATAATATGGGGGGGTGACATGCTGCATGGGGCATTATATGGGGGGGTGACATGCTGCATGGGGCATTATATGGGGGGGTGACATCCTGCAAGGGGTATAATATGGGGGGGTGACATCCTGCATGGGGCATGATATGGGGGGTGACATCCTGCATGGGGCATTATATGGGGGGGTGACATGCTGCATGTGGCATTATATGGGGGGGTGACATGCTGCATGTGGCATTATATGGGGGGGGTGATATGCTGCATGTGGCATTATATGGGGGGGGTGACATGCTGCATGGGGCATTATATGGGGGGGTGACATGCTGCATGGGGCATTATAAATACAGGGGAGTGATATCATGCATAGGACATTATATGGGGGGGTGACATCCTGCATGGGGAATTATATGGGGGGTGACATCCTGCATGGGGCATTATATGGGGGGTGACATCCTGCATGGGGCATTATATGGGGGGGGAAGGGACATCCTGCATGGGGCATTATATGGGGGGGAAGGGACATCCTGCATGGGGCATAATATGGGGGGGGTGACATGCTGCATGGGGCATAATATGGGGGGGTGACATGCTGCATGGGGCATAATATGGGGGGGTGACATGCTGCATGGGGCATTATATGGGGGGGTGACATGCTGCATGGGGCATTATATGGGGGGGTGGCATCAAGCATGGGGCATTATAAGGGGGGAACAGCCTGCATGGGGCATTATAAGGGGTGGAACAGCCTGCATATGGCATTATAAGGGGGAAACAGCCTGCCTATTGGGGACATTTACCTGCCTATTGGGGACATTTACATGCCTATTGGGGACATTTACCTGCCTATTGGGGACCTATGCTGCCTATTGGGGACATTTACCTGCCTATTGGGGATATTAACCTGCCTATTGAGGACCTATGCTGCCTATTGGGTACAGTTACCTACCTATTGAAATACCGGTTGATTTAACTTTACTTGTTCTTCATTTTAAATATTGTATTTGTTCCGTATTGTTTTTTTTACTACAAAATAAGATATGTGCAGTGTGAATAGGAATTTGTTCATAGTTTTTTTTAAAAACTATATTCCGGCCTTCCAATGGTCTGAGGGACCGTGAACTGGCCCCCTGTTTAAAAAGTTTGAGGACCCCTGATCTAAACTATCATGTTGCTGTTCATCTGAAGCAACTTCAGTTTGCTCCTCAGTTACAATACTGTGTTCCTCTATTTCAAACATTTCTGTGTCTGTGGACCCAGAATGTTCTTCTAGCTGCTGGTCACCATCATTACTCTCATTCATTAGCTTAATAGTACTTATCATATTTGAAGCATTGTCAGTTACGACAGAAAGAACTTGCTCTTTTTTAAGTTCATAGTCTTGCAGAACCTTTTCCACCAAGACCTGGAGAAACTCACTGGTGTGATGAGCTTTGGTGTCTTTTACTGCCAATGTCTTGGTAACTATTTCATTTTTGTCACAAACAAATCGGACATTGATGGTAAAATAGTTTACTCTGTCACGTGTGCAGGCATCCATTTTAAGAATAATTAGAAAAATAGCCCAAGTACTACAAATTGAGTGTGGGCAAGGGAACAGAATCCCCCCCGACACCCTCAAATACCGACTCCAAGGCAACATTTTTTTACTAGGAGAAAAACAGAGTCATCATGGTTTTTTAAAAAAAGACACATATTTTATTAACAATCAGTTAAGACAAGTGTTGTAATCAAAAAACAAAAGGAAATTAATAAAGAGCAAGTGAAAAGCAAGGTGGACAATGAAATATCCACATAAGCCCAAACAGACCTGCCTCAATATTAGATGCTTAATCAAAAATAGACACAACTCTTATGACTGGAAAAAAAGGATTTTTCCATAAGAGTAGAAAGACCGCTGCACCTAAGATTTTCAACCAATACAGTGAAAATTGCATAAATAATAGGCCAATAATTTATCTCAATGGAATATCAAAATTGAAGAGCTGTCGTTAAACTGAACACCTAGTGGCGCACTATAGTATACTGAAAAAAGAGAACAAGCATCAAAGACAGACCCATCAATTAAGGTGCAGCGTGCATGTTAATATAAACTATAGAGTTGGACAGATAGAGGAGCATCTCCACATATTCCCTCCCTTCCCCCAATCTCCCACTCCTACAAAATGAAAGGAGGGGAGAGTGACCTCTTAGGCATATTAACATAAAGTGCCAGAAAGGGGATGTCACTCAAATTGGCAGTGGGGGAGATGTTGTTCTTACCAGGGGTGGTGGTGGGCAGTCAGTGGGCTTTAGGACAAACCACGTGCATCCTCGACGCGCGTTTCGCGGCGACTACGGCCGCTTTCTCAAGGGGCGGTGAAAATAATGGGAAGCAGGCACCCTTTTTGAATCATTAGTGCCGGTCACGTGAGCGATCACGTGACCGGTCACATGTGTGATAGGGGCGTGCACTGGTGCCCTAGCGACGCGAAGCTGGCGCATGCGCCCGCCATAACCCGCGCCAGACCACGCCCCCAGGCCGTCAAGACACCATCGCGCACGCGCGGGCACGCCGCTCAAAGAGCGGAGGTGCCCGACCGTGCGCGGACGTCATACAGACAGCCGGAGGCGCGCCCAACAGCAGGGAGGCCGGCGCATGCGCACCACGTCCCAGGGCAACAGTGCACGCATAGAAGTTACATATACACAGAACCAGGAAAGACAGAGCAGGAATTAAACAGGGAATTTCATATCATGACACCATATCCATGACAATTTGTCCATCAAGCCCTTTTCTTTGTCTTTTTCCATATTTCTGTCATCCCATCCTTAATTTCTATGGAACATCTGCATCACACAATCATTTGGAGTAAATAAAGATTCATCCAATAAGGTGCAAAGAGAGGAGTTATGTTATTATCTGAAAAAAAGCTGAAAAATGTATACAATTAAAAACAAGAATTAAATTAAAACCAAAACAAAAACAAAAAAAGGGAAAACGGAAAAAAACAAAATTAACCCCAGACTAGACATATATATCCCTCGGACACAGTGAGGGTAACAAGGAGAGGGTAATTGTATGAATTAAAATTAACTAGAAAAAACCCAACATCACAAGAAGGAGGAAAAAGAGAGGGACTCATTTAGTCCACGGGGCGACAATGTCCCAAGTGTCACTATCCACTTAGCTTCAACCTGCGCCAAAACCTTTTTGACATTGCCGCCCCGTGCACCCAAACGTATCACGTCTATCCCCCGCACTTTGAAACAGCGAGGGTCGCAATTATGGACAGCCCTAAAGTGCCTAGGAATACTTTTGAGTTCGCTAACGTCGGTCGTTGTCCTGGCCGCACCAATGTCGCGCACATGCTCACGCATACGTATTCTCAGTTCCCTAGATGTAAGTCCAATATAGATTAGAGGGCAATCACACATGGCATAATAGATGACATTACTAGTGCCACATGAAATATAGTGTCTTATTTTAAAGAGTCTGTTGCCATCTGAGGACGTAAACGTGTTGCAGCGCGCGACATTGGTGCAGGCAAGACAACAACCGCAGGGAAAGGTTCCAAGGGTCGGTCCACGAGAGCCAAAAAGATTTGGTTGTGTCGGGACATAGTGGCTCGACACTAGAAGGTCTTTAAGATTTTTGGCCCGTCTCGGTGTCATAAGGGGACGATCCCCAAGAATTGGTCCCAGGGAGGGGTCGGTTGCCAAAATGTCCCAATGCTTGGTCATAATCCTCCTCATATTTTCCCACTCATGGTTGTAATCCGAAATATACCGAATTTTTACTTGTCCGGTCTCCGATCCTTTAATAACATTTGAGTATAGTAAGTTGTTACGTGGGGTCCGTCTGGCCCTATCATATCCATGCTTGATACATCTGTTGCTGTACCCTCGTTGTTTAAATCTGAGCCTCAAGTCCACGGCCTGACGCTCAAATCTAAGGTCAGAGGAGCAGATTCGCCTCGCCCTCAGGAATTGCCCGACGGGGACGGCCCTTATAGTAGTGGGATGGTGTGCCGTATCGGCATGTATTAGGGCATTAACTGACGTAGACTTCCTAAAAATGTCGGTCTGGAGGCACCTCCCACCATCAACCTCCAGCTCGACATCCAGGAAGTCAATTTTAGTAGTATGAGATCTATATGTCAGTTTAATGCCCCATGTATTCTGGTTCAGTTGTACCATAAATTCATCGAGCTGTTGCACCGTCCCTCGCCAGAAAAACAAAATATCATCAATATAGCGGAGCCAGCATAAAATTTGGTCCGTGGCCCCCGCGCCCTCATCGCCAAAAATATGTCTCTCCCATGCTCCTAGAAAAAGGTTAGCGTACGAGGGCGCGCAGGCCGCCCCCATCGCTGTGCCCCGCCTTTGCAGATATACTGCATCTTTAAACAAAAAATAATTATGGGTCAGGACAAATTGCAAGAGCTCGATGATAAACCCACACAAAGGGCCGCCCAGGTCGGACGCCCCGAGGAAGAGACGGACCGACTCCAGACCAATGGTATGCTCAATGCAGGTGTACAGACTTTCCACATCTGCTGTAACAAGCAATACCCCACTATCCAAAAGGACGCCATCGACCCGCGTAAGGACGTCCGCCGTGTCTCTGATGTACGAGGGCAGGGTCTCAACAATTGGCTTCAAGTAAAAGTCAATAAATCTGCATATGGGTTCACATAGACCACCCAGACCTGACACGATCGGACGTCCCGGCGGGTCGACGGGGTCCTTATGGATCTTAGGTAAAAGGTCGGTGTTTTTGGAAATCGGACAGTCAGGGCCTCCACCGTTTTCTTATCTACAATCCCACCCTCACAGGCATTGGCCAAAATCACCTGGAGTGCTGCGGAGAAGGAGGTTGTAGGGTTGTAACAGAGTTTGGAGTAAGTATTAGCATCCTTTAGTTGACGGAATGCTTCTTTCTCATATTTCTTGCAGGGCCAAATCACAATATTTCCCCCTTTGTCCGCTGCCTTGATTACAATGTCACTATAGGACTGCAAAGTACTAATTGCTTTCCGTTGAGATGCTGTAAAGTTATCAAATCTTCTAGAGGTAGACAACCTTCCAAAGTCCTCAGATACAAGCCTAGAAAAAATTTCCACAGCCGGGCACAGGGACAAAGGGGGAAAGCGTGTAGATTTAGGCCTTGCACATGGGGGTAACCCACCTTGTTGGAAAGATCCTTGCTCCTGCAATAGTTCCTCCAAATTTGAAATTGCCTCCTGCTCCGCAGAACTCCAGGATTCACAAGGTGCCATGCTCCTAGAGTGTAATTTATGGAGGATGAGTTTGCGTGTAAAAAGGTGAAGGTCCTTTAAAGCTGTAAAATAATTAAAGCCATTAGTGGGGGAGAAAGACAATCCCTTGCTTAGAACCTCCAACTGCTCTGCAGAGAGAACATGGGAGGACAAATTGACAACCTGTAACTCCCCCTGGGACCCACTCACCCGTTGTTGCGATGGACCTTTTGTTTTTGCTAGTCTGTCGAGTCTGGACCCTTCTAGGATTTTGTCCCAGAGCACTCGGATTATCCACAAATTGCGTTTTTTCGTGAGGGTCCTCCACAGACGTGGTGGATGACATGGACGTTGATCTTGATCTGGAAAGAGAGCCTCCTCTCTGTTGAGGGCGAGACCGTCTATTTGAATGTCCCCATTTGTACATACGTTGTAATTGTTTATCTTGTAAATCACGTGAAAATTTCTTGGATTTAAACGTCTGGACCTCATTAGCCAGTTCCTGAGCTAGAATTTCAATGTCTTCATTGAATTTTTTTAAAGACTCATTAGACATCTCTTTCTTCAGTATAAGCTGTAGTTGTTCAATTTCGGTCTCAATCAATGTTAGAGATTTCTGGTTCATCTCAATAAGTAGGTGCATGTATCCAATTGAGCATATGTTGGAATGTTGTTCCCATCTAGTCTTGATAGAATCATCCTCTACATTGAAGGAGGGAAAGATCTGTACTCTCAGACCCCGGGGTATGAGACCCCTCTCAATATATTTTTTTAGGAAAGCCACATTCCACCATAGCCGTGTTCTCTTTCTAATGAGATCCTTAAATTTATTAGTATGTTCATTCATACAGAACCCCCCCCCTGCATTACTATCATTGTCCTCCTTGCATGCATCGTTAAGTTGTGAGAGCCAGGTTCCGTCCCGGGCTCGAAAGTCCATAGCGGGCCTGAAATAAACTGTGTGAGCCACAGAAATAAATATAATTAGAAAAATAGCCCAAGTACTACAAATTGAGTGTGGGCAAGGGAACAGAATCCCCCCCGACACCCTCAAATACCGACTCCAAGGCAACATTTTTTTACTAGGAGAAAAACAGAGTCATCATGGTTTTTTAAAAAAAGACACATATTTTATTAACAATCAGTTAAGACAAGTGTTGTAATCAAAAAACAAAAGGAAATTAATAAAGAGCAAGTGAAAAGCAAGGTGGACAATGAAATATCCACATAAGCCCAAACAGACCTGCCTCAATATTAGATGCTTAATCAAAAATAGACACAACTCTTATGACTGGAAAAAAGGATTTTTCCATAAGAGTAGAAAGACCGCTGCACCTAAGATTTTCAACCAATACAGTGAAAATTGCATAAATAATAGGCCAATAATTTATCTCAATGGAATATCAAAATTGAAGAGCTGTCGTTAAACTGAACACCTAGTGGCGCACTATAGTATACTGAAAAAAGAGAACAAGCATCAAAGACAGACCCATCAATTAAGGTGCAGCGTGCATGTTAATATAAACTATAGAGTTGGACAGATAGAGGAGCATCTCCACATATTCCCTCCCTTCCCCCAATCTCCCACTCCTACAAAATGAAAGGAGGGGAGAGTGACCTCTTAGGCATATTAACATAAAGTGCCAGAAAGGGCATGTCACTCAAATTGGCAGTGGGGGAGATGTTGTTCTTACCAGGGGTGGTGGTGGGCAGTCAGTGGGCTTTAGGACAAACCACGTGCGTCCCCGACGCGCGTTTCGCGGCGACTACGGCCGCTTTCTCAAGGGGCGGTGAAAATAATGGGAAGCAGGCACCCTTTTTGAATCATTAGTGCCGGTCACGTGAGCGAGCACGTGACCGGTCACATGTGTGATGGGGGCGTGCACTGGTGCCCTAGCGACGCGAAGCTGGCGCATGCGCCCGCCGTAACCCGCGCCAGACCACGCCCCCAGGCCGTCAAGACACCATCGCGCACGCGCGGGCACGCCGCTCAAAGAGCGGAGGTGCCCGACCGTGCGCGGACGTCATACAGACAGCCGGAGGCGCGCCCAACAGCAGGGAGGCCGGCGCATGCGCACCACGTCCCAGGGCAACAGTGCACGCATAGAAGTTACATATACACAGAACCAGGAAAGACAGAGCAGGAATTAAACAGGGAATTTCATATCATGACACCATATCCATGACAATTTGTCCATCAAGCCCTTTTCTTTGTCTTTTTCCATATTTCTGTCATCCCATCCTTAATTTCTATGGAACATCTGCATCACACAATCATTTGGAGTAAATAAAGATTCATCCAATAAGGTGCAAAGAGAGGAGTTATGTTATTATCTGAAAAAAAGCTGAAAAATATATACAATTAAAAACAAGAATTAAATTAAAACAAAAACAAAAAAAGGGAAAACGGAAAAAAACAAAATTAACCCCAGACTAGACATATATATCCCTCGGACACAGTGAGGGTAACAAGGAGAGGGTAATTGTATGAATTAAAATTAACCAGAAAAAACCCAACATCACAAGAAGGAGGAAAAAGAGAGGGACTCATTTAGTCCACGGGGCGACAATGTCCCAAGTGTCACTATCCACTTAGCTTCAACCTGCGCCAAAACCTTTTTGACATTGCCGCCCCGTGCACCCAAACGTATCACGTCTATCCCCCGCACTTTGAAACAGCAAGGGTCGCAATTATGGACAGCCCTAAAGTGCCTAGGAATACTTTTGAGTTCGCTAACGTCGGTCGTTGTCCTGGCCGCACCAATGTCGCGCACATGCTCACGCACACGTATTCTCAGTTCCCTAGATGTAAGTCCAATATAGATTAGAGGGCAATCACACATGGCATAATAGATGACATTACTAGTGCCACATGAAATATAGTGTCTTATTTTAAAGAGTCTGTTGCCATCTGAGGACGTAAACGTGTTGCAGCACGCGACATTGGTGCAGGCAAGACAACGACCGCAGGGAAAGGTTCCAAGGGTCGGTCCACGAGAGCCAAAAAGATTTGGTTGTGTCGGGACATAGTGGCTCGACACTAGAAGGTCTTTAAGATTTTTGGCCCGTCTCGGTGTCATAAGGGGACGATCCCCAAGAATTGGTCCCAGGGAGGGGTCGGTTGCCAAAATGTCCCAATGCTTGGTCATAATCCTCCTCATATTTTCCCACTCATGGTTGTAATCCGAAATATACCGAATTTTTACTTGTCCGGTCTCCGATCCTTTAATAACGTTTGAGTATAGTAAGTTGTTACGTGGGGTCCGTCTGGCCCTATCATATCCATGCTTGATACATCTGTTGCTGTACCCTCGTTGTTTAAATCTGAGCCTCAAGTCCACGGCCTGAAGCTCAAATCTAAGGTCAGAGGAGCAGATTCGCCTCGCCCTCAGGAATTGCCCGACGGGGACGGCCCTTATAGCAAAAACAAAGGTCCATCGCAACAACGGGTGAGTGGGTCCCAGGGGGAGTTACAGGTTGTCAATTTGTCCTCCCATGTTCTCTCTGCAGAGCAGTTGGAGGTTCTAAGCAAGGGATTGTCTTTCTCCCCCACTAATGGCTTTAATTATTTTACAGCTTTAAAGGACCTTCACCTTTTTACACGCAAACTCATCCTCCATAAATTACACTCTAGGAGCATGGCACCTTGTGAATCCTAGAGTTCTGCGGAGCAGGAGGCAATTTCAAATTTGGAGGAACTATTGCAGGAGCAAGGATCTTTCCAACAAGGTGGGTTACCCCCATGTGCAAGGCCTAAATCTACACGCTTTCCCCCTTTGTCCCTGTGACCGGCTGTGGAAATTTTTTCTAGGCTTGTATCTGAGGACTTTGGAAGGTTGTCTACCTCTAGAAGATTTGATAACCTTACAGCATCTCAACGGAAAGCAATTAGTACTTTGCAGTCCTATAGTGACATTGTAATCAAGGCAGCGGACAAAGGGGGAAATATTGTGATTTGGCCCTGCAAGAAATATGAGAAAGAAGCATTCCGTCAACTAAAGGATGCTAATACTTACTCCAAACTCTGTTACAACCCTACAACCTCCTTCTCCGCAGCACTCCAGGTGATTTTGGCCAATGCCTGTGAGGGTGGGATTGTAGATAAGAAAACGGTGGAGGCCCTGACTGTCCGATTTCCAAAAACACCGACCTTTTACCTTTTACCCAAGATCCATAAGGACCCCGTCGACCCGCCGGGACGTCCGATCGTGTCAGGTCTGGGTGGTCTATGTGAACCCATATGCAGATTTATTGACTTTTACTTGAAGCCAATTGTTGAGACCCTGCCCTCGTACATCAGAGACACGGCGGACGTCCTTACGCGGGTCGATGGCGTCCTTTTGGATAGTGGGGTATTGCTTGTTACAGCAGATGTGGAAAGTCTGTACACCTGCATTGAGCATACCATTGGTCTGGAGTCGGTCCGTCTCTTCCTCGGGGCGTCCGACCTGGGCGGCCCTTTGTGTGGGTTTATCATCGAGCTCTTGCAATTTGTCCTGACCCATAATTATTTTTTGTTTAAAGATGCAGTATATCTGCAAAGGCGGGGCACAGCGATGGGGGCGGCCTGCGCGCCCTCGTACGCTAACCTTTTTCTAGGAGCATGGGAGAGACATATTTTTGGCGATGAGGGCGAGGGGGCCACGGACCAAATTTTATGCTGGCTCCGCTATATTGATGATATTTTGTTTTTCTGGCGAGGGACGGTGCAACAGCTCGATGAATTTATGGTACAACTGAACCAGAATACATGGGGCATTAAACTGACATATAGATCTCATACTACTAAAATTGACTTCCTGGATGTCGAGCTGGAGGTTGATGGTGGGAGGTGCCTCCAGACCGACATTTTTAGGAAGTCTACGTCAGTTAATGCCCTAATACATGCCGATACGGCACACCATCCCACTACTATAAGGGCCGTCCCCGTCGGGCAATTCCTGAGGGCGAGGCGAATCTGCTCCTCTGACCTTAGATTTGAGCGTCAGGCCGTGGACTTGAGGCTCAGATTTAAACAACGAGGGTACAGCAACAGATGTATCAAGCATGGATATGATAGGGCCAGACGGACCCCACGTAACAACTTACTATACTCAAACGTTATTAAAGGATCGGAGACCGGACAAGTAAAAATTCGGTATATTTCGGATTACAACCATGAGTGGGAAAATATGAGGAGGATTATGACCAAGCATTGGGACATTTTGGCAACCGACCCCTCCCTGGGACCAATTCTTGGGGATCGTCCCCTTATGACACCGAGACGGGCCAAAAATCTTAAAGACCTTCTAGTGTCGAGCCACTATGTCCCGACACAACCAAATCTTTTTGGCTCTCGTGGACCGACCCTTGGAACCTTTCCCTGCGGTCGTTGTCTTGCCTGCACCAATGTCGCGCGCTGCAACACGTTTACGTCCTCAGATGGCAACAGACTCTTTAAAATAAGACACTATATTTCATGTGGCACTAGTAATGTCATCTATTATGCCATGTGTGATTGCCCTCTAATCTATATTGGACTTACATCTAGGGAACTGAGAATACGTGTGCGTGAGCATGTGCGCGACATTGGTGCGGCCAGGACAACGACCGACGTTAGCGAACTCAAAAGTATTCCTAGGCACTTTAGGGCTGTCCATAATTGCGACCCTCGCTGTTTCAAAGTGCGGGGGATAGACGTGATACGTTTGGGTGCACGGGGCGGCAATGTCAAAAAGGTTTTGGCGCAGGTTGAAGCTAAGTGGATAGTGACACTTGGGACATTGTCGCCCCGTGGACTAAATGAGTCCCTCTCTTTTTCCTCCTTCTTGTGATGTTGGGTTTTTTCTGGTTAATTTTAATTCATACAATTACCCTCTCCTTGTTACCCTCACTGTGTCCGAGGGATATATATGTCTAGTCTGGGGTTAATTTTGTTTTTTTTCCGTTTTCCCTTTTTTTGTTTTTGTTTTGGTTTTAATTTAATTCTTGTTTTTAATTGTATACATTTTTCAGCTTTTTTTCAGATAATAACATAACTCCTCTCTTTGCACCTTATTGGATCAATCTTTATTTACTCCAAATGATTGTGTGATGCAGATGTTCCATAGAAATTAAGGATGGGATGACAGAAATATGGAAAAAGACAAAGAAAAGGGCTTGATGGACAAATTGTCATGGATATGGTGTCATGATATGAAATTCCCTGTTTAATTCCTGCTCTGTCTTTCCTGGTTCTGTGTATATGTAACTTCTATGCGTGCACTGTTGCCCTGGGACGTGGTGCGCATGCGCCGGCCTCCCTGCTGTTGGGCGCGCCTCCGGCTGTCTGTATGACGTCCGCGCACGGTCGGGCACCTCCGCTCTTTGAGCGGCGTGCCCGCGCGTGCGCGATGGTGTCTTGACGGCCTGGGGGCGTGGTCTGGCGCGGGTTACGGCGGGCGCATGCGCCAGCTTCGCGTCGCTAGGGCACCAGTGCACGCCCCCATCACACATGTGACCGGTCACGTGATCGCTCACGTGACCGGCACTAATGATTCAAAAAGGGTGCCTGCTTCCCATTATTTTCACCGCCCCTTGAGAAAGCGGCCGTAGTCGCCGCGAAACGCGCGTCGGGGACGCACGTGGTTTGTCCTAAAGCCCACTGACTGCCCACCACCACCCCTGGTAAGAACAACATCTCCCCCACTGCCAATTTGAGTGACATGCCCTTTCTGGCACTTTATGTTAATATGCCTAAGAGGTCACTCTCCCCTCCTTTCATTTTGTAGGAGTGGGAGATTGGGGGAAGGGAGGGAATATGTGGAGATGCTCCTCTATCTGTCCAACTCTATAGTTTATATTAACATGCACGCTGCACCTTAATTGATGGGTCTGTCTTTGATGCTTGTTCTCTTTTTTCAGTATACTATAGTGCGCCACTAGGTGTTCAGTTTAACGACAGCTCTTCAATTTTGATATTCCATTGAGATAAATTATTGGCCTATTATTTATGCAATTTTCACTGTATTGGTTGAAAATCTTAGGTGCAGCGGTCTTTCTACTCTTATGGAAAAATCCTTTTTTCCAGTCATAAGAGTTGTGTCTATTTTTGATTAAGCATCTAATATTGAGGCAGGTCTGTTTAGGCTTATGTGGATATTTCATTGTCCACCTTGCTTTTCACTTGCTCTTTATTAATTTCCTTTTGTTTTTTGATTACAACACTTGTCTTAACTGATTGTTAATAAAATATGTGTCTTTTTTTAAAAAACCATGATGACTCTGTTTTTCTCCTAGTAAAAAAATCCATTTTAAGAAACAGAAAGCGTCCCTTGAGGGTTTTTTTAAGTTATTCCTTTTGTTTAAAAGCTTCTTCGATTACTAATTTTCTAATACTCTCTCTCTCTCTCCAGAGAAACACCAAGCTTGCGGACCATTTCCCCATTCAGACACATAAAAGCTGATCGTGAAAATAATGAAATAGGCACACTATCCTTTACAACAAGCTCTATGATCTGTTTTTTAAATTTATCTACTGTCATTGTCACAGTAACTTTGTCACTGACAAAATATCTTGCAACTGATGGCTGCAAAGTTCTCTGCTCCTTTGTTTGGCTGGAAGAGCTGAGCACTGGTTCTTTGGTTTGGATGCAGTCTTTCTCATCCACTGCTTTCAGTACTTCTGGATGAAAGCGCTGTAAATGTCTCTTTAGATTAGAAGCTCTGGTAGGAGCATTTTTATCTTTGCCTGAATATGCACTGATCTTGGCTTCACAGCATTTGTTTTCGTCTGGATCATTTGTCATACACTGACAGACATAATGTTTTCTATCTTGAGTGATGGTGAAATGTTCTAATACAGCTGATTTAATGTGACGCTTCTTTGACATTCTCAGGTTTTTAATTCTGCATTCACAATCCAAATGACAATTGTTTTTCCTAAAAACAATTGTACAAAATTATTGCCAGGTCGTACAACTGATATAGTGGTCAGTAATACTGTTATTCCTCATGTACTCACAGTTAACTGATGCAAAGTTTGTTGAAAGGATAATACTTCTTACAGTCTTCTTCTTCTGAGTAGCAGCTGTGAGATGCTTGGAAGACACACACCTAGTAAACATCTAGTCTAGAGGAGGAGCTTTACTACTAAGAATTTGCAACACAATTTCACTTTCAGTTTCATACATTGTAAGTAGGGGGATTGGGGCAGCATGAGGTTAACCAAGTATAAGATTAGATAAGGGCAGTGGAGA
This sequence comes from Phyllobates terribilis, assembly GCF_046119375.1. Classification (NCBI taxonomy): domain Eukaryota; kingdom Metazoa; phylum Chordata; class Amphibia; order Anura; family Dendrobatidae; genus Phyllobates; species Phyllobates terribilis. The sequence continues at coordinate 70,304,620 of NW_027362761.1, read as the reverse complement.
ACAGTGACACACAAGAAGTAAGAAATGTCTCTATCTCCAGCAGAACTGCTTATCACTGTTGTTCATAGTTTGATAGTAGATACAGTTATATGAAAAAGTTTGGGCATCCCTATTAATCTTAAGCTTAATGTTTTATAAAAATTGGTGTTTTTGCAACAGCTATTTCAGTTTGATATATGTAATAACTGTTGGACACAGTAATGTTTCTGCCTTGAAATGAGGTTTATTGTACTAACAGAAAATGTGCAATCTGCATTCAAACAAAATTTGACAGGTGCACCTCACCAGAAAAGTGACATTAATATTTAGTAGTTCCTCCTTTTGCAAAAATAACAGCCTCTAGTCGCTTCCTGTAGCTTTTAATGAGTTCCTGGATCCTGGATGAAGGTATTTTTGACCATTCCTCTTTACAAAACAATTCCAGTTCAGTTAAGCTTGATGGTCGCCGAGCTTGGACAGCCCTCTTCAAATGATCCCACAGATGTTCAATGATATTCAGGTCTGGGGACTGGGATGGCCATTCCAGAACATTGTAATTGTTCCTCTGCATGAATGCCTGAATAGATTTGGAGCGGTGTTTTGGATAATTGTCTTGCTGAAAGATCCATCCCCTGCGTAACTTCAACTTTATCACTGATTCTTGAACATTATTGTCAAGAATCTGCTGATACTGAGTGGAATCCATGCGTCCCTCAACTTTAACAAGATTCCCGGTGCCGGCATTGGCCACACAGCCCCAAAGCATGATGGAACCTCCACCAAATTTTACTGTGGGTAGCAAGTGTTTTTCTTGGAATGCTGTGTTTTTTTGCCGCCATGCATAACGCCTTTTTGTATGACCAAACAACTCAATCTTGGTTTCATCAGTCCACAGGACCTTCTTCCAAAAAGAAATTGGCTTCTCCAAATGTGCTTTTGCATACCTCAGCCGACTCTGTTTGTGGTGTGCTTGCAGAAACGGCTTCTTTCGCATCACTCTCCCATACAGCTTCTCCTTGTGCAAAGTGCGTTGTATAGTTGACCCATGCACAGTGACACCATCTGCAGCAAGTTGATGCTGCAGCTCTCTGGAGGTGGTCTGAGGATTGTCCTTGACTGATATCACCATTCTTCTCTGCCTTTCTGATGTTTTTCTTGGCCTGCCACTTCTGGCCTTAACAAGAACTGTCCCTGTGTTCTTCCATTTCCTTACTATGTTCCTCACAGTGGAAACTGACAGGTTAAATCTCTGAGACAGCTTTTTGTATCCTTCCCCTGAACAACTATGTTGAATAATCTTTGTTTTCAGATCATTTGACAGTTGTTTTGAGGAGCCCATGATGCCACTCTTCAGAGGAGATTCAAACAGGAGAACAACTTGCAAGTGGCCACTTTAAGTAGCTTTTCTCATGATTGCATACACCTGGCTATGAAGTTCATAGCTCAATGAGGTTACAAAACCAAAAAAAGTGCTTTAGTAAGTCAGTAAAAAGTAGGTAGGAGTATTTAAAACAAGAAAATGATAAGGGTGCCCATACTTATGCATCTGTCAAATTTTGTTTGAATGCAGATTGCACATTTTCTGTTAGTACAATAAACCTCATTTCAAGGCAGAAACATTACTGTGTCCAACAGTTATTACATATATCAAACTGAAATAGCTGTTGCAAAAACACCAATTTTTATAAAACATTAAGATTAATAGGGGTGCCCAAACTTTTTCATATAACTGTATATATTTGAGTAACATTTATAAAATTCATATGAAAGTTCAATTATGAAATATTAATAAATTTTTTTAAAGCTGAAGTCGGAGTCGGTACATTTCTACCGACTCTGACTCCAACCAAAACTAACTCCGAATCCACAGCCCTGGTTTTTGGAATCATTGTTGCTTTTCCAGCATCTTTTGAACTAATAGTAATGTGAGAAATCTCTATTTTTCAGTTGACAAATGACAGATCTGAGTAGGGGATTATTTGCGGGATTTGTTGAGATTTCTGTTGGTGCCATTTCGGGGTATATAACATTTTTTCAATCATTTTTTGTTCCGATTTTTCAAAGGCAGAATTAATAAACAGCAATTCAGAAAATGTCTAATATTTTTTATGCTTTTTCACGCTGTTCACAATGTGGTAAAATACTTTATTTGGGTCAATATGATTACAGCAGCACAAAGGTTATATACTGTAGTATTTTTAGATATTGCTATTTTGCACACTAACATTTTTATTTATTTATTTTTTTTAATTTGCTCTTAGAATACATCAATGGCTCTATTAAAGGACGTGTCTGTCAATCAGTTCCTTTCAAGTGATTTGATTCTATGGTGACCGTATATACGCTGCCGGCTTCTCCTTTGTATGTGACTCCTGCTCGGAAGTCCAACGTCACCACCGGACCGGATTTGACATCTATTTCTGATACCTCACTTTTAACCACCGCACAAGTGACCTAATTTCAGCGCTTTCACCTTAGCTGTTAGACCGCTTTAATGTCGTACTTTATTTTTTCTATATTCATGATTCATGTGAGTTCTGTTCAGTTAGGGTTTCCCCAGTTATCTGTATTTACTTTTATACACATCACTTGTGCATTTTGAGTGCTCTATGCTTTGTATATTGCGCCTATGTGTGTGTTTTGTAGTGATAGTATAATTATAATGCACTATATTGTACTTTCACTGTATCAGTATTGAAGATGCAGACCACTCCTCCCTCTCCCCATTTATTACATTATGGACACCGGTTGATATACTGGTGCTAAGCTGGTCCATATATGTACAGTATATACATTTTTTTCCAATATAACCACTATTTGTCCATTCAACTTTACAGTTAAATAGTAATGATTCACAGTGACATATCTATATCAATTTGGTATTTCTGATGTCTCTTCTTTCTTGCCTTTTCTCTTATTTTTCACCTATGGTATCATACAATGGTAATTGCTCCACTAAGATACTTTTACTGGACCGATATTAGGGCCTGTCGCCTTCCATAAGTGAAACTATTGTTATTTTATTGACATTGAATTGTGTTAGCATAACAGTCTGTTTTGTTTGGTCAGCATTATTATTGTATATTATTTTATTACTTTTTTGACACTTTCTTTACATTTGTTAAGAATTTTGTTAAGAATTTTTATTTTCCATATAGTGCATCAGAAGAAAATCTGTTATTGGTTGAAATGTTAGACACATAAAAATATGAATTGTCAATAAATACTATTTGAATCTTCAGTTGAGTGCCTAGTCCTTTTGACGTACCGTAACTCCTTTATTGCCGAACCACATATGGCCTTAACCCTTTCACTCCCGAGCCTGTTTTCACCTTCCAAACCGGGCCAATTTTTACAATTCTGACCACTGTCACTTTATGAGGTAATAACTCTGGAACGCTTCAACCGATTCCCCTGATTCTGAGATTGTTTTCTCATGACATATTGTACTTCATGAGAGTAGTAACATTTCTTCGATATCACTTGCGTTTATTTGTGAAGAAAATTGGAAATTTGGCAAAAATTTTGCAATTTTCAAACTTTTAATTTTTATGCCTTTATATCAGAGAGATATGTCACACAAAATACCATATTTTTCTAACTATAAGACGCACCAGACCATAAGATGCACCTAGGTTTTAGAGGAGGAAAATAGAAGAAAAAAATAAGCAAAAAATGTGGTCATGATTCACTGTTAAGGGGCAGGGGGTCCGCTGCTGACACTGTTATAGGGGTAATGTCCCCCAATTCTGTTAATATCCCCCTCCTGGTATATATGGTCCCGCCTTCCTATTATATGTGGACCCATCCTCATCCTGGTATGCATGGCACCACTCATCTCCATCCTGGTATGCATGGCACCCCTGATCTCCATCCTGGTATGCATGGCACCCTTCATCCTGGTATGCATGGCACCCCTCATCTAGGTATGCAAGGCACCCCTCAACCTGGTATGTGTGGCACCCTTCATCCTGGTATGCAAGGCACCCCTCATCCTGGTATGCATGGCACCCCTCATCCCCATCCTGGTATGCATGGCATCCCTCATCCCCATCCTGGTATGCATGGCACCCCTCATCCTGGTATGCAAGGCACCTCATCCTGGTATGCATGGCACCCTTCACCCTGGTATGCAAGGCACCCCTTACCCTGGTATGCATGGCACCCCTCCATCCTGGTATGCATTGCACACGTGATCACCATCCTGTTATGCATGGCACCCCTGATCTACATCCTGGTATGCATGGCACCTCTCATCCCTATCCTGGTATGCAAAGCCCCCCTCATTCCTCACACCTTTCTTCCCTCCGTTCCAGCGCTGCATCCTGCTCTGCTGCTAGCACTTATCTCACTGTGTGAGCCACGCATGACATCATTGCCATGTGCCCTCACAAGGTGAAATGAGCTGCCGGAATAGTCATTGCTCCCCACGCCGGGACTGTGTGCGTGGGGAGCAGTGATTTCACTCACCTTAATAGCCAGCACACAGTGTAGCCACAGTGCCGCTCCTGCTGCTGCCGGGCGATCGCGTGTGGCCGCTATTAAAGAGCATGAATATTCACCTTTCTCCACTCCCATGGACATGGAGAGGGGGTGAATATTCATGCTCTTTAATAGCGGGCACACGCAATCGCCCGGCAGCAGCAGGAGCGGCAAAGCAGTCATCAAAGCAAAAGGTGGCTACTTTGAAGAACCTAAAATATAAAACATATTTTCAGTTGTTTTACACTTTTTTGTTAAGTATATAATTCCACATGTGTTAATTCATAGTTTTGATGCCTTCAGTGTCAATGTACAATTTTCATACTCATGAAAATACAGAAAAATCTTTAAATGAGAAGATGTGTCCAAACTTTTGGTCTGTACTGTATATATATATATATATATATATATATGTATATATATATATATATATATATATATATATATATATATATACACTGCTCAAAAAAATAAAGGGAACACTTAAACAACAGAATATAACTCCAAGTAAATCAAACTTCTGTGAAATCAAACTGTCCACTTAGGAAGCAACACTGATTGACAATCAATTTCACATGCTGTTGTGCAAATGGAATAGACAATAGATGGAAATTATTGCCAATTATCAAGACACACTCAATAAAGGAGTGGTTCTGCAGGTGGGGACCACAGACCACATCTCAGTACCAATGCTTTCTGGCTGATGTTTTGGTCACTTTTGAATGTTGGTTGTGCTTTCACACTCGTGGTAGCATGAGACGGACTCTACAACCCACAGAAGTTGCTCAGGTAGTGCAGCTCATCCAGGATGGCACATCAATGCGAGCTGTGGCAAGAAGGTTTGCTGTATCTGTCAGTGTAGTGTCCAGAGGCTGGAGGCGCTACTAGGAGACAGGCCAGTACACGAGGAGATGTGGAGGGGGCTGTAGGAGGGCAACAACCCAGCAGCAGGACCGCTACCTCCGCCTTTGTGCAAGGAGGAACAGGAGGAGCACTGCCAGAGCCCTGCAAAATGACCTCCAGCAGGCCACAAATGTGCATGTGTCTGCGCAAACGGTTAGAAACCGACTCCATGAGGGTGGTATGAGGGCCCACGTCCACAGATGGGGGTTGTGCTCACAGTCTCATGCTGCACATAACACATCTGCATCTCTGGCTGCTATGGGCATAAAACGGGACAAACTTATCGTGTGGCACCCATGCTCCCCTGACCTCAACCCCATTGAGAACCTCTGGAGTATCATCAAAAGGAGTGTCTATGATGGCGGGAGGCAGTTCACATCTAAGCAACAGCTCTGGGAGGGTATTCTGTCCTCATGCAAAACAATTGAAGCAGAAACCATCCAAAACCTGACAAATTCAATGGACGAGAGAGTTCAGAAGCTCCTTTCGAACAAGGGGTCCTATGTGCAAATGTAACATCACCTAGAATAAAGTTTTGAGTTGAAAACTGTTTGATTTCAGTTTGTAATAACCTGCTAATGCTTATAATTTCAAAAATGACAATTTTTTTGTTCTTTATTAAAATGAAAAGGTTGAAACCTCTGCTGTGCATAATAATTTGGAACATGCATTTTGAGTGCAGTTTGAGTTTTTTATTTTTTTAAAAATATACTGTTATCATAGGCAGTTTGTACAAAAACCTTTCAATTGTACTCTAATAGTTATTTGACTGGAAAATTACAATGACTGCAATTCATATAGGTAATTTGGGAAAATCTGAGAAAATATTATTTGCATAATAATTTGGAACACAGTGTGTATATATATATATATATATATATATATATATATATTTATATACATACACATACACTGCTCAAAAAAATAAAGGAACACTCAAATAACACATCCTAGATCATTCCAACCAACATTCAAAAGTGACCAAAACATCAACCAGAAAGCATTGGTACTGAGATGTGGTCTGTAGTCCCCACCTGCAGAACCACTCCTTTATTGAGTGTGTCTTGAAAATTGCCAATAATTTCCATCTATTGTCTATTCCATTTGCACAACAGCATGTGAAATTGATTGTCAATCAGTGTTGCTTCCTAAGTGGACAGTTTGATTTCACAGAAGTTTGATTTACTTGGAGTTATATTCTGTTGTTTAAGTGTTCCCTTTATTTTTTTGAGCAGTGTATATATACAGTACAGACCAATAGTTTGGACGGGCACACCTTCTCATTTAAAGATTTTTCTTTATTTTCATGACTATGAAAATTGTACATTCACACTGAAGGCATCAAAACTATGAATTAACACAAAAAGTGTGAAACAACTGAAAATATGTCTTATATTCTAGGTTCTTCAAAGTAGCCACCTTTTGCTTTGATGACCGCTTTGCACACTCTTGGCATTCTCTTGATGAGCTTCAAGTGGTAGTCACTGGAAATGGTCTTCCAACAATCTTGAAGGAGTTCCCAGAGATGCTTAGCACTTGTTGGCCCTTTTGCCTTCACTCTGCAGTCCTGCTAGAACTCTGTGTGGCATTGACCTGGTCTCTAATCTGAGCTGCTGTTAACCTGCGATTTCTGAGGCTGGTGACTCAGATAAACTTATCCTCAGAAGCAGAGGTGACTCTTGGTCTTCCTTTCCTGGGGCGGTCCTCATGTGAGCCAGTTTCTTTGTAGCGCTTGATGGTTTTTGAAACTGCACTTGGGGACACTTTCAAAGTTTTCCCAATTTTTCGGACTGACTGACCTTCATTTCTTAAAGTAATGATGGCCACTCGTTTTTCTTTACTTAGCTGCTTTTTTCTTGCCATAATACAAATTCTAACAGTCTATTTAGTAGGACTATCAGCTGTGTATCCATCTGACTTCTGCACAACACAACTGATGGTCCCAACCCCATTTATAAGGCAAGAAATCCCATTTATTAAACCTGACAGGGCACACCTGTGAAGTGAAAACCATTTCCGGTGACTACCTCTTGAAGCTCATCAAGAGAATGCCAAGAGTGTGCAATGCAGTCATCAAAGCAAAAGGTGGCTACTTTGCAGAACCTAGAATATAAGACACATTTTCAGTTGTTTCACACTTTTTTGTTAACTATATAATTCCACATGTGTTAATTCATAGTTTTGATGCCTTCAGTGTGAATGTACAATTTTCATACTCATGAAAATACAGAAAAATCTTTAAATGAGAAGGTGTGTCCAAAGTTTTGGTCTGTATTGTATATATATATATATATGTATATACATACACACTTACCACATTCGGACTATAAGATGCACCTCCCACTTTCCTCCAAAATTTTGGCGGACAAAAGTGCGTCTTATAGTCCGAAAAATACGGTAGTCAATAAATAACATTTCCCATATGTCTACTTTACATCAGCACAATTTTTGAAACATCATTTTTTTGGTTAGGAAGTTATAAGGATTCAAAGTTGATCAGAGATTTCTCATTTTTAAAATAAAATTTACAAAACCATTTTTTATGGATCACATCACATTTGAAGTGACTTTGAGGGGTCTATATGACGGAAAATACCCAAAAGTGACACCATTTTAAAAACTGCACCCATCAAGGTGCTCAAAACCACATTCAAAAAATTAATTAACCCGTCAGGTGCTGCACAGGAATTAATGGAATGTGGAAGAACAAAATTAACATTTAACTTTTTTTCACAAAAATTTTGCTTTAGACCCCAATTTTTTTTTTTCTTCACAAGGTTACCCGGAAAAATTGGATCCCAAAATTTGTTGTGTAATTTCTCCTGAGCACACCAATAGCCCATATGTGGGGGAATACTATTGTTTGGCGCATGGCAGGGCTTGTAAGGGACAGAAATGTTTAAAGTAGTGGGCACCACCAAATCTAATAGGGATCTAATGCATATCAAAAGAGCATCATAAAAGAAAAAAAAGAAAGAAAAGAAGTATGTATATACAGTGATCACCAAAATAAGAGCAAATAATTTTTATTGAACATGTAACAAACCAAAATATTTAAAAGCATTTTAAGAACCATAGGGTACAAACCGAAAACAGCCGGATAGGGCTGAAATGGAACCTGCCTAAGACCCACCTATAAGTAAGACAGGATAAATAGGAGCACAGTGCTAAGTTTATAAATTGGCACCAATTATAAACAGTGGCCAACGTTTTGCCCCCACCTAGATAAGGCAATTGGATAAATGAGGCAATCTCAATACAACATGAAGCAATTACAAGCTCTCAATACAAGATTTCATATCAACTGAACAAAAATTGCCAGCAAAGTAAAGTGCAGAAACCAATGCGCACATATATCTCTCTGTTAATGGAGGGTAAAGCAAGAAAAATAATATACTTAGCAGTCCATGGATAATCGCCCCTAAAGAATCAGAGCACAAAGCGGGTCAGGGAAGGAAACGTGAACCCCACGTGTATCAACACAATGTGTCTTCCTCAGGGGTAAGTATAGCTCAATAAGGTAGATACATGTATTTATATACTGCACAATAAAGATAATGTGTACCAGCTGGCAGCAATGGCGATTGCAGGCGTGCGGTATTCCCAGGAGCCCAGTGCACAGGCTCCAACACAGTAAGTGCTGGAAGTCTCCATGTAAACAAGGTGCGCACGCGCCAGCCCAGTATCGGCCGGAAGTCACTCAAGCAGGAAAAGCGCCGGTAAGGATACGCTTGTGCTCCTTAGGCTATGTCCGAACATAATGGTTGTTTGGAAACATTGAACTATTGTTTGGGTGCTCGGAAGGAAAGGAGCACCATATGACTTTTTGAATGCAAAATTTGCTGGAATCATTAGCGGACGCCATGTCGCGTTTGGAGAGCCCCTGATATGCCTAAAGAATGGAAACTCTCCAACAAGTGACCTCATTTTGGAAACTAGACCCCTCAGTGAACTTATCTAGATGTGTGGTGAGCACCTTGAAACCCAGGTGCTTCACAGAAGTTTATAACGTTGAGCCACGAAAATAAAAAAATCTAATTTTTCCGATAAAAATGTTCTTTTAGCCCCAATTTTTTTATTTTCACAAGGGTAACAGGAGAAAATGCACCATACAATTTGTTGAGCAATTTCTCCTGAGTACGCCGATACCCAATATGTGGAGGAAAACTACTGTTTGGGCGCACAGCAGTGCTCGAAAGGGAAGGAGTGACGTTTTGGAACTCAGACTTTGATGGAATGGTCTGCGGGTGTCATGTTGTGTTTGGAGAGCACCTAATGTGCCTAAAGAGTGGAAACCCGCCACAAGTGACCCCATTTTTGGAAATTAGACCCCTCAAGGACTTTATCTAGTCATGTGGTGAGCAGAGCACCTTGAAACCACAGGTGCTTCTCCGAATTTTACAACATTGATCTGTGAAAATGAAAATAATATATATTTTTCCCACAAAAATGTTGTTTTAGCCCCAATTTTTTTCATGTTCACAAGGATAGCAGGATAAAATGGACCCCAAAATTTGTTGTGAAATTTCTCCTGAGTACGCCTATACCCCATATGTGGTCGAAAACTGCTTTTGAGGCACAGAACAGCAGAACCCCCATAAGTAACCTCATTTTACAAACTACACCTCAATCAATTTATCTAGGTATGATCATATTAACCACAGGTGTGTCACAGCATTTTAAACCATTGGGCAGTGAAGAAAAAATAATTACATTTTTACCATCAAACTTTTGTTTTAGCCCCAGATTTTACATTTTGAGGACTCCATCCATATACAGAGCCCCCGCTAGAAAAGCAGAATCCCTCCTCAAGTGACCCCATTTTGTAAATTATACCCCTTTATGAATTTATCTACTGGTGTAGTGATGATTTTGACTCCATGGGTGTTTTCCATAAACAAGCAGCAGTGGATGTTGCTCAGTAAAAAATTGCAACTGACGTTGTAGTGACTAATACATTGTAGTGACCAGTACATTATGACCAGCTTATGTTTCTGGAGACACGCACTCGTAAATTAGGTGGACTTTCATTGCTACAGAAATGCCAAACGTGGATGCTAAATGTGGTTTAGGCACACTGTGAGGCTCAGAAGGGAAGGGGGCATTTGGATTTGGGAGCACAGCATTTGCTGAATTTCCTTTCGGGGGGCAAGAAGCCATAGCAATTTTCCAGAGCGTTTGTACTACCAGTAAGCTGGAAGCCCCCTATATTTCCATTGACAGATTACAGACTGGAGTGGGGACTTGCTTTTTTTGTGAATTGAGTTGAAGCTTTTATTGGGAACATTTTAAATAACATTTTGGATCACGTTTATCATGCACTCTATGCTGAGCACTTATATCAGGGTCTCTATCTAAATATCCGAGTGACGTGATTAAGATGAAACCCCAGAGGAAACCATTCCAGATTTATATACCATATTTATTTGTGTATAAGCCAACTTTTTCAGCACATTTTTTATGCTGAAAAAGCCCCCCTCGGCTTATACTCGAGTATATACTTACATTCCGGCTGTGGAAGGTGGTGGGGTGGGGAGTTGCGGTGGCAGAGGAGCGATGAACAGGCAGTAGCCGGCTGCTGCAGATACCATGTGTGCCCACTGCTAAAGAAAATTAATATTCACTCTTTTCCACGGCCATGGGAGTGGAGAGGAGTGAATATTCATTTTATTTTATAGCACGCACAGTATCAGTCGCAGCCACTGGCTTCCTGCAGCAGCTCAGCGATCCTGTGTGCCCACTATTAGAGAGTATGAATATTCACTCCTCCCCACTCACATGGGCGTGGAGAGAAGTGAATATTCGTTCTCTTAAGTAACGGGCACACAAAATTGCTGAGCCGCAGCAGGAAGCCAGTGGCTGCAGCTACAGTGTGCGCTATTAAAGAAAATGAATATTCACTCTTCTCCACTCCCACAGTTCCAGCGTGGAGAGAAGTGAATATCCCCGCAGCTCACCTCAGCGTCTGAGGGTGCATGGCAGTGACATCATACGCTGCTCAGATGCTGAGATCAGCTGCTGGCAGAACAGGACGCAACGCTGGAGCAAAGGGAAGGAAGGTGAGTAGAAGTGTTTATTTTTTTGATGTGTGCAGTGATAGGGGAGCCATGCATACCAGAATTGGGGATGAGGGGGCCATGCATACCACGATTGGGGATGAGGGGGCCATGCATACCAGGATTGGGGATGAGAGGGCCATGCATACCAGGATTGGGGATGAGGGGGCCATGCATACCAGGATTGGTGATGAGTTGGAAATGCTTACCAGGATTGGTGATGAGTGGGCAACGCTTACCAGGATAGGGAAATTTACCAGTAGCTGCTGCATTTCCCACCCAAGGCTTATACTCGAGTCAATATGTTTTCCCAGTTTTTTGTGGTAAAATTAGGTGCCTCGGCTTACATTTGGGTCGGCTTATACTTGAGTATATACGGTAGTTTTTTATGTTTGGCAGCTATCACATACTAATAAACGCTTTTTATTGTAAAAAAAAAGTTTCTGCATATTTTGATAGCTATAAATTTTCCATATTTTGGCTGACAGACATGTGATGGCTTGTTTTTTTGGGGGACGAGTTGACGTTTTTACTGGTACCATATTCGGGCACATGACATTTTTTGATTGTTTTCTATTCCGATTTTTGGGATGCAGAATGAACAAAAACTAGCAATTCAGGAATTGTTTTTTTTTTTTTTTTTATGCCATTCCAGGTGTGGTAAAATTGTTAAGGCAGCTTTATTGTTTGGGTCAGTACGATTGCAGTGATACCTCATTTATATAGTTTTTTTTATGTTTTGGCGCTTTCACACAATAAAAACTATTTTACAGATAACATATTTTTGCATTGCTTTATTCTTATATATATATATATATATATATACAGTACAGACCAAAACTTTGGACACACCTTCTCATTTAAAGATTTTTCTGTATTTTCATGAAAATTGTACATTCACACTGAAGGAATCAAAACTATGAATTAACACATGTGGAATTATATACTTAACAAAAAAGTGTGAAACAAATGAAAATATGTCTTATATTCTAGGTTCTTCAAAGTAGTGTGCTTTGATGACTGCTTTGCACACTCTTGGCATTCTCTTGTTGAGCTTCAAGAGGTAGTCACCGGAAACGGTTTTCACTTTTTCACTTCATAGGTGTGCCCTGTGAGGTTTCATAAGTGGGATTTCTTGGCTTATAAATGGGGTTGGGACCATCAGTTGTGTTGTGCAGAAGTCTGGTGGATACACAGCTGATAGTCCTACTGAATAGACTGTTAGAATTTGTATTATGGCAAGAAAAAAGCAGCTAAGTAAAGAAAAACGAGTGGCCATCATTACTTTAAGAAATGACGGTCAGTCAGTCCGAAAAATTGGGAAAACGTTGAAAGTGTCACCAGCCTCAGAAATCGCAGGTTAACAGCAGCTCAGATTAGAGACCAGGTCAATGCCACACAGTGTTCTAGCAGCAGACACATCTCTACAAAAACTGTTAAGAGGAGACTTTGTGCAGCAGGCCTTCATGGTAAAATAGCTGCTAGGAAGCTACTGCTAAGGACAGGCAACAAGCAGAATACACTTGTTTGGGCTAAAAAACACAAGGAATGGACATTAGACCAGTGGAAATCTGTGCTTTGGCCTGATGAGTCCAAATTTGAGATCTTTGGTTCCAACCACCGTGTCTTTGTGCGACTCAGAAAAGGTGAACGGATGGACTCTACATGCCTGGTTCCCACCGTGAAGCATGGAGGAGGAGGTGTGATGGCGTGGGGGGGCTTTGCTGGTGACACTGTTGGGGATTTATTCAAAACTGAAGGCATACTGAACCAGCATGGCTACCACAGCATCTTGCAGCGGCATGCTATTCCATCCGGTTTGCGTTTAGTTGGACCATCATTTATTTTTCAACAGGACAAAACCCCAAACACACCTCCAGGCTGTGTAGGGGCTATTTGACCAAGAAGGAGAGTGATGGGGTGCTACACCAGATGACCTGGCCTCCACAGTCACCAGACCTGAACCCAATCGAGATGGTTTGGGGTGAGCTGGACCGCAGAGTGAAGGCAAAAGGGTAAACAAGTGCTAAGCATCTCTGGGAACTCCTTCAAGATTGTTGGAAGACTATTTCTGGTGAATACCTCTTGAAGCTCATCAAGAGAATGCCAAGAGTGTGCAAAGCAGTCATCAAAGCAAAAGGTGGCTACTTTGAAGAACCTAGAATATAAGACATATTTTCAGTTGTTTCACACTTTTTTGTTAAGTATATAATTCCACAGTGCCTTCAGTGTGAATGTACAATTTTCATAGTCAAGAAAATACAGAAAAATCTTTAAATGAGAAGGTGTGTCCAAACTTTTGGTCTGTACTATATATATACAGTTATATGAAAAAGTTTGGGCACCCCTATTAATCTTCAGCTTATTGTTTTATAAAAATTGGTGTTTTTGCAACAGCTATTTCAGTTTGATATATGTAATAAGCTTAAGATTAATAGGGGTGCCCAAACTTTTTCATATAACTGTACATACTAGCTATTGAACCTGTTCTGCGCCCGGGTGGTGAGCATTTTTATTGGTATATGGTCTCCCATGCTGGTATGTGCTGCCCCCCATCCTGGTATTTGTGCTGCCCCCATCCTGGTATTTGTGCAGCCCCCATCATGTCCCCCCATCCTATCCTGGTATGCATGGCACCCCTCATCCTTATCCTGGTATGCATGGCACCCCTCATCCCCAATCCTGGTATGCATGGCACCCCTCACCCCCAATCCTGGTATGAATGGCACCCCATCTCTCATCCTGGTATGTATGGCACCCCTCATCCCCCAATCCAGGTATGTATGGTACCCAATCCCTCATCCTGGTATGCATGGAACCGCTCATCCCCCAATCCTGGTATGCATGGCACCCCATCCCTCTTCCTGGTATGCATACCCCCCTCATCCCTATCTTGGTATGCATGGCACTCCTCATCCCCCAATCCTGGTATGCATGGCACCCCATCCCTTATCCTGGTATGCATGGTACCCCTCATCCCTATTCTGGTATGCATGGTACTCCTCATCCCCAATGCTGGTATGCATGGCACCCCTCATCCCCAATGCTGGTATGCATGGCACCCCTCACCTTCCAATCCTGGTATGTATGGCACCCCTCATCCCCAATCCTGGTATGAATGGTCCCCTCACCCCTAATCCTGGTATGCATGGTTCCTTCACCCCCCAATCCTTGTATGCATGGTACCCCTCATCCCTATTTTGGTATGCATGGTACCCCTCATCCCTATTCTGGTATGCATGGTACCCCTCATCCTGGTATGCAGGGTACCCCTCATCCCCAATCCTGGTATGCAGGGTACCCCTCATCCCCAATCCTGGTATGCATGGCACCCCTCATCCCCAATGCTGGTATGCATGGCACCCCATCCCTCATCCTGGTATGCATGGTACCCTTCATCCCTATTCTGGTATGCAGGGTAGCCCTCATCCCCAATCCTGGTATGCATGGCACCCCTCATCCCCAATGCTGGTATGCATTGCACCCTCACCCCCCAATCCTGGTATGTATGGCACCCCTCACCCCCTAATCATGGTATGTATGGCACCCCTCATCCCCAATCCTGGTATGCATGGTCCCTTCACCGCCAATCCTGGTATGCATGGTCCCCTCATCCCCTATTCCTGGTATGCATGGTACCTCTCATCCCCCAATCCTGGTATGCATGGTACCCCTCATCCCCCAATCCTGGTATGCATGGCACCCCATCCCTTATCCTGGTATGCATGATACTCCACATCCCTATTCTGGTATGCATGGTACCCCTCATCCATATTCTGGTATGCATGGCACCCCTCATCCCCAATGCTGGTGTGCATGGCATCCCTCACCTTCCAATCCTGGTATTTATGGCACCCCTCACCTTCCAATCCTGGTATGTATGGAACCCCTCATCCCCAATCCTTGTATGCATGGTCCCCTCACCCCTAATCCTGGTATGCATGGTTCCTTCACCTCCCAATCCTGATATGAATGGCACCCCTCATCCCCCAATCCAGGTATGTATGGTACCCAATCCCTCATCCTGGTATGCATGGAACCACTCATCCCCCAATCGTGGTATGCATGGCACCCCATCCCTCTTCCTGGTATGCATAGCCCCCTCATCCCTATCCTGGTATACATGGCACTCCTTATCCCCCAATCCTGCTATGCATGGCACCCCATCCCTTATCCTGGTATGCATGGTACCCCTCATCCCTATTCTGCTATGCATGGTACCCCTCATCCCCAATGCTGGTATGCATGGCACCCCTCATCCCAATCCTGGTATGAATGGCACCCCATCTCTCATCCTGGTATGTATGGCACCCCTCATCCCCCAATCCAGGTTTGTATGGTACCCAATCCCTCATCCTGGTATGCATGGTACCGCTCATCCTGGTATACATGGCACCCCTCATCCCTATTCTGGTATGTATGGTACCCCTCATCCCTATCCTGGTATGTATGGTACCCCTCATCCCTATCCTGGTATGTATGGTACCCCTCATCCTGGGATGCATGGCACCCCATCCCTCATCCTGGTATACATGCCATCCCTCATCCCAATTCTGGTATGTATGGCCTCATCCCCCAATCCTGGTATGCATGGCACCCAATCCCTCATCCTGGTATGCATGGCTCCCTCATCCCAAATCCTGATATGCATAGCTCCCTCATCCCTATCCTGGTATGCATGGGACTCCTCATCCCACAATCCTGGTATGCATGGCACCCCATCCCTTATCCTGGTATGCATGGTACCCCTCATTAGTGTTGAGCGTGATAATCGGGTGCTCGACCCGAGCAACGAGCCCAATGTTAGTCTATGGGAGACCCGAGCATTTTTGCGGCTGCACCCCCGTCAGTCTGTAGAAAGCCTAAAAAGTGCCCAAAACGATAGTGACAGAGTTCAAATGACATGGGGACAGCATGGGGATCGCCACAGGAAGCATTTCTAACCCCCAGGTCACTGCTGTCAACAATGTGGTCAGAGGTATTAAACCACTTTTACGGGCTCACAATAAAACGTTCAAAAGCGAAACTGAAACGGTTTTCCTGTGAAATATGTTAAGGAAGTTCCTTTCCAGGGTAAAGACTTGTGTATAAGGTAAAATAAATAACCAAACATAAAAATACTCCTCCACACCTTGGGCTATGTTCACAAATAGCATTTTTTATGCGTTTTTGCACTTTTGTATTGCTTTCAACCGTGACAAATGCATTCACTGGGAAATGTCATTTTAACATTTTACAATCTTATCTGGCCATGTGCTGGGTGACACATGCATGCAGTGCTGAAAAGACATGGGAACAGCATGGTGGGGAAGACCCCTGGAAGCATCTCTGACACCCAGGTCACTGCCTAAAAGTGTGCCCATCAGAAGTGATCCTTGCCGCATCAGAAGATGCAGACTTGCAACTATCCCCATGCAAGTCCACGTTCCAGGGCAGTGTTCAATTGTACCTCCCCCATTCCTTGCAATGCAAGCGCAAGTATGCAGCCTGCCACCCACCCCCAGCCTGCAATACCATACTGCTAACTTGCACTTGAAATGGGGCCTTTTAGTTTGGAGGAGGCCGAAGCTGGCCATTACCTCATGGCTGCCTCAATCTCCAGCCGCCCGGCGGCCGGGTGTCCACGCTTGGTCCCCAGCCGCCAGGGGGAGGCCGGGTGTCCATACCCGGTCCCCAGCCGCCCCGCAGCCGGGTGTCCACACACGGTCCCCAGCCGCCTGGGGGGGGCCGGGTGTCCATAAACGGTCCCCAGCCGCCCCTATTTCTCCTGTCAACTTCCCCCACACTTTTCTTAGCCTGGCCTGCTTTAGGGCAGCATTGGACGAGCCCACCAGAGAACCAGACTCCTCCGGTGGGCCCTGGCTTCTCCATCAGGGGAGTTGAGAGTGCCAAGGTGTGGAGCATGATGATGATGATAGAAGTTAGCATCTGCTTTGTTTTCTTGGAATGCAAGCGTAAGTGTGCAACCTGCCACCCACCCACCCCCAGGCTGCAATACCATACTGCTAGCTTGCTTGCACTTGAAATTGGGCCTTTTAGGCATGTGAAGGCAGATGCCAGCCACCATGTCATGGCTGCGTCGGCGACCTGGTATCCATACTCAGTCCCTAGCCGCCCGGCGGCCGGGTGTCCATGCTCGGTCCCCAGCGCCAGGGGGCGGCCGGGTGTCCACACACGGTTCCCAGCCGCCTGGGGGCGGCCGGGTGTCCATAAACAGTCCCCAGGCGCCCCTATTTCTCCTGTCAACTTCCCCCACACTTTTCTTAGCCTGGCCTGCTTTAGGGCAGCATTGGACGAGCCCACCAGAGAACCAGACTCCTCCAGTGGGCCCTGGCTTCTCCATCAGGGGAGTTGAGAGTGCCAAGGTGAGGAGCATGATGATGATGATAGAAGTTAGCATCTGCTTTGTTTTCTTGGAATGCAAGCGCATGTATGTAGTAGCGGCTAGGCCTGAGGTGGTCAGCGTTTTGGCGCATATCCTACCTCCTACGAGGATTGCTGGATGTTTTCCTGCTACTATCCCAGTTCTATGACTCCCATTAAAACAAATCTTCAGGTGATGAATGATGGATGAGGTGGTGGCAAAGGAGAAAGAGCAGGAGGAACAGGGACCATTCACATCAATATCAGGCCAGTCAACCACACATGTCTAGTAGGATATGTTTCTGTACCAAAAGGAGCGGTTCGGCTACACAGTTATAGGGCATACAGTGAGTGCAATGCCTACCAAAATTTTCGAGGCACTCCAATGCCCCTTGGAAGTGACATGGAGGTCAGAGGGCCTTAACTAAACCGTTTTTTTCCATTTATAGCAACTGGGTCTCCTGTGCACTGTTGGCCTAAGCAGTGAATGGAAGGCTTTCCAAAAATTATGCGGAACTGCAATGCCCCTTGAAACAGACGTGGATTACAGCATACTAAAAACCTTCTACCCATTATTGGGGAGTGGGTCTCCCTTAGTGTTCGCCTATGCATTGAAAAGCAAAAGCTGACTAAAATTAGGAGGAAATGCAATGCCCGTTGGAAGAGTCGTGGAGGTTAGAGTTAATTAAAAACAACATTTCAATGCCCCTTGGAAGAGCTGTGGAGTTCAGAGTGGTTTAACAAGACAGTTTTATTGCCCCTTGGAAGAGACATGGAGGTCGCAGTAGCTTAACAAGACGGTTTTAATGCCCCTTGGAAGAATGGTGGAGGTCACAGTGGAATAAAAAGACAATATCAATGCCCCTTGGAAAAGTGGTGGAGGTCGCAGTAGCTTAACAAGACGGTTTTAATGCCCATTGGAAGAATGGTGGAGGTCGCAGTAGCTTAACAAGACAGTTTTAGTGCCCCTTGGAAGAGACGTGGAGGTCGCAGTAGCTTAACAAGACGGTTTTAATGCCCCTTGGAAAAGTGGTGGAGGTCGCAGTAGCTTAACAAGATGGTTTTAATGCCCCTTGGAAGAGACGTGGAGGTTGCAGTACCTTAGCAAGACGGTTTTAATGCCCCTTGGAAGAATGGTGGAGGTCGCAGTGGAATAAAAAGACAATATCAATGCCCCTTGGAAAAGTGGTGGAGGTCGCAGTAGCTTAACAAGACGGTTTTAATGCCCCTTGGAAGAGACGTGGAGGTCGCAGTAGCTTAACAAGATGGTTTTAATGCCCCTTGGAAAAGTGGTGGAGGTCGCAGTAGCTTAACTTTTAAAGCCCCTTGGAAGAGACATGGATGTCGCAGTAGCTTAACAAGACGGTTTTAATGCCCCTTGGAAGAGATGTGGAGGTCGCAGTAGCTTAACAAGACAGTTTCAATGCCCCTTGGAAAAGTGGTGGAGGTCGCAGTAGCTTAACAAGATGGTTTTAATGCCCTTGGAAAAGTGGTGGAGGTCGCAGTAGCTTAACAAGACGGTTTTAATGCCCCTTGGAAAAGTGGTGGAGGTCGCAGTAGCTTAACAAGATGGTTTTAATGCCCCTTGGAAGAATGGTGGAGAAAGAGCAGGAGGAACAGGGACCATTCACATCAATATCAGGCCAGTCAACCACACATGTCTTGTAGGATATGTTTCTGTACCAAAAGGAGCGGTTCGGCTACACAGTTATAGGGCATACAGTGAGAGAAATGCCTACCAAAATTTTCGAGGCACTCCAATGCCCCTTGGAAGTGACATGGAGGTCGGAGGGCCTTAACTAAACCGTTTTTTTCCATTTATAGCAACTGGGTCTCCTGTGCACTGTTGGCCTAAGCAGTGAATGGAAGGCTTTCCAAAAATTATGCGGAACTGCAATGCCCCTTGAAACAGACGTGGATTACAGCATACTAAAAACCTTCTACCCATTATTGGGGAGTGGGTCTCCCTTAGTGTTCGCCCATGCATTGAAAAGCAAAAGCTGACTAAAATTAGGAGGAAATGCAATGCCCGTTGGAAGAGTCGTGGAGGTTAGAGTTAATTAAAAACAACATTTCAATGCCCCTTGGAAGAGCTGTGGAGTTCAGAGTGGTTTAACAAGACAGTTTTAATGCCCCTTGGAAGAGACATGGAGGTCGCAGTAGCTTAACAAGACGGTTTTAATGCCCCTTGGAAGAATGGTGGAGGTCACAGTGGAATAAAAAGACAATATCAATGCCCCTTGGAAAAGTGGCGGAGATCGCAGTAGCTTAACAAGACGGTTTTAATGCCCATTGGAAGAATGGTGGAGGTCGCAGTAGCTTAACAAGACAGTTTTAATGCCCCTTGGAAGAGACATGGAGGTCGCAGTAGCTTAACAAGACGGTTTTAATGCCCCTTGGAAAAGTAGTGGAGGTCGCAGTAGCTTAACAAGATGGTTTTAATGCCCCTTGGAAGAGACGTGGAGGTTGCAGTAGCTTAGCAAGACGGTTTTAATGCCCCTTGGAAGAATGGTGGAGGTCGCAGTGGAATAAAAAGACAATATCAATGCCCCTTGGAAAAGTGGTGGAGGTCGCAGTAGCTTAACAAGACGGTTTTAATGCCTCTTGGAAGAGATGTGGAGGTCGCAGTAGCTTAACAAGATGGTTTTAATGCCCCTTGGAAAAGTGGTGGAGGTCGCAGTAGCTTAACTTTTAATGCCCCTTGGAAGGGACATGGATGTCGCAGTAGCTTAACAAGACGGTTTTAATACCCCTTGGAAGAGACGTGGAGGTCGCAGTAGCTTAACAAGACGGTTTTATTGCCCCTTGGAAAAGTGGTGGAGGTCGCAGTAGCTTAACAAGATGGTTTTAATGCACCTTGGAAAAATGGTGGAGGTCGCAGTAGCTTAACAAGACGGTTTTAATGCCCCTTGGAAAAGTGGTGGAGATCGCAGTAGCTTAACAAGATGGTTTTAATGCCCCTTGGAAAAGTGGTGGAGGTCGCAGTAGCTTAACAAGACGGTTTTAATGCCCCTTGGAAAAGTGGTGGAGGTCGCAGTAGCTTAACAAGATGGTTTTAATGCCCCTTGGAAGAATGGTGGAGAAAGAGCAGGAGGAACAGGGACCATTCACATCAATATCAGGCCAGTCAACCACACATGTCTTGTAGGATATGTTTCTGTACCAAAAGGAGCGGTTCGGCTACACAGTTATAGGGCATACAGTGAGAGCAATGCCTACCAAAATTTTCGAGGCACTCCAATGCCCCTTGGAAGTGACATGGAGGTCGGAGGGCCTTAACTAAACCGTTTTTTTCCATTTATAGCAACTGGGTCTCCTGTGCACTGTTGGCCTAAGCAGTGAATGGAAGGCTTTCCAAAAATTATGCGGAACTGCAATGCCCCTTGAAACAGACGTGGATTACAGCATACTAAAAACCTTCTACCCATTATTGGGGAGTGGGTCTCCCTTAGTGTTCGCCTATGCATTGAAAAGCAAAAGCTGACTAAAATTAGGAGGAAATGCAATGCCCGTTGGAAGAGTCGTGGAGGTTAGAGTTAATTAAAAACAACATTTCAATGCCCCTTGGAAGAGCTGTGGAGTTCAGAGTGGTTTAACAAGACAGTTTTAATGCCCCTTGGAAGAGACATGGAGGTCGCAGTAGCTTAACAAGACGGTTTTAATGCCCCTTGGAAGAATGGTGGAGGTCACAGTGGAATAAAAAGACAATATCAATGCCCCTTGGAAAAGTGGCGGAGATCGCAGTAGCTTAACAAGACGGTTTTAATGCCCATTGGAAGAATGGTGGAGGTCGCAGTAGCTTAACAAGACAGTTTTAATGCCCCTTGGAAGAGACATGGAGGTCGCAGTAGCTTAACAAGACGGTTTTAATGCCCCTTGGAAAAGTGGTGGAGGTCGCAGTAGCTTAACAAGATGGTTTTAATGCCCCTTGGAAGAGACGTGGAGGTTGCAGTAGCTTAGCAAGACGGTTTTAATGCCCCTTGGAAGAATGGTGGAGGTCGCAGTGGAATAAAAAGACAATATCAATGCCCCTTGGAAAAGTGGTGGAGGTCGCAGTAGCTTAACAAGACGGTTTTAATGCCTCTTGGAAGAGATGTGGAGGTCGCAGTAGCTTAACAAGATGGTTTTAATGCCCCTTGGAAAAGTGGTGGAGGTCGCAGTAGCTTAACTTTTAATGCCCCTTGGAAGGGACATGGATGTCGCAGTAGCTTAACAAGACGGTTTTAATACCCCTTGGAAGAGACGTGGAGGTCGCAGTAGCTTAACAAGACAGTTTTATTGCCCCTTGGAAAAGTGGTGGAGGTCGCAGTAGCTTAACAAGATGGTTTTAATGCACCTTGGAAAAATGGTGGAGGTCGCAGTAGCTTAACAAGACAGTTTTAATGCCCCTTGGAAAAGTGGTGGAGATCGCAGTAGCTTAACAAGATGGTTTTAATGCCCCTTGGAAGAATGGTAGAGGTCGCAGTGGAATAAAAAGACAATATCAATGCCACTTGGAAAAGTGGTGGAGGTCGCAGTAGCTTAACAAGATGGTTTTAATGCCCCTTGGAAGAGACGTGGAGGTCGCAGTAGCTTAACAAGTTTTAATGCCCCTTGGAAGAGACGTGGAGGTTGCAGTAGCTTAACAAGACGGTTTTAATGCCCCTTGGAAAAGTGGTGGAGGTCGCAGTAGCTTAACAAGACGGTTTTAATGCCCCTTACAAGAGCCATGCAGTACAGCATATTAAAAACATTATTGCCATTATTGGGGAGTGGGTCTCCCATAGTCTTTGCCTATGCCTTCCAAGCAAAAGCTGCCAAAAATTAGGCCGGAGGAACTTGCAATGCTGGCAAACAAGAGCCATGCAGTACAGCGTATTAAAAACATTATTCCCATTATTGGGGAGTGGGTCTCCCATAGTCTTTACCTATGCCTTCCAAGCAAAAGTTGCCAAAAATTAGAACGGAGGAACTTGCAAAGCTGGCAACACGGACCATGGTCACCCTGGTGGTATAGCGGTGGTGGAGGCTGAGGATAAGGAGAAGAGCAAAATACAGCCTAAATGAGGAAGCGTATACCCATATGTGGGTGTGAAGCGGTGTATGGGAATACACCTCCCGAAATAACACAGTGGATTTGACTTTATGTTACTCTGCTGTCATTTGGTGGTGATGCGAAGTCTGGCCCAATCCAGCCCTTGATCATTTTGATAAGGGTCTGCTTGTCAGCATTGTCAGTTGACAGGCGAGTGCGCTTATCAGTTATAATTCCCCCAGTGGCACTAAAAACACGCTCCGATAACACGCTAGCGGCAGGGCAGGCCAGGACCTCCAAGGCGTACAGAGCGAGTTCATTCCAAGGGTCCAGCTTGGATATCCAATAATTAAAAGGCACAGAGGAATCACAGAGGATGCTGGTACGGTCGGCAAGGTACTCCCTCACCATCTTTTGAAACTTTCCACTCCTTGTGAGAGTACCTCGCGCCTCAGGGCCTGTAAGCTGGGCGGGTCTCAGAAAACTGTCCCAGAATGTTGACAGTGTTCCCATGCCTCTGCTGGATTGGAGTTGCGTCTCTCTCGCCTGTACGCCTTGGTTGGTCAACGAACTGTGACCTCTGCCGCTAGCGTGTTCAGATGGGAATTTTTTTAACAGTTCTGCAGCAAGGGCCTTCTGGTGCTGCCACATTTTTGTAGACCTCTCCACCTCAGAAATAAGAGAGTGAAAGTTCTCCTTGTAGCAGGGGTCTAAAAGTGTCACCAACCAGTAATGACTGTCACCCAACATTTTGACAATGCGAGGGTCACGGTTAAGGCAGCGTAACATAAAGTCAGCCATGCGTGCCAGACTGGTAACGGGCAAGACTTCCGTGTCCTCACTAAGATGACCACTGACCATGCTCGCCTCCTCCTCCCCCCTGTCCTCAGGCCACCCACGCTGAACCGACTGTATGACAGTTGTACAGGTACTACCGTCTACAGCGCATGATACCAGCTCCTGTTCCTCCTCCTCCTCTCCCTCACTGTCCTCCAATGCACGTTGGGATGAGATGAGGCTGGGCTGTGTGTAATCGCCCATTACGGCTTCTTGATCCATCTCATCATACTCTGGCTGCAATGCCTCCTCTTTAATTCTCTGCAGAGAGCGTTGCAAAAGACAGACAAGTGGGATGCTGATGCTAATGATGGCGTCATCGCCACTCACCATCTTGGTGGACTCCTCAAAGTTTGTCAGGATGGTACATATGTCAGACATCCAGGTCCACTCCTGAGGTCTTATGTGTGGAGTCTGACCTGAATATCGACGGCCTTGTTGCAGCTGGTACTCCACAACTGCTCTCTTCTGCTCACAAATCCTTTGCAACATGTGGAGGGTAGAGTTCCAACGTGTGGGGACATCACACACCAGTCGGTGTGCCGGAAGCTGCAAACGCTGCTGCAGCACAGCAAGGGCGGCGGAAGCTGTAGCCGAATTCCGAAAATGAGCTGACAGGCGGCGTACTTTGACGAGCAGATCTGGCAACTCGGGGTACAATTTAAGAAACCGCTGAACCACGAGGTTAAGCACATGAGCCAGGCATGGTACGTGTGTGATCTCGCCTCAGAGCCGCCACCAGGTTACGGCCATTGTCACACATGACCATGCCTGGATGTAGGTTCAGCGGTCTCAGCCACAGCTCTGCCTGCTCTTTCACAGCTGTCCACAACTCACAAGCAGTGTGAGGTTTATCACCTAAGCTTATGAGTTTCAGCACAGCCTGTTGCCACTTGGCTGAGGCAGTATTGCAGTGCTTCCAGCTTGTAACTGATGTGGTGATATCTGAGATGGAGGCTGAACATGAGGAGGAGGAGGAGGATGATGCGCAGGAGCTGTACACTGTGGGGGCAACTCTGACTGACATAGGGCCCGCAATCCTCGGTGTGGGGAGGATGTGTTCCGTCCCAAGGTCCGACTGGGTCCCGGCTTCCACTATGTTTACCCAGTGTGCCGTCAGGGAGATGTACCGTCCCTGGCCACAAGCACTTATCCACGTGTCAGGTGGACTCTCCCAGTAACTGCGTTGTTGAGGGCACGGCAGATGTTTTGGGACACGTGCTTGTGTAGTGCGGGGATGGCACACCGGGCAAAATAGTGTCGGCTGGGGACCGAGTACCGAGGGACGGCCAC
The DNA here is from genome assembly GCF_046119375.1 of Phyllobates terribilis. Classification (NCBI taxonomy): domain Eukaryota; kingdom Metazoa; phylum Chordata; class Amphibia; order Anura; family Dendrobatidae; genus Phyllobates; species Phyllobates terribilis. The sequence goes on along the minus strand of NW_027362761.1, from coordinate 70,279,693 downwards.
CGCCTTAAGGTTGCGGAAGGATTCCATCTCCACCAGCCTAAAAGGCAGCATTTCCAACGCAAGCAGTCGTGAAATGTGCGAATTTAGGACTGTGGCCTGTGGGGCGTTGGCTGCGAATTTGCGCTTTCGTTCAAAGCTCTGGGATATGGACAATTGAATGCTGCGGTGGGACGTGGACGTTGATGCTGTTTCTTGAGAAACTGCCATAACAAGTGAAGACTGAGAGGAGGGGGCATCTTTGCATGCAGTATGGACAGGGGATTGCCTTGCACGCACAACAGGGGGTTCTAATACACGCACAACAGCGGGAGAAGCAGTCGTGACACCCACTGACACTGATCGTGGACCCTGGGGTTCGCCCCACAAAGTCGGGTGCTTTGCTGACATGTGCCTGATCATGCTGGTGGTGGTCAGGCTGGTAGTTTTGTCACCCCTGCTGATGCTGGCATGGCAGGCGGTACAAATGGCCTTTTTGGGGTTATCAGCAGAGTCTTTAAAAAAATTCCAGACTCTGGAAGACCTACCGGTTGTACTGGCAACGTCCCTCGTGTTGGTGTTACGGGGAACTGTTGATCGCCTTCTGTGTGCGGCCACCACACTGATTCTTCCTGCCTGTTGGGGTACTCTGCCTCCCTCCCCCTGTGTGCTGCTGGCCTCGCTCTGCGTGTCCTCCTGCCACGTTGGGTCAGTTACTAGATCATCCACCACCTCCTCCTCTTCCACTTGCGCACCACGATCCTCCTCCTCACTTCGTGGCAATTGTGTCTCGTCATCGTCCACCTCTTGTGACAAATTGCCAGCGTCGACTTCCTCTGGCCGTGGCTGTTCAAATATTTGGGCATCGCTACATGGGATCTCCTCTTCCACCACTTCAAGCGGAGCAGGCAAGGGGCACAAATATGAAAATGGACCAGTGAACAGCTCTTCAGAGTGTCCAAGTGTGGGATCAGTTGCTGTCTGACGACACTCGGCATGGTGGGAGGAAGGAGCATCAGGGTGAGGAGGAGTGTGCGGTCAAGACTCACGGCTACTAAAACTTGATCGTATGGAAGACAGACCGGAGGTGGTGGTGCCCAGGTAACTGGAAGTATTATCTGCTATCCAATTAATAACCTGTTCACACTGATCAGTTTTCAATACTGGTGTTGTAGTGTGGTTCCCTAGTAATTCGGTCAAGAAGTGGGAGCGAGAAGATGTGGCTGTTGGTTGTGGCACATTTTCACCTTGGCCACGGCCCCGTCCTCTACACGCCCCATCACCAGAACGTCCAGTTCCACGTCCCTTGCCACGTGCCTTGCCCATTGTAAATGAAGTAAAATAGCTTACACTCGCACTATCAATGGAAAAAAGGTAATAAAAAGGAGATTAGAACCGTGGAAGAGGAAAACCACAGTTCTATTCCGGCCTACACCAGACTCTTTTAAACCGATATATTGGTGTCTGACCAGTCAGGGAGACACTATTACAGTTTTTTTTACGGCAAAAAATGCCAAAAGCAGGATAATACAGAGATTTGACCCGCGGAACTGCAAAACCACAGTTCTATTTCTCTGGCCTACACCAGACTCTTTTAAACAGATATATTGGTGTCTGACCAGTCAGGGAGACACTATTACAGTTTTTTTTTACGGCAAAAAATGCCAAAAGCAGGATAATACAGAGATTTGACCCGTGGAACTGCAAAACAACAGTTCTATTTCTCTGGCCTACACCAGACTCTTTTAAACAGATATATTGGTGTCTGACCAGTCAGGGAGACACTATTAACGTTTTTTCTACGGCAAAAAATGACAAAAGCAGGAAAATACAGAGATTTGACCCGTGGAACTGCAAAACCACAGTTCTATTTCTCTAGCCTACACTAGACTCTTTTAAACAGATATATTGGTGTCTGAACAGTCACAGACACACTCAATTTTTTTTTTTTTTGGGGGGGGGTGGGAAATACCAAAAGGTTAATAAGAGGCGTATTTGTACAGTCTGACTGAGGAAAAAAAAAATACTGAATTTAGATTAAAAAAAAGGATTTTTCCTGGCCCCTGAGACCGGGGGATAAGTCTAGCAATTTGACCAACAGGAGCACACAGGACTGTAATGCAGTGTTTGTTGGTATAACCACTGCGTCTCCTATAGAGCCTGCCTGCCTGCCTGATATCTGGGATGGATATTAGTCCAGAGAAAGACTGATTGTTTGATTTGGCAGGCTTTAGAGACCCTACACTACCTATTTCGCACTATATATCTCTCCCTAACTCAGCAGCACTCTCCCTACACTGTCTGATCCGGAGCGACTGTGTGCAAGATGGCGGCGCCCGGTTTAAAATACTCGAAGTGACGCTGTGCGGCCAGCCAATCACTATAATGCCCACAAACAACATGGCTGCGGCATTCCAGTGACTTGGTGGCAATCCCTGCATGTTCATAGGCTCTGTGTAAAGAGCGCCAAACGTGCAGGGCGGAGACCCGAGCTTCAGCCCGAGTAACCCGGAAATGCTCGGTGCTCGCCGAACATCCAGAGTAGTGAGATGCTCGGGCGAGTACCGAGCAGTGTCGAGCATGCTCGCTCAATACTACCCCTCATCCCTATTCTGGTATGCATGGTACCCTTCATCCCTATTCTGGTATGCATGGTACCCCTCATCCCTATTCTGGTATGCATGGTACCCCTCATCCCCCAATCCTGGTATGCATGATTCCCCTCATTCCTATTTTGGTATGCATGGTACCTCTCATCCCTCTTCAGGTATGCATGGTACCCATCATCCCCAATGCTGGTATGCATGGCAACCCTCACCCAGCAATCCTTGTTTGTATGGCACCCCTCGCTCCACAATCCTGGTATGTATGGCACCCCTCATCCCCAATCCTGGTTTTCATGGTCTCTTCACCCCCAATCCTGGTATGCATGGTCCCCTCACCCCCTATTCCTCGTATGCATGGTACCCCTCATCCCCCAATCCTGGTATGCATGGTACACCTCAATCCTGGTATGCATGGTACCCTCATCCCCCAATCCTGGTATGTGTGGCCCCTTCATCCCCCAATCCTGGTATGTGTGGCCACCTCACCCCCCAATACTAGTATGTATGGCACCCCTCATCCCTATCCTGGGATGCATGGTACCCCTAATCTCTATCCTGGTATGTACGGTACCCCTCATCCTGGGATGCATGGCACCCCATCCCTCATCCTGGTATGCATGGTACCCCTAATACCTATCATGGTATGTATGGTAACCCTCATCCTGGGATGCATTGCACCCAATCCATCATCCTGGTATGCATGGCCCCCTCATCCCTGTCCTGGTATGCATGGCACTCCTCATCCCCCAATCCTGGTATGCATGACACCCCATCCCTTATCCTGGTATGCATGGCACCCCATCCCTTATCCTGGTATGCATGGTACCCTTTATCCCTATTCTGGTATGCATGGTACCCCTCATCCCTATTCTGGTATGCATGGTACCCCTCATCCCCAATGCTGGTATGCATAGCACCCCTCATCCCCAAAGCTGGTATGCATGACACCCCTCACCTTCCAATCCTGGTATGTAAGGCACGCCTCACCTTCCAATCCTGGTATGTATGTCACCCCTCATCCCCAATTCTGATATGCATGGTCCCCTCACCCCCAATCCTCGTATGCATGGTCCCCTCACCCCTCAATCCTGTTATGCATGGTACCCATCATCCCCCAATCCTGGTATGCATGGTACCCCTCATCCCCCAATCCTGGTATGCATGATACCCCTCATTCCTATTTTGGTATGCATGGTACCCCTCATCCCTTTTCTGGTATGCATGGTACCCCTCATCCTGGTATGCATGGCACCCCATCCCTCATCCTGGTATGCATTGTACCCCGTACTCCTATCCTGGTATGCATGGTACCCCTCATCCCAATCCTGGTTTTCTTGGTCTCTTCACCCCCAATCCTGGTATGCATGGTCCCCTCACCCACCATTCCTGGTATGCATGGTACCCCTCATCCCCCAATCCTGGTATGCATGGTACCCCTCACCCCTAAATCCTGGTATGCATGGTCCCCTCACCCCCCAATCCTGGTATGCATGGTACCCATCATCCCCCAATCCTGGTATGCATGGTACCCCTCATCCCCCAATCCTGGTATGCATGATACCCCTCATTCCTATTTTGGTATGCATGGTACCCCTCATCCCTTTTCTGGTATGCATGGTACCCCTCATCCTGGTATGCATGGTACCCCGTATTCCTATCCTGGTATGCATGGTATCCCTCATCCCTATTCTGGTATGCAGGGTACACCTCATCCCCAATGCTGGTATGTATGGCACACCTCATCCCCAATGCTGGTATGCATGGCACCCCTCACCGAGCAATCCTTGTTTGTATGGCACCCCTCGCTCTCCAATCCTGGTATATATGGCACCCCTCATCCCCAATCCTGGTTTTCATGGTCTCCTCACCCCCAATCCTGGTATGCATGGTCCCCTCACCCCCCATTCCTGGTATGCATGGTACCCCTCATCCCCCAATCTTGGTATGCATGGTACCCCTCACCCCTAAATCCTGGTATGTATGGTACCCTCATTCCCCAATCCTGGTATGTGTGGCCACCTCACCCTCCAATCCTAGTATGTATGGCACCCCTCATCCCTATCCTGGTATGCATGGCTCCCTCATCTCCAATTTTGGTATGCATGGCCCCATCATCCCTATCCTGGTATGCATGGCACTCCTCATCCCCCAATCCTGGTATGCATGACACCCCATCCCTTATCCTGGTATGCATGGCACCCCATCCCTTATCCTGGTATGCATGGTACCCCTTATCCCTATTCTGGTATGCATGGTACCCCTCATCCCTATTCTGGTATGCATGGTACCCCTCATCCCCAATGCTGGTATGCATGGCACCCCTCATCCCCAATACTGGTATGCATGGCACCCCTCACCTTCCAATCCTGGTATGTATGGCACCCCTCATCCCCAATACTGGTATGCATGGTCCCCTCACCCCCAATCTTGGTATGCATGGTCCCCTCACCCCCCAGTCTTGGTAGGCATGGTACCCCTTATGCTCCAATCCTGGTATGCATGGTACCCCTTATCCCTATTCTGGTATGCATGGTGCCCCTCATCCCCCAATCCTGGTATGCATGGTCCCCCTCATCCCTATTCTGGTATGTATGGCCTCCTCATCCCCCAATCCTGGTATGCATGGCACCCCTCATCCCCAATCCTGGTATGCATGGTACCCTTCATCCTTATTCTGGTATGCATGATACCCCTCATCCCCATGGCGATAATGTCTGCAAAGCGCTGTGGAATTAATGGCGCTATATAAGTGAGGAAAATAAATAAATAAATAAACCCCTTATCCCCAATGCTGGTATGCATGGCACCCCTCATCCCAAATGCTGGTATGCATGGCACCCTTTGCCTTCCACTCCTGGTATGTATGGCACCCCTCATCCCCAATGCTGGTATGCATGGTCCCCTCACCCCCAATCTTGGTATGCATGGCCCCTTCATCCCTATCCTGATATGCATGGCACTCCTCATCCCCCAATCCTGGTATGCATGGGACCCCATCCCTTATCCTGGCATGCATGGTACACCTCGTCCCTATTCTGGTATGCATGGTACTCCTCATCCCCAATGCTGGTATGCATGGCACCCCTCATGCCCAATGCTGGTATGCATGGCACCCCTCATCCCAAATGCTGGTATGCATGGCACTCCTCATCCCCTATGATGGTATGCATGGCACCCCTCTTCCCAAATGCTGGTATTAATGGCCCCCCTCACATTCCAATCCTGGTATGTATGGCACCCTCATCCCCAATCCTGGTATGCATGGTACCCCTCATCCCCCAATCCTGGTATGCATGGTACCCCTCATCTCTATTCTGGTATGCATGGTACCACTCATCCCCCAATCCTGGTATGCATGGTACCCCTCATCCCTATTCTGGTATGCATGGTACCCCTCATCTCAATTCTGGTATGTATGGCCTCCTCATCCCCCAATACTGTTATTCATGGCACCCAATCCCTCATCCTGGTATGCATGGCTCCCTCATCCCCAATCTTGGCATGCATGGCCCCCTCATCCCTATCCTGGTAAGCATGGCACTCCTCATCCCCAAAACCTGGTATGCACGACACCCCATCCCTTATCCTGGTATGCATGGCACCCCATCCCTTATCCTGGTATGCTTGGTACCCCTCATCCCTATTCTGGTATGCATGATACCCCTCATCCCTATTCTGGTATGCATGGTACCCCTCATCCCCAATGCTGGTATGCATGGCAACCCTCATCCCCAATCCTGGTATGCATGGCACCCCTCCCTCCCCAATCCTGGTATGTATGGCTCCCCTCATCCCCAATCCTGGTTTTCATGGTCTCTTCACCCCCAATCCTGGTATGCATGGACCCCTCATCCCCCAATTGTGGTATGCATGGTACCCCTCATCCCCCAATCCTGGTATGTGTGGTCCCTTCATCCCCCAATCCTGGTATGTGTGGCCACCTCACCCCCCAATCCTAGTATGTATGGCACTCCTCATCCCTATCCTGGTATGCATGATACCCCTAATTTCTATCCTGGTATGTACGGTACCCCTCATCCTGGGATGCATGGCACCCCATCCCTCATCCTGGTATGCATGGTACCTCTAATCCCTATCCTGGTATGTACGGTACACCTCATCCTGGGATGCATGGCACTCAATCCCTCATCCTGGTATGCATGGCTCCCTCAACCCCAATCTTGGTATGCATGGCCCCCTCATCCCTATCCTGGAATGCATGGCACTCCTCATCCCCCAATCCTGGTATGCATGACACCCCATCCCTTATCGTGGTATGCATGGCACCCCATCTTTTTTCCTGGTATGCATGGTACCCCTTATCCCTATTCTGGTATGCTTGGTACCCCTCATCCGTATTCTGGTATGCATGGTACCCCTCATCCCCAATGCTGGTATGCATGGCACCCCTCATCCCAATGCTGGTATGCATGGCACCCCTCATCCCCAATGCTGGTATGCATGGCACCCCTCACCTTCCAATCCTGGTATGTATGGCATACCTCATCCCCAATACTGGTATGCATGGTCCCCTCGCCCCCAATCCTGGTATGCATGGTCCCCTCACCCCCCAGTCTTGGTAGGCATGGTACCCCTCATGCTCCAATCCTGGTATGCATGGTACCCCTCATCCCTATTCTGGTATGCATGGTACCCCTCATCCCCAATCCTGGTATGCATGGTACCCCTCATCCCTATTCTGGTATGCATGATACCCCTCATCCCCCAATCCTGGTATGCATGACACCCCATCCCTTATCCAGGTATGCATGGCACCCCATTTCTTATCCTGGTATGCATGGTACCCCTCATCCCTATTCTGGTATGCATGGTACCCCTCATCCCTATTCTGGTATGCATGGTACCCCTCATCCCCAATGCTGGTATGCATGGCGATAATGTCTGTAAAGTGCTGTGGTATTAATGGCGCTATATAAGTGAGGAAAATAAATAAATAAAAAAAAACCTCATCCCTATTCTGGTATGCATGGCACCCCTCATCCCAAATGCTGGTATGCATGGCACCCCTTACCTTCCACTCCTGGTATGTATGGCACCCCTCATCCCCAATGCTGGTATGCATGGTCCACTCACCCCCAATCTTGGTATGCATGGCCCCCCTCATTCCTATTCTGGTATGCATGGCAATCCTCATCTCTCAATCCTGGAATGCATGACACCCCATCCCTTATCCAGGTATGCATGGCACCCCATCCCTTATCCTGGAATGCATGGTACCCCTCATGCCTATTCTGGTATGCTTGGTACCTCTCATCCCTATTCTGGTATGCATGGTACCCCTCATCCCCAAAGCTGGTATGAATGGCACCCCTCATCCCCAATGCTGGTATGCATGGCACCCCTCACCTTCCAATCCTGGAACGTATGGCACTCCTCATCCCCAATCCTGTTATGCATGGTACCCCTCATCCCTATTCTGGTATGCATGATACCCCTCATCCCCCAATCCTGGTATGCATGACACCCCATTCCTTATCCAGGTATGCATGGCACCCCATCCCTTATCCTGGCATGCATGGTACCCCTCATCCCTATTCTGGTATGCATGGTACCCCTCATCCCTATTCTGGTATGCATGGTACACCTCATCCCTATTCTGGTATGCATGATACCCCTCATCCCCAATGCTGGTATGCATGGCGATAATGTCTGTAAAGTGCTGTGGAATTAATGGCGCTATATAAGTGAGGAAAATAAATAAATAAATAAACAAACCCCTCATCCCCAATGCTGGTATGCTTGGCACACCTTATTCCAAATGCTGGTATGCAAGGCACCCCTTACCTTCCACTCCTGGTATGTATGGCACCGCTCATCCCCAATGCTGGTATGCATGGTCCCCTCACCCCCAATCTTGGTATGCATGGCCCCCTCATCCCTATCCTGGTATGCATGGCACTCCTCATCCCCCAATCCTGGTATGCATGACACCCCATCCCTTATCCTGGCATGCATGGCACCCCATCCCTTATCCTGGTATGCATGGTATACCTCATCCTTATTCTGGTATGCATGGTACTCCTCATCCCCAATGCTGGAATGCATGGCACCCCTCATACCCATTGCTGGTATGCATGGCACCCCTCATCCCAAATGCTGGTATGTATGGCACCCCTCACATTCCAATCCTGGTATGTATGGCACCCCTCATCCCCAATCCAGGTATGCATGGTACCCCTCATCCCCCAATCCTGGTATGCATGGTACCCCTCACCCCTATTCTGGTATGCATGGTGCCCCTCATCCCCCAATCCTGGTATGCATGGTACCCCTCATCCCTATTCTGGTATGCATGGTACCCCTCATCTCAATTCTGGTATGTATGGCCTCCTCATCCCCCAATACTGGTATGCATGGCACCCAATCCCTCATCCTGGTATGCATGGCTCCCTCATCCCCAATCTTGGCATGCATGGCCCCCTCATCCCTATCCTGGTATGCATGGCACTCCTCATCCCCAAAACCTGGAATGCATGACACCCCATCCCTTATCCAGGTATGCATGGCACCCCATCCCTTATCCTGGTATGCTTGGTACCCCTCATCACTATTCTGGTATGCATGGTACCCCTCATCCCTATTCTGGTATGCATGGTACCCCTCATCTCCAATGCTGGTATGCATGGCAACCCTCATCCCCAATCCTGGTATGCATGGCACCCCTCATCCCCAATACTGGTATGCATGGCACCTCTCACCCAGCAATCCTTGTTTGCATGGCACCCCTCCCTCCCCAATCATGGTATGTATGGCACCCCGCATCCCCAATCCTGGTTTTCATGGTCTCTTCACCCCCAATCCAGGTATGCATGGTCCCCTCATCCCCCAATCCTGGTATGCATGGTACCCCTCATCCCTGAATCCTGATATGCATGGTACCCCTCATCCTTATCCTGGTATGCATGGTACCCCTAATTTCTATCCTGGTATGTACGGTACCCCACATCCTGGGATGCATGGCACCCCATCCCTCATCCTGGTATGCATGGTACCTCTAATCCCTATCCTGGTATGTGCGGTACCCCTCAACCTAGGATGCATGGCACTCAATTCCTCATCCTGGTATGCATGGCTCCCTCATCCCCAATCTTGGTATGCATGGCCCCCTCATCCCTATCCTGATATGCATGGCACTTCTCATCCCCCAATCCTGGTATGCATGACACCCCATCCCTTATCCTGGTATGCATGGCACACCATCCCTTATCCTGGTATGGTTGGTACCCCTCATCCCTATTCTGGTATGCATGGTACCCCTCATCCCTATTCTGGTATGCATGGTACCCCTCATCCCCAATGCTGGTATGCATGGCAACCCTCATCCCCAATCCTGGTATGCATGGCACCCCTCATCCCCAATTCTGGTATGCATGGTCCCCTCACCTTCCAATCCTGGTATGTATGGCATACATCATCCCCAATACTGGTATGCATGGTCCCCTCACCCCCAATTCTGGTATGCATGGTCCCCTCACCCCCCAGTCTTGGTAGGCATGGTACTCCTCATGCTCCAATCCTGGTATGCATGGTACCCCTCTTCCCTATTCTGGTATGCATGGTACCCCTCATCCCCCAATCCTGGTATGCATGGTCTCCCTCATCCTTATTCTGGTATGCATGGTACCCCTCATCTCAATTCTGGTATGTATGGCCTCCTCATCCCCAAATCCTGGCATGCATGGCACCCAAACCCTCATCCTTGTATGTATGGCTCCCTCATCCCCAATCCTGGTATGCATGACACCCCATCCCTTATCCAGGTATGAATGGCACCCCATCCCTTATCCTGGAATGCATGGTAACCCTCATCCCTATTCTGGTATGCATGGTACCCCTCATCCCTATTCTGGTATGCATGGTACCCCTCATCCCCAATGCTGGTATGCATGGCACCCCTCACCTTCCAATCCTGGAATGTATGGCACTCCTCATCCCCAATCCTGGTATGCATGGTACCCCTCATCCCTATTCTGGTATGCATGATACCCCTCATCCCACAATCCGGGTATGCATGACACCCCATTCCTTATCCAGGTATGCATGGCACCCCATCCCTTATCCTGGTATGCATGGTACCCCTCTTCCCTATTCTGGTATGCATGGCACCCCTCATCCCCAATGCTGGTATGCATGGCACCCCTCATCCCCAGTGCTGGTACGCATGGCACCCCTCACCTTCCAATCCTGGTATGTATGGCATACCTCATCCCCAATACTGGTATGCATGGTCCCCTCACCCCCAATTCTGGTATGCATCGTCCCCTCATCCCCCAATCCTGGTATGCATGGTACCCCTCATCCCTATTCTGGTATGCATGGTACCCCTCATCCTGGTATGCATGGCACCCCATCCTTCATCCTGGTATGCATGGTACCCCTCATCCATGTTCTGGTATGCATGGTACCCCTCATCCTGGTATGCATGGCTCCCCATCCTTCTTCCTGGTATGCATGGTACCCCGCATTCCTATCCTGGTATGCATGGTACCCCTCACCCTATTCTGGTATGCATGGTACCCCTTTTCCCCCAATCCTGGTATGCATGGTATCCCTCATCCCTATTCTGGTGTGCATGGTACCCCTCATCTCAATTCTGGTATGTATGGCCTCTTCTTCCCCCAATCCTGGTATGCATGGTCCCCTCATCCCCTATTCTGGTATGCATGGTACCCCTCATCCCTATTCTGGTTTGCATGGCACCCCATCCCTTATCCTGTTATGCATGGTACCCCTCATCCCTATTCTGGTATGCTTGGTACCCCTCATCCCTATTCTGGTATGCATGGTACCCTTCATCCCCAATGCTGGTATGCATGGCACCCCTCGTCCCCAATGCTGGTATGCATAGCACCCCTCATCCCAAATGCTGGTATGCATGGCACCCCTTACCTTCCAATCCTGGTATGTATGGCACCCCTCATCTTCCCCAATGCTGGTATGCATGGCACCACTCATCCCCAATGCTGGTATGCATGGCACCCCTCACCTTCCAATCCTCATATGTTTGGCATACCTCATCCCCAATCCTGGCATGCATGGTCCCCTCACCCCCAATCCTGGTATGCATGGTCCCCTCACCCCCCAGTCTTGGTAGGCATGGTACCACTCATGCTCCAATCCTGGTATGCATGGTACCCCTCATCCCTATTCTGGTATACATGGTACCCCTCATCCCCCAATCCTGCTATGAATGGTACCCCTCATCCATCTTCTGGTATGCATGGTACCCCTCATCTCAATTCTGGTAAGTATGGCCTCATCATCCCCCAAACATGGCATGCATGGCACCAAATTCCTCATCCTGGTATGCATGGCTCTCTCATCCCCAATCTTGGTATGGATGGCCCCCTCATCCCTATCCTGGTATGCATGGCACTCCTCATCCCCCAATCCTGGTATGCATGACACCCCATCCCTTATCCAGGCATGCATGGCACCCCATCTCTTATCCTGGAATGCATGGTACCCCTCATCACTTTTCTGGTATGCATGGTACCCCTCATCCCTATTCTGGTATGCATGGTACCCCGCATCCCCAATGCTGGTATGCATGGCACCCCTCATCCCAAATGCTGGTATGCATGGCACCCCTCATCCTAAATGCTGGTATGCATGGCACCCCTCACCTTCCAATCCTGGTATGTATGGCACCGCTCATACCCAATCCTGGTATACATGGTCTCCTCACCCACTATTCTGATATGCATGGTACCCCTCATCCCTATTTTAGTATGCATGATACCCCTCATCCCCAATGCTGGTATGCATGGCACCCCTCATCCCCAATGCTGGTATGCATGGCACCCCTCATCCCAAATGCTGGTATGCATGGCACCCCTCATCCCAAATGCTGGTATGCATGGCACCCCTCACCTTCCAATCCTGGTATGTATGGCACCCCTCATCACTAATCCTAGTATGCATGGTCCCCTCACCTCCTATTCTGGTATGCATGGTACCCCTCATCCCTATTCTGGTATGCATGGTACCCCTCATCCCCAATGTTGGTATGCATGGCGACAATGTCTGTAAAGCGCTGTGGAATTAATGGCGCTATATAAGTGAGGAAAATAAATAAATAAATAAACCCCTCATCCCCAATGCTGGTATGCATGGCACCCCTCATCCCAAATGCTGGTATGCATGGCACCCCTCACCTTCCAATCCTGGTATGTATGGCAACCCTCATCCCCAATCCTGGTATGCATGGTCCCCTCACCCCCAATCTTTGTATGCATGGCCCCCTCATCCATATCCTGGCATGCATGGCACTCCTCATCCCCCAATCCTGGTATGCATGACACCCCATCCCTTATCCTGGTATGCATGGCACCCCTCATCCCTATTCTGGTATGCATGGTACTCCTCATCCCCAATGCTGGTATGCATGACACCCTTCATCCCTAATGCTGGTATGCATGGCACCCCTCATCCCAAATGCTGGTATGCATGGCACCCTTATCCCCAATGCTGGTTTGCATGGCACCCCTCATCCCAAATTCTGGTATGCATGGCACCCCTCACATTCCAATCCTGGTATGTATGGCACCCCTCATCCCCAATCCTGGTATGCGTGGTACCCCTCATCCCCCAATCCTGGTATGCATGGTACCCCTCATCCCTATTCTGGTATGCATGGTACCCCTCATCCCCCAATCCTGGTATGCATGGTACCCCTCATCCCTATTCTGGTATGCATCGTATTCCTCATCCCTGTTCTGGTATGCATGGTACCCCTCATCCTGGTATGCATGGCACCCCATCCTTCATCCTGGTATGCATGGTACCCCGCATTCCTATCCTGGTATGCATGGTACCCCTCACCCCTATTCTGGTATGCATGGTACCCCTCATCCCCCAATCCTGGTATGCATGGTACCCCTCATCCCTATTCTGGTATGCATGGTACCCCTCATCTCAATTCTGGTATGAATGGCTTCCACTTTCCCCAATCCTGGTATGCATGGCACCCAATCCCTCATCCTGGTATGCATGGCTCCCTCATCCCCAATCTTGGTATGCATGGCCCCCTCATCCCTATCCTGGTGTGCATGGCACTCCTCATCCCCCAATCCTGGTATGCATGACACCCCATCCATTATCCTGGTATGCATGGCACCCCATCCCTTATCCTGGTATTCATGGTACCCCTCATCCCTATTCTGGTATGCATGGCACCCCTCAGCTTCCAATCCTGGTATGTATGGCACCCTCATCCCCAATCCTGGTATGCATGGTCCCCTCACCCCCTATTCTGGTATGCAAGGTACCCGTCATCCCTATTCTGGTATGCATGGTACCCCTCATCCCCAATGCTGGTATGCATGACACCCCTCATCCCCAATGCTGGTATGCATGGCACCCCTCATCCCAAATGCTGGTATGCATGGCACCCCTCACCTTCCAATCCTGGTATGTATGGCACCCCTCATCCCCAAAACTGGAATGCATGGTCCCCTCACTCCCAATCTTGGTATGCATGGCCCCCTCAACCCTATACTGGTATGCATGGCACTCCTCATCCCCCAATCCTGGTATGCATGGCACCCCATCCCTTATCCTGGTATGCATGGTAACCGTCATCCCTATTCTGGTATGCATGGTACCCCTCATCCCTATTCTGGTATGCATGGTACCCCTCATCCCCAATGCTGGTATGCATGGCACCCCTCATCCCCAATGCTGGTATGCATGGCACCCCTCATCCCAAATGCTGGAATGCATGGCACCCCTCAACCGCTCTTCTGGTATGCATGGTCCCCTCACCCCTATTCTGGTATGCATGGAAACTCTCATCCCCCAATCCTGGTATGCATGGTACCCCTCATCCCTATTCTGGTATTCATGGTACCCCTCATCTCAATTCTGGAATATATGGCCTCCTCATCCCCCAATCCTGGTATGCATGGTCCCCTCACCCCCTATTCTAGTATGCATGGTACCCCTCATCCCTATTCTGGTATGCATGGCACCCCATCCCTTATCCTGGTATGCATGGTACCCCTCATCCCTATTCTGGTATGCTTGGTACCCCTCATCCCTATTCTAGTATGCATGGTACCCCTGATCCCTAATGCTGGTATGAATGGCACCCCTCATCCCCAATGCTGGTATGCATGGCACCCCTCATCCCAAATGCTGGTATGCATGGCACCCCTCACCTTCCAATCCTGGAATGTATGGCACCCCTCATCCCCTATCCTGGTATGCATGGTCCCCTCACCCCCTTTTCTGGTAGGAATGGTACCCCTCATCCCTATTCTGCTATGCATGGTACCCCTCATCCCCAATGCTGGTATGCATGGCACCCCTCATCCCCAATGCTGGTATGCATGGCACCCCTCATCCCAAATGCTAGTATGCATGGCACCCCTCACCTTCCACTCACCTTCCAATCCTGGTATGTATGGCACCCCTCACCCCCAATCTTGGCATGCATGGCCCCCTCAACCCTATCCTGGTATGCATGGCACCCCTCATCCCAAATGCTAGTATGCATGGCACCCCTCACCTTCCAATCCTGGAATGTATGGCACCCCTCATCCCCTATCCTGGTATGCATGGTCCCCTCACCCCCTATTCTGGTATGCATGGTACCCCTCATCCCTATTCTGGTATGCATGGTACATCTCTTTCCTATTCTGCTATGCATGGTACCCCTCATCCCCAATGCTGGTATGCATGGCACCCCTCATCCCCAATTCTGGTATGCATGGCACCCTTCATCCCAAATGCTGGTATGCATGGCACCCCTCATCCCCAATGCTGTTATGCATGGCACCCCTCATGCCAAATGCTGGTATGCATGGCACCCCTCACCTTCCAATCATGGTACGTTTGGCTCCTCTCATCCCCAATCCTGGTATGCATGGTACCCCTCATCCCCCAATCCTAGTATGCATGGAACCCCTCATCCCTATTCTGGTATGCATGGTACCCCATCTCTTATCCTGGAATGCATGGTACCCCTCATCACTTTTCTGGTATGCATGGTACCCCTCATCCCTATTCTGGTATGCATGGTACCCCGCATCCCCAATGCTGATATGCATGACACCGCTCATCCCCAATGTTGGTATGCATGGCACCCCTCACCTTCCAATCCTGGTATGTATGGCACCGCTCATACCCAATCCTGGTATACATGGTCTCCTCACCCACTATTCTGATATGCATGGTACCCCTCATCCCTATTTTAGTATGCATGATACCCCTCATCCCCAATGCTGGTATGCATGGCACCCCTCATCCCCAATGCTGGTATGCATGGCACCCCTCATCCCAAATGCTGGTATGCATGGCACCCCTCACCTTCCAATCCTGGTATGTATGGCACCCCTCATCACCAATCCTAGTATGCATGGTCCCCTCACCTCCTATTCTGGTATGCATGGTACCCCTCATCCCTATTCTGGTATGCATGGTACCCCTCATCCCCAATGTTGGTATGCATGGCGACAATGTCTGTAAAGCGCTGTGGAATTAATGGCGCTATATAAGTGAGGAAAATAAATAAATAAATAAATAAATAAACCCCTCATCCCCAATGCTGGTATGCATGGCACCCCTCATCCCAAATGCTAGTATGCATGGCACCCATCACCTTCCAATCCTGGTATGTATGGCAACCCTCATCCCCAATCCTGGTATGCATGGCCCCCTCATCCATATCCTGGCATGCATGGCACTCCTCATCCCCCAATCCTGGTATGCATGACACCCCATCCCTTATCCTGGTATGCATGGCACCCCTCATCCCTATTCTGGTATGCATGGTACTCCTCATCCCCAATGCTGGTATGCATGACACCCTTCATCCCTAATGCTGGTATGCATGGCACCCCTCATCCCAAATGCTGGTATGCATGGCACCCTTATCCCCAATGCTGGTTTGCATGGCACACCTCATCCCCAATGCTGGTTTGCATGGCACCCCTCATCCCAAATTCTGGTATGCATGGCACCCCTCACATTCCAATCCTGGTATGTATGGCACCCCTCATCCCCAATCCTGGTATGCGTGGTACCCCTCATCCCCCAATCCTGGTATGCATGGTACCCCTCATCCCTATTCTGGTATGCATGGTACCCCTCATCCCCCAATCCTGGTATGCATGGTACCCCTCATCCCTATTCTGGTATGCATCGTATTCCTCATCCCTGTTCTGGTATGCATGGTACCCCTCATCCTGGTATGCATGGCACCCCATCCTTCATCCTGGTATGCATGGTACCCCGCATTCCTATCCTGGTATGCATGGTACCCCTCACCCCTATTCTGGTATGCATGGTACCCCTCATCCCCCAATCCTGGTATGCATGGTACCCCTCATCCCTATTCTGGTATGCATGGTACCCCTCATCTCAATTCTGGTATGAATGGCTTCCTCTTTCCCCAATCCTGGTATGCATGGCACCCAATCCCTCATCCTGGTATGCATGGCTCCCTCATCCCCAATCTTGGTATGCATGGCCCCCTCATCCCTATCCTGGTGTGCATGGCACTCCTCATCCCCCAATCCTGGTATGCATGACACCCCATCCCTTATCCTGGTATGCATGGCACCCCATCCCTTATCCTGGTATTCATGGTACCCCTCATCCCTATTCTGGTATGCATGGCACCCCTCAGCTTCCAATCCTGGTATGTATGGCACCCCTCATCCCCAATCCTGGTATGCATGGTCCCCTCACCCCCTATTCTGGTATGCAAGGTACCCGTCATCCCTATTCTGGTATGCATGGTACCCCTCATCCCCAATGCTGGTATGCATGACACCCCTCATCCCCAATGCTGGTATGCATGGCACCCCTCATCCCAAATGCTGGTATGCATGGCACCCCTCACCTTCCAATAGTGGTATGTATGGCACCCCTCATCCCCAAAACTGGTATGCATGGTCCCCTCACTCCCAATCTTGGTATGCATGGCCCCCTCAACCCTATACTGGTATGCATGGCACTCCTCATCCCCCAATCCTGGTATGCATGGCACCCCATCCCTTATCCTGGTATGCATGGTAACCGTCATCCCTATTCTGGTATGCATGGTACCCCTCATCCCTATTCTGGTATGCATGGTACCCCTCATCCCCAATGCTGGTATGCATGGCACCCCTCATCCCCAATGCTGGTATGCATGGCACCCCTCATCCCAAATGCTGGAATGCATGGTACCCCTCAACCGCTCTTCTGGTATGCATGGTACCCCTCACCCCTATTCTGGTATGCATGGAAACTCTCATCCCCCAATCCTGGTATGCATGGTACCCCTCATCCCTATTCTGGTATTCATAGTACCCCTCATCTCAATTCTGGAATATATGGCCTCCTCATCCCCCAATCCTGGTATGTATGGTCCCCTCACCCCCTATTCTGGTATGCAAGGTACCCGTCATCCACATTCTGGTATGCATGGTACCCCTCATCCCCAATGCTGGTATGCATGACACCCCTCATCCCCAATGCTGGTATGCATGGCACCCCTCATCCCAAATGCTGGAATGCATGTCACCCCTCACCTTCCAATCCTGGTATGTATGGCACCCCTCATCCCCAAAACTGGTATGCATGGTCCCCTCACTCCCAATCTTGGTATGCATGGCCCCCTCAACCCTATACTGGTATGCATGGCACTCCTCATCCCCCAATCCTGGTATGCATGGCACCCCATCCCTTATCCTGGTATGCATGGTAACCGTCATCCCTATTCTGGTATGCATGGTACCCCTCATCCCTATTCTGGTATGCATGGTACCCCTCATCCCCAATGCTGGTATGCATGGCACCCCTCATCCCCAATGCTGGTATGCATGGCACCCCTCATCCCAAATGCTGGAATGCATGGCACCCCTCAACCGCTCTTCTGGTATGCATGGTACCCCTCACCCCTATTCTGGTATGCATGGAAACTCTCATCCCCCAATCCTGGTATGCATGGTACCCCTCATCCCTATTCTGGTATTCATGGTACCCCTCATCTCAATTCTGGAATATATGGCCTCCTCATCCCCCAATCCTGGTATGCATGGTCCCCTCACCCCCTATTTTAGTATGCATGGTACCCCTCATCCCTATTCTGGTATGCATGGCACCCCATCCCTTATCCTGGTATGCATGGTACCCCTCATCCCTATTCTGGTATGCTTGGTACCCCTCATCCCTATTCTAGTATGCATGGTACCCCTGATCCCTAATGCTGGTATGAATGGCACCCCTCATCCCCAATGCTGGTATGCATGGCACCACTCATCCCAAATGCTGGTATGCATGGCACCCCTCACCTTCCAATCCTGGAATGTATGGCACCCCTCATCCCCTATCCTGGTATGCATGGTCCCCTCACCACCTATTCTGGTATGAATGGTACCCCTCATCCCTATTCTGCTATGCATGGTACCCCTCATCCCCAATGCTGGTATGCATGGCACCCCTCATCCCCAATGCTGGTATGCATGGCACCCCTCATCCCAAATGCTAGTATGCATGGCACCCCTCACCTTCCACTCACCTTCCAATCCTGGTATGTATGGCACCCCTCACCCCCAATCTTGGCATGCATGGCCCCCTCAACCCTATCCTGGTATGCATGGCACCCCTCATCCCAAATGCTGGTATGCATGGCACCCCTCACCTTCCAATCCTGGAATGTATGGCACCCCTCATCCCCTATCCTGGTATGCATGGTCCCCTCACCCCCTATTCTGGTATGCATGGTACCCCTCATCCCTATTCTGGTATGCATGGTACATCTCTTTCCTATTCTGCTATGCATAGTACCCCTCATCCCCAATGCTGGTATGCATGGCACCCCTCATCCCCAATTCTGGTATGCATGGCACCCTTCATCCCAAATGCTGGTATGCATGGCACCCCTCATCCCCAATGCTGTTATGCATGGCACCCCTCATGCCAAATGCTGGTATGCATGGCACCCCTCACCTTCCAATCATGGTATGCTTGGCTCCTCTCATCCCCAATCCTGGTATGCATGGTACCCCTCATCCCCCAATCCTAGTATGCATGGAACCCCTCATCCCTATTCTGGTATGCATGGTACCCCTCATCCTGGTATGCATGACACCCCATCCTTCATCCTGGTATGCATGGTACCCCGCATTCCTATCCTGGTATGCATGGTACCCCTCACCCCTATTCTGGTATGCATGGCACCCCTCTTTCCCCAATCTTGGCATGCATGGTACCCCTCATCCCTATTCTGGTATGCATGGTACCCCTCACCTCAATTCTGGTATGTATGGCCTCCTCATTCCCCAATCCTGGTATGCATGGCACCCAATCCCTCATCCTGGTATGCATGACTACCTCATCCCCAATCTTGGTATGCATTGCCCCCTCATCCCTATCCTGGTATGCATGGCACTCCTCATCAACCAATCCTGGTATGCATGACACCCCATCCCTTATCCTGGTATGCATGGTACCCCTCATCCCTATTCTGGCATGCATGGTACCCCTCATCCCTATTCTGGTATGCATGGCACCCCTCATCCCCAATGTTGGTATGCATGGCACCCCTCATCCCCAATGCTGGTATGCATGTCACCCCTCATCCCAAATGCTGGTATGCATGGCTCCCCTCACCTTCCAATCCTGGTATGTATGGCACCCCTCATCCCCAATCCTGGTATGCATGGTCCCCTCATCCCCTATTCTGGTATGCATGGTACATCTCATACCTATTCTGGTATGCATGGTACCCCTCATCCCCAATGCTGGTATGCATGGCACCCCTCATCCCCAATTCTAGTATGCAAGGCACCCTTCATCCCAAATGCTGGTATGCATGGCACCCCTCATCCCCAATGCTGTTATGCATGGCACCCCTCATGCCAAATGCTGGTATGCATGGCACCCCTCACCTTCCAATCCTGGTATGTTTGGCACCTCTCATCCCCAATCCTGGTATGCATGGTACCCCTCATCCCCCAATCCTGGTATGCATGGAACCCCTCATCCCTATTCTGGTATGCATGGTACCCCTCATCCTGGTATGCATGACACCAGATCCTTCATCCTGGTATGCATGGTACTCCGCATTCCTATCCTGGTATGCATGGTACCCCTCATCCCTATTCTGGTATGCATGGTACCTCTCATCTCAATTCTGGTATGTATGGCCTCCTCATCCCCCAATCCAGGTATGCATGGCACCCAATCCCTCATCCTGGTATGCATGACTACCTCATCCCCAATCTTGGTATGCATGGCCCCCACATCCCTATCCTGGTATGGATGGCACTCCTCATCACCCAATCCTGGTATGCATGACACCCCATCCCTTATCCTGGTATGCATGGCACCCCATCCCTTTTCCAGGTGTGCATGGTACCCCTCATCCCTAATCTGGTATTCATGGTACCCCTTATCCCTATTCTGGTATGCATGGTACCCCTCACCCACCAATCCTGGTATGTATGGCATCCCTCATCCCCAATCCTGGTATGCATGGTCCCCTCACCCCCTATTCTAGTATGCATGGTACCCCTCATCCCTATTCTGGTATGCATGTACCCCTCATCCCCAATGCTGGTATGCATGGCACCCCTCATCCCCAATGCTGGTATGCATGGCACCCCTCATCCCAAATGCTGGTATGCATGGCACCCGTCACCTTCCAATCCTGGTATGTATGGCACCCATCATCCCCAATCCTGGTATGCATGGTCCTTTCACTCCCAATCTTGGTATGCATGCCCCCCTCAACCCAATCCTGGTATGCATGACACTCCTCTTCCCCCAATCCTGGTATGCATGGCGCCCCATCCCTTATCCTGGTATGCATGGCACCCCTCATCCCCAATGCTGATATGCATGGCACCCTTCATCCCAAATGCTGGTATGCATGGCACCCCTCACCTTCCAATCCTGGTATGTATAGCACCCCTCAACTCCAATCCTGGCATGAATGGTCCCCTCACCCCCTATTCTGGTATGCATGGTACCCCTCATCCCTATTCTGGTATGCATGGTACCCCTCATCCCCAATGCTGGTATGCTTGGCACCCCTCATCCACAATGCTGGTATGCATGGCACCCTTCATCCCAAATGCTGGTATGCATGGCACCCCTCATCTCCAATGCTGGTATGCATGGCACCCCTCATGCGAAATGCTGGTATGCATGGCACCCCTCACCTTCCAATCCTGGTATGTATGGCACCCCTCGTCCCCAATCCTGGTATGCATGGTACCCCTCATCCCCTAATCCTGGTATGCATGGTACCCCTCATCCCTATTCAGCTATGCATGGTACCCCTCATCCCCCAATCCTGGTATGCATGGTACCCCTCATCCCTATTCTGGTATGCATGGTACCCGTCATTCCTGTTCTGGTATGCATGGTGCCCCTCATCCTGGCATGCATGGAACCCCATCCTTCATCCTGGTATGCATGGTACCCCGCATTCCTATCCTGGTATGCATGGTACCCCTCACCCCTATTCTGGTATGCATGGTATCCCTCATCTCAATTCTGGTATGTATGGCCTCCTCATCCCCTAATCCTGGTATGCATGGCACCCAATCCCTCATCCTGGTATGCATGGCTCCCTCATCCCCAATCTTGGTTTGCATGGCCCCCTCTTCCATATCCTGGTATGCATAGCACTCCTCATCCCCCAATCCTAGTATGCATAACACCACATCCCTTATCCTGGTATGCATGGTACCCCTCATCCCTATTCTGGTATGCATGGTACCCCTCATCCCTATTCTGGTATGCATGGTACCCGTCATTCCTGTTCTGGTATGCATGGTGCCCCTCATCCTGGCATGCATGGAACCCCATCCTTCAACCTGGTATGCATGGTACCCCGCATTCCTATCCTGGTATGCATGGTACCCCTCACCCCTATTCTGGTATGCATGGTATCCCTCATCTCAATTCTGGTATGTATGGCCTCCTCATCCCCCAATCCTGGTATGCATGGCACCCAATCCCTCATCCTGGTATGCATGGCTCCCTCATCCCCAATCTTGGTTTGCATGGCCCCCTCTTCCATATCCTGGTATGCATAGCACTCCTCATCCCCCAATCCTAGTATGCATAACACCACATCCCTTATCCTGGTATGCATGGTACCCCTCAACCCTTTTCTGGTATGCATGGTACCCCTCATCCCTATTCTGGTATGCATTGTACCCCTCATCCCCAATGATGGTATGCATGGCACCCCTCATCCCAAATGGTGGTATGCATGGCACCCCATATCCCAAATGCTAGTATGCATGGCACCCCTCACCTTCCAGTCCTGGTATGTATGGCATCCCTCATCTGCAATCCTGGTATTCATGGTCCCCTCAATCCCTATTCTGGTATGCATGTTACCCCTCATCCCTATTCTGGTATGCATGGTACCCATCATCCCCATCGCTGGTATGCATGGCACCCTTCAACCCAAATGCTGGTATGCATGGCACCCCTCATCCCCAATGCTGGTATGCATGGCACCCCTCATGCCAAATGCTGGTATGCATGGCACCCCTCACCTTCCAATCCTGGTATGTATGGCACCCCTCATCCCCAATCCTGGTATGTGGTACCCCTCATCCCCCAATCCTGGTATGCATGGTACCCCTCATCCCTATTCTGGTATGCATGGTACCCCTCATCCTCCAATCCTGGTATGCATGGTACCCCTCACCCCTATTCTGGTATGCATGGTACCCCTCACCCCTATTCTGGTATGCATGGTACCCCTCATCTCAATACTGGAATGAATGGCTACCTCTTCCCCCAATCCTGGTATGCATGGCACCCAATCCCTCATCCTGGTATGCATGGCTCCCTCATCCCCAATCTTGGTATGCATGGCAACCTCATCCCTATCCTGTTGTGCATGGCATTCCTCATCCCCCAATCCTGGTATGCATGACACCCCATCCCTTATCCTGGTATACATGGCTCCCCATCCCTTATCCTGGTATTCATGGTACCCCTCATCCCTATACTGGTATGCATGGTACCCCTCATCCCTATTCTGGTATGCATGGAACCCCTCAGCTTCCAATCCTGGTATGTATGGCACCCCTCATCCCCTATCCTGGTATGCATGGTCCCCTCACCCCCTATTCTGGTAAGCATGGTACAAGTCATCCCTATTCTGGTATGCATGGTACCCCTCATCCCCAATCCTGGTATGTATGGCACCCCTCATCCCCAATCCTGGTATGTATGGCACCCCTCACCTTCCAGTCCTGGTATGTATGGCATCCCTCATCTGCAATCCTGGTATTCATGGTACCCTCAATCCCTATTCTGGTATGCATGTTACCCCTCATCCCTATTCTGGTATGCATGGTACCCATCATCCCCATTGCTGGTATGCATGGCACCCTTCAACCCAAATGCTGGTATGCATGGCACCCCTCATCCCCAATGCTGGTATGAATGGCACCCCTCATGCCAAATGCTGGTATGCATGGCACCCCTTACCTTCCAATCCTGGTATGTATGGCACCCCTCATCCCCAATCCTGGTATGTGGTACCCCTCATCCCCCAATCCTGGTATGCATGGTACCCCTCATCCCTATTCTGGTATGCATGGTACCCCTCATCCTCCAATCCTGGTATGCATGGTACCCCTCATCCCTATTCTGGTATGCATGGTATCCCTCATCCCTGTTCTGGTATGCATGGTACCCCTCATTCTGGTATGCATGGCACCCCATCCTTCATCCTGGCATGCATGGTACCCCGCATTCCTATCCTGGTATGCATGGTACCCCTCACCCCTATTCTGGTATGCATGGTACCCCTCATTTCAATACTGGAATGAATGGCTTCCTCTTCCCCCAATCCTGGTATGCATGGCACCCAATCCCTCATCCTGGTATGCATGGCTCCCTCATCCCCAATCTTGGTATGCATGGCAACCTCATCCCTATCCTGTTGTGCATGGCATTCCTCATCCCCCAATCCTGGTATGCATGACACCCCATCCCTTATCCTGGTATTCATGGTACCCCTCATCCCTATACTGGTATGCATGGTACCCCTCATCTCTATTCTGGTATGCATGGAACCCCTCAGCTTCCAATCCTGGTATGTATGGCACCCCTCATCCCCTATCCTGGTATGCATGGTCCCCTCACCCCCTATTCTGGTAAGCATGGTACAAGTCATCCCTATTCTGGTATGCATGGTACCCCTCATCCCCAATGCTGGTATGTATGGCACCCCTCATCCCCAATCCTGGTATGCATGGTACCCCTCATCCCCAATCCTGGTATGCATGGTACCCCTCATCCCCAATGCTGATATGCATTGTACCCCTCATCCCCAATGCTGGTATGCATGGCACCCCTCATCCCAAATGCTGGTATGCATGGCACCCCATATCCCAAATGCTAGTATGCATGGCACCCCTCACCTTCCAGTCCTGGTATGTATGGCATCCCTCATCCGCATTCCTGGTATTCATGGTCCCCTCAATCCCTATTCTGGTATGCATGTTACCCCTCATCCCTATTCTGGTATGCATGGTACCCATCATCCCCATTGCTGGTATGCATGGCACCCTTCAAGCCAAATGCTGGTATGCATGGCACCCCTCATCCCCAATGCTGGTATGCATGGCACCCCTCATGCCAAATGCTGGTATGCATGGCACCCCTCACCTTCCAATCCTGGTATGTATGGCACCCCTCATCCCCAATCCTGGTATGTGTGGTACCCCTCATCCCTCAATCCTGGTATGCATGGTACCCCTCATCCCTATTCTGGTATGCATGGTACCCCTCATCCTCCAATCCTGGTATGCATGGTACCCCTCATCCCTATTCTGGTATGCATGGTACCCCTCATCCCTGTTCTGGTATGCATGGTACCCCTCATTCTGGTATGCATGGCACCCCATCCTTCATCCTGGTATGCATGGTACCCCGCATTCCTATCCTGGTATGCATGGTACCCCTCACCCCTATTCTGGTATGCATGGTACCCCTCATCTCAATACTGGAATGAATGGCTTCCTCTTCCCCCAATCCTGGTATGCATGGCACCCAATCCCTCATCCTGGTATGCATGGCTCCCTCATCCCCAACCTTGGTATGCATGGCACCCTCATCCCTATCCTGTTGTGCATGGCATTCCTCATCCCCCAATCCTGGTATGCATGACACCCCATCCCTTATCCTGGTATGCATGGCTCCCCATCCCTTATCCTGGTATTCATGGTACCCCTCATCCCTATACTGGTATGCATGGTACCCCTCATCCCTATTCTGGTATGCATGGAACCCCTCAGTTTCCAATCCGGGTATGTATGGCACCCCTCATCCCCTATCCTGGTATGCATGGTCCCCTCACCCCCTATTCTGGTAAGCATGGTACAAGTCATCCCTATTCTGGTATGCATGGTACCCCTCATCCCCAATGCTGGTATGTATGACACCCCTCATCCCCAATCCTGGTATGCATGGTACCCCTCATCCCTATTCTGGTATGCATGGTACCCCTCATCCCCCAATCCTGGTATGCATGGTACCCCTCATCCCTATTCTGGTATGCATGGTACCCCTCATCCTGGTATGCATGGCACCCCATCCTTCATCCTGGTATGCATGGTACCCGGCATTCCTATCCTGGTATGCATGGTACCCCTCATCTCAATTCTGGTATGTATGGCCTCCTCATCCCCCAATCCTGGTATGCATGGCACCCAATCCCTCATCCTGGTATGCATGACTCCCTCATCCCCAATCTTGGTATGCATGGCCCCCTCATCCCTATCCTGGTATGCATGGCACTCCTCATCACCCAATCCTGGTATGCATGACACCCCATCCCTTATCCTGGTATGCATGACACCCCATCCCTTATCCTGGTATGCATGGTACCCCTCATCCCTATTCTGGTATTCATGGTACCCCTTATCCCTATTCTGGTATGCATGGTACCCCTCATCCCCAATGCTGGTATGCATGGCACCCCTCTTCCCAAATGCTGGTATGCATGGCACCCCTCATCTACCAATCCTGGTATGTATGGCATCCCTCATCCCCAATCCTGGTATGCATGGTCCTCTCACCCCCTATTCTGGTATGCATGGTACCCCTCATCCCTATTCTGGTATGCATGGTACCCCTCATGCCCAATGCTGGTATGCATGGCACCCCTCATCCCTAATGCTGATATGCATGGCACCCCTCATCCCAAATGCTGGTATGCATGGCACCCGTCACCTTCCAATTCTGGTATGTATGGCACCCATCATCCCCAATCCTGGTATGCATGGTCCCTTCACTCCCAATCTTGGTATGCATGGCCCCCTCAACCCTATCCTGGTATGCATGGCACTCCTCATCCTCCAATCCTGGTATGCATGGCACTTCATCCCTTATCCTGGTATGCATGCTACCCCTCATCCCTATTCTGGTATGCATGGTACCCCTCATCCCTATTCTGGTATGCATGGTAACCCTCATCCCCAATGCTGGTATGCATGGCACCCCTCATCCCAAATGCTGGTATGCATGGCACCCCTCACCTTCCAATCCTGGTATGTATGGCACCCATCATCCCCAATCCTGGTATGCATGGTCCCCTCACTCCCTATTCTATTATGCATGGTACCCCTCATCCCTATTCTGGTATGCATGGTACCCCTCATCCCCAATGCTGGTATGCATGGCACCCCTCATCCCAAATGCTGGTATGCATGGCACCCCTCATCCCCAATGCTGGTATGCATGGCACCCCTCATGCCAAATGCTGGTATGCATGGCACCCCTCACCTTCCAATCCTGGTATGTATGGCACCCGTCATCCCCAATCCTGGTATGCGTGGTACCCCTCATCCCCCAATCCTGGTATGCATGATACCCCTCATCCCTATTCTGGTATGCATGGTACCCCTCATCCCTGTTCTGGTATGCATGGTACTACTCATCCTGGTATGCTTGGCACCCCATCCTTCATCCTTGTATGCATGGTACCCCGCATTCCTATCCTGGTATGCATGGTACCCCTCACCCCTAGTCTGGTATGCATGGTACCCCTCATCCCCCAATCCTGGTATGCATGGTACCCCTCATCTCTATTCTGGTATGCATGGTACCCCTCATCTCAATTCTGGTATGTATGGCCTCCTCATCCCCCAATCCTGGTGTGCATGGCACCCAATCCCTCATCCTGGTATGCATGGCTTCCTCATCCCCAATCTTGGTATGCATGGCCACCTCATCCCTATCCTGGTATGCATGGCACTCCTCATCCCCCAATCCTGGTATGCATGACACCCCATCCCTTATCCTGGTATGCATGGCAAACCATCACTTGTCCTGGTATGCATGGTACCCCTCATCCCTTTTCTTGTATGCATGGTACCCCTCATCCCTATTCTGATATGCATGGTACCCCTCATCCCCAATGCTGGTATGCATGGCACCCCTCATCCCCAATGCTGGTATGCATGGCACCCCTCATCCCAAATGCTGGTATGCATGGCACCCCTCACCTTCCAATCCTGGTATGTATGGCACCCCTCATCCCCAATCCTGGTATGCATGGTCCCCTCACCCCCTATTCTGGTATGCATGGTACCCCTGATCCCTATTTTGGTATGCATGGTACCCCTCATCCCCAATGCTGGTATGCATGACACCCCATCCCTTATCCTGGTATGCATGGCACCCCATCCCTTATCCTGGTATGCATGGTACCCCTCATCCCTTATCCTGGTATGCATGGTACCCCTCATCCCTATTCTGGTATTCATGGTACCCCTCATCTCCAATGCTGGTATGCATGGCACCCCTCATCCCAAACACTGGTATGCATGGCACCCCTCACCTTCAAATCCTGGTATGTATGGCACCCCTCATCCCCAATCCTGGTATGCATGGTCCCCTCACGCCCTATTCTGGTATGCATGGTACCCCTCATCCCTATTCTGGTATGCATGGTATCCCTCATCCCCAATGCTGGTATGCATGGCACCCCTCATCCCCAATGCTGGTATGCATTGCACCCCTCATCCCAAATGCTGGTATGCATGGCACCCTTCACCTTCCAATCCTGGTATGCATGGCACCCATCATCCCCAATCCTGGTATGCATGGTCCCCTCACTCCCAACCTTGGTATGCATTGCCCCCTCAACCCTATCCTGGTATGCATGACACTCCTCATCCCCCAATCCTGGTATGCATGGCACCCCATCCCTTATCCTGGTATGCATGCTACCCCTCATCCCTATTCTGGTATGCATGGTACCCCTCATCCCTATTCTGGTATGCATGGTACCCCTCATCCCCAATGCTGATATGCATGGCACCCCTCATCCCAAATGCTGGTATGCATGGCACCCCTCACCTTCCAATCCTGGTATGTATGGCACCCATCATCCCCAATCCTGGTATGCATGGTACCCCTCATCCCTATTCTGGTATGCATGGTACCCCTCATCTCAATTCTGGTATGTATGGCCTCCTCATCCCCCAATCCTGGTGTGCATGGCACCCAATCCCTCATCCTGGTATGCCTGGCTTCCTCATCCCCAATCTTGGTATGCATGGCCCCCTCATCCGTATCCTGGTATGCATGGCACTCCTCATCCCCCAATCCTGCTATGCATGACACCCCATCCCTTATCCTGGTATGCATGGCATTCCATCCCTTATCCTGGTATGCATGGTACCCCTCATCCCTATTCTGATATGCATGGTGCCCCTCATCCCCAATGCTGGTATGCATGGCACTCCTCATCCCCAATGCTGGTATGCATGGCACCCCTCACCCCAAATGCTGGTATGCATGGCACCCCTCACCTTCCAATCCTGGTATGTATGGCACCCATCATCCCCAATCCTGGTATGCATGGTCCCCTCACCCCCTATTCTGGTATGCATGGTACCCCTGATCCCTATTGTGGTATGCATGGTACCCCTCATCCCCAATGCTGGTATGCATGACACCCCTCATCCCCAATGCTGGTATGCATGGCACCCCTCATCTCAAATGCTGGTATGCATGGCACCCCTCACCTTCCAATCCTGGTATGTATGGCACCCCTCATCCCCAATACTGGTATGCATGGTCCCCTCACCCCCAATCTTTGTATGCATGGCCCCCTCAACCCTATCCTGGTATGCATGGCACTCCTCATCCCCCAATCCTGGTATGCATGGCACCCCACCCCTTATCCTGGTATGCGTGGTACCCCTCATCCCTATTCTGGTATGCGTGGTACCCCTCATCCCTATTCTGGTATGCGTGGTACCCCTCTTCCCCAATGCTGCTATGCATGGCACCCCTCATCCCCAATGCTGGTATGCATGGCACCCCTCATCCCCAATGCTGGTATGCATGGAACCCCTCACCTTCCAATCCTGGTTTGTATGGCACCCCTCATCCCCAATCCTGGTATGCATGGTCCCCTCACCCCCTATTCTGGTATGCATGGTACCCCTCATCCCTATTCTGGTATGCATGGTACCCCTCATCCCCAATGCTGGTATGCATGGCACCTCTCATCCCCAATGCTGTTATGCATGGCACCCCTCATGCCAAATGCTGATATGCATGGCACCCCTCACCTTCCAATCCTGCTATGTTTGGCACCTCTCATCCCCAATCCTGTTATGCATGGTACCCCTCATCCCTATTCTGGTATGCATGGTACCCCTCATCCCCCAATCCTGGTATGCATGGTACCCCTTATCCCTACTCTGGTATGCATGGTACCCCTCATCTCTATTCTGGTATGCATGGTACCCATCATCCTGGTATCCATGGCACCCCATCCCTCCTCCTGGTATGCATGGTACCCCACATTCCTTTCCTGGTATGCATGGTACCCCTTTTCCCTGTTCTGGTATGCATGGTACCCCTCATCCCCAATGCTAGTATGCATGGCACTCCTCATCCCCAATGCTGGTATGCATGGCACCCCTCACCCCCCAATCCTGTTATGTATGGCACCCCTCACCCCCCAATCCTGGAATGCATATTCCCCTCACCTCCAATCCTGGTATGCATGGTCCCTTCACCCCCCAATCCTGGTATGCATGGTACCCCTCACCCCTCAATCCTGGTATGTATGTTACCCCTCATCCCCCAATCCTGGTATGTGTGGGCCCCTCATCCCCCAATCCTGGTATGTGTGGCCCCCTTACACCCCAATCCTGGTATGTGTGGCCCTCTCATCCCTTTCACGGTGCACACATACAAAAAAACCCCACTTATACTCACCTCTCTTCCCTGTGCTCCAGCGCTGCTGTGTTCTGTTCTGACTGAGGCCGGGGGAGGAGTGCAGCGCCCGAGTACGCGTGTGTCCATACCGCGCTGTCCGGCACCATTTTGCTGAAGACTCACTGCAAATGTGTCTTTAGTAAAATGGCGCCGAATAGAGTTATGCGCATGCGCTGATTTCGACGCCTTCACTCCTCCTTCACTCCTCCGGCGAGAAAAGAGGCGCCGCGGCAACGCTCCTCCCTGTCAGGTAAGTATGTAACTATGGCGCCGGAGATCGCGGTATGCGTTCAATGTCTACACATACCGCAGTCTCCGGCGCCATACACACTCCTCTTACCTGTAACGGCTCCATGCATTCTTCTGTCTGGAGCCAGACTGCGCAGGCCTTGTCGCGCTTGCGCAGTCTATAAAGGCTTCAGACAGAGAGACGCTTGTAGTATTATATTATAGATATATATGTATAGATATATATTCTGTCTGAATCCTTTATAGTCTGGCTCCAGACAGAAGAACGCATGGAGCCATTACAGGTAAGAAGCGTGAATAGCGTCGGAGATTGCGGTTTGCGTAGGCACTGAACGCATACCGTGATCTCCGGCGCCATACTTACATACTTACCTGCCTGGGAGGAGCGTTGCCGTGGCTCCTCTCTTCTCGACAGAGACCGGGGCAAGAGTGAAGGCGTCGCAATCGGCGCATGCGCATAACACTATCCGGTGCCATTTTACTGAAGACACATTTTCAGTATGTCTTCAGCAAAATGGCGCCAGACAGCGCGGTATGGGCACGCGTGTACACCGGCGCCACACTCCTCCCTCGGCCTCCGGCAGAACAGGACACGGCAGCGTTGGAGCACAGGGAAGAAAGGTGAGTATTAGTGTTTTTTTTTTTGTATGTGTGCAGCGTGAAAGGGATGAGAGGGCCACACATACCAGGATTGGGGTGTAAGGGGGCCACACATACCAGGATTGGGGTGTGAGGGGGCCAAACATACCAGGATTGGGGGATGAGGGGGCCACACATACCAGGATTGGGGGATGAGGGGGCCACACATACCAGGATTGGGGGATGAGGGGGATCATGCATACCAGGATTGAGGGATGAAGAGGCCATACATACCAGAATTGGGATGAGGGGTGCCATGTATACCAGGATGAGGGGTACCATACATACCAGAATAGGAATGCGGGGTACCATGCATACCAGGATGAGGGATGGGGTGCCATGCATACCAGGATTGAGGGATGAGGAGGCCATACATACCAGAATTGGGATGAGGGGTGCCATGTATACTAGGATGAGGGGTATTATACATGCCAGAATAGGAATGCGGGGTACCATGCATACCAGGATGAGGGATGGGGTGCCATGCACACCAGGATAAGGGGTACCATGCATACCAGGATGAGGGATGGGGTGCAATGCATACCAGGATGAGGGATTGAGTACCGTACATACAAGGATTGGGGGATGAGGGGTGCCATACATACCAGGATTTGGGATGAGGAGCGCCATGCATACCAGGATTGGGGATGAGGGGTGCCATTCATACCAGGTTTGGGGATGAGGGGTGCCATGTATACCAGGATGAGGGGTACCATACATACCAGGATGAGGGTTTGGGTGCCATGCATATCAGGATTGGGGAGATGAGGAGGCCATACATACCAGGATTGGGGGATGAGGGGTACCATGTATATCAGGATAGGGATGAGGGGTACCATGCATACCAGGATGAGGGATGGGGTGCCATGCATACCAGGATGAGGGATGAGGTGCCATGCATACCAGGATGAGGGGTACGATGCATACCAGAATAGGGATGAGGGGTACCATGCATACCAGGATGAGGGATGGAGTGCCATGCATAGCAGGATTGAGGGATGAGGATGCCATACATACCAGAATTGGGATGAGGGGTGCCATGCATAGCAGGATGAGAGGTACCATACATACCAGAATAGGGATGCGGGGTACCATGCATACCAGGATGAGGGATGGGGTGCCATGCATACCAGGATTGAGGGATGAGGAGGCCATACATACCAGAATTGGGATGAGGGGTGGCATGTATACCAGGATGAGGGGTACCATAGATACCAGAACAGGGATTCCATGCATACCAGGATGAGGGTTGGGGTGCCATGCATACCAGGATGAGGGGTACCATACATACCAGGATAGGGATGAGGAGTGCCATGAATACCAGGATTGGGGATGAGGGGTGCCATGCATACCAGGATTGGGGATGATGGGTGCCATCCATACCAGGATTGGGGATGAGGGGTGCCATGCATACCAGGATTTGGGATGAGCGGTGCCATGCATACCAGGATTTGGGATGAGGGGTGCCATGCATACCAGGATTTGGGATGAGGGGTGCCATGCATACCAGGATTGGGGATGAGGGGTGCCATGCATACCAGGATTTGGGATGAGGGGTGCCATGCATACCAGGATAGGGATCTGGGGGGCAATGCATACCAGGATTTGGATGAGGGGCCATGCATACCAGGATAGGGATGAGGGGTACCATGTATACCAGGATAGGGATGAGGGGTACCATGCATACCAGGATGAGGGATGGGGTGCCATGCATACCAGGATAGGGATGAGGAGTACCATACATACCAGGATAGGGATGAGAGATGGGGTGCTATGCATACCAGGATTGGGTATGAGGGAGCCATGCATACCAGGATGAGGGGCGCCATGCATGCCAGGATTAGGATGAGGGGTGCAATGCATACCAGGATTGGGGATGAGGGGTGCCATGCATACAGGATTGGGGGTGAGGGGTGCCATGCATACAGGATTGGGGGTGAGGGGTGCCATGCATTCTAGGATTGGGGGTGAGGGGTGCCATGCATACCAGGATTGGGGGTGAGGGGTGCCATGCATACCAGGATAGGGATGAGCGCAGCACAAATACCAGGATGGGGGCAGCACAAATACCAGGATGGGGGCAGCACAAATACCAGGATGGGAGACCATATACCAATAAAAATGCTCGCCACCTGGGCATAGAACGGGCTCAATAGCTAGTATATATACACTGCTCAAAAAAATAAAGGGAACACTCAAATAACACATCCTATATCTGAATGAATGAAATATTCTCATTGAATACTTTGTTCTGTACAAAGTTGAATGTGCTGACAACAAAATCACACAAAAATCATCAATGGAAATCAAATTTATTAACCAATGGAGGCCTGGATTTGGAGTCACCCCCAAAATTAAAGTGGAAAAACACACTACAGGCTGATCCAACTTTGATGTAATGTCCTTAAAACAAGTCAGAATGAGTCTCAGTATTGTGTGTGGCCTCCACACGCCTGTATGACCTCCCTATGTAATGCACACGCCCGGGCTGAGCGGCATGTGCGTGTGATTCCACTGGACCGTGCCGGAGAGTGAATGCCTGGAGGGGCGTAACTAGGTATTCACCCGATCCGACCAGGGTTGCACGACGGCATATGACGCCAGTGCACCAAGGAGGAACCGAGCAGAGGGACCAGGTGCTACTCCAGGACAGACCCCGGACACGGCTGTTGACCCACGCAGGGGAATACAGGAACAAACCGGTTAGGCTGGCACACAGACTGGTGGGTATAGGCAGGCACGACTGGTATGCAGGCAGGCGGGTATGCAGGCAGGGGGCTACAGGCAAGCACGGCTAGAGTGCAGACAGGGAGGCACTAGCAGGTAGGAACACAGGCGGGATAGGATCCAGTACACACTGGGACTCAGGAACAGAACCACAGATGTGGCGGACAAACACAGCAGAGTAAGGCCGCCCAGAGTGGTGAGCGAGAGCAGGGCAAGACGAGACCGCCTACAGCGGTGAGCGAGAGTAGAGCAAGAGGAGGCCGCCTGGAGCGGTGAGCGAGAGTAGAGCAGGACGAGGCCGCCTGGAGCGGTGAGCGAGAGTAGAGCAGGATGAGGCTGCCTGGAGCGGTGAGCAAAGGATCAGAGCTGAGCGAGACTGCCGGAGCAGTGAGCAAGGAGTCAGAGCAGAGGGAGACTGCCGGAGCAGTGAGCAAAGGAGTCAGAGCAGAGCGATACTGCCGGAGCAGTGAGCAAAGGGTCAGAGCAGAGCGAGACTGCAGGAGCAGTGAGCAAAGGGTCAGAGCGGAGCGAGACTGCCGGAGCAGTGAGCAAAGGGTCAGAGCGGAGCGAGACTGCCGGAGCAGTGAGCAAAGGGTCAGATTGGAGCGAGACTGCCGGAGCAGTGAGCAAAGGGTCAGAGCGGAGCAAGACTGCCGGAGCAGTGAGCAAAGGGTCAGAGCGGAGCAAGACTGCCGGAGCAGTGAGCATAGGGTCAGAGCGGAGCAAGACTGCCGGAGCAGTGAGCAAAGGGTCAGAGCGGAGCAAGACTGCCGGAGCAGTGAGCAAAGGGTCAGAGCGGAGCAAGACTGCCAGAGCAGTGAGCAAAGGGTCAGAGCAGGCCAGAACCGCCGGAGCGGTGAGCAAAGGCAGAGCAGGCTAGAACCGCCGGAGCGATGAGCAAGGCAGAGCAGGCTAGAACCGCCCGAGCGGTGAGCAAGGCAGAGCAGGCTAGAACCGCCGGAGCGGTGAGCAAGGCAGAGCAGGCTAGAACCGCCAGAGTGGTGAGCAAGGCAGAGCAGGCTAGAACCGCCGGAGCGGTGAGCAAGGCAGAGCAGGGGGGACAGGGCTCTGTACACATGGAACAGGCAGGAAGGGAAAGGCAGAACCAGATACCCACAGGGTACTTGCAGTGAAGTAGCGAGTGGACCACAAACTCACAAACGGAAGTACAGTGACAACGAGCAGGAGTTAGGCACGAGTTCAAACTCTGCAGAAAAAGGAAAGGTACGGACATAGAGAAACACAGGAAACAGGCTAGAAGAGTATACAGACAAGAACAGACACAGTAGCAAGATACAGGAGCGGGTCTAGGTATGCAGCCCCTAGAAGGCGGGAGGAACAGGCTAGGAGCGTGTTCAGACAGGACAGACAAGATACAGGAGCGGGTCTAGGTATGCGGCCCCTAGAACGCGGAACGAACAAGCAAGGAGCGTGTTCAGACAGGACTGGAAACACAGCCTCCAGGAAAGGCAGGCAAGCAAACACAGAAAAGGACCTGGCACATTCAGAGTGAAAGAGCACACTGAATGAAACACAATGCTCAGGCAGGGATTCATTGGAGGAGCTGGGTTAAATACCAGGTGACAGACAGCAATAGGCTGAGGACGCACAAGGGTTGTGCCCGCAGCAGGTACAAGAAACAGGAAGTGATCGGGCACCGCCCTTAAGCAGCAGACACAGAGGCAAGCAGACAGCATGGAGGGAAGCCAGGCTAGCAGACTGGACTGGAGATCAAGTGCGCGCTCTTGCACAGTGGGAGATGGACCACTATGCAAGGACACCGCCAGGTATGTTACAGTACCCCCCCCTTACGCCCCCTCTTCTTCAGGCCTGCCAGAATGTTCCGCAGGGAATTCGAGGGCCAATCCTTCACTTCAAGGAGATCACTTCCACTGTCCACAGGAAAAACTGGTCTTATCTGAGTAGCTAGGATGCTACCTCCTATCCAGCCATCCTCAGCAACAGACGAAACGGGTGGAGTACCAGGAACAGCACACAAGGAAGTCTCTCTCCACTTATTATCAGGTAGCACCCCAGAGGGTCCAGGAGACCACTGGAAGTCCTCCGCCGGGTTGGAGGGGTGCAGAGACTCGGGGGTAACCTCTGCTTCGGGGTACATCTTGTCAAGCTCATAGGATGAAATGGGCGAGGTATCAGGTACAAGGTGTAGAAAAGTCACTGTCTCTTTGTTATCAGGTGGTACCCCGGAGGATTCAGGAAACAACTGGGGGTCCTCTGCCGGGTCGGAAGAGTGCAGAGACTCGGGGGTAACCTCTGCTTCGGAGTACACTAGGTCGGACTCACTGGAAGAAGCGGGCGAGGTATCAGGTACCGAGTATAGGAGAGTCTCTGTCCATTCGCTATCAGGTAGCACCCCGAAGGGTTCAGGAGACAACTGGAGGTCCTCCGCCTGGTCGGAGGGGTGTAGAGACTCGGGGATAACCTCTGCTTTGGAGTACACTAGGTCGGACTCACTGGAAGAAGCGGGCGAGGTATCAGGTCCAGAGTATAGGGAAGACTCTATCCATTTGCTACCATGTAGCACCCCGAAGGGTTCTGGAGGTCCTCCGCCTGGTCGGAGGGGTGTAGAGACTCGGGGTTAACTACCGCTTTGAGGTACCCATTGTCAGGCTCACAGGACGGAGCGGACGAAGTATCGGGTACCGGGTGTAGGGAAGTCTCTCTCCATTTGTCATCAGGTGGTATCCCGGAGGATTCTAGGTGGGCAGAAGTCTCTTCGGGCAGGAGAATTGGTGCGCTACCCACGCATATTACCCGTAGGGGCTGCTCCGGGATACAGGGAAATGAAGCTTCAGCAGGGACTTCAAGGTTGGGATCAGGAGGTCTTTGGGAGGACATAACCAGGCGTGACGGCTTGCCTCTACGCCTAGCACGTCTGGACTGCCTCTTGAGGTCGTGAGAAGTATTCCGGAGAGCGTAGTCATCCTGTGTGGATTCTGGGTGGGCAGTAGTCTCTTCGGGCAGGAGAACTGGTGCGCTACCGACGCATATTACCCGTAGGGGCTGCTCCGGGATACAGGGAAATGAAGCTTCAGCAGGGACTTCAAGGTTGGGATCAGGAGGTCTTTGGGAGGACATAACCAGGCGTGACAGCTTGCCTCTAGGCCTAGCACGTCTGGACTGCCTCTTGAGGTCGTGAGAAGTATTCCGGAGAGCGTAGTCATCCTGTGTGGATTCTGGGTGGGCAGTAGTCTCTTCGGGCAGGAGGACTAGTGCGCTACCCACACACATTACCCGTCGGGGCTGCTCCGGGATATTGGGAAGTGAAGCTTCAGCAGGGGCTTCAGGGTTAGGGTCCTCGAAGACCATACGAAAGGCCACCAGGAAGGCCTGCAGGTCAAGGACGACAGGATCCCATGCTTCCCATAAGGGGGTGACCCATTTCAAGGCATCACCCGCTAGGTAGTCAATCATAAAGGCCACTTTAGCCCAATCGGAAGGAAAATAGAGAGGATAGGCCTTGAAGTGTAGCATGCATTGCTCCACAAATGCACGACTTTGTTTTGGATCCCCAAAGTACCGTGGCGGATCCGCAGGAACGAGTGCAGAAAGCTCCATCTGGACGGTTGCGTACTGCGCCTGGAACTCAGCTAAAGAAAATTTTTTTTTTAATTTTTTTTTTTATTTATTTATTTTTAATGCAGGTATTTGCTGGAAAACGCCTCAGAGAGCGAAGGCCGTGGGGCTCAACGGGAACCATGGCCTGAGCATGCTATAATGCACACGCCCGGGCTGAGCGGCGTGTGCGTGTGATTCCACTGGACTGTGCCGGAGAGTGAATGCCTGGAGGGGCGTAACTAGGTATTCACCCGATCCGACCAGGGTCGCACGACGGCATACGACGCCAGTGCACCAAGGAGGAACCGAGCAGAGGGACCAGGTGCTACTCCAGGACAGACCCCGGACACGGCTGTTGACCCACGCAGGGGAATACAGGAACAAACCGGTTAGGCTGGCACACAGACTGGTGGGTATAGGCAGGCACGACTGGTATGCAGGCAGGCGGGTATGCAGGCAGGGGGGTACAGGCAAGCATGGCTAGAGTGCAGACAGGGAGGCACTAGCAGGTAGGAACACAGGCGGGATAGGACCCAGTACACACTGGGACTCAGGAACAGAACCACAGATGTGGCGGACAAACACAGCAGAGTAAGGCCGCCCAGAGTGGTGAGCGAGTGCAGGGCAAGACGAGACCGCCTAGAGCGGTGAGCGAGAGTAGAGCAGGACGAGGCCGCCTGGAGCGGTGAGCAAGAGTAGAGCAGGATGAGGCCGCCTGGAGCGGTGAGCAAAGGGTCAGAGCTGAGCGAGACTGCCGGAGCAGTGAGCAAGGAGTCAGAGCAGAGTGAGACTGCCGGAGCAGTGAGCAAAGGAGTCAGAGCGGAGCGAGACTGCCGGAGCAGTGAGCAAAGGGTCAGAGTGGAGCAAGACTGCCGGAGCAGTGAGCAAAGGGTCAGAGCGGAGCAAGACTGCCGGAGCAGTGAGCAAAGGGTCAGAGCGGAGCAAGACTGCCGGAGCAGTGAGCAAAGGGTCAGAGCGGAGCAAGACTGCCGGAGCAGTGAGCAAAGGGTCAGAGCGGAGCAAGACTGCCGGAGCAGTGAGAAAAGGGTCAGAGCGGAGCAAGACTGCCAGAGCAGTGAGCAAAGGGTCAGAGCAGGCCAGAACGCCGGAGTGGTGAGCAAAGGCAGAGCAGGCTAGAACCGCCGGAGCGATGAGCAAGGCTGAGCAGGCTAGAACCGTCGGAGCGGTGAGCAAGGCAGAGCGGGCTAGAACCGCCGGAGCGGTGAGCAAGGCAGAGCAGGCTAGAACCGCCGGAGCGGTGAGCAAGGCAGAGCAGGCTAGAACCGCCGGAGCGGTGAGCAAGGCAGAGCAGGGGGGACAGGGCTCTGTACACACGGAACAGGCAGGAAGGGAAAGGCAGAACCAGATACCCACAGGGTACTTGCAGTGAAGTAGCGAGTGGACCACAAATTCACAAACGGAAGTACAGTGACAACGAGCAGGAGTTAGGTACGAGTTCAGACTCTGCAGAAAAAGGAAAGGTACGGACATAGAGAAACACAGGAAACAGGCTAGAAGAGTATAGAGACAAGAACAGACACAGTAGCAAGATACAGGAGCTGGTCTAGGTATGCAGCCCCTAGAAGGCGGGAGGAACAGGCTAGGAGCGTGTTCAGACAGGACAGACAAGATACAGGAGCGGGTCTAGGTATGCGGCCCCTAGAACGCGGAACGAACAGGCAAGGAGCGGGTTCAGACAGGCCTGGAAACACAGCCTCCAGGAAAGGCAGGCAAGCAAACACAGAAAAGGACCTGGCACATTCAGAGTGAAAGAGCACACTGAATGAAACACAATGCTCAGGCAGGGATTCATTGGAGGAGCTGGGTTAAATACCAGGTGACAGACAGCAATAGGCTGAGGACGCACAAGGGGTGTGCCCGCAGCAGGTACAAGAAACAGGAAGTGATCGGGTGCCGCCCTTAAGCAGCAGACACAGAGGCAAGCAGACAGCATGGAGGGAAGCCAGGCTAGCAGACTGGACTGGAGATCAAGTGCGCGCTCTTGCACAGTGGGAGATGGACCACTATGCAAGGACGCCGCCAGGTATGTTACACCCTACAACGCCTCGGCATGCTCCTGATGAGGTTGCGGATGGTCTCCTGTGGGATCTCCTCCCAGACCTGGACTAAAGCATCCGCCAACTCCTGGACAGTCTATGGTGCAATGTGATGTTGGTGGACGGAGCAAGACATGATGTCCCAGATGTGCTCAATCGGATTCAGGTCTGGGGAACGGGCAGGCCAGTCCATAGCTTCAATGCCTTCATCTTGCAGGAACTGCTGACACACTCCAGCCACATGAGGTCTGGCATTGTCTTGCATTAGGAGGAACCCAGGGCCAACCGCACCAGCATATGGTCTCACAAGGGGTCTGAGGAGCTCATCTCTGTACCTAATGGCAGTCAGGCTACCTCTGGCGAGCACATGGAGGGCTGTGCAGCCCTCCAAAGAAATGCCACCCCACACCATTACTGACCCACTGCCAAACTGGTCATGCTGAAGGATGTTGCAGGCAGCAGATCGCTCTCCATGGCGTCTCCAGACTCTGTCACGTCTGTCACATGTGCTCAGTGTGAACCAGCTTTCATCTGTGAAGAGCACAGGCGCCAGTGGTGACTTTGCCAATCCTGGTGTTCTGTGGCAAATGCCAAGCGTCCTGCACGGTGTTGGGCTGTGAGCACAACCCCCATCTGTGGACGTCGGGCCCTCATACCACCCTCATGGAGTCGGTTTCTAATCGTTTGTGCAGACATATGCACATTTGTGGCCTGCTGGAGGTCATTTTGCAGGGCTATGGCAGTGCTCCTCCTGTTTCTCCTTGCACAAAGGCGATGGTAGCGGTCCTGCTGCTGGGTTGTTGACCTCCTACGGCCCCCTCCACGTCTCCTGGTGTACTGACCTGTCTCCTGGTAGCGCCTCCAGCCTCTGGACACTACGCTGACAGACACAGCAAACCTTCTTGCCACAGCTCACATTGATGTGCCATCCTGGATGAGCTGCACTACCTGAGCAACTTCTGTGGGTTGTAGAGTCCGTGTCATGCTATCACGAGTGTGAAAGCACAACCAACATTCAAAAGTGACCAAAACATCAGCCAGAAAGCATTGGTACTGAGATGTGGTCTGTGGTCCCCATCTGCAGAACCTCCTTTATTGAGGGTGTCTTGATAATTGTCAATAATTTCCATCTATTCCATTTGCACAATAGCATGTGAAATTGATTGTCAATCAGTGTTGCTTCCTAAGTGGACAGTTTGATTTCACAGAAGTTTGATTCACTTGGAGCTATTTTCTGTTGTTTAAGTGTTCCCTTTATTTTTTTGAGCAGTATATATACTGTACATATAGTTATTTATTTGGTGATTTTTATATATATATTTTTACAATTTTTTTTTTACTTTTTTTTTTGTTTTTTTACATTGTCCCAGGATGGGATATCAACTTTATGCCAGGGTCACACTTGCGTATCATATATGATGCGATATGCTAATGACACTCGGCTCCTGCTCTGCTATGAGAGCCGAGTGTCAGTGCTCTGTGCTCCGATCCTCTGGCCTGAGGAGACTGAGAAATTAATTTCTCCATCTCCTCCACTGCCGGCGGGAATTACACTGCATTTGGTTGATATTCGAGTGCAGTGCGATGTTTTACACGCAACCATAGACTTACAGTATATAGATGCATGCGATCCAATTCAGGGATGCAATTGCAACATGCTGCGATTGTTTTCGCATACCCTATGCACCATAGGGTAACATTGGGGCGAGTGTAATGCAGGTTGGAGCGAGCCCTTACCCTGACAGATCGCTGATCTAATACTCTGCAATGCTTCTGCATTACAGGGCATTAGATCGGCGTCTGACAGGCTCTGAGCAGGAGCTTACAGGCCACCATCCCTGGGTGACCCTGCAGCCATCTGGGGACCCGGGAGACCATCAGCACAACACGATCGCATCACATTGTGCCAATGGGAGCACAGAGGTTTGGATTTATTTTTTCCTTAATAATAAAGACCTTCATTTAAAAACTGCATTTTCTGCTTACTTGTGTTATCTTTGTCTAATATTTAAATGTGTTTAAATTTGTTTTGTATAAACCACTGTTTATACAAAAGCATAATATATTAGGCAGAGCCTATACCTTGAGCCATGGTGAACAAATCTGACCAAAGGTGGATAGGAGAGAATTAACAGGCATTCCCTATAAGTGGCTGGATTCTACTTTTTGGCCTTACGGCAGGACTTGGATAGGAAGGAGCGGTGTTTTGACTTTTGGAGAGCAATTTTGCCTGGAATAGATTGCTGACACCATGACACTTTAGCAGAGCCCCTGAGGTGGCAGAATAGCAAAATAAGCCATAAGTGACTCCATTTTGCAAATATGCCAATCAAAGAGTTTTTCTAGGGGTGTTGTGGTTATTTTTAACTCGCGTGCCTCAAAGTTTTATAACATTGTACCGTGAAAATAAAAACATTTTTTTTACTTAGAAAATGTTATATTAGCTGCAAATATTTAATTTTCACAAGGGGTAATGGGTAAAATTGGACTCCACAATTTGTTACACAATTTCTCCTGAATTCAGTGATACCCTATTTGTGGCTGGAAACTACTGTTTGACCATACAGCAGGGCTCGGATGGGAAGGAGTGTTATTTGACTTTTGGAGCACAGAGTTTGCTGGAAATATTTTGGACGCTATCTGCAAAGCCCCCGACATGACAAAACAGCAGAAAAAAAAAACAAAGTGACCACATTTTGGAAATTACACCCCTTAATTAATTCATCTTTCCATTCTAGAACTATTTTGATCTGACAGGTGTTTTCCAGAAAAAAAAAGCATGGACTGGGTGTTGCAGAGTGAAAATTGCAAGTATGCCAACTAGGTGCCCGTAGATTGTGTCCAGTTTGTGGTTCTGGAGACACACACCCCATAAATTTTGTAGGTTCTTCTCGCTGCAGTAACGTCACACCTGTGGACGCTAACTCAGGCAGTGGGAGGGGATTTTGGAGCGCAGATTCTGCTGGATTGGTTTTTGGCCACCATTTATTTATTTTCCATAGCTCTTGTGCTACTACTAATGTGGGAATCCCCTATTTTTCCATCCACTGATGACAGGCCTGAGTGGTGGGCTAGCTTTTTTGTGTTTTGAATTTTTGATCGCTTTCAGTGTAAGGCTAGATGCACTTTTATGCTCTATCTTAGACCTTATATCGAGGTTTTCGTCTAATGTAGTAGATAGTCACTCACTTTGGACTCTGACTAACCTCTATGATTGAGCACCTAAAAAGATGGGACAACACCGAAACACTCTTTATTTGTACTTAAAATATGCCTAAAATGATTGGAAATCACCTGAACAAAGTCCAAAATGATTCCATTTGCCTCATTATAGTGAGTGGTTCCAATAAGGA
This sequence comes from Phyllobates terribilis, assembly GCF_046119375.1. Taxonomy (NCBI): domain Eukaryota; kingdom Metazoa; phylum Chordata; class Amphibia; order Anura; family Dendrobatidae; genus Phyllobates; species Phyllobates terribilis. Next base: position 70,236,271 of record NW_027362761.1, on the reverse strand, counting down.
TTTGCTCTATATCACGTTATTTGGGACATTTGGACAAAAACCCTAATGTAAGTGCTCAGTATAGAGCAAAGGATAAATGTGAACCGAGGCTTATACTAATTTTTGGAAGAAACAATGTAAAAATAAGCAGAAATGTAAGAATTGCTTTTATTTTTATTTTTTTACACCATTTACTGTGCAATATAAATGATGAGAAGGCTTTATTACATTACATTACAGCGATACCAGATTTACATATTTTTATTTTCAGAGATACCATATATTTTTTTACATACAAATAATAATTTTTGATAACTTTTTATTCCATTTGTTGTGTATGTTGAAAAAGCTTCAATGGAAAAAATTACCCCTTCAAGACCTTGGACATATCCTTACCTCCAGGTTGGTAGCTACTTACCAACTTTGGACGGATGGACACATCCTATCTTTATCGTGGCACCGTGACCGCAGTCGCGGTGATAGCATTAAGGTGCCTGCTGAATTTTGCAGCAGGGACCCTGTGATTGGCTGTTGAATTACAGCGCTTCCAGTGTTTCAGGCAATGAAACACTGATGTCCAGCCTATGATAGGTGCTGTAACAGTAATGGCAGCGTCACCAGGCCCAGCTCTGATTGTGCGATCATGACGTCGATTGCACCAATCATGGTGCACAGACGCGATCTGACCTTGCTTTAACCGCCCTGCACTTTCTCATTATAGCTTTGGACGGGTGCAGAGTGGTCATAGTGCTGATCTGTTGTACTGTGCTGGGCCCTGAAGTGCCACAGACTTTTTGAAGCCTGTGCCATCACTGCTGGCATTGCTGCTGCTGTTAGGTTAAGTGCATTTTATAGGCGTTTTCGCGACATTTTTTTCGCGTGGAAATGCATCAGAAACACTAGGTAATCCGTCTGCCAGCTAATGCAATGACAATCCTGATGTGCTGCACATGATGCGGAATTTTCCGCTCAGGATTGTCATTACGTTTAAATACGCAGCATGTCCATTCTATGTAGCGTTTCTGCAGCGTTTCCTGCCCATTGACTTTAATGGAACCGCAGAAAGCAGGTATAAATATATTTGCAGATTCGCTGTGGTTGTTTGCTGCGTATTTGACTAGTCAATGGGTCAAATACACTGCAAAAACGCAGATAGGGTGGTACCCGGGCCGACTGGGGAAGACTACTTCTCCTGTCATCCGACCGCCGCTCCGGCTGATAACAGCATGAGTGGCGCAGCTGAGGGGAGCAGTTGCCTCCTCAGCTGAGCCGGCGTTTGCGTGTTCAGTGAAAAAACTAAAAAAAAAAAAAAAAAACACCTATTCTCACCTGTCCGGCAGCCCCTGCCGTACTTCCGGTGTCCTCGCGATGTCCCCCAGCGTCCTGATACCTCGGCGGCCGGCGGTACACTGACGGGAGCACACTCGCTCCCAGCAGTGTACATCGCTGTGGTGTCAGCTGAGGTCACACGAGTTCACAGCTGGAGATCAGCTGAGAGCTCCGGTACCTCACTTTACAGCACCGATGCTGCGTGGGAACATTCGTACCACTAATGCGGAGGTCAACGGGGCTGATCAGCTGATCTTCAGCTGATGAACCCAAGTGACCTCACTCCTGCAGCACAGCCATGTTCACTGACAGGAGTGGTTTTACACTCCTGTCAATGTACAGTGCTGTCTTCTACAGCTCTCACATCAGTGATTGATGTGGCTGCTGTAGAAGAGACCTGGATCGCCGTGGGACAATCTGGATTACGTTGTGATGGCGCACAGGTGAGGGATATGGTTGTTTGTTTGTTTTTCTACAGAAGATCGAGGGTTTCGGGGATTGGCAGTATAATAAATAAATTATTAAAACCATGTGTCATTTTATTTCAATAAAATACTTTATTCTGGCTGTGTCTTTTATTGAAAAAGCGTTGTAAACCTTACTACGGGGTTAGAAATGGAGTCTTATAGACTCCCTCCATTACTAACCTGGGCTTCATGTCAGCTGCCAATACAAGGCTGACATGAACCCCATTACCCCACTCGCCACCACTAAACGGCAGTGGGAAGAGCGGAGGCTAAGCGCCAGATTTGGCGCATCTTATGGATGCGCCATTTCTGGGACTGCTGAGGGGTTATATTATTAGCCGTAGAGGGGGCTAGTATTCATGGCCCCTTCTCTAGCTATTAATATCAGCCCACAGCTGTCTGTTTAGCCTTTTCTGATTAGATTTTATAGGGGGACCCTACATCAATTTTTTTTCTGGGGTCCCCCTGTAATCTAGCCACTATAGGCTAAACAAAAAGCTGTGGACTGTTATTAATAGCCAGGGAACATTTTTGGCTAATGTCACCCTCCCCACCTACTTTCAGCCTCCAGCGGTCGGCTTTCCTTATGCTGGTTATGAAAATTATGCAGGAGCCCACGCCATTTTTAAAAAATTTTTTAGCCTCTGTGCCCACAATTCAGACTTAGCATCGCTTTGGACGCACATTTTTTCTGCGTCCAAAATGTTGTATTCTATTGAACGCAGGTAAATCCCCATGTGTTCACTGAACCATGCGGTTTTACCATATTCTATATATTCTAGTGGTCAAATTTGTGTTGCAGAAACTAGTGACTCCGCAAGAGAATTTGACATGCTACGGTCCTGAAAGATGTGCCACATGTCAGTGTCCACGGGTGATCCGCAGCCTCAGATGCACACATAGTGGACATGGGATTTCTAGAAATACCATCCACTATGCTGTAACATCTGGATGCTGTGGGTTCAACGATGTATAAACACGCAGCGTCAAACCAGCAGCCTTTCCTGATCATGGACACGTACCCAAACTCACCCACAGCATGTCAAGCTCTGTAGCGGAGACGGAGCAGATTTTGACAGATTGAAATGTCATTATATGAGGTGGATTCACATGTACCGACAACCAAAGTGTGGCATTAGAACACAGCGTTTTGGACGGGGGGGACGTAGCAGCTAACAAAACAGCTGTGAGCAGTTATTAAAGCCAGGGAACATGTTTGCCTAATGGCACCTTTCTAGGCTAAAAATAGCAGCTCTCAGCTGCCGCAGAAATTACATGACTGGAAATGCTATGGAGATTGGATGTATGGGATTAGCTGACACCTAGCCCTTTTGTGTGGTGATGACAAGGTGTCAATCAGACCCTTTTATTACCAAACCTAATTAAACTAAAGTAAAGAGTTAAATAAACACACAGACACAAAGCAAACACTTTATTTGAAATACAACAGACACATTCTTTAATCATTTAAATTAACCAGTATACTCACCCCAGTTCTGACAGTAATCCAAGGGTTAAAGCAATGTCCCACGTTTCTTTTTTCAAATAACTTTATTTACTTCCAAAAAGCATTCATTGATGTGCAAAAACGCATTAAAAAATTCATCAAAAACGCATCAAAATTGCAATTTTTTTCTGCAGCATTTTTCCTGCCAAGAGATGCAGAAACACTGCAGAAATTTCTGCTTCAAATCCTGAACGTGCGCACATATGACGCGCCCCCTGGGGCCGTGGGGTACTCGGTAGCCGGTCTGGTCCTGTATTGGGGTAGTCACGGTGGCAGTGACCTGGTCCATGGCCCAGGGTGGTTAAATAAAGAACAGTCAATTGGGGAAATAAAGATTTGGGGATAATGTTCGTGACGCCACCTGTGGTATGCGGCTATATGGGGCCACCGCTGCGGTGCAGATCCACTGGGGCTGATGGTGACGCAGCAAAGATAGTTCAGCTAAGCTCCAGGGCAGTATATGGTGATTTGAAAAGGTAGATGCTGTCGGCAAGGACAGTGTAGTGCAGGGCTGAGGGCGCAGATAATGACCAGACAACACAAGAATGGCGGTTTCCTCTACCTTTACTTGAGGCTTGATGGTGCAGACCGGGGCACTGGTAATTGCTGTGTGAACCTGAACACAGAGCCAAGGGAAGTAAAACTCCTGGCGCACCTCAGCACGACACGGCGGTGCCGTCGCCCTCCGTAACGGGTTGGAAAAGGACTGTGTTTCGTCCCGGCTGCGATCCGGAGGATATCGTTTACCTTTACTTTGTGAGTTTTTGCTGAATAAAGCCGTTTAAGTTGGACTTTCCTTGGGTCACTGCCTCATAACTGCACCGCATGTGAACACCGCCGCACTACGGTATGGTGGAGAATGTGGGCAGTGTGAATTCAAGCATACCCCAAAAGCTGCATGTTTGTGATCCAGCCGGCAAAGCTACAGCTCAGGCCTGCTGACAAAAAGGGGTAGCTACTAAAGCAGTTAGTACTCACCCAGCAGCAGCAGCAGCAGTCTCAGCTGCAACAGCAGGAGCAGCACCAGAATCTCCAGCGGCAACAGCAGAAGAGGGATCAGCAGCACAATCAGCAGCAGCAGCTACTGTACCAGCAGCAGCAAAAGACTAATGAACTGATTCTGCAACAGATAGCTGCCCTGCGAGAAACGGCCTCAACGCCGATACCGATCCGACGTGAGGCCCGGGACAAAGTAAGAGCAGCATTGAGGAAGAAGGGTCTTGAGGACGACATGGAAGCCTTCCTCACCATTTTCGAATGCACAGCGGAGCGAGAGAGCCTGCCAGCCGATCAGTGTGCTAAAGTGGTGGCTCCGTTTCTGATGGGCGACACTCAGAAGGCCTACTTTGACCTCAGCCGGGAGGATGCCCAGGACTATGAGAAGCTGAGAGTTAAGATCCTTGCCCGACTGGGGTTAATACTTATGTGCGAGCCCAACGTGTGTACCAGTGGTCCTTTGCGGAGTCCCGACCCGCTAGGTCTCAGGGATATGACTTGTTACAGTTGGTCAAAAAGTGGCTCCAGCCTGAGACCTTGAGCCCAGCCCAAATGGTAGAGAGGATGGTGGTGGACCGGCTGGTGCGAACTCTGCCAGCAGCCATACAGCGTTGGCTGGGGCAAGGGGACCCCAGTAATCTCGACCAGGTGGTTAGCCTGATTGTACGGGACTCTGCCCCAATGCGAATGGCACGCCGACCCCTGCAAGCCCCGGAGCCTGTAAAAGGGTCACGTCCCTCTGCTGGGGACAGTAAGAAGCAAGCCCACACTGAGGGGGTACCCCGGAGTGAGTGTGGCAGGAGACCTGTTTCCCCTAAATTGGTCTCAAGGACTGGCGGTGTCACCGTTCTTAGGTGCTGGCGATGTCAAGGGCCAGGACATGTGGCTGCCAACTGCCCCCTGACTTCTGAACCCATGGACTGCGGGTTTAACCGCAGGTCGTCAATGTATGCTCGGACCGTCTACGCCGCGGACCCCGTCGGTACAATGGGTGAACCCCATCTGTGCTAGGTGCGCGTCAATGGACACCGAGCTGAGGCTCTCTTGGACTCAGGGAGCCTAGTGACCCTCGTCCATGGGTCATTGATCTCTGGGTTGGAAGCCACTGGGGGGAAGGTGGGGGTCACATGCATTCATGGCGAACTCTGCGAGTATCCGACGGCGGAGGTTACCTTTTCCACTCCGTGCTGAGAGGTTAAACATGTGGTCGGAGTGGTAAAGACTCTTCCTTACGGGACTCTGCTGGGAAGAGATTTGCCTCTGGTTTGGTCTTGTGGGAGAGTAAAATTAACCCTCCCAGAATAAAAGTGTGTCCGGGTGCGGAACCCAAAGATCCAGAGTCAGGGATACCTGCCGTAGGGGTCGCCAACCTAGGGACAGAGTGTAACCCTGATAGGTTTCCCCTAGAGGTATTGGCAGGAGAGGTCGAGAAGATCCCATCGATCCCAGAGCTGGAAGTGTCCCGGGGAGCGTTTGGGACAGCTCAGCTACAGGATCCTACCCTGACCCGGGCACGGGAAAGGGTAACAGAGGTAAATGGGGTGGCTCAGCAACCAGGTGCAGAAGCAGTTTTTCCGCGCATGTCGGTTAACCAAGATGTACTCTATAGTGTTGACAAGATTGGGGACGAGGTCGTGCAACAACTAGTAGTGCCTCAAACATACCGTCGGGCGGTACTTGAGATGGCCCACACACACCTGCTGGGGGGGCATCTAGTAGTTAAAAAGACGCATGAGCACATCTTGCAGCTGTTCTTTTGGCCTGGGATTTACGCGGACGTGCAGAGGTATTGTGAGTCGTGTCCGTAATGTTAGCTGACCACACCCACCGCAAGCTTCCATAGCCCATTGGTACCTCTGCCAGTTATAGAGGTACCTTTTGAACGGATTGCAATGGATTTGGTGGAGCCCATTGTAAAATCTGCCCGTGGCCACCAACACATACTGGTGGTCGTTGATTATGCCACCCGTTACCCAGAGGCCATTTCGCTATGCCACACCTCGGCTAAACTTATTGTACGGGAGCTGTTTGCCATGTTCTGCCACCTTGGGCTGTCTAAGGAGATCCTTACAGATCAAGGGACTCCTTTTATGTCCAAGGTAATGAAGCAACTGTGTAACCTGCTGAAAATAAAACAGTTGCGTACGTCGGTGTACCATCCACAGGCTAGTCAAGCGATTTAATAAAACCCTCAAGTCCATGCTAAAAAAAAGTGGTTTCCAAGGATTGCAGGGATTGGGACATGTTACTGCCCTATTTAATGTTTTCCATCCATGAGGTACCACAAACATCTACGGGGTTCTCACCCTTTGAGCTACTGTACGGCAGGCATCCTAGGGGGTTGCTGGACGTAGCCAAAGAGATGTGGGAACAGGAGCCGACTCTGCATAAAAGTGTAATTGAGCACGTCGCAAATATGCATGATCGGATCGCGGCAGTCATGCCTATAGTAAAAAAGCATCTAATGGATGCCCAGGCAGCGCAGAGTCGCATGTATAATAAAAGGGCCACAGTCAGGTCCTTTAAAGAAGGGGATCGGGTGTTGGTATTAGTGCCCACTGCAGAAAGTAAGCTCTTGGCCAAATGGCAAGGGCCAAATGAAGTCCGGGAAAAGGTGGGGGAGGTAAATTATAGAGTATACCTGCCCGGGAAGAGAAAACCCAAACAGTTACACCATGTCAATTTGCTTAAAGCCTGGAAAGATCGGGAATGTATGATTACGGAGGCGAGTCCGGTCGTATCATCTGTGGACCCTCCGACACAGGCCCAGGAGGAGGAAGGAGGAGAGGTAAGAATAAGTGACGCTCTCACTAAACATCAGCGGTGGGAGGCTCGGAAAATAGTGCAGCAGAATGGGGATGTATTCTCTGAACTGCCAGGCCGTACTTCTGTCATCCAACATGACATTGTCACCGAGTCTCGGGTGAGGGTGCGAATTAAACCGTACCGTGTACCCGAAGCCCGGAGGCAAGCCATTGCAGCAGAAGTAAAACAAATGCTCAAACTAGGGGTAATCGAGGAATCCAGGAGTGAGTGGGCTAGCCCCATTGTGCTGATTCCAAAGCCGGACGGATCGTTATGGTTTTGTAACGACTTCCGGAAATTGAATGAGGTGTCAAAATTTGACCTTTATCCGATGCCCCGGGTGGACGAGTTGGTTGAGAGACTGGGGCAGGCCCAGTACTTCACCATGCTCGATCTGACCAAGGGTTACTGGCAGGTGCCTCTAACAGAATCGGCGAAGGAGAAGACCGCCTTTATAACATGGGAGGGCCTCTATCACTATGTTGTCTTGCCTTTTGGGCTACATTGCAGAGGCCGATGGACATAGTTTTGGAGCCCCATCAGAATTCCGCGTCCGCATATTTGGATGATATAATCATCTTTAGTACTGATTGGCAGACCCACTTATCCCAGGTACAAGCAGTAATTGATTCATCTAGAGTAGCGGGCCTGACAGCAAATCCAAAAAAATGTGCGATAGGCCTCGAGGAAGCCCGGTACTTGGGGTATGTGATTGGCCATGGGGTTATCGGACCTCAAATAAACAAGATTGAGGCCATTCAAAACTGGCCCAAGCCTGTGAGTACTAAACAAGTGGGAGCATTCCTCGGCATCGTTGGGTACTACCGACAATTTATACCAAACTTTGCTGGGAGAATGGCGGCCCTGACCGATCTGTTAATAGGTAAGAAGTCGGTAATAGTTCGGTGGAACCCTCAAGCAGAGGAAGCGTTCCAGTCCATGAAGTTGGCGTTGTGTGGACAGCCGGTCCTCATCAGCCCTAACTTCAAGAAAACCTTCATCGTGCAAACTGATGCCTCAGAGGTAGGCCTAGGTGCAGTACTGTCGCAAGAGGTGAACGGAGAAGAACATCCGGTCACCTACTTGAGCAGGAAACTTACCTCGGCAGAGAAAAATTATAGCGTAGTGGAGAAGGAGTGCTTGGCAATTAAGTGGGCCTTGGAGTCCCTACGCTATTATTTGCTCGAGCGACAGTTTCGCTTATTTACGCACCATTCGCCCCTAGTCTGGATGAGAAACGCAAAGGAGAGGAATGCTCGGGTCACCAGATGGTTCCCGTCCCTACAAAATTTTAGTTTTTCGGTGGAACATCAGGCTGGGAAGTCGCAGGGAAATGCAGATGCCTTGTCACGAGCACCCTGTATGGTGACAAGTGTTCAACCCCACAAGTTTGAACAGGGGGGGGGGGATATGTGAGGCAGTGACGGGAATCATATGCGAGGGACGGTATGTTTCCGCTAGAATGTGCATAGAGGCATTTTAAACCCGCTGGAATGCATTGCAGTCACAGAGATAGCTGTGATTGCAGTGCAGAATAAAAGTAAGTTTGAACTTGGTCAAACTAGTTGTCCAAGGCAGATTTGGTAAAACCCGGCATGGGCTTTTATTATTGAAGTGGACTACAGAAATGGAAGTGGGTGCGGTCCACTGCCTCCAGCCCAGGTCTTACAGGTGGCTCATGGCCACAAATTCCTGTTTAAAACCTGCAGCAAAGGTTCGGGTGGGTCAGTGTTTTGTCTACAAGCTGCAGAGCAGGTGGCTCTGCAAAACAGGCCTGTGTGAACCTGTACACAAAGCCAAGGGAAGCTAAACTTCTGGCGCACCTCAGTGCGACATAGCGGTGCCGTTGCCCTCGGTAACGGGTTGGAAAAGGACTTTGTTTCATCCTGGCTGCGATCCGGAGGATATCGTTTACCTTTACTTTGTGATTTTTGGCTGAATAAAGCCATTTAAGTTGGACTGTGCTTGGGTCACTGCCTCATAACTGCACAGTGTGAACACCGCCGCACTACAATATTAATAACTATACCATGTAGTAGAGTATATTATGTGTAATATTTAGAACATTACCGCCTGTTAGAACCCTCCTGTTAGTTTTTTTTTTATTTTGTGGTCACGTGACCTGCTGCCTATTTATTCCAGCTCCGCCCTTCTGGCTTTGCTGGACTTCAGTGTTACTTTGACTCTTAATCTAGCCAGGTGCTTTGTACCTATCTCTATAGTTTTCTTGGTCCTTGGACCTCTAAGTATTTTTGTCTGTTTGTCTTTTTGCTCAGATACAACTTCTGCTAGGAGGTGTCCAATTTTGTCCCAGTCCTTAGTACTTTTAGGGACCCCTCCCTTATATCTATAGGTCTGCGTTCAGACTAGTTGAGGACGAAGGCGGGTCTGTTCACATGGAACAGGTTGCCCGCTGCATCGTAGGGAATCAGCTTAGTCCTATTGTAGGGACAGTTTTCCTATCTTTCCTTAGTTCTAGTAGCAGATCATAACACCGCCTCATTGACGACTGGGCCCTGGTTTTTTCATAAGCCATTCGTCATCATCCACAGAATTTGCAAAGAATTGAACTTGGTCACCACCTACCAATCTCAGGCGAGCTGGGTAAGCCATGGAATACTGAATGTTGGCTTCTCTCATTTGAGATTTCACTGACGCAAATGTAGCCCGTTTCCTTTGCAATTCTGAAAATGGGAAAATCAAAGCATTTTCATACCGGTTCTCCCCACTTTCTTGGCAAGTTGTAGGATAAGATCCCAGTCCTTCCAGTTGAGCATTCAGGCCAGTAATGGTCTTGGCGCAGCTCTGGGAGGAGGCTTTCTGGTTGGGACAAAATGTGCTCTTTCCGCCACAAAGGCTGAAGAGAAGTTTGCATCAGGGAATATTCCATTAAATCCGGAACCCTCCGCTCTTTCCGGTAATCCAATTATTGGAAAAAATTGGTATTCCAATTATTCTGATGTTGTTACGACGAAGCCTATTCTGCAGATCGTCGTAAGTCTGGTGCCATACGTTTAAATTTTTCTCCAGATTTTCCAGCCGGTGCGGTATTGGATTAAAAATGTCTTCTAAAGTGGAGATGCGCGTTTCGGCTTCTTTGACCCAATCTCTCACTTTTTGGAGGTCATGCCCTACAGGCCCAAATCCACTTTACCTTTATCTATTTTTCCTGTGAGAGAGGGTTTGCAAACATCAGTAGTGGAGAGTAGCTTCTCTGAGACTTAATGCAAGGTAGGTTCTGGTTCCTGTGAGGCGTCCATCATATCATCAGAGACCGCTGTAGGAGAGGCGACAAAGCTTTTCTTTTTTGAGCTACTGTCTCTGGCAAACTCTTTTAGTTTAGTGGTGGCTGATGTCTGTGAGTTGGGCTCATTGCTTCCTTTTTGGCAGCGCCCTGCCTGTGAGACTGAGAAATAGGCGTTTTTGGCGGTATATTAGCAGAATTTTGACTCATGGAAACTATGACATTCACTAAGTGGAGCTCATGATGCATTTAAGGCATCACTTGGAAAAGTGCTTGACAACTTGGGCACACTATATACAGTACAGACCAAAAGTTTGGACACACCTTCTCATTTAAAGATTTTTCTGTATTTTCATGACTATGAAAATTGTACATTAACACATGTGGAATTATATACTTAACAAAAAAGTGTGAAACAGCTGAAAATATGTCTTATATTCTAGGTTCTTCAAAGTAGCCACCTTTTGCTTTGATGACTGCTTTGCACACTCTTGGCATTCTCTTGATGAGCTTCAAGAGGTAGTCACCGGAAATGGTCTTCCAACAATCTTGAAGGAGTTCCCAGAGATGCTTAGCACTTGTTGGCCCTTTTGCCTTCACTCTGCGGTCCAGCTCAGCCCAAACCATCTCGATTGGGTTCAGATCTGGTGACTGTGGAGGCCAGGTCATCCCATCACTCTCCTTCTTGGTCAAATAGCCCTTACACAGCCTGGAGGTGTGTTTGGGGTCATTGTCCTGTTGAAAAATAAATGATGATCCAACTAAACGCAAACCGGATGGAATAGCATGCAGCTGCAAGATGCTGTGGTAGCCATGTTGGTTCAGTATGCCTTCAATTTTGAATAAATCCCCAACAGTGTCACCAGAAAAGCACCCCCACACCATCACACCTCCTCCTCCATGCTTCACAGTGGGAACCAGGCATGCAGAGTCCATCCGTTCACCTTTTCTGCGTCGCACAAAGACACGGTGGTTGGAACCAAAGATCCTTCATCACAAATCTCATGTGCCACTTTCCTAAAGTTTTCAGCATCTTCCAACAATCCACAATCAACTAATTTTCCTCTATTGTGGCGAATTCCTTCGTCCCACAACACAGGCTGCACATCCTCCCCTCCACAGGAAAATGTAACACCTTAAACACTTTTGGCGCGTGCTTTTCCCTTCTCGACTGATCATGATATTCGTCACATTCTCCCTCTCCTGTGGGGGAGACAAATTCTTTCTGCTCCACGAAAACATTGATTATTCACTACAACTGACAAAAAGATCCTTAATTTGTGCACAGCGAAGTCTGGCCAGAGCTCTCAGCTGTTCCACTATTAACAACTCACCCCTCCCATCGGGGGAATTAATTCTTTCACAGCACAATGAAAGGAGGAGCGCCTTTTGCATCAGCTTTGCAGCTATGCAACTTAGCAGCGCTCCGGACACTCGATATACGTATATCTACTTGCGTGTCCTACCCAATCTTCGATCACCTGCCGCAACTGAAACTAACAATGTTCAGTCTCCTAAGGATTTTTGTCAGAAGCTGAGAAAGATTCACACAATATTCACTTGTCAATCCGAGGTGATACTGCTTTGAAGTTAAATAATATCAGACCCCTAATGCGACTACACCCCTTATAGTCTCACCTTTGACTATATCCAACCAGGAGGTCCTGAGATACTGCAAACAACCACACACCACGTGGAAATCACGCCAAACGGTCAGTGTCACTAGTAAAGAACTTGTGCACTTACTGTGGCTTTTTGTGGGGGATGATCAGTCCCAATTCCAGTGGGGGAGGCTGAAGGCAGGTCTCTCTTTGTGGACGCCCAGAGGTGGAGGGGCGTCCCTGGTTAGGGATCCGAGTCACGGCACCAACTGTTAAGGGAGGGCAATAACCCTTCACGGTTGACCAAGTGAGTGTCAAATTATTAAATTATTATGTTGATTGCAATCCACAGAAAACCAAATGGAAACAATGTTCTGTATTGGGAGGATTCAAAGAATCTCTGATCCCGTTTATTTTGCTTAGCATTTTATATTGTTTTGAGTATATCAAATAGCCAATCAACTCTACAGCCATACTACAATACTATAGGCTAACTGATGTTAGTATAATTATTACGGAAAACACATATATGGTCATATTATCATTGTTAGTTTGAAGCACTATGGAAATTTTACAAGGTCAAACCTGGCCTAAACAAGTTAGATAAGAGTGTCTGACAAAATGTTATCTTGAGAAAAGGTTAGTGTGAGATAAGTTCTATGGGAAGAGAAAGAAAGAATGTATGTTATGCAAGGAGTGATAATAACATGATTTTAAAGTGAGTAGACAAAATGGAGTTGCTCTAGCATGAGTATCAATATGTCCTTTACACTATTAATATCAGAAATCACCTTGTTAGGGCAGATTTGGGTTCTAAAAAAGTCAGCACTATACAACGCACTCTCGCATAACCACGCAGGAGTACTTTCCCCTGCCTTGGTTGTCTACAATGCTCCAATATCACTCATCCCAGGTCAGGAAAACGTTATTCTATTAAGTGACATTTCACTTGCGAGTCGTCCTTTGTTGTCTACCTCAGGGTTCCCCAACTCCAGTCCTCAAGGCCCACCAACATGTGTTCAGGATTTCCTTACTATTGCACAGGTGATGGAATTATTGCCTGTGCATGTGATGCAATTATCACCTGAGCAATACTAAGGAAATCCTGAAAACATGACCTGTTGGTCTTGAGGACTAGAGTTGGGGAACCCTGGTCTACTTCATCAAGTGCCCGTGCAGTCTCGGATATGTCAGGAGACCACCCATCTGGGCATTACTGCCCTTACTACTGTATGGGGCCCGGTGAACAGAAGGAAAAAGAGGGGTCAAACCGGCCTGTACCCACGGGCATCATGCCTCCGGCCAGCCCGGGTTCCCCCTCTCTTTGCCTCTATTCACCGGGCCTCAGGAAGTCAGGGGCAACAGTTGAGACCTTAATGCACCCGGCGGCCAGAAATGAGCGCTACACCTTTAAACTGCGGCCGGGTGCATCATGGTCCTGATGCCGGTCATGTGACACGCTGCGCGCTCACTTTCATTTTGGAGAAGAGCAGCAGCGTGCCACATGTGCATTGGGACCCGGGACAGGCAGGCAGACTTTGGCGGCAGCAGGTAGGCAGAGTATGTGTGTCAGTCAGTGAGGAGGCCACGGCGGCAGCAGCGGGCAGTATGAGGACTGGGGGAGGCTGCCGGGGGGGGGTTCTGGCCCTGCGAGGGGGCTTATTCTGGCGGCCCTGCGATTGGGCTGATTCTGGCGGCCCTGCGAGGGGGCTGATTCTAGCAGCCCTGTGAGGGTGCTGATTCTGGTGGCCCTGCGAGGGGCCTGATTCTGCTGGCTCTGCGAGGGGGCTGATTCTGGCGGCCCTGTGAGGGGGCTGATTCTGGCGGCCCTGCGAGGGGGCTGATGGTGGCGGCTCTGCGAGGGGGCTGATTCTGCTGGCTCTGCGAGGGGGCTGATTCTGGCGGCCCTGCGAGGGGGCTGATTCTGGCGGCCCTGCGAGGGGGCTGATTTTGGCAGCCGAGTTGAGGTGGAGCCTTAAGGGGACCCAAAATTTTACCAGTATGGGACCCCGAAATTCCTAGTGGCAGCCCTGCCACCCAGCATATCTGGGACCGCATATCACAGCACAAGTCGACCATGCGGTGTGGACGAACTCTGTTACCCATTCCAGCCCACTTCATCTCCATAGGCCACACGATTGCACAACTGAAATATCAGATTATCGAACATGTTCCTCTAGCAAGGAGAGAGGGCGATCGAATAAAAAAACTTAAAAGATTGTGAATCCTATTGGATTCATGTTCTACAAACCTTGTCTCCCTTTGGCGTGAACAAAGAATACGAGGTCCACTATTAATTATATTGTCTATTTGGCGGTATAACCTGAGTCCGGCTCTCTAATATGGCATTTGTCAGTATGTCTTGCATATTGTATCTTTCCATAAAATGGTATATGTATGGTGCCATATTACATAAATCTTTCTCTCCTCTCTTTTTCCAGATTTCCTAATAGACATCAACAGGTATAGATCCGTACATTTATCTTCCTCCATTTTTCCATTCCATCCCTCATTCCTTTTCTTTCTCCCTTTCTTTTATCTCTTATTTCACCTTTATTTCCATTTATACCTCTCCCCCTTTCTTTTCTTCTCGGTTAACCTCTTCTATATTTCACTTTTTTTTCTCTCCTTTTCAATTTCTATTTTTCCCTCATTTTATTTTATTCTATTTCATTATATTTGTTCTTTTATATATTCTCTTAATCTTTTTATTTCACTTTATTTTTTCTTTCTTTCATTTTGCCCGTCTTTGGACCCTTATTCTTCTCCACTTTGTTTATTCCTTTGTCCTCCCCTACGTACTGTTTTTTCAGTTCATCTTTCCTTTTTCCTTGTTTTGCATATTGCGCCTCCCATTCTCTTTTCAGTCATTGTTTAGCTGGTTCCCACGCAAGTGCACTGCACTTCCCAAATGGTCTGTTTTTCATCCCATTCTGTGCATACTCGCGTTACCTTCGGCCTTTACGCTAAGAATTGGCTCGCGGATGCGCACTTCTTCACTCAGACACCGGCACTCGCGTCACAGGAAGCAGCCCAAGACCAGCCTCCCCTGGGCATATAACACGCCGTTCGGACACCGCACAATGTCACGGTGCTCCGGGCACCGCATTCCTGTATTCGTGGACCATTTACCCTTCAGGTAACTTCGTCTTCTGTGTGTTCTGTCTCATCATATATTATTGACAATATGCCTCTTGAAACCCCTTTTTTTTAGTTTCTTTCTCCATATGCAAATTGCCCCTTCAGAGACAAAGAGGACTTGAACTCTATAGCGCCATGTATTGGAAGCAGCAATCCTACAAGTCACAATCAACGATTTAACGAGTCGTGCAATATGACTTAGGATAAAAGCCAAATCAGAATCTCAATTTGCAGACAAGGTGTTTCGGGCTGTTAGCCCTCGTCAGTTGAAAGTATGAGAACTGAGAAAAAGAAGACTCTGAAGGGGCAATGTGCATATTAAATTTCCCAGAGGAGCATTGCACGGCGAATAAGCCTACTTACCTTGACATGCCAGAGCCGGTATGTCATTCTCCACAAGGAGAAACGTTACCCCTTAGATCTTTCTCAATATGTCATTTTCTCTCTTTCCATTACTTTGTTCTCCCCTTACCTTCAAATACCGACCCTGTTCTTACATCATACCAACGATCTAACAGCTTTGTGCATCCATCTGGAAACCTACCGTATATGGATCCTTCTGTTACCCAGGCTTTTACCTTGTACCATAACATACACCTCGTACCTGTATATAATTCAATATATCATGTTTCCCCTTGGGAATGTAGACTCCGCCCAGGATCCACCCCAGCTCCGTCTCCACCCCTAAAGACCGTGCTGTGTGCCCAGAAATAACAAACCTCTGTATAGCAACTCCGATCTAGTGATCTCTGTAATGAGGTGGCTAGAATGGAGTTGCTACAGTGAGGACGTCCTTATAGACAGTACTGTGTGCCAAGAAATCTTGAACCTCTGTACAGCAACTCCGATCTAGTCATCTCTGTAGTGAGGCGGCTAGAACGGAGTTGCTGTACAGAGGACGTCCTTATAGACAGTACTGTGTGCACAGAAATGATTTACCTCAGTGCAGCAACTCCGATCTAAGTAAAAAAAAAGGCTGCGTGGCACTCTCTTAGGGGGTGCTCAAATAGGATACCACTCCAGAGATAATAAAATAGAGTTGGCACTTCAAGATTTCATGCAGAAAAAATCAATTTATTGTTAAAACAATCCAGTTTGTTGCCAATATATGTCAACGTTTCGGCCTATTTATTGTCATCAAAGCAAAAGGTAGCTACTTTGAAGAACCTAGAATATAAGATATATTTTCAGTTGTTTCACACTTTTTTGTTAAGTATACAATTCCACAAGTGTTAATTCATAGTTTTGATGCCTTCAGTGTGAATGTACAATTTTCATAGTCATGAAAATACAGAAAAATCTTTAAATGAAAAGTTGTGTCCAAACTTTTGGTCTGTACTGTATATATATCAATACATTGAAACAACGTAAAAAAAGGTACAATATAGTCATATGGCAATATATACAAACACATGAAAAAACTAGTTAGTACATCATACCTCAGGAAATGCATATATAGTATTCATAAAGAATACTATATATACTTTTTACAGAGTAAAAAGAGATGATGAATCTATACACTAAAGTAGCATATCCTATCCAGAGGCATATAGAGAAAAGGGGATATACAGCAGCAAGAAAATAATAAAGAAAACACCATTACCAGAATGTTGGGGCTGAGTAAGTATGGCTGGAGAAAAAGCTGTAATAGAATGAAAAGCTAGATCAAGAAATTTCCCATCATTTAACTGTGGAAGAAAGACAGGAACCACAATATATGCTTACCCAGGGAGTACTAGCAAAATGAATGCATCAGCAAATCTTGTATAGCGCTGTGAGGAAAAGCACCAAAGTGCTATGAGAAAGGCGCTAATGTCTGTGTGAGCTCCTGGGTTTTTATATGATCAGTATAATGAGACAAGGACCTGCCAATAGGCCACTTCCGGTTGCATTAGTTGCAGTGTAATCTGAGCAAAAAGACCTGTGTGACCCGCCTCTGGTCATGTGATCAGGTCACATGACCGCGAACCCGGAAGTAACGTGCGTAAATATGCCTGTCGCCACCCGGTGCCATGATATTGGATCTGCAATGACCCAGATCCAAATAGAAAGGGGAAAAATAGGTAAAAGCAGCTAAAATGAGTGGGGAATATGTGTAATGAAGCTGTTACGTTCGCGCCCGGACTGACTGGCGTGAGCGTGATTAGTGATCCTACTGTACCATGAACCGAGGAGTGCCTGGAGGGGCGTAACTAAGTATCAACCCGATCCGACCAAGGTCGCACGGCGGCTCAGTTGACTCCGTGAACCAAGGAGGAACCGAGCAGATGGACCAGGAGCTACTCCAGGTCAGACCCCGGTTACAGCTGTTGACCCACGCTGGGGAATGCAGGAACAGGCAGGTTAGACTGGCATACAGAAAGGTGGGTATTGACAGGCACGGCTGGTATGCAGACAGGTGGATACTGGTAAGCACGGCTGGTATGCAGACAGGTGGGCACTGGCAAGCACGGCTGGAGTGCAGACAGGGAGATACTGGCAAGCACGGCTGGAGTGCAGACAGGGAGGTACTAGCAGGTTGGAGCGCAGGCTGGATAAGGTCCAGTACAGACTGGGAGACAGGAACAGAGACGCAGATGCGGTAGACAAGCAGAGTAAAGCGAAACCGCCGGAGCGGAGGACAAGGCAGAGCAGAGCGGAACCGCCGGAGCGGTGGACAAGGCAGAGCAGAGAGGAACCGCCGGTGCGGTGAGCAAGTAGAGCAGAGCGAAACCGCAGGTGCGGTGGACAAGGCAGAGCAGAGCGGAACCGCTGGAGCGGTGGGGCAAGGCAAAGCAGAGAGAAACTGCCGGAGCGGTGGACAAGGCAGAGCAGAGAGGAACAACCAGAGCGGTGGACAAGGCAGAGCAGAGCAGGGCTGAAGGAGCAGGCAGAGAGGACAGGGCTCTGTTCACATGGCACAGACTAGAAAATACAGGAAGATGGCTAGAACACAGGAGGTAGATACGGAGGAAGGGAAAAGGGACAAGCAGAACCAGATACACACAAGGTACTTACAATGAAGTAGCGAGTGGACACAAAACTCACAAACAGAAGTACAGAGACAACGAGTTGGAGTTAGGTGCAGGTTCAGACACTGCAGGAAAAGGGAAGGTAAGGACATAGAGACAAACAGGTAACAGGCTAGGAGACAGTTCAGACAGGAACTGATACTGCAACGAGATACAAGAACGAGCCTGGGTATACAGCCCCCAGAGTGGCGGAAACAGACTAGACATCAGAGATAACAGGCCTGGGTATACAGCCCCCAGAGTGGCGGAAACAGACTAGAAGTCAGAGATAACAGGCCTGGGTATACAGCCCCCAGAGTGGCGGAAACAGACTAGAAGTCAGAGATAACAGGCCTGGGTATACAGCCCCCAGAGTGGCGGAAACAGACTAGAAGTCAGAGATAACAGGTATGGGTATACAGCCCCCAGAGTGGCGGAAACAGACTAGAAGTCAGAGATAACAGGGCTGGGTATGCAGCCCCCAGAGTGGCGGAAACAGACTAGAAGTCAGAGATAACAGGCCTGGGTATGCAGCCCCCAGGGTGGCAGAAACAGACTAGAAGTCAGAGATAACAGGCCTGGGTATGCAGCCCCCAGGGTGGCAGAAACAGACTAGATACAGGACAAGACCTGGCAACTCAGAGGCAAAGAGCACACTGATAGTTAGTGTTGCTCAGGCACCTCCTTCTGGGTGGAGGGGGTTTAAATATCCTGTGACTCACAGCAATAGGCTGGGGAAACATTAGGAGCACGCCCACAGCAGCTATAAGAATCAGGAAGTAACCGGGCCGCCGCCCTAAGCAGTCAGACAAGAGACATGCACACAGCATGAACTGGAGCAAGGTTTGCTGGCTGGATTGATGGGTAAGATTGCGGTCTTGCATAGTGGGAGGTGGTGCACTATGCAAGCACGCCGCCAGGGATGTTACAGTACCCCCCCCTTTACGCCCCCTCTTCTTCAAGC
Organism: Phyllobates terribilis; assembly: GCF_046119375.1. Classification (NCBI taxonomy): domain Eukaryota; kingdom Metazoa; phylum Chordata; class Amphibia; order Anura; family Dendrobatidae; genus Phyllobates; species Phyllobates terribilis. Next base: position 70,217,248 of record NW_027362761.1, on the reverse strand, counting down.
CTGCAAGGGTCTTCTGCAGAGAATTTGGAGGCCAATCCTTCTCTTCAAGAGGATTACCTCTTCTGTCCACTAGAGGAAACGAAACTGGTCTCATCATCTTGGTGACTAGGATGCTTCCTCCTATCAAGCCATCCTCAGCAACAGATGAAGTGGGTGAAGTACCAGGAACAGCACACAGAAAAGTCTCTCTCCATTTGTTATCAGGTAGCACCCTGGTGGATTCAGGAGACAACTGGATGTCCTCCGCCTGGTTGGAGGGGTGCAGAGACTCGGGGGTAACCACCGCCTTGACGTACACTTTGCCAAGCTTACTGGATGAAGTGGGCGGCGTACCAGGTACCGGGTGTAGGAAAGTCTCTCTTCATTTATCAGGTAGCACCCCGGGGAATTCAGGAGATAACTGGAGGTCCTCCACCTGGTTGGAGGGGTGCAGAGACTCGGGGGTAATCACTGCTTCGAAGTACACTTTGCCAGGCTTACTGGATGAAGTGGGCGAAGTACCAGGTACAGGGTGTTGGAAAGTGTCTCTTCATTTGTTATCAGGTAGAACCCCGGAGGATTCAGGAGACAACTGAAGGTCCTCCGCCTGGTTGGAGGAGTGCAGAGACTCGGGGGTAATCACTGCTTCGAAGTACACTTTGCCAAGCTTACTGGATGAAGTGGGCGAAGTACCAGGTACAGGGTGTAGGAAAGTCTCTCTCCCTTTGTTATCAGGTAGCTCCCCGGAGGACTCAGGAGACAACTGGAGGTCCTCCGCCTGGTTGGAGGGGTGCAGAGACTCGGGGGTAAACACCGCCTTGATGGACGTAAGACCAGATTTATTAGAGACGGAGGGTCCTTGCTTTAGGACCATCTTCAGACTGGTTTCAGAGATGACATGTCTGTAAGGCGGGACGGTACCTGAAGCCAGATCATTGGTACAATCATCGAGACTGTGTGGAGACATCGCCTCCACTTCTCTTCCTTTGGAGACTTCAGCGCACAGCGAGTCAGCGACTAGCAGATCTGGTGAAGAAGAAGAAGAAACTGCTGACTGCACTGAAGATATGGGGACTGGACACCCTTTGCACCTTAGCAGTCCCCCAGGATACACAATGCAGGATCTCCAGACCTGAGCGGGCACTAGATCTCTCGGCTCTGGACGACCTGTGGGTAAGCCAGTCAGCACCAGGAATGTGAACTTCTTCATGTGCAATGCTCCAATCTGGAGCTTAATTTGTACAGACACATTTTGACTGTTTCTGAGTAGGGCTCGTCCTTCTGCTGACAATGCCCAAACCGGCTTCTGGAGTTGTCGGACGGGAATCAGACACCGACTCTTCAAGGCTTTAAGCCCGAAACTTCCGGTTAATCTGAGGCCTTCACTTGTCACGGAGACAGTCATGGTCATCTGTGGAGAGGAAACACTAACGCCAAGGGCAGCCTCTCCTACAGGCCTAATGTCTTGGGATTCTCCAACCTTCGCTGGGCAAAGACCGTCAGGGGGTCCCAAACAACCGCAGCGGGACCGAAATCCGATTTTGTGACTGAATTTTGGCCTCTGCTTTGCCTGACGAACATAGTCATCCTTCATGGATTCTGTGCGGAAAGCTGCCTCTACAGTTTGGGGAACAGGAGGTCTTTGGGAGGACAGAACCTGGCGTGACGGTATACCTCTACGCCTTGCACGTCTGGACTGCCTCTTGAGGTTGGGAAGAGAAGTATTCTGTAGAGCATAGTCATCCTGTGTGGATTCTGGGTGGGCAGCAGTCTCTTCGGGCTGGAGAACTGGTAGGCTACCTACACACATTACCCATCGGGGCTGCTCCGGGATATTGGGAAGGGAAGCTTTAGCAGAGGCTTCAGGATTAGGGTCATCGAAGACCATTAGAAAGGCCACCAGGAAGGCCTGCAGGTCAAAGACGATAGGATCCCATGCTTCCTATAGAGGGGTGATCCATTTCAAGGCATTACCCGCTAGGTAGGACCTCATGAATGCTACTTTAACCCGATCAGTAGGAAAATAGTGAGCAAAGAACTTGAAATGCAGCATGCATTGCTCCACAAATGCACGGCTTTGTTTTGGATCCCCATAGTACCGTGGTAGATCCGCAGGAACGAGTGCTGATAGGTCCATTTGGGCTGGTGCGTAAATCGCCTGGGCCACAGCTTAAGAAAATTTTTTTTCTTGGTGCACATATTTGCCAGACAAGGATTCAAAAAGTCTCTGAGAGCGAAGGGCCGTGGGGCTCAACGGGAACCATGGCCTGAGCAAACTGTTTTGCTCGTGCCCGGACTGACTGGCGTGAGCGTGATCCCACTGTACCATGAACTGAGGAGTGCCTGGAGGGGCATAACTAAGTATCAACCCGATCCGCACGGTGGCTCAGTCGACTCCATGAACCAAGGAGGAATCGAGCAGAGGGACCAGGTGCTACTCCAGGTCAGACCCCGGTCACAGCTGTTGAGCCACACCGGGGAATGCAGGAACAGGCAGGTTAGACTGGCATACAGACAGGTGGGTATTGGCAGGCACGGCTGGTATGCAGACAGGTGGATACTGGTAAGCACGGCTGGTATGCAGACAGGTGGGTACTGGCAAGCACAGCTGGCATGCAGACAGGTGGGCACTGGCAAGCACGGCTGGAGTGCAGACAGGGAGATACTGGCAAGCACGGCTGAAGTGCAGACAGGGAGGTACTAGCAGGTTGGAGCGCAGGCTGGATAAGGTCCAGTACAGACTGGGAGACAGGAACAGAGCCGCAGATGCGGTAGACAAGCAGAGTAAAGCGAAACCGCCGGAGCGGAGGACAAGGCAGAGCAGAGCGGAACCGCCGGAGCGGTGGACAAGGCAGAGCAGAGAGGAACCGCCGGTGCGGTGAGCAAGTAGAGCAGAGCGAAACCGCAGTTGCGGTGGACAAGGTAGAGCAGAGCGGAACCGCCGGAGCGGTGGACAAGGCAGAGCAGAGAGGAACCACCGGAGCAGTGGACAAGGCAGAGCAGAGCGAAACCGCAGGTGCGGTGAGCAGGCGGGGCAGAGCGAAACCGCAGGTGCGGTGGACAAGGCAGAGCAGAGAGGAACCGCCGGAGCGGTGGGGCAAGGAAGAGCAGAGAGAAGCCGCTGGAGCGGTGGACAAGGCAGAGCAGAGAGGAACCACCGGAGCGGTGAACAAGGCAGAGCAGAGCAGAGCTGAAGGAGCAGGCAGAGAGGACAGGGCTCTGTTCACATGGAACAGACTAGAAAATACAGGAAGATGGCTAGAACACAGGAGGTAGATACGGAGGAAGGGAAAAGGGACAAGCAGAACCAGATACACACAAGGTACTTACAATGAAGTAGCGAGTGGACACGAAACTCACAAACAGAAGTACAGAGACAACGAGTTGGAGTTAGGTGCAAGTTCAGACACTGCAGGAAAAGGGAAGGTATGGACATAGAGACAAACAGGTAACAGGCTAGGAGACAGTTCAGACAGGAACTGATACTGCAATGAGATACAAGAACGAGCCTGGGTATACAGCCCCCAGAGTGGCGGAAACAGACTAGAAGTCAGAGATAACAGGCCTGGGTATACAGCCCCCAGAGTGGCGGAAACAGACTAGAAGTCAGAGATAACAGGCCTGGGTGTACAGCCCCCAGAGTGGCAGAAACAGACTAGAAGTCAGAGATAACAGGCCTGGGTATACAGCCCCCAGAGTGGCGGAAACAGACTAGAAGTCAGAGATAACAGGCCTGGGTATGCAGCCCCCAGAGTGGCGGAAACAGACTAGAAGTCAGAGATAACAGGCCTGGATATGCAGCCCCCAGGGTGTCAGAAACAGACTAGAAGTCAGAGATAAAAGGCCTGGGTATGCAGCCCCCAGGGTGGCAGAAACAGACAAGATACAGGACAAGACCTGGCAACTCAGAAGCAAGGAGCACACTGATAGTTTGTGTTGCTCAGGCACCTCCTTCTGGGTGGAGGGGGTTTAAATATCCAGTGACTCACAGCAATAGGCTGGGGACGCATTAGGAGCGCGCCCACAGCAGCTATAAGAATCAGGAAGTGACCGGGCCGCCGCCCTAAGCAGTCAGACAAGAGACATGCACACAGCATGAACTGGAGCAAGGTTTGCAGGCTGGACTGATGGGTAAGATTGCGGTCTTGCATAGTGGGAGGTGGTGCACCACTATGCAAGCACGCCGCCAGGGATGTTACAGAAGCCACAGCTATTAATAAAACGTGGACCTCCTACTATCAATGATATTAGTCATATGATAATCTAATGACATAAGAAATATGGTAACACTGGTTTAAGGATAAACTAGACCAAGGGAAAATGGGAGAAAAAATAAAAGGAAAAATAACATATTGGAGAAATATATTTTTCCCCTTTCTATTTGGATCTGGGTCATGGCAGATCCAATAACATAGCGCCGGGTGGCAACAGGCATATTTGCGCACGGTACTTCCGGGTTCGCGATCATGTGACCTGATCACATGACCAGAGGCGGGTCACACAGGTCCTTTTGCTCAGATTACACTGCAACTAACGTGACCGGAAGTGGCCTATTGGCAGGTCCTTGTCTCATTATACTGATGATATAAAAACCCAGGGACTCACACAGACATTAACGCCTTTCTCATAGCATTTTGATGCTTTTCCTCACAGCACCATACAGGATTTGCTGATGCATGCATTTTGCTAGTACTCCATGGGTTAGCTTATATTTTTGTACCTGTCTTTGTTCCTGTGCAGCAACTCCGATCTAGTCCTCTGTGTAGTGAGGCGGCTAGAATGAAGTTGCTGAACAGATATAGCTCTTAACCATCCCGGTTTCCACGGACCTGTCCCTCTTTGAGGGCTCAGTTCCGCATCCCGTCGTGGCTCAGATGGTCTCCCGGCTTTGAAGGGTGGTGGGCCGGGTTGTGGTGGTGGAGCAGTGGCAGCTACCTTGTGTGCCCGCTGCTAAAGAAAGTGAATATTCACTCCTCTCCATGTCCATGGGAGTGGAGAAGAGTGAATATTCATTCTCCTTAATAAGCGCACACTGTAAATCGCAGCCGCCCGTTTCCTGCTGTGGCTCCACGATCCTGTGTGCCTGCTATTAGAGAGAATGAATATTCACTCTTCTCCACTCCCATAGGTCTGGAGAAGAGTGAATATTCATTGTCCTTAGTAGCGGGCACAGAGGATCGCGGAGCCGCAGCAGGAGCGCGGCTGCTGCTGTGTGTGCTATTAAGGAGAATGACTATTCACTCCTCTCCACGCTCATAGTCCCGGCGTGGAGAGGAGTGAATATCCTCTCCAAGCCATACAGGATTTGCTGATGCATGCATTTTGCTAGCACTCCCTGGGTAAGCTTATATTTTTGTACCTGTCTTTGTTCCGCAGTTAAATGATGTGCAATATCTTGATCTAGCTCTTCATTCTATTGCAGCTTTTTCTTCAGCCATACTTAGGCTGTGTGCCCACTATGCGTTTTTTAAGCGTTTCCGCAGCGGCAATTCCGCCGCAGAAACGCTTAAAAAACGCTTGGTAGAAGGTCTGCAATGTTCCCCAATGATAATCCGCATGTGCTGTGCACATGCTGCGGAAGTTTCCGCTGTGGATTATCATTGCGGAAAAATCCGCAGCACTACCAATTATTTTGCGTAATCGCGGTGTTTTGGCTGCCATTGACTTGCATTGAATCGCTTACTATCCGCATGACTACATGTGCACATGCGGATATTAAGCGATTCAATGTGCGGATGGTACAAGGGTCTCGAGAAGAGGAGACTCTCCTCCAGACCCAGGTACCATAGTACCTGTAAAAAAAAAAAGAATTTAAAATAAAAAAATACATTATACTCACCTTCAAATGTCCCCCGGTCTCCTTAGTGATGCGTCCTGGCTTCCCGGCGGCTCGCGATGGTCTAAAAGGACCTTCCGTGACGTCATTTAGTCATGTGATGGATCATGCGACCTGTCACATGACTAAATGACGTCATGGAAGGTCCTTTTACACCAACACAAAACATCGGGGAGACCGGACGCATCGGATAAGGAGACCGGGGGCCATCGGAAGGTGAGAATATTTTTATTTTTTTTTTTACCATTTTTATTCTCTTTTTTAACTATCTTGGTCACACTATATAAAATCCAAATTGCATGGATTTATATAGTGTGACCAAGTTGTCAAGCACTTTTTAAATGATGCTAAAATCGCTTGGAAAGCACTTGACAACCCGCATGCAAAATTGCATGTGCAAAAAGCGTGACAAACTCTTGTCCCTGTCTGAAAAAACGCATGTAAAATCCACATGCGTTTTTTCTGCCAGGGAGATGCAGAAACGCTCAGGAAAAATCCACAGCATTTCTGCATCGTGGGCACATAGCCTTACTCAGCCACAACATTCTGGTAATGGTGTTTTTTTTATTTATTATTTTCTTGCTGCTGTATATCCCCTTTTCTCTAAATGCCTCTGGATAGGATATGCTACTTTAGTGTATAGCTTCATTATCTCTTTATACTCTCAGTATGAATATATGCATTTCCTGAGATATGATGTACTAACTAGTTTTTTTTTATATGTGTTTGTATATATTGCCATATGACTATATTGTACGCTTTTTGTACTTTGTTTCAATGTATTGATATATACAGTGGGTACGGAAAGTATTCAGATCCCGTTAAATTTTTCACTCTTTGTTTCATTGCAGCCATTTGGTAAATTCTAAAAAGTTAATTTTTTTTCTCTTTAAAGTACACTCTGCACCCCATCTTGACTGAAAAAAAACCAGAAATGTAGAACTTTTTGCAAATCTATTGAAAAAGAAAAACTGAAATATCAGATGGTCATAAGTATTCAGACCCTTTGCTCAGTATTGAGTAGAAGCACCCTTTTGAGCTAGTACAGCCATGAGTCTTCTTGGGAATGAGGCAACAAGTTTTTCACACCTGGATTTGAGGATCCTCTGCCATTCTTCCTTGCAAATCCTCTCCAGTTCCGTCAGCTTGGATGGTGAATGTTGGTGGACAGCCATTTTCAGGTCTCTCTAGAGATGCTCAATTGGGTTTAGGTCAGGGCTCTGGCTGGGCCAGTCACGAATGGTCACAGAGTTGTTCTGAAGGTGCATTGAAACAAAGAGTAAAAAATTTAAAGGGGTCTGAATTTCCGTACCCACTGTATATACAGTATATTATACAGTACAGGCCAAAAGTTTGGACACACCTTCTCATTTAAAGATTTTTCTGTATTTTCATGACTATGAAAATTGTACATTCACACTGAAGGCATCAAAACTATGAATTAACACATGTAGAATTATATACTTAACAAAAAAAGTGTGAAACAACTGAAAATATGTCTAATATTCTAGGTTCTCCAAAGTAGCCACCTTTTGCTTTGATGACTGCTTTGCACACTCTTGGCATTCTCTTGAGCTTCAAGTGGTAGTCAACAGAAAAGGTTTTCACTTCACAGATGTGCCCTGTCAGGTTTAATAAGTGGGATTTCTGGCCTTATAAATGGGGTTGGGACCATCAGTTGTGTTGTGCAGAAGTCAGGTGGATACACAGCTGATAGTCCTACTGAATAAACTTTTAGAATTTGTATTATGGCAAGAAAAAAGCAGCTAAGTAAAGAAAAATGAGTGGCCATCATTACTTTAAGAAATGAAGGTCAGTCAGTGCAAAAAATTGGGAAAACTTTGAATGTGTCCCCAAGTGCATTTGCAAAAACCATCAAGCGCTACAAAGAAACTGGCTCACATGTGGACCACCCCAGGAAAGGAAGACCAAGAGTCACCTCTGCTTCTGAGGATAAGTTTATCCGAGTCACCAGCCTCAGAAATCGCAGGTTAACAGCAGCTCAGATTAGAGACCAGGTCAATGCCACACAGAGTTCTAGCAGCAGACACATCTCTACAACAACTGTTAAGAGGAGACTTTGTGCAGCAGGCCTTCATGGTAAAATAGCTGCTAGGAAACCACTGCTAAGGACAGGCAACAAGCAGAAGAGACTTGTTTGGGCTAAAGAACACAAGGAATGGACATTAGACCAGTTGAAATCTGTGCTTTGGTCTGATGAGTCCAAATTTGAGATCTTTGGTTCCAACCACCGTGTCTTTGTGCGGCGCAGAAAAGGTGAACGGATGGACTCTACATGCCTGGTTCCCACCGTGAAGCATGGAGGAGGTGTGATGGTGTGGGGGTGCTTTGCTGGTGACACTGTTGGGGATTTATTCAAAATTGAAGGCATACTGAACCAGCATGGCTATCACAGCATCTTGCAGTAGCATGCTATTCCATCCGGTTTGCGTTTAGTTGGACCATCATTTATTTTTTAACAGGACAATGACCCCAAACACACCTCCAGGCTGTGTAAGGGCTATTTGACCAAGAAGGAGAGTGATGGGATGCTACGTCAGATGACCTGGCCTCCACAGTCACCAGACCTGAACCCAATTGAGATGGTTTGGGGTGAGCTAGACCGCAGAGTGAAGGCAAAAGGGCCAACAAGGGCTAAGCATCTCTGGGAACTCCTTCAAGATTGTTGGAAGACCATTTCCGGTGACTACCACTTGAAGCTCATCAAGAGAATGCCAAGAGTGTGCAAAGCAGTCATCAAAGCAAAAGGTGGCTACTTTGAAGAACCTAGAATATAAGACATATTTTCAGTTGTTTCACACTTTTTTGTTAAGTATATAATTCCACATGTGTTAATTCATAGTTTTGATGCCTTCAGTGTGCATGTACAATTTTCATAGTCATGAAAATACAGAAAAATCTTTAAATGAGAAGGTGTGTCCAAACTTTTGGGCTGTACTGTACTTTGTTTATAGTTCTGAAGAAGGCCAATAAATAGGCCGAAATGTTAACATATATTGGGAACAAACTGGATTGTTTTGCACAATAAATTTATTTTTTCTGCATGAAATCTTGGATGCCAGGATTGGGGATGAGGGGACCATGCATACCAGGATTGGGTCTGAGGGGGCTATAAATACCAGGATTGGGTCTGAGGGGGCCATGCATTACCAGGATTTGGGATGAGGGGGCCATGCATACCAGGATTTGGGATGAGGCGGCCATGCATACCAGGATTTGGGATGAGGGGGCCATGCATACCAGAATTGGGTCTGAGGGGAACATACATACCAGAACTGGATCTGAGGGGGCCATGCATACCAGGATTGGGTCTGAGGGGGCCATGCAGGGCCGGCGTCAGCACCCGGGCAAGTGCCAGGGCCCTGAGCAGGCAGGGGGGCCCCACTCGCCGTTGGGCAACCCGCCGCGCTATGGGACCCATGAGCGTAGGAGAGCGTTGTCAGCGCCCGCTTTCCCCCGCTTGCTCAGGGCCCCGGCAGCCGGCGAAACAATACTTACCTCTCCTCGTGCCTCCGCAGCAGCTCTGGTCTCTGCCGCGTCCTCTGACTGTGACATCTCAGGTCAGAGGGCGCGGTGACGTCTTTCCACCGCGCTCTCTCCTGAGCCGTCACAGCGCAGAGCGGGAAGACGCTGGCGATGCTGGAGTCCAGAGCTGAGCAGTGGCAGCAGGTGAGAAGTGAGGTGAGTTTTGATTTTTTTTTTAATGTATGGAGGCATGGGGCATTATAAGGGTGGGGGTGTGACATCCTGCATGGGGCATTAAAAGGGGGGGAAGTGACATCCTGCATGGGGCATTATAAGGGAGGGGGGTGACATGCTGCATTGGGGCATTAAAAGGGGGGGTGACATCCTACATGGGACATTAAAAGGGGGGAAGTGACATCCTGCATGGGGCATTATAAGAGAGAAGGGGGTGTGACATCTTGCATGGGGCATTAAAAGGGGGGGAAGTGACATCCTGCATGGGGCATTAAAAGGGGGGGGTGTGACATACTGCATGGGGTATTATAAGGGGGGGTGACATGCTGCATGGGGCATTAAAAGGAGGGGTGAGTGACATCCTGTATGGGGCATTACAAGGGGGATGAGTGACATCCTGCATGGAGCATTATAAGGGGGGTGACATAATGCATGGGGCATTATAAGGGAGGTGACATCCTGCATGGATCATTATTGTAGCATCGGCGTCTCTGCCCCTTGCGAGGCAGAGACGCCGTCCCTCTCACCTCCCCGCTCCTGGCGCGGCGTCCTCTAGCGCTTCTCTCCCCGCTGCTTCCGGCAAGCGCTCCTTCCCCGGCTGTGTGCTTAGGGCGCGCGCGCTCCCCCTCTCTTAAAGGGACCGCGCGCGCCGTTCTAAGGAGTCCCCGGCCAATTGCCGGAGGACCTCCCATATATAAGGCACCTCCTCCAAAATGGAGGTGCCCGAGCAAAGTTGTTTGCACTGTGTCTGATCTGTGCTTCAGCCCTCAGGTCCCGCTGCTAGCCTGACTTCTCGTCCTGCCTGCCAGCCTGTTTTCTGCCCGTTACCTGCCGAGCCTGCCAGCCTGCTCACCTGGAGCGCTCACCTGTTACCTGCCTGTTACCTGCCTTGGCTATCTGTCCGCTCACCTGGGAGCATCCGCCTGCCTTGTCTGTCAGACCGCTCACCTGGGAGCGCCCACCAGTTACCTGCCAGTTACCTGCCTCGTCTGTCTGGCCGCTCACCTGGGAGCACCCGCCTGTTACCTGCTGTGTCCGTCAGCCGCTCATCTGGGAGCACCCGCCTGTTACCTGCCTCGTCTGTCTGCCCGCTCACCTGGGAGCGCCCACCTGTTACCTGCCAGTTACCTGCCTCGTCTGTCTGCCGGCTCACCTGGGAGCGCCCACCAGTTACCTGCCAGTTACCCGCCTCGTCTGTCTGCCCGCTCACCTGGGAGCACCTGCCTGTTTCCTGCCAGCCTGCCTGGAGACCCTGCCGTCACCTAAAGACTGCTACTTGCCCTGCTTTCTCGAACTGTGACCACCTGCCTGCTACCAGAGACTTCCGCCTGCTTGCCGTGTCCATCCGCCATACCGGTCAGTCCCAGCCATCTGACCCGTGGGAGCCACCTGCACTCTTACAAGGTCGTCCCCAGAGTAGCACCTGGTCCCTCAGCCCGGATCCTCCCTGGTCACGGTGTCGTTAGCTGCCGTACGACCAGGGTCGGTTCGGGTGGATACTTAGTCACGCCCCTCTGGGTCCCTCCTTGCACCTCAGCACAGAGGTTCCACCACCCGGACCCGTAACAGTTTGCTCGGGCCATGGAACCCGGTGGCACCCAAGCTCCCTCGTTCTCTGACCTATACCAGGAAGTCTCCCGTCAGAGATCCCAGCAGGAGTCCATCCTGAACCACCTGCGGAATGTCAACTCCCGCCTGGACACACTGACTGCTCCACCAGCAACCACCCCTAGTCGCACGACTCGCACCCAGGCAGCGCCGCTGCCCACCAATACCATGGCATCCTGCCCCGGACCCCGGCTTTCCGCACCTCCTCGTTTCGGAGGCGACCCCGCTCAAGCTCGGGGCTTCATAAATCAGTGCACCCTGCACTTTGAACTCTTGGCTCACCAGTTTATCTCCGACCAGGCCAAAGTGGCATTTATCATGTCCCATCTCACTGGGGAGGCACTGGCATGGCTTAACCCCCTGTGGGAGAGAGGGGACCCCCTAGTGTCCGACCTGTCGTCTTTCCTCACTGCTTTCCGGAGAGTCTTCGATGAACCAGGACGAAAGACCTCATCTGCCTCCTCTCTGCTACGTCTCCGCCAAGGGAGTCTCACCGTGTGCCAATATGCCATACGGTTCCGCACCCTCGCTTCTGAGCTTGCCTGGGATAACGAGGCTCTGGTGTCAGTCTTCTGGGAGGGTCTTTCCGGTCGGATTAAAGATGAGCTCGCCGGTCGGGACATTCCTACCACCCTGGATGACCTGGTGTCGCTGGCTACCCGGATTGACATCCGGTTTCAAGAACGCACCAAAGAGACCACCCGTGAGAGAAGGTTTCCCCGCCTAGCTCCTACTTTCCAGAGACCTGTCTCCTCTTCTGTCACTCCCCGGGCGCACTCACCCGAGCCCATGCAGATCGACCAAGACTCACGCCGAGCCGAGGGGAGCTGTTTCTATTGTGGCAGTAAGGAGCACCTGATCCGTTCCTGCCCGGAGAGGCCGGGAAACTCCAGTGTCTAGGACTGCTCGGAGAGGTCACCCTAGACAAAAGTAAGTCCTCTCCAACCCTGACTTTGTCTGTATCTATCTCCTGGGGAGAGAACCGTCACTTTGAACTCGCCCACCTGGATTCTGGATCCGCTGGAAACCTCATCTCCCAATTCCTGGTTGAGAAATACCGTATTCCCACCAAGTCTCTGGCTGAACCTTTGTCAGTCGCCTCCGTGGATGGAAGACTCCTTCCGGTGACCATCCTGCTCGTCACGGAACCCATAACCCTGCAGGTGGGAATGCTGCACTCTGAGGTAATCTCCTTCCATGTGTTGTCTGGACTCTCCCACTCCCTATTGCTAAGTCTAACTTGGCTCCAGACACATGAACCCGTGTTGAACTGGCATTCCGGTGAAGTACTCCGGTGGGGGCCGCTCTGCCATAAGACCTGCCTGGTTCCGGTTCGTCCGGTTCGTCTTCCGGCTCCTTACTGGCCCTATGCTGACGTCTTCGGTAAAAAGGAAGCAGAGACATTGCCACCTCATAGGCCATATGATTGCCCGATCGACCTGGTACCTGGCGCCACTCCACCCCGTGGGCGTATTTATCCGTTGTCTGCGGCTGAAACCCGTGCCATGTCTGAGTACATAGAGGAGAATCTGGCCAGGGGATTCATCCGGAAGTCTACTTCCCCGGCTGGAGCCGGATTCTTCTTTGTCAAAAAAAAGGATGGCTCGCTACGCCCCTGTATTGGCTATAGAGGACTCAATCAGATCACGGTTAAAAATAAATACCCCCTTCCGCTCATCTCTGAGTTATTTGATCGCCTTAAAGGCGCCAGGATCTTTTCCAAGCTGGATCTACATGGAGCGTATAACCTGGTCCGTATCCGTCAAGGAGACGAGTGGAAAACGGCGTTTAATACCCGGGACGGACACTATGAGTACCGTGTGATGCCCTTCGGCCTCTGCAATGCTCCCGCCGTCTTCCAAGAACTGGTCAACGACATCTTCCGTGACCTTCTTTACTCCTGAGTGGTGGTATACCTGGACGACATCTTGGTCTTCTCTCCGGATCTTCCCACACACCGGAGGGATGTTCGTCAGGTCCTGCTTAGGCTCAGGCAGAACCACCTCTATGCTAAATACGAGAAGTGCCTTTTTGAGCAGACCTCTCTTCCATTCCTGGGCTATGTTATCTCCCAGACAGGCTTGCGAATGGATCCCGAGAAGCTCTCTGCTGTCCTAAAGTGGCCCCGTCCGGAGGGCTTGAAGACGATACAGCGATTCCTGGGCTTCGCTAATTACTATCGTCTCTTCATTCCTCACTTCTCGTCTCGGACTGCGCCCATATCTGCGCTCACCCGTAAGGGAGAAAATCCCAAGGTATGGCCACCCGAAGCTGAGGAGACCTTCCTTTCCCTGAAGCAAGCCTTCTCCTCTGCCCCTGTGCTGCATCGTCCAGACTGCAACAAACAGTTCTACCTGGAGGTTGATGCTTCCTCCTCTGGAGCCGGAGCGGTGCTCACCCAAAAGTCTTCATCCGGGAGAATGGTAACCTGCGGCTTTTTCTCCAAAATCTTCTCCTCCTCTGAGCGCAATTACTCCATAGGAGACCGAGAACTGCTGGCCGTCAAATTGGCGCTGGAAGAGTAGCGCTATCTGCTTGAAGGGGCTCTATACCCGGTGATCATCTACACGGATCACAAAAACCTGGCATTTCTCCAAAATGCCCAGAGACTTAATCCACGTCAAGCCCGGTGGTCTTTGTTTTTGCCCGCTTCGATTTCATCCTTCATTTCCGCCCGGCGGACAAGAATGTCAAAGCTGATGCCTTGTCCCGATCCTTCCTGTCCTCCGACCAAGAGGAGGAGCCTATGCACATTATCGACCCCTCCAAGGTGATGAATGTGGCCCCCTTGGATTTGACTCGTCTTCCACCCGGCAAGACATTCGTGGCGGCTCCTGACAGTGAGAAGGTTCTTTGCTGGGGTCATTCTTCTAAACTAGCTGGCCATGCCGGCCAAAAGAAGACCTTCCTACTCATTTCCCGGCATTACTGGTGGTCTACCCTGCGTAAGGATGTGGTAGACTTCGTCTCTGCCTGTTCATCTAGTGGCCGCAACAAAGTTCCCAGACACTTACCAGCTGGTCATCTCCTGCCGCTTCCCATACCTGTTGCCCCGTGGCAACACATCGCTATGGACTTCATTACCGATCTCCCTGTTTCTGCCGGTTGTACTGTCATTTGGGTGGTCGCGGACCGCTTTTCTAAAATGGCCCACTTCATTCCCCTGTCTGGTCTCCCGTCTGCACCTGAGCTGGCTAAGGACTTTATCCGCCATATCTTCCGTCTCCATGGCCTACCCCTCCACATCGTGTCGGATCGAGGGGTTCAGTTCACCTCACGCTTGTACGTAAACTGCTGGACGTCACCCTGGATTTCTCCTCCGCTTCCCACCCTCAGTCCAATGGTCAAGTGGAGCGGATCAATCAGATCCTTACCAGCTATCTCAGGCACTTTGTTAATGCCCACCATTCTGATTGGGTGGACCTCCTTCCTTGGGCCGAATTCTCTTATAATAACCACGAGAGCGAATCCTCTTCCAAGTCCCCGTTCTTTATTGTCTATGGCCAGCACCCCCGGATTCCGTTTCCCGTCTCCGCCTCTGTGGACAACCCTGCTGCGCAGTCTCTTGTCAGCGAGTTTTCTACCATTTGGGAGAGTACTAGGTCCGCACTTCTTCAGTCCTCCGAGCGAATGAAGAGATATGCTGATAAGAGACGTCTGGATCCGCCTCAATTCCGTCCGGGAGACAAGGTTTGGCTCTCCTCCAAACATGTACGGCTCAAGATACCCTCCTACAAGTTAGGTCCTCGCTTCATCGGCCCTTTCGAAATCCTCAGGCAAATTAATCCAGTGGCCTACAAATTAAAACTCCCGGCCACCTTACGGATTCCCAACTCCTTCCACGTATCTCTCCTCAAACCCGTTGTCTTTAACTCTTTTTCCAACAATCCAGGTACTCCCCCTGCTCTGGTTTCCGCTGAAGACATCTTTGAGGTAGAGAGTATTCTGGCCACCAAGAGGGTAAGAGGAAAGACCTTTTTTCTGGTAGATTGGAAGGGGTTTGGTCCTGAGGAGAGAACTTGGGAACCCAGGGAGAACATCAATGCCCCGCTTCTCCTTGAAAAATTTCTTTCTGGCCTAAAAAAGAGGGGGCATAAAGGGGGGGTACTGTAGCATCGGTGTCTCTGCCCCTTGCTAGGCAGAGACGCCGTCCCTCTCACCTCCCCGCTCCTGGCGCGGCGTCCTCTAGAACTTCTCTCCCCGCTCCTTCCCCGGCTGTGTGCTTAGGGCGCACGCGCGCGCTCCCCCTCTCTTAAAGGGACCGCACGCGCCATCCTAAGGAGCCCCCGGCCAATTGCCGGAGGACCTCCCATATATAAGGCACCTCCTCCAAAATGGAGGTGCCCAAGCAAAGTTGTTTGCACTGTGTCTGATCTGTGCTTCAGCCCTCAGGTCCCGCTGCTAGCCTGACTTCTCGTCCTGCCTGCCAGCCTGTTTTCTGCCCGTTACCTGCCGAGCCTGCCAGCCTGCTCACCTGGAGCGCTCACCTGTTACCTGCCTGTTACCTGCCTCGTCTGTCTGGCCGCTCACCTGGGAGCACCCGCCTGTTACCTGCTGTGTCCGTCAGCCCGCTCACCTGGGAGCACCCGCCTGTTACCTGCCTCGACTGTCTGCCCACTCACCTGGGAGCGCCCACCTGTTACCTGCCAGTTACCTGCCTCGTCTGTCTACCGGCTCACCTGGGAGCGCCCACCAGTTACCTGCCAGTGACCCGCCTCGTCTGTCTGCCCGCTCACCTGGGAGCACCTGCCTGTTTCCTGCCAGCCTGCCTGGAGACCCTGCTGTCACTTGCTGTGACCACCTTCCTGGTAAACCTAAAGACTGCTACTTGCCCTGCTTTCTCGAACTGTGACCACCTGTCTGGTACCAGAGACTTCCGCCTGTTTGCCGTGTCCATCCGCCATACCGGTCAGTCCCAGCCATCTGACCCGTGGGAGCCACCTGCTCTCTTACAAGGTCGTCCCCAGAGTAGCACCTGGTCCCTCAGCCCGGATCCTCCCTGGTCACGGTGTCGTTAGCTGCCGTACGACCAGGGTCGGTTCGGGTGGATACTTAGTCACGTCCCTCTGGGTCCCTCCTTGCACCTCGGCACAGAGGTTCCACCACCCGGACCCGTAACAATTGTATGGGGGGAACAGACTTCATGGTGCATTATCTGGGAGGAACAGCCTGCGTGGGGCATTATGTGGGGGGGACAGCCTGCATGATGCGTTATGTGGGGGGAACAGCCTGCATGGAGCATTATATGGGAGCACAGCCTGTATGGAGCGTTATATGGGGGCCAGTATTCTGTATGGAGCGTTATATGGGGGCCATTATTCTATATGGAGCGTTATATGGGGGCTAGTATCTTGTATGGAGCATTCTATGGGGGCCAGTATTCTGTATGGAGCGATTCCCCGGTTTCTGAGCTATTGTGGAATTTACAATAGATATTGTTCATGTAATGTAAGAAGTGAAATCTTTGGCATTGTACTATATATATATATTTCTCTATTATATGAAAGGAGACACTGGAGTTATAATGGCTAAAACATACATATTTTATTTATTTAATACAAGACATTTTTTCATGTAGATGAACAAATACTGACAACTAACGGAAACACAGTGCAACCAAATCCTCCACAGACACAAAAAGGGGCAAGACCCTAATAGAAATATCAAAAACAAGCTGCAAAAAGTATAGATGTAAATATAAAGTGCAGCACAGGTAGGGCATAAGGATAATTACCATCATATAACAAATGCCAGTGTAAATGTATCTAAAGCATCCATCAGCAATTTACATATAGGTAGGCTAGTTAATCCAATGGTGATCTTACCAGTAGTAACTAACCGTAAGGCTGTGGAAAGGAGAGACGGCACCAGGGGCGCAATGGTGAACCCTGACGCGCGTTTTGCCGCATACAGAGCCGCTTTCTCAAGGGGCAGTATTAAGCAGTGGCGAAAGGACCTTATTTAAGCCCCCGGGGCCGGTCACCTGGGGCCTCACGTGACCGATCACATGATCAAGAGAAGGGGTGTGTGTCTGTCTCCCTTTCCCGAGTGCTCAGAAGCGGAACATGTGCAGCCAACCCAGGTGCCGACCACCCGCCCAGGCCGTCAAGACGCACCGCGTTTTCCCCCCTTGTCCCTATGCCCTGCTGTGGAAATCTTCACGAAACTAGTCTCTGATGACTTTAAGAAATTGTCAACTAAGAGAAGATTTGATAATCTTATAATGATGTGGTCATCAAGGCAGCGGACAAGGGGGAAATATCGTTATTTGGCCCTGCACAAAATATGAGAAAGAAGCACTGCGCCAGTTAATAGACTGTAGCACATATACTAGACTTCATTACAATCCTACAGCCTCCTTCTCCTCCGCACTTCAGGGAATTCTGGCCCGTGCCTGTGAGGATGGGGTTATTGATAAGAAAACGGTTGAAGCACTTACTGTGCGCTTCCCGAAAACAGCAACCATCTATCTCTTGTCCAAAATCCATAAGGACGCCGCCGACCCCCCTAGACGTCCGATCGTATCTGGAATGAATGGGCTATGTGAACCTATTTGCAAGTTCATCGATTTGTATTTGAAACCCATTGTTCAAACATTACCTTCTTTTGTTAAAGACACGTGTGGCACCCCAGGGGGTCTGGTTGCCACAGTGGTAGTAATACCATGTCTGGGAGCAAAACAGGAGTTTCCTGGTCAGGGAACACACTACATGCAACACCTCCTGCTCCAGACCAGAAAAGGGGAGGATCCTGCCCTATATAACTGGATCTGGAGGCGGGGTTAGTCAGTTTAGTGTCAGGAGTCAAGCAGGACACAGGAGTAAGAAGCCAGGGACTGGAGCTGGAGATAGCTCGTCCTGGACAGTGTACACAGAGGACCGGACACCGGAGTCCGAAGCTGTGGGACCCTTCAAGCCCAGCAGCAGATACCACAGGGCAGGGGATTGCAGGTCTCCTGGCTCAACAGAAGCCTGGAGGCTCAGCCACACAAAAGGACCAGTACCGCCACAGAGGAGCGAGGAATACACGGGAGCCGAGTCGCCAGCCATACGGGTGAGTACAGCACGTCACACTCAGGGACGTGGGCTACAACACGACTATAAGCGGGATAGCCAAGGAGTACAGTCAGAACGGCAGGCCGACAACTCCACCTGGCCAGGGGAATTCTAGGATTGCTCCCAGACTGACCAGGCCCTCATCCCTAGCAAGTACTCCCGTTGGGGCCTATATAATTGCCACCAGTAAAGACCCTAGGACTGCACTGCAAAGACTCCGTGTTATTATTACTGATCCAGGCACTATCACCACCATCATCCATACACGCTGCCCTGAAGCTCCACTCTTTCTGTGGGGAGTTACATCACCTTGCTGCACATACCACCAGCTTCAGTGGACTGCTCCACAGCGGCGGTTCCCAAAAACCGCATTCCACAGGTGGAGAAGTCGGACTATATATAACAGAGACACATAGACTACCCTGGTTTGACCGCCCTGGGTCACGGACCGGGTCACCGCCACGGTGACTACAACCCCCAGCATCTCAAGGCCCGGCTCCGGGTAC
The DNA here is from genome assembly GCF_046119375.1 of Phyllobates terribilis. Taxonomy (NCBI): domain Eukaryota; kingdom Metazoa; phylum Chordata; class Amphibia; order Anura; family Dendrobatidae; genus Phyllobates; species Phyllobates terribilis. Next base: position 70,198,544 of record NW_027362761.1, on the reverse strand, counting down.
CCCCACGGCCCAGCGGGCGCGTCAACTTTGGCGTAGTTGGCAGGATTTCGTGCCCGCGACCACCGGATACTGCGCGCCTTCACAGACTGTGTCGCATACCGTGGTGAAGATTTCCCGCCATCTGTCGCCGTTTTCCCGCCATCGTTCGCCATTTTCAAGTCGCCGCACGGGAAGAAGAGGGGCGTGATCGCTGAAAACACGCGAAGTCCAAAGCCCCGCCCCACGCACGGACGCAGCGTCAGGTCCTGGAAGGAGCCACAGCGAACGCTGACGTCAGACGCGTGCGACGCCAGGTCCTCAACATAGACCATTGCCTGCGGAACTGCGGCCTATGGACTGAAAGTGAAAGAAGGTAGGCCACGGTTCACTAGGGAGGAGGAAGACGCCCGATATGGAGGGGACTTCAACCACCGGCGCAGCCGCTGCCGCGGTAATGCCATTCACCATGCCTTATATACCGGGGGCGGCGTGGTTGCCCCAGTACTCAGGAGAGTCGCACACCCTGGGTGACTTCAAGGAGAGACTAAACAGCTTATTTAAAGTATACCCCCTGTCCAAGGAGCAGAAAGTGAGCATCCTCATAGGCCAGTTGATTGGTGCAGCCCAGAGAGAAGTAAAGTCCTGGTCAACCAGGGAAAAAGGGACTGTAAAAGAGATACTGGCCCGCCTAAAGGACACTTTTGACACCCGTACTACGGCAAAGATGAAGATGAAGTTTTATGGGTGCAAACAACGGGCAAAGGACAGTGTACGGGACTATGCTTTAAACCTGCAGGAGGCGCTGAGGGCCATCAAACAGGTAGACCCTGACAGTGATGAAAACAGACTGTTAACTGAACAATTTATTGAGGGTTTACTGTCCAGCGCCCACCGAACCCAGCTGCGCATAATGGCTCTGCAAAACCCTGACTTGGACTTTGCTCAGTTTAAGGACAGGGCCATCCTTGTGCTACGAGCACCAGCACCAGGTGGCGCTACAGCTCACCGCCGCCCAGCTATCACCTACCACCAGGAGGTGGCACCCTTTTCCCTGGAGCCAGTAGGAGCTGATGCACAGACTCTGGACAATGCCCCGTCTACAGACCTGCACCATCAGGTCCAAGAGTTAACTAAATGTGTAGCTGCGCTAACCAAAACTGTGCAGTCCTTGCAGGTGTCTCCCAAAGGAAAGATCCAGCTGGCTTCCAGTCCGGAGGACGTCCCGTGGCGCCGACAGAAGAGGATTCCACCATCCAGAAGGAGGAACAGCGACCGCTACGACCAGGTCGGACAACCCATCTGCCGCCGCTGCAACCAGCCGGGACATTATGCAAGGTACTGTCATTTAAACGGGCAAAACCTGGGGCAGAGGGCCAACCCCCAGGCATAAGACCACCAGGCCCATCAAGCTGGTGAGACAAATATGTGGGAGGCCGACCGGTCCTACCTGTCGTGCTGGACGGCTTTCCAATGAGCGCGTTGCTGGACACTGGATCCCAGGTGACCACCATCCCCTACATTCTTTTCAAACGGTACTGGACTGACTCTGGCATTACCCGCCGTCCAGACGAACATTTGGGCATTTATGCCAGCAATGGTCAACCCGTACCTCAGGTGGGGTTCAAAGAAGTGACCATAAAGGTTGGCAAAGTTGAACTGCCAGCACAGGGACTGATTATTGTCGACATTGATCGCCGAGAAAGTCATTCCATGATAACCTTGAGCACTAAAGTCATTGAAAATTGTCTTGCAGAAATAATTGTCTTGTTACAGCAGGTTGCGGAGACCGCCAGTTCCAGCCAGCAACGGGTTCTACAAAGAGAGATCAGAGCCCTGATGAAAAGACAACAGGTAGAACTGTGTGGTGATGAGATTGGCAGTGTTAGGATGAGTGACCCATTCCCTATTGTCATGCCCCCAAGAAGTGAAATGCTGATATGGTGCCGGGCAGCCATCGGTCTAAGGGGTAGAGATTACCAGGCCCTGGTAGAGCCCGTCTACTCTGACAGTAGGCCCACCATTTTGACAGCCAGGGGGGTGGTTGATGTTCACCATGGGAGAGTGCCAGTCTGCATCCTGAACATTGGGGAAAAAGAAGTTCATTTGCCCCGGTATGCCACCCTGGCCGAGCTATTCACCGTCAACCAAAATGCTAAAAAGACAGTGGAACCCTTACCTCCATCCAAACAGGCGGAGGATAATGGCTCCAAGGGACAGATGGAGGACTGGTGCCAGAAGCTGCATGTGGGTACTGACTCCACCCCTCCACACCAAAAACAAGGAGTATACCGGGTGGTCCAGGAGTATGAGAGGGTCTTCAGTAAACACCCACTTGACTTCGGGCAGGTAAAGGGGGTTCAACATCATATTCCCACGGGAGACCATCCACCCATTAAAGAAAGGTACCGGCCTGTACCGCCAGCACACTACCAAAATGCCAAAGGGATGTTACGAGAGATGAAGGAGGCTGGGGTAATAAGAGACAATTGTAGCCCCTGGGCAGCTCCATTAGTTCTTATAAAGAAAAAGGATGGCACAATGAGAATGTGTGTAGACTACAGGCAAATTAACCGCATAACACATAAAGATGCATACCCGCTACCCAGGATAGAGGAGTCACTAGCTGCGTTAAAAACTGCTAATTATTTCTCTACTTTGGATCTTACTAGTGGGTATTGGCAGGTTCCGGTAGCAGAGGCGGATAAGGAAAAGACCGCATTCAACACCCCAATGGGCCTCAGCGAGTTCAACTGCATGCTATTCGGGCTCTGCAACGCCCAAGGAACCTTCCAGCGGTTGATGGAGTGCTGTCTAGGACATAAGAATTTCGAGACAGTCCTCCTGTACCTGGATGACATCATAGTATACTCCAAGACGTATGAGGATCATCTGAAGCACCTGGCGGAAGTGTTTGAAGCCCTGGCTAGCTTTGGCCTGAAGGTGAAGCCATCAAAGTGCCACCTGCTGAAGCCCAAAGTACAGTACTTGGGACATGTGGTAAGCGCTGACGGTGTAGCACGAGACCCCGATAAGATCACCGTAATCAAGGACTGGCCGAGACCTTCCACCATCAAAGAAGTGCGGCAGTTCCTCGGGTTGGTAGGCTACTACCGAAGGTTTATACCAGGCTTCACCAAGATGGCGGCACCTATGCAGGACCTCCTGATAGGCCAGTCCAGAAATGCCAAGAACCAGAAACCACCATTCAAATGGGACAAGCTGGAAGATGAGTCCTTCACCAGGCTGAAGATGGCTCTCACAGGAGACGAGATCCTGGCCTACCCTGATTATGGACAGCCCTTCATCCTTCACACGGACGCGAGCAACGTGGGACTGGGAGCGGTGCTGTCCCAGATCCAACAAGGCAGAGAAAGGGTAATAGCCTACACCAGCAGGAAGCTCCGGCCCACAGAAAGAAACCCAGAAAACTACAGCTCCTTCAAGTTGGAGTTCCTTGCCATCGTTTGGGCCGTGACAGAGCGCTTCAAGCATTATCTTGCCTCCTCCAAATTCACCGTCTTCAAGGATAATAACCCGCTGACACACCTGGACACTGCAAAACTTGGTGCCCTGGAACAAAGATGGATGGCCCGACTGTCTAATTACGAATTCACCATCAAGTACTGGGCTTGGCACAAGAATGCAAACGCAGATGCGCTGTCCAGAATGCCTAACTTGCCAGACGGGGGAGAATACCCAGAGGAGCTGGAAGAGATAGAAATCCCCACGTTCCACCGCCATGGGATAAAGCAGTGCTCCCATTGTGTGAAGAACAGGTGCTCTGCCAACAGAGAAGCCACGTTCAATCCGTTGCCCCACCATGGATGGGTAGAAACGCAAGACAGTGACCCGGCTGTTCGCCTAGTCAAAGAGTTGCTGACACAAGCTGACTCATACCCTGATTCAGATGCTCCAGAAGAGACCAAACAGCTGTGGAAAGAGAAGAGCAAGCTGTTCATTTATGAAGGGAAGGTGTGTCGAAGAACTGTCAACTCCCAGACACATGAGCTGGTCTGACAGGTGGTAGTCCTGAGGCGAGATGCATCTATGGAGCGGGACATTTTGGATGGAAGAAGCTGGAAGTCCTGCTACGTGAACGGTTCTATTGGGTTGGCATGAGGAAAGCAGTCGAGAGGTGGTGTCGAGAATGCAGACCGTGCAACCTGAGAAGAAAAGACAGCCAGGGGGCCCCCCTTCAGTCCATCATCACCAAGCAGCCACTCGAACTGGTAGCCCTGGACCATGTGAAGCTATCCCCGAGCAGGACAGGCTATGTCTACGCTCTCACCATCGTAGACCACTACTCCCGGTTCCTGGTAGTAGTGCCAGTCAAGGACCAAACGGCTCAGACAGCAGCCAGAGCTTTCCAGCAGCACTTCTGCCGTCCGCATGGTTACCCAGAACGTGTGCTAACTGACCAAGGTCCGGCCTTCGAAGCGGAGGTATTCCAGGAGTTCTGCAACCTGTACGGCTGCAAGAAGATCAGGACAACGCCTTATCACCCCCAGACCAACGGGATGTGTGAAAAGATGAACCAGGCGGTGATAGACCTTCTGAAGACATTGCCCCTGGAGGAACGAAGCCTGTGGCCAGAAAAGTTGCCAGACCTGCTGGATCTCTACAACCATATCCCAGTGAATTCCACCAACTGCACACCAGCTTACCTGATGCGAGCGAGACCTGGTAAGCTGCCCATCGATTTGGATATGGGAGTCCTGACACCAGAGGATGTCTCACCGGATGCGGATTGGGACACTGAGCAGCAACAGCAATACCGTAAGGTACAGGAAAGTGTTGAAAGAAGTCTGTCCCAAGCAAGGGAAAGGCAAGAAAAGACTTACAATCAACATGCACCTGCGGCCCCCTTGTCACCAGGAGCGCAAGTCCTAAAGAGAAAAAGGCGGCTCCATAAATTGGATGACCAGTGGGAAAAAGAGCCGTACACCATTCTACCATCAAGTCATGATAACACCAAGGTGTACCTCATAAGTAAGGACGGAGGTGAGACAACAGCAACAGTTTCCAGAGACCACCTGAAGAAATGTCCCGAGCAGCTACAGCATGCTGAAGAAGGCCAAGATATCCCTCAACCCTCAGAGGAAGTGGAAGAAATGGTCAGCACAGTACTCGGAGAATTTCCCCGGTCATGGACGCAAGTAAATAATGCAATAGTTGTGCCAGTCCTTACATTTCTCCAACCAGCCCCTCAAGAAGCTGTAGAAGTCCCAGTAGAGTTGGAAGAACCATTGGCCCCGGAGACAGAAGATTCCTCATCAGCAGACCAGGAGAATCTACCCTCTGCTAGTAGCGAGCCTGTCGTACCCACGGTAAGCCAAAGGATCCGTAGGAAGCTGCCCAACCTACCAGAGACACCTCCAAACACCTGTAGTGAGGTGAACATTAAGCCCACCACACCAGGGGTAAATACAGGGGACCAAGGTAGAACACAGATAGACAGTGTGTTACGCAGGTCTACCAGAAGCACAAGAGGTAAAATCCCTGCTCGCTGGAGAATTTAAATGTAACTATAACTGTAATGTTGAAATGTTTTATGTGTGTATTGAATATGTTTTCCCAGTTACCCGACAGGTTTCAGAGACTTTCAGGTTATGGACAATGGATAACCAAAAACTTTGCCTGTAAATAGTTGCACCTGTAACAGTGCCCCCTTTGTGCCAGACCACAGAACAAAAACCCGTGGAGGTGGCTGAAGACGTGGTCCAACATCCGGATCATCCATGCCCTGTAGCCACCCCAGGGCCCCCGTGGAGGGTTTGGGACGGGTCCCTCAAGAAGTGCACCTTGTTGGGTGAAATGGACACCTGGGTACGGATGATACCGTGACCTAAAAAAGACAGTAATGCCTTTAAATATGTTCATGTATTGTTTATTGTTACCTGTTATTTTTGCAAAATATGTTCAGTCCCGGAGTATTGAAATTTACTAGCGGGGAATGTGGCACCCCAGGAGGTCTGGTTGCCACAGTGGTAGTAATACCATGTCTGGGAGCAAAACAGGAGTTTCCTGGTCAGGTAACACACTACATGCAACACCTCCTGCTCCAGACCAGAAAAGGGGAGGATCCTGCCCTATATAACTGGATCTGGAGGCGGGGTTAGTCAGTTTAGTGTCAGGAGTCAAGCAGGACACAGGAGTAAGAAGGCAGGGACTGGAGCTGGAGATAGCTCGTCCTGGCCAGTGTACACAGAGGACCGGACACCGGAGTCCGAGGCTGTGGGACGCTTCAAGCCCAGCAGCAGATACCGCAGGGCAGGGGATTGCAGGTCTCCTGGCCCAACAGAAGCCCGGAGGCTCAGCCACACGAAAGGTCCAGTACCGCCACAGAGGAGCGAGGAATACACGGGATCCGAGTCGCCAGCCATACGGGTGAGCACAGCACGTCACACTCAGGGACGTGGGCTACAACACGACTATAAGCGGGATAGCCAAGGAGTACAGTCAGAACGGCAGGCCTACAACTCCACCTGGCCAGGGGAATTCTAGGATTGCTCCCAGACTGACCAGGCCCTCATCCCTAGCAAGTACTCCCGTTGGGGCCTATATAATTGCCACCAGTAAAGACCCTAGGACTGCACTGCAAAGACTCCATGTTATTATTACTGATCCAGGCACTATCACCACCATCATCCATACACGCTGCCCTGAAGCTCCACTCTTCCTGTGGGGAGTTACATCACCTTGCTGCACATACCACCAGCTTCAGTGGACTGCTCCGCAGCGGCGGTTCCCAATAACCGCATTCCACAGGTGGCGTAGTCGGACTATATATAACCTATACACATAGACTACCCTGGTTTGACCGCCCTGGGTCACGGACCGGGTCGCCGCCACGGTGACTACAACCCCCAGCATCTACAGGCCCGGATCTGGGTGCCCCCTATGGCCCAGGGGGCGCGTCACACGAAAGACGTCCTCACACGGGTCAACGGCGTCCTTCTGGAAGAGGGGGTCTTGCTCGTCACAGCCAAAAGGGAAAGCTTATACACCTGTATTGAGCACACCATTGGCATCGAGGCGATCCGCCTCTTCCTCGGGGCTTCCGACCTGGGCGGCCCTTTTTGTGAGTTGATCCTTGAGCTGCTGCACTTTATACTTACCCACAATTATTTTTTATTTAAAGATGTGATCTATTTTTATAAGCGGGGCACGGCAATGGGGGCGGCCTGCGCGCCCTCATATGCCAACCTCTTCCTTGTCGCATGGGAGAGGCAAGTTTTTGGTGGTGAGGGCGTGGGGGCTGCTGACCATGTGCTGTGCTGGTTTCACTATATTGATGATGTTTTACTTTTTTGGCGTGGGTCAGTGCTGCAGCTCGAGGAATTAATGCACAACTCAATTCTAATGCATGGGGCATTAGATTGACGTATACTTATAACACCAACGTAATTGATTTCTTGGACGTCAGTCTGGAGGTTGATGAAGCTGGTCTGGTCCAGACTGACGTCTATAAAAAGCCTAAGTCGGTCAATGCCCTAATTCATGCAGGAACTGCACACCATCCAACCAATGTTAGGGCCGTCCCAGTCGGGCAGTTCTTGAGGGCGAGGTGGATCTGCTCCTCTGATGTGAAATTTGAGCGCCACGCCATGGATTTAAAAAACAGATTCCAACAACGTGGATATAGCAAAAGGTGTGTCAAGTCAATGGCGACGAAAATGCAGCACTTCCGCAAAATAATTGGTAGTGCTGCGTTTTTTTCCGCAATAATAATCCGCAGCGGAAATTTCCGCAGCATGTGCACAGCACATGCGGATTATCATTGGGGAACATGGCACACCTTCTACCATGCGTTTTTTAAGCGTTTCTGCATTTTTGCCGCTGCGGAAACACTTGTAAAAACGCATCGTGGGCACACAGCCTAAATAGTGAATCATGTTTCAATGTTACTTTGCTGTATTTAATATACTGTTACTATTTCTTTAACCACTTCGCACCAGAGCCTGTTTTTGCCTTCGTGACCGGGCCAATTTTTTCAATTCTGACCACTGTCACTTTATGAAGTAATTACTCTGGAACACTTCAACGGATTCCCCTGATTCTGAGATGTTTTTTCGTGACATATTGTACTTAATGATAGTGGTAAAATTTCTTCGATATCACTTGCGTTTATTTGTGAAAAAATCGGAAATTTGGTGAAAATTTTGCAATTTTCAAACTTTGAATTTTCATGCCCTTAAATCAGAGAGATATGTCACACAAAATAGGTAATAAATAACATTTCCCACATGTCTACTTTACATCAGCACAATTTTGGAACCAAATTTTTTTTTTGTTAGGAAGCTATAAGGGTTAAAAGTTGACCAGCGATTTCTCATTTTTCCAACAAAATTTACAAAAACATTTTTTTAGGGACCACATCTTATTTGAAGTGACTTTGAGGGGCCTTTATGACAGAAAATACCCAAAAGTGACACCATTCTAAAAACTGCACCCCTCAAGGTGCTCAAAACCACATTCAAGAAGTTTATTAACCCTTCAGGTGTTTCACGGGAATTTTTGGAATGTGGAAGAAAACAATGAACATTTAACTTTTTTTCACAAAAATGTTACTTTAGACCCAATTTTTTTATTTTCACAAGGGTAACAGGAAAAAATGGACTACACAATTTGTAGTGCAATTTCTCATGAGCGCGCTGATACCCCATATGTGAGGGAAAACCACTGTTTGGGCGCACTGCAGGGTTCGGAAGGGAAGGAGCGCCATTAGACTTTTTGAATGTAAAATTTGTTTGAATAATTAGCGGACACCATGTTGCGTTTGGAGAGCTCCTGATGTGCCTAAACAGTGGAAACCCCCCACAAGTGACACCATTTTGGAAACTAGACCCTTAGGGAACTTATCTAGATGTGTGGTGAGCACCTTGAACCCCAAGGTGCTTCACAGAAGTTTATAATATTGAGCTGTAAAAATACAATTTTCACATTTTTCCCACAAAAAACGTTTTTCATCCCTTAATTTTGCATTATCATAAGGGTAATAGGAGAAATTGCACCATGAAATTTGTTGTGCAATTTCTCCTGAACACGCTGATACCCCATATGTGGGGGAAAACCACTGCTTTGGTGTACGGCAGGATTCGGAAGAGAAAGGAGTGCTATGTTGGCTGGGATAGGTTGCAAACACCATGTCACATTTGAAGAGTCGCTGACATGCCGAAACAGCAGAAACCCCCACAAGTGACCCCATTTTGTAAACTACACCTCTCAAGGAATTCATCTAGGGAAGTAGTGAGTATTTTTTAATTTTTAAATTTATACCATTGGGCAGTGAAGAAAAGATTTTACATGTTCACATAGGGCAATGGGTAAAAATGGTGCCGAAATGTGTCACACAATTTCTTCTAAAAGTGGCAATACCCCATATGTGGCTGTATCGTACCGCTTAGCCATAAGGCGAGATCTGGGAGGGACGGAGAGCTATTTGACAATTGGAGAACAAATTATTGTAGAATAGGCATTTGGATTTGGGAGCACAAAATTTTCTGAATTTCTTTTGGGGGGCAAGGGCCATTTCGCTTTTCCAGAGGCTTTCTGCTACCAGTAACTTGGAAGTCCCTTATATTTTTAACAGATAACGGACCTGAGTGGGGACTAGCTTTTTTTGAGGACTGAGTTGAAGCTTTTATTAGGAACATTTTGCATATTGTTTATCCGGCGCTCTATGCTGAGCACTTACATCGGGGTTTCCATCTAAATTTCCAAGTGGTATAATTCAGATGAAATCCCTGCGGGATCCATTCACTATAATGAGGCAGCAGAGTTACTCTGGACTCCGTCTGGCCTCTGTTTAGCGGTGTCCTTTTTTTCAGAAGTGCACAAAACTGTGGCCAACCGCACTTTTATGCACGCCTAAAAAAACTGACACCGTGGGATCACAGGCCAGAAGGCATCCACAGTGGCCTATATCTGCCTCATTACAGGGAATCTTCCGTCATTGGTTCCGTCAGAATCATGTATTTCAGAGATTTACACAGAAACTCTGGTGTAAGTGCTCAGCGCAGAGCGCAGGATAAATGTGAGCAGAGCCTTACTGCGATCTTTGGGAGACATAATAAACAAATCAGTAGCAGGTGAAGAATTGGTTTTATTTATTTTTTACGCCGTTCCTCGTGCGGTATAAGTGATGAGATTACTTTATTCTTCGGGTCGGTGCGATTACAGAGATACCAGATTTATATCGGCTTTTTATGACTGACAGCTGTCACACACTAAAAGACGCTTTTTTTGCAAAATCTAGTTTTTGCATCGCCATATTTTGAGAGCTATAATTTTTCCATATTTCGGCCGACAGAGTCATGTGACGGCTTGTTTTTTGCAGGACGAGTTGACATTTTTATTGGTATCATTTTTGGGTACGGGACATTTTTTGATCGCTTTCTATTCCGTTTTTTGGGAGGTAAAATTAATAAAAAACAACAATTCAGGAATTGTTTTTTGAGAGTTTTTTTTATGCCGTTCTGCGTGTGGTAAAAGTGATAAGGCAGCATTATTCTTCGGGTCAGTACGTTTACAGCGATACTACACTTACAGTACACTACCGTTCAAAAGTTTGGGGTCATTTAGAAATTTCATTATTTTTGAAAGAAAAGCACATTTTTTTCAGTGAAGCTAACATTAAATGAATCAAAAATACACTCTATACATTGTTAATGTGGTAAATGACTATTCTAGCTGCAAACGTCTTGTTTTTATTGCAATACCTACATAGGTGTATAGAGGCCCATTTCCAACAACCACCACTCCAGTGTTTTAATGGTACATTGTGTTTGCTAACTGTGTAAGAAGGCTAATGGATGTTTAGAAAACCCTAGAAAACCCTTGCACAAGTATGTTTGCCCAGCTGAAAACGGTTTGGCTGATTTGAGAAGCTATAAAATTGACCTTCCTTTGAGCTAGTTGAGAATCTGGAGCATTACATTTGTTTGTTCTATGAAACTCTCAAAATGGCCAGAAAAAGAGAACTTTCATGTGAAACTCGACAGTCTATTCTTGTTCTTAGAAATGAAGGCTATTCCATGTGAGAGATTGCCAAGAAACTGAAGATTTCCTACAACGGTGTGTACTACTCCCTTCAGAGGAGAGCACAAACAGGCTCTAACCAGAGTAGAAAGAGAAGTGGGAGGCCCCGCTGCACAACTGAGCAACAAGACAAGTACATTAGAGTCTCTAGTTTGAGAAATCGACACCTCACAGCTCCTCAACTGGCAGCTTCATTAAATAGTACACGCAAAAAGCCAGTGTCAACATCTACAGTGAAGAGGCGACTCCGGGATGCTGGCCTTCAGGGCAAAGTGGCAAAGAAAAAGCCATATCTGAGACTGGCTAATAAAAGGAAAAGATTAACATGGGCAAAAGAACACAGACATTGGACAGAGGAAGATTAGAAAAAAGTTTTATGAACAGATGAATCAAAGTTTGAGGTGTTTGGATCACACAGAACAACATTTGTAAGACGCAGAACAACTGAAAAGATGCTGGAAGAGTGCCTGACGCCATTTGTCAAGCATGGTGGAGGTAATGTGATGGTCTGGGGTTGCTTTGGTGCTGGTAAAGTGGGAGATTTATACAAGGTAAATGGGATTTTGAATAAGGAAGGCGATCACTCCATTTTGCAACGTCATACCATACCCTGTGGACAGCGCTTGATTGGAGCCAATTTCATCCTACAACAGGACAACGACCCAAAGCACACCTCCAAATTATGCATGAACTATTTAGGGAAAAAGCAGGCAGCTGGTATTTTATCTGTAATGGAGTGGCCAGCGCAGACACCAGATCTCAACCCCATTGAGCTGTTGTGGGAGCTGCTTGACCGTATGGTACGCAAAATGTGCCCATCAATGCAATCCAACTTGTGGGAGGGGCTTCAGGAAGCATGGGGTGAAATTTCTCAAGATTACCTCAGCAAATTAACAGCTAGAATGCCAGAGGTCTGCAATGCTGGAATTGCTGCAAAGGGAGCATTCTTTGACGAAAGCAAAGTTTGAAGGAGAAAATTATTCTTTCATATAAAAATCATTATTTCTAACTTTGTCAATGTCTGGACTATATTTTCTAATCATTTTGCAACTCATTTGATAAATAAAAGTATGAGTTTTCATGGAAAACACAAAATTGTCTGGGTGACCCCAAACTTTTGAACGGTAGTGTATATTTTTTTTAATGTTTTGGCGCTTTTACACAATAAAACAATTTTATAGTAAAAATATTTTTTTTGCATCGCTTTATTCTGAGAGCTATAACTTTTTTATTTTTCGGCTGATGGAGCTGTAAGGCGGCTTTTTTTTTGCAGAACAAGATGACGTTTTCAGCGGTACCATTGTTATTTCCATTTTGCTTTTTGATCGCATTTTTTTCCACTTTTTGTTTGGCGATATGATGAAAAAGCATAGCTTTTTGTTCTCTTTTTTTTTTTTTTTTTTTACGGTGTGCACAGAAGGAGTTAATTAGTGTGACAGTTTTATAGATCGGGTTGTTTCGGATGCGGCGATACCAAATATGTGTACTTTTTTTGTTTTTGTATAAATATACGGATTTATTGGTTTAATATTTTATTTATTTATTTTTATTTATTTTGTGATTTTTTTTTAACAGTTTGAAAACATTTTTTAGACTTTTTTTTACATTTTTACTTAGTCCCTGTATGAGACATTAATTTTTTATTTTTCTAATCAGTGTTCTCATGCAATGCAATAGACATGTATTGCATTGCATGAGAGCTCTGCTGACAGTTTTACACTGTGTGTCTCCTGCTAGACTTCAGCTGCAGACTGAGCCTCGCAGGACACCATACATGGCAGATCCGGAGGCGGTCATGTGACCTCCGGCTGCCATGACAACAGCAGGTCCTGTAAGACATCAGGGGGCCGTCGGAGAGGTAAGTGGATGACCCCCTTTCCTCTCACTATCTTCTAAATGCCGCAATCACTATAGATCGCGGCATATAGAAGATAGCAAAGGGTTAACATCATTGGGACCTGATCAAATCAGGTCCCAATGATGTCCCGTCAGAGCTGTCGCTCTGCACCGCAGCGCTTGCAGGACCCTGGGGGTCCTGAGGGCTGCGGGACAACCGACCGCTCATAAATGTCGGCGCTGCACAGAGCCCAGGCAGCGCCGACGTTTATGTACAGTGGGTGGTCTGGAAGCGGTTTATTGAGCATATGCATTCACTATTTGTGCTTCATGCTATTTTGCTGGCACTCAGCATTATGCCTACTGAGTACAATTAAGCATTCAGTACTACGCCCACGTTTTCATTACACTAATCTTTCACCTCCTCCGATGCGGTGTGCATGCGCCGCCTCCACTGGTTGCTGGGCACGCACCCGGCCGTCTCTATGAGGCTTGTGGGTGCTCGGGCGCTTGGGCACTTTCCATGCCGGGTGCATGCGCGGTGCATCTTGACGGCCTGGGTGAGTGCTCGGCGCCTGGGTTGGCTGCGCATGCGCCGCTTCTGAGCACTCGGGAGAGGGAGACAGACACGCCCCCCTTCTCATGATCATGTGGTCGGTCACATAAGGCCCCACGTGACCGGCCCTGGGGGCTTAAATAAGGTCCTTTCACCACTGCTTAATACTGCCCCTTGAGAAAGCGGCTGTGTATGCTGCGAAACGCCCGTCGGGGTTCACCACCGCGCCCCTGGTGCCGCCTCTCCTTTCCACAGCCTTACGGTTACTTACTACTGGTGAGATCACCACTGGATTAACTAGCCTACCTATATGTAAATTTCTGATGGATGCTTTAGATACACTTACACTGGCATTTGTTATATGATGTTGATTATCCTTATGCCCTACCTGTGCTGCACTTTATATTTACATCTATACTTTTTGCAGCTTGTTTTTGATATTTCTATTAGGGTCTTGCCGCTTTTTGTGTCTGTGGAGGATTTGGCTCCACTGTGTTGCCGTTAGTTGTCAGTATTTGTTTGTCTACATGAAAAAATGTCTTGTATTAAATAAATAAAATATGTATGTTTTAGCCATTATAACTCCGGTGTCTCCTTTCATATAATGCTTTCTAGGAGTTGGTTTAACTTGGTGCTTGTGAGAAGAAATTGCCCCCAATCCCACCATAGGATTTGGGCTATTTTGCTAACGATATATATTTCTCTGCGGTATCTGTGTATCATGAATTGTGGTATGTGTTAAAGGGGCCCACTGAGACTCTTTCGCCCAGGGCCCACAAAAATCTGTAGCCGGCCCTGGGACCATGCATACCAGGATTAGAGGTGAGGGGGCCATGCATACTAGGATTGGGGATGAGGGCGCCATGCATACCAGGATTGGGGATGAAGGGTTCATGCATACCAGGATTAGAGGTGAGGGGGCCATGCATACTAGGATTGGGGATGAGGGCGCCATGCATACCAGGATTGGGGATGAGGGCCGTCTGTGAATGCCCCTGATTACCAGTGCCCCTCTGACAACTCCTCCTGCCAGGGGAGAAAGAAATGGTAAATGAGCGTGGAGTGGGGACGTGGCCAAAATCCATTACACAAGATTACAGCCCTGATAAATGAACACTGGAATTTTACATGCCCGTCTTAAGGAAGGGTTAGCTGGAAAAAGCTGTTGCATTTTGTGTAATTTTTTGTTGTAATTAATAAAATTAGTTTTTTATTATTGCTTTTCGTAATATAAAACATTACACATCACACTAATTGTTCAGTTGTGATAGAATTCGGCTTTTCCCGTCCTAGAATGCAGTGTGTAGGAGGAGCTCCTGGAATCGCCTCCATTCTGGCCCTGTCAGTGCTGAGCCTTCTACACTGGAGCTGTTCCTTTCAGGACCTCGCTACAGCAGCTCCACTCAGGTCACCTCAACACTGACCAGTCTACAGTGGAGGCTCGGGTGAGATCCTCCTCACTACAGCCCTCCATTCTAGTCACCTCACCAATCACCAGTGAGCAGTCCAGAGTGGAGTTTCTGGAAGGAGCCTCATAGGAGCCCCTCCTATCTAGACGTAAACCCCCAAGAGCACAATTCTGCTTTCTGTAACCGTGTCCGCGCGGGAGGAGGAGGCCCCGCCCCTTCATGTGACACCATCTCTTCATAGGAGCAATTGCATTCTAGACGCTGCAGAAAAGCGCGCTCAGCTTCAAAGTGAGGTGCCGGTCCCGCGCTCTGGTAAGTGTGTACCCGTGCGCCGCCTGTGCCCATGCGCCCCCTGTACCCGTGCGCTCCCTGTACCCGTGCGCCGCCTGTGCCCTGTACCCGTGCGCCCCCTGTACCCTGTACCCATGCACCCCCTGTGCCCGTGCGCCCCCTGTACCCGTGCGCCCCCTGTACCCGTGCACCCATGCGCCGCCTGTACCCTGTACCCATGCACCCCCTGTGCCCGTGCGCCCCCTGTACCCGTGCGCCCCCTGTACCCGTGCACCCGTGCGCTCCCTGTACCCTGTACCCGTGCGCCCCCTGTACCCGTGCACCCATGCGCCGCCTGTACCCTGTACCCATGCACCCCCTGTGCCCGTGCGCCCCCTGTACCCGTGCGCCCCCTGTACCCGTGCGCCCCCTGTACCCGTGCTCCCCCTGTACCCGTGCACCTGTGCGCCGCCTGTACCCGTGCGCCCCCTGTACCCGTGCGCCGCCTGTACCCGTGCGCTCCCTGTACCCTGTACCCGTGCACTCCCTGTACCCGTGCACTCCCTGCACCCGTGCGCCGCCTGTGCCCTGTACCCGTGCGCTCCCTGTACCCTGTACCCGTGCGCTCCCTGTACCCGTGCACCCGTGCGCCGCCTGTGCCCTGTACCCGTGCGCCACCTGTACCCTGTACCCGTGCGCCCCCTGTACCCGTGCACCCGTGCGCCCCCTGTACCCGTGTGCCGCCTGTACCCTGCACCCGTGCGCCACCTGTGCCCTGTACCCGTGCACCCCCTGTACCCGTGCACCCCCTGTACCCGTGCGCCGCCTGTACCCGTGCGCCGCCTGTACCCGTGCGCTCCCTGTACCCTGTACCCGTGCGCTCCCTGTACCCGTGCACCCGTGCGCCGCCTGTGCCCTGTACCCGTGCGCTCCCTGTACCCGTGCACCCGTGCTCCCCCTGTACCCTGTACCCGTGCGCTCCCTGTACCCGTGCACCCGTGCGCCGCCTGTGCCCTGTACCCGTGTGCCACCTGTACCCTGTACCCGTGCGCCCCGTGCACCCGTGCGCCCCCTGTACCCGTGTGCCGCCTGTACCCTGCACCCGTGCGCCACCTGTGCCCTGTACCCGTGCACCCCCTGTACCCGTGCGCCGCCTGTACCCATGCCCCCTGTACCCATGCGCCCCCTGTACCCTGTACCCATGCGCCGCCTGTGCCCTGTACCCATATGCCCCCTGCACCCGTGCACCGCCTGTACCCTTGCGCCGGCTGTGAGCGCTGCTGGCAGCTCATGGTGGTGAATGCTTGTTGCATTGTTATACTCTTGTGTTTTCTAAGCAGCGGCTTCCCAGGTAACATAAACCTCACCTAGATAAGTAGCGGGTGATGGGTCAGTCATCACTGTTCGCATAGCGATGTCCCCAGACCCCTGAATGGCAGGTCACGTGACCCGTTAGGCACTTGTTTATAAGAATATAATACATTTTATGTAATTGTATCAGCAGTGATATTACTATGGAGGGACCCTGTCTCACCTTCCCCAGCCCCTCTTATCTGATAGAGAAGTGATAGAAAAATGTGGGGCATAACCATGTGCAGGCAGTGATTGGCTACAGTGGTCATGTGTGGAGCATAACCACATGGAGGCAGTGATTGGCTACAGTGGCCATGTGCGGGGCATAATCACGTGGAGGCAGTGATTGGCTACAGTGATCATGTGTGGAGCATAACTACGTGCAGGCAGTGATTGGCTACAGTGGTCATGTGCGGGACATAACCATGTGCAGGCAGTGATTGGCTACAGTGGTCATGTGTGGGGCATAACCACGTGGAGGCAGTGATTGATTACAGTGGTCATGTGCGGAGCATAACCACATGGAGGCAGTGATTGGCTACAGTGGTCATGTGCGGGGCATAACCACGTTCAGTCAATGATTGGCTGCAGTGGTCATGTGCGGAGCATAACCACGTGGAGGCAGTGATTGGCTACAGTGCTCATGTGCGGGGCATAACCACGAGGAGGCAGTGATTGGCTACAGTGGTCATGTGCGGGGCATAACCACGTGGAGGCAGTGATTGCTAACAGTGGTCATGTGCGGGGCATAACCACGTGGAGGCAGTGATTGGCTACAGTGGTCATGTGCGGGGCATAACCACGAGGAGGCAGTGATTGGCTACAGTGGTCATGTGCGGAGCATAACCACGTGGAGGCAGTGATTGGCTACAGTGGTCATGTGCGGGGCATAACCATGTGGAGGCAGTGATTGGCTACAGTGATCATATGCGGGGCATAACCACGTGGAGGCAGTGATTGGCTACAGTGGTCATGTGCGGGGCATAACCACGAGGAGGCAGTGATTGGCTACAGTGGTCATGTGCGGAGCATAACCACGTGGAGGCAGTGATTGGCTACAGTGGTCATGTGCGGGGCATAACCATGTGGAGGCAGTGATTGGCTACAGTGATCATATGCGGGGCATAACCACGTGGAGGCAGTGATTGGCTACAGTGGTCGTGTGCGGGGCATAACCACGCGCAGGCCACGCAGGTAATTATCATATACAGTGGTAATGTGTGGTGCAAAACCGTGCTCCGGCAGTGATTGGCTACAGTGGTCATGGCACATCATAACTGCTCCTCTGAGGCTACAGAAGCTGCCTCTGTTAGTGCCATCTGTCTGTCATTGCCGAGGGCGCGGTTGTAACCGCTGCTTCCTATGTACTGAGCGGTGACTGATGCTGAGTCGGATCACCATCTACGATTGAAAGCCTGAGGCTGCAGATAGGAATAAAGTTCATTTCCTCCCTCCAGTGGGGCTCTTAGTGCTGGCGCCAGGCAGGTTCAGAACACTGCGAAAGGGAACCTGTCACGTCCTAGCTACTAGTAAACTGCCCCCATTGCGTTGTTAGTGATGCAATGTGCATCAGTAACACGCTTTTTTTCATTAAAATTAGTGCAAATATAATGAGGATATAACATTTTATATACTTATAATCCTACCTGCTCGTTCAGTCATAGGGGAATGATCCTCACATTCAGTCATGAGTGGCGCTACATCAGTCAGGGCTGGCGCCGCCCATGTATTTGAATTTTGCTCCCTGCGAGCGCTGAAGTTATGGGGTGCTTGCGCAGTATGACACAGCTGGCAGTAAAGCTTTGCATAGCTGGGAGCCACGCATGCGCTCTGACACACACCTCCCCGCGTGTACGAAGTGAGGCTGTGTAGTTACCAGCTTCACTGTGCATGCGCTATGACGAGCTGCTCCATGCATGTGCACAGTGAAGTTCCCAGCTTTACTATGTGCGGCTGGAGCCGCTCGTCACAGCTCATGCTGTTCCATGTTTTCGCCATTTGTGGATAATGACTCTCGTTGTGGTTCTTTGGAGTCCCAAAGCTTTAGAAATGGCTTTATAACCTTTTCCAGACTGATTGATCTCAATTACTTTTTTTCTCTTTTGTTCCTGAATTTCCTGAATGATCTTTGGATCGCAGTATGATGTTTAGCTTTTGAGGATCTTTTGGTCTACTTCACTTTGTCAGGCAGGTCATATTTAAGTGATTTCTTGATTGAGAACAGGTGTGGCAGTAATCAGGCCTGTGTGTGGATAGGGAAATTGAACTCAGCTTCCCAAAGAAGGGATAAACCACAGTTAACTTTTGTTTTAAGGGGGGGAGGCGATCACTTTTTCACACAGGGCCCTGTAGGTTTGTATTTCTTTTCCCCTTAATTATAAAGACCTTAATTTAAAAACTACATTTTGTTATTACTTGTGTTATCTTTGTCTAATATTTACATTTGTTTTGTGATGTGAAATATTTAAGTGTAACAAACATGCAAAAGAATAAGAAATCAGGAAGGGGGCAATCACTTTTTCACACCACTGTAAATGAGAATGCCAGCGCTTGACTGCTGCACTCACGTGGCCACTTACAGCATGATATCACAGCAGTATAAGTGAAAGACTGGCAAGGTCCAGAGCTGTTGGGGAATTACCTGATGAGAGTAAATGAATATTTTTCATCTTACAGTGCACTAGTCCCTATTTTAGTAACATTTTCTAAATGATGGACAACCCCTTTATCCCATGTAATTGCATCCACCAATGCTCATCATATGTACATAATTCCTTTTTTCTCTTCCAGGTAGAGCAGGCTCAAAGATGCACATCAAGTCCATTATCATTGAAGGGTTTAAGTCCTACGCTCAGAGGACAGAGATCAATTTCTTTGATCCACTTTTCAATGCGATCACTGGACTTAATGGCAGCGGCAAGTCCAATATTCTGGATTCTATTTGCTTCCTTCTTGGCATCTCCAATCTTACCCAGGTAACATATGGACTGGTGGATGTTATGTAGGACACACTTTTCCCCCTCTTTGTACTTTATGCGTATGGCAGTATTTGGTTGTCTACAAGCTCTAACCTATGTGGATCCTTAAAGAAGTTGTCCGGTACTTTTTTAAAGTTGCCCAATGTATTCAGCATGTGGGCATAAGTATCTCTGTAAATACCTTGTGTTGCCGATAATGCCTGTGAGCAGCGCTATCAGTGGCCGCTCATTGGCATCACGTGACCCTGCGCTGATGTCACGACAAGTCCAGGCTGCAGCCAGGGGTCCCTGTTCTGCGTTCCACCGGTGGCTGCAGGGTTATTCCCCTGCGTCACACCCGGCATCCACCGCACGCTTTGCCTCTCCCCATTAATTGGGAAAGCGCGCAGTGAATGCTGGGTGTGACGTGGGGAATAACCCCGCCCACAACCCATCAGCCACCTCCGGGACCCCAGTGCTGAGTCACGCTTCACTTGTCGTGACGTCAGCGGGGGGTCACGTGCTGCCTGTGAGCGGTCACCGATAGCGTCGCTCACAGGCAGAAACAGCAACACAAGGTATTTACAAATATACTTATGCCCACATGCTGAATACATTTGGCAGTTTAAAAAAAAGTACCGGACAACTTCTTTAATACATTACCCATAAAAGTGTGATGTCGTCCTATCCCTCTGTGACTTTATGCAGCAGCTTTCCTCTCGGTGTCTATCAACTTATATCCATCGGATGCTGAGTTGTGGAGATATCCCCTTCCTCTCCCCGATATTGTTACTGGAGATGATGTGTCTGCAAAATTGGTGTACACCAGTTGAGTTTTTTTTTACTTCAGGACAGAAAATTGTGAGTTGATTGAAATATTTGCCTGCACAGAATAGTATACTAAGAAGGTGTCTGATTATTTTTAGTATTGGTTGCAAATTAAATATTTGACATGCCAGAATAATAGTTGAGAATAAATATTTATACATGCAGCAAATATAGCCTAATGCAAAATTGCGACTTGTCACTATTTAGACTAGGTCCACAGGATGTGAGCGTGCTTTCACATTGCGCTTACAAGCAGTTTGATTGTTTCTCATCCAGTGGTGTTATAGCAATACAGCAGTTATGACATTGTCAATTTACATGTCGGAAACCCAATCACAGTTCAGAATTAGACATCTGTGTACAGAACATGCAGTACGGGCTTGCTGTGCGTCTACTGACTTGAACTCCGCCAGGGCTGTGGAGTCGGAGTCGGTGCTCATTTTGGTGGAGTCGGAGTCGGTATAAAATGGACCGACTCCGACTCCTAAAATATTTAATAAATTGGGTACAGTAGTTCAATGCAGAATGTGCTGAATATTTTTTCATAGGAATTTGGGAAAGTTATGAAATGTCCTATAAATGACTGTTCTATTCCTGATCTAAGGCTACATTCGCACACAGCGTTTTAGCTGCTTTTTTTGAGGATACATTTTTCAGCTGCAAAAACAGATCAGCTTTTTAAAAAAACGCATCACCTGAAAGGTTTTTGAGCTCATAGATAATGTTTTCAATAGCAAAAGCAGATTAGAAAAACGCCGCACAAACTGACATGCTCATTCTTTGTGAGGATCCATTTTTGAGCCCAAAAACGGATCCTCACAAAACAATGTGTCTGTCTGAATGTCATATCTTGAAACTTGACTTTGCTGGGATGCCCAGAGTCACTGCATTTTACTTCAAAAAACGGATCCGCAAAAACGCTGTGTGTGAATTATGGCCGTAGCCAGCGAGGGGCATGGGGGGGCTGCTGACCCCCAGAAGCAGGGGCACGCACCTATCAAAACTCACTTGTCTGCTGCAGTGCTCCCGTCCTTCACCGGCTCCAGACTGCAGGGGGCAATCTCCCCTCCTCTGTCCTGTCTTCTGCCGTCTTTACCAGAGAGAGGAGGGGGAGGGGTGCCTGCCCTGTACAGGATCCGATTCCTGGGCCCCGAGCTGGAGAAAGTGAGAAAGTGAAAGTACTACTGCTCATCTCTGTCACAGGAAGGTAGCAAATGCTAATATTGTAGGTGATTATTATGTGCTCTCTGTACAATGTGTGAAAGATATGTGCGATATGTGCAATGTACTATTTGCTGTCTGTAGCTGTCATCTGTCTATCACACTCTATCCCTCCATGTATTCATCTATCTATCTATCCATCCCTCTATCTATCCATCTATCTATCCCTCCATCTATCCGTTCATCTATCCTTTCATTTATCCCTCTATCTCTCCATCCATCCCTCTATCTCTCCATCTATCTCTCTATCTATCCATCCCTCTATTTACCTATCCACCCCTCTATTAATTTATCTATTCCTCCATCTATCCCACTGTCTATCTATCCATCCCTCCATCTATCTATCTATCTATGACTTTATCTATCTTATCTATCCATCTTATCTTATCTATCTATTTATCTATCTATCCATCCTTTCATCTGTCCATCCATTTGGCTATCTATCATCTATCTATCCATATATTTATCCATCAATCCATCTCTCTATCTATCTATCTATCTATCTATCTATCTATCTATCTATCTATCTATCTATCTATCTATCTATCTATCTATCTATCTATCTATCCATTTATCCATATCTGTCTATCCATATCTTATCTGTCCCAAAAAGAATGAAGCTCTGACTGAGGTAGCAGTTAGGATGAGTGGCCTACAGAAGGACTGCCAGGCGCAAGAGGACTTGGGTCCTGACAGTGCTTCTGCTGCCTTATCTTCATCCTCATCAGATGAGGAGTTTGACTTTGACAAGTATTTGGATGACATGGAGCAGACAAAGCGTTGCCGCAAGGAAAAAGATTTCACTTCGTCTCCTATAGCAAGCAGATTGACCATATTTCAGCAAAATGTTTCACTTGCTCTCAAAGAAATAGAAAAATTCAACCGTCCATCAAAACTGACTGTGCATGAGGCAATTCCTTTATATCCGGAAATTTTTTAGAGATGTTGCCCATGTGGTTACGGCTTTGCCTCCAACCCAAGTTAGTGTAGAGAGGTTGTTCTCTAGCCTTAAAATTATTAGGTCAGATTTGAGGTCATCTATGAAGGAGGATCTGATGGAGGCGATACTATTTCCCAGAACAAATTCATAGACTGCACAAATGTTATTTAGTATGTTTTTGTTGAAAACTGTTTTTTTTGCCACTTACATAGTTTATTACATAGTGTTATATATATATATATATGTGGATATATATATATATATATATATATATATATATATATATATATATATATACAGTACTGTATATACAATATATATATATGTGTAATCGATATTACATAGTGTATTACATATTTACAATTTATTACAGTTTCTTGTGTTCTAAAGTTGTATTGCAATAAATATATATTATGTTCTATCTAAATATCTTGATTATTGTATCATAAAAATGATTAAATGTCTGATATTCACATTGTACTACAATAAATTTTTCACTTAAATATAAGCAATATATGTTGGAGTCGGAGTCGTGGAGTCGGAGTCGGTGTAAGGGAAATTGAGGAGTCGGAGTCGCAGGTTTGGCTTACCGACTCCACAGCCCTGAACTCCGCCTCATAAGCACACAAAGGTTGTTGAGTTTGGCTCAGGAGACATGCAGCCGCTCAGTATACGAACTGTGTTTCACAGACATTTGAATTTGGCCTTAGGCTCATTCACCCTCTAAAGGGAATCTGTCAAATGAAAAAGTGCTATTAACCTGCAGATATCGGGTTAATCTGCAGGTTAATAGCGTTCTGGACCTGCCTGTCCTTGGCACTTAGACCAACGCTGCCAGGAACAAATTAACTTTTTCCCCCCGGCAGTGTTTTCATTCCATTTAATGTAGGCGCCGGCACGGGTTCAGTCACCGCTCTGTGTATAGGGAGCAACGACTCTATCCGCGCCCCCCAACATTGACTGAGAGCCGGCCCTAATGCTGAATCACTGTCAGTCAGTGCCAGGGGCACGGTTACAGTCGACGCTCTCTATAGACAGAGCTGTGACTGAACCCGCGCTGGCGCCTCCCCCATGACTGGGACCCGAACACTAACTAGAGGAATAAAGATAATTTCCTCTCGGCAGTTGGGGTCTAAGTGCCGGCGCTGGGAAGATTCACCCATATCTGCAGGTTTATAGGATTTTTTACAGGTGACATGTTCCTTTTAAAGCGAACCTGTCAGCAGGATTTTGCTAAATAAACTACCGGCAGTGTCATCTTGAGGCTGCTGCACTGATTAATATGATACCTGAGGTGAAGAAATCTGTCTTGTGGTTTTTGTGTAATAAGTGTTTGCAGTTTTGAGTTAATGAGAATCCCTTGATCCGGGGTGGGACTGTAGGCAGGGTCTTATCCTGGTGCTCTAGGCCAGATCAGCAAGATAACACCTGCCCACAGGGGTACCCCTGTCTCTTACTACCTCTATGATGAGGAACATACTTGTGCTTCCGGGCGGGCCTGTGGGCTGGTCTTTTCTTGCTGACCTGCTGGCCTAGAGCACCAAGAAAAGACCTGCCTACCTGCCCGCCCCAAACCACAAGTATGTTTCTCATCATAGAGACTGCCAGAGAGAGAGACAGGGGCGGCCTGTGGGCAGGTCTTTTCTTGCTAATCTGGCCTAGAGCACCAAAGAAAGAACCTGCCTACAGTCTCACACCGAAGCACGGGCATATCATTAACGCAAAACTGCAAACACTGATTACACAAGACGGATTTGTTCACCTCAAGTATCACATTAATCAGCCTGAACATGACAATGCCTGTAGTTTACTTAGCAAAATCCTGCTGACAGTTTCGCTTTAAGTTATGAGTCTTTTTTTTTTTTTTTAAACCGTTTCTGATTGGTATTATATTTTTTTAGGTAAGAGCCTCCAAGTTACATGATCTTGTGTATAAAAATGGTCAAACTGGAATAACGCAAGCTACAGTATCTATAACGTTCGAGAATCTTAACAAAAAGCAGAGCCCTCTAGGATTTGAGGCACATGATGAAATTACTGTGACAAGACAGGTGAGTAAGGTTTTTCGCTGCATCTGCCCTCAATATTTTTTTTCTTCTTTAACTGCTTCTGGGCTGCTAATAGGCAATACAGGTCCAGGCAGTCCACTCTTCCCCCTACACTGACATTCTAAAACGTCAATGGAGTCTAATCAGATTTCACAAGATCGTGAAGCTATGGGGCAAGGAGTCGGCTGTCACATGTAGCCAGACTTCCCAGAGAGAACATGGACATAATTTATCACCATATTTACCATCTCTATCTCTATACACAATGCTGAACTAGGGTTGTATGTACAGATTAGGAAGCACTTACCCTGCTTCCTTCTCTGGATCCAGTGAACATGTGATCATGGTGCATTGAGGGAACAGGAACTGCAGGGTCATAGGAAACCCTGACAGCTCTGCTATGTAGTAAGGAGGCTGTAATTTCCCTGTACCTGGGGCTAATATAGCAGCCCCAATTACATGGGAAATCCACAAGAAAAAGCTTTGATATGTCATGGGCCAGACGGTGGCTTAGTGGTTATAACTTTTGCCTCGCAGTGATGAGGTCCTGGGTTCAAATCCCATCAAGTACAACATCTACAAGGAGTTTGTATGTTCATCCCGTGTTTCCGTGGGTTTCCTCCGGGTTCTCCAGTTTCCTCCCATACTCCAAAGACATACTGATAGCGAACATAGACTGTGAGCCCCAATGAGGACAGTGATGATTACACTGTGTTCCAAATTATTATGCAAATAATATTTTCTCAGATTTTCCCAAATTACCTATATGAATTGCAGTCATTGTAATTTTCCAGTCAAATAACTATTAGAGTACAATTGAAAGGTTTTTGTACAAACTGCCTATGATAACAGTATATTTAAAAAAAAAATAAAAAACTCAAACTGCACTCAAAATGCATGTTCCAAATTATTATGCACAGCAGAGTTTTCAACCTTTTCATTTTAATAAAGAACAAAAAAATGGTCATTTTGAAATTATAAGCATTAGCAGGTTATTACAAACTGAAATCAAACAGTTTTCAACTCAAAACTTTATTCTAGGTGATGTTACATTTGCACATAGGACCCCTTGTTCGAAAGGAGCTTCTGAACTCTCTCGTCCATTGAATTTGTCAGGTTTTGGATGGTTTCTGCTTTAATTGTTTTGCATGAGGACAGAATACCCTCCCAGAGCTGTTGCTTAGACGTGAACTGCCTCCCGCCATCATAGACACTCCTTTTGATGATGCTCCAGAGGTTCTCAATGGGGTTGAGGTCAGGGGAGCATGGGTGCCACACCATAAGTTTGTCCCATTTTATGCCCACAGCAGCCAGAGATGTGTTATGTGCAGCATGAGACAGGGCATTATCATGCATGAAATGATCTCGATGGTCCAGATGGATGGAGTGGAGGATGGCTGGTTGATGGACACCCCATGCAAACACGGCTACGGCGCTATAAAGGAGGAGGTGGAGTAATGTTTTGGGCTGGAATCATGGGGAGAGAGATTGTCGGCCCTTTTAGGATCCCTGAAGGGGTAAAGATGAACTCCATAATGTATGTTGAGTTTCTCAAACAGCACTTCCTTCCATGGTTCAAGAAGAAGAACCGTGCATTCCGCAGCAAGATCATTTTCATGCATGATAATGCCCCATCTCATGCTGCACATAACACATCTGCATCTCTGGCTGCTATGGGCATAAAAGGGGACAAACTTATGGTGTGGCACCCATGCTCCCCTGACCTCAACCCCATTGAGAACCTCTGGAGCATCATCAAAGGGAGTGTCTATGATGGCGGGAGGCAGTTCACATCTAAGCAACAGCTCTGGGAGGGTATTCTGTCCTCATGCAAAACAATTGGAAGCAGAAACCATCCAAAACCTGACAAATTCAATGGACGAGAGAGTTCAGAAGCTCCTTTCGAACAAGGGGTCCTATGTGCAAATGTAACATCACCTAGAATAAAGTTTTGAGTTGAAAACTGTTTGATTTCAGTTTGTAATAACCTGCTAATGCTTATAATTTCAAAAATGACCATTTTTTTGTTCTTTATTAAAATGAAAAGGTTGAAAACTCTGCTGTGCATAATAATTTGGAACATGTATTTTGAGTGCAGTTTGAGTTTTTTATTTTTTAAAAAATATACTGTTATCATAGGCAGTTTGTACAAAAACCTTTCAATTGTACTCTAATAGTTATTTGACTGGAAAATTACAATGACTGCAATTCATATAGGTAATTTGGGAAAATCTGAGAAAATATTATTTGCATAATAATTTGGAACACAGTGTATGTATGTAAAGTGCTGTAGAATTAAGGGATACCGTTAAAATGCCCTTTCCCTCAAAGGTCATGTAAGACCTTCTTGGAGGGCACAGTGCATAAAATAAATGAATAAAGAAAAATGGTAAAAAAAATTCATTGCCAGTCTAAATTGTCACGGCGGTAACTCACATGCCTCCTCAGAGCCGCCCTACTCTCCGTGATGACCACGTTGTTTCTCGTTTGCCTCATGCAGCATTCCTGGCACTGCTGCATCTGAATGTGTGTCCATTTGGCTTTAGGGGTCGATGCCAGTCTCTGCAAGATTTAGCCCTGCTGTATCCTGCAGAGATTAGTTTCCCCAGCTTATCCCGTGCCAATAGGCTCTTTATTGCCCAGCTCCTCCCACATCTCCTGGGCCAAACGTTGGTTCCAAGTCAGTTTACCTGCTTGTATGTTTCTGTTTCTCCCGTTATTGACCTAGCTTGTATGCCTGTGACGTGCCCCCTGGGCCGTGGGGTACTCAGTAGCCAGGCCGGTCGATGCTGGGGGATGTCACGGTGGCAGTGACCCTGTCCGTGACCCAGGGCGGTCAATTAAAGGGGAAAGTAAAAGGGGAATAAAGTTCTTAGAGATAATGTTCGTGACGCCCCCTGTGGTATGCGGCTATATGGGGCCACCGTTGCGGTGCAGATCCTCTGGAGCTGATGGTGACGCAGCAGAGTTGGTTCAGCACTCCACAGGCAGAACTAAGCTCCAGGGCAGTATATGTAGAATTGTGGAGGTAGATGTTGTTGAGTGAAGGATTCTTCTTCTGTTTTACTCCACTTGAACGGAGGATTCAGGTTTTTGGCCTTCTTGAACTGGCCTACTAAGAGGTCCTGCATGGGTGCCGCTATCTTGGTGAAACCCTTGATGAATCTCTTGTAGTAGCCTACCAGCCCGAGGAACTGTCGCACTTCTTTGATAGTGGAGGGTCTTGGCCAGTCCTTGATCACGGTGACTTTTTCAGAGTCTGGTGCTACACTTGGATGGCTTTACTTTCAGGCCATAACCAGATAGGGCTTCGAACACCTCGGCCAGGTTCTCCTGGTGGTCTTCGTATGTCTTTGAGTAGACGAGTACATCGTCTAGGTACAGCAGAACGGTTTTGAAGTTTTTGTGTCCTAGGCAACACTCCATTAACCGCTGGAATGTTCCCGGGGCATTGCAGAGCCCGAATGGCATGCAGTTGAACTCGCAGAGGCCCATTGGTGTCGTAAATGCGGTCTTCTCTCTGTCTGCTTCTGCCACAGGAACCTGCCAATACCCACTAGTGAGGTCCAAAGTGGAAAAATAGTTAGCGGATCTTAGTGCAGCTAATGATTCCTCAATTCTGGGTAATGGGTAGGCGTCCTTATGTGTAATGCGGTTAATCTGCCCATAATCCACACACATCCTCATTGTACCATCTTTCTTTCTAACGAGGACTAATGGAGCTGCCCAGGGGCTACAACTATCTCTGATCACCCCAGCCTCCTTCATCTCCCGTAACATTCACATTGATATTGAGCTGGGGGTACAGGCCGGTACCTCTCTTTAATGGGCAGATGATCTCCCGTGGGGATATGATGTTGGACCCATTTTACCTGCCCAAAGTCTAGTGGGTGTTTGCTAAAGACTCACTCATGTTCTAGGACCATCCGGTACACCCCATGCTTTTGGTGCAAAGGGGTGGAGTCAGTGCCTACTTGTAGCTTCTGACACCAATCCTCCACCTGCCCCTTGAAGCCATAGTCCTCCACCTGTTTGGTGCAAGGGTGGCATACCGGGGTAAATGGACCTCTTTCTCCCCACAATTCCGGATGCTTATTGGTACTCTCCCCTTGTAGACATCGACCACCCCCCTGGCCGTCAAGATGGTGGGCCTACTATCAGTGTACACGGGTTCTACCAGGGCCTGATAATCTTGACCCCTGAGATCTATTGCTGCCCGACACCATATTAAGATTTCACTCCTAGGGGGCATTGCAATGGGGAATGGATCACTCATTCTGACACTGCCGACTTCTCCACCGGACAGCTCTACCTGTTGTCTTTGCATCAGGGCTTTGATCTCCTTCTGCAGAACTCACTGCTGATTAGAACTAGCAGTCTCTGCGACCTGTTGCAACAAAACAATAATTTCCCCAAGACAATTCTCTATCACATTGGTGCCTAAAGTTATCATAGGATGGCTTTCTCGGCGATCAATATCTACAATAATCATCCCTTGTGATAGCAATTATACTCGGCCAACCTTCATGGTCACCTCTTTATACCCCACCTGAGGCAAGGGCTGACCATTGCTGGCAAAGATGTTAATATTTTCATCTGGACAGCGGTTAATGTCTGAATTAGTCCAGTATCGTTTAAAAAGGATATATGGCATCGTTGTCATCTGGTAACCAGTGTCCAGTAACGTGTTCATCGGGATGCCATCAAGCACGACAGGTAGGACTGGTCGTGCTCCCACGTACTTGTCTCGTCAGCTTTGTGGGCCTGGTCGTCTTACTCCTGGGGGTTGGCCCTCTGCCCCTGGGGTTGCGCGTTTAAATTCCAGAATCTTGCGAGGTGCCCCGACTTTTGACAGCGGCAGCAGATGGGCTGTCCGTCCTGGTCGTAGCGATCGCTGTTTCTCCCTCTGGTCGGTGGAATTCTTCTATGTCGTCGCCACGGGACGTCATCTGGACTGGAAGCCAGCTGGATCCTTTCCTTTGGAGACACTTGCATGGCCTGCACGGTTTTGGTTAGTGTAGCCATACTTTTGGTCAGCTCCTGGACCTAAAGATGTAGGTCTGCGGAGGGGTCATTATCTAGGGTCTGCGCGTCAGCCTCCACAGGTGACGGGGAAAGGACGCCACCTCCTGGTTGTATGTGATAGGTAGGTGCCGGAGGGGTGCAGTGCCACTTGGGGTTGATTCTCGCTGCACCCGGATGGCCCGGTCTTTAAATTGCACAAAGTCCAGATCAGGGTTTTGCAGAGCCATTATGCGCTGCTGTGTCCGGTGAGCGTTAGACAAGAGCCCCTCGATAACTGCTTAGTTAGCAATCTGTCCTCGTCTCGCCCACTGTCGGGTTCTACCTGCGCGCCTCCTGCAGGTTTAAAGCATAGTCCCGTACACTGTCCTGCACCCTTTGTTTGCACCAGTAGAACTTCATTTTAATCTCTGCTGCTGTTCGGGTGTCAAAGGTATCCTTCAACCGGGCCAGTATTTCCTTAACAGTGCTTTTGTCCCTGCCCGGCCAGGACTTCACCTCCCTCTGGGCCGCACCGATTAGCTGGCCTATGAAGATGCTGACTTTTTGCTCCTCAGACGGGGGTACACTTGAAACAAACTGCGCAGTCTCTCCTCAAATTCACTCAGGGTGTGCGACTCCCCTGAGTACTGGGGCAACCACGCCGCCCCCGGTATAAACAGCATAGATAACGGCATTACAGTGGCGGCGGCCGTCCCCGTGGCTGAATCCTCTCCCAGGTTGGGCATCTTCCTCCCCCCTAGTGAACCCCAGCCAGGTCCTGGGTTTCTGCTGGCTACCAGTATGCTGCTCTGCAGGCGAGAGGGATCTCTTACCTTCCTGCTTCCCCTCCGCTGACTGCAAATGACATGATGATACAGTTCAGCAAAGTCTATGGCACACAGTACCCGGTTATACCGGGCTTCGAATCCTGTTCGTGACGCCAAGTTGATGCGCCCCTCGATGCTGGGGGATGTCACGGTGGCTGTGACCCGGTCCGTGACCCAGGGCGGTCAATTAAAGGGGAAAGTAAAAGGGGAATAAAGTTCTTAGAGATAATGTTCGTGATGCCACCTGTGGTATGCGGCTATATGAGGCCGCCGCTGCGGTGCAGATCCTCTGGAGCTGATGGTGACGCAGCAGAATTGGTTCAGCACTCCACAGGCAGAGCTAAGCTCCAGGGCAGTATATGTAGAATTGTGGAGGTAGATGTTGTTGGTGCGGTGTAATGCAGGTGATGGCGCAGATAATGATCAGTCCACAGCTTAATGGCGGTTTCCTCTTATCTTTACTTGCGGTTTGTTAAGCAGACCGGGGCATGGGTACTAGCTGGTAGTAGAGGTCCAGGCGGCCTGGAAGCAAGCTGGGAATCCACCTCGCCAGGTGAAGTTGTAGGCCTTCCCTCTGCTCTAATGTCTTTGGCCCTGCTGCTTGAAGCTATGCTGCGGCCCTCGTCCCTGAGTAAAACGTCTTTTTCCTCACCTGTATGTCAGGCAGCTTGGGCGTTCCTGGAGTGTCGCTCCCACATGGCGGTGCTGGGCCCTATTGTGCTGCTTTGTTGCCGGGTGTCTGGTAATGCCAGGAGACCTGCTGTCTCCTGCCCTACGGATTTTGCTGCTGGGCCTTTAGTGCCCCACAACCACGGACTCCGGTGTCCGGTTCCTTTGCGCTTCTCTCCTCTGGGGCGAGCTTGTACACAGTTCCCTTCCCCAGGTCCTTCCTGGTCGTTGTCCTGTCTCCAACTCCTCTCAACTCACTCTTACTAACCCCGCCTCCAGATTCCAGTTTGAAGGGGAGGAGCTCCCCTTTCTGGTCTGGAGCCAGGAAAGTGTTGTATGCTGGTAAACCTGATTAGGAGACCCCTCCTTGCTTCCTGGCATGGCATCACCCCTTTGTGAGGGAGGCAATGCCACTGTGGCAACCGGACCCCTGGGGTGCCACACCTGTCCTGTCTGACCACTCTGCTCCTAACCTCGGCTACGCATTCTGATCTTGTGCTGCCTGCCCCGACCTCAGACCGTCTGACCGAATCTTTGTTTTCGCCCTTCTGTACCTCATACCTGCTCCTCTGCGGTCAGCTGCTGCAGTCCTGGGGTGGTACGTGGTGTCCACTGGCTGCCTACCTTATCCTCATCTCCAGAAGCTCTAGTGAAGAGCTGGTAGACACCTAGTTACACTTCCAGCGTAAGCTTGGCCCATGGCGTGTTGGGTTCACACCCACTAGCGTTACATTACGTTTAGGGCATGTACCTTGCTGACAGATCTGGACCCAGTGAACCCAAGTCTCTAGTACAAGTCTTGTACGAGGAGGTACGTTCTCAATGGGCATGTGAAGACCAGCTGATGCAGGCAATTAATGTTTGGCAGCTCAGCTCCAGGGTTTGTCCACTTCTGTGTCCACCCTATCTTGCTCTTCAATCGCGACAGGTCCGCCTTCCTCAGTATCGCCATCGTCTTCAGGGGAGCCGTGTGGAGTTCCAGTGTCTGGTGGAGCAGCTAAGCTTCAGCTTCCATTTCCATCCTCCTTTGATGGAGATCCCAAGGAGAGCCGCAGCTTCATAAACCAGTACCAGATCCACTACACTCGCACTCTTTTTTTCCCTTCGGACCAGACCAAGATTGCCTTTTGGTTTCTCTGCCCTTACTTGGGCAAACCCCATTTGGGAGCATGGCAATCCTGAGACTTGTGATGGTGGGAGATTCTTGGAGATGTTTCGGGCAGTATTTGAGGAACCTGTCCGCACCTTGTGCTTCGTCCCTCGTGACTGTTAGAACCCTCCTGTTTGTTTTTTCCATCTTTTGTTTTGCGGTCACGTGACCATCTGCCTTTATATTCCAGCTCCGCCCTTCTGGCTGTGCTGGACTTCAGTGTTGTTTTGTCTGTTTCTCTA
Source organism: Phyllobates terribilis (assembly GCF_046119375.1). NCBI lineage: Eukaryota > Metazoa > Chordata > Amphibia > Anura > Dendrobatidae > Phyllobates > Phyllobates terribilis. The sequence goes on along the minus strand of NW_027362761.1, from coordinate 70,166,215 downwards.
GCCAGGTGCTTCGGTGCCTTTCTCTGTCAGTTCGCTTGGTCCTTCTGGGACCTCTAGTACCTTTTTGTCTGTTTGTCTTTTTGTGTTCTGCAACAACTTCTCTGTTTAGGAGGTGTCCCATTTTTGTTCCAGTCCTTAGTTCTTTAAGGGACCCCTCCCCTTATGCTATAGGTCTTCGTTCAGACTAGCCGAGGACTAAGGCGGGTCTGTTCGCAAGGAACAGGCAGCCCGCTACATCGTAGGGATTCAGCTTAGTCTTACTGTAGGGATAGCTTTCCCCTTTCTTTCCTTAGTACTTGTTACAGATCATAACAGTAAGTCCAGCCCAAAAAATTAAAAGGAAAGAAATTCGGGGATCAGTATGCTTTCCGTCCAGTATTTGGCTCAACGCTTGCAGGGATTGTCTCTGAAGGTGGCCGAGCTCCAGCAACACGTGGGTAGCTGTTCTGGAGCGCATTTTGTGGAACCCAAGGTAGTACTGCCTGATGTTTTTTTTATAGTAAACTGCAAGATTTTTTTTCCTTTAAAAATGCTTGTTTGTTATATTTTCGTTTGAGACCAAGGTCCTCTGGGAATGAATCACAGCGCATTGGTTTTATTATGTCACTTTTGCGCAATGAACCACAAGGGTGGGCCTTTTCTCTCCAAGCTAATGATTCATGCTTAAGGTCGGTAGAAGAATTTTTTTCTGCTATGGGGCTATTATATGACGATCCTGATCTAATCTCATCTGCTGAGGCAGAACTCAGGCGTTTGAATCAGGGGTCAGGTGATGTTGAAAATGATTGCACACACTTTAGAAGATGGGCTTCAGAAGTCAAATGGAATGATCCTGCTCTGAAATGTCTATTTCTTGCTGGTCTGAGTGAAAGGGTTAAGTATTTGCTAATTGCATTCCCCGCACCTGAGACTCTGCAGGATGCCATGCAGTTAGCTGTTCGTTTGGACAGGAGGCTGAGGTCCAGGCTGAATGAGGTAAAGACTCCTGTAATGTCAGGTCCTAGTCCCCAGAAAATCTGCTCAGATGGCGGAGAACCGATGGAGGTTGGGGCGATGTCGCTCCGCTCTCAGGAAAGAGACCAGAGGGATTGTATCTTTATTGTGGGAAAGCTGACCATTTGATTAAGTATTGTGAGCTTCGTTTAAGTAAAGAAAAAAAAAAAGATCACGTATGCCCGTATTGCTTGTTTACGCTCTGCAGGAGTATTTCTTTCTGGGAGTGCTACTTTGCTGGAAGATTTGATTGAATTTCAGGGATTTGTGGATTGTGGTTCAACACTTAATGTGATTGATAAAGGGGTTTTGGAAAAACTTAAATTGAAATCCAAACCTTTGTCATCACCTATTTCTGTGATTGCAATTGATAACACTCCATTGAAATGTATTACTCACAAGGTTGCTGCATTTCCCCTCACTATCAATGGAGTTCACCAAGAAATTTTGGACTTTGTTGTATTGGATAATTTACCCTCTCCGGTCGTTCTAGGTTTGCCTTGGTTAAAACTGCACAATCCTTTACTGGACTGGTCTACTAATGTGATTAAGTCTTGGAGTCCGAAGTGCTAAGATAAATGTTGTAATGGTCGCATTGCGGCTGTGGAAAAAGGGGAATTACCGGTACCTATTCAACATTTTTGGAGGTTTTTTTCAGAGGAGGAATGACAAGTTTTACCTCCTCATAGGGATTATGATTGCGCCATTGAGTTTGTTCCTGGAGCTACTCTTCCCAAGAGTCGCTTGTTTAATCTGACTATCCCTGAAAGAAAGGCCTTGGAGGAGTACATACAGACTAGCCTGGCTGCTGGTCACATTAGACCTTCTAAGTCGCCTGTGGCAGATGGATTTTTCTTTGTCAAAAAAAAAGGACGGGGATTTACGTCCATGTCTGGATTTTCGTCAAATTAATAAGATTACCGTACGCAATTCCTACCCATTGCCATTAATTCCTGACTTGTTTAACCAGTTGGTGGGGGCCAAGTGGTTCTCTAAAATTGATCTCCCGGGGGCATACAATTTGTTACGAGTGAAGGAGGGTGATGAATGGAAAACTGCTTTTAACACTCCGGTAGGTAATTTTGAGAATCTGGTGATGCCTTTTGGTCTTACCAAATGTACCTGAATTTTTTCAGAACCTTATTAATGACATCCTGAGACCTTTGAATGGTAAGAATGTGGTTGTGTATTTGGATGACATTTTGATTTATTCACCAGATCTAGAGTCCCATTTGCAGAGTGTACGTGAAGTTTTGCAGTTATTGAGTGATAATTCACTCTTTGCTAAGTTGGAGAAATGTGAGTTCATTGTGCAGAAAATTAGTTTTTTGGGCTACATTGTCTCCAGCGAGGGCTTTGAGATGGACCCTGTGAAGGTTCAGGCTGTGCAGGAATGGTCTAGACCTATGGGTTTGAAATCTATACAGAGATTTTTGGGTTTTGCCAATTATTACAGGAAATTCATTAAGAATTTTTCTGTAATTGTTAACCGCTTCACGACGGCCCACTGTAGATAAACGTCGGCGCTTGCTGGGCTCTGTGCAGCACCGACGTTTAAAAACGGTGGGCGGTCTCGCAGCGCTCAGGACCCCCAGGGTCCTGCAAGCGCTGCGATTCCGGTGCAGAGCGTTAGCTCTGACAGGGAACATCATCGGGACCTGATTGGATCAGGTCCCAGTGATGTTAACCCTTTACTGTCTTCTATATGCCGCGATCTATAGTGATCGCGGCATATAGAAGACAGCAGGAGGAGAGGGGGTCGTCCACTTACCTCTCCGACGGCCCCTTTATACCTTCCAGGACCTGGCGTTGCTATGGCAGCTGGAAGTCACATGACCGCCTCCAGATCTGCTATATGTGGTGTCCTGCCTGGCTCAGCCTGCAGCTGAAGCCTGGCAGGACACACTGACTGTGAAACAGTCAGCAAAGATCTCATGTAATGTAATACATGTCTATTACATTACATGAGATCAGTGATCAGAAAAATAAAAATTAATGTCCCATACAGGGACTAAGTAAAAATGTAAAAAAAAGTAAAAAAAAATGTTTTTAAACTGTTAAAAAAAAAAATCACAAAATAAATAAAAATAAATAAATAAAATATTAAACCAATAAATCCGTATATTTATGCAAAACCAAAAAAAGTACACATATTTGGTATTGCCGCATCCGAAACAACCCGATCTATAAAACTGTCACACTAATTAACTGCTTCTGTGCACACCGTAATAAAAATAAATAAAAAACGGAGCAAAAAAATATGCTTTTTCATCATATCGCCAAACAAAAGGTGGAAAAAAATGCGATCAAAAAGCAAAATGGAAATAAAATTGGTACCGCTGAAAACGTCATATTGTTCCGCAAAAAAAAAAAAGCTGCCATACAGCTCCATCAGCCGAAAAATAAAAAAGTTATAGCGCTCAGAATAAAGCAATGCAAAAAAAATATTTTTTCTATAAAATTGTTTTATTGTGTAAAAGCGGCAAAACATAAAAAAAATATACAGTAAGTGTAGTATCGCTGTAAACATACTGACCCGAAGAATAACACTGCCTGATCACTTTTACCACACGCAGAACGGCATAAAAAAAAACCTCAAAAAACAATTCCTAAATTGTTGGTTTTTGTTAATTTTACCTCCCAAAAAACGGAATAGAAAGCGATCAAAAAATGTCACGTACCCAAAAATGGTACCAATAAAAATGTCAACTCGTCCCGCAAAAAACAAGCTGTCACATGACTCTGTCGGCCGAAATATGGAAAAATTATAGCTCTCATAATATGGCGATGCAAAAACTAGATTTTGTAAAAAAAAGTGTCTCTTAGTGTGTGACAGCTGTCAGTCATAAAAACCCGATATAAATCTGGTATCTCTGTAATCGCACCGACCCGAAGAATAAAGTAATCTCATCACTTATACCGCACGGAGAACGGCGTAAAAAATAAATAAAACCAATTCTTCACCTGCTACTGATTTGTTTATTATGTCTCCCAAAGATCGCAGTAAGGCTCTGCCCACATTTATCCTGCGCTCTGCGCTGAGCACTTACACCAGAGTTTCCGTGTAAATATCTGAAATACGTGATTCAGACGGAACCCATGACGGAAGATTCCCTGTAATGAGGCAGATATATGCCACTGTGGATGCCGTCTGGCCTGTGATCCCACGGTGTCATTTGTTTTAGGCATGCATAAAAGTGCGGTTGGCCACAGTTTTGTGCACTTCAGAAAAAAAGGACACCGCTAAACAGAGGCCAGACGGAGTCCAGAGTAACTCTGCTGCCTCATTACAGTGAATGGATCCCGCAGGGGTTTCATCTGAATTACATCACTTGGAAATTTAGATGGAAACCCCGATGTAAGTGCTCAGCCTAGAGCGTCGGATAAATGTTACGTAAAATGTTCCCAATAAGAGCTTCAACTCAGTCCTCAGAAAAAGCTAGTCCCCACTCAGGTCCGTCATCTGTTAAAAATATAAGGGACTTCCAAGTTACTGGTAGCAGAAAGGCTCTGGAAAAGTGAAATGGCCCTTGCCCCCCAAAAGAAATTCAGAAAATTTTGTGCTCCCAAATCCAAATGCCTATTCTACAATAATTTGTTCTCCAATTGTCAAATAGCGCTCCGTCCCCCCAGATCTCGCCGTATGGCTGAGCGGTACGATACAGCCACATATAGGGTATTGCCACTTTTAGAAGAAATTGTGTGACACATTTCGGCACCATTTTTACCCATTGCCCTGTTTGAAAATGTAAAATCTGAGGGTAAAACATTTTTTTGTGGTAAAAATATAATTATGCTTTTTTCACTGCCCAATGGTATAAATGTAAAAATTTAAAAATACTCACTACTTCCCTAGATGAATTCCTTGAGAGGTGTAGTTTACAAAATGGGGTCACTTGTGGGGGTTTCTGCTGTTTCGGCATGTCAGCGACTCTTCAAATGTGACATGGTGTCTGCAACCTATCCCAGCCAACATAGCGCTCCTTTCTCTTCCGAACCCTGCTGTACACCAAAGCAGTGGTTTTCCCCCATATATGGGGTATCGGCGTACTCAGGAGAAATTGCACAACAAATTTCATGGTACAATTTCTCCTGTTACCCTTATGATAATGCAAAATTAGGGAATGAAAAACATTTTTTGTGGGAAAAATGTGAAAATTTTATTTTTATGGCTCAATATTATAAACTTCTGTGAAGCAGCTGGGGGTGCAAGGTGCTCACCACACATCTAGATAAGTTCCCTAAAGGGTCTAGTTTCCAAAATGGTGTCACTTGTGGGGGGTTTCCACTGTTTAGGCACATTAGGGGCTCCCCAAATGCGAAATGGCATCTGCTAATTATTCAAACAAATTTTACATTCAAAAAGTCAAATGGCGCTCCTTCCCTTTCAAACCCTGCCGTGCGCCCAAACAGTGGTTTGCCTCCACATATGGGGTATCGGCGTGTTCAGGAGAAATTGCACAACAAATTTCATGGTGCAATTTATCCTATTACCCTTATGATAATGCAAAGTTAAGGGATGAAAAATGTTTTTGTGGGAAAAATGTGAAAATTTAATTTTTACAGCTCAATATTATAAACTTCTGTGAAGCACCTTGGGGTTCAAGGTGCTCACCACACATCTAGATAAGTTCCCTAAGGGGTCTAGTTTCCAAAATGGTGTCACTTGTGGGGGGTTTCCACTGTTTAGGCACATCAGGGGCTCTCCAAACGCAACATGGCGTCTGCTAATTATTCAAACAAATTTTACATTCAAAAAGTCTAATGGCGCTCCTTCCCTTCCGAACCCTGCAGTGCGCCCAAACAGTGGTTTTCCCTCACATGTGGGGTATCAGCTCGCTCAAGAGAAATTGCACAAAAAATTTTGGGGTCCATTTTTTCCTGTTACCCCTGTGAAAATAAAAAATATTGGGTCTAAAGTAACATTTTTGTGAAAAAAGTTAAATGTTAATTTTTTTCTTCCACATTCCAAAAATTCCTGTGAAGCACCTGAAGGGTTAATAAAGTTCTTGAATGTGGTTTTGAGCACCTTGAGGGGTGCAGTTTTTAGAATGGTGTCACTTTTGGGCATTTTCTGTCATAAAGACCCCTCAAAGTGACTTCAAATATGATGTGGTCCCTAAAAAAAATGTTTTTGTAAATTTTGTTGGAAAAATGAGAAATCACTGGTCAACTTTTAACCCTTATAGCTCCCTAACAAAAAAAAATTTTGGTTCCAAAATTGTGCTAATGTAAATTAGACATGTGGGAAATGTTATTTATTACCTTTTTTGTGTGACATATCTCTCTGATTTAAGGGCATGAAAATTCAAAGTTTGAAAATTGCAAAATTTTCAAAATTTTCGCCAAATTTCCGTTTTCTTCACAAATAAACGCAAGTGATATCGAAGAAATTTTACCACAATCATGAAGTACAATATGTCACGAAAAAACTATTTCAGAATCATGGGGATCCGTTGAAGCGTTCCAGAGTAATTACTTCATAAAGTGACAGTGGTCAGAATTGAAAAAATTGGCCCGTCACGAAGGCAAAAACAGGCTCTGGTGCGAAGTAGTTAAACCTCTAACCGATCTCACCAGGAAAGGTGCGAATACGGTCCAGTGGACTACTGTGGCCATTGAAGCGTTTAAGTATCTCAAAGAGAGGTTCAGTTCTGCCCCTATCCTTATGCAGCCTGATGAGACCAAGCCTTTTTTGGTCGAGGTCGATGCTTCATCGGTGGGGGTCGGAGCAGTTTTGTCTCAGGAGAACAAGAATGGAGTACATCCTTGTGCCTTCTTTTCGAAAAAATTTTTGGAAACCAAACTGAATTATGATGTTGGAAATCGGGAGTTGCTGGCTATTAAACTCGCGTTTGAACATTGGCATCATTTTTTGGAAGGCGCTAGATTTCCTATTCAGGTTTTCACAGATCATAAGAATTTGATCTATCTGGATGCTGCCAAGCGCTTGAATGCCCGTCAAGCTAGGTGGGCACTTTTTTTTTCTCGGTTTCATTTTTCTGTTACCTATATCCCTGGTACTAAGAATGTTAAAGCCGATGCTTTATCTCGCAGCTTCTCTCCTATACGGTCGGTGCGGAGGAGGAGGAGAGCATTTTACAGAAAGGAGTTGTGGTGGTGGCATTGGACTCCGTTTTGGAGAATGGGATTCTGAAAGCTCAAGATGATGCCCCATCTAACACTCCCCATGGGAGGTTGTTCGTGCCTAGAACCTTTAGGAGAGACTTGTTTGTGGAGTGTCATGATTCTCGGTTGGCAGGTCATCCAGGAATTTCTGAGACTAAGAGACTTATCAGTCGCAGTTTTTGGTGGCCTGGATGGCTGAAAGAAGTCTTCCAGTGGGTGCGTCAATGTACTGTGTGTGCTAGGTCAAAGGCTTCACATACTCCTGCTTCGGGGTTGCTTTGCCTTCTGGAGGTTCCTAGTGAAGCCTTGGACGCATCTCACAATGGATTTTATTACTGATCTTTCTGTGTCCGAGGGTTTTACTGTCATCTGGGTGGTCATGGAGCGTTTTAGTAAGATGTGTCATTTGGTTCCATTCATTAAGTTGCCCTGCGCCAAGACACTCGCTAAGGCATTTGTTAAGGAGATTGTCAAGCTTCATGGCGTTCCCACGGATATTGTTTCTGATAGAGGACCTCAGTTTGTTGCTCGCTTTTGGCGTGCTTTTTGTGACAGGTTGGGAGTCCATTTGTCATTTTCGTCTGGGTATCATCCTGAGTCTAATGGACAGACTGAAAGAAAGAACCAGGATGTAGAACCATTTTTGAATTGTTTTGTCGCGGACAATCAAGAGGTGTGGTCTGAGTTTCTTCCTCTCGCGGAATTTGCTCTTAACAATCATACATCCTCCTCTGCTGGGTGTTCTTTTTTTTGTTGTACTGCCGTCTTTTGGTTCGTTCTCCAAATTGGGGTCGGCGCTGCCGGAGGAGGAGAATTTTCTCTGGTGATTTGGATAGAGTTTGGACTAATCTACGTTGCAACCTTCAAGAGGCTAACAAGAAGTCCAAGAAGTATTTTGACAGGAAATGTAAGGAGGTTTTGTTTACTGTGGGTGACATGGTTTGGTTGTCCTCAAAGAACCAGCGGTTGAGGATTCCCTCTATAAAACTGGGTCCTACGTTTGTGGGTCCATTTAAAGTGCTTCAGGTTGTTAATCCGTCTGCTGTTAGGTTGGATGTCCCTACTTTCTGGAAGATTAATCCTGTGTTTCATGTTTCCTTGTTGAAAAAGGCTGATGTATCAGATAGGGATGCCACTGTCACAGTTCCTCCTGTGGTGGAAGACGGCGAATATGAAATTTATCGTATCTTGAATTCTAGATGGCATAGAGGGAGATTACAGTATCTTGTTTCCTGGAAGGGTTTCGGTCCCGAAGATAACTCCTGGGTAAGGACGGATGATGTTTCTGCTCCTAGGCTTGTTAAAGCTTTCCACAAGAGGTTTCTGGGCCTGGAGGATCCGGAGGATCCTCATAAAAGAGGGGGTACTGTTAGAACCCTCCTGTTTGTTTTTTCCATCTTGTGTTTTGCGGTCACATGACCATCTGCCTTTATATTCCAGCTCCGCCCTTCTGGCTGTGCTGGACTTCAATGTTGTTTTGTCTGTTTCTCTAGCCAGGTGCTTCGGTGCCTTTCTCTGTCAGTTCGCTTGGTCCTTCTGGGACCTCTAGTACCTTTTTGTCTGTTTGTCTTTTTGTGTTCTGCAACAACTTCTCTGTTTAGGAGGTGTCCCATTTTTGTTCCAGTCCTTAGTTCTTTAAGGGACCCCTCCCCTTATGCTATAGGTCTTCGTTCAGACTAGCCGAGGACTAAGGCGGGTCTGTTCGCAAGGAACAGGCAGCCCGCTACATCGTAGGGATTCAGCTTAGTCTTACTGTAGGGATAGCTTTCCCCTTTCTTTCCTTAGTACTTGTTGCAGATCATAACACTGACGCTAAGACAGGGCATGGATACCGTGCCTTAGTATGCCTTATACTTCCTCAACCCTGGCGGTGTAGCTGAAAAACCAAAGACAATCAAAATACCCAAATAAGTGGAAGTAAATGGATAAATTGCACAGTGCAAAAATAATGATAAATAAGAAAGGGTATTTAGTTAACATAATTTTGATCAAAATAATGTAAAAGCCATCCCGCCACGTCACGGCAACCCTTATGGGACAGTCCTAACTCTAATATTAAAATCTTACCATTTGTCAAGTGACATACATATGGATAAGGGCAGAGAGACTGAACCCCTAGTAGAAGCATAGACCTGAGAGGCAGAATGAATCTTTCAGCTCAGACAGGCTTCCTACTCAACAGCTTGTTTGTCCTTTGGTTGTTGCCTCTATTGATGGACAACCCCTGGCAGAGCCTATTTGTCATGTCACACTGCCTGTCACCTTCAAATTGGAACCCAGCACTTCCATGGTTTCACCCAGGGCTGTGGAGTCGGAGTCGGTGTCCATTTTGGTTGATATAAAATGGACCAACTCCTAAAATATATGATAAATTGGGAACATTAGTTCAATGCAATTTGTGTTATAGATTTTTTCCTAAGAATTTAGGAAAGTTATGAAATGTCCTATAAATATCTGTTCTATTCCTGGATATTCTAAGGATCTAGGCTTTTAGTTGAAATGAATCTGTACTGCACTTTATGTACATGCTCAGTAGTGAGGCAGTGCTGTGGAGTTGGAGTCGTAGAGCCAAAGTTGGGAGTCAAGGGAAATTGAGGAGTCTGAGTTGGATGTTTGGCTCACCGACTCCATAGCCCTGGTTTTGTCTTTACACGTTGGTCATTGACTGGTCCAACGGTCAGGTGCTACAGTGGCGATCATCGTGTTCTACCAACTATCGTACCAAGGTCGTGCCCAAGTCCCCCCTTCCATGCCTTCGGTCCTGCCTTCCCTGACTGAGTCCCGTGTCTTGTCTCGATCATCTGATTCTGAAGAAGAATCTCGGCACATCTTTAACCCGGCTAAGGTTGTTAAAGCAGCTTCTCTTGTTGTAAGGGACGTCCCTTGGATAAAACTTTAGCTTCAACTAGGAGGAGGAGAATCCTGTCCTGGAGACATGAATCCAAGCTGGTCAAGGATGTTCGGGACTGTGGCCGCCTGTCCACAGTGCGCTAGTAATAGTGAGTCTTCTAGGAACAAGCCTGCTGAAAATGTCTGCACCCCTTCCATTGCGGAGATGTTTCCTCAGCGGTCTAGCCTAAAAAGGGAGGGTCATAAGGGGGTGATACTGTTACGGTGCTAACTTGCATTCCTTCTCAGTGCCACCCTACTCTCAGTGGTCACCACGCGATTTCTCCTCGCGTCAGTCTGGCTCTCTGAGATTTGCCTCATGCAGCACTCCTCAGCACTGCTGCATCTGAATGTGTTTCAATTTGGCTCTATTGGGGTGTGGTCAGTCTCTGCAGGAATTTAACCCTATGTCCTGCAGAGATTGGGTTGTCTGGCCTATCTTGTGCCAGCAGGCTCTTTATTAGACAGCTCCTCCTACCACTCCTGGCCTGAACATTGCTTCCTAGTCAGTAGTTTTCCTGCTAGTGACCTGTTTGTGCGTGTATGTTTCTGTTTCTCCCGTTATTGACCTGGCTTGTATGCCTGTCCTGTCTGACCTTTCCGCTCCTGACCTCGGCTACGCATTCTGATCCTGTGCTGCCTACCCCAACCTCAGACCGTTTGACTACATCTTTGTCTTCGCCCTTCTTTACTTTGTACCCGTGCCTTTCACCCTCCTGGGGACTACCATGAAGTGTTACCGGCTGCCCACCCTATCCTCACCACCAGAGGCTCTAGTAAAGACCCGGTAGACATCTAGTGATGTCCTTCCAGTGTACGCGTAGCTCATGGCGCAGTGGATCCACGCCCACCAGCTTAACATAAAGCACTGTTTCTAGCTCCGCTCCATTGAAAAAATATGTCCAATATATAGAAATAATTTCTAAAGAAAGGGAAACGCAAAATTTAAAATGCTTTCAGTAATCTTTTATTGTCATAAAAACAAAATCTGAAAAATAGACATGTATTTTCTATATTTCTTTACATTTTCTCTCTGATATCAGCAAAAAAAATTAAATAAATAAAAGTGACATAAAAATTAAGGCGTGTGTTATGCAAAAAAAAGAGGCAAAAATCATTTGAATACCTGAAGGGGAGAAAATTATACAGCCGTTAAAAGATCATGTGTGATAACACCCGTAAATATCCCTGGATAGGAAAGGGGATAAATGGCTTGGTTATGAGTTGGTTAAACTACTCTAATATTTATTATTTTTCCTCTTAGGTTGCCATCGGTGGTAGAAATAAATATTTAATAAATGGATTCAATGCTTCGGTCACTCGTGTGCAAGATCTTTTCTGTTCTGTTGGTCTGAACGTCAATAATCCTCATTTTGTCATCATGCAGGTATGTACTGTTAGGCACATTAGGTTATTGCTCATTTATTTTATTTTAAATCTAACTATTCTCCCAATATAAAAAAAATCTTAGCCCCAGCTCCCCACTTTGTGACACCCACATCCCTGTCCTTCTAATTTCAGTCTCATGACCATGGTTTTCTAATCATAAAAAGGCTACGTTGCACTCCTTTGTGGTGGGTGCCCGGATAGGATTCCACTCCATTTATGTAATTCAATAAGAATCTGGCGCTCCAAAGTATGATGAAGAAAATAATTTTTAATTTACATGATCCTCCAATATGAAAAATATATTACCGTTTCTGTCCAATTCGGCCTTCATCAGAACTGTAAATTAAACAACAATTTTATAATATGAATATGCAACATATTCACAATGTTCATAGTATTACAATAAATTGAGCAAAAAAATTGAATTTGATATGATAAGTCCATAGTACATCTTTACAATTTTAGCAAATAAGTGCAAATAGTCAAATTAAAATCGAAGTGGCTAAATTCTTTAGATGTGATTTGCAGGCATATAACATTAAATATGAGATATGAGAGACGGAAAATACAAAAGATACATCGTATTATTACCAGGATGCTGCCCAATTTATATGTGGATCAAAGCTGCAAAGGAAGGGGGGATAACATGAATCACTATCTCTGTGCAAGTCAAAATAAATGAAGAAGACCTTAATAAATATTCAGTACTCACCAAGACCACGTGGAGGGGGGGCATACGAGCAATAGTGCTACATAGTGAAGAGCACGACCATGCTATGGGGAATGCTCTATGGACTTATATCAAATCCAATTTTTTTGCTCAATTTATTGTAATAACTATGAACATTGTGAATATGTTGCATATTCATATTATAAAATTGTTGTTTAATTTACAGTTCTGATGAAGGCCGAATTGGGCCGAAACGTTAATATATTTTGCGTATTGGAGGATCATTTAAATTAAAAATTATTTTCTTCATGGTTTTCTAATGTCCTGTGAATCTCAAATTACTTGGTTTGTATTTATAATGATATATTGGTCTTTTATTGCAAAAGTTCAGGTCTTGATTTTACAGCATAGGTTATAAAGTATATTTCTATATTTCATAGTGCTTTCCAAGTCAATATCACATCTACCTCATATATATTTATTTTTTCTATTCATTTGTAGGGCAAGATAACAAAAGTTTTGAATATGAAGCCTCCAGAGGTAAATATGTGTCTCTTTATGGTAATTTTAGCCTTATTACAACCACAACAAAAAGTTCTAAACAATGCTTGTTGGACTGATTGAACCCATAGGTGCTTCACAGAACTATTTTTTTTTTTTTAAATCAAATCTTTTTTATTGAAAATTTTAAAGTAATTTATAACATTAATAACATTAAACAAAATATCACTTACACAAAAATGTGTATAACATAACATAGGAGTTTTGTACTTAGATTATTCCTAAGGGAATTATTGGACCACATCTCTTAGTCCTGAAAAAGAAATATGTTAAAACATACCCAGCAAATTGTTATTCCATACTTGATGGCCCTACAGTCTTTTAGGTAACAGATTTATTACAGATTGTGTTTCAGTCATTTAAACAGGCAAATAGAATTGTAATGGACTTCCAAATAAATCAAACTGTCTCTCCAATAAAAACCCTCATGATGTCAGACAAGGAGTATTCAACCATGGACCATATATATTCTCTCAAGTGTGTTCAATGTATTATGTTTTTTGTATATACCTTTTTAGAGTTTAATGATATCACTTGTTCACAGAACTTTTTAAATGCAGATGAGAAAACAAAAATGATATTTTTAGCTGCTAAAATATTGTTTTAGCCCCAAATTCGTAATTTTCACAATGGATAATAAAAGAAAATGGACCCCATAATTTGTTACACAATTCTCCTGAACTTGATGCCATCTCATATGTGATCAAAAACTCCTGTTTGGGCACATGGCAGGGCACGGAAAGGAAAGAGGGCTATTTGATTTTTGGAGCATAAATTTGTAAATTCGTAAATATGCAGATTCCCTGAGGTACCAAAACAGCAGAAACCTGCCCACAAGTGTCCCCATTTTAGAAACTAGACCTCTCAAGGAATTCATCTATGAATATATTGATCATTTTTAACCCAAAGGTGATTCACAAAACTTTATAACATTTAGATGTGAGAATAAAAAGACATTTCCACTAAAGAGCTGTTTTAGCAAAAAATTATAATTTACACAAGGAGTAATAGGAGAAAATGAACCCCATAATTTGTTATGCAATTTTTACTGAACGTGCCAGTACCCCATATGTGGTTCTACACTACTGTTTGAGCACACGGCAGGGATCAGATGTGAAGGAGCTTTACTTGGCTTTTAGAATGCAGATTCCATTTGAACAGATTGTGGGCTCCATTGGCCGAGCCAGAAACCCCCACAAGTGACCCCATATTGGAAATGGAAACTTCACTACCTAAGGAATTCATCCTGCAGTGAGTAGGTGCTCATTGAATTTTATAACATTGGGACATGGAAATATTAACAATATAGTGGTAAAAATGTACTTTTTTTGCTGCAAATTTGTTTGTTACACAAGGATTAATGGGGGAAACTGGACCTCACAGTTTATTGCGCAATTTCTCCCAAACCCGGTAATACCCTGTATGTCGCCGGAAACTACTGTTTGGCCACACGTCAGGGCTGAGAAGGAGGAGAGCTATTTGGCTTTTAGAGCACAGATTTTTCTAGAATAGTTTGCGGGCAACATGTGTGGAGCCCCTAAGGTGCCAGAACAACAGAAAATCCCAAAAATGACCCCATTGTAGAAATTGCACCTCTCAATGAATTCATCTACTCTGCAGCGACTATTTTGTAACAGCCACAACTTGCTGTATTCTGGTGAACTGCAAATATGCCAGTTTAGTTCCCATACATTATGCCCTCATACAGTGTAGTGCCCCCCTACAGTGTAGTGCCCCCATATATTGTGCTCAACTTGTGCTTTTGCAGACACACACCCCATAAATTAAGTGCGCTCTCTCCGCTACAATAATGCCAAACATGTGGCCGCTTACTGCGGTTTAGGCACACTTGGGCTCAGAATGAGGGGGGCATTTCGGAGCGCAGATTTCACCGTATTGTATGTGAGTGAGGTGGGAGCCATGTCACTTTTCCAGAGTCTTTGTTCTACCAGTAATGTTGTAACCCCTATATTTCCAGTGACAGATGACGAACCTGAATGGGGGCTGGTTTTGTGCTGGATATGTTAGGGTTTTTATTTTTAACATTTTGGGGTACATAATATTTTTTGATCGTTTTTAGTACAAGGATGGGATCACATTCTTGTGTTCTATGCTGAGCACTTACGGGTTTCCGTGTAAATCCCACATAAAGGCGATTGAGACGTAATCCCGATGAAACCACTCAGTAAAATGAGGCTGATCAAGACACTTTGGAGTCTTTTTGGCTACTGTTCCGGTGGTATCCATATTTTTAGGCGTGCATAGAACTGTGGTTGTCCTCATTTGTGCGTTAAAAAGATGCCTAAAATAACCTGATACCACCGGAACAGAGGACAGACTGAGTCCAAAGAGACTCCATCTGCCTCATAAGTGAGTGGTTCCATCCGTGATTTTGGGATTTACACGGAAACCCCGATGTATGCGCTCAGCGGAGAGCACAGGATAAATGTGAGCCGATTCTTATTCCGATTTTTGGGAGGCAGAATGAATAAATAGACATGAGTACAAGAATAGTTCTTATTTTTATTTTTGCACCGTTCACCATAAGGTATAAATGATAAGACAACGTCATTCTTTGGGTTGATGCGATTACAGTGCTACTAGATTTATATAGTTTTTTTTTATGTTTTGCTGCTATCACATAGTAAAAATGCTTTTTATTTATTGCGCTGTTCACCATGCAGTAAAAGTGCGTATTCGTCAGGTCAGTGTGAATATAGCAATACCAGTGTTATATCTTTTTTTATACCTTTCTACTTTACATATGACTTTTTGATCGCTTTTAATTCAATTTTACTCTGTGTCCTCATTGGGGGACACAGGACCTTGGGTGTTATGCTGCTGTCCACTAGGAGGCGACACTAGGCTTAATCTGAAAAAGATTAACTGGTGGCTCCTCCTCTGCAGTATACACCACCTGAGGGCGTCAGCCATCTTCAGTTTTTGCTTAGTGTCGCAAGGAGGCACACCTAAAGATTTTTACTCCACTATTTTTTTCTAAATTTTTTCCACTGAGTTACAGATGAAGATAAGTGGGTCTCTGAAGAGACTCCCGGCATGGCTCCTTCCTCTGCCCCCTTCTAGGGGTGCACAGTTGAAGTTGAGACTTCTCCTTACCATGTCACTCCTTCCCCAGCCCCTCGGGTGTTGGTTCGAAGTCGAGAACCCCCCTCCTTCCCCAATTCCTTTTGGTCTCTGGGTTGAAGTCGAGTGAGGATTACAGCCTCCTGACGGTGAAGGCAGCACCCTCCCTAATCCCCCTCACGGGGGTATTAGGTTGAGACACCGCAGGTAGGATCTGTGCAGAGCGCTCTGCACCAACTTACAGGGATCGCAGCCTTGCTGCAGACCCCTGATGGACCGGGGGACAGTGCTGGCAGAAGGGCAATACAGAGACACAGGCTGCTGACAGCTCTGTCTCTCTGCCGGCCCAGAGCTACGGTGCCTCACAGGAACCCTTTAAGGGCTCCCTTTTTATATATTTCCCCACCGCCCTCCCTGCCATTAAAAACCGGGGGGGGGGGGCCGATTCATATCCGCTACCCCCCCGGACTACCGCGCCGGCCTGGAGCCCTTTTGGGCATACTTTCTAAATTTACTCCGCGGCTCCGGCCTAGCCGAAGCCGCCGCCCACTCCCTGCCCCCCGGATGACCATTATGACACTACACAGTGTCATACAGGGGCGGAGACGAACTGAAGGGCGCGCTTTCTAGAAACGCTGCCGCCTTTTCAGCGCTCCGCCCCCCTTCTTCTCCTCACTCCGGCGGCCATTAACAGTGCAGAGGAAGTTAACTCCTCACATACTGGTCGCCAGCTGGTCTCCGGGGGCAAAGGATTTTGGATGTTACCGGCGCTGGACTAAAGCAGGCACATTAAGGTGGGATAAATCCACAGCTAGAGTCTCTACTCCGCTGTGAGGCTTACAACTTCTCTGCACTGCTGGCCCCCTCTGCATAGCCACTCTGCATCGCTGGCCCCCTCTGCATAGCCACCCCTGAGCTGAGTATATAATTCAGTGGTTACTGCACTGGCCTTGGGACAAACACTATGCCGGGCTCAAAGTCCAAGAGAACCAGGCAGGATTGCTATTATGCATTCTGTACAGCCTGCAATAATACTCTCCCTAGTGGCAGCACGTACCCGCATTGTCAGGATTGCATGCAAACTGCTGTGCCAGAGCCCCATGAAGCACTTCCCAATACTTCGGTGCCTAATACCACACCGAAATGGGTCACTCAGATGTCGCAATCTATGACGCAGTCTATAGATAACCTCACATCCACATTGCTTCAGGCTCTGCAGAATCATACCTCGGCTATGAACACTACTCAAAGGGAGAGTTCCACTCAGGGACATGATGGCACGGGCACATCCACGTCTAGATCAGAATGCAAACGGACCACAGGTCTCGTTCATCTGCGTCATCCCATACCACAAGGTCGTCTCCTTCTAGCGTGAGACACCGTACTCCCAGCTCATCTAGACCGTCCCCTGACAGGGACAGACAACACAGACAGCCATCCCTTACCAGAGAGGGTCCCCGCTCCGGTTCTCCCAGCAGGAGACCCCTCAGCGAGATACAGGATTCAGAAGACACCTGTGATTCCGACTCAGACAAGGAAACTGAAGGGTCCCTGATCCCTATTTCCCCGGGCAATACAGTGCTGGTTGATGATTTAATCTCATCTATTCATCGGGTGCTGGACATCTCCGATCCACCCCTGGAGACACCAGAGCATAAAATTTCCTTTGAAGGAGTCCTGAAACCGCCTAAGGTCTTTTTTGACCACACAGAGTTTGATGCGATCCTTAAAAAGCAGTTCTCACAACCTGAGAAAAAGTTTACTAATCGCAAATATCTGGAGGCACGGTACCCCTTTCCACAGGAGGTCACCAAAAAGTGGACAGATCCACCTGAAGTGGATCCCCTAGTCTCCAGACTAGCAGCTCAGACACTTCTTTCACTGCCAGATAGCTCAACCCTCAGGGACACAGCAGACCAGCAGGTAGAACTCATGGCTCGTTCAATTTTCGAGGTCGCAGGGGCCTCCCTGGCCCCCTTGTTCGCCTCAGTTTGGGCTGCCAAAGCAATCTTAGCCTGGGCCCAAAATTTACAAACTGCCCTACATACATCTACCCCTGAACTGTCGGACCAGGCTGCCCAAATATTAGTTGTCACAGATTACATGCTCCATGCAGCTCTGGATTCTGCAAGGGGTGCAGCCGGGATAGCTTCCAACGCCATCACGATTCGGCGTATCCTCTGGCTTCGAGAATGGAAAGCAGACGCAGCTTCAAAGAAGTCCCTCACTCACCTCCCGTACCTCAATGGTCGGCTTTTCGGTGAACAGTTGGACACAATGATATCCAACGCTACCGGGGGTAAAAGTACCTCCCTCCCTCAACTGAAGCCAAAACGCACTTATAAAAACCGTAATCAGGCACGTTACCGATCCTTTCGGAACTTTTCCGGCTGGTCCGTCTCGCGACCAGCACAGAATAACAGCCGCGCTCCACGCAGGGACAACTCGAGGTCGACGCAAAAGTCGGACAAGACCTGGCAATCAAGGGCAGGCCAGTCAAAATTTAGAGAGAGGAAAGTCTCGCACTTCCCCCTCATCATGACTCACCAACTTTGGAAGACACCCCACCTGTAGGCGGCCATCTTTTGCTCTTTCATCAGGTTTGGCTGCCTATTTCAGAAGACAGGTGGGTCAGAGAACTAGTATCTTCAGGATACAAGATAGAGTTCATTTCCACCCCGCCAAACAGATTCTTTCCGTCTGTTCCCCCAAAACCGCCAGCCAAGGCTCGTGCCTTCCACCACGCGGTTTCATTGCTTCTCCAAGCAGATGTCATAGTAACGGTCCCCACGGCCGAGCGCTTCCAAGGGTTCTACTCAAATTTATTTGTAGTCCCCAAAAAAGGAGGCAGCGTACTGCCCATATTGGATCTAAAACAACTCAACAAATATGTACGGGTACGTCATTTTCGCATGGAGTCCCTTCAGTCCATCATTGCGTCCATGGAGAAGGGAGAATTTCTCGCCTCCATAGACATTCAAGACGCATACCTACATATACCAATTGCACCAGCTCATCAGAGATTTCTCAGATTCGCAATCGACAAGGAACACTACCTCTCCCGTTCGGGCTTGCCACGTCTCCCAGAGTGTTCACCAAGATCATTGCGGTCACCATGGATGTCCTGCACTCCAGAGGCATAATGGTCGTTCCATATCTGGACGATCTCCTCATCAAAGCTCCCACCTTCAAGGACTGCGAAATCAGCTTCTCAATCACAATTGATATTCTAGTCGTTTGGGCTGGTTAGTCAACTTAAAAAAGTCATCACCAACCCCGAGTCAGTTTCTCACCTTTTTGGGAATGTTATTCAACACACTCAAGGGTCTAGTACTACTCCCCAAGGATAAAGCACTGCCTCTCCGAATAGGAGTCCGCACCCTACCTCGCAAACCCCATCGGTCTCTCCGGTTTGCCATGAGAGTCCTTGGCAGGATGGTGGCGGCAATAGAAGCGGTCCCATTTGCCCAGCTTCACCTCAGGCCTCTCCAATTAGCCATCCTCAAGTCATGGGACAGGAATCCTTTTTCCCTCGACAGGGAGTTTCAGTTGACGTCGTCAACCAAGAGATCTCTGCACTGGTGGCTCAAGCCAACCTCGTTGTCAAAGGGAAAATCCTTTCTCACGGGTCAATGGAAAGTTCTGACCACCAATGCGAGCCTGACGGGTTGGGGTGCGGTACACATGCACCACAGAGCTCAGGGCAAGTGGTTCCCAACAGAAGCGACCATGCCCATCAACATTTTGGAAATTCGTGCCATTTTCCTGGCGTTGAGAGCCTTCCATCATCTACTGGCAGCCTCTCACATCAGAGTACAGTCAGACAATGCCACAGCTGTGGCATATGTCAATCACCAAGGGGGGACCTGCAGTTCCCAGGCGATGCGAGAAGTGACACACATTCTCCATTGGGCAGAAGACACAGGTTTGGTTCTCTCGGCGGTCCACATCCCAGGAGTAGACAACTGGGAAGCAGACTTCCTCAGCCGACAGGGAATGGACTCGGGGGAGTGGTCTCTCCATCCCGAAGTTTTTCAACAGATCTGCCACCGCTGGGGGACTCCGGACGTGGACATAATGGCATCCCACTTCAATGCCAAAGTCCCTAACTTCATGGCCTGAGCACACAACCCGCGGTCGTTGGGAGCGGATGTCTTAGTTCAGGACTGGACTCAGTTTCAGCTCCTGTACATCTTTCCACCTCTTCCCCTAATATCCAGAGTGGTGAGGAAGATCAAGCAAGAGGGATTTCCAACCATCCTCATCTCACCAGACTGGCCCAGACGTACGTGGTACGCCGACATCGTGCAGCTTACAGCAGACGTTCCTTGGTGTCTCCCACACCGCCCGGATCTTCTGTCACAAGGCCCGTTCTACCACCAGAACTCAGGGGCCCTCAATTTGACGGCATGGCCATTGAGACCTGGGTTTTAACCAAGTCAGGGTTCTCGCCTGACGTCATTAAAACCATGATCAGAGCACGGAAGCCAAACTCTGCTAAGATCTATTACCGTACCTGGAAAGCCTTCTTTACTTGGTGCGATTCTCGTGACCAGACCCCTTTCCCTTATTCCCTTCCCAGGATACTTGGGTTTCTACAATCGGGTCTGGAGGCCAAACTGTCTCTGGGCTCTCTTAAGAGCCAGGTGTCAGCTCTCTCTGTGCTTTTTCAGACGCGCATTGCTAACAAGCAGCAAGTAAAGACATTTCTTCAGGGGGTTTCCCGATTGGTTCCCCCCTACAGAAGACCGCTAGACACGTGCGATCTCAACCTAGTGCTGACAGCATTGCAGGAAGCACCTTTTGAACCCCTTAGGGAAGTCCCACTCCACCTTCTATCCCAGAAGGTGGTTTTCCTAGTGGCAATCACCTCGCTACGCAGGGTGTCTGAACTCACAGCACTCTCCTGCAGACAACCCTTCCTGGCTTTTTACCAGGACAAGGTAATTTTCCGTACGGTTCCATCCTTCCTTCCGATGGTTGTGTCCGACTTCCACCTAAATGAGGAAATTTCACTGCCATCCCTCTGTCCGGCCCCGGTTCATAGAGTGGAAAATAATCTGCATACGCTTGACCTTGTCAGAGCATTACGTATCTATGTGTCTAGGACTGTGCCCTTTCGGAAGTCTGATTCTCTTTTAATTCTTCTGGAAGGCGGCCGCAAGGGTCTGCCAGCTTCCAAAGCTACCCTTGCTAGGTGGATCAAATCCACCATCCAAGAGGCTTACCGCCTCAAAAATTCTCCTCTTCCAGCAGGTATTACGGCACACTCTACGCGTGCGGTAGGGGCCTCCTGGGCTATTCGGCACCAGGCTTCGGCGCAACAAGTGTGTAAGGCAGCCACCTGGACTAGTCTATACACGTTTACCAAGCACTACAGCGTTCATACCCAATCCTCGGCAGACGCGAGCCTGGGTAGACGTATCCTGCAGACGGCCTGCCCCAATAATAGGGATCTGTCTACACAATATTCGTCCATTGCTTCCCACCCAGGGACTGCTTTGGGACGTCCCAAGGTCCTGTGTCCCCCAATGAGGCGACAGAGTAAAGGAGATTTTTGTGTACTCACTGTAAAATCTCTTTCTCTTAGCCTCTAATTGGGGGACACAGCTCCCACCCTGCTGCCCGTGTCGGGCCATTGTTACGTTGAGTTCTCATATTGGTGTTTTTTTCTTGAGCTCGTACATAGTTGCCTTCTTATAGGCATGTTTATGTTATCCATGTTACGTTCCTCCTACTGCTTTTACACAATACTGATCATGGCTGACGCCGTCCAGGGGTGTATACTGCAGAGGAGGAGCCACCAGTTAATCTTTTTCAGATTAAGCCTAGTGTCGCCTCCTAGTGGACAGCAGCATAACACCCAAGGTCCTGTGTCCCCCAATTAGAGGCTAAGAGAAAGAGATTTTACGGTGAGTACACAAAAATCTCCTTTTTTTGTGTGTCAGTCTGATAAAAAAGCAATATTTTTTTAGGTGTTTTTTCTTTTTTTTTATGATGGTGTTCGCTGTACGGAATAAATAATTTTCCAGTCTTATAGAGCAAGTTGTTCCAGACACGACACTACCAAGTATGTGTATTTTTTGTTTATTTTTGTTTTAATGCAAATGCTGTATTTTTAGTGGTAAAACGGCTTTTTGTGAATTGTGTGTGCGCTCTTTTTATGTGTTTTTATTTAAGTGTTTTTTCACTGTGTTCCACTGTGGGACATGTATAATTTTTTTTTTAATTCGGTAATTAAGAAATAGACATTTTACATTGAGAATAATGCATATTAAACTGATAGATACAGTATTATAGATTTTTACATTAATAAAGCTGAATATTTATAAAAATGAATTATTTACGTATTTTCCAATTACACAACTATATATTGTACACAAGGTTTATAAAGTCAATACACTTATTGTTTCAAGTTTGTGTATGTGTGATTAATTATTACCCAGAATTACATGTCTAACAAAACAAGTGTTCTCTAAAACTAGAAAGAACTACTTTGTTGCCAAAAATTATCCTATTACAGAAATTTAGAAAGATAATTAAAGTTGCTGTGTTTATGGTATTACGATAATTAAATATGAGTCACTATATCTTTTGTTTTATTCATCATTATATCTCGAATCATTATCTGTGTGTAGGGACAGTAAGATGGGACGAATTCCAGAGATCCCAGGACATGTATAATTTTTACTCTGATTGTTGGTCTTATGTGCTGGAGAGCTATCAGTGAGTCACTGACAGAGCTCTAAGACCCTTAAAGCAGGATCTTACAGGCCACCATACCTTAGGGTAATCCGATGACCTCAGGGTACCATGACAAGGCTCGGCACCCGCGGTGGTCAATCCTGCCATAGGGGTTCTTTTAACCCCCTTTTAACCACTTAGATACTGCCTACGCGATTGACAACGATATTTAAGGAGTTAATCGATGACAAAACCGGCCAGGCCGATACCGCAGGGTTGCAGCTGTTATGTGCAGATGTTACATGCGGGAATTTCGGCAGCGGGAGTGGCGCTATTCACTTATTCCACAGTGCTGTTAAAAAGCGGCGCTGAGGAATAAGGTCCCTTAACCCCTTTACAGCCCATGACGTATTAATACGCGTCAGTGTCCTGGGCTTTAAGAGCCTGACCCGTATTAGTACGTCATCGCGATCGCGCGCGCACACAGGCTGTGTGGGCGCGATCGCCGCCGGGTGTCAGTTGATTGTCACAGCTGACACCCGGTACTATGTGCAGGGAGTGTTACCGCACCGCTCCCGGCACATTAACCCCCGCAATGCTGCGATCGAAGTTGATCGCAGCATTGCGGTGGCAAGGGGAGTTGATCGGTATACTCACCTCCTCTTCCGGCCTCCAGCGCTGTCTGCCGCGGCTTCCCGGGTGTTGCCATGACGACCCGATGTCGTCATGACAACATCCGGGTCACCAGGCAGCAGGAACATTGTTTGGTCATGCGCAGTGTACGACCACACAATGTTCTCACTGTGCAGCGTTGACTGCCTGCATAGCACAGGGATGGTGCTCCATCCCTATGCTGTGCAGGCGATCAGAATAAAAAAAGTTAAAGTCCCAGAGTGGGACAAAGTAAAAAGTGTAAAAACTCTCAGAAAGTGAAAAAAAAAAAAAAAAAAATTGTAAAAATGTTTAAAAAAAAAAAAAAATTTAAAAAATAATCCACCAAAAATAAAAATATAATGTACCCATCAATAAATATTATTATGAAAAAAAAGCAAACAAACAATGAAAGTACACATATTTGGTATCGCCGCATCCGGAACGACCTGACCTATAAAACTGTCCCACTAGTTAACCCCTTCAGTGAACACGGTAAAAAAATAAAATAAAAAACAAAGCAAAAAACAATGCTTTATCATCATACCGCCAAACAAAAAATGGAATAACACGCGATCAAAAAGACGAATATAAATAAAAATGGTACCGCTGAAAACGTCATCTTGTCCCGCAAAAAACAAGCCGCCATACAGCTCCATCATGCGAAAAATCAAAAAGTTATAGCTCTCAGAATAAAGCAATGCAAAAAAATAATTTTTTCTATAAAATAGCTTTTATTGCGTAAAAGCGCCAAAACATAGAAAAACAATATAAATGTGGTACCGTTGTGAACGTACTGACCCAAAGAATAAAGCTACCTTATCAATTTTACCACACGCGGAACAGAATAAAAAAAAAACAAAAAAAACAATTCCTGAATTGTTGGTTTTTGTTTATTCTGCCTCCCAAAAATCGGAATAGAAAGCGATCAAAAAATGTCAAGTGCCTGAAAATGGCACCAATAAAAACGTCAACTCATCCCGCAAAAAACAAGCCATCACATGACTCTGTCTGCCAAAATATGGAAAAATTATAGCTCTCAAAATATGGCGATGCAAAAACTAGACTTTACAAAAAAATGCGTCTTTTAGTGTGTGACAGCTATCAATCATAAAAACCCAATATCAATCTGGTATCACTGTAATCGCACCGACCCGAAGAATAAAGTCGTCTAATCACTTATACCACACAAGGAACGGTGTCAAAAATAAACTCTCGGGTTAGGGTTGTGCTAGGGTTGGGGTTGTGCTAGGGTTGGGGTTGTGCTAGGGTTAGGGCTGGGGTTGGGGTTAGGGTTGGGGTTGGGATTTTTTTCAAAAGTAAGAAAAAAAGATGACGATATGGCGACAAGTGTTGAGCGTTAGTTCTCGCTACTTGAGTTTGCATCGGGTGCTCTAGTATGCATTGAGTATCGTGGGTATTTGAGTGACATGCTCGAGTCTCCGCCCCATATGCTTCGCGGCCAAAAAAACTTTGCGGGGATTGCCTGCCATGCACGAACGATCCCTGCATGTCTAATAACCATGAAACATGCGGGGCAGGGACTTGAGCATGTCACTCGAGCACACGCAGTACATGGTGCATACCTGAGTACCCGATGCAAACTCAAGTAGCGAGCACTTGCGCTCAAGACTAATGACAACTTATTCAATATGATGACCTAATGTTATCAAATTCTCTGTCGTACCTCTGGGTTCAAAATGTTCACTATACCCCTTGATAAAATCCTTGAGGGGTCTAGTTTCCAAAATAGGGTCACTTGTGGGGGGTTTCCACTGTTTAGGCACGCAGGGGCTCTCCAAACGCGACATGGTGTCCGCTAACAAATTGAATGGAAAATCGGCTCAAATTGCTAGCGGACACCATGTTGCGTTTGGAGAGCCCCTGTGTGCCTAAACATTGGAGCTCCCCCACAAGTGACCCCATTTTGGAAACTAGACCCCCCAAGGCACCTATCTAGATGCATAGTGAGCACTTGGAACCCCCAGGTGCTTCACAAATTGATTCGTAAAAATGAAAAAGTGGGAAAAAAAATACTTTTTCATTTTTACGGATTAATTTGTGAAGCACCTGGGGGTTCAAAATGCTCACCACCCATCTAGATAAGTTCCCAGGGGGGTCTAGTTTCCAAAATAGGGTCACTTGTGGGGGGTTTCCACTGTTTAGGCACATCAGGGGCTCTCCAAACGCAACATGGCGTCCGCTAATTATTCCAGCAAATTTTACAATCGAAAATTCAAATGGCGCTCCTTCCCTTCCGAGCCCTGCCGTGCGCCCAAACAGTGGTTTTTCCCCACATATGGGGTATCTGCGTGCCCAGGGGAAATTGCACAACAAATTGTGGGGTCCATTTTTTCCTGTTACCCCTGCGAAAATAAAAAAAATTGGGTCTAAAGTAACATTTTTGTGAAAAAAGTTAAATGTTCATTTTTTTCTTCCACATTCCAAAAATTCCTGTGAAGCACCTGAAGGATTAATAAAGTTCTTGAATGTGGTTTTGAGCACCGTGAGGGGTGCAGTTTTTAGAATGGTGTCACTTTTGGGTATTTTCTGTCATAAAGACCTCTCAAAGTGACTTCAAATGTGATGTGGTCCCTAGAAAAAGGGTTTTGTAAATTTTGTTGGAAAAATGAGAAATCGCTGGTCAACTTTTAACCCTTATAGCTCCATAACAAAAAAAAAAAATTGGTTCCAAAATTGTGCTGATGTAAAGTAAACGTGGGAAATGTTATTTATTAACTATTTTGTGTGACATATCTCTCTGATTTAAGGGCATAAAAATTCAAATTTTGAAAATTGCTAAATTTTCTAAATTTTCGCCAAATTTCCGTTTTTTTCACAAATAAACGCAAGTGATATCGAAGAAATTTTACCACAATCATGAAGTACAATATGTCACGAAAAAACAATCTCAGAATCAGGGGGATCCGTTGAAGCGTTCCAGAGTAATTACCTCATAAAGTGACAGTGGTCAGAATTGTAAAAATTGGCCTGGTCATTAACGTGCAAACCACCTTGGCTTGTAAAGGGGTTAATGACTGCCATTTAAAGGCGTATCAGAGGTCGTAAAGGGGTTAAGTACACTTTCCCACCCACTTGTTTTCCATCTGTCTCTGCCCTTCTCTGGCTTTATGAAGCCAGAGCTTTCAATCAAAGAAGGTGGGAGTGGAGGTTGATGGAAAACAAGCAGGTGGGAAGGGGTTTAACCACAACCAAATGTTCATTTTCATCAATAGATCTTGGAATGATAATAAGTTCCACAATTAGATGTGTTTACATAAAATGTTCCTGTGCTGAGATAATCTTAAACAGTGGGGAAATAAGTATTTGCTCCCTTGCTGTTTTTGTAAGTTTGCCCACTGACAAGACATGAGCAGTGTATAATTTTAAGGGTAGGTTAATTTTAACATTGAGAGATAGAATATCCCAAAAAAATCAAGAAAATCACATTGTATAAATTAAATAAATTTATTTGCATTTTGCAGTGAGAAATAAGTATTTGATCCGTCTGGCAAACAACACTTAATACTTGGTGGCAAAACCCTTGTTGGCAAGCACGGCAGTTAGACGTTTTTTGTAGTTGATGATGAGGTTTGCGCTCATCTCAGGAGGAATTTTGGTTCTCTCCTCTTTGCAGATCATCTCTAAATCATTAAAATTTTGAGGCTGTCGCTTGGCAACTCGGAGCTTTAACTCCCTCCATAAGTTTTCTATGGAATTAAGGTCTGGAGACTGGCTAGGCCCACTCCATGACCTTACTGTGCATCTTTTTGAGCCACTCCTTTGTTGCCTTGGCTGTATGTTTTGGGTCATTGTCTTGCTGGAAGACCCAGCCACGACCCATCTTCAATGCTGTTATTGAGGGAAGGAGGTTGTTGCCAAAAATCTCGCGATACATGACCCCATCCATCTTCCCTTCAGTACGGTGCAGTCATCATGTCCCCTTTGCAGAAAAGCACCCCCAAAGAATAATGTTTCTCCCACCATGCTTCACGGTTGGGACAATGTTCTTAGGGTTGTACTCATCCTTCTTTTTGTCTCATCTGACCACAGCACCTTCTGCCAATAACTCACAGAATCATCCAGGTGTTCATTGGCAAACTTCAGACGGCCATGCACATGTGCCTTCTTGAGCAGGGGGACCTTGCGGGCACTGCAGGATTTTAAACCTTTAAGGCATAATGTGTTCCCAATGGTTTTCTTGGTGACTGTAGTCCCATCTGCCTTGAGATCATTAACAAGTTCCCCCTGTGTAGTTTTAGGCTGATCTCTCACCTTCCTCATGATCAAGGATACCCCACGAGGTGAAATTTTGCATGGTGCCCCGATCGATGTCAATTGACAGTCATTTTGTATTTCTTCCAATTTCTTACTGTTGCACCAACAGTTGTATACTTCTCACCCAGCGTCTTATTTATGGTTTTGTAGCCCATTCCAGCTTTGTGCAGTTCTGTGATCTTGTCCCTGACATTCTTAGAAAGCTCTTTGGTCTTGCCCATGTTGTAGAGGACAGAGTCTGACTAATTGAGTCTGTGGACAGGAGTCTTTTATACAGGTGACTATGTAAGACAGCTGTCTGTAATGCAGGTAACGAGTTGATTAGGAACGTCTAACTGGTCTATAGGAGCCAGAACTCATAATGGTTTGTAGGGGATCAAATACTTATTTCTCACTGCAAAATGCAAATAAATTTATCTAATTTATACAATGTGATTTTCTTGATTTTTTTGGGGGGATATTCTATCTCTCAATGTTAGAATTAACCTATCCTTAAAATTATAGACTGTTCATGTCTTTGTCAGTGGGCAAACTTACAAAAACAGCAAGGGAGCAAATACTTATTTCCCCCACTGTACATGTGCCCCTGCTGTATACTGTGTAATGGCTGTGTCTATTTGTGCAGGAACATGGTCTGATCATACCACCTGGGCAGGGGTGGAAGAAAAAGAATATACAGACATTACATCATGGGATGGCAAGTTATTATTTTTTAAAACATTGTTTAAAAAAAGCAGGGGAATGTTTTACCTCACAAAAAGAATCAGCTGCCATCTCATGCTGTCCTGTCTGTATACTCTCTTTTGCTTCCTCCCCTGCCCAGGAGATGTGGTATGATCAGACCATGTTCCTGTACGGTCACACACAGCCATTACACAATACACAGCAGGGGAATATTTATAAGATTTTCTCAGCACAGGAACATTTTATTTAAACACATCCAATTGTGGAAGTTATTATTATTCCAAAATCTATTCATGTAAATGAACTTTTGTTCATGGGACAACCGCTTTAATCTATTTCTGACGTGGGGCATAATAATACTTATCTGCGCCCTGGGCTTATTGGACTTGACACGTATTATTATGCCTTGGCGATCGCTCCCGCACAGAAGCACCCGGTACTATATGCCTTCAGCGGTGCCACACTGCTCCCAGCACATTAACACTCGAGATGCTGCGATTGAAGTCGATCGCAGCATTTCCGGTGCAGGCACTGATAAAAGTGCGCCTCTTACCTTCTATCCGGCATCCCGCGCTGTGTATGCCGGATCTGGATAGTTGCTATGGTGACCTGATGTCGTCATGACGACATCCGGGTCACCATTCATCAGCAAGATAGGTAAATCGTGCTCAGTGCACAATCTACCTAACTTGTGTGTGCAGGGGCTGCAGCCTGCACATCATAGGGGATGATGCTTCTCCCTTATGCCGTGCAAGCGATCAGCCTGCAAAAAATGAAAGTCCCATAGTGGGACAAAGTGTAAAAGTTAAAAAAAAGTCTCAGAAAGTGAAAATATATATATAAAAAAAACAAACACATGAAACTTATTGCGAATTTCATAAGAAAAACAATGGTGTGCTTGGTTTTAACGTAACTTTATTCTTTTATGAGTTTTTGACAAGTTTATGACCACTTATAAAATGTGTTCAAAGTGCTGCCCATTGTGTTGGATTGTCAATGCAACCCTCTTCTCCCACTCTTGACACACTGAGTTTCCAAAATGGGGTCACTTGTGGGGGGTTTCCACTGTTTAGGCACATCAGGGGGCTCTCCAAACGCGACATGGCGTCCGCTTATTATTCAAGAAAATTTTACATTTAAAAAGTCAAATGGCGCTCCTTCCCTTCCCAAACCTGCCGTGCGCCCAAACAGTGATTTCCCCCACATATGGGGTAACGGCTTACTCAGGAGAAATTGCACAACAAATTTTGGGGTCCAGTTTTTCCTGTTACTGTTGCGAAAATAAAAAAAAATTGGGTCTAAAGTAAATTTTTTGTGAAAAAAAAAAAATGTTCATTTTTTTTCTTCCACATTCCAAAAATTCCTGTGAAGCACCTGAAGGGTTAATAAACTTCTTGAATGTGGTTTTGAGCACCTTGAGGGGTGCAGGTTTTAGAATGGTGTCTTTTTTGGGTATTTTCTGTCATAAAGGCCCCTCAAAGTCACTTCAAATTTGATGTGCTCCCTAAAAAAATGGTTTTGTAAATTTTGTTGGAAAATGAGAAATTGCTGGTCAACTTTTAACCCTCATAACTTCATAACCCAAAAAAATTTTGGTTCCAAAATTGTGCTGATGTAAAGTAGATATGTGGGAAATGTTATTTATTATCTATTTTGTGTGACATATCTCTGATTTAATGGCATGAAAATTAAAATTTTGAAAATTGCAAAATTTTCGCCAAATTTCCGATTGTTTTCATAAATAAACGCAAGTCATATTGAAGAAATTTTACCACTATCATGAAGTACAATATTTCACGAATAAATAGTCTCACAATCAGTGCTATCCGTTGAAGCGTTCCAAAATTATTAGCTCATAAAGTGACAGTGGTCAGAATTGTAAAAATTGGCCTGGTCATTAACGTGCAATCCTCCTTCGGGGGTAAAGGGATTAAATGATTGGCCACTAGTGATGAGCGAGTATATTCTGTTGACCCTTTCATCGAGCATGATCGAGTTCTCACCGAGTATTTACAGCGTGCTCACTGTTATGTTTGAATCACTCCCGTGTACATGATTTGCGACTTTGACAGCTTGTGACTAAGAAACAGGCATTCCTCATATGTAATAAAGCTGTCAAACAGTCGCAAATCATGCACACGGGAGTGATTCAAACATAACACCGAGCATGCTGAAGTTACTCGGAAAACACCTGAGCATGCTCGTAAATCTCAAGTAACTAGCATGTCGCTCATCACTATTGGCCACAACAAAACTTCAACAGAGCCTTAAAATCTTTTTTTCAAACTGAAGAAGAGACTGAAATATTTTGATTACGGTATTTCTTTTATTACATTTTTATTTTGCTTATTTTAGTATAATTTTATTTATTTTTTCCATTACTTTCAATTTCTAACAAATTCTAAATGAAGTTTATTTTATATAGATTCTAGCTTTGATTGAAGAAGCTGCAGGCACCCGAATGTATGATTGTAAAAAAATGGTTGCCCAAAAAACTATTCAGAAAAAGGAAGCCACGCTGAAGGAAATCCAAAAGGTAAATAATGGTAGCCTTGCTAAGTCTGAGCAGATTTTTAACAAGGAATTTGATAAAGTTGTTGCGGGTAATTATAACATTTTGCAGCACGCATAAAAAATGTTTTTGTTTTTTCTAGATTCTGGATGAAGAAATTTCCATGACACTGCAAAAACTTAAGGAGGTAATTGTAGTGATTACTGCCCTGTTAACAGATTGTAGCTAATACAATAATGTGTCTGAAGTGTCTTTTATTCTTTTATACAAGATACAACTTAGGATGAAACAGGACATTCAGAAAAATATGATTAGGTGACGTAGCACTTACGTTGCAAAAACATGAAAAATACAAAGCCTACTTTAACTATTGGATCGCCCATAGACTTTAAAGGAAATGTATCATCAAAGTAATGTAAAAAAAAAAAAATTAAAGTGTTAATGTTTTAAATAAGTTTTCATATTTTCAGCATTTAAACCAGGAGCCTGGAACTTTTTTTCTACCAAGTGCCATTTGGATATTTATATCATCATTCGGTGGCCGTGCAAAATTATCAACTTGAAAATTACTCTGCTGTATTTGGTCTAACATTTAATTAACTCACTCTCACCCCCTGCTGCTCAAAAATATTTCCAGAATCCGTCCTTTCCTCAACCCTAAATCTACTCCCTCATCATCTTCCGCCTCGACTACTGCAATATCCTCCTCTGTGGCCTCCCTGCCTACACTCTCGCACCTCTCCAGTCCTTCCTTAACCCTGCTGCCTGACTAATCCAACTCTCTCCATGTTACTTCTCTGCTTCTCCCCTCTGCAAGTCCCTTCATTGGCTCCCAGTTCTCCAACATATTCCCCAACTCTGCTAGCACTGACCTACAAAGCCATCCATAATCTTTCTCCTCTATATATCTCTGAACTGATCTCCTGATATATTCCAACATGCAACCTCTGGTCCTCCCAAGACCACTTTCTCTCCTCCAAACTCATACGTTCCTCACCCAGTCGCCAGTGGCTTAACTTGAAGCTCAAATTCCCCAATGCCAAAGCTCTAACTGGGCCCCCAATTACTGCAAGTATTTAATAGTATTGGTCTTTTCACATAGGCTAAAGAGACTTTTGTGGGCTCTTAGGCTCCATGGCCCAGGTACGATTGCAACCTCTACACCTATTGTAGTTACGCCCCTGCCAATTGCCTCCAAGACTTCTCCCTAATGTCACCCACCCATTGTCCGGAATTCTGTGCCTCAACACATCCGACTATTGCCACAATCGGAGCCTTCAGACGGAACTTAAAACCCACCTCTTAAGGAAGGCTTACAGCCTGCAATAACCCTGCTGCCACCTTACCGCCACCGAAGCTGCCGCAACCCCCTACCTTACTGTCTCCCTCCCATTATTTTCTACAATGTAATCTCGCAAGGGCAGGGCCCTCTCCTTTTCTGAATCAGTCTAATTTCCTAGCCATGGAGAAAATAGGAGGACAAGACAGACAACCTGGTATCAAATGTATAAATTCATTTCATTAAGTTATAATATTAAAAAGTTCATGAAGACAGTATTCAAGGTGGAAGCAAAAACCGGAAATATATAACAGTTTATAGCCCTAAATCTGGGCGGTAGACAGAAAGGGTTTAGATATGCTAGTTCCAAATGGATCTAAAAGATACTCTATCACAGACATATATAATCATAATCTCCCATTATTGCACTATGCCCCAATGGCCTCAAACATTTCACAAAAGCATAGGTAGCTGGTGAAAAATACATAAGGGCTCAATGGCCCATCATACATTACAGGAGCACAATGCACAGGAGGGATCAATATAGCGGACTGGGAAGGTATAAAGGAAGAGCTGCTTAAAGTGGTGTAATGACCGGAATGCTTACCAGGGATTTGGGGGGGGTGGTAGGACAAGAAGAATGCGCCCGACACGCGTTTCATGGCACGGCTGTCCGCTTTCTCAAGAAGTAATATGAAATTTACTAGCCATGTACAACATTCGAGAAACAGCAGTTTTACCATTTTCATCAGTAGCCAAGTCTTGAGTATATCCCAATATGCATACCAAAGGTGTGGTGCCTATTTGTACTAAGTAAATGCATGTATAATGTCCAGTACAACCTTTCAAAAGGATTCTAATTTAGGGGAAGACCAACGCATATGTAAGAAGTCTGCTGAGTTTGTCTTGTATCTAGCATATAGTGAATGTGGTCTAAGCTCAATATCAAATGCGAATTTAGGTGTTCTATAGACTAGCAAAGCTACAAAGAATACTTCCATACAAAAACCTTATTTAAATAGTTAATCTTTATTTGTATACAAAAACATTATAAAAAGAGGTAAAAAAGATATATTGCAGAAAGAAAACAGCTGGTATACAAAACCTATGTGTGTCACATGCATAGAATAAATACCATATACTGTATTTACTTTCATGCTGTCTTCTTCTTTATGGTAGATTTGGATATTGATACGCCTACCTCCTGGAGAGTGTTGTTCACTTGGTTGGCTGTTGTGAAGGGGGTTTCTCTTCACCATGGAAATTATTCTGCGATCATCCACCACTGTTGTCTTCCGTGGGCGCCCAGGTCTTTTTGCATTGATGAGTTCACCAGTGCTTTCTTTCTTTCTCAGGATGTACCAAACTGTAGATTTTGCCACTCCTAATATTGTAGCAATTTCTCAGATGGGTTTTTTCTGTTTTTGCAGCTTAAGGATGGCTTGTTTCACCTGCATGGAGAGCTCCTTTGACCGCATATTTACTTCACAGCAAAACCTTCCAAATGCCAGCACCTCAAATCAACTCCAGGCCTTTTATCTGCTTTATTGAGAATGACATAACGAAGGGATTGCACACCTGTCCATGAAATAGCCTTGGAGTCAATTGTCGAATTACTTTTGGTCCCTTTAAAAACAGGGTGGCACATGTTAAGGAGCTGAAACTCCTAAACCCTTCATCCAATTTTAATGTGGATACCCTCAAATGAAAGCTGAAAGTCTGAACTTCAGCTGCATCTGAATTGTTTTGTTTAAAATTCATTATGGTAATGTCTAGAACCAAAATTAGAAAAATGTTGTCTCTGTCCAAATATTTATGGACCTAACTGTATATGCAGAGAGACATATATGCACACACATGCCCCCTTAATATATATAGGTAAATATAAATAAACCAATATAAATACGACATCAGTAGAGAAAAAATATTTAAATAAGGTTTTTGTATTGTTCTATAGACTAGGTATATTACATATAACTGGGAAAGTCTATTAGAATCACTTAAGGATAGTTTGGAAATCCTATCTAAAATGTCCTGCCAATACTTATCTTAATCTTTTTTAAACCATACATTTTTACTGAACTGAAATGTCATATTTTACAACATATTGGTAACCAATGTATATAACTTTTTATCATAACAAAGTGTAAAAGTTAAAAAGGGGAAGGGAAGGGGTGACAACAACAGATTGATCATATCCGCACATTATACATAGTACCACTTTGCATCTCTATATTCACAATACTTAGTCTGAATGATAGCCAACTATCCCATTTTTTAAGGAATGATAGCGAGTTGTTAGTAGATAAGGTAATTATTTTCTCAGAAAGGCAGTTATCATTTAATAATGCTATGATTTCAGCTAGTGATGGACATTTAGTTTTTTTCCAATAACCAAAATAATGCAATTTTTATTTTTGTAGCTGTGAGGATCTGCACGATCACTGTTCGAAATTCATACGGAAATAAATCCAGGCCAATGGCGAGAAGTGCCTGCTCCTTAGTGATTTGGATTGGGACGCTGCTATTTGAGATATTAAATGGGAGATTGCGTCCCATAGTTGTTTTACTTTGTCGCAGTTCCACCAGATATGCATCGTCTGCGTTAGCGTTTCCGCACCTCCAGCACACATCTGGGGAGTCGCGGTAGATCTGCGATAATCTATATGGCGTAAAGTACCATCTATACAACATCTTCCTTGCATTTTCTAGATGATTTGTGCATTTAGAGTGTAACCCTACCATTGAGAAGGACGTCTGCCATTGACCCGGGGTGATCGTATATTGTAGATCTTTCTCCCATTTGTGGAGATATGTGTCCAATGAGGGGAACGTAACCTCAAGCATGAGGTTATAACTTAAAGATAACGCTTTAATCTGTTGTGTTGGGTTGAGTAGCATTATATATAGCTTGGAGGGTTGTGAAAAAATTATCTCCCTTTCATGTAGAAAGTGTCTTATCTGTAGATATTTATAGAAATCTTTATATGGGATATCAGATTTTTCTTTAAGTGTAGAAAAGGAGTATAATATTTCTCCCTCATAGATGTCCTCAATTAATGTGATTCCTAGTGGTTTCCAGTTTTGTATTCAGAGGTTTGGGATGCATTGCTCCAGAGTCTCGATGGGGGCTTTAGAGAGCGCTATTTCTATAGATCTCAGCATATTAACCACCAGTGTGCGCCATACTCCCAATGCAGCCTCTACTGTTGGCAGTAAGCACATATTTTTATTACTGTTGGAGTTAGGTCCAGTTGCTATGTATGAGTGAAAAAAAGATGCTACAGTGGGTACGGAAAGTATTCAGACCCTTTTAAATATTTCACGCTTTGTTTCATTGCAGCCATTTGTTAAATTCTAAAAAGTTAATTTTTTTTCTCATTAAAGTACACTCTGCACCCCATCTTGACTGAAAAAAACAAATGTAGAAATTTTTGCAAATTTATTAAAAACAAAAAACTGATATATCACATGGTCATAAGTATTCAGACCCTTTGCTCAGACACTCATATTTAAGTCACATGCTGTCCATTTCCTTGTGAACCTCCTTGAGATGGTTCTACTCCTTCATTGGAGTCCAGCTGTGTTTAATTAAACTGATTTGGAAAGGCACACACTTGTCTACATAAGACCTCACAGCTCACAGTGCATGTCAGACCAAATGAGAATCATGAGCTCAA
Source organism: Phyllobates terribilis (assembly GCF_046119375.1). Classification (NCBI taxonomy): domain Eukaryota; kingdom Metazoa; phylum Chordata; class Amphibia; order Anura; family Dendrobatidae; genus Phyllobates; species Phyllobates terribilis. The sequence goes on along the minus strand of NW_027362761.1, from coordinate 70,130,732 downwards.
AGGAACTGCCCAAGGAGCTCAGAGACAGAATTGTGGCAAGGCACAGATCTGGCTAAGGTTACAAAAGAATTTCTGCATTACTCAAGGTTCCTAAGAGCACAGTGGCCTCCATAATCCTTAAATGGAAGAAGTTTGGGACCACCAGAAGTCTTCCTAGACCTGGCCAATACAATCCCAACAGTGAAACTTGGTGGTGGCAGCATCATGCCATAGTGGTGTTTTTCAGCTGCAGGGACAGGATGACTGGTTGCAATTGAAGGAAACATGAATGTGGCCAAGTGCAGAGATATCCTGGATGAAAACATCTTCCAGAGTGCTCTGGACCTCAGACTTGGCCCAAGGTTCACCTTCCAACAAGAGAATGACCCTAAGCACACAGCTAAAATAACAAAGGAGTGGCTTCAGAACAACACTGTGACCATTTTTGACTGGCCCAGCCAGAGCCCTGACCTAAACCCAATTGAGCATCTCTGGGAAACCTGAAAATGGCTGTCCACCAACGTTCACAATCCAACCTGACGGAACTGGAGAGAATCTGCAAGGAAGAATGGCAGAGGATCCCCAAATCCAGGTGTGAAAAACTTGTTGTATCATTCCCAAGACTCATGGCTGTACTAGCTCAAAAGGGTGCTTCTGCTCAATACTGAACAAAGGGTCTGAATACTTATGACCATGTGATATTTCAGTTTTTCTTTTTTAACAAATTTGCAAAAATGTCTACATTTCTGTTTTTTTTCAGTGAAGATGGGGTGCAGAGTGTACTTTAATGAGAAAAAAATGAACTTTTTAGAATTTACCAAATGGCTGCAATGAAACAAAGAGTGAAAAATTTAAAGGGGTCTGAATACTTTCCGTACCCACTGTATGTTTGAGGTTTCTATGAAATGTTTTTCGATTTCTATCCAATGTCTGTCGTCCTTGTTCCACATAAATCTTACCGTATTTTTCGGACCATAAGACGCACTTTTTCCCCCCAAAATTTGGGGGGGGGGGGGAAAGGGGGGTGCGTCTTATGATCCGAACGCAACTTACTGATGGTGGTGGAGCGGGATTGCAGGGCGACGGCGGAAGAAGAGGTGAGGCGGGCCAGTATCTGGCTGGGGGCCGGGCCTGGCCTGGTACTGGGGCCGGTGTATTGCTGTGAGCGGAGTTTGCAGAGCAGAATGAGCGGCTTCCGGTGGCCGCGGCCATGTTCCTGAAGCTGTGCTCTACAGAAAAATGGCCACCAGAGGCGGCGCATGCGCTCTGCTGAGTCGGCGGCCATTTTCCTGTAGAGCACAGCTTCAGAAAGATGGCCACGGCCACGGGAAGCCGCTCACTCTGCTCTGCAATCTCCGCTCACAGCAATACACCGGCCCTGGTACCCGGCCAGGCCACCAGTACCCCAGGTACCAGCACCCCAGGTATCAGGCCACCGGCCCCCAGGCACCAGCACCTGGCCACCAGCACCCTGGCCCCCAGCACCCCAGGTACCCGCACCCCAGGTAACAGGCCCGCAGCACCCCATGCCACGAGCACCCCAGGCCACCAGCACCCCGGCCCCCAGAACCCCAGGTACCAGGTCACCAGCACCCCAGGTACTAGGCACCACTCCACCAGCACTCCAGGTACCAGGCCACCAGCACCCTGGCCCCCAGCACCCCTGCGCCAGGCACCAGCATCAGGCCCCCAGCACCCCAGGTACCAGGGCACCAAGCCCCCAGCGCCAGGCCCCTAGCCACCAGGTACCAGCATGCCTCCACTTCCGCCGGCTTCCTGAAGGACCCTGCCTCCTGTGACCCCAACTCCACCGCCCCCCCCCCCCCTCCCCCAAGTAAGATACCCATTCAGTCTATAAGATGGACCCCCATCTTATAAAAAATAATTTTTTTCCTATTTTGCACCCTAAAATTTGGGGTGCGTCTTATGGTCCGGTGCGTCTTATAGTCCGAAAAATACGGTAATTGTTCGAATGTAGCCGCTCTATAGTATCTCACCACTGAGGGGCACCCTAGACCTCCTTTTTTATTGGAATGTTTAAGGTGTCCGCTCTAACTCTCTGCTGTTTTTCCTGCCATATGTACTTTAGTATAATGGACTGTATCTCTTTAACCCTAGAACGCATACCTGGGGCCTCGCAGGCCCGCCCTGTTAATTGTTTTCTATTTTCTGCAAGATTACTTTAGTTAGAATTTTGAAACTCTAGGTATTCCTCAGGAATATAGTTGTTTGTCATTTCCAGTTGTTCATTTATTTTTATGTTACAGGCATTTTCGGTATAACAACTCTTTTTTGAAAATACCCATTTTTATGGTCATGCGTTCTAGGGTTAAGTAATTTTATGAGGAATGTGATTGGTAAGTTGCGGAATAAGTACAATATTTGGGGAATTATGAACATTTTGATAGAGACAATTCTGCCTAGTTGTTTCATGCGCAGCATGTCTGCTTTGATCTTTTTTCTTAAAGCCTCATAATTTAATGAAAGCATCTGACCTGGTGAGGGTGCTAGCTCTATTCCCAAGTATGTTATGCTTTCATTATCCCATTTAAAGGGATATTTAGTTTTCAGGTCTGCAGGATACAATGTGGAGGGTATTAAGTTTAAAATTTGACATTTAGGGATATTTAATTTATAATAGGATACTTTAGTGAATAAATCTATTACTTCCATCACTTTAGTTAATGATTCTGTAGGATTGGTAAGGGTTAAAATAATGTCGTCAGCGAATAATCCAATTTTGTGTTCTGATTTCCCAATTTTGATACCGGTTATTCCCGAATATGATCTATTTTTTTCCGCAAGGGGTTCAATTATTAACGCAAAAATTAGGGGTGAGAGTGGACACCCCTGCCTCGTGCCATTGGTGATTTTGAAATTATCTGACATCTTCCCAGAGATAAGAACTGATGCAGATGGGTTGGAGTATAGAGGGGCTCCAAGTATATTTCCATCAAATCTGAATTTGGACAGTACTTTAAATAGGAACATAATTAATATCAGTCATTCTCCTCATGCCGTTTAATGTCTGTCTTGATTTAACAAATCCTACTTGGTCTTTTTGCACCAGATCTGGAATTATTCCTGATATCCTATTAGCTAATATTTTAGAATACATTTTTAGGTCCGTGTTCAGTAATGATATCGGCCTAAAGTTAATGGCTCGGTCAGGAGCTTTCCCTGGCTTGGGGAGAGGTACAATTGTTGCCTGAATCATTTCTTTAGGGAATTTCCCAGTTTCAACAATGTTTTTGGAGAACTGGTGCTACATAAGGAAGGGGTTAATATTTCTTCAAATAGTTTAAAATATTCGCTCGTTAGTCCCTCAGGGCCAGGGGATTTGTTGTTTTTCATTTCTCTAATCGTTTGCTTTATTTCTAATTGGGATATTGGTTGGTTTAGTATATTTAGTTTATCTTCTGATATTTGGGGTATTTTTATACTTTCTAAGAATTGATTGATCAGTTGGGCGCTAGGTTGTGGTGTTGTATTGTTTTCTTGTAGGTTGTAAAGGGATGAGTAATAATTTGTTCAGGTATTGGCATTCTCTTTAGGATTATATATTTTATCATTTTGGTCATTATGTATATATGGTAACATTTGTTTGGTCATTTTAGCTTTGACTTTGTTCCCTAATATTTTACCTGCCCTGTTTCCCTGCCAGTAATATTTAGCTTTGCTTTTCCGTAGGTTATGCTCGTATTTGTGTTGGAGCATTTGATATAAATCGTATCTTAATTTTTGTAATTTTTGGAGAGTTGTGTTTGTGGGGTTGTTTTTGTGCGTTTCTTCTAATGAGGCTATGTTTTGGTTGATTTCCTTTATTTGGCGCATTCTTTCTTTTTTGTTTCGGCATGCTATTTGGATTAATTTTCCTGTGATGTAAGCCTTATGGGTGCACCATACTGTTGATGCAGACATGTCGGGTGTATTATTGATCATAAAATATTCTTACTCTGTCGCCTCATTGGGGGACCATGGGTGTTATGCTGCTGTCAACTAGGAGGTGACACTATGCATAATCTGAAAAAGATTAACCATGGCTCCTCCTCTGCAGTATACACCCCTGGACGGCGTCAGCCTTCTCCAGTTTTTGCTTAGTGTCGCATAGGAGGCACACCTAAAATTTTTACTCCGTTTTTTTCCGACGGGATTACACATGAAGAAAAGTGGGTCTCCTGCGAGACTCCCGGCATGGCTCCTTCCTCTGTCCCCTATTATGGGGTGCACAGTTGAAGTCGAGATGATTACTCACCATGTCGCTCCTTCCCCAGCCCCTCGGGTGCTGGTTCGAAGTCGAGACCCCCCTCCTTCCCCTTCCCCAATTCCTTTCGGTTTCTGGGTTGAGGTCGAGGCGAGGATAAAGTCCCCTGATGGTGACTGCAGCACACTCCCTAATCCCCCTCTGGGGGCATTAGGTTGATACGCCTCAGGTAGGGCCTGTACAGGCAGCACTCAGCAGCTCCCAGTAGCCAACACACTGCACTGAATCCAGGGACCCCAGCCCTGCTGCGGACTCCTGTAGGGGCTTAGGGGAGTGCAGGCAGGCATGGCACAATACAGACACAGGCCTTCCTGCGCCTGTCTCTGCGACAGCACCAGCGCTATCGTGCCTCAGGGGCAGGGCCGGCGTCAGCACCCGGCGCACCTGGGCAAATGCCGGGGCCCTGAGCAGGCAGAGGGGCCCACTGGCGGTCGCGCACCCCGCTGGGCTATGGGCGGAGGAGAGCGGTGTCAGCGCCCGCCTTTCTCCGCCGCTTGCTCAGGGCCCCGGCAGCTGGATACTTACCTCTCCCCGTGCCTCCGCAGATCAGCTGTCTTCCTGCTCTGCGCTCCCTGTGACGTCTCAGGTCAGAGGGCACGGTGACATCTTTACACCGCGCCCTCCCCTGAGCCGTCACAGGGAGCGCAGAGCGGGAAGATACCGGCGTCGCTGGAGTCCAGACCAGAGCAGCGGCAGCAGGTAGCAGGTGAGGAGAAGGGAGGTGAGTATTTATTTATTTTTTTTTAATGTATGGAGGCATGGGGCAGTATAAAGAGAAGGGGGGGGAACGGGACATCCTGCATGGGGCATTATAAGGTGGGGAACAGCCTGCATGGGGCATTATAAAGGGGGGGGGCAGCCTGCATAGTGCATTATAAGGGGGTGGGGGGGCAGCCTGTATGGAGCATTATAAGGGGGGGGGCAGCCTGTATGGGGCATTATGTGAGGGGTAACAGCCTGCATGGAGCATTATAAGGGGGGGCAGCCTGTATGGGGCATTATGTGGGGGGTAACAGCCTGCATGGAGCATTAAAAGGGGGGGGCTGTATGGGGCATTATGTGGGGGGTAACAGCCTGCATGGAGCATTATAAGGGGGGGACAGCCTGTATGGGGCATTATGTGGGGAGTAACAGCCTGCATGCAGCATTATATGGGGGCCAGTATCCTGTATGGAGCGTTATAAGGGGACCGGTATCCTGTATGGAGAGTTATATGGGGGCCAGTATCCTGTATGGAGTTTTATAAGGGAACCAGTATCCTGTATGGAGCGTTATATGGGGGCCAGTATCCTGTATGGAGCTTTATAAGGGGACCAGTATCCTGTATGGAGCGTTATATGGGGGCCAGTATTCCGTATGGAGCCTTATATGGGGGCCAGTATTCCGTATGGAGCCTTATATGGGGGCCAGTATTCCGTATGGGGCCTTATATGTGGGCCAGTATTCCGTATGGAGCCTTATATGGGGGCCAGTATTCCGTATGGGGCCTTATATGGGGGCCAGTATTCCGTATGGAGCCTTATATGGGGGCCAGTATTCCGTATGGAGCCTTATATGGGGTCCAGTATTCCGTATGGAGCCTTATAAGGGGACCAGTATTCCGTATGGAGCCTTATATGGGGGCCAGTATTCCGTATGAAGCATTATATGGGGGCCAGTATTCCGTATGGAGCCTTATATGGGGGCCAGTATTCCGTATGGAGCCTTATATGGGGGCCAGTATTCCGTATGGAGCCTTATAAGGGGACCAGTATTCCGTATGGAGCCTTATATGGGGGCCAGTATTCCGTATGAAGCATTATATGGGGGCCAGTATTCCGTATGGAGCCTTAGATGGGGGCCAGTATTCCGTATGGAGCATTATATGGGGGCCAGTATTCCTTATGGAGCATTATATGGGGGCCAGTATTCTGTATGGAGCGTTATATGGGGGCCAGTATACTGTGTGGAGCGATTCGCCGGTTTCTGAGCTATTGTGGAATTTACAATAGATATCACTCATGTAATGTAAGAAGAAGTGAAATCTTTGCATTGTACTATATATATATATATATATATATATATATATATATTTCTCCGCCGTATCTCTGCATCATGAATCATGGTATGTGTTAAAGGGGCCCACTGAGACTCTTTCGCCCGGGGCCCAGAAAAACCTGGAGCCGGCCCTGCTCAGGGGGACCCTTCAAGGGCCCCCCTTCCGCTGATGCCCCCACCGCTATCCTGCCTTTAGATCCGGGGGGGTCCTGTTCAGATCCGGCCCCCTCCCGGACTTCCGCGCCGGCCTGGAGCCCCTTTGGGCATCAGGTATCTAATTTAGACCGCGGCTCCGGCCTAGCTGAAGCCGCCACCCCCTCCGCCCCCCGGATGACAAATATGACACTCTACAGTGTCATAGAAGGGGCGGATCCAGACTGAAAGGGCGCGGTTTCACAGCAAACTGCCGCCCTTTTCAGCTCTCCGCTCCCCTTCTTCCTCAAGCTTTACTCCGGCGGCCATCATCTGCTGCAGGAAAAGGATTAACCCTGCAGCTACCGGTCGGCAGATACAGACCAGGCCTGCCAGTCTCCGGGGAGGCACAGGACTGTGCATGTTCGGCGCTGGACCTAGAGGCACACTGGTGGGGTGAAATCACAGCTGGAGTTTTCTCCCTCGGCTGTGAATCCTATAAGCTCCTCTGCATAGCCAGGGCCCTCTGCATAGCCACCCCTGTGCACTATGTCGGGCTCAAGGTCCAAGAGAACCAGGCAGGACTGCTATTATGCACTCTGTACAGCCCGCAGTAATACTCTCCCCAGTGGCAGCACGTACCCGCACTGCCAGGACTGCATCCAGACTGCTGTGCCAGAGCCCCAAGAAGCCCCTGCCAATACTTCGGTGTCTAATGCCACGCCGGAATGGGTCACTCAGATGTCGCAATCTATGACGCAGTCTATAGATAACCTCACATCTACATTGCTTCAGGCTCTGCAGAGTCATGCCTCGGCTATCAATGCTACCCAGCAAAGGGAGAGTTCCACTCAGGGACATGACGGCACGGGCACATCCACGTCTAGGTCAGGACGCAAGCGGACCCTCAGGTCACGTTCATCTGCGTCATCCCATAGCACACGGTCATCCCCTTCTAGGGAGAGACACCGTAGTCCCAGGTCATTTAGACCATCCCCTGCCAGGGACAGACAATGCAGATCTCCACAGCCATCCCTGACCAGAGAAGGCCTCCGCTCCGGTTCACCCAGCAGGAGACGCCTTAGCGATACACAGGATTTGGAAGACATCTGTGATTCCGACTCAGACAAGGAAACCGAAGGGTCCCTAATCCCAATCCCCCCTAGCAATACAGCGCTAGTTGATCTAATCTCATCCATCCATCGGGTGCTGGACATCTCTGATCCGCCCCCGGAGGCACCAGGACACAAGATTTCCTTTGAAGGAGTTCTGAAACCGCCTAAGGTCTTCTTTGACCACCCAGAGTTTAAGGCGATCCTTAAAAAGCAGTTCTCACAGCCTGAGAAGAAGTTCACCAATCACAAATATCACAGGAAGTCACCAAACAATGGACAGATCCACCTGAAGTGGATCCCCCAGTCTCTAGGCTAGCAGCACAGTCACTCCTTTCACTGCAAGATAGCTCAACCCTCAGGACACAGCAGACCGGCAGGTGGAACGCATGGCTTGTTCAATTTTCGAGGCCGAAGGGGCCTCCCTGGCTCCTGTGTTCGCCTTAGTTTGGGCTGCCAAGGCCATCCCGGCTTGGGCCCAAAATTTACAAGCTAGCCTACAAGTATCTGCTCCCGAGCTGTCGGACCAAGCGGCCCAAATAGCAGTTGTAGCAGATTACATGCTTCATGCGGCTCTGGATTCTGCAAGGGGTGCAGCGGGGATAGCATCAAACGCCATCACGATTCGGCATATCCTCTGGCTGCGGGAATGGAAAGCAGACGCAGCCTCAAAGAAGTCCCTCACGCACCTCCCGTACCTCAGTGGTTGACTTTTTGGTGAACAGTTGGACACGATGATATCCAACGCCACCGGGGGTAAGAGTACCTCTCTCCCCCAACTGAAGCCCAAACGGACTTACTAGAAGCGTAACCAAACTCGATTCCGATCCTTTCGGAACTCTTCGGGCTGGTCCGTCTCGCGACCAGCACAAAATAGCAACCGGGCCCCACGCAGGGACAACTCGCGGTCGACGCAAAAGTCGGACAAGATCTGGCAGTCAAGAGCAGGCCAGTCAAAGTTCAAAGGAGGAAAATCTCAGATTTCCTCCTCATCATGACTCACGGACTCCAGAAAACACCCCACCTGTAGGCGGCCGTCTTTCGCTCTTTCATCAAGTCTGGCTGCCTATTACAGAAGACAGGTGGGTCAGGGAACTAGTGTCTTCAGGATACAAGATAAAGTTCACTTCCAACCCACCAAACAGACTTTTTCTGTCTGTCCCCCCAAAACCAGACAAGGCTCGTGCCTTCCACCAAGCGGTCTCCTCGCTTCTTCAAGCAGGAGTCATAGTACCGGTCCCCGATGCTGAGCGCTTCTGAGGATTCTACTCAAATTTATTTGTAGTCCCCAAGAAAGGAGGTCGCGTACGGCCCATACTGGACCTAAAACAGCTCAACAAATATGTACGGGTACGTCACTTCCGCATGGAGTCCCTTCGGTCCATCATTGCGTCCATGGAGAAGGGAGAATTTCTCGCCTCCATAGACATACAAGACGCATACCTGCATATACCAATTGCACCCGTCCATCAGAGATTTCTCAGGTTCGCAATCGACCAGGACCACTACCAGTTCGTGGCTCTCCCGTTCGGGCTCGCCACGGCTCCCAGAGTGTTTACCAAAGTCATGGCAGCCACCATGGACGTCCTGCACTCCAGAGGCATAGTAGTCGTGCCATACCTGGACGATCTCCTTATCAAGGCTCCCACCTTCAAGGACTGCGAGCTCAGCGTCTCAATCACAATCAATATTCTAAGTTGTCTTGGCTGGTTAGTCAACCTACAAAAGTCATCACCAACCCCGAGTCAGTTTCTGACCTTCCTGGGAATGTTATTCAACACCTTCAGGGGTCTAGTGCTCCTTCCCAAGTGCAAGGCACTGCCTCTCCGTTTAGGAGTTCGCACCCTCCTCAGCAAACCCCCTCGATCTCTCCGGTTTGCCATGAGAGTCCTTGGCAGGATGGTGGCGGCAATAGAAGCGGTCCCATTTGCCCAGTTTCACCTCAGGCCTCTCCAGCTAGCCATCCTCAAGTCATGGGACAGGAACCCTTTTTCTCTCGACAGGGAGTTCCAGCTGACGTCGTCAACCAGGAGGTCCCTGCACTGGTGGCTCAAGCCAACCTCACTAACAAAGGGGAAATCCTTTCTCATGGGTCAATGGAAGGTTCCCCAGCAGAAGCGACCATGCCCATCAACATCTTTGAAATTCGTGCCATCCTCCTGGCGTTGAGAGCCTTCCATCAGTTACTGGCAGCCTCTCACATCAGAGTACAGTCGGACAATGCCACGGCTGTGGCATATGTAAATCACCAAGGGGGGACCCGCAGTGCCCAGGCGATGCGAGAAGTGACACACATTCTCCACTGGGCGGAAGACACAGGTTCGGTTCTCACTGCGGTCCACATTCCGGGTGTGGACAACTGGGAAGCAGCCGGCAAGAAATGGACTCGGGAGAGTGGTCTCTCCATCCCGAAGTATTTCGCCAGATCTGCCATCGCTGGGGGACTCCGGACGTGGACCTAATGGCATCCCACCTCAATGCCAAGGTCTTCAACTTCCTGGCCAGAACACGCGACCCTCGGGCGCTAGGAGCGGACGCCCTGGTTCAGGACTGGACCCATTTTCAGCTCCTGTACATTTTTCCACCTCTCCCCCTGATATCCAGAGTGGTGAGGAAGATCAAGCAAGAAGGAGTTCCAACCATCCTAATTGCACCCGACAGGCCCAGACGTACATGGTGCGCCGACATCGTACAGCTTCTGTCACAAGGCCCGTTCTACCACCAGAACTCAGGGGCCCTCAATTTGACGGCGTGGCCATTGAGACCTGGGTTTTAACACAGTCAGGGTACTCGCCTGACGTCATTAGAACCATGGTCAGGGCACGGAAGCCAACCTCTGCAAAAATTTATTACCGTACCTGGGGGGGGTTTCCCGACTGGTTCCAAAGGTTGTGTCCAACTTCCACCTCAATGAGGAAATTTCACTGCCATCCCTCTGTCCGGTCCCGGTTCATAGAGTGGAGAAGGCTCTGCATAATCTTGACCTTGTCAGGGCATTACGTATCTATGTGTCTAGGACTGCGCCCTTCCGGAAGTCTGATTCTCTTTTCCTTCTTCTGGAAGGCGGCCGCAAGGGTCTACCAGCCTCCAAAGCTACCCTTGCCAGGTGGATCAAATCCACCATACAAGAGGCCTACCGCCTCAAAAATTCTCCTCTTCCAGCAGGTATTACGGCACACTCTACTCGTTAAATAGGGGCCTCCTGGGCCATTCGGCACCAGGTCTCGGTACAACAAGTGTGTAAGGCAGCCACCTGGACTAGCCTACACACGTTTACCAAACACTACAGGGTTCATACCCAGTCCTCAGCAGACGCGAGCCTGGGTAGACGTATTCTGCAGGCGGCGGTGCGCCAATTATAGGTGCCTGCTTTGGGACGTCCCATGGTCCTGTGTCCCCCAATGAGGCGACAGAGTAAAGGAGATTTTTGTGTGCTCACCGTAAAATCTCTTTCTCTTAGCCGCTAATTGGGGGACACAGCTCCCACCCTGTTGCCCGTTCCGGGCCGTTGTTATGTTGAGTTCTCATATTGTTTTTTTTCTTGAGCTCGTACATAGTTGCATTCTTATTGACATGGTATGTTATCCATGTTACGTTCCTCCTATTGCTTTTGCACAAAACTGGAGAAGGCTGACGCCGTCCAGGGGTGTATACTGCAGAGGTGGAGCCACGGTTAATCTTTTTCGGAATATGCATAGTGTCGCCTCCTAGTGGACAGCAGCATAACACCCAAGGTCCTGTGTCCCCCAATTAGAGGCTAACAGAAAGAGATTTTACGGTGAGTACACAAAAATCTCCTTTTTAGGGTCCCCTGCAGTTGGGGCCTAATTTTATGTGATGTGATTAGGTAATTATTTGCTCTCCATGGGGAGTATGTCGTGTAGTTATACCTCTCTTTAATGTGGCACGAGACAGGGGCATGGTCCAACCACGTGATGTTACCTATCGTGGCTTTTTGGATGTCCTGTAATAACCATTTATCTGTAAGAATTAGGTCGATTCTTGAGTAGCCTTTGTGTGAGTGTGAATAGAACGTGTAATCACGTTCGGAGGCGTGCAGGACGCGCCAGACACCATAGAGGTCTTCCGCCATAAGGGTTTGAGAAAGGGAACCAGCTTTTTCTTTTATTTGAGAATGTACAGATTTGTCTATGTCAGGGCATGGAGTGATATTAAAATCCCTGCACACCAGGAGGGCACCTTTTTTTGCATCTGTTATTACCACTAAAGTTTCCATGACAAATGAAATCTGCTTGGAATTAGGAGCGTATATGGAGGCGATTGTGTAGGTTTTGTTATTTATGCTGCAAACCAATATAACGTATCTACCTTCATCGTCTACAATGCTGTTAATTAGTTGGAAAGCGACGGTGGTTTTTATCGCTATTAATACTCCCCTTTTTTTACCAATTGTGTGAGAGTGAAACACATTGGGGAAGTTTCTGTTCTGCAATCTGTGTACGTCGCTACTGTTTAAGTGAGTTTCTTGAACGCACAGAACGTCGGCTTTAAAAGCCTGGGCCTCTCTCCATAGGAGGGATCTTTTACACTCACTGTTTAACCTTTTCACATTGATACTGGAAATGTGGAGTACCATATACAAAATACAGACAAAATCTATACATCACCACTAGACAAAAATGGGGATATAACAAATTCCAAATCTCAAAAATATAAATAACTATAACAGTTCCAAAAATAGAGTCCTGTTCTAAGTGAACCTACTGGACATGCACCGCTATCCAGTATATAACGGGGGGAAGTGTAAGATAAAACAATATTTTCCTTGTGCTTCCACAGACTATTGTAAGAAAAAAAAATTTAGTTGTATAATCTGCTAGAAAAGAAAAAAAGAAAAAAAAGAAAAAGATCTAGGCAGAACAACTAAAATGAGAGTACAGTAGCTAGGGGAATAAACTTGCTGTTTGTTCAGGTCCACTCCTACCTCAGCGTCGGCGGTTTCTTCTTCTTCAGTGAGGAACTTGTCTCCTCGTCCACAGTCGCCAGCGACCACTTTGCAGCAGAGTCATGGCCTCCCGGGGAGACGTCAGAACGTGCGTGACTCCATTCTTAGTGATGATCAGCTTCACCGGGTAGCCCCACTTGTACGCGATCTCGTTGTCTCGCAGGATTTTTGTTGCTGTGGAGAATTCGCGCCTTCTGTTCAGGGTGACAGCGGACAGATCGGTGAACACCAGACTGCCCTTAAACCTTTCCGGGAGCTCTGGATTTGCCGCCGCCTTAGTAATGGCTTCTTTAAAGTGGTAGAAATGAAGCCGGGCGATTACATCCCTGGGTGCAGAGGTGGGGGCACTTTTAGGCTTGGGGATCCTGTCCGCCCTGTCAATTAGGAGGTCCCGCTGATCCTCCTCAGGGATTAACGCGGTAAAAAAGTCTGTTAGGTGCTCCTTCAGCACGTCTGCAGCAATACTCTCCGGTATCCCTCTGAAACTTAAATTGTTGCATCTGGAGCGGTCCTCCATATCCGCCAATTTTAATTTTAATGCAGTAATCTCCTCATCCACCTCATGATGATCGTCCACCAGACTATTGTGAGCAGTGGTCAACTCCTCCAGCTTCTCCTCTATGTGTGTGGTTCTGTCCCCAATGGGCATAATATCTTTCTGTAGTGCAGTGAAGGCGGAGGTAATGTCACTGTGTATGGCCTGTTTAAGATCACCCAAAAGGGACTTCAGTGTGGCCTCTGTAATGGGGGCAGAGCTGTGCTCTGTGTTAGATACTTGCTGTTTGGTGCCTGTGAGCCTCGCGGGGCTGATGAATGATGATCTGCATGTGTCGTCCATCAGGGGATGGTGTCCTGTACTGGTCTGGGGCTGTAAACACTTTTATCAGGTGAGGTCTGACCCGAGGGCAGAGGGTCAGACTTCGTGAAGCGCTCGGCACCGCCGCCGGCAGCTTGATGAATGCTGCGGTGGCCATCTTGGATTTTACAGGGACCCGGTACAAAGACAGAGATCCTGTCCAGTGCCGCATCCCTGCTCCTTGTGATACACCCCATTCCAGTGTACCGGAGCCTGAGCTGCGCAGTTCTGAGGTAATTCCCTGCTTTTATGATGTGCTGTAAGCCGTTATAGCTGGTGGAAGCATGGAGCTCGGTCTGTGTGCGGCCCCCCAATACTTATTTCAGTGGGGCCTGTTATGCCCTCCCATTTTGCTTTAGAGCGTATAGGATATTTCACTAGTATAAAATCTAAAAGGGCGCTTTACAGTCCTGATATTAAACCACTGGAGCATTGTGTTGTGGCTATTCTGTGTATCTGATGTGTCTTCATTAGACCTACCCACTTGATATGCATGTCTTAGTTAAAGCCATATTATAAAATTCCAAATGAGGTAGCCCAAACTACGTTTGTGTAACGGGTCTGGGAGGCGGAACCTCTGAGCTACTATACAAGGGGGCAGTCCTTGTAAGGGAGCGGGTGGCGACCAGGGAAGACGGGCAGGAGGTCACAGCAGGTGACCGGGACAGTCTCTGAGTGAACGGGCTGGAGGTCACAGCAAGTGACCGGGGCAGTCTCTGGATGAACGGGCTGATGGTCACGGCAAGTGACCGGGGCAGTCTCTGAATGAACGGGCAGATGGTCACGGCAAGTGACCGGGGCAGTCTCTGGATGAACGGGCAGATGGTCACGGCAAGTGACCGGGGCAGTCTCTGGATGAACGGGCAGATGGTCACGGCAAGTGACCGGGGCAGTCTCTGGATGAACGGGCAGATGGTCACGGCAAGTGACCGGGGCAGTCTCTAGGTAAAGGGTTGGTACGACCTGTGGCGGCTGATGATAGACGTGAGCTCCCAGGTGAGCAGGCGAGAGTCTCTGGATGAACGGGTGGTCACAGCATGTGACGGCGGAGCCTCCAGGAAGACCAACAGACAGGCGGCAGATGAGCGCTCCCAGGTGAGCGGGCAGAAGTCTCTGGACAGGCGGGTGGTCACAGCATGTGACGGCAGAGCCTCCAGGTAGGCTAGCAGACAGGCAGCAGATGAGCGCTCCCAGGTGAGCGAGCAGGAGTCACTGGACAGGCAGGTGGTCACAGCACGTGACGGCGGAGCCTCCAGGTAGACTAGCAGGCAGGTAGCTGGTGTGTGCTCCCAGGTGAGCGGGCAAGCTGGTCCATAGACAGACTGACAGGAGTTGGAAGGCAGACCGTCGGACCTCAGGCAAGCAGGCAGGTGGCTGATGTGCGCTCCCAGGTGAGCGGGCAGGCTGGTCCTTAGACAGACTGACAGGAGTAGTAAGGCAGACCGTCGGACCTCAGACTAGCAGGCAGGTAGCAGATAATCAGGCAGGAATCTGGCAGGTAACTGGCAGGTGACTGGCAACGGGACCTGAGGGCTGAAGCAGAGTAGTGAACAGTGCAACAGCATTGCTCGGGCACCTCCATTTTGGAGGAGGTGCCTTATATATGGTGAAGTCCTCCGGCCATTGGCCGGGGACTCCTTAGGACGGCGCGCGCGGCCCCTTTAAGAGGGAGGGAGAGCGCGCGCGCCCTAAGCACAGTGGCCGGGAAGGAGCGCGCGCTGCCAGCAGAGCGGGAGGAGGACGCCGGGCACGGAGCAGAGGGGTGAGGGGAACAGCGTCCCTGCCTAGCAGAGGGCAGGGACGCCGGCGCTACAGTACCCCCCCTTTAGGCCCCCCCTTTTTTAGGCCAGACAGAAATTTAGCTAGGATAAGAGGGGCATGGATGTTCTCCCGGGGCTCCCACGTTCTCTCCTCAGGACCAAACCCCCTCCAATCTACTAGAAAAAAGGTCTTTCCTCTTACCCTTTTGGTGGCAAGAATGTTCTCTACCTCAAACTCGTCCTCAGCAGAAACCGGAGCAGGAGGCGTACCTGTAGACTTGGAAAAAGAGTTAAGTACCACAGGTTTGAGGAGAGATACATGGAAGGAGTTAGGGATCCGTAAGTTGGCCGGGAGTTTTAATTTATAGGCCACCGGGTTGATCTGACTGATGACCTCCAGAGGACCGATGAACCGAGGCCCTAACTTGTAAGAAGGTATCTTGAGTCGGACATATTTAGATGAGAGCCAGACTTTATCTCCAGGACGAAATTGTGGAGGATCCAGGCGTTTTTTGTCAGCGTGTCTTTTCATCCGTTCGGACGACTGAAGGAGTGTGGATCGGGTACTCTCCCAAATGGAGGAAAATTTGCTAACGAGAGATTCCGCAGCCGGGTTGTCCACAGAGGTGGAGACAGGAAAAGGAATCCGAGGATGCTGACCGAAGACTACAAAAAACGGGGATTTGGAGGAGGATTCGCTCTCGTGATTGTTATAGGAGAACTCGGCCCAAGGTAGGAGATCCACCCAGTCAGAATGATGGGCATTAACGAAGTGCCGGAGGTAACTGGTCAGGTTCTGATTGATCCGCTCCACTTGACCATTGGACTGTGGGTGGTAAGCGGAAGAGAAGTCCAGGGTGACGTCTAGCAGTTTACAAGTGGCTCTCCAGAAACGTGAGGTGAACTGTACCCCACGATCCGACACGATGTGGAGGGGCAGGCCATGAAGACGGAAGATGTGGCGGATAAAGTCTTTAGCCAGCTCGGGTGCAGACGGGAGGCCAGGCAGGGGAATAAAGTGAGCCATCTTGGAGAAGCGGTCAGCGACCACCCAAATGACCGAACAACCGGCAGAGACGGGGAGATCAGTTATGAAGTCCATAGCAATATGCTGCCAGGGGGCAGCAGGCACAGGAAGCGGAAGAAGGCGACCGGCTGGCAGGTGTCTCGGGACTTTGTTGCGGGCGCAGGACACACAGGCAGAAACAAAGTCTATTACGTCCTTGTGCAGGGTAGGCCACCAGTAGTGCCGGGCAATAAGCTGGAGGGTCTTTTTCTGACCGGCGTGGCCAGCTAGTTTAGACGAATGACCCCAGTGTAGGATCTTCTCCCGATCAGGTACTGATACGAACGTCTTACCGGGAGGGAGACGATTTAGACTCACGGGAGCCACCTGCATTACTCTGGCGGGATCGATGATATGTTTAGGTTCTTCCTCGAGATCTGACACCAGAAAGGATCGGGACAAGGCATCTGCTTTGACGTTTTTGTCAGCCGGGCGAAAATGAAGAACAAAATCAAAGCGAGCAAAAAACAAGGACCACCGGGCTTGGCGCGGGTTAAGTCTCTGGGCATGCTGGAGGTAAGCCAAGTTCTTGTGGTCAGTGTAAATTATTACCGGGTGAAGAGCCCCCTCGAGTAGGTAACGCCACTCCTCCAATGCCAGTTTGATGGCCAATAACTCTCGGTCTCCTATGGAATAGTTGCGCTCAGAAGAGGAGAAGAGTTTGGAGAAGAAGCCACAAGTTACCATTCTCCCGGAAGATGATTTTTGAGTAAGTACCGCTCCGGCTCCAGAGGAGGAGGCGTCAACTTCCAGGAAGAACTGCTTGTTGCCGTTCGGGCGATGCAGCACCGGGGCGGAAGAGAAGGCCTGTTTTAGGGAAAGAAAGGCCTCCTCAGCTTCGGGCGGCCACTCTTTGGGATTAGTACCCTTACGGGTGAGCGCGGAAATTGGGGCAGTCCGGGAAGAGAAGTGTGGTATGAAGAGGCGGTAGTAGTTGGCGAAGCCCAGGAATCGCTGAATGGCCTTCAACCCCTCCGGTCGAGGCCATTTCTCGATGGCAGACAGTTTCTCTGGATCCATTCGTAGGCCGGTCTGAGAAATAATGTAGCCCAAAAACGGAAGCGAGGTCTGCTCAAAGAGGCACTTCTCGTATTTAGCGAAGAGGTGATTCTGCCTGAGCCTGAGCAGGACCTGACGAACGTCCCTCCGGTGAGTCTGGAGATCCGGAGAGAAGACCAAGATGTCGTCCAGGTACACCACTACGCAGGAGTAGAGAAGGTCCCGGAAGATGTCATTGACCAACTCTTGAAAGACGGCAGGAGCGTTACAGAGACCAAAGGGCATTACCAGATATTCATAGTGGCCGTCCCGGGTGTTGAATGCCGTCTTCCATTCATCCCCCTGACGGATACGAACCAGGTTGTACGCCCCACGGAGGTCCAGTTTGGTGAAGATTTTAGCCCCCCTCAGACGATCAAATAACTCCGGAATGAGCGGAAGGGGGTACTTATTCTTCACCGTGATCTGGTTAAGGCCTCTATAGTCTATACAGGGACGGAGAGAGCCGTCCTTCTTTTTGACGAAAAAGAAGCCTGCTCCCGCCGGGGAGGTAGATTTCCGGATGAATCCCCTGGCCAGATTCTCCTCAATATATTCGGACATCGACCGGGTCTCAGCAGCGGATAAAGGATAAATACGCCCACGGGGAGGAGTAGTACCAGGTAACAGGTCGATAGGGCAGTCGTATGGTCTATGAGGAGGTAGTGTCTCTGCTTCCTTTTTATTAAAGACATCAGCATAAGACCAATAAGGAATCGGAAGTCCAGGTAGATTAGCTGGGGTAGGAGAAGGACGGACGGGATGGACGGGAACCAGACAGGTCTTATGGCAGTCCTGTCCCCAGCGAAGGACTTCTCCGGTCTGCCAGTCAAGCACGGGTGCATGTCTCTGGAGCCAAGGTAGGCCTAGCAAGAGGGCGTGAGAGAGTCCAGGCAGAACATGAAAGGAGATACTCTCAGAATGCAGCATTCCCACCTGCAGAGTAATGGATTCGGTGATGAGTTGGATGGGGCGTGGTAAGAGGCCCCCATCCACGGCAGCAACAGACAAGGGTACAACCAGAGGTTTGGTGGGGATGCGGTATTTCTCTACCAGGGACTGTGAAATAAGATTCCCGGCTGCTCCAGAGTCAAGTTGGGCTAGTTCGAAATAACGGTTGTCCCCGCAGACGATTGAGACTGACAGCAGCAGAGATGGAGAGGATTTATTCTTGTCTAGGTCGACCTCTCTGAGCGAACCTAGACACAGGCGTTTCCCGACCTCTCCGGGCAGGCAAGGATCCGGTGCTCCTTACTGCCACAGTAGAAGCAGCTCCCCTCGGCACGGCGTAAGTCCTGACGGGTTTTGACCATCTTGGTCTGGTCGACCTGCATAGACTCAGGAGAGTGTACCTGGGTAGCGACGGAGGGAGTGACGGGTTTCTGAAAAGTAGGAGCTAGACGTGGTAACCTCCTCTCACGGGTGACCTCTTTGGCACGCTCCTGGAACCGTAGGTCAATCCGGGTGGCAAGAGTTATTAGGTCATCGAGAGTGGTAGGAATGTCCCGACCGGCAAGTTCATCTTTAATTCGGCCGGACAGACCCTCCCAGAAGACGGATACCAGAGCGTCGTTATCCCAGGCCAGCTCTGAGGCAAGGGTACGGAACCGTATGGCATATTGGCCCACGGTGAGACTTCCCTGACGGAGGCGTAGCAGTGATGATGCGGATGAGGTCTTCCGTCCGGGTTCGTCGAAGACTTTCCGGAAAGCCGTGAGAAAAGCAGGCAAGTTGGACACCAGGGGGTCTCCTCTCTCCCATAGAGGATTTAGCCAGGCCAGGGCCTCCCCGGTGAGATGGGACATGATGAATGCAATTTTGGCCCGGTCGGAGTTAAACTGGTGGGACAATAGTTCAAAGTGCAGGGTGCACTGATTTATGAAGCCCCGAGCCTGGGCGGAGTCGCCTCCGAAGCGAGGAGGTGCAGAAAGCCGGGGTCCGGGGTAGGATACCATGGTATTAGTGGGCAGTGGAGCTGCCCGATTGCGAGACATGGCACTGGCGGAGGTTGCTGGTGGAGCAGTCAGAGTGTCCAGGCGAGTATTGACATTCCGCAGGTGACCCAGGATGGACTCCTGTTGGGACCTTTGACGGGACAGTTCATGACACAGGTCCGAGAGCGAGGGAGCTTGGGTGCCACCGGGTTCCATGGCCCGAGCAAACTGTAACGGGTCTGGGAGGCGGAACCTCTGAGCTACTATACAAGGGGGCAGTCCTTGTAAGGGAGCGGGTGGCGACCAGGGAAGACGGGCAGGAGGTCACAGCAGGTGACCGGGACAGTCTCTGAGTGAACGGGCTGGAGGTCACAGCAAGTGACCGGGGCAGTCTCTGGATGAACGGGCTGATGGTCACGGCAAGTGACCGGGGCAGTCTCTGAATGAACGGGCAGATGGTCACGGCAAGTGACCGGGGCAGTCTCTGGATGAACGGGCAGATGGTCACGGCAAGTGACCGGGGCAGTCTCTGGATGAACGGGCAGATGGTCACGGCAAGTGACCGGGGCAGTCTCTGGATGAACGGGCAGATGGTCACGGCAAGTGACCGGGGCAGTCTCTAGGTAAAGGGTTGGTACGACCTGTGGCGGCTGATGATAGACGTGAGCTCCCAGGCGAGCAGGCGAGAGTCTCTGGATGAACGGGTGGTCACAGCATGTGACGGCGGAGCCTCCAGGAAGACCAACAGACAGGCGGCAGATGAGCGCTCCCAGGTGAGCGGGCAGAAGTCTCTGGACAGGCGGGTGGTCACAGCATGTGACGGCAGAGCCTCCAGGTAGGCTAGCAGACAGGCAGCAGATGAGCGCTCCCAGGTGAGCGAGCAGGAGTCACTGGACAGGCAGGTGGTCACAGCACGTGACGGCGGAGCCTCCAGATAGACTAGCAGGCAGGTAGCTGGTGTGTGCTCCCAGGTGAGCGGGCAAGCTGGTCCATAGACAGACTGACAGGAGTTGGAAGGCAGACCGTCGGACCTCAGGCAAGCAGGCAGGTGGCTGATGTGCGCTCCCAGGTGAGCGGGTAGGCTGGTCCTTAGACAGACTGACAGGAGTAGTAAGGCAGACCGTCGGACCTCAGACTAGCAGGCAGGTAGCAGATAATCAGGCAGGAATCTGGCAGGTAACTGGCAGGTGACTGGCAACGGGACCTGAGGGCTGAAGCAGAGTAGTGAACAGTGCAACAACATTGCTCGGGCACCTCCATTTTGGAGGAGGTGCCTTATATATGGTGAAGTCCTCCGGCCATTGGCCGGGGACTCCTTAGGACGGCGCGCGCGGCCCCTTTAAGAGGGAGGGAGAGCGCGCGCGCGCGCCCTAAGCACAGTGGCCGGGAAGGAGCGCGCGCTGCCAGCAGAGCGGGAGGAGGACGCCGGGCACGGAGCAGAGAGGTGAAGGGAACAGCGTCCCTGCCTAGCAGAGGGCAGGGACGCCGGCGCTACAGTTTGTAATTGAGAAAGTTCCTTGAATAGATCATCTATTAAAATATGAGGTAGTCTGAGTATTCCTCTAGATTTCCAGTTCCCAAATCCTTGTAATCTGCAGAGATTAGGTAACCATGATGTTTCCAAAGTCTGACATTTAGTTTGGTCACCTTATTTTATGTTTGTATCTTGTATGTAAACCCTTCTTATGTACAGCACCATGCTCTAAAAATAAATAATAATAATCTTGATGGCTTGAACTGCTTTTCTTTGGTGCGGCTGTTATGGTAGGTGTTTTTGATGATGTTGCTATTTGTAACTGCTTTTCCAGGTTTGCGTCGGTCTGAAGCGCAGTAAACTCTTTGCGATAAGTTTCGTAAGTTCTACCGAACACAGATGTATATTACACTGCAGATCTCCTCACAGTGGGAAATCCATCACTACTCACATTCCATTTATAGAACTCAAGCAGTGACAGATCTGTAGTATACATACCAAAGGAGACACTGAGACTGTTGTGTATACATCACATAAGAGACACAGAGACGGCTCTGTACATCACATATGATGCACCGAGACTGTCATGTACATCACATAGGAGACACCAAGATTGCTGCATATACATCACATAGGAGACTGCTATATACATCACATAGGAGACACAGAGACTGCCATATACATCACATAGAGGACACCGAGACTGCTGTACATAGCACATAGGAGAATTCATTGCTGTGGAGTCGGAGTCGGTGTCCATTTTGGTGGCGTCTGAGTCGGTATAAAATGTACAGTGTCCATTTTAGAACATGAACTGATATCAAAATCAAACATCAAAATGATGTCAGTTTGAGGCTAAATACCCTGTCTGACAAGTGATCCTGACAAGTGACTTTAATAATAATAATAATAATAATAATAATAATCTTTATTTATATAGCGCCAACATATTCCGCAGCGCTTAACAATTCACAGGTTCATATGCAACAGTCATAAGTAACATAGCTAAAGATTATACAATAATTACAGCAAAAATAATGGCGACCCTGCTCGTAAGAGCTTACAATCTACAATGAGGCGGGGGTGAAAAGTACAATAGCTTATTTACAAGGATGGCCCAGCCATCTTGAGGGGATGAGGGATAGATAAAGGCTGCATGAGCTCATCACCAGCCAGTATTTGTGGTGCTTTTTGGTTCGGTGGAGAATTATGTGTGGAGAAATAAGGGATGGGCTATAAGAAGATAAAAGGACTTTGATTAGGGAAGGTGATAGGCTGCCCTAAACAGATGTGTTTTTAGGGAACGCCTAAAACTGTGTAAATTGTGGTTCATCCTAATTTCTTAGGGTAGAGCATTCCAAAGAATAGGTGCAGCTCGGGAAAAGTCTTGAAGCCGGGAGTGGGAGGTACGGATTAGTGTGGATAATAGTCGAAAGTCGCTTGCGGAGCGTAGAGAACGGGTAGGCCGATAAACAGAAATGAGGGAAGAGATGTAGGGGTGTGCCACACTGTGGAGAGCTTTGTGGGTGAGAACAAGCAATTTAAATTGGATCCTTTAATTCATGGGCAGCCAGTGCAATGACTGGCACAGAGCGGAGGAGTCTGAGTAATGGCTAGCCAAATAGATGACCCTGACTGCAGCATTAAGGATGGACTGGAGGGGGGAAAGTTGAGTGAGGGGGAGGCCAATTAATAAAGAGTTACAGTAGTCGAGGCGGGAGTGGGTCAGGGCAACAGTGAGGGTTTTTGTTGTTTCCATGGTGAGAAAGGGGTGGATTCTACAGATGTTCTTCAGGTGAAAACGACATGAGTGGGCAAGAGATTGTATGTGGAAGGTGAAGGAGAGATTGTATGTGGAAGGTGAAGGAGAGATTGGTGTGAAACACAATGCCCAGACAACACGCCTGCTGGCTTGGCATTATTGTGGTGCCACACACGGAGAGAGAGATGTCAGATTTCGAGAGGTGAGTAGACGGCGGGAGCAGAAGAAGTTCAGTTTTGGAAAGGTTGAGTTTCAGGTAGAGAGCGGACATTATGTTAGAAACTGCGGCCAGACAGTCACTGGTGTTCTGTAGTACAGCGGGGGTAAGGTCAGGGGATGAGGTGTATAGTTGTGTGTCATCAGCATAAAGATGGTACTGAAAACCAAATTTGCTGATGGTCTGTCCAATTGGGGCTGTGTAGAGAGAGAAGAGGGCCAAGGACTGAACTCTGAGGAACCCCAATAGTGAGAGGAAGAGGGGAAGAAGTGGAGCCAGCGAACGATACACTGAAAGAACGGTCAGATAGGTAGGAGGAGAACCAGGAGAGAGCATTGTCCTTTATGCCGATTAAGTGGAGCGTAGAGAATAGGAGGTGGTGGTCAACGGTGTCAAAGGCTGCAGAGAGGTCAGGAAGAATGAGCAGAGAGTGGTCACCATTACGTTTTGCTGTCAGAAGGTCATTGGTTACTTTGAGTGCAGTTTCTGTAGAATGTAGGGGGCGGAAGCCGGACTGTGTGGGTCTAGAAGAGAGTGAGTGGAGAGGTAACTGGTAAGGCGGGAGTAGACCAGGCGCTCCAAGAGTTTAGAGATGAAGGGAAGATTGGAGACTGGTCTGTAGTTGTTAGTGCAGGAAGGGTCAAGAGAGGGCTTTTTTAATAATGGAGTAATGATGAGTGTTTGAAGGAGGAGGGGAAGATACCAGAAGAGAGGGAGAGGTTGAAGATTTTAGTTAGGTGAGTAGTGAGACTGAAGAAAGAGACTGGAGTAGATGTGAGGGGATAGGGTCAGTGGTGTATTTAGTGAGATGGGAAGAAAAGAGGAGCCTGGAGACTTTTACAACTGTAATAATAATAAAAAAATATTCACTGTTTGCTGATGGGACTTGAACCCAAAATTCTGTGTCCAAAAGCCAGTGCACTAACCACTGAGCTATAAACTCAGTTGATGTAACCCAAGAGTTTTATTTGGTTATATGATTTTCAGTGCAAACCTTGTCTGAAACTGATTGGACTTTCAGAAATACCTCCCCCAAGCCAAATTCAAATGATGTGTGAGTCTGATGTGTGACTTTCTTCAAACATCAGAATCGCAATGACTTTTAGTCACCCTGAGTATTTTCGTGGTTGCTCTCATAAGACAAGAAAAGCTGCTAGTCAGTATCAATTGACTGGATAGCTCAAGGGTGAGGCATCAGCCTCTGAAGCTCCAATGGCTCGGTTCAAATCCCAATAGGGGTGTTGTTTTTTTTGTTTTGTTATTATGCCTGATTAGCACACAAACTACAGGGGTGTTTTACTTTTAATATCTGACATTCTGATTGTCATCCTGATGTGTTAAGAGTTTCAGACACGCTGTCTATTTATATGGTAAATTACATAGCCAAAGTAAATTGGGAGGCACTAATTTACTACATATCTATTTCCAAGTGACTGTACATTTGCATAATTTCTTAAAGGGGTCTATTGATAAAATTTCTTTATTGTAAATATTTCTTTCCATCCACCCAAGAGCTGACTGCAAACTCCCAGTTTACTTTGACTATGTAATTTACTATGCAAATAGACAGCATGTCTGAAACTCTTAATACATCAGGATGACAATCAGAATGTTAGATATAGATACTAAAAGTAAAACACCCCGGTAGTTTGTGTGCTAAATAGGCAGAATTACCAATAAAAAAATCATATCATTCCCAATGGGATTTGAACTCTGACACTGTAGCTTGCAGAGGCTGATACCTTACCATTGAGCTATCCAGTCAAGTAATACTGGGTTTTAGCGTTCCTTGTCTTTTGAAATCAACCATGATAATACTCAGGGTGACTAAAAGTCATTGTGATTCTGATTCTGATGTTTGAAGAAAGTCACACATCAGACTCACACATCAAAATCGATATTTCTGAAAGTCCCAAGCAGTTTCAGACAAGGTTTGCACTGAAAATCATATAACCAAATAGAACTCTTGGGTTTCATCAACTGAGTTTATAGCTCAGTGGTTAGTGCCCTGGCTTCTGGATGTGGAGTTTTAGGTTCAAGTCCCAACAGTGAATATTTTTTTTATTATTATTACATTTGTCAGGATCACTTGTCAGGATCACATGTCTGGATGACTTGTCAGAATCACTTGTCAGAATCAGTTCTCAGACAGGGTATTTAGCCTCAAACTGACATCATTCTGATGTTTGAGTTTGATATCTGATCATGTCCTAAATTGGACACTGTAAAAATGGTCCGACGCCTACATTATATGTTACATTGGTACAGTAGTTCAATGCAGAATGTGCTGTAAATGTTTTCATAAGAATTTGGGAAAGTTATGTTCTATTCCTGATCTAAGGATTTAAGCTTTTAGTTATGCTCAGTAGTGAGGCAGTGCTGTGGAGTTGGAGTTGAAAGTTGGGGAAATTGAGGAGTCTGAGGCGGTGGTTTGGCTTACCGACTCCACAGCCCTAGGAGACACTGAAACTGCTGTACATACATCATGTAGGATACACTGAGCCTGAAGTATACATCTTAGGAGACATGGAGGATGCATTATAGGAGAGATAGCGGATGCAGTATATACATCACAGGAGCAGACATGGTGCTGCGGCATACAAATCATAGGAGACAAAGGGGCTTCTGTATATACATCAGGAGGTGACACAGGGCTGTGATGTATACATCAGAGGAGGTGATATGGGACTGCGGTATATACATCACAGGAGGTGCTACGGGTCTGCGGTATATACGTCACAGGAGGAGACACTGGGCTGCGGTATATACATCACAGAAGGTGACACGGGACTTCAGTATATACAGCACAAGAGGCAACACGGGACTGTTGTATATACATTACAGGAGGGGACACTGGGCTGCAGTATATACATCACAGGAGGGGATACTGGACTGTGGTATATACATCACAGACGTGGACACTGGGCTGCGGTATATACATCACAGGAGGGGACACAAGGCTGAGGTATATACATCACAGGAGGAGACGCTGGAGCTACAACTGCGGTCTTCTGTGGGATGGGAACGAATCATGTAGTGTAGTAAACTGATGGGTTAGGAAACTATCTTTTTGTGGTGGAGATTACTAAGCCCTGTATGGACAATTGAAACTATTTAAAGGGGTCGTGCCACAAACAAAAGTTCATTTTAATAAACAGATCTTGGAGTAAAAATAAACTCCACAATTGGATGTGTTTAAAAATAATGTTCCTGTGCTGAGATAATCTTATAAATGTGTCTCTGCTGTGTATTGTGTAATGGTTGCATTTGACCGTACAGTAACAATGTTCTGACCATACCACAATTCTTGGGCAGGGGAGGAGGCAAAATAAAGTTATACAGACATTACAGCAGGGGGTAACAGCTGATTCTTTCCGTGACCATGATTAGACCATGGGCAAACAGTAATGGTTAAACCACAAGTAATTGCTATAGTACATGAACACTGATCTGCCTCAGTTGATTACTGAGCTTTAGAACACCTAAATTGAGGGCAAAGTGTAATAATAAGGAATTATTTATTTTTTGTATTTTTGCATTGGGAACATATCTATGTGTGCTATTAAAATACGTGTGCACACTGGAATCACTTCTAATTAATTGATGTGCACAATTTGAAAGGATCTCTGACTGCCAATGTTTTTGGGAAGGAACCAAATTGAGTACCTAAAGCAATACTCACCTATAGAACAATATACACGGTTGATCATTTTTAATAATCATAACCAGACCTGACCCGTTTAAGTGGTTCAGACTAGGTAGACTGCATGTTAGGTACTGTGGATATATATATATATATATATATATATATATATATATATACAGTACAGACCAAAAAGTTTGGACACACCTTCTCATTTAAAGATTTTTCTGTATTTTCATGACTATTCACACTGAGGGCATCAAAATTATGAATTAACACATGTGGAATTATATACTTAACAAAAAAGTGTGAAACAACTGAAATTATGTCTTATATTCTAGGTTCTTCAAAGTAGCCACCTTTTGCTTTGACGACTGCTTTGCACACTCTTGGCATTCTCTTGATATGCTTCAAGAGGTAGTCACCGGAAATGGTTTTCACTTCACAGGTGTGCCCTGTCAGGTTTAATAAGTGGGATTTCTTGGCTTATAAATATGGTTGGGACCATCAGTTGTGTTGTGCAGAAGTCTGCTGGATACACAGCTGATAGTCCTACTGAATAGACTGTTAGAATTTGTATTATGGCAAGAAAAAAGCAGCTAAGTAAAGAAAAACGAGTGGCCATCATTACTTTAAGAAATGAAGGTCAGTCAGTCCGAAAAATTGGGCAAATTTGAAAGTGAAGTGTCCCCAAGTGCAGTTGCAAAAAACATCAAGCGATACACAAGAAACTGGCTCACATGAGGACCGCCTCAGGAAAGGAAGACCAAGAGTCACCTCTGCTTCTGAGGATAAGTTTATCCGAGTCACCAGCCTCAGAAATCGCAGGTTAACAGCAGCTCAGATTAGAGACCAGGTCAATGCCACACAAAGTTCTAGCAGCAGACACATCTCTTCAACAACTAAGAGGAGACTTTGTGCAGCAGGCTTTCATGGTAAAATAGCTGCTAGGAAACCACTGCTAAGCACAGGCAACAAGCAGAAGAGACTTGTTTGGGCTAAAGAACACAAGGAATGGACATTAGACCAGTGGAAATCTGTGCTTTGGTCTGATGAGTCCAAATTTGAGATCTTTGGTTCCAACCACCGTGTCTTTGTGCAACGCAGAAAAGGTGAACGAATGGACTCTACATGCCTGGTTCCCACCGTGAAGCATGGAGGAGGAGGTGTGATGGTGTGGGGGTGCTTTGCTGGTGACACTGTTGGGGATTTATTCAAAATTGAAGGCATACTGAACCAGCATGGCTACCACAGCATCTTTTAGCGGCATGCTATTCCATCCGGTTTGCGTTTAGTTGGACCATCATTTATTTTTCAACAGGACAATGACCCCAAACACACCTCCAGGCTGTGTAAGGGCTATTTGACCAAGAAGGAGAGTGATGGGGTGCTACGCCAGATGACTTGGCCTCCACAGTCACCAGAACTGAACCCAATCGAGATGGTTTGGGGAGAGCTGGACCGCAGAGTGAAGGCAAAAGGGCCAACAAGTGCTAAGCATCTCTGGGAACTCCTTCAAGATTGTTGGAAGACCATTTCCGGTGACTACCTCTTGAAGCTCATCAAAAGAATGTCAAGAGTGTGCAAAGCAGTCATCAAAGCAAAAGGTGGCTACTTTGAAGAACCTAGAATATAAGACATATTTTCAGTTGTTTCACACTTTTTTGTTAAGTATATAATTCCACATGTGTTAATTCATAGTTTTGATGCCTTCAGTGTGAATGTACAATTTTCATAGTCATGAAAATACAGAAAAATCTTTAATTGAGAAGGTGTGTCCAAACTTTTGGTCTGTACTGTATATATACATTTTTTAATACATCTTAATAAAGGTTAATTTTTAGCATAGGTAGTCCAACTCAGTGAATTGCATTAAATTAGTGGCCTTTTTTTGAGTTTAGAGGTCCTTGATCGGTGAACTGTTGGATGGGTTTTTACCGACATCTGGTGAGAATTTCATGTCAATAGCACCTTTAGAAATGGAGACGTGTTCAATACTTATTTCACCCACTGTATAATGTATATGACATGAAAATTTAACCCCACGACCCCCCCCCCCCCAAAAAAAAAAAAAATATTTAATTATCTGAACAAGAGAGAATTTTAGAGAATATATTATCTAAAACTGTTCATCAGGTCTGTTGGAGCTTGAACCAGTACAGAAAAAGTGACGTGCTGCCTATACTTTATTTTCTACCAATATTAGGATGTTTGATAATGGAGTATATAGCCAAAATTGTATGCATCAGATCCAATGCAGCTGTATTTATTACTTCTTTGATAGTGTATATGCAATGAAACCTTGATATGGGGAATAGCCATTATGAGAAGACATAATAATTTAGACCTTTTGTGCAATAAAACAGTGTCTTTTGTTTGTTTTTTCATAATTTATATGCAATTGCAATGCTGCTAAAGATATAGTATAATTGTTTTCTTGTGTTATCTCCATAGGAGAGATCCTCTTATTTGGAATACCAGAAGATCTTAAGAGAAATTGAACATCTGAGTCGCCTCTATGTAGCCTATCAGTTTATGTGTGCAGAGGAGACCAAGGTGCGTTCTGCTGAGGAACTGATGGAAATGCAGGATTCTATTCACAAACTTCAGGAGACAATGGCTGAGAATGAACAGAAGATGAAAGAACTGAGCAAAGAGATTGTGGAGTTGGAGAAGAAGAGGGATCAGGTATAATGCATTTTTTATAGCAAATCTTCAGCTATTAATTTGGCACTGAAGTGTTTAATTTTCCTTTGGACAATCCCTTTTGTTAGATGTGCCCTGAAAATAAGTTGTTCAAATGTTGTTTTGCTGCACGAACTCCCTGCCGTCATCAAGTGTTCCATTTACGTCAAGACAAATTGTGCATCTCCACTTGAGTTTTTTTCCTGTGTGAACCTGATTTGACAACCTTAACTTTTCCCTGTGAAGCTGACCTTAGCCTCAGCTTTTCAAGACACATCATAACCAGACATAAGAGAGATAGAAGCCTGTTTTAGTTTAGAGATATACTATATCATCACTTTAATGCACTGACTATTGTGTATTGTGACTGCCTACATAGTTTTTTGCTGGTTTATTTTGTTATGCACATCTTATATTAACTGCTAGAATTAAGATAAGTTATATTATTCCTTAGTAAACCTATGATGCTTTATTTTGAAGGAATTTGGTGGCGTCCTGCGTACACTAGAGGAAGGCCTTGTTGAAGCTCAAAGAGCAGAAACTAAAGCTCAAAGTGCCCTGGATCTGATGAAACAAAACTTGAAAAGTGAAAAGATGAAACGCAACACAGTGGTCAAAAGCATGGAAGAGGTCTGATGCTGGGAAAAAATGTGGAATTGATATAAGTCTATTATAGAGTCATCATCACGTTTTAACTGCTTTTTAAAGGATGCCAAGGCTTTAATGAACAAGGAGGAGGAAATTAAGAAGATTACAGACAGCTTTAGCATCCTGCAAGAGACCAGTCAAAAAGATACAGAGGCCTTCACTGCTGCACAGCAGCATTTCAATGCAGTGTCTGCAGGGCTGTCGAGTAATGAAGACGGTGAGGAGGCTACGCTAGCGGGACAGATGATGACATGCAAGAATGACATCAGCAAAGCGGAAACCGAGGCCAAGCAGGTACGTTTCTTAGAGCTGCTTTTTTTTACCTACAAGCATGGTAATATTTTCTCTATCACTTCATTGAGGGACACAGGAAACCATGGGTGTATGCCGCTGCCAGTAAGAGGCTGACACTAATGCACAAAAAAAAGTTAGCTCCTCCCCAGCAGTGTACACCCTACCGACTGGAATTAAGTTACTCAGTTTAGCTTAGTGTCAGTAGGAGGTGGAGTTAGGTCTTTTACTAGACCCAGATCTACCTCGATTTTCGGCGTATTCTTGTAATCCCTCCCTCTTCACTTTTTCAGGTAGTCTTCTATCGGATTACCTCTGGAGGGATACAGTCACACTGTACTTCCCATGTAGAGGCTATGAGTACAGCGTGTACTGCCACCCCGTATCCTCATATGCCTATCGGCCAGGACCCCCTGGCCCTAACACATGAAGAGTGTTCAGGTGATACGATCGCCAGTCCTCATACCCCTCTCCTACCTGGTCGCCTGCCAGAGCCTGACGGTTTCAGGAGGGAAGGACGTCCATCTTAGTAAGAGGCCCGAACGTCTTCAGGGATGGAGAGGTACAGTGCCTACAAGTAGTATTCAACCCCCTGCAGATTTAGCTGGTTGACACATGCGGAATTAACTTGGCATTGTGACATTTGTACTGTAGATCAGCCTGGAAGTGGGAAATGCACTGCAGCAAATATTGTTTTTTTTTTTTTTTTTTTTTTTTTTTTTTAAACGTTAAAAGTTAATTCAGAGTGTCATTTATTATTCAACCCCTCAAACCACAAGAATTCTGTTTGGTCCCCCTAAAGTATTAAGAAGTAGTTCAGGCACCAAGAATAATGAGCTTCACATGTGTGGATTAAAGATCTCTTTTGCCAACCTTTTCTGACTATTTAAGACCCTCCCCAAACTTGTGAACAGCACTCAGACATAGTCAACATGGGAAAGACAAAGGAGCATTCCAAGGCCATCAGAGACAAGATCGTGGAGGGTCACAAGGCTGGCTAGGGGTACAAAACCTTTTCCAAGGAGTTGGGCCTACCTGTCTCCACTGTTGGGAGCATCATCTGTAAGTGGAAGGCTAATGGAACTACTGTTAGCCTTCCACGGCCTGGACAGCCTTTGAAAGTGTCCTCCCGTGCCGAGGCCAGGCTTGTCCGAAGAGTCAAGGCTAACCCAAGGACAACAAGGAAGGTCTCATGGCAGTGGGGACATTGGTTTCAGACAATACCATAAGTAACGTACTCCACCGCAATGGTCTCCGTTCCAGACGAGCCCATAATGTACCTTTACTATCAAAGCGTCATGTCAAGGCTCGTCTACAGTTTGCTCATGATCACTTGGAGGACTCTGAGACAGACTGGTTCAAGGTTCTATGGTCTGATGAGACCAAGATCGAGATCTTTGGTGCCAACCACACACGTGACGTTTGGAGACTGGATGGCACTGCATACGACCCCAAGAATACCATCCCTACAGTCAAGCATGGTGGTGGCAGTATCATGCTGTGGGGCTGTTTCTCAGCCAAGGGGCCTGGCCATCTGGTCCGCATCCATGGGAAGATGGATAGCACGGCCTACCTGGAGATTTTGGGCAAGAACATCCGCTCCTCCATCAAGGATCTTAAGATGGGTCCTGACCTTAACCCAATTGAAAACTTGTGGAAGGAGCTCAAGAATAAAGTCCACATGAGACACCCAAAGAACCTAGATAACTTGGAGAAGATCTGCATTTAGGAGTGGGCCAAGATAACTCCACAGACCTGTGCCGGCCTGATCAGGTCTTATAAAAGACGATTATTAGCTGTAATTGCAAACAAGGGTTATTCCACAAAATATTAAACATAGGGGTTGTATAATAATTGACCCACACTTTTATGTCTAAAATTTAATAAAATTCAACTGAGCAACATAACTTTTTGGTTTGTAAGATTTATGCTTCTGTTCATAAATCCTACTCTCGTTTGCAGTTTGAAGGCTCTAACTTATTTGCATCTTATCAAACCAGCTAAATCTGCAGGGGGTTGAATACTACTTGTAGGCACTGTACTTCTTCCTTCTTTCCTTTAGGTTCCCAGTCCAGAGGCGACGAGGAGAAGACGAAGAAAAAGAGGAAGATGAAGATGATGAAGAAATTATTTATTATATGCTGGATTTTTCCTCACAGGTGCCCGTTCTGTACTGCTCTCATGCAGCAGGACTGTTCAGGGCCTATCTTTTATTGCATTTGGGGTTTCTCTCTCCACAGGGACCTATTCTACCCTGATCTCCTGCAGCAGGACAGCCCCCAGCCAAGGGCCCCCGTGCATTTGTACTCTCTTGGCACAGGTGCTTCCCACACAGCAGGTTTATTCCCCGGATTTGTTTCCTGCACGGCTTCCCTGCAGTGACGGTGTCTCTGCACATGTTGGGTGGGCTCTGGGCTTCTTCCAGTCGCCGTTCCGTGGGCCTCCGCGCCGCAACCCCACCGCCGGCGGCCTCTCCTGACTAATCTAGGCCCCGGCTTCGGCACGGCCTAGTCACGGCATTTAGCTCTGCCCCCGCACTGTCCTCATCGCGCGGGCTTTTCTCCCGCCCTCTTTAACTACTCCCCTCCACTGGCAATTTGTCCCGCCCCCTCCCTCCAGCCTCATCATAGGGGCTTCTTACTTCACCGTCACAGGTACGCCCCCTCCTATTGGAGCGGACTCTGCATGCTCTTTTTACTACAGGAGGCCCTCCCTTTCCTCCTCCTTCTGCTTGTTGCCGCCATTTGCCGGCACCCTGTACCCTGCTGTCTCTCTGTCGTCGCCCAGAGCCCTGTGGTCGCCTTAAGACCTGCTGTCGCCCTCAGCTCTCCCAGTACCTTCTTCAGCTAGATCAAGCCTCTCATCGCCTCTGTGGGTAAGCTCTGTGCTGCAGTCTGACACTCTCCTCAGCATCTCTCTGTCTGTCCCCTAACCTCTGGCATCAGTTAGTGTCTCTTCTATCGTGTCTAAGTCTAAAGGAGAGCGCTCTCGCCCTCCGGCCTCTACCACTGCAGACTCCCTTCAGGTCAGACTTCTTCCCTCTGTCAGGACTGCAGAAATCCCCCTGTTCCTGCTACCCAGGAGGCCCCCACTGCGTCTGGAGAGAGTCTTCCCCCTATCCCAGGGTGGGCGACTTCCCTGTCCCAGTCTGTCACACATCTTACCCTGGTGTCTGCGCTAGACAGGTTACCTACCCCTGCTCCCACCACCGCCAGTGGATCACAGGAACCCCCGACTCAGCCTACCATAATTGACCGTAAGAGATCCAGAGAGGAAGTACATTCCAGGTCTTCCTCCCGTTCCCTCAGTTTTCCCGGTCCTTCCCGACGGGCAGGCTCTTCTTCTCGGTCCTCATCCCCTGAATTACCTGCCGAGTCAGACTCTGATATGGTTACCAATCCTGACTCTAACATGGACTCCGACCAGGCCTCTAACTTGCGGGACATAGTTCAGAACCTTATTGCAGCAGTCAACCAGACCTTTAACATTAAGGATTCCGCTACGGAACCCGCAGATCAGGCAGTTTCGTTTAGACGATCCAAACCAACTCCCAAGGTATTCGCTGCCCATAAGAAATTTGAGGAGGTCCTTTCCAGGGAGTGAGAATACCTGACCAGACATTTTCAGAGAGGAAAACGTCTCGGCATCCTATATCCCTTTGCCTTTGACCTCACGGAGAACTGAACCGCATCCCCTACGGTGGACCCTCCAGTCTCTAGACGATCTACCAACACGGTACTTCCTCTTACGGACAGGGCATCCCTTAAGGACTCTAATGACAGGCTCATAGAGTCGTTTGCCAAATCAGCCTTTGAAGCGGCTTCTTCCACGTTGTGCCGTGTCTTTGCCACTACATGGGTGTCAAAGTCTATCTCTACATGGGTGTAAAAGTCTATCTCTGCATGGGCTAAGCAACTTCGTCAAGGCATCCTCACTAGAGGTCAGCCTGAGGAGTTAGCTGATTTGGCGGACCAGATATCTCATGCGGGAAAATACGTGGTGTCTGCCTCCTTGGACGCTGCCTCATGTGTCGCCCAAGCTGCCAGTAATATGGTGGCCATACGCAAAACCATCTGGCTAAAAGCGTGGCAGGCGGACCTGTCCTTTAAGAAATCCCTTACTAATCTGCCTTTCCAGGAATCTAGGCTCTTTGGTACCAAGCTGGAACAGATTATTAAGGAGGCCACAAGAGGGACGAGCTCTCTCCTTCCTCAGGCTAAACCGCATCGTCCTTTCCCAAAGCGTAGGTTTGCTTTTTTTCAGCGGTTTTCATCCTCTGATGAACCCTCACGCCGGGAGAGACCGCAACCACGCCAGGTCCGAAAATGGGCTTCATTTAAGCCAACACCGTCATGGCGTCCCTGCAATGCGCAAAGCAGATCCTCCAGGACCCGATCTGGTAGGTTCTCTTTTGCATGACTCACTACCACCCAGGGATTCTTTCAAGCTGGGCGGTAGTCTGCTTCATTTTAAGGATGTCTGGCTAGCTTCCGTCGAGGATGCCTGGGTCAGAGAAGTTGTATCTTCTAGATACAAGATAGATTTTGTGTCACGGCCCCGAAAACGTTTTTTTTTCTAATCCCGGCCTCCAAGGGACCTTTCTTTGGTTCTGGGTTTTTTCGCGGCCATCGCTTCCCTTCTCAAATCAGGCGTCATCAAACCTCTTCGTGGTTCCAAAGAAGGACAGGTCAGTTCGACCTATCTTGGACTGAAAATTACTAAACAGAAGGGTCCGCCTTTGCCATTTCAGAATGGAATCCCTTCATTCAGTAATTGCTGCCATGGAGTTTCAAGAGTTCCTGTGCTCTATAGACATCCAAGACGCCTACCTCCATGTCCCTAACTTCCCAGGGCACCAGAGGTACCTACGCTTTGCGGTACATCAGGACCACTTCCAGTTCGTCGCCCTGCCGTTCGGCGTATGTACCGCTCCCATAGTCTTCACAAAGATAATTGCAGCGGTAACGGCCCTTCTTCGAGTCAGGGGCTTAGTGGTCATTCCTTACCACGATGACATTCTCGTCAAGGCCGCATCCTTCTCCCTCACCCAGGAAAGTCTTTCCATCGCTCTTGATACTCTGTCTCGGCTCGGCTGGCTAGTCAACAGAAAGAAATCTTGTCTTGTTCCCACCCAGTGCCTGGTCCTCCTCGGCATTCTATTCAACACCCTTCAGGCCAGGATCTTTCTTCCCAAGGAGAAAAGGACAGCCCTCCAGCGCGGGGTCTGCTCTCTTCCGGTCCCAGCGACCTTCTTACCTCCGCTCGACTATGGCGGTCCTGGGAAGGATGGTGGCGGCGTCGGAGGCGATTCCCTTTGCGCAATTCCACAGCAGGCCGCTTCAACAGACCATCCATTCTCAGTGGAACAGATCTGTCCTCTGTCTGGACCGCCCAGTTCGAATCTCGCACTGGGTCAGGGCGTCCCTGACCTGGTAGCTGTCTTCCCCTCTCACTCTTCAGGGTCGTTCTTTTTTCCCAGTTCACTGGCAGGTGGTGACGACGGACGCCAGCCTCCTCCTTACGGTCCAGGGATGTTGGTCTCAGTAGGAGTTCTCTCTGCAGATCAACATCCTAGAGATCAGAGCCATTCTCTTGTCCCTTCGTCACTGGCAGACCCTTCTTTGGGGCTTGCCAGTCCGAATCCAGACAGACTATGCCACGGCGGTGGCATATGTCAACCACCAAAGAGGGACCCGGAGTCCCTTGGCATTAGCTGACGTCTCCAAGATCCTAGGGGCAGAGAGCAGGGTTCATGCAATATCCGCAGTGCATATTCCCGGCGTAGAGAACTGGGCCACCGATTTTCTCAGACACGAGGGTCTCGCCGTGGGGGAATGGTCTCTACATCAGGAGGTCTTCCTTCAAATTTGTCTGAGATGGGGAACTCCGGATGTGGACCTCATGGCGTCCCGGTTGAACAGAAAGGTGAAGCAGTTCGTTTGCAGGTCTCGCGACCCCCTCGCGGCGGGAGTCAACGCACTAGCGATCCCTTGGTCACAGTTCGCACTACCCTATCTGTTCCCACCCCTTTCCCTTCTTCCCCGATTACTGAAGAAGATCAAAGCAGAGGGGGTGCTGGTCATCCTGATTTCCACCTTTCACCTCAATGAGGACATCGTCCTCCCTTCCTTTTGCCCTACTCCGTCTCACCCTCTGGAATGTTCTCTGAATAGGTTGGACCATGTCAGAGCAGTTTGCGTTTTCTGGCTAGGATTGCCCCCTCAGGAGGATGGATTCCCTTTTTGTTATCCCTGAGGGAGCGCGGAGAGGCCTCCCGGCTTCCAAGGCTACAATTGCTCACTGGATCCGGATGGCAATCCTGGAGGCGTACCGGAGTAAGAACAGGATCTCTCCCCCCCGGGATTAAGGCCCACTCTACCAGAGCGATGGGCTCCTCCTGGGCGGTTCGTCATAGGGCATCCACTCTACAGCTTTGCAAAGGGGCAACCTGGTCCTCTATC
The DNA here is from genome assembly GCF_046119375.1 of Phyllobates terribilis. NCBI lineage: Eukaryota > Metazoa > Chordata > Amphibia > Anura > Dendrobatidae > Phyllobates > Phyllobates terribilis. The sequence continues at coordinate 70,094,407 of NW_027362761.1, read as the reverse complement.
CACACGTTTGCCAAGTACCTACACTTCGGCAGATGCCAACCTAGGTAGGGGAATCCTGCAGGCTGCAGTGGTTAGTTCTCCGACCTGAATGGAGTTCTTTACTGCTGTTTCTCTTCCCAGGGACTACTTTGGGACCTTCCATGGTTTCCTGTGTCCCCCAATGAAGCGATAGAGAAAACAGGATTTTTGGTTACTCACCGTAAAATCTGTTTCCTGGAGCCTTCGTTGGGGGACACAGCACCCTCCCATTTTGACAGCCTTAATAACTGTTATTGTTATGTTACAGTTTGAATTTTTTTTATTTCTCTATGTTTAATGTTGCTTCTCCTACTGCTTGTACACTAAGTAATTTAATGCCATTTGGTGGGGTGTACACTGCTGGGGAGGAGCTAACATTTTTTGTGCATTAGTGTCAGCCTCCTAGTGGCAGCAGCATACACCCATGGTTTCCTGTGTTCCCCAATGAAGGCTCCGAGAAACAGATTTTATGGTGAGTAACCAAAAATCCTGTTTTATTGAATATGTCTTAATAGTGTTTGAACCTGCCCGTCGCCGGCACTTATACCCCCTCTGCGTGAAAGAAATTATCTTTATTCCTCCTCCCGGCAGCGTTCAGGTTCCAGTCATAGGGATGACGCCCACGCGGGTTCAGTCACCGCTCTGTGTATAGAGAGCAGCAGCTGTAACCGTGCCCCTGACTCTGACTGACAGCGGCCCCAATTCAGAGTCGCTGTCAGTCAGAGCTAACTGAAAAATCTAATTTCATGTGTACCTGTATAATTAGGGTTGCAAAGTGCTACTTTATTTGTTAGTTACAGTACAGACCAAAAGTTTGGACACACCTTCTCATTTAAAGATTTTTCTGTATTTTCATGACTATGAAAATTGTACATTCACACTGAAGGCATCAAAACTATGAATTAACCCATGTGGAATTATATACTTAACAAAAAAGTGTGAAACAACTGAAAATATGTCTTATATTCTAGGTTCTTCAAAGTAGCCACCTTTTGCTTTGATGACTGCTTTGCACACTCTTGGCATTCTCTTGATGAGCTTCAAGAGGTAGTCACCGGAAATGGTCTTCCAACAATCTTGAAGGAGTTCCCAGAGATGCTTAGCACTTGTTGGCCCTTTTGCCTTCACTCTGTGGTCCAGCTCACCCCAAACCATCTCGATTCGGTTCAGGTCTGGTGACTGTGGAGGCCAGGTCATCTGGTGTAGCACCCCATCACTCTCTTTCTTGGTCAAATAGCCCTTACACAGCCTGTAGGTGTGTTTGGGGTCATTGTCCTGTTGAAAAATAAATGATGGTCCAACTAAACGCAAACCGGATGGAATAGCATGCCGCTGCAAGATGCTATGGTAGCCATGCTGGTTCAGTATGCCTTCAATTTTGAATAAATCCCCAACAGTGTCACCAGCAAAGCACCCCCACACCATCACACCTCCTCCTCCATGCTTCACGGTGGGAACCAGGCATGTAGAGTCCATCCGTTCACCTTTTCTGCGTCGCACAAAGACACGGTGGTTGGAACCAAAGATCTCAAATTTGGACTCATCAGACCAAAGCACAGATTTCCACTGGTCTAATGTCCATTCCTTGTGTTCTTTAGCCCAAACAAGTATCTTTTGCTTGTTGCCTGTCCTTAGCAGTGGTTTCCTAGCAGCTATTTTACCATGAAGGCCTGCTGCACAAAGTCTCCTCTTAACAGTTGTAGAGATGTGTCTGCTGCTAGAACTCTGTGTGGCATTGACCTGGTCTCTAATCTGAGCTGCTGTTGACCTGCGATTCCTGAGGCTGGGGACTCGGATAAATTTATCCTCAGAAGCAGAGGTGACTCTTGGTCTTCCTTTCCTGAGGCGGTCCTCATGTGAGCCAGTTTCTTTGTAGTGCTTGATGGTTTTTGCAACTGCACTTGGGGACACTTTCAAAGTTTGCCCAATTTTTCGCACTGACTGACCTTCATTTCTTAAAGTAATGATGGCCACTCGTTTTTCTTTACTTAGCTGCTTTTTTCTTGCCATAATACAAATTCTAACGGTCTATTCAGTAGGACTATCAGCTGTGTATCCAGCAGACTTCTGCACAACACAACTGATGGTCCCAACCGCATTTATAAGGCAAGAAATCCCACTTATTAAACCTGACAGGGCACACCTGTGAAGTGAAAACCATTTCCGGTGACTACCTCTTGAAGCTCATCAAGAGAATGCCAAGAGTGTGCAAAGCAGTCATCAAAGCAAAAGGTGGCTACTTTGAAGAACCTAGAATATAAGACATATTTTCAGTTGTTTCACACTTTTTTCTTAAGTATATAATTCCACATGTGTTAATTCATATTTTTGATGCCTTCAGTGTGAATGTACAATTTTCCTAGTCATGAAAATACAGAAAAAATGTTTAAATGAGAAGGTGTGTCCAAACTTTTGGTCTGTACTGTATATATGGAGATGGCTACTCTTAGTAAGCACCTGTACACACCTATTTTCTGTTTTGGATGTGGCGGACAGTTTTTTGATATTTGTATACATAGGCTTTCTGGCTGAGCACTCCACCCCTAGGCCTTAGGCGGTTTTAATTACAGCAGGATCTTACCGTCCCATACACATGCAAACTTTAGTCTCTAAGAGAGGATTCACATTAGGTAGGTTCCTGGTAACGAGAAATGCCTTACCGTGGCTACAGGGTACACATAAATTGGCCAATTTATGCTCCAAGATTTCTCAGCTATTTCTATTTTCTAGAGCAGTAACGCAATCCAAATGTCTTATTTAATGTTTGCATACTTAGCGTTGCAGAGTGCTACTTTATTTGTTAGTTATATATGGAGATGGCTACTCTTAGTAAGCACATGTACTCACCTATTTTCTGTTTTGGAAGTGATGGCCAGTTTTTTTTATATCAACATTACTTTAAAGGGGTTGTCCACTACTTTCACATTGATGCCCTATTTGTAGGATAGGGCATCAATGTATGATCGGCCGGGGTCCCGCACACGCGACACCCCCGCCAATCAGCTGTTATCGGTGCCAGCAGCGGTGGCCACCGGCCAGAAGTCCTTACCTGCGGTGCTTGGCCGTCCATCTGTAATGGCCGCCACGGGGTACTACACTTCCTCCTTCCATTCAATTGAATGGGAGTCGAATATGCAGTAACAAGCGCCGGCCATTACAACTTGACGGCCAAGCACCGCAGGTAAGCACTTCCGGACGGTGGCCACCACCGCCGGCACCGATGACAGCTGATCGACCGGGTACTACGATGTTATTTTTATAAGTGAACCTTCATGGTTTTGCTGCCTTGAGTCTGAATCTACAATGTGCATATTCCAATAGCAATGAGGAAAATCATTGAAAGATGGAAATTCTCTAGCTACAACTAATTTATCCAAAGAGTTCAGAATAAATCTATGTCAGACAAATACTTTTTTTCAGGCTCAATTGAAACTGAAGCATGCACAGCAGGAACTAAAAACCAAGCAGGCCGAGGTAAAGAAGATGGACAGTGGTTACAAGAAAGACAATGAGAAATTTGAAGCCGTTAAGAAAAACAAGGAGAAGCTTGAAGAGGAAATCAAGAAACTTAACTATGAAGGTTCTGCTTCACTCACGTGACATATAGTTTTTATGATTAATCATTATGTTTGAAAGTTGCGTAAGAATTTACTTTTAATCTGTTTTTTAGATGGAAAAGAGGAGAAGCTTTTGGAAAAGCACCGAGAGTTATCTAGAAATGTAGGACGCCTTAGGGAGACCTATGAATCGCTGATGGCTCGCTATTCCAGTCTTCAGTTTGAATACAGGTACACTGCACTCATGGGTATAGGGATTGTTTAACTATTTAATGGTATTCTGTCACCCCCTGGGAGATATGAGACCTCCAATATGGGCATACAGGTTATAGAAAAGTAAATCTATATATACCTGTATGGCCCATAGTAGAGCTCTACTTGCAGAGAAATGTGTTCTTATAAAATCAGTTTTCACATGCTTGGTGCCTGGAGGACGCCCACAAATCCCCGCCTATATGATTAGGAAGCCCAGAAATCCCCGCCTATCAGTTTATTTAGCATATTCCCCCCATCCCCTGCACGTCACAGGGCCCTGTGACGTGCACTCGTCTCACTCACTTCCTGCACATGCGTACTTCGCCGCTATCATCAGGAGCGCTTTTTTTTCCTCCAGGCCCAGGTTTTCTCTGCAGTGTTCTAGTGCGCAGGCGCCGGGGAGTTACTGTGACTTCCGAACACCTGCGCATTAGAACACTGCAGAGACAAAACGGGACTGAGAGGAAAAAAAAGCGCTCCTGATGACAACGGCGATGTGCTCATGCTTGGAAAGTGAGTGAGACGAGTGCACGTCACAGGGCCCTCTACTATCGGCTATACAGGTATGTATAGATTTACTTTTCTATAACCTGTATGTCCATATTAGAGGTCTCAAATCTCCCAGGAGGTGACAAATTCCCTATAAGGACTAAGGAAGTTTTGTTTTTTGATCTTTTCATTTTTTCCTTCTCAACTTTTAAGAGCCATAGCTTTTCTATTTTATTATTAAGTCTTATGAGGACGTAGTATTTTTTTTTACTTTAAATAAAAATTTGTGGGTGCTAAACTAATATAAAACATCCGTAAAAACAGTTTAGCGAGTTATAAACTAATATAAAACATCTGTATAAACATACAGTGGGCACGGAAAGTATTCAAACCCCTTTAAATTTTTCACTCTTTGTTTCATTGCAGCCATTTGATAAATTCTAAAAATTTCATTTTTTTTCTCATTAAAGTACACTCTGCAACCCTCTTGACTGGAAAAAAACAGAAATGTAGAAATTTTTGCAAATTTATTAAAGAAAAACTGAAATATCATATGGTCATAAGTATTCAGACCCTTTGCTCAGACACTCATATTTAAGTCACATGCTGTCCATTTCCTTGTGATCCTCCTTGAGATTGTTCTACTCCTTCATTGGAGTCCAGCTGTGTTTAATTAAACTGATAGGACCTGATTTGGAAAGGCACACACCTGTCTATATAAGACCTCACAGCTCACAGTGCATGTCAGACCAAATGAGAATCATGAGCTCAAAGGAACTGCCCAAGGAGCTCAGAGACAAAATTGTGGCAAGGCATAGATCTGGCCAAGGTTATAAAATAATTTCTGCATTACTCAAGGTTCCTAAGAGCACAGTGGCCTCCATAATCCTTAAATGGAAGAAGTTTGGGACCACCAGAAGTCTTCTTAGACCTGGCCATCCAGCCAAACTGAGCAATCGTGGGAGAAGAACCTTGGTGAGAGAAGTAAAGAAGAACCCCAAGATCACTGTGGCTGAGCTCCAGAGATGTAGTAGGGAGATGGGAGAAAGTTCCACAAAGTCAACTATCACTGCAGCCCCTCCACCAGTCGGGCCTTTATGGCAGAGTGGCCCGACGGAAGCCTCTCCTCAGTGGAAGACATATGAAAGCCCGCATAGAGTTTGCTCAAAAACAGATGAAGGACTCCCAGACTATGAGAAATAAGATTTTCTGGTCTGATGATACGAAGATAGAACTTTTTGGTGATAATTCTAAGCGGTATGTGTGGAGAAAACCAGGCACTGCTCATCACCTGCCCAATACAATCCCAACAGTGAAACATGGTGGTGGCAGCATCATGCTATGGGGGTGTTTTTCAGCTGCAGGGGCAGGACGACTGGTTGCAATTGAAGGAAACATGAATGCGCCAAGTACAGAGTTATCCTGGATGAAAACCTCTTCCAGTGCTCTGGACCTCAGATTTGGCCGAAGGTTCACCTTCCAACAAGACAAAAACCCTAAGCACACAGCTAAAATAGTAAAGGAGTGGCTTCAGAACAACTCTGTGACCATTCTTGACTGGCCCAGCCAGAGTCCTGACCTAAACCCAATTGATCATCTCTGGAGAGACCTGAAAATGGCTGTCCACCAACTTTCACCATCCAACCTGACGGAACTGGAGAGGATCTGCAAGGAAGAATGGCAGAGGATCTCCAAATCCAGGTGTGAAAACTTGTTGCATCATTCCGAAGAAGACTCATGGCTGTAAAAGGGTGCTTCTACTCAATACTGAGCAAAGGGTCTGAATACTTTTGACCATGTGATATTTCAGTTTTTCTTTTTTAATAAATTTGCAGAATTTTCTACATTTCTGTTTTTTTTTCAGTGAAGATGGGGTGCAGAGTGTACTTTAATGAGAAAAAAATAAACTTTTTAGAATTTACAAAATGGCTGCAATGAAATAAAGAGTGAAAAATTTAAAGGGGTCTGAATACATTTCGTACCCACTGTACATTAAAAAGTATATAAGTCCATTAAAAATATATCCATAAAAAATATATACGCTAAAGTGACATAAAAAGTAAAGTAGCACTGGATCCTCATTTACCAAGAAACTCAGGAGTCACACTTCATAGGGCCCCCACCATCAGAAACATTATAGCACCTAGCCACAGCGCCGGACTGGAGTACCTGGGGCCCACCAGGAAAAAAATCAACCTTGGGGCCCACCAGCACCATGCAGTTACCGTATATAGGAATAACATAAGTCCACAAACTCTTTCAAAATGAATCAACTTTATTAACCAATAAATAACCAATATAATGAATAAATAACAAACTAAAGAAACACTCCTGGCAAAAGAGGAACACTGTTATCTTATTCACACCAGTGTGTGATAAAGTGCCATAACAGAACAATAACAATAAATACTTTCAAGGTACATTCTCTTAAAGTATAAGTGCCACAAATTGAACCTGCATCTATCTAGCATCTCAGCAGCCAGCATCATTGTAGCAGCACCAAACTTGGCCCACTGGGAAATCTTAAAGAATTCTGTAAGCATTTTGGAAGTTTGTATTGCACGTTTTCCTCTCCTCTATAATACAATACCATTCAATTGTTAGTGAAAGGCTCAAAACAACAAATAAACACACACTAACAGTCATTCAGCAGCAAAATTACAAAAGTTTTTTTTTCAGAACAGAAGATGACATTGCATACTTATTAATAATGTCATCATAGTCTAAGTTCCTTGAAATGTCATACTCAATGGTCAGCAGAAGGAGTGACTCTACAAGCTCCTGTCCAATCGAAGACGTCAGACGATTTTTTCCAATTTTCAGCTTTGAGAACACTCTTTCACATGAAACCTGGGTGCAAGCAAGTGTAAGAAGTGTCTTGTAAACTGCAAAAATGTTTGCATAAGCAGCAGAATGTAAATTGCAGTCATATAAAAGTCTGTAGCAGCAGGAAAGACAGTTTTTTTGCGGGACGAGTTTTACTTTCAGATGCAATCATTTATTACTCTGTCGCCTCATTGGGGGACACAGGACCTTGGGTGTTATGCTGCTGTCCACTAGGAGGCGACACTAGGCTTAATCTGAAAAAGATTAACGGTGGCTCCTTCTCTGCAGTATACACCCCCTGACGGCGTCAGCCATGTTCAGTTTTTGCTTAGTGTCGCAAGGAGGCACACCTAAAGATTTTTACTCCATTTTTTTCCGATTTTGTTTTTTCCCCGGTGTTACAGATGAAGATAAGTGGGTCTCCGGCGAGACTCCCGGCATGGCTCCTTCCTCTGCCACCTTCTAGGGGTGCACAGTTGAAGTCGAGATGTCTCCTTACCATGTCGCTCCTTCCCCAGCCCATCGGGTGTTGGGTCGAAGTTGAGACCCCCCCTCCTTCCCCAATTCCTTTTGGTCTCTGGGTTGAGGTCGAGGTGAGGATTACAGCCTCCTGACAGTGACGGCAGCAGCACCCTCCCTAATCCCCCTCTGGGGGTATTAGGTTGAGACACCGCAGGTAGCGCTTGTGCAGACAGCAATATACAGCTCCCAGTAGCTGTCGCTCTGCAACAACGTCCAGGAATCCCAGCTCTGCTGCAGACTCCTGATGGGGCTGGGGGACAGTGCAGGCAGAAGGGCACAGAGAGACACAGGCTGCTTACAGCTCTGTCTCTCTGCCGGCACCAGCGCTACGGTGCCTCAGGGGAACCCTTTAAGGGCTCCCCCTTAACATAATATTCCCACCGCCTTCCCTGCCATTAAAACCGGGGGGGTCCGGTTCATATCCGGCACCCACCCGGACTACCGTGCCGGCCTGGAGCCCTTTTGGGCATACATTCTAAATTTAGACCACGACTCCGGCCTAGCCGAAGCCGCCGCCCACTCCCCGCCCCCCGGGTGACCAATATGACACTACACAGTGTCATAGAAGGGGCGGAGACTAACTGAAAGGGCGCGCTTTCTAACATACTGCCGCCCTTTTCAGCGCTCCGTCCACCTTCTTCTCCACACTCCGGCGGCCATTAACCATGGAAGAAGAGTTAACACTTCAGCTACCGGTCGCCAGCTGGTCTCCGGGGGGCACAGGATCGTGGATTTAAACGGCGCTGGACTACAACAGGCACACTAAGGTGGGATAAGATCACAGCTAGAGTCTCGCACTTGGCTGTGAAGTCTATAAGCTTCTCTGCATTGCTGGCCCCCTCTGCATAACCACCCCTGGATACTATGCCAGGCTCAAAGTCCAAGAGAACCAGGCAGGATTGCTATTATGCACTCTGTACAGCCTGCAGTAATACTCTCCCTAGTGGCAGCACGTATTCAGGACTGCATGCAGACTGCTGTGCCAGAGCCCCATGAAGCACTTCCCAATACTTCGGTGCCTAATACCACACCGGAATGGGTCACTCAGATGTCACAATCTATGACGCAGTCTATAGATAACCTCACATCCACATTGCTTCAGGCTCTGCAGACTCATACCTCGGCTATGAACACTACTCAAAGGGAGAGTTCCACTCAGGGACATGATGGCACAGGCACATCCACGTCTAGATCAGGACGCAAACGGACCACAGGTCTCGTTCATCTGCGTCATCCCATACCACACGGTTGTCCCCTTCCAGTGTGAGACACCGTACTCCCAGCTCATCTAGACCGTCCCCTGACAGGGACAGACAATGCAGATCCCCACAGCCATCCCTGACCAGAGAAGGCCTCCGCTCCGGTTTTCCCAGCAGGAGACCCCTTAGCGATACGCAGGATTCGGAAGACATCTGTGATTCCGACTCAGACAAGGAAACCGAAAGGGTCCCTGATCCCTATTCCCCCTGGCAATACAGTGCTAGTTGATGATTTAATTTCATCTATCCATCGGGTGCTGGACATCTCCGATCCACCCCTGGAGACACCAGGACATATGATTTCCTTTGAAGGAGTCCTGAAACAGCCTAAGGTCTTCTTTGACCACCCAGCGTTTAATGCGATCCTTAAAAAGCAGTTCTCACAACCTGAGAAAAAGTTTACTAATCGCAAATATCTGGAGGCGCGGTACCCCTTTCCACAGGAGGTCACCAAACAGTGGACAGATCCACCTGAAGTGGATCCCCCAGTCTCCAGACTAGCAGCACAGACACTCCTTTCACTGCCAGAGAGCTCAACCCTCAGGGACACAGCAGACCGGCAGGTGGAACTCATGGCTTGTTCAATTTTCGAAGCCGCAGGGGCCTCCCTGGCTCCCGCGTTCGCCTCAGTTTGGGCTGCCAAGGCAATCCTGGCCTGGGCCCAAAATGTACAAACTGGCCTACAAGCATCTACCCCTGATCTGTCGGACCAAGTGGCCCAAATAGCAGTTGTGGCAGATTGCATGCTCCATGCAGCTCTGGATTCTGCAAGGGGTGCAGCTGGGATAGCATCACGATTCGGCGTATCCTCTGGCTGCGGGAATGGAAAGCAGATGCAGCGTCAAAGAAGTCCCTCACAAACACACTTACAAAAAGCGCAATCAAGCACGATTCCGATCCTTTCGGAACTCTTCCAGCTGGTCCGTTTCGCGACCAGCACAGAATATCGACCGTGCTCCACACAGGGACAATTCGAGGTCGACGCAAAAGTCGGACAAGACCTGGCAATCAAGGGCAGGCCAGTCAAAATTTAAGAGAGGAAAATCCCGTATTTCCTCCTCATCATGACTCACGAACTCCGGAAGACACCCCACCTGTAGGCGGCCGTCTTTTGCTCTTTCATCAAGTCTGGCTGCCTATTACAGAGGACAGGTGGGTCAGGGAACTAGTGCCTTCAGGATACAAGATAGAGTTCACTTCCATCCCACCAAACAGATTCTTTCTGTCTGTTCCCCCAAATCCGCCAGCCAAGGCTCTTGCCTTCCACCGCGCGGTCTCCTCGCTTCTTCAAGCAGGAGTCATAGTATCGGTCCCCACGGCCGAGCGCTTCCAAAGGTTCTACTCAAATTTATTCGTAGTCCCCAAAACAGGAGGCAGCGTACGGCCTATATTGGACCTAAAACAGCTCAACAAATATGTACGGGTACTTAATTTTCGCATGGAGTCCCTTCGGTCCATCATTGCGTCCATGGAGAAGGGAGAATTTCTCGCCTCCATAGACATTCAAGACGCATACCTACATATACCAATTGCGCCCGTTCATCAGAGATTTCTCAGGTTCGCAATCGACCAGGAACACTACCAGTGCCACAGCTCCCAGAGTGTTTACCAAAGTCATGGCAGTCTCCATGGACGTCCTGCACTCCAGAGGCATATTAGTCGTTCCATATCTGGACGATCTCCTCATCAAGGCTCCCACCTTCAAGGACTGCGAAATCAGCGTTTCAATCACAATCGACATTCTGAGTCGCTTGGGCTGGTTAGTCAACTTAAAAAAAGTCATCATCAACTCCGAATCAGTCTCTGATTTTCTTGGGAATGTTATTCAACACCCTCAAGTGTCTAGTACTCCTCCCCAAGGACAAAGCACTGCCTCTCCGTATAGTAGTCCGCACCCTACTTCGCAAACCCCCTCGGTCTCTCCGGTTTGCCATGAGAGTCCTTGGCAGGATGGTGGCGGCAATAGAAGCGGTACCATTTGCCCAGCTTCACCTCAGGCCTCTCCAACTAGCCATCCTCAAGTCATGGGAGAGGAATCCTTTTTCTCTCGACAGGGAGTTTCAGTTGACGTCGTCAACCAGGAGGTCCCTGCACTGGTGGCTCAAGCCAACTTTACTAACAAAGGGGAAATCCTTTCTCACTGGTCAATGGAAAGTTCTGACCACCGATGCGAGCCTGACGGGTTGGGGTGCGGTACACCTACACCACAGAGCACAGGGCAAGTGGTCCCCAACAGAAGCGACCATGCCCATCAACATCTTGGAAATTCGTGCCATTCTCCTGGCGTTGAGAGCCTTCCATCACTTACTGGCAGCCTCTCACATCAGAGTACAATCGGACAATGCCACGGCTGTGGCATATGTAAATCACCAAGGGGGGACCCGCAGTGCCCAGGCGATGCGAGAAGTGACACACATTCTCCACTGGGCGGAAGACACAGGTTCAGTTCTCTCTGTGGTCCACATTCCGGGTGTGGACAACTGGGAAGCAGACTTCCTCAGCCGGCAAGGAATGGACTCAGGAGAGTGGTCTCTCCATCCCAAAGTTTTTCGCCAGATCTGCCATCGCTGGGGGACTCCGGACGTGGACCTAATGGCATCCCACTTCAATGCCAAAGTCTCCAACTTCATGGCCAGAACACACGACCCGCGGTCGCTGGGAACGGACGCCCTGGTTCAGGACTGGACTCAGTTCCAGCTCCTGTACATCTTTCCACCTCTTCCCCTGATATCCAGAGTGGTGAGGAAGATCAAGCAAGAGGGAGTTCCAACCATCCTCATCGCACCAGACTGGCCCAGACGTACGTGGTACGCCGACATCGTGCAGCTTATAGCGTCTCCCCGACCGCCCGGATCTTCTGTCACTAGGCCCGTTATACCACCAGAACTCAGGGGCCGTTAATTTCACGGCATGGCCATTGAGACCTGGGTTTTAACCCAGTCAGGGTTCTCGCCTGACGTCATCGCAACCATGATCAGAGCACGAAAGCCAAACTCTGCAAAGATTTATTACCGTACCTGGAAAGCTTTCTTTACCTGGTGCGATTCTCGTGACCAGACTCCATTCCCTTATTCCCTCCCCAGGGTACTTGGGTTTCTCCAATCGGGTCTGGAGGCCAAAGTGTGTCTGGGCTCTCTTAAGAGCCAGGTGTCAGCTCTCTCTGTGCTTTTTCAGACGCGCATTGCTAACAAGCCGCAAGTAAAGACATTTCTTCAGGGGGTTTCCCGATTGGTTCCCCCCTACAGACGGCCACTAGAAACGTGGGATCTCAACCTGGTGCTGACAGCATTGCAGGAAACACCTTTTGAACCCCTTAGGGAAGTCTCACTCCGCCTTCTATCTCAGAAAGTGGTTTTCCTAGTGGTAATCACCTCGCTACGCAGGGTGTCTGAACTCACAGCACTCTCCTGCAGACAACCCTTCCTGGCTTTTTACCAGGACAAGGTAGTTCTCCGTACGGTTCCATCCTTCCTTCCAAAGGTTGTGTCCCACTTCCACCTCAATGAGGAAATTTCACTGCCATCCCTCTGTCTAGCCCCGGTTCATAGAGTGGAAAAGGCTCTGCATACGCTTGACCTTGTCAGGGCATTACGTATCTATGTGTCTAGGACTGCGCCCTTCCAGAAGTCTGATTCTCTTTTCATTCTTCTGGAAGGTGGCCGCAAGGGTCTACCAGCTTCCAAAGCTACCCTTGCCAGGTGGATCAAATCCATCATACAAGAGGCCTACCGCCTCAAAAATTCTCCTCTTCCAGCAGGTATTACGGCACACTCTACACGTGCGGTAGGGGCCTCCTGAGCCATTCGGGACCAGGCTTCGGCGCAACAAGTGTGTAAGGCAGCCACCTGGACTAGTCTACACACGTTTACCAAGCACTACAGCGTTCATACCTAATCCTCGGCAGATGCGAGCCTGGGTAGACGTATCCTGCAGGCGGCAGTGCCCCATTTATAGGGGCCTGTCTACACAATATTCGTCCATTGCTTCCCATCCAGGGACTGCTTTGGGACGTCCCAAGGTCCTGTGTCCCCCAATGAGGCGACAGAGTAAAGGATATTTTTGTGTACTCACCGTAAAATCTCTTTCTCTTAGCCTCTAATTGGGGGACACAGCTCGCACCCTGTTGCCTGTCTCGGGCAGTTGTTGCGTTGAGTTCTCATATTGGTGTTTTTTCTTGAGCTCGTACATAGTTGCCTTCTTATAGGGAAGGTTATGTTGTCCATGTTACTTTCCTCTTACTGCTTTTGCACAAAACTGAAGATGGCTGACACCGTCCAGGGGTGTATACTGCAGAGGAGGAGCCACCGTTAATCTTTTTCAGATTAAGCATAGTGTCGCCTCCTAGTGGACAGCAGCTTAGCACCCATGGTCCTGTGTCCCCCAATTAGAGGCTAAGAGAAAAAGATTTTACGGTGAGTACACAAAAATCTCCTTTTTTTGCTTCTTGAGCTGACGTGCATCTCTGCTGCTGTGTAGTAGTCACAACACAGGGAGAGGTTAAACATCCAAGTATTTAATTCCTATTGCAAATAAAGAATGTTCCCATTGTTAATATTCAAAAAAACAAATGACTGACAACCATCCCTAGACTAATAATACCATATAGAAGAGAGAAATACCGCCACACCATGACCAGAACACATACCACCACATAGTGATCAAATACTACCAAGTACAAGGTATATATACTGCCACACCATGAGAAGACCACATATTACCACCACATCAATGGAGTAAGCTCAGGGGGTGTCAGGGTTACTAGCGGGGTGCCTCAAGGGTCTGTCTTGGGCCCTATATTATTTAATATATTTATTAATGATCTAGTGGAAGGGTTGCATAGTAAAATAGCAATATTTGCAGATGATACTAAAATTTGTAAAGTAGTTAATACAGATGAGGATAGGGCACAGCTACAGGAGGATTTAGATAAATTGGGGAGTTGGGCCAAAAAATGGCAAATGGGGTTCAATGCCGATAAATGTAAGGTCATGCACATGGGAAAGAAAAACAGCAGTCACCCATACATATTAAATGGGAAACCATTGGGGAAATCTGACATGAAGAAGGACCTGGTCGTCTTGGTTAATAGCAAATTAAATTGGAGTGCCCAGTGTCAGGCAGCAGCTGCGAAGGCAAATAGAGTCATGGCATGCATCAGAAGAGGAATAGGGGCATATGATGAGAACTTTGTTCTTCCTCTGTATAAAGCGCTGGTAAGGCCGCACTTAGAATATTGTGCACAGTTCTGGTCTCCGGTGCTCAGGAAAGACATATTGGAGCTAGAGAGGGTACAAAGGAGGGCGACTAAGGTAATAAAGGGAATGGAGGGACTAGAATACCCAGAGAGGTTGTCAAAATTAGGCCTATTTACGTTGGAAAAGAGAAGGCTTAGGGGAGACCTCATAAACATGTATAAATACATCAGGGGGCAGTACAGAGATCTCTCCCATGACCTGTTTATACCAAGGATGGTGACAAAGACGAGGGGGCACACTATGCGTCTGGAGGAAAGGAGGTTCCTGCACCAACATAGAAGGGGATTCTTTACGGTCAGAGCCGTGAGACTCTGGAACTCTCTGGGAGAGGAAGTGGTGATGTCCAACTCACTTAATGAGTTCAAGAGATGCCTGGACGCCTTTCTTGAGAACAATAAAATTACATCTTATGCTTAGTGATAGTTAATTAATCCAGGGATTTAATCTGACTGCCAGATTGGTGTCGGGAAGTGAATTTTTCCTCAATGATGTAAATTGGCCTATACCGCATGTTTTTTTGTTGCCTTCCCCTGGATCAACGCTGCGGAATAGCTGCAGTGCACAAGAAATAGGCTGAACTGGATGGACGCTTGTCTTTTTTCGGCCTTATAAACTATGTAACTATGTAACATAGTGACTGTCCGAATAATACCACATACAAGGGACAAATTCCGCCACGCCATGACCATGGACAGTGTACAGATAATGTAGAGATTATCAGTGACATTATGCACAGGAGCTCTGTGTATAGTGTCAGTGTAGAGGTAATACAGTGATCACCAGTGACATTATGCACAGGAGCTCTGTATATAGTGTCAGTGTGTGTGTATAGGTAATGCACATACTCACCAGTGATGTCTCTAGGGGAAATTCTTTATCTGCCGCAGACCGATATATCACATCTTCTATGCAGGACTTATCTCTGCAGAAAATAACATAGTTAGCTATAACTGATCACTTCCAGAGCACAATCTACACTTTTCCCAAGATTTCTACACTGTATGAAATGACAAAAAAAGAAACCTAGTGCCGCACTACACAGTAACAGTGCTCCAGTGTCATTCTGTGCCTGCTCATCTCTGTCAGCAGACATATTTGTCTGATGGCAAAGATGTAGCAGAGCTGAAGACAGAAGACCTATGGATTACGTTGGAGTGAGGATTTTTCTTTATGAAAGATGGAGTCCCTAAATGTGTTTTATTTTTAATAAAAAAAAAAAAAATTTTTCTGTTTACTAGAAATTCATGGTGGCTATGTCTAATTTGGCGTGACACTATGAATTTCGGGCTTAGTACTAGCTAATAATACAAAGCTGGCCTGGTACTAACCCTATTATTACCCAGGGTGCCACTCACCACCAGGGCCGTTGGAAGAGCCGGGTAAAGTACCTGGAAATGGTGCTATGATGAATGCGCCATTTTCAGGGGTGGCTACGGGCTGCGATTTTCAGCGTGGGGGGCCAAGAACGCTTGGGCCTTACCATGCTGCGAATCCCAGCTGCCTTGTTTTATCTGGCTGGCGATCAACATATGGCGGGAGCTGGGCAATGGGCATGATTATCAAATAATATATATCTGACAGGAGCCCATAGATTCTGCTGGCTCCAATAATATATACCTGACAGGAGCCCATACATTCTGCTGCCTCCAATAATATATACCTGACAGGAGCCCATACATTCTGCTGCCTCCAATAATATATACCTGACAGGAGCCCATGGATTCTGCTGCCTCCAATAATATATACCTGACAGGAGCCCATGGATTCTGCTGCCTCCAATAATATATACCTGACAGGAGCCCATAGATTCTCCTGCCTCCAATAATATACCTGACAGGAGCCCATAGATTCTCCTACTTCCAATAATATATACCTGACAGGAGCCCATACATTCTCCTGCCTCCAATAATATATACCTGACAGGAGCCCATAGATTCTGCTGCCTCCATTAATACATACCTGACAGGAGCCCATACATTCTGCTGGCTCCAATAATATATACCTGACAGGAGCCCATAGATTCTCCTGCCTCCATTAATATATACCTGACAGGAGCCCATACATTCTGCTGCCCCCAATAATATATACCTGACAGGAGCCCATACATTCTGCTGCCTCCAATACTATATACCTGACAGGAGCCCATACATTCTACTGCCTCCAATAATATATACCTGACAGGAGCCCATAGATTCTGCTGCCTCCAATACTATATACCTGGTAGGAGTCCATAGATTCTTCTGCTTCCAATACTATATAGCTGATAGGAGCCCATACATTCTGCTGCCTCCAATACTATATACCTGACAGGAGCCCATGGATTCTGCTGCCTCCAATACTATATACCTGACAGGAGCCCATAGATTCTGCTGCCTCCAATACTATATACCTGACAGGAGCCCATAGATTCTGCTGCCTCCAATAATATATACCTGACAGAAGCCCATAGATTCTGCTGCCTCCAATACTATATACCTGACAGAAGCCCATAGATTCTGCTGCCTCCAATACTATATACCTGACAGAAGCCCATAGATTCTGCTGCCTCCAATACTATATACCTGACAGGAGCCCATAGATTCTGCTGCCTCCAATAATATATACCTGACAGAAGCCCATAGATTCTGCTGCCTCCAATACTATATACCTGACAGGAGCCCATAGATTCTGCTGCCTCCAATACTATATACCTGACAGGAGCCCATGGATTCTGCTGCCTCCAATAATACATACCTGACAGGAGCCCATGGATTCTGCTGCTGCTGCATGTGGCGACGCCGGGTCCGTCCTCCACCGTGCGCACAGGAAGCAGTCCCAGGGCGATGACGTCATCGCCCTGTGACTGACTTCCTGCGCACGCGCCGGCAGTGTCGCGCTGCGCAGAGGAGGCCGAGGGACACTTCGGCAGCAGGCAGAGCAGGGAGATCACTCTCCCTGCTTTGCCGCTGCAGAGGGCCCATCACTAATCATATCGGCAGTGCCATCGGGGTAGGGGGACGGGGCTTGGGGGGCTGTATCGCCGCTGACCTCCATGTGGCTACCGTCGGGAGATCAGTGGCTATGGCGGCTGATCTCCCGACGGCAAGTGTGAAGGGAGGATCGGGGAGCGGCGCCGCCTAGCCCGCCGGTCGGGGTACTTCTGCTGCGAGCTGCTAGCCAGTCATCTCCCGGCTGCATCGCCGCTGACGTCTGTGCGGCAGATGAGCCGCTAACGGCCGCCATCTTGTGCACAACGACTGGCACAGGGTAGAGGCATCGGTGTAGCTGTTGGCAAGAAATATGATCCTGGCTGCTCCATTCAGGACAGATTGAAGAGGGGAGAGTTTAGTAAGAGGGAGACTGAGTAGTAGAGAGTTGCAGTAGTCCAGACGAGAATGAATCAGAGCGACAGTAAGAGTTTTTGCAGAGTCAAAGGTAAGAAAAGGTCCAATTCTAGAAATGTTTTTGAGGTGTAGATGGCATGAGTGAGCGAGTGATTGGATGTGAGGAGTGAATGAAAGATCTGAATCAAGTATGACCCCAAGACAGTGGGACAGTGGGCATGTTGCTGGGGACTAATGGTGGAGCCACACATGGAAATGGCAATAGGTAGGTTAGTGGAGGGAGGAAACAAAAGGAGTTCGGTTTTTGACGGGTTCAGTTTCAAATAGAGGGAAGCCATGATTTTAGAGACAGTGAAAAGACAGTCACTGGTGTTTTGTAATAATTCAGGGGTGAGGTCAGGAGACGATGTGTATAATTGGGTGTCATCTTCATAGAGATGGTACTGAAAACCGAATCTACTGATTGTTTGTCCAGTGGGGGCAGTGTACAAGGAGAAGCGGAGGGGACCTAGGACTGAACCTTGAGGAACCCCGGCAGTAAGTGGAAAAGGAGAGGAAGAGGAGCCTGCAAAAGATACAGTGAAGGAGCGGTCAGATAGGTAGGAGGAGAATCAGGAGAGAACGGTGTCCTTGAGCCCGATAGAGCGGAGCATCATGAGGAGGAGCTGGTGATCCACAGTGTCGAATGCTGAAAGAGATCCAGGAGAATCAGCAGGGAGTAGTGACCGTTAGATTTATCTGTTAGTAGATCATTAGAGACTTTGGTGAGGGCAGTTTCAATGGAGTGTAAAGAGCGGAAACCGGATTGTAGGGGGTCAAGAAGAGAGTTATCTGAGAGAAACCGGATTAGATGGGAGTAGACCAAGTTGTTACGGGTCCGGGTGGTGGAACCTCTGTGCCGAGGTGCAAGGAGGGACCCAGAGGGGCTTGACTAAGTATCCACCCGAACCGACCCTGGTCGTACAGCAGCAAACGACACCGTGACCTTGGAGGATCCGGGCTGAGGGACCAGGTGCTACTCTGGGGATGACCCTGTAAGAGAGCAGGTGGCTCCCACGGGTCAGATGGCTGGGACTGACCGGTATGGCGGATGGACACGGCAAGCAGGCGGAAGTCTCTGGTAGCTGACAGGTGGTCACAGTTCGAGAAAGCAGGGCAAGTAGCAGTCTTTAGGTTTACCAGGAAGGTGGTCACAGCAAGTGACGGCAGGGTCTCCAGGCAGGCTGGCAGGAAACAGGCAGGTGCTCCCAGGTGAGCGGGCAGACAGACGAGGCGGGTAACTGACAGGTAACTGGTGGACGCTCCCAGGTGAGCGGTCTGACAGACGAGGCAGGTAACAGGCAGGTAACTGGTGGACGCTCCCAGGTGAGCGGTCTGACAGACAGGGCAGGCGGATGCTCCCAGGTGAGTGGACAGATAGCCAAGGCAGGTAACAGGCAGGTAACAGGTGAGCGCTCCAGGTGATCAGGCTGGCAGGCTCGGCTGGTAACGGGCAGATAACAGGCTGGCAGGCAGGACGAGAAGTCAGGCTAGCAGCGGGACCTGAGGGCTGAAGCACAGATCAGACACAGTGCAAACAACTTTGCTCGGGCACCTCCATTTTGGAGGAGGTGCCTTATATATGGGAAGTCCTCCGACAATTGGCCAGGGACTCCTTAGGACGACGCGCGTGGCCCCTTTAAGAGAGGGGGAGCGCGCGCGTGCGCGCCCTACGCACAGTGCCCGGGAAGGAGCGCGCGCCGGCAGCAGCGAGGGAAGGAGCGCTGGAGGACGCCGCGCGCTGAACAGGAAGGTGAGAGGGACGGCGTCTCTGCCTAGCAGGAGGCAGAGACGCCGATGCTACAGTACCCCCCCCCCTTTAGGCCCCCCCTTTTTTAGGCCAGAGAGAAATTTCTCAAGGAGAAGCGGAGCGTTGATGTTCTCCCTGGGTTCCCAAGTTCTTTCCTTAGGACCAAACCCCTTCCAATCCACCAGAAAAAAGGTTCTCCCTCTTACCCTCTTGGTGGCCAGGATACTCTCCACTTCAAAGACGTCCTCAGCAGAAACCAGAGTAGGAGGAGTACCTGGATTGTCGGAAAAAGTGTTAAGGACAACGGGTTTGAGGAGGGATACGTGGAAGGAGTTGGGAATGCTTAGGGTGGCCGGGAGGTTTAATTTCTAGGCCACTGGGTTAATTTGCCTGAGGACTTTGAAGGGTCCGATGAATCGAGGGCCCAACTTGTAGGAGGGTACTTTGAGCCGAACATATTTGGAAGAGAGCCAAACCTTGTCTCCCGGACGGAATTGAGGTGGATCCAGACGTCTCTTATCAGCATATCTCTTCATCCGCTCGGGGGACAGAAGAAGAGCGGACCTGGTACTCTCGCAAATAGTAGAAAATTCACTGACAAGAGACTCTGCGGCAGGGTTGTCCACAGAAGCGGAGACAGGAACTGGAATCCGGGGGTACTGGCCATAGACAATAAAGAACGGGGATTGGGAAGAGGATTCGCTCTCATGGTTATTATAAGAGAACTCGGCCCATGGTAGGAGATCCACCCAATCCGAATGGTGGGCGTTAACGAAGTGCCGGAGGTAGCTGGTCAGGATCTGATTGATCCGCTCCACTTGACCATTGGACTGTGGGTGGTAAGCGGAGGAGAAATCCAGGGTGACGTCTAGCAGCTTACATGTGGCTCTCCAGAAGCGTGAGGTGAACTGAACCCCACAATCCGACACGATGTGGAGGGGTAGGCCATGGAGACGGAAGATGTGGCGGATAAAGTCTTTAGCCAGCTCGGGTGCAGATGGGAGACCAGGCAGGGGAATGAAGTGTGCCATTTTAGAAAAGCGGTCAACGACCACCCAAATGACTGTACAACCAGCAGAAACAGGAAGATCAGTGATAAAGTCCATAGCAATGTGCTGCCATGGAGCAGCAGGTACGGGCAGGGGCAAGAGATGGCCAGCTGGTAGATGTCTGGGAACTTTGTTACGGGCACAGGATGAACAGGCCGCGACGAAATCTACAACGTCCTTACGCAGGGTAGGCCACCAGTAATGCCGGGCAATGAGCTGGAAGGTCTTCTTTTGGCCAGCATGGCCAGCTAGTTTAGAAGAATGTCCCCAGCGAAGAACCCTCTCCCGATCTGGTACTACTACAAACGTCTTACCGGGTGGAAGACGAGTCAGATCCAAGGGGGCCACATTCATCACCTTGGAGGAGTCAATGATGTGCGTAGGCTCCTCCTCTTGATCAGAGGACAGGAAGGACCGGGACAAGGCATCAGCTTTGACGTTCTTGTCCGCCGGGCGGAAATGAAGAATGAAGTCGAAGCGGGCAAAAAACAACGACCACCGGGCCTGGCGAGGATTGAGTCTCTGGGCATTTTGGAGATATGCCAGGTTTTTGTGATCCGTGTAGATGATTACCGGGTAAAGAGCCCCTTCTAGCAGATAGCGCCACTCCCCAGTGCCAATTTGACGGCTAGCAATTCACGGTCTCCTATGGAGTAGTTGCGCTCAGACGAGGAGAAGATTTTGGAGAAAAAGCCACAGGTTACCATTCTCCCGGTAGAAGATTTTTGGGTGAGTACCGCTCCGGCTCCGGAGGAGGAGGCATCAACCTCCAGGTAGAATTGTTTATTACAGTCCGGACGATGCAGGACGGGGGCAGAGGCGAAGGCTCTCTTTAAAGAAAGGAAGGCCTCCTCGGCTTCAGGTGACCATACCTTGGGATTAGCCCCCTTACAGGTAAGCGCAGATATGGGAGAGGTCCGGGACGAGAAGTGTGGGATGAAAAGACGATAGTAATTAGCGAAGCCTAGGAATCGCTGTATCGCCTTCAAACCTTCTGGACGGGACCATTTTAGAACAGAAGAGAGCTTCTCTGGATCCATTTGTAGACCTGTCTGGGAGATAACATAGCCCAAGAATGGAAGGGAGATCTGGTCGAAGAGGCACTTCTCGTATTTGGCATAGAGGTGGTTCTGCCTGAGCCTAAGCAGGACCTGACGAACATCCCTCCGGTGTGTGGGGAGATCTGGAGAGAAGACCCAAGATATCGTCCAGGTAAACCACTACGCAGGAGTACAGGAGATCACGGAAGATGTCGTTGACCAGCTCTTGAAAGACAGCGGGGGTGTTACAGAGACCAAAGGGCATCACAAGGTACTCATAGTGACCGTCCCGGGTATTGAATGCTGTCTTCCACTCATCTCCTTGACGGATACGGACCAGGTTATATGCTCCTCGTAGATCCAGCTTGGAGAAGATCCTGGTGCCCTTGAGACGGTCAAACAATTCGGAGATGAGCGGCAGGGGGCATTTGTTTTTCACAGTGATTAGATTGAGTCCTCTGTAGTCAATACAGGGACGTAACGAGCCTTCTTTCTTTTTGACAAAGAAGAATCCGGCTCCAGCCGGGGAGGTAGATTTTCGGATAAATCCCCTAGCCAGATTCTCTTCAATGTATTCAGACATGGCCCAGGTTTCGGCCGCAGACAACGGGTAGATACGCCCACGGGGAGAAGTGGCGCCAGGTACCAGGTCGATCGGGCAGTCGTATGGCCTATGGGGTGGCAACGTCTCCGCTTCCTTTTTACCGAAGACGTCCGCATAGAGCCAGTATGGAGCCGGGAGACCGGGTAGATTAGCTGGAGTAGGCGGAGGGCGAGCTGGGCGGACCGGAACCAGGCAGATCTTATGACAGTCAGGACCCCACCGGAGTACTTCGCCGGATCGCCAGTTCAATACGGGTTCATGTGTCTGGAGCCAAGGTAGACCCAGCAACAGGGAGTGAGAGAGTCCGGATAGCACATGGAAGGAGATCTTCTCAGAGTGCAGCATTCCCACCTGCAAAGTTAAGGGTTCAGTGACTAGCAGGATGGGTACTGGAAGGAGTTTACCATCCACGGAGGCAACTGACAAAGGTTCAGTGAGAGGCTTGGTGGGAATACGGTATCTCTCTACTAAGAACTGGGAGATGAGGTTCCCAGCTGCTCCAGAGTCCAGGTGAGCGTTTTCAAAGTGCCGATCCTCTCCCCAGGAGAGAGAGACAGACAAAGTCAGGGAGGGAGAGGACTTACTTTTGTCTAGGACGACCTCTCTGAGCGATCCTAGACACCGGCGTTTCCAGGCCTCTCCGGGCAGGAACGGATCAGGTGCTCCTTGCTGCCACAATAGAAACAGCTCCCCTCGGCCCGGCGTGACTCCTGGCGGGATTTGACCAACTTGGTCTGGTCGACCTGCATGGGCTCGGGTGAGTGCGCCCGGGGAGTGACTGAAGAAGAGACAGGTCTCTGGAAGTTAGGAGCAAGGCGGGGAAACTTTCTCTCACGGGTGGTTTCCTTGGTACGTTCCTGGAACCGGATGTCAATCCGGGTAGCAAGTGACACCAGGTCGTCCAGGGTGGTAGGGATGTCTCGACCGGCAAGTTCATCTTTAATCCGACCGGAAAGACCCTCCCAGAAGACGGACAGCAGGGCCTCGTTATCCCAGGCAAGTTCAGAAGCGAGGGTACGGAACCGTATGGCATATTGGCCTACGGTGAGACTCCCTTGGCGGAGACGTAGCAGAGAGGAGGCTGACGAGGTCTTTCGTCCCGGTTCATCGAAGACTTTCCGGAAAGCAGCGAGGAAAGCTGACAAGTTGGATACTAGGGGATCCCCTCTCTCCCACAGGGGATTTAGCAAAGCCAGTGCTTCCCCAGTGAGATGGGACATGATGAAAGCCACTTTGTCCCGGTCGGTGGTAAAGTGATGTGCCAAAAGTTCAAAGTGCAGGTTGCACTGGTTTATGAAGCCCCGAGCTTGAGCGGGGTCGCCTCCGAAACGAGGAGGTGCAGAAAGCCGGGGTCCGGAGCAGGATGCCATGGTATTGATGGGCAGCGGCGCTGCCGGGGTGTGAGTCGTGCAACTAGCGGGGGTTGCTGGTGGAGGACTTATATATGGGAAGTCCTCCGGCAATTGGCCGGGGACTCCTTAGGACGACGCGCGCGCTCCCCCTCTCTTAAAGCAGGAGGCAGAAACGCCGATGCTACACAAGTGTTCCAGGAGTTTAGAGATGAAGAGAAGATTAGACACAGGTCTGTAGTTAGCAGGACAGTTTTGGTCAAGGGATGGTTTAACTAATGGGTGTATGCTGGGGTGTTTAAAAGAGGAGGGAAAGATACCAGATGAGAGAGAGGTTAAATATTTTAGTTAGGTGAGTGGTGACAGCTGGGGAAAGGGACTGAAGGAGATGTGAGGGAATAGGTCACTGGTGCAGGTAGTAGTGCAAGAAGATGCAAAGAGCAAACATTTCGGTCTGGTAAGACCTTCATCAGTGTACTAGAATTAAAAAAAAAAAACAAATATACATTAAATAACGATATAAACAAAACATGGAATAATCACTTCTGTCAAAATCTCGAATTCATGGGTAATGGTACAATGTGCTCGAGTATTCCAAATACAATAGTGCAAAAAATGTAATCGGTAGAAAAAAGAGGGGGGGGGGGAGAAAAAGAAATGACCACCTTGATAAAAGCAGAATCTATGCTCTGTATTGAGTTGCAGATTCCAGCATCTGAGTTTCCTGTGAACACCAAATAGAGGGTGTCATGGGTGTTGTCACCGTAAGTGACATCGCAAGAAGCGCTGAGGGTCCTGTAGGTGAAGTGAGAGACCTGAGGTCACATGAGCGGTGTGATGCGTGCGATCCAGCCGCACTGTCAGTGCGTTCCAGAGAAGATTAAAGGAGAAGAAAGGCTGGTGTGAAGCAATATGGATTTCATTACCCTCAGTTTCACCCATACTCTCGTCAGTGGATACATTTTTTAAGGCTAAGGGGCAGATTTATGATGAACTGGACCAGGTGGCTTTTGCTGAATCCCATTTTAAGGCATTTTGTCAGCGGGACCTCACTGCGGAGTACTACTGCTGGTAGTTTCTTAGGTGGGCCATTGAGTTCAGGTGGAATGATACCCCTCCTTCATTGTACTTTCCTGTCTGGGCTTAATGAACATATTAAAGATATTCTAGTGCACCACTCTCCTCCCTGGTCGTTAGAAACCTCCATGTTTTTAGCTGTGCGACTTGATCTGAGAAGATGGGAGAGATGTCGGGAAAAATTGTCCCTCAGGTGGAGTTCATGCATACCCTCTGCTAGTCCTGAGGCTGAGGGAGAATCCATACAGCTTGGTGGAGTTAGTACCTCTTGGGAGTCAAGGCAGCAAAGACGGCGTCAGCAAAAGTGTCTTTTATGCAGTTCCATTGCACCATCTGGTTTGTGAATGGCCACATCTGGAACCGACTGGAAACTACCGCGCCTAGTTGGGTTTGGGGATCCCCAGTTAGGCGCTCAGGTACCCCTACAAAGAAATTACTTTTACCAATTATTATCACGTTTAGCTGTAAGAGTGTGGAGGGTTATGCTTTTGTTGATTGCAGGGCTGTGAAGTTTTTGAAATGCTGCCATGGCCAAGTCCTCTTATCTCCTTGGATGCTTCTATAACATCTTCTTCTCTTGATAATTCTCCTCTTGCCCAGAGTTTTGGGTATCGCACCGCCGAACTAGTATCTATCACCACAGGTTGTCTGCCTAAGGAATAGGCATGTGTTTTTATTTTACAGGATCTGGCTACTGCTGTGGTGTTAGGTCTCCTTTGGCTTTGCAGTCATAGCCCTATTATTGACTGGCAAAGGGGTGATATTGTTAAGTGGTCCTCCAACTGACAATCTCTTTGTATTATCAAGCCTAAGGCACTAGGGCCTAAGGCAATAGGTTCTACATCCCAGGTCTCGTGGTATGTTCCCACAGGTGTTCTCCGAAGAGGCCTCCCAGAAATTACCTCCACATATAACTTATGACTGTTCCATCCAGCTCATTGAGGGGGCAAAGTTACCTAAGGGCAGAATTTTTAACCTGTCAGAACCCAAGAGGCAAGCCATGAGGTAATATATTCAGGAAAATTTGAAAAATGGTTTTATTCGCCCTTCTAAATCCCCGGTTGGAGCAGGTTTTTATTTTTGTGGCCAAAAAGGATGGCGGTTTGAGACCGTGTATTGACTGTCGTGAGCTTATTCGCATAACTGTATGTAATCAGTACCCTCTCCAACTCATCCCTGACCTCTTTAACCAACTGGGAGGGGGATGAGTGGAAAACAGGCTTCAATACCCCCGAGGGTCATTATGAGTATTGTGTCATGCCCTTTGGGCTCTGTAATGCTCCAGCTGTGTTTCAGACGCTTGTAAAGTATATTTTCCGTGATCTTTTCGGTATTTGTGTTATTGTTTACATCGATGATATCCGCATCTTCTCCAGGGACCTGACTGTGCATTGGTACCATGTGCGCACCGTTCTGAAAAGATTGAAGGATCATTACCCTTATGTAAAAAAATAAAATGTGTTTTTGAAGTGCAGGAGTTGGGGTTTCTGGGACTCATTCTGTCCCCCATGGGGTTTCGGATGAACCGTGAGAAGGTGAGATTGCCAGGCAATGCAGGATGCTGCTGTGTCTGGCACTAGGAAGTGGTGGGATTGTGTCTATTCTGCTGTGCAGGCTAGCAGGGAGTGGCTGTCTGATGATGATTGAGAAGTATTCAACACCTGATCATTAGGCTTGCTTTTTAATCCTGTTCCCTGTACAGTCCTTTGCTGGTTATTGAAGTTCCTATGTGCTGTGGTGCTAGCAGTAATGTTGCTATCTTTTCAGTGGTTTTCTCATTTTCTCTTCTGGTTACACTTCCTGGGGTTCTTGAAGAGGTACTTACCTGGTTCTTGACTAGTCACCAGCCAAATCGCCAGACGCCAGCTGTCCGATGACAGTGGACCTGGGAAAGGCTCTGCCAAAGTCCCCCTTCCATTTACTGAGAGCTGGGTGATGAGTATTCCCGGCCCTCAAGGGCTTGCCTAGCTGGGCAGCATGTGCCAAGTGCGACTGTGGCTGTGCCTTTTTTGGTTGGTGTCAGTCTTGATGGATCTCTCTGCAAAGCGCATAACTGCGGCAATGTCAGAGATTGACAGCGGAATATAACATGTTAACAGCCGTGGGTGGATTGCAGTTATTAGGTTTAGGGGGCAATTACTTTTTCACACAGGTTTAGATTTCTTTTTCCCTTAATAATAAAGACCTTCATGTAAAAACTGCATTTTGTGTTTACTTGTGTGACATACAGTTAGGTCCATATATATTTGGACAGAGACAACATTTTTCTAATTTTGGTTCTAGACATTACCACAATGAATTTTAAACAAAACAATTCAGATGCAGTTGAAGTTCAGACTTTCAGCTTTCATTTGAGGGTATCCACATTAAAATTGTATGAAGGGTTTAGGAGTTTCAGCACCTTAACATGTGCCACCCTGTTTTTAAAGGGACCAAAAGTAATTGGACAGATTAAATAATTGTAAATAAAATGTTCATTTCTAGTACTTGGATGAAAACACTTTGTTGGCAATGACTGCCTGAAGTCTTGAACTCATGGGCATCACCAGAGGCTGTGTTTCCTCCTTTTTGATGCTCTGCCAGGCCTTCACTGCGGTGGTTTTCAGTTGCTGTTTGTTTGTGGGCCTATCTGTCTGAAGTTTAGTCTTTAACAAGTGAAATGCATGCTCAATTGAGTTGAGATCAGGTGACTGACTTGGCCATTCAAGAATATTCCATTTCTTTGCTTTAATAAACTCCTGGGTTGGTTTGGCTTTATGTTTTGGGTCATTGTCCATCTGTAGTATGAAACAACGACCAATCAGTTTGGCTGCATTTGGCTGGATCTGAGCACACAGTATGGCTCTGAATACATCAGAATTAATTCGGCAGCTTCTGTCCTATGTCACATCATCAACAAACACTAGTGACCCAGTGCCATTGGCAGCCATGCATGCCCAAGCCATCACACTGCCTCCGCCGTGTTTTACTGATGATGGATCATGAGCTGTACCACGCCTTCGCCATACTTTTCTATTTCCATCATTCAGGTAGAGGTTGATCTTGGTTTCATCTGTCCAAAGAATGTTCTTCCAGAACTGTTCTGGCTTTTTTAGATGTTTTTTTTAGCAAAGTCCAGTGTAGCCTTTTTATTCTTGATGCTTATGAGTGGCTTGCCCCGTGCAGTGAACCCTCTGTATTTACTTTCATGCAGTCTTCTCTTTATGGTAGATTTGGATATTGATACGCCTACCTCCTGGAGAGTGTTGTTCACTTGGTTGGTTGTTGTGAAGGGGTTTCTCTTCACCATGGAGATTATTCTGCGATCATCCACCACTGTTGTCTTCCGTGAGTGCCCAGGTCTTTTTGCATTGATGAGTTCACCAGTGCTTTCTTTCTTTCTCAGGATGTACCAAACTGTAGATTTTGCCACTCCTAATATTGTAGCAATTTCTTGGATGTTTTTTTTTCTGTTTTTGCAGCTTAAGGATGGCTTGTTTCACCTGCATGGAGAGCTCCTTTGACTGCATGTTTACTTCACAGCAAAACCTCCCAAATACAAGCACCACACCTCAAATCAACTCCAGGCCTTTTATTTGCTTAATTGAGAATGACATAACGAAGGGATTGCCCACACCTGTCCATGAAATAGCCTTGGAGTCAATTGTCCAATTACTTTTGGTCCCTTTAAAAACAGGGTGGCACATGTTAAGGAGCTGAAACTCATAAACCATTCATCCAATTTTAATGTGGATACCCTGAAATGAAAGCTGAAAGTCTGAACTTCAACTGCATCTGAATTGTTTTGTTTAAAATTCATTGTGGTAATGTCTGGAACCAAAATTAGAAAAATGTTGTCTCTGTCCAAATATATATGGACCTAACTGTAACTCTCTGATTTAAGGGCATAAAACTTCAAAGTTTGAAAATTGCAACATTTTCAAAATTTTTGCCAAATTTCAGATTTTTTTTCACAAATAAATGCAAATCATATCAAAGAAATTTTACCACTATCATGAAGTACAATATGTCATGAAAAAAATAATCTTAGATTCACCTGGATCCGTTGAAGAATTCCAGAGTGTATTACCTCATAAAGTGACACTGGTCAGAATTGTAAAATGTGGTTTGGCCATGAAGGTGAAAACAGACTTGGGGGATAAAGGGGTTAATATTGTCACAAGATTGATCGTACCTTTATCTCAATTCATTCAATCTTTGTACTATATTTGTCTTCAAAGGGACCCAGAAAAGAATTGGGATAAAAGCCGTGTGAAGGGTCTCATAGCTTCACTGATCTCCGTGAAAGATGTTTCTACTGCAACAGCATTAGAAGTGGTGGCTGGGGGTCGGCTGTACAATGTCGTGGTTGATACGGAGGTAATGTTCTCTTGTGCTATAATCTCTCCTTTAGGGAATATAGGCAGGTGAATTGTATATGAATATTTTTCTCTTTACGCCTTAGGTTACAGGTAAAAAATTGCTGGAAAAAGGGGAATTGAAGCGGAGGCTCACAATCATTCCACTCAATAAAATTTCAGCACGTCGTATAGGAGACGATACCATTAAGGTTGCAAAAAATCTGGTATGTATTTGTTCAGAGTTTATTTAGTTGCTGAGGTTAAATTCAATCGGGATTATGTGAAATCTGCTCTGGAGAAACTTAAAAAAAAAACAAAAAACACTTTTTTGTGTGTAGGTTGGAGCTGACAATGTAAACCTTGCCCTAACATTGGTTGAATATGAGTCCGAGCTGCAAAAAGCAATGGAGTATGTGTTTGGAACAACATTGGTTTGTGACACCCTAGACAATGCTAAAATGGTGACCTTTGACAAACGAGTGTTAACCAAAACTGTGACTCTAGATGGAGATTCTTTTGATCCACAAGGAACACTCAGTGGAGGTAACTTTATTTCCTAAAATTCTTTATATAAAGTTAATAAAATAACTACAGTAGATCCTGCTGTAACTGTTAGAACTGCCATATAGTGCTTTTTACTTAGTTTAAGACCATGTTATAGTCTAATCTATGAACTCGCGGTGCATCAGATAACTCTGCATTATACATCAGTTGTCTTTTTTTTTTTTCTTCTACTCTAAGGTGCCCGTTCCCAGGCCCCATCCATGTTATCTAAAGTTCTGGAGATCAAAGATGTTCACGACGAATTAAAGACCAAGGAGGCTGAGCTGCAGACAGTGGAGAACGAACTGACTTCCTTAAAGAATACAGCAGAAAGGTAAAGTATACAGTTCAGCAAATTGGAGACTGAACCTTCTCCTATGATGACTAGATAACACATCACATTAGTTATAATTAAGTAGCGTGAATAGGGCTACAAGTGACTGAAAAGGCTAGCACATTTTCCAGTTTCTGTAAAGAGGTTGCATTATTGGTGTACTGCTGAAAAGGTATACAGCACTAGAAGAGACCCTTTTAAGGCAATTGTTAGCAGTAAAATAGGTTTTCCAGTCTCTTTTCATGTGACTTTAGGTCACATTAAAACTATGGGTCAATGCGAAGTCAAGGTAGATGTTGGTGACTGTTGTATGTCATGATCGTCATGGAACGCTTCCACCATAAAGGAAACATTGTGGTTGTATGTCAGTCCTGGTAACACACCATCTGATCATGTTCAGCTTCCGTGAGGTCTCCAGTGGTGAGTTGCTCAGGAGTATAAATGAGTTAACAAGAGTACAATCAGTTATCAGTATGTGAAGGAAGCTGCTGAGTTATGTAGTCTGAGCGATGCTTATTGAAACTGCTAAGACAAGGTTCAGACGTGGCATGAAGTGCGATTTTGTTGCGGATTTACCATATGCATTGCAAAGTTTAAAATTCGTGCTGAAATTTCATGGCCAATTGGCATGCTACACATGAGAAATTACACAGAATGACCATATTTCTGATGCATGGGGTTTGGAAAAGTGACTGCTTAGCTGACATTGTTAGTTCATTGGGGGTACAGGAGGAAAGGCTAGTCCATCTAAGAAGATCCGATAGAATAACTAAAGAAAATCACTGAAAAATGTGAGGGTATGTGCCCACGGTCAGGAGCCGCTGCAGGTTTGAAGCTGCGTGTTTATGCAGCGTCAAACCCGCAGCATCCAGATGTTACAGCATAGTAGATGGGATTTCTAGAACTCTCAAGTCCACTATGCGTGCATCTGAGGCTGCGGATCACCTGCAAAAACTGACATGCGGCGCATTTTTCAGGACCGCATCATGTCAATTTCTCTTGCGGGTCCGCAGGTGGACGTTCCCCATTGACTTGCATCAATGAGGAAAGTCCGCATGTGAAAAAAAAAATCAAAAATCGTGGCCGCTCATTTGCATAATGAGGTTGGAAGCCGCGCAGCTGTTCTCCAGCGTTGGACCCTCAGGCGGCTCCGGATCGTGGGCACATACCCTAATGCTGCTAGAAAAGTATTAGAAAACACAATGTGTTATAGTATTCTGTGTAACTGCAGACTGGTCTACGTGCCTATTCTGAACCCCAGCTCTCAATCCTGTCGAGTGTCTGTGGGGTGTTCTGGAAAAACGAGTCCTATCCAGGTAGGCCTATCTCTGCTGCCTTTATTTTGAAGCCAGAGGTTTTATTTAACATGACAACGTCAGGCCGCATGTTGCTTGTGCTACTGGCCTAAACATGCTCCCATGGCCTGCAGGTTCTCCAGATTTGTCTCTCATTGAG
Organism: Phyllobates terribilis; assembly: GCF_046119375.1. NCBI lineage: Eukaryota > Metazoa > Chordata > Amphibia > Anura > Dendrobatidae > Phyllobates > Phyllobates terribilis. Next base: position 70,063,323 of record NW_027362761.1, on the reverse strand, counting down.
CACATCTAGTACATCATTGGTCTGTAATTACAAAAGGAGCTGCCAGCAGTGGATCTTGATGTTTTATGTGTACAAGTGTAATCAGTGTGGTAGAATATTCCTTAGACAACCATTAATAGCATACCAAGGTGTGTTAAGTGTGGGTATTTCTGCTCATGGAAATCGATACTGAATAAATCGAGATGTTTTGAAAATTGTGTTTTCATTACTTGAATATCATTAACATTTCTATTCATCCTATTATTTCCATAATTCCACCACAGTGTGTTTCAATTTCAATGTTGACTGTAGATTGCATTGCTCAGCATAGCTTGCAAACTTTGTTCAGTTTTTGTCCTTTGTCCTTTTTTACAGGTATCGACAGTTGAAACAGCAGTGGGAGATGAAGTCTGAGGAAGCTGATCTTCTTCAAACAAAATTACAGCAAAGCTCCTATCACAAGCAGCAAGAAGAATTGGAACATCTTAAACAAACTATTGGTGAGAATCTTTTTTTGCAGCTTGTTTTTTCTTTAAAAGTAGTAGGGACTAATTAAGGGAGGGATTGTCTAAACAAGACTTGAAGAAAAAGCTCTTTTTTTAAGAATGATGCCTCCGTGGCACTGAACTGATACCATAGGTTCAACTTTTTTAAATCCTCCACATTCCAGTCATCAGTCAGCATTGACCTTATAAATTATATTGTAACTGCTTTGGGTAGGTGCCTCAGCTAGTGTTTTGCCCATTGTATACTAGCCATCTCTCCATTCCCACTGGAAGAGCAAGGATGCAGTGACAGTTTCAAATAATCTTATGTTAGTCTTTATTTGCAGGGTAGTGTCACGGATTCATCACTGACTATGGCCTAGGGATGCTGTGAGTGACAGCTCAGCCACCCTATGGGATCTATGGTGTGCTAGACTCGGTTTTGTGAGTGACAGTGCAGTTATCCAGTCTGATCCCGGGGCGTGCTGGACTGTCGGCAATTTGATTGACAGCCCTGCTTTTTAATCTGGTCTAGTTTGGGGGTGTTTCCCCAGGTGTCTCCTGTCCTCTATTGATTTGCAAGGTGTTTAGCTGGCTTGCTGTGAGCAACAGGTTGTCATTTGTAGCTTTGCTTTTGTTAGTTGTGTTTACTTGCTGGGTGTCTGACTTCTGATCTTGCTGATGACCTTGGATTTGTTGTGACTATCTGTGTAAATTATCCCTTCTTTTTTGACACTCTCTGACTTCAGTTATCTGACCCCGGACTTTGGCCTCTGACTATCCGTTTGTTGTACCCCCTGGTATTGACGTAACCTCCTGGCATTTGACCCCGGACTGTTACCTGGCCATACCTTTGTCTTACCCTTCTGTACTACTAGTCCTCCTGATATCTGACCTCGGACCTCCTGACTACCCTGTCTAATGGCTTGTCCATGATTAGTGACTCAATATTAACCACCTTGGACGTATAAGTACATCCAAGGTCATATCCCTGCACTCCATGAGGGCTCCGGCGCTTAGTCCGCATGTTTTCGGGCACATGACAGCTGATCTGTACAGCTGACATGTTCCCCTAACAGCCGCGGGTGGAACCGCGATTCACCCGCGGCTGTTAACATGTTAAATGCCGCTGTCAGTCTCCGATAGCAGCTTTTAACATGGCCGCGCCGGAAGCGCAGCTCTAATCTCGCCCATCGGCTCTTGAAGCCCTGCTGTGTTTAGCACAGGCAATCGGATGATAGCAGCTTCTTGTCTCATGGAGACTATTGAAGCATGTGAAAAGTAAAAAAAATATAAAAGTTCAAATCACCTCCCTTTCGCCCCTTTCAAAATAAAACAATAAAAAAATCAAATTCACATATTTGGTCTTGCTGCATTTAGAATCGCCCGATCTATCGATATAAAAAAAGATTTAGTCCGATCGGTAAACGGCGTAACAAGAAAAAGAGATCAAAACTCCTGAATTGCGTTTTTTTGGTTGCCGCAACATTGCAATAAAATGGAATAATGGGCAATCAAAACATCATATCTACTCCAAAACTCATACTGACCTGGAGAATCATATTGGCTGGTCAGTTTTAGCATTTAGTGAACATGGTAAAAATTAAACCCCCAAAAAATAATTGTGGAATTGCACTTGTTTGTAATTTCACCGCAATTTGAATTTTTGTTCCCGTTTTCCAGAACACGATATGGTTAAAAACAATGGTTTTGTTCGAAAGTACAACTCATCTTGCAAAAAAGAAGCCCTCAAATGGTCATATTGACAGAAAAATAAAAAACTTATGGCCTTGGGAAGACAGGGAGCAAAAAGCGGAAAAACCCGAGGTGGTGAAGGGTTTAAAGCATGCCACCTGTGATGCTATTTTCATTATTTTTTTTACAAACTTAAATATGTGCTTTTTCCCAATGGTAGATGAATGTGAGGAGACATTGAAGAAATCTAAGGAGGTCAAGAGAAAAGCAGAAGAAAAATATAAGGTGCTTGAGCACAAGATGAAAAATGCAGAAGCTGAGCGAGAGAAAGAACTGAAGGAAGCCCAGCAGAAATTGGATGAGGCAAAGAAGAAAGCAGATGCTTCAAATAAGAAGATGAAAGAAAAACAACAAGTTGGTGTCCCATTCTTATTTGAAGAAATCTTAAAATCTGAACAATGATATTTGATTACTCCATTTTAATATTACTCCCTTCCTCTGGGTTCTGGTGTGGTTGTAATAACAGGGTAGTTAATGGGTTCCAAGAAGTGGCTTTAGCTCTTTTGGTTTGCAACTATTTCCGTTGAAGAGATGCTGTAATGGGCAATTATATAGACAGATGATGTACTGCTTCTGATTCATCAAGCAATCAGATGATATTGCTTTTATACTAGCAAAAAAAATGTACTGCAGGGTGTTGGACAGCCCATTTTAAATGTTTTTTTTTTTTTTTTTTTCTAAATAAACATTTTTTTTTCTTCAGCTAAAGGTTTAGTAATTGGTTTTATGTTCATGGTCTAGGAGGTTGATGCTCTCGTTTTGGAGCTCGAGGAACTCAAAAGGGAACAAACAAGTTACCAGCAGCAAATTGAAGCTGTGGATGAAGCCATGAAAAGCTACCAAGAGCAGTTAGATAGCATGGCAGCAGAGGTTTCTAAAAACAAGGTATTTATTGTCTGTGATTGAAAATACTGTGTATTTTATTAACCTATGCTTTATTCGTATATTATTTTTTGGGCAGGAAATTGTGAAGAAAGCTCAAGAAGAACTTGCCAAACAAAAGGAAATTATCATGGGTCATGACAAAGAAAGGAAGAGCAAATTAACTGAAGCTGGCAAGATAAGGGTCAGAAACAATAACATTGAGCTCAAAATAAAGGAGCTAGAGCATAATATCAGCATATACAAGAATGAAAGCTCAGAGGCGACTGCCAGGGTAACAGTCATTTTTAAGCCGAGCTATCAATTTCTATCACAACTTATAAGGGCATATTTGTCAAGTTAAATGCGCCAGAATTCTCCTGTAATTTGTGCAAAAAAAGCTGCCTTTCTTGACTTGCAACATATTTATGATGTTTTTAGACACTTTTTTACGACTTTTCCGACTAGTGGACACAGCCTTGCTGAAAAGGGGTGTTAAGAAAAAAAATTGTAGCGCACATTTCTGGCACAAAGTAAGCCAACTAATAGATGATGTAAACTTGAAGCATGAACCAATTTAATAAATCTGACGCATTTTATAACTGTTTGCACTGTCTAAGAATTTGACAGTTTTGATACATACGGTATGCCCCGTTATGTCCAGTTTAATAGAACCTATTAGGTATCAATGTTTTGAGTAGAATAAAGATAAGGAATTATTATACTGTAGAAAAGGTGTTGGGGTTCTTAAACGTTTCTGACAATAGATTACCTCTTTTTTGAATAAGGTTGCAAAGATGCTGACTGACTATAAGTGGATTTCTTCTGAGAAGCATCTTTTTGGGCTAGAAAACACAGTCTATGACTTTAAAGCCAACAACCCCAAAGATGCAGATCAGAGGCTACAGAAATTACAAGAAATGAAGAGGAAGCTGGGTCGGAATGTCAACATGAGAGCAATGAATATGCTAACACACGTAGAAGAGAGGGTAAGAGCGGGCATCCTGTAAATCTATTATCAGGCATCAGTCTTAAATGGATGGATTTTGAATAGCGACAAGCTATCTGTGATAGATGTATGAAAATCTGTTTACTTTAAAGGGGTTGTACATTATTCAGACAACCCCTTCTCATTCACTGTTTCCTCCAAGTAAAATAATAGCAGCTATAGTCAGCTCCAATCTGGGCGCTATGGCAGCACTGGCTCTCTCGGAGCTCACGTGGCATTGTTATTCCACGTAAGTCCTGCGGCCACTTCACTCTCCCATTTTTTGGACGTAACTGAAATTCGGAGAAAATCATAGCTGCTGCTTCTGTCTCATGTCCTCTGTATGTTTAATTTGCCCAAAGAAGGGGAGAGTGAAGCAGCTGTTGATTGGCTGCAGAAAATGTGTAACATAATAATGTCACACGAGCCCCAGGAGAGCCAGTGCCAATACCACTGGAACGGCACCCGCATCAGAGGTAAGTATAGCTGATATTACTTAGGAGAAACGTGATTGTGAAGGGGCTCTCAAGTAGTGGAAATCCCTTTAGAAGGGGATGTATCAAAACTAGTGCAATAGGAAATTGGATTAGTTGCCTATGTTAATCAATAAGGTATTTCTATTAAGAAAAAAAAGCAGCAGTGATTTGATTGGTTGCAAAGGCCCCTAATCCACTATTCCCTTTTCATCAGTTAAGATACACCACCCCATAGTGTTAATAAAAATAGACAATATGATTGAAAGGTTTGGACTATATTAGTGAACTGCATTACATATACAATTACCTATTACTCTGTTGCCTCATTGGGGGACACAGGACCTTGGGTGTTATGCTGCTGTCCACTAGGAGGCGACACTAGGCTTAATCTGAAAAAGATTAACTGGTGGCTCCTTCTCTGCAGTATACACCACCTGAGGGCGTCAGCCACGATCAGTTTTTGCTTAGTGTCGCAAGGAGGCACACCTAACATTTTTACTCCATTATTTTTTTCAACTTTTTTTCCACGGAGTTAGAGATGAAGATAAGTGGGTCTCTGGAGAGACTCCCGGCATGGCTCCTTCCTCTGCCCCCTTCTAGGGGTGCACAGTTGAAGTTGAGACGTCTCCTTACCATGTCACTCCTTCCCCAGGCCCTCGGGTGTTGGTTCGGAGTTGAGACCCCCCTCCTTCCCCTTTTGGTCTCTGGGTTGAGGTCGAGGTGAGGATTACAGCCTCCTGACAGTGAAGGCAGCACCCTCCCTAATCCCCCTCACGGGGGTATTAGGTTGAGACACCGCAGGTAGGATCTGTGCAGAAGGCAATATACAGCTCCCAGTAGCTGTCGCTCTGCACCAACGTACAGGGATCGCAGCTCTGTTGCAGACTCCTGATGGACCGGGGGACAGTGCTGGCAGAAGGGCACACAGAGACAGAGGCTGCTTACAGCTCTGTCTCTCTGCCGGCACCAGAGCTGCCTCACAGGAACCCTTTAAGGGCTCCCTTTTATCATATTACCCCACCGCCCTCCCTGCCATTAAAAACCGGGGGGGGTCCGATTCATATCCGCTACCCCCCCGGACTACCGCGCCGACCTGGAGCCCTTTTGGGCATACGGGGGGGGGGTGACCATTATGACACTACACAGTATCATGCAGGGGGCGGAGACGAACTGAAAGGGCGCGCTTTCTAGCAACGCTGCCGCCTTTTCAGAGCTCCGCCGCCCTTCTCCTCACTCCGGCGGCCATTAACAGCGCAGAGGAAGTTAACACTTCACATACCGGTCGCCAGCTGGTCTCCGGGGGGCACAGGATCCTGGATGTTTCCGGCGCTGGACTAAAGCAGGCACATTAAGGTGGGATAAATCCACAGCTAGAGTCTCTACTCCGCTGTGAGGCTTACAACTTCTCTGCACTGCTGGCCCCCTCTGCATAGCCACTCTGCATCGCTGGCCCCCTCTGCATAGCCACCCCTGAGCTGAGTTTATAGCTCAGTGGTTAGTGCACTGGCTTTGGGACACAAAGTTAAAATACTATGCCGGGCTCAAAGTCCAAGAGAACCAGGCAGGATTGCTATTATGCATTCTGTACAGCCTGTAGTAATACTCTCCCTAGTGGCAGCACGTACCCGCATTGTCAGGATTGCATGCAAACTGCTGCGCCAGAGCCCCATGAAGCCCTTACAAATACCTCGGTGCCTAATACCACACCGGAATGGGCCACACAGATGTCGCAATCTATCACCACATTGATTCAGGCTCATCCCTCAGCTATGAATACTACTCAAAGGAAGAGTTCCACTCAGGGACATGATGGCACATCCACGTCTAGATCAGGACGCAAGCGGACCCATAAGTCTCGTTCATCGGCGTCATCCCATACCACAAGGTCGTCCCCTTCTAGCGTGAGACACCGTACTCCCAGCTCATCTAGACCGTCCCCTGACAGGGACACACAACACAGATCCCCGCAGCCATCCCTGACCAGAGAGGGTCCCCGCTCCGGTCCTCCCAGCAGGAGACGCCTCAGCGAGATACAGGATTCAGAAGACACCTGTGATTCCGACTCAGACAAGGAAACTGAAGGGTCCCTGATCCCTATTCCCCCGGGCAATACAGTGCTGGTTGATGATTTAATCTCATCTATCCATCGGGTGCTGGACATCTCCGATCCACCCCTGGAGACACCAGGACATAAAATTTCCTTTGAAAGAGTCCTGAAACTGCCTAAGGTCTTTTTTGACCACCCAGAGTTTAATGCGATCCTTAAAAAGCAGTTCTCACAACCTGAGAAAAAGTTTACTAATCGCAAATATCTGGAGGCGCGGTACCCCTTTCCACAGGAGGTCACCAAAAAGTGGACAGACCCACCTGAAGTGGACCCTCCAGTCTCCAGACTAGCAGCTCAGACACTTCTTTCACTGCCAGATAGCTCAACACTCAGGGACACAGCAGACCGGCATGTAGAACGCATGGCTCATTCAATTTTCGAGGCCGCAGGGGCCTCCCTGGCCCCCTTGTTCGCCTTCGTTTGGGCTGCCAAGGCAACCAGCACAGAATAACAGCCGCGCTCCACGCAGGGACAACTCGAGGTCGACGCAAAAGTCGGACAAGACCTGGCAATCAAAGGCAGGCCAGTCAAAATTTAAGGGAGGAAAGTCTCGCACTTCCCCCTCATCATGACTCACCAACTCTGGAAGACACCCCACCTGTAGGCGGCCGTCTTTTGCTCTTTCATCAGGTTTGGCTGCCTATTACAGAAGACAGGTGGGTCAGAGAACTAGTATCTTCAGGATACAAGATAGAGTTCACTTGCACCGCGCCAAACAGATTCATTCTGTCTGTTCCCCCAAAACCGCCAGCCAAGGCTCGTGTCTTCCACCACGCTATTTCATTACTTCTCAAAGCAGGTGTCATAGTAACGGTCCCCACGGCCGAGCGCTTCCAAGGGTTCTACTCGAATTTATTCGTAGTCCCAAAAAAGTAGGCAGCGTACGGCCCATATTGGATCTAAAACAGCTCAACAAATATGTACGGGTACGTAACTTTCGCATGGAGTCCCTTCGGCCCATCATTGCGTCCATGGAGAAGGGAGAATTTCTCGCCTCCATATACATTCAAGACGCATACCTACATATACCAATTGCACCAGCTCATCAGAGATTTCTCAGATTCGCAATCGACCAGGATCACTACCAGTTCGTGGCTCTCCCGTTCGGGCTCGCCACGGCTGCCAGAGTGTTTACCAAGGTTATGGCGGTCACCATAGACGTCCTGCACTCCAGAGGCATAATAGTCGTTCCATATCTGGACGATCTCCTCATCAAGGCTCCCACCTTCAAGGACTGCGAAATCAGTGTCTCAATCACAATCGACATTCTTAGTCGTTTGGGCTGGTTAGTCAACTTAAAAAAGTCATCACCAACCCCGAGTCAGTCTCTCACCTTTTTGGGAATGTTATTCAACACCCTCAAGGGTCTAGTACTACTCCCCAAGGACAAAGCACTGCCTCTCCGAATAGGAGTCCGCACCCTACTTCGCAAACCCCCTCGGTCTCTCCGGTTTGCCATGAGAGTCCTTGGCAGGATGGTGGTGGCAATAGAAGCGGTCCCATTTGCCCAGCTTCACCTCAGGCCTCTCCAATTAGCCATCCTCAAGTCATGGTAGAGGAATCATTTTTCCCTCGACAGGGAGTTTCAGTTGACGTCGTCAACCAAGAGATCCCTGCACTGGTGGCTCAAACCAACCTCGTTGTCAAAGGGAAAATCCTTTCTCACGAGTCAATGGAAAGTTCTGACCACCGATGCGAGCCTGACGGGTTGGGGTGCGGTACATCTGCACCACAAAGCACAGGGCAAGTGGTCCTCAACAGAAGCGACCATGCCCATCAACATCTTGGAAATTCTGCCATTTTCCTGGCGATGAGAGCCTTCCATCATCTACTGCCTCTCAGATCAGAGTACAGTCAGACAATGCCACGGCTGTGGCATATGTCAATCACCAAGGGGGGACCTGCAGTGCCCAGGCAATGCAAGAAGTGACACACATTCTCCATTGGGCGGAAGACACAGGTTCGGTTCTCTCGGCGGTCCACATCCCGGGAGTAGACAACTGGGAAGCAGACTTCCTCAGCCGGCAGGGAATGGACTCGGGAGAGTGGTCTCTCCATCCTGAAGTTTTTCAACAGATCTGCCACCGCTGGGGGACTCCGGACGAGGACCTAATGGCATCCCACTTCAATGCCAAAGTCCCCAACTTCATGGCCAGAACACACGACCCGCGGTCGTTGGGAGCTGACTCCCTAGTTCAGGACTGGACTCAGTTTCAGCTCCTGTACATCTTTCCACCTCTTCCCCTAATATCCAGAGTGGTGAGGAAGATCAAGCAAGAGGGAGTTCCAACCATCCTCATCTCACCAGACTGGCCCAGACGTACGTGGTACGCCGACATCGTGCAGCTTACAGCAGACGTTCCTTGGCGTCTCCCAAACCGACCGGATCTTCTGTCACAGGGCCCGATCTACCAGAACTCAGGGGCCCTCAATTTGACGGCATGGCCATTGAGACCTGGGTTTTAACCAAGTCAGGGTTCTCGTCTGACTTCATTGAAACCATGATCAGAGCACGGAAGCCAAACTCTGCTAAGATCTATTACCGTACCTGGAAAGCTTTCTTTACCTGGTGCGATTCTCGTGACCAGACCCATTTCACTTATTCCCTTCCCAGGGTACTTGGGTTTCTACAATCGGGTCTGGAGGCCAAACTGTCTTTGGGCTCTCTTAAGAGCCAGGTGTCAGCTCTCTTTGTGCTTTTTCAGACGCACATTGCTAACAAGCAGCAAGTAAAGACATTTCTTCAGGGTGTTTCCCGATTGGTTCCCCCCTACAGAAGACCACTAGGCACGTGGGATCTCAACCTGGTGCTGACAGCATTGCAGGAAACACCTTTTGAACCCCTTAGGGAAGTCCCACTCCGCCTTCTATCCCAGAAGGTGGTTTTCCTAGTGGCAATCACCTCGCTACGCAGGGTGTCTGAAGTCACAGCACTCTCCTGCAGACAACCCTTCCTGGCTTTTTACCAGGACAAGGTAGTTCTCCGTACGGTTCCATCCTTCCTTCCGAAGGTTGTATCCGACTTCCACCTCAATGAGGAAATTTCACTGCCATCCCTCTGTCCAGCCCCGGTTCATAGAGTGGAAAAGACTCTGCATACGCTTGACCTTGTCAGAGCATTACGTATCTATGTGTCTAGGACTGTGCCCTTCCGGAAGTCTGATTCTCTCTTCATTCTTCTGGAAGGCGGCCGCAAGGGTCTGCCAGCTTCCAAAGCTACCCTTGCCAGGTGGATCAAATCCACCATACAAGAGGCTTACCGCCTCAAAAATTCTCCTCTTCCAGCAGGTATTACGGCACACTCTACACGTGCGGTAGGGGCCTCCTGGGCCATTCGGCACCAGGCTTTGGCGCAACAAGGGTGTAAGGCAGCCACCTGGACTAGTCTACACACGTTTACCAAGCAATACAGCGTTCATACCCAATCCTTGGCAGATGCGAGCCTGGGTAAACGTATCCTGCAGGCGGCAGTGCCCCAATAATAGGGGCCTGTGTACACAATATTCGTCCATTGCTTCCCACCCAGGGACTGCTTTGGGACGTCCCAAGGTCCTGTGTCCCCCAATGAGGCGACAGAGTAAAGGATATTTTTGTGTACTCACCGTAAAATCTCTTTCTCTTAGCCTCTAATTGGGGGACACAGCTCCCCACCCTCGGGCCGTTGTTAAGTTGAGTTCTCATACTGGTGTTTTTTCTTGAGCTCGTACATAGTTGCCTTATAGGCATGTTTATGTTATCCATGTTACGTTTCTCCTATTGCTTTTGCACAATACTGATCATGGCTGACGCCCTCAGGTGGTGTATACTGCAGAGGAGAAGCCACCAGTTAATCTTTTTCAAATTAAGCCTAGTGTCGCCTCCTAGTGGACAGCAGCATAACACCGAAGGTCCTGTGTCCCCCAATTAGAGTCTAAGAGAAAGAGATTTTACGGTGAGTACACAAAAATCTCCTTTTTTGCTTCATACAAGGAGTAGGTTAGCGTAGAGAGAAATACATTTGGAACAACTCTATCTCTAAGATAACGGCATGTTTTACACCGTGGCTTGTCATTTTTTCTACTGGAACATCACTAGCCATTGCTCCTGGCAAATCTATACTGTGAAGAATCGCACCTCTCAGCCCTGCCTGATGTCACTAATACGTCGGTGGGTCACATGGTACGGTCTCCCCACTTTCACCAATGTGACGTTCTGCACCCCCTGTATCAGCTTGGCACAGTTTTACACAGACACCTACCCTGTCCATACGTTACCTTTACCCTGTCTACACGGGGAGTGAGTGAGGGTGGCCCACGACTGCTGGCATGGCACAACACTCGCTCATAACCATGACAGGCTGAGAGACCCCTTTCACTAGCAACAGTGAAACCGAGCTTTCCTAGCCCAGTTCTTCTTTAGATATAAGCCCCTTCCATTAACAGTATTATATCGGGTCATAAAAAAAAAACCCCGGTAGCATGTGAAGTTAAACCGAGAACAGGCTTGTGGATTCTTGGATTGAAATTAAAGAATAGCCCAAGGTTTAATTGGGCATAGGTTGAAGTACAATAAGTATAAGTAGATGATACACAAGTCAGTTACCGGCTTGATATTAGGCCTTGATGCTGGCAGCCACATTAGAGGTATGGGGTGCCAGCTGTTTCCGGTTTGTTGCTAACCTATACACGGCCTGACCTCCCTTAGAAGGGAACCCAGGGCCAAAGCCTCACATGAGCACTTAACCCCGTGGTCCATCACTCCCTTTCCCATCCCTCTGGGCTCTGATAGCTGAAACGCTAGAACCTATGATGGATCATAACTTCTCAATGGGAGATCTCAAAAATGTAACCGGTATATGGCTACGACATAAAATTATGGCTCTGTACGTCTGGGGGGAACCTTTTGAAGCAGTTAAGCAGTTTGGACTCCTGGAAGGGGGTTGATCCTGCCAGGAAGGCCTTTGTACAAGCTAAGCTGCTGGGAGGTGTGAGTTTTGTGTATGAGTGTGGAGCTTTTTAAGCTGGACCACCTGCTGAGCCAGGTGTCCTGTCTCAGTTTCACACTTTTGAAGGAGGTCTACAATCTCGGATCGGATATGATACAGTCAATAGGTATGAAATTATATCCTCCATATTCTTCACATACATCATGCCAACATTTAAAGGGGTTCTCTCACAAACAATAGTACTGTCTAATCAATAGATAATAGAAAATTACGCATTTTCACAATTGGATATGGATATTTTCACAATTGGATAAACTTTAAAAATGGTGCCCATGATGTATCTTTTCTGTAACTGCCTCTACCCGACCATGTAGTTGTTCTGTCACTGCTTTGTATTGATCCCAGAGACTGAGGGATAATAAGTGAATATCCATTGTTTTCCCACGAACAAAGTACATTTTAATTAATAGATCTTGGAATAAAAATAAGTTTCACAATTGGATTAGTTAAACAAAAATGTTCCTGTGCTGAGATGATCTTATAAATGTGCCCCTGCTGTGTACTGTGTAATGGCTGTGTCTGACTGAACAGGGACATGGTCTGATCATACCACATCTCCTGGGCAGGGGAGGGAAGCAAAACACTATACAGACATTATAGCAGAGGATGCCAGCTGATTCTTTTTCAGAGGCAAAATATTTCACTGCCTATTTAAGCAATGTTTTACTTTAAAGAAAGAATCAGCTGCTATCCCATGCTGTAATGTCTGTATACTCTTTTGCATGCTCCCCTGCCCGGAAGACCTTGTTCCTGCATGGTCAGACACGACCATTACACAGCACAAAGCAGGGGCACATTTTTAAGATTATCTCAGCACGGGAACATTTTTTTTTAAAACATCTAAGTGTGGAACTTATTATTATTCAAAGATCTATTGATTAAAATTAACTTTGTATGTGGGAAATCCCTTTAACCCCAAAGCCTGTTTTCGACCTTTCTGACCAAGCCAATTTTTTCAATTCTGATCAGTGTGTCACTCTGTGACCGTAGGAAAGATGGGGAGGAGGGACCCAGGGGTGGATTAAGAGTAGCAAGGGCCCCGGGCAGTTTAGAAGGCACGGGCCCCCCCATCCCGTCCCCCACACACACACCTGATGTATCACATGTCACATGATCCCCTGTGATAGATCATGTGATAGTTCACGTGAAATTAATTTGGCACAATATTAATTATAATATTTTTTTTCAGGCTGTGTGCCCATTATGCGTTTCCGCAGCAGCAATTCCGCTGCAGAAACACTTAAAAAACGCTTGGTAGAAGGTCTGCCATGTTCCCCAATAATAATCCACATGTGCTGTGCTCATGCTGCGGAAATTTCCGCTGCGGATTATCATTGCGGAAAAATCCGCAGCATTACCAATTATTTTGCGGAAGCACGGCGTTTTGGCCGCCATTGACTTGCATTGGAACGCATGGATTACGCATCACTGCATCTGTACATGCAGAATCCTTGCGTTTCAATGTGCGGATGGTACCCGGGTGTGGAGGACAGGAGACTCTCCTCCGGACCCGGGTACCATAGTACATGTAAAAAAGGAATAAAATAAAAAATAAATATTATACTTACCTTCTGATGGACCCTGGTGTCTTTATCCGATGCGTCCTGGCTTGCCGGCAGCTCGCGATGGTCTGAAAAGGACCTGCCGTGACGTCATTTAGTCATGTGACGGGTCACGCGATAGCTGACGTCGGCAGGCCATCAGAAGGTAAGTATATATTTTTTACCATTCTTTTACCGTCACACTATATAAATCCATGCTGGTTGCATGGATTTATATAGTGTGACCAAGTTGTCAAGCACTTTCCAAGTGATGCTAAAATCACTTGGAAAGCGCTTGTCAACCCGCATGCAGACATGCATGTGAAGAACGCTTCACATCCGCATGTCCCTGGCAGGAAAAACGCATGTACAATCCGCATGTACAATCCACATGCTTTTTTGCTGCCAGGGAGATGCAGAAACGCTCAAAAAAAGTCCGGAGCATTTCTGCATCGTGGGCACATAGCCTTACATTAATTGTATGACTCAATATGGAGCACACGTAGCCATCTGTACACAGCAGGAGGCCGCACGTAGCCATTTATACACAGCGGGAGGCCGCACGGCGCCATCTATACACAGCGGAAGGCCGAACGTAGCCATCTATACACAGCGGGAGGCTGCACGTAGCCATCTATACACAGCGGTAGGCCGCACGTAGCCATCTATACACAGCGGGAGGCCGCACGTAGCCATCTATACACAGCAGGAGGCCGCACGTAGCCATCTATACACAGCAGGACGCGGCACGTAGCCATCTATACACAGCAGGGGGCCACACGTAGCCAGCTATACACAGCAGGAGGCGCCATCTATACACAGCAGGGGGCCGCACTGTGCCATCTATACACAGCGGGAGGCCGCACGGTGCCATCTATACACAGCGGGAGGCCGCACGTAGCCATCTATACACAGCGGGAGGCCGCACGGTGCCATCTATACACAGCAGGAGGCCACACGAAGCCATCTATACACAGCGGGAGGTCACACGGCGCCATCTACACACAGCAGGAGGCCACATGTAGCCATCTATACACAGAGGGAGGCCGCATGTAGCCATCTATACAGAGCGGGAGACCGCACGGCGCCATCTATACACAGCGGGAGGCCACACGGCGCCATCTATACACAGCGGGAGGCCACACGGCGCCATCTATACACAGCGGGAGGCCGCACGGCGCCATCTATACACAGCGGGAGGCCGCATGCAGTCACGCACACCCAAACATACAGACATATACATACACGCATAAACACATTTGAAACACAAAAATACATATAAACAGACATCACACAATGATATCTGCCTGCACACACACACACATACTCAATCACACATACACACACTCACTCTCACACATACACACTCTCTCACATACACACTCTCTCACACAGGCACACACAGACTCACCATCCCCCAGCTCGGCTCCAGTCCTCCTGCTCCTTTCCGGTGCAGCACTGCAGGCCGGGTGCGCACTGCGTGACGTCACAGTTAGGAGACACAGCCATGCACAGGGCCGTGTCTCCTAGCAGTGACGCGGCCGGGCCAGCACAGGGAAGTTAACAGCTGCAGTGCCGTCCCGGCAAGAGAAGAAGCAGCGTTTGTGTGCCGCTGCTGGGGGAGCGGTCCGGGGGCCCCCCCGCCACTGTCTGCCAGTATGTGCTGCGGCGCCGCACATATAATGAGGGCAATCTGGCCATAGACACCCCGGAGCCCTGGAGGCCCGAGGCCCCGGGCGGTAGCCCAGATTTCCCTCATTATAATCCGCCCATAGAGAGACCTATACTGTCCCTTAATCTAGGGGGGCCCTAGTCTATCCCTAACCCCAGGGTTACCCCTGAAGATGGAGATGCCCGATTCACATGCCTCTCTGTGCTTCTACAAAATCCTTTACACAACTCCTACCCTCTCCCCAGAGAGGAAAGGGGCAGGAGTAAAAGGATAAGACTGCCTGGACAGACAGGGAGAAACCTAGGCACAATCAAACAACAGACACACAGGATAAAATACAAAGTTAAAAAGGGTACACAGAAAAGCAACACAAAAGAATGCCAGAAGGGGAAGGTAGAGGTATTCGCAACAAACTGCAGGTAAAAATCTCAAGACGACTAGAAGCGACTCTCCAGAACACTTTCTCCACAAATGCCAGGAACAGAATGAAAATTCTATTGCTTGCATGAAGGAAAGCCAGACACCGATTAATATAATGGAAGGGTGTGGTTCCAAAAAGCAGCACAGCCAATAGACTATGAGGAACTCAACCCTTCTCATGCCATAAGAAACCTATTAACTCATGCATGGCCGAGTAGATTTAAAGACGACCTGTGCACAGCTAAACACCGCAATCTTCTAATCTCAGGTTTCAACAGAATGCGGCACATTCATTTATGACAGCCCCCCCCCCCCCCTTCTACATGGGCCCTCAGGACACTTTTTATCCGGATATCCTATATGGAAAGCACAAATTAATCTACCGGCATTAACTTCGGATGGGGATACCCATGTTCTTTCTTCAGGACCATAACCTTTCCAGTGCACCAGGTACTGGAGACAGTGACGGACAAGACGAGAATCGACAATTCTAGCAACCTGAAATTCTAAATTACCATTACCGAAGGCGGAGGTAATAATGGTATATATTTTTTGAGCAATGACCTATGAATATTGTGTATTTTAAGAGCCAGTGGCAACTCAACATGGAAAGCCAACAAATTAATGACGGCAGATATCTTATACGGACCAATGAAACTGGGACCGAGTTTCCAGGATGGATCCTTCAATTTAATGTTCCTGGTAGACAATCACACAAATTTATTCACGGAAAGGTCTGGACCTGGCATACTTTTATCAGCCATTCATTCGTATCGATTTCCCATCACCTTCAAGTTGTTCTGTACACCTTGCCACATGGAAGAGAGCGACAAAGAGAAACCTTCCTCCCCAGGCACCCCCTAAACCTCCTCTCTACTGAAAATACAGAACTGCGGGTGAAACCCCGTATGCACCAAGAAATGGTGACTTACCAGTGGACTCCTGGCGGCGATTGTTAAGCCCAAACTCAACCAAGGGTATGTATGATGACCAATCCTTATTATTCTCAGAAACGAAACATCTAAGGTGTGTCTCTAGGCTTTGGTTCACACGTTCGGTCCGACCGTTCGGTTGAGGGTGAAACGCTGAGGAAAAAGATACATGCACTCCTAGGCGAGCCGTCCAAAATTTAGACACAAACTGGGTCCCCCGATCTAAGACTACATTGGAGGGAACCCCGTGAAGCTTCACAATCTCATTGATAAACACCTGAGCCAACGTTTTAGCATTTTGCTGAGCTGGTAAAGCAACAAAACGTGCCATCTTACTAAAACTATCCACCACCACTAGAATCACCATTTTATCTGAGGATGGCGGAAGGTCGATAATACAATCCATGGATAGATGAGTCCATGGTTTATTAGGTATAGCTAAAGGTAATGGAAACTCAGACAGATGAATATGCGGGGTCTTAGAATATGCACAAGTATTACAGGTAGACACAAAATCCACAACATCCTGACCCAGCCTAGGCCACCAAAAATGACGAGAAACAAGATCCACAGTACCGAGTGATGATGTTCTAAAACTTTTAAACGTAAATGGAATGGCAAAAATTATTTCCCTGAAGGACAGGAAGCAGGACTGTCCACCTGAGCCTTCAATACCCCACTCTAAGGCTGTGTGCACACGATGCGTTTTTAATGCCTTTCTGCAGCGTTTTTGCAGCTGCGGAAACGCATTAAATACGCATGGTAGAAGGGCAGCAATGTTCCCCAATGATCTGTGCACATGCTGCGGAAATTTCCGCTTCGGATTATCATTGCGGAAAAAAACGCAGCACTACCAATTATTTTGCGGAAATGCTGCGTTTTAGCCGCCATTAACTTGCATTAGAACGCGCCAATTCCGCAAGACTGCATCTGTACTTGCGTAATTGGCACGTTCTAATGTGCGGATGGTACCCGGGTGTAGAGGAGAGGAGAGTCTCATCCACACCCAGGTACCATTAAAAAATCTGTAAAAAATGAATAAAATAAAAAATAAATGTATATTAACCTTCCGGCGGGCCGCGCTGCGCTCCTTGCTTCCTGGCACTTTGCAGTGGATTGAAGGACCTGCGCTGACGTCAGAGTCATGTGACGGGTCACGTGACTCTGACGTCGGCAGGTCTTTCAATCCACCGCTGCCGGCACCGAGCGAAGCAAGCCAGCGCGGGTCATCAGAAGGTAAGTATATATTTATTTTTTTATTTTTAACCACTCTCTCGGGTCACACTATATAAATCCATGCAGTTTGACCTAGTGTGACCTAGTTGTCACAAGCACTTTCCACGTGATGCTAATCGCTTGGAAAGCGCTTGTCAATCCGCATGCGGAAATGCCAGTGAATAACGCTTCACATCCGCATGTCCCTGGCAGGAAAAACGCATGTACAATCCGCATGCTTTTTTTTTTTTGCCAAGGGAGATGCAGAAACGCTCTGGAAAAAATCCTGAGCATTTCTGCATCGTGGGCACATAGCCTCAAGATCAGAACTTATGGCAGAAATCACCTTGCAGAATAGGAAGAGTCCTCAGTACTACCTACCCCAGGGAAACTTTGGAGCAAGGCATCAGCCTTGACGTTTTTAACCCCAGGACAATAAGTGACATAGAAATTAAACCTGGTAAAAAATAAAGAGCACCTAGTTTGTCTCGGAGTGAGGTGTTTTGCGGATTCTAAATACAACAAATTTTTATGGTCAGTAATTACCCTGGCAGGGTGAGTTGCCCCCTCCAGAAAATGATGCCTCTCCTTAAAGGCCAACTAAATGGCCAAAAGTTCTCTATTACCTATGTAACAATTCTTTTAGCCGGCGACAATTTCTTAGAGAAGAATGCTTATGGGTGCCATTTACCAGGAGATGATTCCTGTGATAAGACGGCCCTAACCCCCATATCAGACGTGTATCAGACCACCTCCACAATAATCTGCTGTGAAATATCAGGCAAATGAGCTCTGGAGCTTAGAAAAAAAATATTATTAGAGAGTTAAATGCCTGACGGGCAGGGTCAGACCAATCAGAGAAATCTGTACCCTTTTTGTCATGTCCGTGAGTGGTTTGACTATGGACGAGAAGTTCCAGATAAACTTCTAATAATAATTAGCAAACCCAAGAAAGCGTTGTAGGACTTTAAAATTTTCTGGAAAGTCTGATTCCAATACTGCGCTGACCTTCTCAGGATCCATCCGGAAACTTGAAGCCGACACCAGATACCCCAGGTATTGCAACTCCTGAACGGTGAACACACATTTGTCAATCTTAGCATACAGTTTATTATCTCGCAATATCTGTAATACCTGTCTGAAGTCCCTGATGTGTCCTAAAATCAAGAGTAAATTAAAATGTTGTCTAGGTATACCACCACAAATTTGGCCACCATATGACAGAAGATATCATTGATAAAATCTTGAAAAACAGCGCGGGCATTAGGCAGAACAAATGGCATAACTACGTTTTCGAAATGCCCCTCAGGGGTATTAAACTCTGTTTTCCACTCATTCTCTTGTCTGATTCTAATCAGACTATATGTCCCCTAAGGTCCAACTTGGAGAACCATTTTGTTCCAACAATCTGATTAAACAAATCCGGAATGAGTGGAATGGGGATAAGAGTTGCGGATGGTAATCTGATTTAACTCCCGAAAATCCAGGTTACAGGGTTATGCATAACTAACCACGGGAGTCCCAGAACAGTAGGAGTAGGAAGACCTTCAAGCACATAGCAAGAAATGCATTCTTTATGAAGGATCCCAATGTGAAGATCCAAATTATGCACCACCTGTGTGAAAGACCTCTGACCAAGAGCCGTAGAATCAGTAGAAAACACTACAAGACAAGCCATGAGCCCGGGCAAACCGTGCACCCACCATATTGGACCCCGCCCCACTATCCAAAAGAATAGACACTTTCAGTTTTCGTACCAACACCTACTTCTGCAGGTATGACAAACTGAGAGGTACACATGGAGGAATTGTATACGACCAGGTTGTAATCCTCCACATAACCTGGGGTCAGAAATTTTCCGCTGATTTAATTTAAGTGCGGAGGGACAAATCCCAGTGAAGTGACCCTTCTGACCACAAAAGAAACAAACTCCCGTTCTGCGGCGGATCGCAGGAGGTTTGACCCGAACTGAAGTCCTCTCTAACTGAATAGGTTAATCAAGACAAACGAGGGAGCTCTCTCCCTACCCCCTAGAGAGTACAGTTGGGGAAGGGGTCATCACAGGTCTATCTCTGAGGCGTCTGTCAATCGGATGACTAAGGCCATAGCGGCCTCCAAGGAGTTTCATACAGGACCAACGCATCCTTTAGCCTTTCTGACAGGCCTTGTCAAAACTGGCTTTTGAGGGCCGGATCGTTCCACCTGGTGTCAGAGGCCTATCTCCGGAACTCATAATAAAACTACTCTGCTGGTCGGTCCCCCTGCTGGAGCTTGCGTAGCTTAGACTCATCGAGGGAGACCCGGTCAGGGTCATTATAGATGAGGCCTAAGGCCGCAAAAAATTAATCTACTGACCGGAGAGACAGAATCAGCCGGAAGAGAAAAGTCCCAGGATTGGGGACCCCCCTGAATTAGGGAAATAACAATCCCCACTTGTTGTTCCGCACTCCCAGAGGAACGAGAACGTATCCTGAAATACAGTTTATAGGCCTGAAAATCATGAATTTATCCCACCCCCCAGAGAACCAATCCGGTAGGGCCACCTTGGGTTCAGGCTGGTTCTGGATGTCGGTTAAGACCCCGAGACCCGCAGATTTCTCACCTCCAAGTACAGAGTGTGCATTTATTTAGCTAGTACAGCAACTGGATCCATGTTAGGATCAAAAAATATGGGGCGAGCAATAACGTCACGCTATGACCGTAGGAAAGCCAAGGGAGGAGAGACCCTATACTGTCCCTTAATCTAGGGGGGCCCTAGTCTATTCCTAACCCCAGGGTTACCCCTGAAGATGGAGATGTCTGGTTCTCTTCTCCTATGAAATTGTACGCAACTATCACCCTCCCCCAAAGAGGAAAGGGGCAGGAGTAAAAGGGTAACATCTGCTGGACAGACAGTAGGAAACCAAGGCACAATCAAACAGACACAAAGGATATAATACAAAGGGAAAAATAGATACACAGTAAAGAGGCAGAAATTCAACACGAAAGAACGCCAGAAGGGGAAGGTAGAGGTATTCACAACAAACCACATGCAACAATCTCAAGACGACTAGAGCGGCTCTCCAGAACACTTTTTCCGCAGCCATGAGGAACAGAATGAAGATTCTATTGCTCACATGGAGGGAAGCCAGACACAGGTTTATATAATGGAAGGGTGTGGTTCCAATTAGCAGTACAGCCAATAGATCACAATGAACTCTAAACCCTTTACATGCCACAAGAAAACTGTTAATTCATGAATGTCCATGTAGATTTAAAGATCACTTGTGCTCAGCTAAATGCCGCGATCTTCTAATCTCAGATGTACCACAGGTCCCAGCAGAATGCGGCACATTCATGACAGTGTCACTTTATGAGGTAATAACTCTTGAACGCTTCAACGAATCCTAGTGATTCTGAGATTGTTTTCTCGTGACATATTGTACTTCATGATAGTGGTAAAATTTGTTTGATACAACTTGCATTTATTTGTGAAAATATCAGAAATTTGGCAAAAATTTAACATTTTTATTTTTATGCCCTTAAGCCAGAGAGTTACGTCACGCAATAATTAACATTTCCCACTTGTACTTTACATCAGCACAATTTTTTAAACATAATTTTTTTTGTTAGGAAGTTGCAATTTCACATTTCTCAAGATTTACAAAACCATTTTTTAGGTATCACATCACACTTGAAGTGACTTGACGCCATGTTGCGTTTGGAGAGCCCCTGATGTGCCTAAACAGTGGAAACTCCCCACAAATTACCCTATTTTGGAAACTAGACCGCTCAAGGAATTTATATAGATGTATAATGAGCACCTTGAACCCCAGTGAAAATAAAAAAAATCTAATTTGTTCCACAAAAATGTTCTTTTTTTTATTTTCACAAAGGTAACAGGAGAAAATGAAGCCCAAACATTGTTGTGCAATTTCTCTTGAGTATGCCGATACCCCATATGTGGGGGAAAGCTACTGTTTGGGGGCATGGCAGGGCTAGAAAGAGAAGCAGTGACGTTTTGGAATGCAGACTTTGATGGAGTGGTTGTTAGAGGGCGGTATTCCGTATTATATCTGCATACATAGGCTAACATGCAATACAGTGGGGAAAAAAGTATTTAGTCAGCCACCAATTGTGCAAGTTCTCCCACTTAAAAAGATGAGAGAGGCCTGTAATTGACATCATAGGTAGACCTAAACTATGAGAGACAAAATGAGAAAACAAATCCTGAAATCCACATTGTCTGATTTGGAAAGAATTTTTTTTCATATTTTGGTGGAAAATAAGTATTTGGTTAATTACAAAAGTTCATCTCAATACTTAGTTATATATCCTTTGTTGGCAATGACAGAGGTCAAACGTTTTCTGTAAGTCTTCACAAGGTTGGCACGCACTGTTCCTGGTATGTTGGCCCATTCCTCCTTGCAGATCTCTCGAGCAGTGATGTTTTGGGGCTGTCGCTGGGCAACACAGACTTTCAACTCCCTCCAAAGGTTTTCTATAGGGTTTAGATCTGGAGACTGGCTAGGCCACTCCAGGACCTTGAAATGCTTCTTACGAAGCCATTCCTTCGTTGCCCTGGCAGTGTGCTTGGGATCATTGTCATGCTGAAAGACCCAGCCACGTTTCATCTTCAATGCTCTTGCTGATGGAAGGAGGTTTGCACTCCAAATTTCACGATACATGGCCCCATTAATTCTTTCATGTACACGGATCAGTCGTCCTGGTCCCTTGGCAGAGAAACAGCCCCAAAGCATGATGTTGCTACCCCCATGCTTCACCGTAGGTATGGTGTTCTTTGGATGTAACTCAGCATTCTTTCTCCCCCGAACACGCCGAGTTGTGTTTCTACCAAACAGTTCTACTTTGTTTCATCTGACCATATGACACTCTCCCAATACTCTTCTGGATCATCCAAATGCTCTCTAGCAAACTTCATACGGGCCCGGACGTGTATTGGCTTAAGCAGGGGGACACGTCTGACACTGCAGGATCTGAGTCCCTAGCGGCCTAGTGTGTTACTGATGGTAGCCTGTGTAACATTGGTCCCAGCTCTCTGCAGGTCATTCACTAGGCCCCTCTGTGTGGTTCTGGGATGTTTGCTCACCGTTCTTGAGATCATTTTGACCACACGGGGTGAGATCTTGTGTGGAGCCCCAGATCGAGGGAGATTTTCTGTGGTCTTGTATGTCTTCCATTTTCTAATTATTTCTCCCACAGTTGATTTCTTCACACCAAGCTGCTTGCCTATTGCAAATTCAGTCTTCCCAGTCTGGTGCAGGGCTACAATTTTGTTTCTGGTGTCCTTCGACAGCTCTTTGGTCTTCACCATAGTGGAGTTTGGAGTGTGACTGTTTGAGGTTGCGGACAGGTGTCTTTTTTACTGATAACAAGTTCAAACAGGTGCCAGTACTACAGGTAATGAGTGGAGGACAGAGGAGCCTCTTAAAGAAGTTGTTACAGGTCTGTGAGAGCCAGAAATATTGCTTGTTTGTAATTGACCAAATACTTATTTTCCACCAAAATTTGAAAAAAAATTCTTTCCAATTCAGACAATGTGATTTTCAGGATTTGTTTTCTCATTTTGTCTCTCATAGTTGAGGTCTACCTATGATGTCAATTACAGGCCTCTCTCATCTTTTTAAGTGGGAGAACTTGCACTATTGGTGGCTGACTAAATACTTTTTTCCCCACTGTATATATATTTGTATTTATATATCTACGTTTTGGGGCACTTCCCATCTACAATGGTCTACGGGCGTCATGGCGTGTTTGGAGAGCCACTGATGTGCCTAAACAGGGGAAATCCCCCTCAAGTGACCCCATTTTGGAAACTACACCCCTCAAGGAATTTTTCAAGAGGCATAGTTTTAGCAATGATTATAATGCTTTTGGTTTTACTGGTGTATGAATTTATAATGTGGTGGTATGTGTAAGTTGTGCGGAGTACATCAGATTATAAAAGTGTGTTGTGTCAAACGGGTAAAACCACATTTTATTAATTTATGGACGTGTGGTACGCTTTGAAGCAATCATTAATGCAAAGGCCAGGTTTCTCAGGGCAAGTTTCACAATGGTAAATTGTGTCCTTTCATATTCCCCTCTTGGAGCATGCTCTGCACCTTTTTTGTGTTCTTCCCTTCTTTGCTGCTTGGGGAACATCTGCGTGAAAATGTTGACCTGGTACGATAAGGCATCATCAGTTTCAGAAGTACTGGTACCCTCACCTTCCTGAGTGCCAAACATTAGGGACTTGATGACTACTTCCTGAAACTGAAGGAAGGTCGTCGTATTGCCTGCAGATTGAAATAGTACAAAGGCATTGTACAGTGCCATCTGTACAATGTGCAGAGCCAATTTTTTGTACCATACTTTAGCTTTTCGCATGGCACTGTATGGTTTGAGGACCTGATCTGAGAGATTTACACCCCCATGAATTTATTATAATCCATGATACAATATGGCTTTGGGGCTTCTACTTCGGTACCACGGACAGTGACAAGGGAGCTGTTGTCATGGTGTATGGTGATCAAGATAAGGACATCATTTTTTTCCTTATACTTGACCACCAGCATGTTGTCGCTGCATTGGGCTCTGCTGTTTTTCTCAGCAGTTGCCCAATTAGCGGCTTAGGGAGGCCTCTCTGATTTTTTCGCACTGTGCCGCATGCAACTGTACCTCTGACAGAGAGGGTCTTGAAGAGTGGGATTCTGGTCTAAAAGTCATCTACATAGAGGTGATAACCCTTACCCAGCAGTGGGTACAACAATTCCCACACAATTTTCCCTCTCACCCCCAGAACAGGGGGGCATTCAGGGGGGACAATCTGGGTGTCCTTTCCTTCATAGACCCTAAATCTGTGGGTGTACCCTGAGGTACTCTCACACAGCTTGTACAGTTTAATTCCGTGTCTGGCCCTCTTGCTGGGCAAGTATTGTTGGAATTTTAGCCTCCCTTTCAAATGAACCAGAGATTCATCTACTGTATACTGATGTCCCTTTGGGGATTGTACACCTCAGCAAATTTTCTGCTGAAGTGGTCAACTACTGGCCGAGTTTTATATAGACGATTAAAGTTAGGATCATCTCAGGGAGGACACTGCGCATTATCACTATTATGCAAAAATGTTTGGATCGCTTCAAATCATGTCCTTATCATGGCCATAGGGAATACCGGTGTGCTGTAGAGTATTTCCAAAGCTCTGTTTTTATGACTATACCGATATGCAGCACAATGCCCCAAAATGTCATAATCTCTGCTGCATTTACAGAGGTCCATCTTGCGAATGATGACGTGGGATTTTGGGTTAAAAATTTGTCTGGGCAACCATAACATTTATTATTTCCTCTCTGAAAAAGAATTTTAAAAAGTCAATTTCAGTGAGGCCTGTAACATCAAATTGGATTGCTGAGGTGCCCATGAAATGCGGAATAGCAGACTGATAATATCCGGGGGTGAAGTCCATATGGAATCGATTGCTATAGGGGTCGCCTCGGTCCTAGGGCGCCTTGCTGGGGGTCCCTCCTCACTAGATGGGGAGGAGGAAGAGAAATAGAGGAATGTGGAATCTTCCTAACTGCCTGTATCTGTGTCGGAGACAAGGAAAGTCTACTGTATGCCATCTCTGCTGAATAGCATTTTCTTGACAAATGGGTCATTTTTATTTTATTCTTCAAAGCATTGGGGAAGTGGTGCTTTTACACGTGTATTGTGTGGGGCTTGTGTAAAGGGTACTATTTATTATAAAAATTAACCCCTTTAAAGCCCATGACGTACTAATACGCGTCTGTGCCCTGGGACTTAAGAGCCTGTCCCTTATTAGTACGTCATGGTGATCGCACGCGCACACAGGCTGTGCGGGCGCGATCGCCGCCGGGTGTCAGCTGATTGTCACAGCTGACACCCGGTACTATGTGCAGGGAGCGGTCCCGTACTGCTCCTGACACATTAACCCCCGCAATGCTGCGATCGAAGTCGATCGCAGCATTGCGGTGGCTAAGGGGAGGTGATCGGAATACTCACCTCCTCTTCCGGCCTCCAGCGCTGTCTGCTGCGGATTCCCGGGTGTTGCCATGACGACCCGATGTCGTCATGACAACATCCGGGTCACCAGACAGCAGGAAGCTTTTTTGGTCATGCGCAGTGCATGACCAAACAATCTTCTCACTGTGCAGCTCTGACTGCCTGCATGGCACAGGGATGGTGCTCCATCTCTATGCTATGCTGGCGATCACAATAAAAATAGTGGGAAAAGGAAAAAAGTAAAAAAACTAAGAAAGTGAAAAAAAAAATTAAAAAAAATTGTAAAAATATTAAAAAAAAATAAAAAAAATAATCCACCAAAAATAAAAATATAATGTACCCATCAATAAATATTATTCTGAAAAAAAAAACAAACAAACAATAAAAGTACACATATTTGGTATCGCCGCGTCCGGAACGACCTGACCTATAAAATTGTCCCACTTGTTAACCCCTTCAGTGAACACGGTAAAAAAAATAAATAAAAAGCGAAGCAAAAAACAATGCTTTATCATCATACCGCCAAACAAAAAATGGACTACCACGCGATCAAAAAGACGAATATAAATAAAAATGGTACCGCTGAAAACGTCATCTTGTTCCGCAAAAAACAAGCCGCCATGCAGCTCCATCATCCGAAAAATCAAAGTTATAGCGCTCAGAATAAAGCGATGCAAAAAAATATTTTTTTCTATAAAATAGCTTTTATTGTGTAAAAGTGCCAAAACATAAAAAACGATATAAATGTGGTACCACTGTAAACGTACGGACCCGAAGAATAAAGCTGCCTTATCAATTTTACCACGCGCGGAGTAGAATAAAATAATAAAAAAAAAAAAAACAATTTCTGATTTGTTCGTTTTTGTTTATTCTGCCTCCCAAAAGCTGGAATAGAAAACGATCAAAAAATGTCACGTGCCTGAAAATGGCACCAATAAAAACATCAACTCATCCCGCAAAAAACAAGCCATGACATGACAATGTCGGCCAAAATATGGAAAAATGATAGCTCTCAAAATATGGCGATGCAAAAACTAGATTTTACAAAATATGTGTCTTTTAGTGTGTGACAGCTGTTAATCATAAAAACCCGATATGATTCTGGTATCTCTGTAGTCGCATCGACCCGAAGAATAAGATCGTCTAATCACTTATACCGCACTAGGAACGGCATAAAAGATAAACGCTAGGGCTGGGGTTGGGGTTAGGGTTGTGCTAATGTTAGAGTTGGGGTTAGGGTTGGGCTAGGGTAGGGTTAGGTTTGGGGATAGGGTTGTTTTTTTTTTCAAAAGTAAAAAAAAAAAAAAAAAAAGTTTGCGATATGGCAACTAGTGTTGAACGCAAGTGCTCGCTACTTGAGTTTGCATCGGGTGCTCGGGTATGCATTGAGAATCGCGGGTGCTCGAGTCTCCACCCCATATGCTTTGCGGCCAAAAAAACTTAGCGGAGGTTGCCTGCCATGCACGAGCGATCCCCGCATGTTTTTTTTTTTGAGTGTCTAATAACTGTGAAGCATGCGGGCGGGGACTCGAGCATTTCACTTGAGCACCCGCGATAAATGGTGCATACCTGAGTACCCGATACAAACTCAAGTAGTGAGCACTTGCGCTCAAGACTAATGACAACTTATTCAATATGATGACCTAATGTCATCAAATTCTGTGTCGTACCTCTGGGTTCAAAATGTTCATTATACCCCTTGATAAAATCCTTGAGGGGTGTAGTTTCCAAAATGGGGTCACTAGTGGGGGGTTTCCACTATTTAGGCACATCAGGGGCTCTCCAAACGCGACATGGTGTCCACTCTCGATTCCAGCTGATTTTGTGTTCAAAAAGTCACACAGTGCTCCTTCCCTTCTGAACTCTGCCGTGCGCCCAAACTCTATATTTTCCGCACATATGGGGTATTGGTGTACTCAGGAGAAATTTCACAAAAGTTTTTGGGGTCCATTTTCTCCTCTTACCCTTGTGAAAATAAAAAAAATGGGGCTAAAACATCATTTTTGTGGAAAAAGTTAGATTTTTTTATTTTCACGGCTCCATGCTATAAACTTCTGTAAAGGACTTGGGGGTTCAAGGTGCTCACCACACATCTAGATAAGTTCCCTGAGGGGTCTAGTTTCCAAAATGGTGTCACTTGTGGGGGGTTTCCACTGTTTAGGCACATCAGTGGCACATCCGCTAATTATTCAAGCAAATTCTACATTCAAAAAGTCAAATGGTGCTCCTTCCCTTCCGAACCCTGCCGCGTGCCCAAACAGTGGTTTTCCCCCACATATGGGGTATCTGCTAACTCAGGAGAAATTGCACAACAAATTGCATTGTGCAATTTCTCCTGTTACCCTTATGAAAATGCAAAAGTGGGGGCTGAAAAACTTGAAAATTTTATTTTTCCGGCTCAATGTTATAAACTTCTGTGAAGCACTTGGGGGTTCAAGGTGCTCACCACACATCTAGATAAGTTCCCTGAGGGGTCTAGTTTCCAAAATGGTGTCACTTGTGGGGGTTTCCACTGTTTAGGCACATCAGGGGCTCCCCAAATGCAACATGGCATCCGCTAATTATTCAAGCAAATTTTACATTTAAAAAGTCAAATGGCGCTCCTTCCCTTCCGAACCTTGCCGTGCGCCCAAACAGTTGTTTTCCCCCACATATGGGGTATCTGCTTACTCAAGAGAAATTGCACAACAAACTGCATGGTGCAATTTCTCCTGTTACCCTTATGAAAATGCAAAAGTGGGGGCTGAAAAACATTTTTGTGGGAAAAATGTGAAAATTTTATTTTTACGGCTCATTGTTATAAACTTCTGTGAAGCACCTGGGGGTTCAAGGTGCTCACCACACATCTAGATAAGTTCCCTGAGGGGTCTAGTTTCCAAAATGGTGTCACTTGTGGGGGGTTTCCACTGTTTAGGCACATCAGGGGCTCCCCAAATGCAACATGGCGTCCGCTAATTATTGAAGCAAATTTTACATTCAAAAAGTCAAATGGCGCTTCTTCCCTTCCGAACCCTGCCATGCGCCCAAATAGTGGTTTTCCCCCACATATGGGGTATCTGCGTGCCCAGGGGAAATTGCACAACAAATTTTGGGGTCCATTTTTTCCTGTTACCCCTGCGAAAATAAAAAAAATTGGGTCTAAAGTAACATTTGTGTGAAAAAAGTTAAATGTTAATTTTTTTCTTCCACATTCCAAAAATTCCTGTGAAGCACCTGAAGGGTTAATAAAGTTCTTGAATGTGGTTTTGAGCACCTTGAGGGGTGCAGTTTTTAGAATGGTGTCACTTTTGGGTATTTTCTGTCATAAAGACGCCTCAAAGTGACTTTAAATATGATGTGGTCCCTAAAAAAATGGTTTTGTAAATTTTGTTGGAAAAATGAGAAATCGCTGGTCAACTTTTAACCCTTATAGCTCCCCAATAAAAAAAAATGTGGTTCCAAAATTGTGCTGATGTAAAGTAGACATGTGGGAAATGTTATTTATTAATTATTTTGTGTGACATATCTCTCTGATTTAAGGGCCTAAAACTTAAAATTTTGAAAATTTCAAAATTTTCGCCAAATTTCCGTTTTTTTTTTCACAAATAAACGCAAGTGATATCGAAGAAATTTTACCACAATCATGAAGTACAATATGTCACGAAAAAACAGTCTCAGAATCAGGGGGATCCGTTGAAGAGTTCCAGAGTAATTACCTCATAAAGTGACAGTGGTCAGAATTGTAAAAATTGGCCTGGTCATTAACGTGCAAACCACCTTGGGTTGTAAAGGGGTTAAAAAGAAAAAAAGTAGAGAAAAAAGAAGTAGAGAAAAAAAGAAAAAATTTAGAAGAACTACTTAGAAGAAAAAAATGAAAAGAAAAATCAGTAGAAGTAAAAAAATAAAGATTGTTTGTATAATAAAATTACAGTGACATTCACTACACCAATGCCCTACCTATAAAGTTACCCGGCGCTAACTATTCTTTTTTTTTGTGCAAAATTAAAATGGACGTAACTGACACTGCGACGTACGCTCCCCTAATGCACTAGCTATAAATTTACTCGGGGTTAACTATTCTTTCTTTTTTTTTTTTTTTTTACAAAAGAAAAACTGATGTCACTAACACTGCGACAACGTACTCTCCCCTGATGCACTAGCTAAAAACTTACTCGGCGCTAACTATTCTTTTTTTTTTTTTTCAATAGAAAAACGGACGTCACTAACACTATGACGTACGTTCCCCTAATGCACTAAGAGCTGTCTCCCTACCGCACTGACTGTGTCTCTGCCGCTTAGACACAGCCGCTGCTCTGGAGCATGCAGACACAGTAAATGAAGCTGGGGACATATGCCCAGATTCTGTGCGCATGCCCGAAGTGTTGCTAGTCACTGCGTAAGCATGGACTTTCAAAGAATATTCCTGTGACGTCGGGCTAGTACTGCAGATCAATCAAAGTTCTTGGGCGTGGATAAGATGACGAGACCGTGACTGAAACCAACAGAAGCCCACCCCTATCATTGAAAGACAAGGTAGAGTATAACTGTGAAGAAATGGCAACAGGGAGACCCCGCAGAATCTCGCTGTTGCCACCACTTGTGATGGATCCACACCCCGCCACCCGCCTGACGTCACAATTACGTCAGACGGAGCATGTGGTACAGACCTGCCCTTCTCACCTACGTGACATTCCGCACCCCCCTCGAGGACGCGTAAGGTCAGAATGGTACCGTTCTGTACAGACACCCCCTGTCCACACGGGTACAGAAAGGCACCAGGGAGTGAGAAGAGGAGGCCCACTCAGTCTCTGACATAGAACCACACTCACTCACACCCCTGACAGGCTGAGAGGCTCTTTCACTAGCTCCAGTGAAGCAGAGCCTGGTTGGCCTGGGAGAGCTGCCACTAGTTTCTGTTTGATATAACAGACTTATATCAGGCTAGAAACCAGCCCGGTAGCGTGTTCGATGGACCGAACAATGGACGTAAGGTTCGTGGATCGAGATAAAAGAACAGCCCAGGGTTAAATTATATATTTAATCGCCATAAGGGCACACTAAACAGGGCACTATATACATAAGGGTTATACATACACAGTGCTCAGAGTTACAAACACGAAAGTATGGGTACAAAAGATATAAAGCAGTTATTACCAGTCAAGTTACCCGATAGATGGAAAGGCCAGGGTAGTGGGGGAAGGGCTGCCACATGGGAAGCTTGTGGGCCCTCACTTGGTTGATGGACTCCCTCCACACGACGTGACGTCAGGGCCTCCCCAGGAAAAAGACGATGGGGCCAGAGATTCTTGCGTTCTTAACCCCTCTAGATCACTCCCACTCCTGCCTTCTGGCTGCGCCCAAATCTCCTCCCCTGGTCTCTTTTAGCTACGAAACTCTCATAACTAAAATGGGCCATATGTCCTTACTGAATGGTCCAAGGGGGTTCTGGTGTCATTGGATCCCACCGGGCGACTGCTACGCGTGGATACCAAACACCGGGGTCTTAGGAGCCCCTGCAAGGCTGTGTCGGGTATTTCCTCATCCGTAGTCGCTGGAGTGTGCTGAGAGCTAGGGTGATATTCCCCATTATCCCAGGTTCCCAAAAATCGGGTTGGTTTATCTCTGAGAGATATCGTATTCCCATAACTCGGTGTTAAGTTATAGTTTCTTAAACAAAGGGGCACATGGCCAGGCTGCAGCAGCTGCACAGCTGCTGGTGGGGGATTTTGTCACTCATGGCCTGTCGGCCCCCTCCTTTGCAAGCTGCAGTTTAGAATTACACTGTACTTGGAGATCTCTATAAAACGTGCCACGTAGTGCACAGTGATGGTCATGGGATTGTCTTAAATATTCTTCACAATAACTATACAAAGTGATTTTTTGCAAATAATGCTGCACCGCTTTGTTTGAAAACATGTGTTAGTAATGCACATTGCATCACTAACAACACGTTGGGGCTAGTTTAATTGTGAAAAACAACGTGACAGGTTTCCTTTAAGCATAGAACAGCCCCTGCCAGTGGCATCAGTAGAGAATATTCACTTTTCCATTCTTCTTCCTCCTGTGGGGTCAATACAAGCAGCATGTGCTGACCAGTGGCTAAAGCGCTCTACATGGTCAAGTACCAGCACTTACACAGGAGACATCATGGGCACTATTTTAAGTTTATATCTGCACAGCTAAATGTTTTTTAAATGCACCCAATAGTGAAAATGATTCATTTTCCATTATCGGTTAAATACCACTTTTGTTTGTAGGGAAACCCTTTTAAGGCTGTGTGCCCACTATGCGTTTTTTAAGCGCTTCTGCAGCGGCAATTCCGCTGCAGAAACGCTTAAAAAACGCATGGTAGAAGGTCTGCCATGTTCCCCAATGATAATCCGCATGAGCTGTGCACATGCTGTGAAAATTTCCGCTGCGGATTATCATTGCGGAAAAATCTGCAACACTACCAATTATTTTGCGGAATTGCTGTGTTTTCGCCGCCATTGACTTGCATTGGACCGCATGACATCCGCATCACTGCATCTGCAGATGCGGATACCATTCGGTTCAATGTGCGGATGGTACCCGGGATTGGAGAAGAGGAGACTCTCCTCCGGACCCGGGTACCATAGTACCTGTTAAATAAAGAATAAAATAAAAAATATACATTATACTTACCTTCTGATGGCCCCCGGTCTCCATAGCGATGCGTCCTGGCTTGCCGGCAGCTCACGATTGTCTAAAAAGGACCTGCCATGACGTCATTTAGTCATGTGACAGGTCACGCTGACGTCGGCGGACGCCTGACCCGTCACATGACTAAATGACTTCATGGCAGGTCCTTTTAGTCCACCGTGAGCTGCCGGCAAGCCAATACGGATCGGATAAGGACACCGGGGGCCATCAGAAGGTAAGTATAATATTTATTTTTTATTTTTTACCATTCTTTTACGGTCACACTATATAAATCCATGCCGGTTACATGGAGTTATATAGTGTGACCAAGTTGTCAAGCACTTTCCAAGTGATGTTAAAATCGCTTGGAAAGCGCTTGACAACCGGCATGCGGAAATGCATGTGAAAAACATTTCACTTATGCTTGTCCTTGGCAGGAAAAACGCATGTAAAATCGGCATGTGTTTTTTCTGCCAGGGAGATGCAGAAACGCTCAGGAAAAATCCGGAGCATTTCTGCATCGTGGGCACATAGCCTAAGAATCTTAATTTATCTTAAAAATTCTCTCCTGAATCCAGTAGAACATTTGACACAAGATGAGTTAGTAAAGCAGTGCTTTTCTTAAAGTACAGAAGGTTTTGTGCTAAATAAAATAACTTATCAAAACTGCCTCTTCAGCTGTGCCTCACAGCTTGCGGAGCAGTGCTTCACACTATAAGGGCTCTTTCAAATGTCAGTATCTCCGGTATGAGTGGTGACAGTTTCCACACTTACAGGAGACATTGACACACGCAGACCCATTCATTTGAATGGGTCTGTGTACACCTCAGTGTGTTTTCACGGACTGTGTGTCTGTGTGCTCCTCACGGAGACAAGTTTTTTTTACGTACACACGGTCCGCAAAACGTACCACATGGATGACATCTGTGTGTGTATGCCATCCGTGTAACACGTACCGGCACCTGGGAATCAGCACTACAGTTAGCACTGTCCCCAAGCGCTGGTGCTGAACTCTGACCTCATCATGGTTCCCTGCCGACGCTGTGATCAGCACCAGCAGGGACTATGATGAGGGGGTAGTAGTGTCTGCTCCCGGTGTCCACCTGTGTAAAAGTAAGAATAAAGTAATAAAATCCATATACTCACCTCTCCTAGTTGTCCCTCGCTGTAATTCATGCGACCGCTGATGCCGAGGAGAATGAGCCGCTCTGGAACTGCAGCTCAGGAGCGGTGTCATGTCACTCACTGAGTGCAGTTCCGGAGCGGCTTATTCTCCCCGGCTCCTCACATGGATATATTGACCAAAACTTATGATGAGGGGGTAGTAGTGTCTGCTCCCGGTGTCCACCTGTGTAAAAATAAGATATGGATATATTGACCAAAACTTAAAAAAGTTATGGCTCTGGGAAGAAGGGGAGCAAGAAACAAAAACGGAAAATGGCCTAGGGGTGAAGAGGTTAATGTACAGAGTTGTATTCTCATTTTTTTTGTTCTTGCTGTCCCACACTTACTACATCACACACTTAAAATGTAATCTGGTGTGTAAAAAAATCCCCCGAATCCTGAAATATGCATGCAAATTTGTCAAGGGTCTCTAACATCCATTGGGATATTCAGTACAGCTTTGATCTATTGCAATCATTTGGATTTAGTCCAATATAAGCATGGTAATATATTTCTATATTTTGAGCAGCACGGTGGCTCAGTGGTTAGCACTGCAGCCTTGCAGCGCTGGGGTCCTGAGTTCAAATCTCACCAAGGACAACATCTACAAGAAGTTTATGTTCTCCCCGTGTTTGCTTGGGTTTCCTCTAACACTCCAAAGACATACTGATAGGGAATTTAGAGTATGAACCCCAATGATGACAGTGATGATGCTGTCTCTAAAGCTCTGTTGAATTAATGGAGCTATGTAAATGAATAAATTAAAGAAATTCTAAAATTTTATTCCCTTTTTAACAATAGTCTGGCCATCGGCTCATAGCTGCAAGTTCGGATTCTAAAACCAGCCCCCCATTGCTGTGCACATGCTCTAATAGGATCTTTTTAAAAAAATCAGGTTCATTTTTATTAAACATTTTCCTTTTACATTGACAAAACAACATTTTTAAATGTAGAAAAACAGGTGAACACCAAAAATAAGATTTACAGAATGTACGTCTGCCTTTTACAAACGTCAGCATATCTTGGTAATAAAAGGTTATACATCAATATCAATTTTGATTACATTGTATACTTTAAAATAACACCCCTGCCTTTCATCATATCGCAAGAATTCTATCTAACTGGGGGAATATGAGAGACAAGGGTGGGCAGTCACCCTATCTCATAGCTCAAAAGTGCCAGATCAGTTTAAATTAAAACTATAAGTAGTAAGAATTGGTCCAACCCACTATCCTGGAGTATGTGAGTATCCCGGTGAGGGAAGACCCGGCACATCCATCCATTGTTTCCAAATCTTATAGAACTTATGTAATGCATTTCTTTTCAGATATACACTCCTCTCCAAGCTTGTTATGTTATTTTTATTTATTCTTAAGTTCTCCAATAGATGGGGGGCAGCATCTAGCCAGGGATAAGCTAATAATTTCCTAGCCTGATATATTATACGCGAGATACCCAAATATATCGGCGAGTCTGTATCAGTCCCCCTCCTCCGGAACACCCAAAACACTCGACAATGGGTTTGGCTGTATATGAATGCCATAGACCTGGTTCACAAGTTCCAGAACATCTTTCCAATACTTTCCAATGTTCTGACTTTCCCACATCATGTGCATAGGATGTGCATTATCCTGCCCACACCTAGGACACAACGCGTCCTGTCTAACCCAAGTTTTGTGCAAGAAACTAGGTGTTCTATATAGTCTATGCAGGAGAAAAAGCTGGGGAAAGCCTTTGTCTCTCGGTAACCGCCAACATAGG
The DNA here is from genome assembly GCF_046119375.1 of Phyllobates terribilis. Lineage (NCBI taxonomy): Eukaryota > Metazoa > Chordata > Amphibia > Anura > Dendrobatidae > Phyllobates > Phyllobates terribilis. The sequence continues at coordinate 70,028,340 of NW_027362761.1, read as the reverse complement.
GGTCTATTCCAGAACGTCCACCCCACTGCTCCTCTGTCAGTGGTCCCAAGTCCCTTTCCCATCTGGATCTGACCTGCAAAGGGAATTTATTGAGGTATAATGGCAAAAGTTTCTTATATAGTACAGATATAATACCTCTGGAGGATTCAGATTTGAGCAGATTAGTGAGACAATGGCTTTGTTGTATTTTGATATTGACCAGTTTTGCTTGTTTTGTAAATGCATGCCTCAGCTGTAGGTTTTGATAAAAAGCTCTATGTGGTATTGTAAATGAATTTTGGATTTGTTCAAAATTTTTAAATATGTTATTTTGTAAGACTTGAGACAACAATGTTATTCCTCTGTCTTCCCAATTTTTCAAACCTACAAGCTTCTGTATCTCCACTAAACCCGGATTATGCCAAATTGGGTAATATTTAGTGATGAGCGAGTATGTTCTGTTAACCCTTTCGGCGAGTATGCTCAGGCGAGCATCGAGTAGTTACAGCTACTCAGTATTATGTTTGAATCAGTCCCGTGTGCATGATTTGCGACTGTTTGACAGTTTTAATACATGTGAGCAATGTCTATTTCTTACACATTCCTCAAATGTATTAAAGCTGTCAAACAGTTGCAAATCATGCACACGGGAGTGATTTAAACATAACACCGAGCAGCTGTAACTACTCTGTGCTCGCCCGAGCATACTTGGCGAAAGGGTTAACAGAACATACTCGCTCATCACTAGTAATATTCTGTGTATCCTGTTATACCCATTAATGCTTTACATCTATCCCAGACCTTGAAGATCATAGTATGTGTTGGATGCTTCACTTTGTTGATTTGCAGGTTTCCTTCCTCCAAAGACCCCGCAGGATTCTTCCATCTTGTCCCCTCTTTTATCAGCTGACCCCCTACATCATATGCCTTGTCTTGTCTCCATCTTCTAAAATGTTGCATTTGTGATGCAATATAATATACCCATGGATTCCGTATTGCTAAGCCCCTGTCCACCTTCTCCGTTTGAAGTACAGTATTTCTAACCTAATCCTCGCATTTCGTTTCTTCCAAATGAGTTCCCTGAATAAAGTGTTAATTTTATTGAAAAACTCCTTATGTATCCATACCGGGGCATTGTTTAAAAGGTATAAAAGTTGTGGCATTAGAACCAATTTTAATCAGATTTGCTCTGCCAATTACCGACAAGGGAAGGCGGCACCAAGTGTTTTCTGTTACCGCTTCCGCATTATCCAAAGTTAAACTAAACTAGCTATCTGAGAAGTGCCCCCCTGAGCCTTAACAAATGTAGCTAAAAGTTGTCCCGCACTCTCCCCTTCTGCAAAGAATCTGTTTAATAAAAAAATGCTTATTAGATGCTAGAGACATCAAATGCTCCTTTAATATTGTCTGTGCCCTCCCAAGAGCAATCTTTGTCTCCTCCATTGGGCTTGCTATTAGTCTTCCTTTCGCATCAGCAAGATTCTGTATCAAGTTATTGGTGAGCTCTATTGTTTTTGTTTTCCTAGTTCAAATTTCTCTAATGTATAACCCATGAACAAACGCCTTCATGGTATCCAATACTATGTGAACAGGGGCTGGATCCACATTTATATTAAAATATTCCAGTATACTCCATTGGAGAGATCCTCCTACTAGTTGGATCCAGAAGGGGTTCAGGCGCCTGGGAATTCTAGTGATTTGGCCCGAGTTACCTAGCAAAAGGCTAACATGGAGAGGAGGGTGATCCGACACACCCCTGGATAAATAAGTAGATGAATGTACACTGCTCAAAAAATAAAGGGAACGCTTAAACAACAGAATATAACATAAAGGAGTGGTTCTGCAGATGGGGACCACAGACCACATCTAAGTACCAATGCTTTCTGGCTGATGTTTTGGTCACTTTTTAATGTTGGTTGTGCTTTCACACTCATGGTAGCATGAGACAGACTCTACAACCCATAGAAGTTGCTCAGGTAGTGCTGCTCATCCAGGATGGCATATCAATGCGAGCTGTGGCAAGAAGGTTTGCTGTGTTTGTCAGCGTAGTGTCCAGAGGCTGGAGGCACTACCAGGAGACAGGCCAGTAGACCAGGAGACGTGGAGGGGGCCCATCGCCTTTGTGCAAGGAGAAACAGGAGGAGCACTGCCACAGCCCTACAAAATGACCTCCAGCAGGCCACAAATGTGCATGTGTCTGCACAAACGGTTAGAAACCGACTCCATGAGGGTGGTATGATGGCCCGACGTCCACAGATGGGGGTTGTGCTCACAGCCCAACACCGTGCAGGACGCTTGGCATTTGCCACAGAACACCAGGGTTGGCAAAGTCGCCACTGGCGCCCTCTGCTCTTCACAGATGAAAGCAGGTTCACACTGAGCACATGTGACAGACGTGACAGAGTCTGGAGACACCATGGAGAGCGATCTGCTGCCTGCAACATCCTTCAGCATGACCGGTTTGGCAGTGGGCCAGTAACGGTGTTGGGTGGCATTTCTTTGGAGGGCCGCACAGCCCTCCATGTGCTCGCCAGAGGTAGCCTGACTGCCATTAGGTACCGAGATGAGATCCTCAGACCCCTTGTGAGACCATATGCTGGTGCGGTTGGCCCTGGGTTCCTCCTAATGCAAGACAATGCCAGACCTCATGTGGCTGGAGTGTGTCAGCAGTTCCTGCAAGATGAAGGCATTGAAGCTATGGACTGGCTCGCCCCTTCCCCAGACCTGAATCCGATTGAGCACATCTGGGACATCATGTCTCGCTCCATCCACCAACGTCATGTTGCACCACAGACTGTCCAGGAGTTGGAGGATGCTTTAGTCCAGGTCTGGGAGGAGATCCCACAGGAGACCATCTGCAACCTCATCAGGAGCATGCCCAGGTGTTGTAGAGAGGCCATACAGGCATGTGGAGTCCACACACAACACTGAGCCTCATTTTGACTTGTTTTAAGGACATTACATCAAAGTTGGATCAGCCTGTAGTGTGTTTTTCCACTTTAATTTTGGGGGTGGCTCCAAATCCAGGCCTCCATTGGTTAATAAATTTGATTTCCACTGATGATTTTTGTGTGATTTTGTTGTCAGCACATTCAACTTTGTACAGAACAAAGTATTCAATGAGAATATTTAATTCATTCAGATCTACGATGTGTTATTTGAGTGTTCACTTTATTTTTTTGAGCAGTGCATACTGTATATGGTAACACTTGTGAGTTTACAACAGCTAAATCTATTCTGGATAAGGAGTGGTGGGAGCTTGAGTAACACGAGAATTGTCTAATCCTCGGGGTTTTTATGCCCCAAACATCCACATAACCCATCTCTTACATCAATCTAGCAAGGGAGGTCAGCTGAGCATTCTCTGGGATTGTTCCCGAATGATATTTATCCCAAAAAGGGTGTAAGCAATGATTAAAATCTCCTATGGAAACATGACAATGAAAGTAAATATTTTCTTAAGCGGTTCCCCCAAGTAAGGCGGTGGTATATATATTGCGACCAGGATAAATTTTATGTTTTATATGGTACAGAGTAAACAGACATATTTACCATTCGGATCCTCAGTAGACTTAATACAGAAGAAAGGCACCAATCTGTGAACCAAAACACTCACCCCTCTAGAGTGCGTCGAGTACACTGAATTTTATTCATGGGCAATTTCTCTTTTATGCATTAAGTGTACCTTATCCTTTACCATATGCGTTTCAGAAATACAAAGGATAGCTGGATGAAACCACTTTAAGTATGTAAAAAACACACATCTTTTAGTAGCCTCCCCCATCCCCCGGACATTCCATGCTACCACATCTAACATTGATGCCATAGTAATATTCTAGCATATGTAATATGAGGTTGTACCTTCAGTGCTCAAGCATGTACAGAACTATTTTTAACTCTGACATAAGATTTAGGCAATAAAGTGTTGAATAAAGAGATAAAAAAAATGGAGAGTAGTGGGGCTAGCTAATGGCCCTAGTCCACGTAAGGCAGAGACCAACCTGTCTTGCATTTTGTATAACAGGAATTCTCTGAAATGCGCTTTGCTTCATTCCCACTTTAGGACAACAAAAGTGTGTATACTAGCACAAGCATTATATTCTGCATCTCAGTATAAAAAGTATAAGGATCAGTTATCTCCCCTGCGCACAATCTTCTCATTGGTATCTAGCTAGGATAGCACAGAATTAGGGGAATCAAACATATTTCCGTTGGCAACCACTTGTAATTTGGTGGGAAACATCATGGAGTGTGGTATCTGCAGATTTCGCAGCCGTTTTTTGATGTCTTGAAATTGTCCTCTTTTTTTGTACCTCCATTGGGAAGTCAGGAAAAATAGAGATCCTATTTCCATCTATAGTGATATCCTTAAGGGCCCTGGCCCTCTGGAGAACTGAATCTCTATCCTTAAAGTGAAGTAATCGGATAATTACAGGACATGGGAGTGTCCCAGGTGGGGGGGGGGGGTCGAGTTGGAACCCTGTGAGCTCTTTCTGTTGTGAAGAACAGGGAGAGTACATCTTCCCATGGATCTTTGGCAGCCATGTTTCAAAGTATGCCACAGGATTTCTTCCTTCTGCCTTTTCAGGTACCCCCACCAGGCACAGGTTGTTTCTACGTGACCTGTTCTCCAGATCATCCACCTTATTTATTAGCAGTGAGATGTTTTATACTGCCTTTCCCAGGTCACGGGTCAATGGTGGAAGTTTATCCACTGTGTAGCTCACTCTTCCCTCCAGCTTCCCCACTCTTTCATTAACCCCACGCAAATCTTGCTTAATACAGGATATGTCTGTTTTCATGATGCTCATCTGCATTCTCAATGTAATCAAAGTAAAGTTACCTGCTTTTACTGCCGACAGGATGTCTCCTCTTGTGGGTTCAACCAGCAGTAATTCTGCATCTGCAGCACCCCCCCCCTCCATTCACCCCTCAGAGGTGATCTGCATGCTGCCTCCGGGTTGCTGCACGAGGCAAGCAGCGGCCATCTTACTTGCAGTGTGTTCACTCCTGAACTCTGTGTCCGGGTCAGGACCAAGGCTTTCCCTGTCACTGCAGTCATCTGAGGAGACATGTTTAGCTGCAATGGGGGCGAATTTTCCTAGCTTTGCTGCCACTTTGGATGCTCTGCTGCGGGTGATGTTGGATGCAGCTCACGATCTACTAACTCCTCTCCTTTTTTGCTGCGGGTCATGGTGGAATTTGACCTCTCCTCTCGCTTGGGGCCCCGATGTCTTCTGTAAGTATCTGCGCTGTAAACTCAGCTGGTGAAATAGATTATTGCTTGTATATCAGGATGTAGCTGGATTCAACGCGGGAGCTCTCGCACAGCGCGTCTGCCTCTCATGCCGGTCAGTCCACGCACCATAATAGGATTTTTTTTTAGATATATCTTAAAACCCAGGATTGACTGATAAGCTTCTACTTCTTCTACTCGTTGGTCTGGATGTTTTATTTTTGTAGTTGGAGAAGGATGTCTTGTACCAGTGATGATATAATAGGCCGAGCTTTCCTTACAGTATAAAGAGATCACTGTAATTAATCTTCAGACTGCTCAGATCCAGTGTCTTATTTCAGACTTCTGCCAGCCATATAACATCAGAGGGAATTAATGAGTAGAAAGTAGACTTCAGTAAAATTGCTGTGTTCCTGGCTTTACTGTTCATAGATATGATCTAGGTTGCCAGTCGAGTATTGCCATACCTGGATAGGTGGCATGAGAAATCCTGTACCTAAGCGGGATTTACCACATGCTTACCCATGGAGTATGAAAAGAGAAAAAATGGGGGGCGTGGCCTCGCTATGGAGGAGTGAAGTCGCATGGTTAGCTGCTCCCGTCCCTAGACCAGCTTCAGGGCATGCCTATCACTTCAAATCGGGCCAAAACACTGCCAATGCCGGCAAAAAAGAAAAAGAATACAACGCAGACCAGTGTGAGTACTCAGCGGGCCCTCCAACAAATTTTACCCGCTACTTGAGAAGTACAGTGTCTGCCTCTCCTGTGCGAGTGGAATCAAAGATGGCGTCGGCTGTCCCTGCCCAGCGCTCCTCAGCTTCTGCATCGGAGGACCAAAGCTCCCTGGGTAATTACTCCCCCACATCAATGTTAGCAGAGCGGGCAATACCTTCATTGGCGGAGGATGCGGGCTTGACTCCTCGGACTTGGGGAGCCGCAGGAGGCCTCGTTGTTGCTGGGGGGGATCTCCCTCAATCCAAGATGGTGAATTCCGGCTTCGCGCCTTCGGAGCTCAGGTGCGTGGTAGAGGATCACTTGGGGACCCGGCCCCTGGACACACCAGATCGGGCAGTACTTACCTCTGCTGCGGGCCCTGACCTGGAGAGGCTCCAGTCGCATACTAATGGCCGGAGTTCCCCTGAGAGAGGCTCCTTCCCTGCATTATTACATCCTTCTTCCCCTGGCTGCTCAGAGGAGAGCCAACAGGATGACTCATTACAATGTGGCAGTTTAGAGGGACCTCAGAGCCTGAATACGAGCTATTCCAAAGAGGGAGGACATGGAGAACTATATGTCTAGACTGGAGTCCTCTTATAATGCTGAAGCAGCTTCCATTAGGGGGGACATGCAAGAGTTAACAGGAAAGGTGTCTGCTGCTGAATCACATGCAGTATCCATTGCTCAACAAGTAAATACTCAGGAACAAACTTTGTCTTCTCACTCATACCAACTGGAATACCCAACAGATTTGAAAGATGATATTGAAAACAGAGGAACAACAATATTAGGATTAGAGGACTTCCAGAGACAATTGAACACCATAAATTGCATGAGACACTACTTCATTTGTTTAATTCAATTTTGGGTCTGCCCTTAGAGAATGAGTTGGAGCTAGATAGGGCCCATAGATCCTTGGGCCCCAGATCCTCTGATGTGACAAAACCTTGTGATATGATCTGCCGGGTTCACAAATATAAAACAAAAGAAAGCATCTTAATCAAAGCCAGAAAAAGGGACTCCATTTTATATCAAGAATATCCTGTTCAACTCATGTCTGACTTATCACGTCATACACTACAGAAGATTAAGGCATTAAAGCCACTATTAGAGGTTCCGAGACAGCAGAACATTTTATACTCTTAGGGATTCCCTTTCCGTCTACAGGTCCGCCATTCAGGGGCTATATATGTGGTACGTTGCCCTGGAGACATTTCGGCTTTTGTTTCAGGTTTGGGGATTCCTCATGTATCTATATCACCAGAGGATTGGCCGAGTCTCCCGGGAGGCCCTAAGTCGGATCTGAATCCACGACCATAAAGAGCGACAAGAGACAAACCCAGAGAAGAATATAGGAGAGGGCACAATAGAAAACACATCCCTCACTCCCCAGATTGAATCGTCTCTTACAAATGGATCCTGTGATCAATACGCTAGCCTTCAGGATTAGTCAATCTTGTGAAGGATATTAGCGTGTTATATTCCTCTAAAACATCTTCAGCAATGAGTATAGTTGATATTACAAATAATTCATTTATATGGTTGGTTCTCAATAATAAAATCTGATTATATTATGTCAATAATATTCCATTCTTGGACGGTATTGATATTACTTCATAAGGATATGTGATATGCTGATTTAATGTTAAATATAATGATAAGTAGATGCTAATCTTTTACAGCTTTTGGCTGCTTATCTCTCAAAGGTTTTAAGGCAAAAAGGTATGGCCTGATGTCTGGTTTGGGGGGGCTTCCCGGTAGAAAGCCCGTCCTTTCAGGGGGTTTACACTCTGCTGTGCAGGTGTAAAATATATCTATTTCCCCTCATCAGATTGCTCTTCTTTCATTTTGTTATACAATTTTGTTTTTATTTTATATATCGCGTTCTTTCTTCTTAGTTTTCTGTGTATTTCCGTTTCCCATCTTGCCCCGCTCCTTACCTCCCCCTTGGTAATCATGTCATCTGTCAAAGTAGGCTCACTGAATGTAAGAGGCTTTAATATTCCACAGAAACGTTCACAAATTTTGTACTCTATGCACAAACAAAGAGTCCAGGTTCTTATGTTACAGGATACGCACTTTAAAACTGGGCATATGCCTGTTTTGGGAGATAGGTATTACTCTCGGTGGTTTCACAGCACTAATCTGGATTCACTCTCTAAGGGTGTATCCATAGCCATACACAAGTTGTTGGCTGCAAAAACAGAAAAAACCCATCCGAGAAATTGCTACAATATTAGGAGTGGCAAAATCTACAGTTTGGTACATCCTGAGAAAGAAAGAAAGCACTGGTGAACTCATCAATGCAAAAAGACCTGGACGCCCACGGAAGACAACAGTGGTGGATGATCGCAGAATAATCTCCATGGTGAAGAGAAACCCCTTCACAACAGCTAACCAAGTGAACAACACTCTCCAGGAGGTAGGCGTATCAATATCCAAATCTACCATAAAGAGAAGACTGCATGAAAGTAAATACAGAGGGTTCACTGCACGGTGCAAGCCACTCATAAGCATCAAGAATAAAAAGGCTAGACTGGACTTTGCTAAAAAAACATCTAAAAAAGCCAGCACAGTTCTGGAAGAACATTCTTTGGACAGATGAAACCAAGATCAACCTCTACCAGAATGATGGAAGGAGAAAAGTATGGTGAAGGCGTGGTACAGCTCATGATCCAAAGCATACCACATCATCTGTAAAACACGGCGGAGGCAGTGTGATGGCTTGGGCATGCATGGCTGCCAGTGGCACTGGGTCACTAGTGTTTATAGATGATGTGACACAGGACAGAAGCAGCCGAATGAATTCTGATGTATTCAGAGCCATACTGTGTGCTCAGATCCAGCCAAATGCAGCCAAACTGATTGGTTGTCGTTTCATACTACAGATGGACAATGATCCAAAACATAAAGCCAAAGCAAGCCAGGAGTTTATTAAAGCAAAGAAGTGGAATATTCTTGAATGGCCAAGTCAGTCACCTGATCTCAACCCAATTGAGCATGCATTTCACTTGTTAAAGACTAAACTTCAGACAGAAAGGCCCACAAAGAAACAGCAACTGAAAACCACCGCAGTGAAGGCCTGGCAGAGCATCAAAAAGGAGGAAACACAGCGTCTGGTGATGTCCATGAGTTCAAGACTTCAGGCAGTCATTGCCAACAAAGGGTTTTCAACCAAGTACTAGAAATGAACATTTTATTTACAATTATTTAATCTGTCCAATTACTTTTGGTCCCCTTAAAAACAGGGTGGCACATGTTAAGGAGCTGAAACTCCTAAACCCTTCATCCAATTTTAATGTGGATACCCTCAAAGGAAAGCTGAAAGTCTGAACTTCAACTGCATCTGAATTGTTTTGTTTAAAATTCATTGTGGTAATGTCTAGAACCAAAATTAGAAAAATGTTGTCTCTGTCCAAATATATATGGACATAACTGTATCTGTCCGAATTAAGGAGTATATACAAGATACTTCTTTACCCTCTTTAGATAGTCAGGTCTCTGAGGCACTGGAAAAGGACATTACAGAGAAGGAGGTCAATCTTGCAATTCAATCTACACCATCTGGTATAAGTCTTGGCCCAAACGGATTTACTCCAGCATTCTATAAGTCCCTTAAGGCTGTGTGCCCACTATGCGTTTTTTAAGCGTTTCCGCAGCAGCAATTCCGCCGCAGAAACGCTTGGTAGAAGGTCTGCTATGTTCCCCAATGATAATCCGCATGTGCTGTGCACATGCTGTGGAAATTTCCGCTGCAGATTATTGTGGAAAAATCTGCAGCAGTACCAATTATTTTGCGTAATCGCTGCGTTTTCGCTGCCATTGACTTACATTGAATCGTTAATATCCGCATGACTACATGTGCACATGCGGATATTAAGCGATACAATGTGCGGATGGTACCCGGTTCTGGAGAAGAGGAGACTCTCCTCCAGACCCGGGTACCATATTACCTGTAAAAAAAAAAGAATTTAAAATAAAAATATTCATTATACATACCTTCTGATGGCCCCCGGTCTCCATAGTGATGCATCCTGGCTTCCCGGCAGCTCGCGATAGTCTAAAAGGACCTGCGGTGACGTCATTTAGTCATGTGATGGGTCACGCGACTAAATGACATCATGGAAGGTCCTTTTAGACCACTGCGAGCCGCCCAACACACCGGAAACACCGGAAGAGACCCGGGGCCATCAGAAGGTGAGTATAATGTTTATTTTTTACCATTCTTTTACTATAACTTGGTCACACTATATAAATCCATGCCGGTTGCATGGATTTATATAGTGTGACCAAGTTGTCTAGCACTTTCCAAGTGATGCTAAAATCACTTGGAAAGCGCTTGACAACCCGCATGCGAAATCGCATGTGAAGAACGCTTCACTTACGCTTGCCCTGGCAAAAAAAACGCATGTAAAATTCGCATGCGTTTTTTTCTGCCAGGGAGATGCAGAAACGCTCAGGAAAAATCCGGAGCATTTGTGCATCATGGGCACATTCCCTAAAACTCAGCTATCCCCTGTTATGAACAAAACCTTTAATTCATTAAATGATAAGACTTGTTTTGTCCCCCAATCATTGGAAGCTCATATTAGCGTTCTCCCTAAACCAGGTAAGAATCTTACAATCACAGCTAATTATAGACCCATATCATTAACCCTCCGTCACATACAATATCGGTTCTAACGAGTTCACATACAATGTGACTGTCAGGCGCAGGCTAGAAAAATACCTATAATATCTAATGTTTGCAATTTCAATGCTCTAAAAGTGATCAGTGACCTTCATAGGGATGTAATAAAAGAGACTACACATAATCAGGTGCAAAAAAAAACCATTTACTTAACATAAAACTAATAACTCTGAAATACAAACATTTCAAAACTCCCGCCAAATAGTCCCCAGTTCAACTCTGTCAAAAAACGCTACAAAGAAAATTTATGGAAACAAACTTAATTTTAAGGTACCTTAAGTACTATTAAACACATATTCAATTAGAATTAGATCCTGAAGTTTCCCCAGAAAAATTACACTTGCAGAGCAAAGAGCAAGAATTACACATCATTTTTGCATGTGTCAGGCAGATTGCATTATGACATTTGTAACATTCATAATTAGAAAGCCTTCTGATTCCGCTTTCCGTGGTGCAGGTGGTGCATCTCCTTCTTTTGGGAGGTGGTGCAGGTGGTGAATTTTCACTATCATCTTCTGGGCGGAATCTTTTGAGCTGAACTTGAAGGCGAGAGGGGCATTTCGTCAATAGTGAGATTCTCCCCAGGGCAATAGCTTTTTTTACAGTTTTCAACAAATTTTTGGAATATATCACGAATTGGAGCAAGTCGGTCATGTGTTTTGCGTTCGGTTCGGGTAGTTCTGTTTATGGACATAACAAGGCCAAATTTTTCAACTCCATCCCCATCTTTACTCCAAAGTTCCTCCAAACTTTGTCTATTTGCCCTATAAGCTCCTGCTAGGTATAATAATCCAAAAAAAGCACGCAGTTCTATTTCATCTGTGGCCTTGATGGTTCTGTTGCAGATGAACTTGTCCTTTATAATGTCTATATATTGGTTGGTATATGTGACAATAGAGTCCAGATTGTCATCTGTGAATAAACTATTCCAGCATTCAACTGCAGCTTTTGCATTACTTGCAGTTCCTATAACTGCAGGAAGGTGAGTAATAATGTTTTGCGGTTCCCTACGTTTTTTCTGGAATGGCTTCTTGTTCCATTGTTTTTTTTTTTATCTTTTCCCATATAATAAGATTCAGGGTCGAGAGGCAAGAGATAACACAATTAAGACCATGTTGCTAATCTCTAAAGCTAGAGTAGCTCCATATCTATGGGCCTTTTATCTATTGATGCAGAGAAGGCCTTTGACAGGGTTCATTGGGGGTTTATGAAGGAGGCATTGGACCACGATTTTTACAGTTAATATTTTCCCTGCACTCTGGCCCTACTGCTAGAGTTAGGGTTAATGGAACCTTGTCCTCACCTTTTGTGATGCGAAACGGGACTAGACAAGGGTGCCTGCTGTCCCCCCTTCTGTACGTGATAGTGATGGAACACTTGGCTAATGCAATAAGGAAAAACAGCAATATTCACAGGGTTACAATTATACGCAGATGACCTTTTCCTCTATATGTCTCGGCCTCAGACATCTCGTTTTTCTTTAACCCCTTTACCCCCGAGGGTGGTTTGCACGTTAATGACCAGGCCAATTTTTACAATTCTGACCACTGTCACTTTATGAGGTAATTACTCTGGAACGCTTCAACGGATCCCCCTGATTCTGAGATTGTTTTTTCGTGACATATTGTACTTCATGATTGTGGTAAAATTTATTCGATATCACTTGCGTTTATTTGTGAAATAAACGGAAATTTGGCGAAAATTTTGAAAATTTTGCAATTTTCAAAATTTAAATTTTTATGCCCTTAAATCAGAGAGATATGTCACACAAAATAGTTAATAAATAACATTTCCCACATGTCTACTTTACATTAGCACAATTTTGGAACCAAAATTTTTTTTTGTTAGGGAGCTATAAGGGTTAAAAGTTGACCAGCGATTTCTCATTTTTCCAACAAAATTTACAAAACCATTTTTTTAGGGACCACATCACATTTGAAGTCACTTTGAGAGGTCTTTATGACAGAAAATACCCAAAAGTGACACCATTCTAAAAACTGCACCCCTCAAGGTGCTCAAAACCACATTCAAGAACTTTATTAACCCTTCAGGTGCTTCACAGGAATTTTTGGAATGTGGAAGAAAAAAATGAACATTTAACTTTTTTCACAAAAATGTTACTTTAGACCCAATTTTGTTTATTTTCGCAGGGGTAACAGGAAAAAATGGACCCCAAAATTTGTTGTGCAATTTCCCCTGGGCACGCAGATACCCCATATGTGGGAAAAAAACACTGTTTGGGCGCACGGAAGGGAAGGAGCGCCATTTGACTTTTTGATTGTAAAATTTGCTTGAATAATTAGCGGACGCCATGTTGCGTTTGGAGAGCCCCTGATGTGCCTAAACAGTGGAAACCCCCCACTAGTGACCCCATTTTGGAAACTAGACCCCCCAAGGCACCTATCTAGATGCATAGTGAGAACTTGGAACCCCTAGGTGCTTCACAAATTGATTCGTAAAAATGAAAAAGTATTTTTTTTCCCACTTTTTCATTTTTACGAATCAATTTGTGAAGCACCTGAGGGTTCCAAGTGCTCACTATGCATCTAGATAGGTACCTTGGGGGGTCTAGTTTCCAAAATGGGGTCACTTGTGGGGGAGCTCCAATGTTTAGGCACAAAGGGGCTCTCCAAACGCAACATGTTGTCCGCTAACAAATTGAATGGAAAATCGGCTCAAATTGTTAGCAGACACCATGTTGCGTTTGGACAGCCCCTGTGTGCCTAAACATTGGAGCTCCCCCACAAGTGACCCCATTTTGGAAACTAGACCCCCCAAGGCACCTATCTAGATGCATAGTGAGCACTTGGAACCCCCAGGTGCTTCACAAATTGATTTATAAAAATGAAAAAGTGGAAAAAAAAAAACATATGGGGCGGAGACTCGAGCACCCGCGATACTCAGTGCGTACCCGAGCACCCGATGCAAACTCAAGTAGCGAGCACTTGCATTCAACACTAGTTGCCATATCGTCATCTTTTTTTTTTTTTTTTTTACTTTTGAAAAAAAAAAACAACCCCAACCCTAACATTAGCACAACCCCAACCCCAGCCCTAGCGTTTATTTTTTACCCCGTTCCTCGTGCGGTATAAGTGATGAGATTACTTTATTCTTCGGGTCGGTGCGATTACAGGGATACCAGAATCATATCGGATTTTTATGATTGACAGCTGTCACACACTAAAAGACACATATTTTGTAAAATCTAGTTTTTGCATCGCCATATTTTGACCGACAGTCATGTGACGGCTTGTGTTTTGCGGGATGAGTTGACGTTTTTATTGGTGCCATTTTCAGGCATGTGACATTTTCTGATCGCTTTCTATCCCTGCTTTTGGGAGGCAGAATAAACAAAAACCAACAATTCAGGAATTGTGTTTTTTTTACATTTTTTTATTCTACTCCGCGTGTGGTAAAATTGATAAGGTAGCTTTATTCTTCGGGTCAGTACGTCTACAGCGGTACCACATTTATATCGGTTTTTATGTTTTGGCGCTTCGATCGCAGCATTGCGGTGGCTAAGAGGAGGTGATCGGTATACTCACCTCCTCTTCCGGCCTCCAGCGCTGTCTGCCACGGCTTCCCGGGTGTTGCCATGATGACCCGATGTTGTCATGACAACATCCGGGTCACCAGATAGCAGTAAGATTGTTTGGACATGCGCAGTGCATCTCCAAACTATCTTCTCCCTGTCCAGCGCTGACTGCCTGCATGGCACAGGTATGGTGCTGCATTCCTGTGCCATGAAGGCGATCAGAATAAAAAAAGTGAAAGTCCCATAGTGGGACAAAGTAAAAAAGTGGATCTACCTGAGGAAGATAGCGTCTGCTATCGAAACGCGTCGTGGCGTTAGAGAGCGTACTAAACAATGAAAGGTTTGTGTGTTATAACCTAATCCCCTGTCTAGTTGTTCTAGCGCTTCACTAACACCGCAGAATTCCTTCTTTCTTAAATGTATAGTTGTCACAGAGAGAGGTTGAACATGTAATGGATAACTTCCCTTTTAAATAGAAGTCGGAAGCGATAAAATATCTGGGCGTGCTCATTTCTCCTGACTTTTCAAAATTTTTTGCACTAAATTACCAGTTGCTTTTGGATCGTACATATAAAGACCTACTGAATTACAGTAAACTGAGATTATCTTGGTTTGGGAAAATGAACGCGGTAAAAATGGATATATTGCCCCGCTTTTTATATATTTTTCAAACTGTTCCCATTCCTCCGTCATGCAGCTTCTTCAGCAAACTACTTACAGCATTAATCAGGTTTGTATGGGGTAAATATAGATCCAGGATAAGTATGCAGACATTAAACTGACCTAAAATGGCCGGTGGCGCTGGATTTCTGAATTTTAAAGTATATTTCCAAGCTTCTGTTTTAGGTCGCTTTATAGACTGGCATTTCCACTCTCTGACAAAGCAATGGGTCACTATTGAGCAGGAAGGGGTGGGTGTTCCTCTGAAACATCTTCCTTGGCTT
This sequence comes from Phyllobates terribilis, assembly GCF_046119375.1. Lineage (NCBI taxonomy): Eukaryota > Metazoa > Chordata > Amphibia > Anura > Dendrobatidae > Phyllobates > Phyllobates terribilis. The sequence continues at coordinate 70,013,239 of NW_027362761.1, read as the reverse complement.
TTTGCCTCTGATGTTTTCTCGATGGGGGGCTTGACGGAATTGACTAGGGGAACAATTAAAGTTTGGCATGCAATTATGAAAAAACACCATCCCTCTAGAACATTCAGCCCTCTTACACCACTTTTTTCGAATCCTTCCTTTCCTCCTGGATATCTGCGAGAATCTTTCTTAGGATGGAGAGCTATGGAGGACACTCGCCTTCTACAGATATTATAAAATGGTAAAATGCCTTTATTCAATACATTACAGGATAGGTCCCCGTCTAGAAAGTTGCTGTGGATGGAATACTTTACAGTTGCAATCATTCTTGTCTTCTCAGAGGATGAAACCCCCATTCCAGTGTACACCCTCTTCTTTTGAGAGGTTGTTCTTACCAGAGTCTACCCCTAATCATACAATATCCCTGCTTTATAATTATTTGATTAGGGAGGGTGTCTGTCACGGGTGTGTCGCCACGAAGATCGTCACGATTACACAGCCTGACTTCTCGCAGCTGAGTTTTTGGTGCTTTGTGTTTTTCGGCAGTGAGGGAGTTAACTCTCTCTCTCTCTGTGCTAGACGAGGTCCAGCCTCGCCCAGCTGCAATCAATGCTGCTGTAGTGGGACTCCTTCAAATGCCTGCCGGTCTGTTAGGGAAGTGTCGGTGAAAGCATTTCATGAAGACTAACAGAGCGGATCGTGGTATTTGGAGTTTCAGAGCTAAGTGTATTCGGAGTGTTTTTTCCCTTCCTCGCTTTATCATTTATCTCCTTTCCCGTTGGTGTTCCCTCTGTTGTAGTTTTTGTATGCAAGGTGGTTTTGGTTTTACCCTTGTACTGTCTCGTTCGTCTAAGTACTGAGTGTTGGCATATTATTACCTGTCCCCCTTTTGTTGTGATCGGGGTCCTTCTCAAGACTAGATTACTTAGGTGCAGGGATCCTCAGGAGGTAGGGGTTACGCTGGCGGCCTGGACCTCTGCACCTTTAACAGTACCTCCAGGTAGAGGGATTAGTCAGGGCCCCAGCTTAGGGTCAGCTTAGGCCCCCTACCTCCAGTACACAGAGACAGCGTGACATTTTCACCGACCACTTAGATTTTCTCCAGCTACCATGGATCCAGTAGCCGGTCTAGCTCGGCAGTTGCAGAGTTTGTCCATGGAGCTGGCGGACGTTAGGTCCAAGGTTTTTGTATCCTCAGGAGCAAGCCGGACCAGAACCTAAAGTAGCTCTCCCTGACAGGTTCACTGGGGGGCGGGACAAGTTTTTTGTTTTCCGGGAGGCATGCAAGTTGTACTTTCGGCTGCGGCCTCGGTCATCGGGGAGTGAAGAACAAAGGGTGGGAATTGTCATCTCGCTCCTACAAGGGGACCCACAATCTTGGGCGTTCTCTCTTCCCCCGGGCTCCCCGGCTCTCCAGTCAGTGGATAGGTTTTTTGCTGCTCTGGGTCTTGTATATGATGACCCGGATCGGATCTCCCTTGCTGAATCTAAGTTACGTAGGATCCAGCAGGGGGATCGTCCGGCGGAGGAATTCTGTTCGGAGTTCCGTAGGTGGGCCACTGACACCCAGTGGAATGACCCGGCTCTTAGGAGCCAGTTTTGTCAAGGTTTATCCGACAAATTACAGGATGTGTTGGCACAGTATGACTCTCCCGCGTCACTGGAAGCCGCTATGGCCCTTGCTATTCGCATTGACAGACGGCTTCGGGAGAGGTGCGGGATAACTCCACCCCCTGTGATGACTCCACCTCCTACAAGGTGCCCTCATATGGTGGTTCCCCTGGTCAGTCCAGAGGAGCCTTTGCAATTAGGAGGGACATCATTTCGGGGGAGGGGACCGGTGGTGCGCCATAAGACAGGAAGGTGTTTCTTCTGCGGGAGAAAGGGACATTTTATTGGGGGGTGTCCATCCCGTCCCTTGCAGAGTGAAGAGTCGTCGGAAAACTGTTGATCCCAGGTTGTGTGGTGGACGGCAATCTGGGAGTAGGTATTTCGTCCCTAGGTTCGTCTCAGTTTCTCGTACCGGCGGAGGTGGTGGTGGGTACGAGAACTGAGAGGATATCTGTTCTTCTGGATAGTGGGGCCGGGGCTAATCTGGTGGACGCTCGGTTTGCCCGAGTTCAAGGTATGCGATTGAGTGAGTTGGCTAAACCCATCCCCATATTCTCGATCGATGCCAGGCCTCTCGGTCAGGGAAGTTTTTTGCAAGCTGTGCATAACGTAAAACTTCAAGTGGGGGCGATACATAAAGAACTGTTGTCTTGCTACGTGTTGGAGGGTCTTCCCACTCCTATAGTGTTGGGCCTTCCTTGGTTAACTAAGCATAACCCGGTTATTAATTGGCAATCCAGAGAGATAAGCCAATGGAGTAAATTCTGTAATAAAAACTGCATGAATACAGTCATCGGTGCGGTTACTCCTAGGGTCTTACCTCCATTTCTGGCAGACTTTGAGGATGTATTCTCGGAGAAAGGGTGTCAGGAACTACCTCCTCATCGCGAGTATGACTGTTCTGTAAAACTGCTCCCTGAGGCCAAGTTACCTAAAGCTAGGTTGTATAACCTTTCTGGTCCTGAGAGGCAGGCCATGAAGGATTATATTTCAGAAAGTCTGGCTAAGGGGCATATTAGACCTTCATCTTCACCGGTGGCCGCGGGGTTCTTCTTTGTTAAGAAGAAAGATGGAGGCCTACGCCCTTGCCTGGATTTCCGTGAACTTAATCGGATTACGGTCCAAGATCCGTATCCGCTCCCACTTATTCCCGATCTCTTTAATCAGATCGTGGGCGCCAAATGGTTCTCTAAGTTGGATCTCAGGGGGGCGTACAATCTGATTAGGATGAAGGAGGGGGATGAGTGGAAGACGGCGTTTAACACTCCGGAGGGGCATTATGAGAACCTTGTCATGCCATTCGGTCTGACTAATGCCCCGGCGGTGTTCCAACACTTTGTTAATGACATTTTTCGCCGCCTGGTGGGACAGTTTGTTGTCATATATCTGGATGATATCTTAATTTACTCGCCGGATCTGGTGTCTCATCAGGAGCACGTTAGGCAGGTGTTACAGATCTTGCGGGATAATAAACTGTATGCCAAATGGGAAAAGTGTGTGTTCGCCGTACAGGAACTCCAGTTTTTAGGCTTCCTGGTTTCAGCGTCCGGTTTTCGTATGGACCCTGGGAAAGTGCGGGCAGTTCTTGAGTGGGATCGGCCAGAGAATCTTAAGGCACTACAACGTTTCCTGGGGTTTGCTAATTATCACCGGAAGTTCATTCGTAATTTCTCGTCCATGGTTAAGCCTCTCACAGACATGACTAAAAAGGGGACGGATTTTTCTAGGTGGTCTGACAAGGCTTGTCAAGCATTCTCCTCCTTGAAAAAATGTTTTGCCTCGGCACCCATACTCATTCAACCTGATGCGTCACAGCCATTCATTGTAGAGGTAGACGCTTCCGAGGTAGGGGTGGGAGCAGTATTGTCACAAGGTTCGTCCCCTGGTAAGTGGCATCCGTGCGCCTTTTTCTCTAAAAAATTGTCGTCCGCTGAGAGGAATTGCGATGTCGGCAATAGGGAACTCTTGGCCATTAAGTTAGCTTTTGAGGAGTGGCGCCATTTTTTAGAGGGTGCAGTCCATCCGGTCACCGTCATCACCGATCACAAGAACCTGCTATATCTGGAGTCCGCGAAACGTCTGAATCCCAGACAAGCTAGGTGGTTATTGTTTTTTACCAGGTTTAATTTTGTCGTTACATATCGTCCTGGGTCAAAAAATGTAAAGGCGGATGCCTTATCTCGTAGTTTCCCTGGGGCCGGGATTACGGACGACCCGATTCCTATCCTTCAGGAGGGGGTGGTGGTTTCGGCAGTATGCTCTGAGCTGGAGGAGGAGGTATTGGAGGCTCAGGGGGACGCCCGTGTTGGACCTCCGGGGAGACTGTTTGTTCCAGATCAGTTGCGACAAAAGGTGATCGAGGCACACCATAACTCAGTTTTTGCAGGACACCCGGGGAGTAAAGCAACTGTGGATCTCCTCTCGCGTCGGTTTTGGTGGCCTAACTTACATAAGGAGGTGGTAACTTTTGTCGCGTCCTGTGGGGTTTGTGCGCGCTCTAAGACCTCACATACCCGTCCGTCTGGGGCCCTCTTACCTTTGAAGATCCCGGAGCGTCCTTGGACTCATCTGTCTATGGACTTTATTACGGACCTCCCTCCGTCTTCGGGTAAAACGGTCATACTCGTTGTAGTGGACAGGTTCAGCAAGATGGCACTTTTATCGCTCTTCCTGCTCTTCCTAATGCTAAAACTCTTGCACAGGTGTTCATTGGGGAGATTGTGAGGCTTCACGGGGTACCCTCCGAGGTGGTGTCAGATCGGGGGTCTCAGTTTGTGTCCAAATTCTGGAAGGCGTTTTGTACACGGCGGGGGATGCATTTATCGTTCTCATCGGCTTTTCATCCTCAGACCAATGGTCAGACGGAATGTATGAACCAGAGCTTGGAGACATATCTCCGGTGTTTTGTGTCAGATAACCAGGAGGACTGGGCTTCTTTCTTACCTCTGGCAGAGTTTGCTCTTAATAATAGGCGGAGTTTTGTACTTTCAGTAGGGGGGGCTCTTCGGGGGTTCCTGAGGAGGAACGATTTTCCTCATCACTCGCTTCAGTATGGAGAGGGGTGCTGAAGAATCTGAATACTATGGGGAACCGATACAAACGTATGGCTGATAGGAGGAGAGTGTCTGGTCCGGACCTAAGTGTGAACGATCGGGTATGGTTGTCTACCAGGAATATAAAACTTAAGGTTCCCTCCTGGAAACTGGGTCCCAGGTTCATCGGGCCGTACAGGATCAGTTCTATAATTAATCCGGTGGCATTCCGTCTTGACCTCCCCCTACGTTTAAAATTCACAACGTGTTCCACAGATCGTTGCTTAAGAGGTATGTGGCGCCGGTGGTACCGTCACCTTTACCTCCCCCTCCAGTGGTGGTCAATGGTAACTTGGAGTTCCAGGTATCGAGGGTCATCGATTCACGCTTTAATCGCCGGTCCCTTCAGTACCTGGTTCATTGGAAGGGGTATGGTCCTGAGGAGAGGATGTGGGTTCCTGCGTCGGATATTAACGCAGACCGATTAGTTCGGGCCTTCCACACGACTCACCCGGATAAACATGGCCCTGAGGGTCCGGAGGCCCCTCGTAGAAGGGGGGGTACTGTCACGGGTGTGTCGCCACGAAGATCGTCACGATTACACAGCCTGACTTCTCGCAGCTGAGTTTTTGGTGCTTTGTGTTTTTTGGCAGTGAGGGAGTTAACTCTCTCTCTCTCTGTGCTAGACGAGGTCCAGCCTCGCCCAGCTGCAATCAATGCTGCTGTAGTGGGACTCCTTCAAATGCCTGCCGGTCTGTTAGGGAAGTGTCGGTGAAAGCATTTCATGCAGACTAACAGAGCGGATCGTGGTATTTGGAGTTTCAGAGCTAAGTGTATTCGGAGTGTTTTTTCCCTTCCTCGCTTTATCATTTATCTCCTTTCCCGTTGGTGTTCCCTCTGTTGTAGTTTTTGTATGCAAGGTGGTTTTGGTTTTACCCTTGTACTGTCTCGTTCGTCTAAGTACTGAGTGTTGGCATATTATTACCTGTCCCCTTTTGTTGTGATCAGGGTCCTTCTCAGGACTAGATTACTTAGGTGCAGGGATCCTCAGGAGGTAGGGGTTACGCTGGCGGCCTGGACCTCTGTACCTTTAACAGTACCTCCAGGTAGAGGGATTAGTCAGGGCCCCAGCTTAGGGTCAGCTTAGGCCCCCTACCTCCAGTACACAGAGACAGCGTGACAGTGTCTCTGGAAAGTTACAATTTCAACATATGTGGGAACAAGAGTTAGGGTAGTCATATCTTCAACAGATTGGGTAAAAGGATTCTTATTTACAAACAAAATGTTGGTCACATGTTATGCGCTGGAGAAAAATTGTAAAATCATGGCAAGATGGTACCAGTATCCTGTAAAACTTAACACCATATTTATGGCAGCCTCAGACATATGTTGGAGATGTGAAGTGGAAAAAGGATCTATGCTTCATATATGGTGTCGTAAGATCAAACCTTTGTGGGAAAAAATATTTTCCAATTCTAATCTAATCACCAGAAGTAGGGTCAAAAATCGTCCTGAGATAGCTCTACTTTCCATCCTGCCCTCATCAATCGGATCTCAAAAAAAAGATATCTTAAGATTCTGTTTAACAGCAGCTCGTAGTGTGATCCCACGTTACTGGAAATCACCTCAAAGTCTCCAAATTTCAGAATGGTATAATGAAATGGTTAATATTTGCAGAATGGAGGAACTCTCTGCTGACTATAATGGATGTGCTGATAAATTCAGGAGGATCTGGAGTATCTGGATTCTGTTTCAGGACTCATCGGAGTTTCATAGGCTGTTTGAATGAAAGGCCGATGAATTGGCGAGCTGGATCTGGGTTGGGAACTAATTAGAGAGTCTAAATGAGCCTTAGTATATGTCTCCCCTTTCCCCTTCCATCCTCTAATCCCTCCCTCCTTTCTTATCTTTCTTCCTCTCTTCGCCCCCCCCCCCCCCCTTTTTTTTGTACTGTAGTATTGTTAATTTATGTAGTGGTCCGCACTGGTTGGATATGTTAAAATGTAATGTTTTCATTATTAGATAAAAGGTGTAGAAAGGTCCTATAGAGTATTTATACACTGGTGTAACCAATGAGAAACCGACTTCGTATCACATAACTGATAGAAAAATCCATAAAAACATGTACAAAAATAGTAAGACAAGAGACAAATTATAATAATAATTACAGTTATATGAAAAAGTTTGGGCACCCCTATTAATCTTAAGCTTAATATTTTATAAAAATTGGTGTTTTTGCAACAGCTATTTCAGTTTGATATATGTAATAACTTGAAATGAGGTTTATTGTACTAACAGAAAATGTGCAATCTGCATTCAAACAAAATTTGACAGGTGCATAAGTATGGGCAGCTCACCAGAAAAGTCACATTAATATTTAGTAGATCCTCCTTTTGCAAAAATAACAACAGCCTCTAGTCGCTTCCTGTAGCTTTTAATGATTTCCTGGATCATGGATGAAGGTATTTTTGACCATTCCTCTTTACAAAACAATTCCAGATCAGTTAAGTTTGATGGTCGCCGAGCATGGACAGCCCTCTTCAAATGATCCCACAGATGTTCAATGATATTCAGGTCTGGGGACTGGGATGGCCATTCCAGAACATTGTAATTGTTCCTCTGCATGAATGCCTGAGTAGATTTGGAGCGGTGTTTTGGATAATTGTCTTGCTGAAAGATCCATCCCCTGCGTAACTTCAACTTTGTCACTGATTCTTGAACATTATTGTCAAGAATCTGCTGATACTGAGTGGAATCCATGCATCCCTCAACTTTAACAAGATTCCCGGTGCCGGCATTGGCCACACAGCCCCAAAGCGTGATGGAACCTCCACCAAATTTTACTGTGGGTAGCAAGTGTTTTTCTTGGAATGCTGTGGTTTTTTGCAGCCATGCATAACGCCTTTTTGTATGACCAAACAATTCAATCTTGGTTTCATCAGTCCACAGGACCTTCTTCCAAAAAGAAATTTGCTTCTCCAAATGTGCTTTTGCATACCTCAGCCGACTCTGTTTGTGGCGTGCTTGCAGAAATGGCTTCTTTCGCATCACTCTCCCATACAGCTTCTCCTTTTGCAAAGTGCGTTGTATAGTTGACCGATGCACAGTGACACCATCTGCAGCAAGTTGATGCTGCAGCTCTCTGGAGGTGGTCTGAGGATTGTCCTTGACTGATCTCACCATTCTTCTTCTCTGCCTTTCTGATGTTTTTCTTGGCCTGCCACTTCTGGCCTTAACAAGAACTGTCCCTGTGTTCTTCCATTTCCTTACTATGTTCCTCACAGTGGAAACTGACAGGTTAAATCTCTGAGACAGCTTTTTCTATCCTTCCCCTGAACAACTATGTTGAATAATCTTTGTTTTCAGATCATTTGACAGTTGTTTTGAGGAGCCCATGATACCACTCTTCAGAGGAGATTCAAACAAGAGAACAACTTGCAAGTGGCCACTTTAAGTAGCTTTTCTCATGATTGCATACACCTGGCTATGAAGTTCAAAGCTCAATGAGGTTACAAAACCAAAAAAAGTGCTTTAGTAAGTCAGTAAAAAGTAGGTAGGAGTATTTAAAACAAGAAAATGATAAGGGTGCCCATACTTATGCATCTGTCAAATTTTATTTGAATGCAGATTGCACATTTTCTGTTAGTACAATGAACCTCATTTCAAGGCAGAAGCATTAATGTGTCCAACAGTTATTACATATATCAAACTGAAATAGCTGTTGCAAAAACACCAATTTTTATAAAACATTAAGCTTAAGATTAATAGGGGTGCCCAAACTTTTTCATATAACTGTATTTCACAGGAAAGCACTTTCAGTTTCGTTTTTGAACGTTTTATTGTGAGCCCATAAAAGAGGCTTATTACCTCTGACCACGTTGTTGACAGCAGTGACCTGGGGGTCAAATGCTTCCTGGGGCGATCCCCATGCTGTCCCCATGTCATTTGAGCACTGTCACTATCGTTTTGGGCACTTTTTAAGCTTTCTACAGACTGCCGGGGGTGCCGCCGCAAAAATGCTCGAGTCTCCCATAGACTAACATTGGGCTCGTTGCTCGGGTCGAGCACCCGATTATCACGGTAAGCTCGGCCCGAGCTTCGAGCACCCGAGCATTTTATTGCTCGCTCAACACTAGTGCTCGCTCATCGCTACTGCTAATGTAAATCTAAACAGACACTGGTAAGATAAGACGGAAGCTGGAGCCAGTATTTCCTGATCTGTGAAGCCAGTTTTTCCTGGCCGCTACCATACTGTAAGTGGTTAGACTTAGTATGGTAGTCCCAAATGACACAATTGTAAAGGTAGAATTTGTAGCCAGATAATGTCCCTGTTTATTCTTCTATCCTGGATCATTTATTGTCTTCGTTAAAGCAGAAATAATTTCAACTTATCTAATAGTTTTACATTAAGATTTACTCTAGGAGTAGTGACCTAATGAGTTTTATTTCTACAGTATAATGACTTGATGAAAAAGAAGAGAATAGTGGAGAATGACAAGTCAAAGATTTTGAAGACTATTGCAAAACTTGATGAGATGAAAAACAGCGCTTTGAAGATTGCATGGGAAAAGGTAAGGGGCTCTGTTGGAGTTTTGCTTTGACCTTGTGATGTGATTGTGCTCTACATTGTTTTGTGCTGTTGTAGAAGAAGTAATCATTGATAATGCAATGATGACACTTTTTTCTTTTTTTTAAGGTGAATAGTGACTTTGGTTCCATTTTCTCCACGCTTTTACCTGGGGCAAATGCTGTGCTGGCTCCTCCAGAAGGATGCGATGTACTAGATGGACTGGAGTTTAAAGTTGCATTGGGAAGTACATGGAAAGAAAATTTGACAGAACTGAGTGGAGGGCAACGGTAATTATGTGACAATATATTTAAATGTTACAAAGAAAAATCTAGTTTCTATTTGAAGTGGCGTTTTAGTTGCACATTTATGGCGGAGAAGTGCTAGGGAGCAAAGTGAGCGCAAATAAGGTTTTATTTTATTAAAAGCAAAATGTAAGATATAAATGCACGCTCACCTGGTGCTGTTGCACATTGCAACAATTCAGTAGCATAAGATCAGCCGCTGTAGGACACGGGTCATCAGACCAGAGGGAAATGTAGTACGGATTCAATTCATGTGCCAGTTCAAATTTCACTGATTTATCTGTTTTGTTTATTACAGATCTTTTTATTTCTTTATTCATTTTACCCTTTGCATTTTCATAGATACCAATGTATGACATAATGCAACCATTTTCTCTGTTTTGAAAGTTTTATTTGATGTATGTAAGTTTCAATGTGACCTTACTCTTACGTACCAAAACTGAACTTTGACAGGACATGTGTCCGTTGCTCTGGCAGCTTTTTTTCGAAGGCTAGCATATACCTACTCTATCAATAAGGTTATGTCCTGAGGAAGACGTTTTGGATGACTTTGAAACGTGTTGACTTTGTAACCTATCAATAAACAATTCTTCTATGAATTCATAGCCTACAAGCTTTCCCTTACAAGTACATCAGCAAACACATTTCATCCTTACAGGAATTGCACATATATGGCATATCCACAAATAAGCAAGCTGCTGTACCCGGTTAGGCAGGTGCGTGACTCTCCCCATTCACTTCTACGGAAGTCTGTGCATGTGCCATAGATATTGAAGATGGGAATACTTCTTTAACGCCTGAAAATCACAATATTAGCAGTAAATACTTAAAAAGTTGTTAGATAATTCTATACATCCATTTATTTGTTACATTTCTTAGAAGTTGATTGTATCTAGTAACGCAAGCATCTCTTGTAATCTGCTGACAGCATTTGTGGGAAGTTGGGACAGTGGATTCTCTCTTCCCTTATATTGCCATCTCTACCACCTGTTATAACTTAATATTAACCAATTGTTGATGTGGTTGTCAGAAATCCCAGGATTTAGTATAAAGAACAAACTGCCCATTACTCACTTTCCCTGGGTCCAGTGCGGAATCTCCACTACTGCCCCTGATGCCTGTCATTGTCTGCAGCATTGATTTCTCACCTACATTGTGACAGCCAATCAGTGAGCTCAGTGGCTCTATGTTGGGATTTCTGTCTACATGGGCAGAGCCTCTTCGCTCACTGATTATTGACATGACGTCCGCACTGCAGCCAATAACAGAAAGACGGAGCAACACTGAATACTCAGTTCTGGTCTCAGGGATAATAAGTAAAGCGTGTGTGTTTTTTTTTTTTTTTTTTAACAACTTGCGATGGGACACCAGGATTTCCTGAAAGGGGACAACCTCTTTATATTTCAATGTCTCCAAGCCAAAGTTTCACTTCAACCATCTAAACATTTGGAAAGAAGCCACTTAATAACATAAATTCTGATACATCAAATGGCAAGACGCCTTTCTCACCTCTTACCTGAAATATTGTTATATAATAATATTGTAAAAAAGACATATAATGCATGTTTTTCTCAATATCTGACATGAAATCAGAATAAAATGAAGAAATCCCGGCACTCACGTGTATTCGATCAGTTCATTTATTCCACATGTAGGAAAACTACAACAAGACGTTTCCGCCCCTCACAGGCTTTTTTCAATTGTGGATAACAAAAAAACTTTCACAATATATAAAGGAATTCAAAGGAAATAACATCATAAAAAGTTTTTACAAAAAAATTCAAAGAAATATACAAAAAACCACAACAAAATATAACACAAAATACAACATATACAAAATAATAATAAAATATCATGAAAAAGGTAATATCTCCATACTAATACAAAAATAAAAGTCAAAATGTCCCATTTTAAATGGTCCAATCCACCTAATCAAAATATATAAGTGAACAATCCACAAATTACTATATATGGTATAATTTTATAGAATATTGTTATACATCACTAATTATAGTTTATATATAAAAAACTGTCTTTCCATTTTCTTATATTTTTTATATTATTATTTTTATTAGTTTTATAATTTTTATTATTAATTTTATAATGCTCACTCTATACAATTGGTAGCCCCAACATATTAACTCCAATCGTTAAAATACTACCAATATTTAAATCATATCATATATAATATAACAAAAGAATTTCTTAGCTGAAGAATTTTTATTCTTTATTATTATTATTATTATTATTATTATTCATCTTATGATGTTCTCCGGATTGAAAGAAGACTAATCTCTAATATATGTACTGAATAACGAAATCTTTCTATATAGAATCGAATCACAATTATGGCATCACAAATCGTACTAATAATCATCCAACTACTAATCCTATTAAAAGGATAAATAAGTTCCAGGTGATAGAAAGTCTCAAAAATATATATTCACATGTCTCAAATAATATGCTACATTACTACAGGATATAGTCGTATCAACAGATCCCCTCCTCACAATATCAATAATCAAGCAATATCATGCATAATCAAATTATGATAGTTCCATGAAGAATTTTTTACAAATATAAACCCCTAGTTATAAAGGTTTTTTATAATTATTTTCTATTTATTTATTAACCCTATGATGTTGTCAAAATTCAATATATGAAAAGACTGATCTTATGAAATGATCTTATGAAATATCACCAATAATAAATCCTATAATAGAGATAAATTAGTTCAAAATAACAAATAATAAAAAATAATAAAAAAGTCTCAGAAACACATAATTTCATACCCCAAATAATATGTAACACTACTGCAGAATAAAGCCATATCCGCAGGTTGTTTTTTTCATTGACCTCCTCCATTATTGTAATATCCAGAAAAAAATGTTCATTGATTTTGAATAGTCTAAAGAGGAGGAAAAAAGAGTAGAGATTTTAGAACATTTGACTTACATTATAGTCCCTATTCAGACCATTAGGAAATAAACTGTTAAGTGTAAAAATCCAATATCCTCAGAAGTTTTTTGAGGCTTCCCCCTCTTCTAGGTGTATGGACCTCCTCAATTACTTGATATTTTAATTGTGCCACAGAATGTTTTTTTTCTTTGAAATGTAATGGCAACGGGAGTGTGACATCGCAGCATCTAATTGTAGATTTATGCTTGTTAATGCGTACACCGACAGCCTGTGTAGTCTCACCTATATAAATAGAGCCACAAGGGCACTTAATTAAATAGACAACATTGGTAGATTTACAAGTAAAAAAACCTTTTATATTAAATCTCCTCCCAGTATGGGGATGGCAGAAATAATCTCCTCTAATGACATTATTACATTGTGCACATCCCAGACAGGGATGCGTGCCTCTATTTTTTGTACTGAGGAATGTCTGTCTGGGGATCAATAAATCACTGCCTACATCAGCACGTACTAATTTATCCCTGATGTTGGGAACCTTTTTGTTACAAATTCTGGGAAGCATTTGAAACTCATTCCCATTTGGAAATGCTTCCTTCAAAATATGCCAATGTTTTTTAATGATTTTATCAACTTTAACATTAATCGGGTGATATTGTCTAACAAAAGATATCTGAGGCATATTGTCATCTCTCTTAACCCTGTCCAATTCCATATCTCTCTCTGCCTGATCCAGAACATGTTTGGGGTAACCACGGCGTTGAAAATTATACCTCATTTCCTTCATACGTTGTTCATAAATTGTAGGATCTGTAACAATCCTTTTAACTCTTAAAAGTTGTGATTTAGGAATCGCTTGTTTCATAGAATACGGATGGGCACTTTTAAAATGTAAAAAACTATTTCTATCTGTGGTTTTTTTATATAGATCAATATCTACACGTCCAGTGCCAGTCTTAATAATCATTGTATCAAGAAAATTCAAGCGTTGACCATCACATGATAAAGTAAATTTTAGTTCTAGCCATATACCATTTAAATAGTTCTGAAACTCTATGAGTGTTTCATGTGGCCCCTCCCATATGCAAAAAATATCATCAATAAATCTTAACCAAATTTTGGCATGGGTTTTAAATAATTCATGACAGTAAACGAATTTTTCTTCAAAGAATGTCATATATAGATTTGCATATGGGGGGGTCACATTAGCACCCATCGCCGATCCCCTTTTCTGTTTATAAAAAACATCTTGAAATAAAAAATAATTCTCATATAGAACAATTTCAAGTAAATCAATTATAAACTCTCGCCGTGTTTCAAGGACTTGAAATTCTTCCAATGTCCAATTAACTGCATTTAACCCCTTCTGATGTTCAATGGAAGTGTATAAACTAACCACATCAATAGTGGCAATAATGGCATTTTCAGAGATATCGTCAATATTTTTAACCTTTTGCAAAAAGTCACCTGTATCAAGTAAAAAAGATTTACTTCTTTTGGTAAAAGGGGTCAAAATTCGTTCTAAAACAATCGACAAAGGGCTCAACACAGATTCTGATCAAGCAACTATTGGTCTCCCGGGGGGGTCAATTAAAGTCTTATGGACCTTAGGCAACACATAGATCACAGGGGTAATGGGGTCCATCTTAATCAAATATTCAACCAATTTAGTATCAATGATACCCCTGGATCTATGTTTGTCAACCACATTTTTAATCTTAATTTGTATTTCAGATAATGGATTCTTTTTCAAAGGCATATATGTTTCAATATCCATTAATTGTCTTTGAATCTCACAAATATATTTATCACGATGCATTATGACAGTTGATTCCCCCTTGTCGGCAAGTTTAATTTCAATCTGTTTGTCCCCTTGCAATTGTTTCAGAGCTTCCCTCTCTTCAAATGTTAGATTACCATAAATCTCAAAATCTCCTCGCTGTACTTGGTTAAGTAAACTGCTCACATCCCTTCTGGCAAAATCAATATACGTTTCTATCGGATGGTATATCTTTGGGGGTACAAAATTACTTCTGTTCCTAAGACCTAAATCAAATAACTTTAAAGGATCATTTCCACCACCTGAAATCATCACTGGCAAAGATGATGGAACATTAGAAAAATGTGATTTCAACCTAAGATTTCTATAAAAACGATTTAGATCAATGTCCAATTGAAAACCATTTAAATCAGTCAATATGCCGAAGGATAAACCTTTTTGCAAGGTCTGGATCTGCTTCTGTGATATAGATTTAGACGAAATGTTTATAATCAATGATTCTTCAATACCTGAGACCTGGTGATCATTGAAGGTGTAGTTTCTCCTGTGGTGGCAACCCCCTCTCCGCGTTTTCTTGTGGAGTAGCGTCCTCTCCCTCTTCGGAAAAAAGGAATACGCTGTGGATTCCAGGAGCTGGAAGTATCACTCCCAGAGTCTGAAGAATAATAGCCAGTCCGAGGAAAAGATTTAAATCCTCTTTCAAAGCCAGATCTCGGGTCACGCCACCTATAAACTCTGTTGGATAAATAATCCTCAGTGTCCCTGGTAAACTTTCGTCGCTTTTTATCTTGCAGTTCCTTACGAAAACTCTCCAACATAGTATTAGTAGAGTCCTTCAAAGCACTCAATTCATCCGGTTTCATACAGGAGCTGAGCTGTATGAAATCAGAATAAACCTTTCCTGTTTTAGGTCATTTAGGATTTCCATAATTTTTAATATTTGCCAAGTGCCAGAATAATGAGAAAGAGAGTTTTAAGGCATTTTTATTACTTACTGCAAAGTCAAAAGTTTACATACATTTCATTAGTATTTGGTACCATTGGCCTAAACTGAATGACTTGGCTCAAACGTGTGGGATATCCTTCCACAGGCTTCTCACAATAGTTGGTCTTAATTTGGGCCCATTCCTCCTGACAAAACTGGCGTAACTGATCCATGTTTGTAGGTCGCCTTGCTCGCACCTGCCTTTTCAGCTTTGCCCATAAATTTTCAATAGGATTGAGATCAGGGATTTGTGATGGCCACTCCAAAACATTGACTTTTTTATCCTTAAGCCACTTTGTTACCATTTTGGCAGTATGCTTCGGGTCATTGTTCATTTGGAAGACCCATTTCCCCCCAAGCTTTAACTTCCTGGCTGATGTCTTGAGATGTTGCTTCAGTATTACCACATAATCTTCTTTTCTCATGATGCCATCTATTTTGTGAAGTTCACCAGTCTCTCCTGCGGCAAAACAACCCCACAACATGATGCTGCCACCCCCGTGTTTGACAATTGGTATGCTGTTCTTAGACTTCCAAGCTTTTCCCCTTTTCCTTCAAACGTAACGATGGTCATTATGCCCAAAAAGTTCTATTTTAGTTTCCTCAGACCACAAGACATGTATCCAAAAATTAAGGTTTTTGTTCCTGTGTGCATTTGCAAACATTAAACTTGCTTTTTCTGTTTCCTTTAGCGTAATGGCTTGTTCTTGGCAGAGTGGCCTTTCAGCCCATGTTGATACAGTACTTGTTTCACTGTGGTTATTGACACAGTCTTACCAGCTTCTGCCATCATCTTCACATGGCATTTTGCTTTTGTCCTTGGGTTGATATGCACATGTCGGACCAAAGCACATTCATCTCTGGGACACAGAACCCGTCTCCTTCCTGAGCGGTATGATGGCTGGACATTCCCATCTTGTTTGTACTTGCGTATAATTGTACAGATGAACAAGGCACCATCATGTATCTTGAAATTGTACCCAAGGATGAGCCAGACTTGTGCAAGTCCACAATTCTCTTCCTGATATCTTGGCTGATTTCTTTAGACTTTCCCATGATGCTACACAAAGAAGAAGTGTGTTTCAGGTGTGCATTAAAATATATCCACAGGTGTGTCTCTTATTAACTCAGATGTTGCCAAAAAAACTATCAGAAGCTTCCAAACACAAGACATTATCATATGGGCAGTCCAGAATTGTTTAAATGCGTATTAATCTTGGTGTATGTAAATTTTAGACTTTGCAGTAAGTAATAAAAATGCCTTAAAACATTCTCATTATTCTGGCATTTGTCAAATATTAAAAATTATGCTAATCCTAATTGACCTAAAATGGGAAAGGTTTATTCTGATTTCATGTCAGATATTGAGAAATACATGCATATGTGTCTTTTTATACAGTTATATGAAAAAGTTTGGGCACCCATATTAATCTTAAGCTCAATGTTTTATAAAAATTGGTGTTTTTGCAACAGCTATTTCAGTTTGATATATGTAATAACTGTTGGACACAGTAATGTTTCTGCCTTGAAATGAGGTTTATTGTACTAACAGAAAATGCGCAATCTGCATTCAAACAAAATTTGACAGGTGCATAAATATGGGCACCTCACCAGAAAAGTGACATTAATATTTAGTAGATCCTCCTTTTGCAAAAATAACAGCCTCTAGTCGCTTCCTGTAGCTTTTAATGATTTCCTGGATCCTAGATGAAGGTATTTTTGACCATTCCTCTTTACAAAACAATTCCAGTTCAGTTAAGTTTGATGGTCGCCGAGCATGGACAGCCCTCTTCAAATGATCCCACAGATGTTCAATGATATTCAGGTCTGGGGACTGGGATGGCCATTCCAGAACATTGTAATTGTTCCTCTGCATGAATGCCTGAGTAGATTTGGAGCGGTGTTTTGGATCATTGTCTTGCTGAAAGATCCATCCCCTGCGTAACTTCAACTTTGTCACTGATTCTTGAACATTATTGTCAAGAATCTGCTGATACTGAGGGGAATCCATGCGTCCCTCAACTTTAACAAGATTCCCGGTGCCGGCATTGGCCACATAGCCCCAAAGCATGATGGAACCTCCACCAAATTTTACTGTGGGTAGCAAGTGTTTTTCTTGGAATGCTGTGTTTTTTTGCCGCCATGCATAACGTCTTTTTGTATGACCAAACAACTCGATCTTGGTTTCATCAGTCCACAGGACCTTCTTCCAAAAAGAAATTGGCTTCTCCAAATGTGCTTTTGCATACATCAGCCGACTCTGTTTGTGGCGTGCTTGCAGAAACAGCTTCTTTCGCATCACTCTCCCATACAGCTTCTCCTTGTGCAAAGTGCGTTGTATAGTTGACCGATGCACAGTGACACCATCTGCAGCAAGTTGATGCTGTAGCTCTCTGGAGGTGGTCTGAGGATTGTCCTTGACTGATCTCACCATTCTTCTTCTCTGCCTTTCTGATGTTTTTCTTGGCCTGCCACTTCTGGTCTTAACAAGAACTGTCCCTGTGTTCTTCCATTTCCTTACTATGTTCCTCACAGTGGAAACTGACAGGTTAAATCTCTGAGACAGCTTTTTGTATCCTTCCCCTGAACAACTATGTTGAATAATCTTTGTTTTCAGATCATTTGACAGTTGTTTTGGGGAGCCCATGATGCCAATCTTCAGAGGAGATTCAAACAGGAGAACAACTTAAAAGTGGCCACTTTAAGTAGCTTTTCTCATGATTGCATACACCTGGCTATGAAGTTCAAAGCTCAATGAGGTTACAAAACCAAAAAAGTGCTTTAGTAAGTCAGTAAAAAGTAGGTAGGAGTATTTAAAACAAGAAAATGATAAGGGTGCCCATACTTATGCACCTGTCACATTTTGTTTGAATGCAGATTGCACATTTTCTGTTAGTAAAATAATCCTCATTTCAAGGCAGAAACATTACTGTGTCCAACAGTTATTACATATATCAAACTGAAATAGCTGTTGCAAAAACACCAATTTTTATAAAACATTAAGCTTAAGATTAATAGGGGTGCCCAAACTTTTTCATATAACTGTATAGTGTATGTAAAATTCTGGTTTCGACAGTATATGTGAGTTCAAGGATTGTGTCCCTGCCTTTGTTGCGGGCTCCCGCGTAGAGACTGCTTCTTTCCCTGCTCATGACAGCTGATCTGAACAGCTGATATTGTGCCTCCAGCCGAAGGTGGATCCGAGATCTATCCACAGCTGTTATCCAGTTAAATGTCATTGTCAATCACTGAAAGCTTCATTCAATATTCGCTGGCCAGAAGCGTGTCACAAGTACCGCCCATCGGCGCCCCTGTCACGTGATCGTGGGGCACTGATGGGTTGTCATGACAGACGAGGGTCTGCAGAAGACCCCCGTGTCTGACATTGTGAAGCTCCGATAAACACTGGCCCGTGGCTGAAGCCCTGCTATGTGTAGCACAGGCGATCTGATGATCGCATCTTCAAGTCTCCTAAGGGGACTATAGGGGCCACTAAAAAATAAATAAATGGTTAAAAAAACAAAAAACAAAAATTCAAATCATACACTTTTGCCCCATTCAAAATAAAACTTAAAAAAAACCCACATATTTATAACTGCATTCTGAAATGTCCGATCGATCAAAACATAAAGTAAATGAATCTAATCGGTAAACAGCGTAACAAGAAAATAGTCAAAACACCAGAATTTCAATTTTTTGGTTGCCGCAACATTGAAATAAAATGCAATAATAGGCGATCAAAACATTGTATCTAGCCCAAAATGGTATCAATACAAATGTCAGGTTGGCGCGCAAGAAATAAGCCATTACCCAGTCCCAGATCACGAAAAATGGAGACTCTATTGGTCTCGGAAAATGGCGACATAAGTGATTTTTTTTCTTACTAACTTTGGATATTTTTTTTTCACCACTTAAATAAAAAAAAAAAAGAACTTATAATTGTTTGGTACAGTTTTAGTATTTAGTGAACATGGTACATAAAAAAACAAACAATTGTGGAATTGCACTTTTTTTTTGCAATTTCACCTTACTTGGATTTTTTTTCCGTTTTCCAGTGCGCTATGTGGTAAAATCAATGGTGTCATTCAAAAGTACAACTTGTCCCGCTAAAAACTAGCCGTCAAATAGCTATATTGACGGAAAAATAAAAAAATTATGGCTCTGGGAAAAAAGAGACCAAAAAACAAAAGCACAAAAACGGAAAATTGCAAGGTGGTGAAGGGGTTAATATTAAAACATACCGTTGTAAAAATCAACATCTACAACGTACATACTATTCTGCAAAATAAATAATATGTAATCTCTTGTATGCTATTATTGTCTTGTTAGTGAGTTTACCCAACTGAATGGTAGGATGGAAATCCTTCTACTTGAATTTAAGATTTACTATTTCTTTCCATAATCCTATTCTGAATAATTTCTTGTCTTGTTTGAACCAGAAATTATTGTAATTTATATTTAGTAATAATCTATTAATATTTGCACTTCATGTCTGTGTATATATTGTTTTTCAGCTCACTTGTGGCATTGTCTCTTATTCTTGCCATGTTGCTTTTTAAACCTGCCCCTATTTATATCTTGGATGAAATTGATGCTGCCTTGGACCCTTCACACACCCAAAACATTGGTCAGATGCTGCGGACTCACTTTCGACACTCACAGGTATGTGGAACTGCAGCACTTACATCTATACTTAGCAATATATAAGGATATATACTTATATATTGCTACAATCCTTTTGTGGTCTATGTTGCCAGGTAAAACAAGACTCTTGACTAGTGATGAGCGAGTATGTTCGTTCAACCCTTTTGGCGAGTATGCTCGGGCGAGTACCGAGTATCTTTAGCGTACTCGGTGATATGTTTTAATCACTCCCGTGTGCATGATTTGCGACTGTTTGACAGCTTTAATACATGTGAGGAATGCTTAAGAAACTAGCATTCCTCACATGTATTAAAGCTGTCAAACAGTCTCAAATAATGCACACGGGAGTGATTCAAACATATCACCGAGTACGCTAAAGATACTCGGTACTCGCCCGAGCTTACTCGCCGAAAGGGTTAAATGAACATACTCGCTCCTCACTACTCTTGACCACATATAAAACTCAGGCAGAATTAATATGGCAAATCATGGCATGGCTTTTTTTTGTGTGTCTTACAAGACTATTTTAAATTGTGTCTAGAAAAAGGAGGTAAAGGGGTTGTCCACTACTAGGACAACCCCTTCTCATTCCTCATGATTGGCCCCGTTAAAATAAGAACACTTATACTTACCTTACTGGCGTTTCCGGGGCTCATGTGAGGTTGTTACGTTACGTGAGCCCTGTGCCCAATCACTCTCCTCAACTTTGGACGTATTGAACATCAACAGAAAGCCAGACCTGTGGCTGCTTTCTGACTTCCTCTTGATGCTCGATTTGTCCGATGGCGGAGGCAGTGATGCCAGCGCTGTTTGGGTGCAGTCGGCACTGGCCTTCCCGAGGCTCACATGAGGTTGTTACGGTACACGAGCCCTGCGCCCAATCATTTGTCTCAAGGTGGAGGCAGTGACGCCAGCTCTGATTTGGTGCAGGGCTCACGTGATATGACATAACCTCACTTGAGCACCGGGAACACGAATGTCAGCACCGCTGGAACGGCCCTAGCACGGAAGGTGAGTATAGGTGTTTTTATTTTAATGGGGCCAAACATGGGGACTGAGAAGAGGTTTTCCAATTAGTGGACAACCCCTCTAAATATGGAAATTGCCTCTTCGGAGAAGAAGAGGACTTGAACTCTAGTGCCACCTATTGGAAGTAGCAATCCTAAAAGTCAATATTGATCCTTTAACTAGCTTTGCCACATGATTTAGTGTCTAGTTTGGCTTTTACCCTATTTCCAGACACATGTTTGAATGTTTGCCCCTCAACATTGCAAAGCAAGAGGTCTGATTTGACTGTATGAGAGGTCTCTGACTAGTATCTAAGGGGTTTCATGTGGAGAGTGACATGCTGGTGTGAGAAATTTTATTAGGTTGTTCAATGCTCCTCAGGGAAATTAAATATAAGGGAGTGTTGTTTAGTGAAGTCCTAAAATGTATCAAATTGGACGTGCGCCACAATTTTGCCGCAAAATATTGATCCAAAGTATAAGGAAGGAAAAATTTTCATGCATGTATAGAAATTTTTGGTGTATGTATCACAAAGCGTTGCAACCATGTGATAGATATTGTGTTGAATCTCCAGTCTTTGTTTATGTGCTTTTTTTTATGCTAGATTATAGACCTTCCCCTATGTACTTGTACCATCTTGTCTGCCTATCATGAGATGGAATTCTCTTCAGTGTCTGTTTCAATTGTAATAAGACATGAAGGCCCAAAATTAGGAAGAACTTGATTATTTATTGTGGGAATTGGACCCTGGTTATCCCATCAATACCGATAATTGAGATTAGAACATCCCCTTCCATATTAAATGAAATCTGGCTGTTGAACAGGAAAACTGGTGACAAGAGAATAAACTATTTATTTAGACTTTTTTTTTTCTTATTAATGACTTTGTTTATTACGCCATTTCATAAAGTGATCGTGAGAATGAAGGGGACGCACAGTGCAGTGTTTTTCCCCACTGCTTAGTGGCAATGCATATCAAGAATAGAGGAATGTATGTGAACTGGGCAGATGCATGGAGTGTTTCCTTGCTGGGAAAAACTCTAGGGTAATCCTTCATTCTCTGGATCTTGGGGTGCAGAAGTGAGAACACTATTAAAAATAAGTAGAAGACTTAGGCTATGTTCACACGTGGCGTTTTTGGTGCATTTTTTTTCTGCACCAAAACCTGCTCTCTTGGCAGTCAAGTTTGTGCCTCAAAAAAAGCAGGTTTTCCTTGATTTTTGCGGCGGTTTTTGCTGCGGTTTTTACAGCGTTTTTGTCACTTTCCATTTGTCTCTTGTGCATGCTGATAAAGTTTAGTGACAAAAACAATATCCTAATTCAACTTCTTCAGCTTTTGGCACCACAAACGCAGCAAAACCTGATACCTGTGTTTTTTGCTGCCTTTATCCAGCGTTTTTGCACTACCCATTACTTTCAATGGGTGAAAAATGCTGCAAAAATGCTGAAAGAAGTAACATGCTGCAAAAATGCAGCTCTTTGACAAATCAGTCAGGAAAAAAACCAAGCTGTGTGCATGAGATTTCTGAAATCTCATAGACTTTCCTGGTACTGTAAAACGCAGCTGAAAATTTGAGTTAAAAACAACGGACCAAAAATGCCACGTGTGAACATAGTCTTATTCTATTTATATGACATCACTTTGAGAACGGAAAAACCCCACTAACTTTGCCTGTCTCTTTTATATGACTAACACAATTTGAACCCTTTTCTTAAAGTTCATCATTGTGTCACTGAAAGATGGGATGTTTAACAACGCCAATGTCCTCTTCAAAACCAGATTAGTGAATGAAGTGTCTACGGTTGCTCGATTTGAACAGAACAAAAATCGAAGCGCTTTTACAGGCAAGAACAAATCTAGTATAAAGAGTTTACTGTGCACTATGCAGTTAGAACTGTTGGCTTTAATTTGTCTGTACTTCGTACACCATAACATTTGTTTTGTCCTAGTCTTTCACAGAATTATGTAGATTATGACCAGGCCCGGACTGGCCGTCTGCAACCACTGGGCAAATGCCTGCTGTGCTGCAAGTCTTCTTCATAGTGGGTTGGTGGCCCTGGCTATATGTCCTCCGGCCCTTTAATTTTTCCTCACAGGCAGTGTGTATGTGCAAGTGCGCACATGCGTAGCGCTCAGTATGCCACAGCGGTGTGCACACTGCCTGAGAAGAAAAATTAAGTGTTAGCTGTCAGGAGGACTTACTTTGTGGGCTGGAACGGTGACCACTGCTCTCCCGCACTCCTATTTGAAATTGCTTCTGACCTCCGGGTGCCGGCCAGTTGTATTCCCTCAAGCCTCTGCGTGAGTACAAAGATGCATCTACAGTGGGGAAAAAAAGTATTTAGTCAGCCACCAATTGTACAAGTTCTCCCACTTAAACATATGACAGAGGCCTGTAATTGACATCATAGGTAGACCTCAACTATAAGAGACAAAATGAGAAAACAGATCCTGAAAATCACATTGTCTGATTTGCAAAGTAATTTTTTTCAAATTTTGGTGGAAAATAAGTATTTGGTCACCTATAAAAGTTCATCTCAATACTTTGTTATATATCCTTTGTTGGCAATGACAGAGGTCAAACGTTTTCTGTAAGTCTTCACAAGGTTGGCACACACTGTTGCTGGTATGTTGGCCCATTCCTCCATGCAGATCTCCTCTAGAGCAGTGATAATTTTGGGGCTGTCGCTGGGCTACACAGACTTTCTATAGGGTTTAGATCTGGAGACTGGCTAGGCCACTCCAGGACCTTGAAATGCTTCTTACGAAGCCACTCCTTCGTTGCCCTGGTGGTGTACCTGGGATCGTTGTCATGCTGAAAGACCCAGCCACATTTCATCTGCAATGCCCTTGCTGATGGAAGGAGGTTTGCACTCAAAATCTCACGATACATGGCCCCATTCATTTTTTCATGTACACGGATCAGTCGTCCTGGTCCCTTGGCAGAGAAACAGCCCCAAAGCATGATGTTGCCACCCCCATGCTTCACAGTAGGTATGGTGTTCTTTGGATGCAACTCAGCATTCTTTCTCCTCCAAACACGACAAGTTGTGTTTCTACCAAACAGTTCTACTTTGGTTTCATCTGACCATATGACATTCTCCCAATACTCTTCTGGATCATTCAAATGCTCTCTAGCAAACTTCAGACGGGCCCGGACCCGGTCCCTCACGGCGTAGTGTGTTACTGATGGTAGCCTGTGTAACGTTGGTCCCTGCTCTCTGCAGATCATTCACTAGGTCCCCCCGTGTGGTTCTGGGATTTTTGCTCATCGTTCTTGAGATCATTTTTGACCCCACGGGGTGAGATCTTGTGTGGAGGGAGATTACCAGTGGTCTTGGATGTCTTCCATTTTCTAATTATTGCTCCCACAGTTGATTTCTTCATACCAAGCTGCTTGCCTATTGCAGATTCAGTCTTCCCAGCCTGGTGCAGGGCTACAATTTTGTTTCTGGTGTCCTTTGACAGCTCTTTGGTCTTCACCATAGTGGAGTTTGGAGTGTGACTGTTTGAGGTTGTGGACAGGTGTCTTTTATACTGATAACAAGTTCAAACAGGTGCCAGTACTACAGGTAATGAGTGGAGGACAGAGGAGCCTCTTAAAGAAGAAGTTACAGGTCTGTGAGAGCCACAAATCTTGCTTTTTTATAGGTGACCAAATACTTATTTTCCACCAAAATTTGAAAAAAAAATTTTCCAAATCAGACCATGTGATTTTCAGGATTTGTTTTCTCATTTTGTCTCTCATAGATGAGGTTTACCTATGATGTCAATTACAGGTTTCACTCATCTTTTTAAGTGGGAGAACTTGCACAATTGGTGGCTGACTAAATCCTTTTTTTCCCCACTGTACATCATCTTCAGTGACCGCCATGTAAAATATATGCATTAACCTCAGCGTTGAATACATTTGTGGAGGAGGGGCTGCTAGCTCCATCTTCCACCAGTCAGCGTGTGAGACAGCAGACTCGAAGACGTCATTTCATCGCGTTCCTACTGACACTCAGTGCACAGGAGACAGGAGGAGAGCGCCGGGGGAACGGGAACAAGGTGAATATGCGTAGTTTTTTTTTTTTCATGTGTATGGGATATTTGTATGTATATAGGAGGCTATGTGGGGCTCACATTGTACAGTATTGTTCAAAATAATAGCAGTGTGTTCAAAAACATGAGTTAAGCACAAAATCTTTATACTAGTTTATATTTCCATGCATTGGGAACGTTGCACACTGTTTTCTAATTCAAAACATGAAGAGCGTCCGCCTCTCCTATGCAAGCGGGATCAAAGATGGCGCCGGCTACTTCCACCCAGCGCTCCTCAGCTTTGGAGCCAGAGGACAGGAGCTCCCGGGGAAATCACCTCCCCTACCCCTCACCTTTGGTGGACCGGACGATGCCTGGCGCCTTGGAGTCGGGGAGCTGTGGAGCCCTTCGCTGCAGGGGATCTTCCCCTATCCAAGATGGCAGACCTAGGTTTCGGGCCCTCAGGGCTCAGGTGCGTAGTCGAACAGTTGGGACCTCGGCCTCTAGGCACGCCGGATCAAGCGACACTTGCCTCCTCTGCGGGCCCGGGGCTGGAGAGTCTCCAGTCGCGTGCCGAGGCCCGAAGTTCCCCTGGGAGGGGTTCCTTCCTGGCAGTGCTGCGTTCCCCTTCTCCTATTTGTTCAGAGGAGAGCCAGCAGGATGATACATCACAAAGTGAGGCAGTGTGGAGGGACCTCAAAGATCGTATACGAGCTATTCCAACCAGGGAGGACATGGAAAACTAGATGTCTAGACTGGAGTCCTCTTACATTGCTGAAGCAGCTTCCATAAGACGGGACATGCAACAGTTAACAGAGAGTATCTGCTGCTGAATCTCACACAATGTCTATTGCTCAACAGGTGAGAATAAACATGAACAAACTTTATCCTCTCACTCATACCAACTGGAGTATTTAACAGACTTGATGGATTATATTGAAAACAGAGGAAGGCGCAACAATATTAGGATCAAGGGATTCCCAGAGACAATTGAGCATCATAATTTGGATGAGTCACTGCGTCATTTGTTTAATTCATTTTTGGGTCTGCCCTTAGAAAATGCAATAGAGCTAGATAGGGCCCATAGATCCTTGGGCCCCAGATCCTCTGATGTGACAAAACCTTGTGATGTGATCTGCCGTGTTCACAAATATAAAACAAAAGAAAGCATCTTAATCAAAGCCAGAAAAAGGGACTCCATCTCGTATCAAGATCATCCTGTTCAAATCATGCCTGATTTATCACGTGACACACTACAGAAGAGGAAGGCCTTAAAGACATTAGAGGTCTTGAGACAGCAGAACATTCTATATTCTTGGGGATTCCCCTTCCATCCATTCCCCCTACAAAGCCAGAAAAAGGGACTCCATTTTATATCAAGAATATCCTGTTCAACTCATGTCTGACTTATCACGTCATACACTGCAGAAGAAGGCATTAAAGCCACTATTAGAGGTTCCGAGACAGTAGAACATTTTATACTCTTAGGGATTCCCTTTCCGTCTACAGGTCCGCCATTCAGGGGCTATATATGTGGTACGTTGCCCTGGAGACATTCCAGCCCCAAATCCTCTGATGTGACAAAACCTTGTGATGTGATTTGTCGGGTCCACAAATATAAAATAAAAGAAAGGATCTTACTAAAAGCCATAAAAATGGACTCCATCTCGTATCAAGATCATCCTGTTCAAATCATGCCTGATTTTATCACGTCACACACTACAGAAGAGGAAGGCCTTAAAGACATTAGAGGTCTTGAGACAGCAGAACATTCTATATTCTTGGGGATTCCCCTTCCATCTGCAGGTCCGCCATTCAAGGGCTATACAGTTTATCTACTGGAAGATACTAGACTATTATATCTCTTTAAAATGACTTAAGTAATGGGTTCAGTTAATAATACAACCATTAACTAAATGGTCTATGTTCAATAATAATAGTTCTGGTTATATTTTGTTACGAATACTGTTTTTTGATGGCATTGATATTGCTGCATAAAAATATGTGATATATTGATTTAACATAAGGCAACATAGATGTTAATATTTGACAGATTATGGCTACTTGTTTTTCACCGGTTTTAAGACAAATGGGGGGGCCTGATATCTGGTCTGGGTGGGGCTCCCCGATAGAAAATCCATCCCTCCAGGGGATTTACACTGATGCGCAGGTGTAAAGGTTATTAACTTCCCCTCACTAGATTGTCTTTTATTTTTACTTTGTTCTACATATTCTAATTTACTTGTTTTTATTTTTTTCCTTTCTTCCTTTCCTCTCTTTCTTCTTTTTCTTTCCGCCTTCTTATCTTACCCCGTCCCTTTCCTTCCCCTTTGTAATCATGTC
The DNA here is from genome assembly GCF_046119375.1 of Phyllobates terribilis. Classification (NCBI taxonomy): domain Eukaryota; kingdom Metazoa; phylum Chordata; class Amphibia; order Anura; family Dendrobatidae; genus Phyllobates; species Phyllobates terribilis. The sequence continues at coordinate 69,986,042 of NW_027362761.1, read as the reverse complement.
CTTGGTCAAAATAAGTTTGCTTAATGTAAGAGGATTTAATGTCCCACAGAAAAGATCACAAATTTTGTATTCCATGCACAAACAAATAGTCCGTCTTCTTTTGTTACAGGAAACACGCTTTAAAACTGGACAGACACCTGTTCTGAGAGATAGGTATTACTCTCGGTGGTTTCACAGCACCAATCCGGATTCACGTTCTAAGGGCGTGTACGTAGCCATACATAAGTCATTGGCATATACTCTCATAGATTTTCTCATTGATGATCAAGGCAGATTCGCCTTTCTCAAACTCAAAATAGCGGATTCAATATGTACAATTGCAAACTGATATCTTCCTAACAAAGATCAGATTTCCACATGTAGGTCCTTTCTAACATCTCTTTCTGATTTTGCAGAAGGAATTTTGATTGCAGGCGGAGACTTCAATTTTACATGGAATCCCGCGTTGGATTCCTCTTCTGGAAGGGGTGCTGTTCCTCTGAGACAGCTTCGATCATTAAAAAGGGTCGCCCATTCTCTCAGACTGACAGATGTTTGGCGCATTTTAAATCCTCAGGGTAAGGACTACACATACTTTTCTCCTGCTCATGGCTCATATAGTCGTATAGACTTCTTCTTGTTGAGTCACCGTGCTCTTTCATGGAACCCATCTGCTACAATTTTCTTATCCATGTCCATCCCCTCCCTTGTTCAGCGCTCAAGGACATGGAGAATGAATGATAACCTTCTAAAGGACAATCTATGCACGACATAATTGAAGGATTCCATTGATTCATAAAGCAGATCAGACCTCAATACCTTTGCAATGAGAAACCCTAAAATGCGTCATGAGAGGTGTGTTGATTAAGCATGGTTCAAGACTCGAGAAAGAGAGATCATTAAGGGTAGATGATGTGTTGAAACAGATCCACACACTTGAGGTTTCACATAAGCAAACACTATCGCCTAACACTCTTGCAGATTTATCCAAAAAAGGAATGACCTCAAGGCTTTGCTAGATCAGAAATATCTAAGACACAGGGAGCAAATTAAAACCTTTTTTTATGAATCATCAGACAAATGTGGATGACCGCTCTCAAGACTTCTTCACCCTCGCTCTATGGCAACGTTCATCCCATATATCAAAATACGAAATGGGGAGGATGCTCATAACCCTAAAGAAATCATTGACATATTCCGATCATTGACATATTCCGATCATGCTATGAGAAGCTATACAACATTAAAAGGCAGTACTCAGATCTTTCTCCTTCTGACCTTTCTGAACGAATTAAGGAATAAATACAGGATACTTCTTTGACTTCTTTAGATAGTCAGGTCTCTGAGGCATTGGAAAAAGATATTTCAGATGAGGAGGTTGTAACGGGTCTGGGAGGCGGAACCTCTGAGCTACTATACAAGGGGGCGGTCCTTGTAAAGGAGCGGGTGGCGACCAGGGAAGACGGGCTGGAAGTCTCAGCAGGTGAACGGGACAGTCTCTGAGTGAACGGGACAGTCTCTGAGTGAACGGGCTGGAGGTCACGGCAAGTGACCGGGGCAGTCTCTAGGTATAGGGTTGGTACGACCTGTGGCGGCTGTAGATAGACGTGAGCTCCCAGGTGAGCAGGCGAGAGTCTCTGGATGAACGGGTGGTCACAGCATGTGACGGCGGAGCCTCCAGGAAGACCAGCGGACAGGCGACAGATGAGCGCTCCCAGGTGAGCGGGCAGAAGTCTCTGGACAGGCGGGTGGTCACAGCACGTGACGGCAGAGCCTCCGGGTAGGCAAGCAGACTGGTAGCAGATGAGCGCTCCCAGGTGAGCGGGCAGGAGTCACTGGACAGGCAGGTGGTCACAGCACGTGACGGCGGAGCCTCCAGGTAGGCTAGCAGGCAGGTAGCAGATGTGCGCTCCCAGGTGAGCGGGCAAGCTGGTCCATAGACAGACTGACAGGAGTTGGAAGGCAGACCGTCGGACCACAGGCAAGCAGGCAGGTAGCTGATGTGCGCTCCCAGGTGAGCGGGCAGGCTGGTCCTTAGACAGACTGACAGGATTAGTAAGGCAGACCGTCGGACCTCAGACTAGCAGGCAGGTAGCAAGTAATCAGGCAGGAATCTGGCAGGTAACTGGCAGGTAACTGGCAACGGGACCTGAGGGCTGAAGCACAGGTGAGACACAGGTGCAAACAACATTGCTCGGGCACCTCCATTTTGGAGGAGGTGCCTTATATATGGTAAAGTCCTCCGGCCATTGGCCGGGGACTCCTTAGGACGGCGCGCGCGGCCCCTTTAAGAGGGAGGGAGGGCGCGCGCGCGCGCCCTAAGCACAGTGGCCGGGAAGGAGCGCGCGCTGCCAGCAGAGCGGGAGAGGGACGCCGGGCACGGAGCAGAGCGGTGAGGGGAACAGCGTCCCTGCCTAGCAGAGGGCAGGGACGCCGGCACTACAGTACCCCCCCTTTAGGCCCCCCCTTTTTTAGGCCAGATAGAAATTTAGCTAGGATGAGAGGGGCATGGATGTTCTCCCGGGGCTCCCACGTTCTCTCCTCAGGACCAAACCCCTTCCAATCTACCAGAAAAAAGGTCTTTCCTCTTACCCTTTTGGTGGCAAGAATGTTCTCTACCTCAAACTCGTCCTCAGCAGAAACCGGAGCAGGAGGCGTACCTGTAGACTTGGAAAAAGAGTTAAGCACCACGGGTTTGAGGAGAGATACATGGAAGGAGTTAGGGATCCGTAAGTTGGCCGGGAGTTTCAATTTATAGGCCACCGGGTTGATCTGACTGATGACCTCCAGAGGACCGATGAACCGAGGACCTAACTTGTAAGAAGGTATCTTCAGTCGAACATATTTAGATGAGAGCCAGACTTTATCTCCTGGACGAAATTGTGGAGGATCCAGGCGTTTTTTGTCAGCGTGTCTTTTCATACGCTCGGATGACAGAAGGAGTGCGGACCGGGTACTCTCCCATATGGAGGAAAATTTGCTAACGAGAGATTCCGCAGCCGGGTTGTCCACAGAGGTGGAGACAGGAAAAGGAATCCGAGGATGCTGACCAAAGACTACAAAAAACGGGGATTTGGAGGAGGATTCGCTCTCGTGATTATTATAAGAGAACTCGGCCCATGGTAGGAGATCCACCCAGTCAGAATGGTGGGCATTAACGAAGTGCCGGAGGTAACTGGTCAGGTTCTGATTGATCCGCTCCACTTGACCATTGGACTGTGGGTGGTAAGCGGAAGAGAAGTCCAGGGTGACGTCTAGTAGTTTACAAGTGGCTCTCCAGAAACGTGAGGTGAACTGTACCCCACGATCCGACACGATGTGGAGGGGCAGGCCATGAAGACTGAAGATGTGGCGGATAAAGTCTTTAGCCAGCTCGGGTGCAGACGGAAGGCCTGGCAGGGGAATAAAGTGAGCCATCTTGGAAAAGCGGTCAGCGACCACCCAAATGACCGTACAAACGGCAGAGACGGGGAGATCAGTTATAAAGTCCATTGCTATATGCTGCCAGGGGGCAGCAGGTACAGGAAGCGGAAGGAGGCGTCCGGCTGGCAGATGTCTCGGGACTTTGTTGCGGGCGCAGGACACACAGGCAGAAACAAAGTCTATTGTGTCCTTGTGCAGGGTAGGCCACCAATAGTGCCGGGCAATAAGCTGGAGGGTCTTTTTCTGACCGGCGTGGCCAGCTAGTTTAGACGAATGGCCCCAGTGTAGGATCTTCTCCCGATCAGGTACTGAAACAAACGTCTTACCGGGAGGGAGACGATTTAGACTCACGGGAGCCACCTGCATTACTCTGGCGGGATCGATGATATGTTTAGGTTCTTCCTCGAGATCGGACACCAGAAAGGATCGGGACAAGGCGTCTGCTTTGACGTTTTTGTCAGCCGGGCAAAATCAAAGCGAGCAAAAAACAAGGACCACCGGGCTTGGCGCGGGTTAAGTCTCTGGGCATGCTGGAGGTAAGCCAAGTTCTTGTGGTCAGTGTAAATTATTACTGGATGAAGAGCCCCCTCGAGTAGGTAACGCCACTCCTCCAACGCCAGCTTGATGGCCAATAACTCTCGGTCTCCTATGGAATAGTTGCGCTCAGAAGAGGAGAAGAGTTTGGAGAAGAAGCCACAAGTTACCATTCTCCCGGAAGATGATTTTTGAGTAAGTACCGCTCCGGCTCCAGAGGAGGAGGCGTCAACTTCCAGGAAGAACTGCTTGTTGCCGTCCGGGCGATGCAGCACCGGGGCGGAAGAGAAGGCCTGTTTTAGGGAAAGAAAGGCCTCCTCTGCTTCGGGCGGCCACTCTTTGGGATTAGTACCCTTACGGGTGAGCGCGGAAATTGGGGCAGTCCGGGAAGAGAAGTGCGGGATGAAGAGGCGGTAATAGTTGGCGAAGCCCAGGAACCGTTGAATAGCCTTCAACCCCTCTGGTCGGGGCCATTTCTCGATGGCAGACAGTTTCTCAGGATCCATTTGTAGGCCGGTCTGAGAGATAATGTAGCCCAGAAACGGAAGCGAGGTCTGCTCAAAGAGGCACTTCTCATATTTAGCGTAGAGATGGTTCTGCCTGAGCCTGAGCAGGACCTGACGAACATCCCTCCGGTGAGTTTGGAGATCCGGAGAGAAGACCAAGATGTCGTCCAGGTACACCACTACGCAGGAGTAGAGAAGGTCCCGGAAGATGTCATTGACCAACTCTTGAAAGACGGCAGGAGCGTTACAGAGGCCAAAGGGCATTACCAGATATTCATAGTGGCCGTCCCGGGTGTTGAATGCCGTCTTCCATTCATCCCCCTGACGGATACGAACCAGGTTGTACGCCCCACGGAGGTCCAGTTTGGTGAAGATTCTAGCCCCCCTCAGACGATCAAATAACTCCGGAATGAGCGGAAGGGGGTACTTATTCTTCACCGTGATCTGGTTAAGGCCTCTATAGTCTATACAGGGACGGAGAGAGCCGTCCTTCTTTTTGACGAAAAAGAAGCCTGCTCCCGCCGGGGAGGTAGATTTCCGGATGAATCCCCTGGCCAGATTCTCCTCAATATATTCGGACATCGACCGGGTCTCAGCAGCGGATAATGGATAAATACGCCCACGGGGAGGAGAAGTACCAGGTAACAGGTCGATAGGGCAGTCGTATGGTCTATGAGGGGGTAGTGTCTCTGCCTCCTTTTTATTAAAGACATCAGCATAAGACCAATAAGGAATCGGAAGTCCAGGTAGATTAGCTGGGGTAGGAGAAGGACGGACGGGATGAACGGGAACCAGACAGGTCTTATGGCAGCCCTGTCCCCAGCGAAGGACTTCTCCGGTCTGCCAGTCAAGAACGGGTGCATGTTTCTGGAGCCAAGGTAGGCCTAGCAAGAGGGCGTGAGAGAGTCCAGGCAGAACATGGAAGGAGATACTTTCAGAATGCAGCATTCCCACCTGCAGAGTAATGGATTCGGTGATGAGTTGGATGGGGTGTGGTAAGAGCCCCCCATCCACGGCAGCAACAGACAAGGGTACAGCCAGAGGTTTGGTGGGGATGCGGTATTTCTCTACCAGGGACTGTGAAATAAGATTCCCGGCTGCTCCAGAGTCCAGTTGGGCCAGTTCGAAATAACGGTTCTCCCCGTAGACGATAGAAACTGACAACAGCAGGGATGGAGAGGATTTATTCTTGTCTAGGTGGACCTCTCTGAGCGAACCTAGACACAGGCGTTTCCCGACCTCTCCGGGCAGGCACGGATCCGGTGCTCCTTACTGCCACAGTAGAAGCAGGTCCCCTCGGCACGGCGTAAGTCCTGACGGGTCTTGACCATCTTGGTCTGGTCGACCTGCATAGGCTCAGGGGGGTGTACCTGGTTAGAGACAGAAGGAGTGACGGGTTTCTGAAAAGTAGGAGCTAGACGTGGTAACCTCCTCTCACGGGTGACCTCTCTGGCACGCTCCTGGAACCGTAGGTCAATCCGGGTGGCAAGAGTTATTAAGTCATCGAGAGTGGTAGGAATGTCCCGACCGGCAAGTTCATCTTTAATACGGCCGGACAGACCCTCCCAGAAGACGGAAACCAGAGCGTCGTTATCCCAGGCCAGCTCCGAGGCAAGGGTACGGAACCGTATGGCATATTGGCCCACGGTGAGACTCTCCTGACGGAGGCGTAGCAACGATGATGCGGATGAGGTCTTCCGTCCGGGTTCGTCGAAGACTTTCCGGAAAGCCGAGAGAAAGGCAGGCAAGTCGGACACCAGGGGGTCTCCTCTCTCCCATAGAGGATTTAGCCAGGCCAGGGCCTCCCCGGTGAGATGGGACATGATGAAGGCAATTTTGGCCCGGTCGGAGTTAAACTGGAGGGACAATAGTTCAAAGTGCAGGGTGCACTGGTTTATGAAGCCCCTAGCTTGAGCGGGGTCGCCTCCGAAGCGTGGAGGTGTAGAAAGCCGGGGTCCGGGGCAGGATGCCATGGTATTGGTGGGCAGCGGCGCTGCCGGGCTGCGAGTCATGACACTAGCGGTGGTTGCTGGTGGAGCAGTCAGAGTGTCCAGGAAAGAGTTGACATTCCGCAGATGACTCAGGATGGACTCCTGTTGGGACCTCTGACGGGACAGTTCATGACGTAGGTCCGAAAGCGAGAGAGCTTGGGTGCCACCGGGTTCCATGGCCCGAGCAAACTGTAACGGGTCTGGGAGGCGGAACCTCTGAGCTACTATACAAGGGGGCGGTCCTTGTAAAGGAGCGGGTGGCGACCAGGGAAGACGGGCTGGAAGTCTCAGCAGGTGAACGGGACAGTCTCTGAGTGAACGGGACAGTCTCTGAGTGAACGGGCTGGAGGTCACGGCAAGTGACCGGGGCAGTCTCCAGGTATAGGGTTGGTACGACCTGTGGCGGCTGAAGATAGACGTGAGCTCCCAGGTGAGCAGGCGAGAGTCTCTGGATGAACGGGTGGTCACAGCATGTGACGGCGGAGCCTCCAGGAAGACCAGCGGACAGGCGACAGATGAGCGCTCCCAGGTGAGCGGGCAGAAGTCTCTGGACAGGCGGGTGGTCACAGCACGTGACGGCAGAGCCTCCGGGTAGGCAAGCAGACTGGTAGCAGATGAGCGCTCCCAGGTGAGCGGGCAGGAGTCACTGGACAGGCAGGTGGTCACAGCACGTGACGGCGGAGCCTCCAGGTAGGCTAGCAGGCAGGTAGCAGATGTGCGCTCCCAGGTGAGCGGGCAAGCTGGTCCATAGACAGACTGACAGGAGTTGGAAGGCAGACCGTCAGACCACAGGCAAGCAGGCAGGTAGCTGATGTGCGCTCCCAGGTGAGCGGGCAGGCTGGTCCTTAGACAGACTGACAGGATTAGTAAGGCAGACCGTCGGACCTCAGACTAGCAGGCAGGTAGCAAGTAATCAGGCAGGAATCTGGCAGGTAACTGGCAACGGGACCTGAGGGCTGAAGCACAGGTGAGACACAGGTGCAAACAACATTGCTCGGGCACCTCCATTTTGGAGGAGGTGCCTTATATATGGTAAAGTCCTCCGGCCATTGGCCGGGGACTCCTTAGGACGGCGCGCGCGGCCCCTTTAAGAGGGAGGGAGGGCGCGCGCCCTAAGCACAGTGGCCGGGAAGGAGCGCGCGCTGCCAGCAGAGCGGGAGAGGGACGCCGGGCACGGAGCAGAGCGGTGAGGGGAACAGCGTCCCTGCCTAGCAGAGGGCAGGGACGCCGGCACTACAGAGGTCAATCTTGCAATTCATTCCACACCTTCTGGTAAAAGCCCTGGTCCAGACGGATTTACCCCTGCATTCTACAAGTCCCTCAAAACTCAGCTGTCTCCTGTAATGATCAAAACCTTTAATGCATTAGATGATAAGACATGTTTTGTCCCTCAATTATTGGAAGCTCATATTAGTGTTCTCCCTAAACCAGTTAAGGATCTTACAATTACGGCTAATTATAGACCTATTTTATTAATAAACGTGGATATTAAAATATTATCAAAAATATTAGCAGAAAGACTCGCCTCATTGTTGCCCTCTCTTATAAATACTGATCAAGTAGGATTTGTATAAGGCTGAGAGGCAAGAGATAATAGTATAAAGACCATGTTGCTAATCTCTAAGGCTAAGAGAAGCTCCATACCTCTGGGTCTTCTATCTGTCAATGCAGAGAAGGCCTTCGACAAGGTCCACTGGGGGTTTATGAAAGGAGCATTGCGCCAAATAGGAATTGGACCACGATTTTTACAATTAATATTCTCCCTGTATTCTGGCCCTACTGCTAGGGTTAGGGTCAATGGAATGCTGTCCTCTTCTTTTGAGATTTGGAATGGGACCAGGCAAGGGTGTACATTATCCCCCCTTCTATTTGTGATAGTGATGAAACATTTGGCCAACGCAATATGGAAAAATAGTACTATCAATGGGATTACAATAGCTTCCAGAACTTATAAGACAGCCTTATATGCAGATGACCTTCTCTATATTTCTCGACCTCAGACATCTTTTCCTTCTTTAATGAAGGAGTTTGATAGATTTGGTTTCCTGAGTAATTTTAAAGTAAATTATTCAAAGTCGGAGACATTGAATATATCGTTAACACAGAAAGAAGTCAAACAAGTAACAGACAATTTTCCTTTTAAATGGAAGTCGGAAGCGATAAAGTATCTGGGAGTGTTCATCTCTCCTGACTCTTCAATACTCTTGTGTCCTAAATTACCAGAGTCTTTTGGATCGCACACAAAGGGACCTCATGAAATAAAGTAAACTGAGACTATCTTGGTTCGGGAAAATGAACGACGTAAACATGGATATCTTGCCTCGCTTTTTATATATTTTTCAAACTGTGCTTATCTCTCCCCCATGTAGTTTCTACAGTAAATAACGCTCAGCATTATCTAGGCTCATATGGGGTAAATATAGAGCTAGGATAGGTATGCAAATATTAACTCGCCCTAAATGGCAGGTGGAGCTGGATTCCTGAACTTTAAAATATTCTTTCAAGCTTCTATTTTAAGTCGCTTTTTAAATTGGTATTTCCATTCCTTAACGAAGCAATGGGTCATTATTGAGCAGGAGGAGGTGGGTATTCCTCTGAAGCATCTTCCTTGTCTTCTTGTCTCTGATATTTTCTTGGTGGGAGGCTTGCCGGAATTGACTATGAGTACAATCCAAGTTTTGCATGCAATTATGAAAAAACTCCATTCTTCCAGAACACTCAGCCCTCTTACACCACTCTTTTCCAATCCTTCCTTTCCTCCTGGATACATGCGCGAATCCTTTCTTGGATAGAGAGCTATGGAGGACATTCGTCTTTTTCAGATAATAGAAAATGGTGAAATATCGCTATTTATCACTTTACAGAATATGACCCCGTTCAGAAAATTGTTATGGATGGAATACCTACAGTTACAATCATTCCTATCTTCTCAGAGGACGGCACTTCCACCCCAATTCACACCTACTCCTTTTGAGAGGATGTTCTTACAGGAGTCTCCTCGCAATCATACAATATCTCTGCTTTATAACTACTTGATTAGAGAAAGGCAATTCAGAAAAATTAAAATTTCATTACTCATCGAACAGAAATTAGGAGTAACCATATCCTCAACAGATTGGGAAAAAGTATTTCTATTTACACACAAAATGTCGGTCGCATGTTATGTGCAGGAGAAAGATTATAAAATTATGGCAAAGTGGTACCAGTATCCTGTAAAATTACCCACCATATTTCCGTCGGCCCGAGACACATGTTGGCGATGTGAATCGTAAAAGGGATCCATGCTTCACATATGGTGGGAATGTAGTAAGATCAAGCCCTTTTGGGAAATTTTTTTTTCAAATTATTTAATCACTGGAAGTGGGGTTGAAAAATGCCCTGAGATTCTGCCTTCATCAATTGGGTCCCAAAAAAGGATATTTTACGTTTTTGTCTAACAGCTGCTCCTACAGTGATCCCACGATACTGGAAATCTCTTCATACTCCCAAAACTTCAGAGTGGTACAATGAAATAGTTAATATCTGCAGAACGGAAGAACTTTCTGCTGATTATAATGGCTCTGGTGACAAATTCAGGAAGATATGGAGTATCTGGATTTTGTTCCAAGACTCATCGGATTTTCATAAGCTGTTTGAATGAGAGATTGATGACTTGATGGGCTGGACCTGGATTGGTGCTGGAGACTAATTAACGAAGTTAAATGAGCTTCAGTTTTTTGTTCCCCTGTCCCCCCTCCTTCCCTTAATCCCTCCCTTCTTCTTCTCTTTCTCCCCTTCTTGGTTTCTTTTCCTCTTTCTTTTTTTTTATTCTCTTATTTTCTATTTCTTCTTGTTTCTTTTTTGCTGCAGCATCACTGAAATATACAGCGGTTTACATGTATGGTTACATATTAAAATGTAATGGTTTCATTATTGGATAAGAGGTCTAGAAGTGTTATCAGAAAAGTTATGGAGATGGCATTTTTTGATTAACACAACTAAAATTTGCATTTCTTATTGTACTGTATATCTGTTGATCTCTATTTCTGTTTCAATAAAAAGAGATTATACTAAAAAATAAACATTGGGCTGTTCTAAAAAATAGCAGTGTGCATTTCTTTGCAAACTCACAATATGTACTCTTTTTTTTTGAGTATTTAGCATTCCTGTGTATCACTAACGTAATATTTAGTTGTATACCCACAGTTTTTTTTAGAACTGCATCACATCCATGTTGCATAGAGTCAACCAACTTCTGTCAACTGTTATTCCAGCCCAGGATGCTTTGACTACATCCCACAATTTTTTGGCATTTGTTGGCTTTGCCTCAGAAATGGCATTTTTGATGTCACCCCACAAATGTTCTATCGGTTTAAGGTCCAGGAATTGGACTGCCCACTCCACAACCTCAATTTTGTTGGATTGGAACCAAGATATTGCTCATTTACTGGTGTGTTTAGGGTCGTTATATTGTTGAAACACCCATTTCAAGGGCATATCCTCTTCAGGGTAAGGCAACATGACCTCTTCAAGTATTTTAATATATGCAAACTGGTCCATGATCCCTGGAATGCGGTAAATAGGTCCGCCTCCATAGTAAGAGAAACATGCCCATATCATGATGCTTGCAACACCATGCTTCACTGTTTTCAGAGTATACTGTGGCTTGAATGCAGAGTTTGGGGGTCGTCTGACGAACTGTCTGCGACCCTTGGACCCAAAGACCCAAGAACAATTTTACTTTTACCAGTCCACAAAATGTTTCTCCATGTCTCTTTAGGCCAGCATCATCATGTTTTTTGGCAAATTGTATCTACTTCAGTACATGTCTTTTTTTTAACAGTGGTACTTTGCGGGTGACTTCTTGCTAAGAGATTAGTTTCACACAGGCATCTTCTAACTGTCACAGTACTCACAGGTAACTTGAGACTGTCTTTGATCATCCTGGAGTTGATCATTTGGTGAGCCTTTGCCATTCTGGCTATTCTTTGATCCATTTGAATGGTAGTCTTCTGTTTTCTTCCATGTCTCTCTGGTTTTGCTTTCCATTTTAAAGCATTGAAGATCATTTTAGATAAAGTTTTACCCTTGCCAGTCAACTTTTTAGTCAAAGTAGGCTTTTATTCTGAACAATGGCTCGAACAATCCATATTTCTAAGACTTTATAGGAGAAATGCATGTGCAACATGTGCTGGCTTTACCCGTAAATAAGGGCCTCACTAATTAAACTCCACACTGCTATTATTTTGAACACCCCCCCTTTCAATTAATTATTCAAACACACAGACTCAAAAACATGCAGATCTTGAATGTTGAGTCTGTTGGTTTCCTTAAAATCTATTGCACCAACTGGTGACGTGTGGTAATATTATTTATACCAAAAAACAGTGATTAATCTGGTTAGTCATATTGGACTGCTATTATTTGAACACTACTGAATCTGCACTTCAATTGTAGATAAAGCACAGTACTTGTCTGTGGCCACTAATGTACAGGGCTTCTGTATTCCCCTCATTCACCTCTTAATTCTGCCACTGGAGCAGCTTTCAGCTAGTCAGGGGAGGGGGGAAAAGGGGTTGTTTATAGTTCATCAGTCATTAGATCCTGGTGAGCCCTTTTAAGTTGACGTTACTTGTGGTTGGGGCCCGCTGCATACCTCAAAAGATGGGCCCTTTGACTTTAAGCACGTGGATTATACTGGATTGTTTTTGGAATCCTTGTTGCTTTTCCAGCATCTTTTGAACTACTAGTAATGTGAGAAGCCTCTATTTTTCAGTTGACAAATGATAGATCGGAGTAGGGGATTATCTGCGGGATTTGTTGAAATTTCTATTGGTGCCATTTGAGAGTACATAATATTTTTCAATTGCTTTGTATTCCGATTTTTGGGAAGCAGAATGAATAAACAGCAATTCAGAAATTGTCTAATATTTTTTATGCTTTTTCACGCTGTTCACAATGTGGTAAAATACTTTATTTGGGTCAATATGATTACAGCAGCACAAAGGTTATATACTGTAGTATTTTTAGATATTGCTATTTTGCACACTAACATTTTTATTTATTTATTTTTTTTAATTTGCTCTTAGAATACATCAATGGCTCTATTAAAGGACGTGTCTGTCAATCAGTTCCTTTCAAGTGATTTGATTCTATGGTGACCGTATATACGCTGCCGGCTTCTCCTTTGTATGTGACTTCTGCTCGGAAGTCCAACGTCACCACCGGACCGGATTTGACATCTATTTCCCTTAACTCGCCTTTAGTGACCTAATTTCAGCGCTTTCACCTTAGCTGTTAGACCGCTTTAATGTCGTACTTTATTTTTTCTATATTCATGATTCATGTGAGTTCTGTTCAGTTAGGGTTTCCCCAGTTATCTGTATTTACTTTTATACACATCACTTGTGCATTTTGAGTGCTCTATGCTTTGTATATTGCGCCTATGTGTGTGTTTTGTAGTGAAAGTATAATTATAATGCCTTTTTATGTTCTATATATTATATCTACTTTCACCTGGACATTCATACTTTATATATTTCTATCCTTTCCGAGGTATTTGTTTTTATTCCAACAGTATATTGTACTTTCACTGTATCAGTATTGAAGATGCAGACCACTCCTCCCTCTCCCCATTTATTACATTATGGACACCGGTTGATATACTGGTGCTAAGCTGGTCCATATATGTTCAGTATATACATTTTTTTCCAATATAACCACTATTTTTCCATTTAACTTTACAGTTAAATACTAATGATGCACAGTGACATATCTATATCAGTTCGGTATTACTGATGTTTCTTCTTTCTTGCTTTTTTTCTTATTTTTCACCTATTGTATCATACAATGGTAATTACTCCACTAAGATACTTTTCCTTCAACAATATTAGTGGCCTGTTTCCTTCCATATGTGAAACTATTGTTATTTTGTTGACATTGAATTGTGTTAGCATAACAGTCTGTTCAAGTTTGGTCCGCATTATTATTGTACGTATATTATTTTATTACTTTTTTGACACTTTCTTTAGATTTGTTATGAACTATTATTTCCATTTTTCATATAACGCATCAGAAGAAGGTCTAAGTTATTGACCGAAATGTTAGACACATAAAAATTTGGATTGTCAATAAATACTATTTGAATCTTCAGTTGAGTGCCTAGTCCTTTTGATGTACCATAACTCATTTATTACCGAACCACATATGGCCTTAAAGATCAAGCCCCATTTCTCAATCTGATGTGTCAATTCATGTTGTAATAATTCTGGAATACTTCTACATGTTGCAATGATTCTGGGACTGTTTATTTCATGCCATGTAATGTTAGTACTAAATTTAGATCTATAACATTTTCTTATATTTCTGAAATTTTCAGAAATTTGGTGAAAATGTTGAAAAAAGTTACATTTTTTTTTTCAAACTTTGAATTTTTATGCCCTTATAGCAGATAGTCGTACCAAACAAAATGTTTAAAAATTAACATTTCCCGCATGTGTACTTTACGTCACAATAATTTTTTCAGCAATCTTTTATTTTGTTAGAATGTTAGAAGGGTTAAAAGTTTAGCAGCAAATTTACATTTTTTGCAAGAAAATTTACAAATCCCATTTATTTACGGACCTATACACACGTGGTCAAAATTGTTGGTACCCCTCGTTTAATGAAAGAAAAACCCACAATGGTCACAGAAATAACTTGAATCTGACAAAAGTAATAACAAATTAAAAATCTAGGAAAATGAACAAATGAGAGTCAGACATTGCTTTTCACCCCTGCTTCCACAGAATTAAAAAAAAAATTAAACTGATGAAATAGGCCTGGACAGAAATGATGGTACTCTTAACTTAATATTTTGTTGAACAACCTTTTGAGGCAATCACTGCAATCAAACGATTCCTGTAACTGTCAATGAGACTTCTGCACCTCTCAACAGGTATTTTGGCCCACTCCTCATGACCAAACTGCTCCAGTTGTGCAGACAGCATGTTTCAGCTCTTTCCAAAGATGCTCAATAGGATTAAGGTCAGTGTTAGAACCCTCCCGTTAGTTTTTGCTATCTTGTGTTTTGCGGTCACGTGACCAGCTGCCTATATATTCCAGCTCTGCCCTTCTGGCTTTGCTGGACTTCAGTGTTTTTTGCCTGTCTCTCTAGCCAGGTGCTTCGGTGCCTATCTCTGTCTAGTTCGCTTGGTCCTCTGGGACCTCTAGTACTTTTTGTCTGTTTGTCTTTTGCTCTGCAACAACTTCTGTTAGGAGGTGTCCCATTTTTATCCCAGTCCTTAGTTCTTTTAGGGACCCCTCCCTTTATTCTATAGGTCTCCGTTCGACTAGCCGAGGACGTAGGCGGGTCTGTTCACAAGGAACAGACTGCCCGCTACATTTTAGGGATTCAGCTTAGTCTTACTGAAGGGACAGCCTTCCCCTTTCTTTCCTTAGTTTATGTTGCAGATCATAACAGTAAGCCCAGCCCAAAAAAAAAACTAAAAGGAAAGAAATTCGGGGATCAGTATGGTTTCCGACCAGGATTTGGCTCAACGCCTGCAGGGATTGTCTCTGGAGGTGGCCGAGCTTCAGCAACACGTGAGTAGCTGTCCTGGAGCGCATTTTGTCGAACCAAAGGTAGGACTGCCTGATGTTTTTTATGGTAAACAGCAAGCTTTTTTTTCCTTTAAAAATGCTTGTTTGTTATATTTTCGTTTGAGACCAAGGTCCTCTGGGAATGAATCATAGCGCATTGGTTTTATTATGTCACTTTTGCGCAATGAACCACAGGGGTGGGCCTTTTCTCTCCAACCTAATGATCCGTGTTTAAGTTCTGTTGAGGAATTTTTTTCTGCTATGGGGCTATTATATGACAATCCTGATCGAATCTCATCTGCTGAATCAGAACTTAGACGTTTGAATCAGGGGTCAGATGATGTTGAAATTTATTGCACACACTTCAGGAGATGGGCCTCAGAAGTTAAATGGAATGATTCGGCATTGAAATGTTTATTTCTTGCTGGTCTGGGTGAAAGGGTTAAGTATTTGCTAATTGCATTCCCTGCACCTGAGACTCTGCAGGAAGCTATGCAGTTAGCTGTTCGTGTGGACAGGAGAATAAGGTCCAGGGTCAATGATGTAAAAACTCCTGTAACTTCAGGTCCTAGTTTCCAGAAAATCTGCTCTGACAGCGGAGAACCAATGGAGGTTGGGGCGATGTCACTCCGCTCTCAAGAAAGAGATCGGAGATTCGCCGAAGGTTTGTGTCTTTATTGTGGTAAAGCTGATCATTTGATTAAGTATTGTGAGCGTTGTTTAAGTAAAGAAAAAAAAAAGGTCAGTTACGTCCGTATAGCTTGTTTACTCTCTGCAGGAGTGTTCCTTTCTGGGAGTACTACTCTGCAGGGAGATTTGATTGAATTTCAGGTATTTGTGGATTGTGGTTCAACACTTAATGTGATTGATAAAGGGTTTTTGGAAAAACTTAAATTGAAATCCAAACCTTTGTCATCTCCTATTTCTGTGGTTGCAATTGATAACACTCCTTTGAAATGTAGAACTCACATGACTGCTGCATTTCCTCTCACTATCAATGGTGTTCACCAAGAAATTTTGGACTTGGTTGTTTTGGATAATTTGCCCTCTCTAGTTGTTCTAGGATTGCCTTGGTTAAAACTGCACAATCCTTTATTGGACTGGTCTACTAATGTGATTAAGTCTTGGAGTCCGAAGTGCTATGATAAATGTTGTAATGGTCGCGTTGCGGCTGTGGAAAAAGGGGAATTACCAGTACCTATTCAAGATTTTTGGAGGGTTTTTTCGGAGGAGGAGTCGCAAGTTTTACCTCCTCATAGGGATTATGATTGCGCTATTGAGTTTGTTCCGGGTGCTATTCTTCCCAAAAGTCGCTTGTTTAATCTGACTATCCCTGAAAGAAAGGCCTGGAGGAGTACATAGAGACTAGCCTGGCTGCTGGTCACATTAGACCCTCTAAGTCGCCTGTGGCAGTCGGATTCTTCTTTGTTAAAAAAAAGGACGGCGGTTTACGTCCATGTGTGGATTTTCGTGAAATTAATAAGATTACTGTGCGCAATTCCTACCCATTGCCGTTAATTCCTGACTTGTTTAACCAGTTAGTGGGAGCCAAGTGGTTCTCAAAAATTGATCTCCGAGAGGCATACAATTTGTTACGTGTGAAGGAGGGTGATGAATGGAAAACTGCTTTTAACACTCCGGTAGGTCATTTTGAGAATCTGGTGATGCCTTTCGGTCTTACCAATGCACCTGCATTTTTTCAGAACCTTGTTAATGACATCCTGAGACCTTTGATTGGTAAGAATGTGGTTGTGTATTTGGATGACATTTTGATTTATTCACCAGATCTAGAGTCCCATTGGCAGAGTGTACGTGAAGTTTTGCAGTTATTGAGTGATAATTCACTCTTTGCTAAGCTGGAGAAATGTGAGTTCACTGTGCAGAAAATTAGTTTTTTGGGCTACATTGTCTCCAGCGAGGGCTTTGAGATGGACCCTGTGAAGGTTCAGGCTGTGCAGGAATGGCCTAGGCCTGTTGGTTTGAAATCTATACAGAGATTTTTGGGTTTTGCCAATTACTACAGGAAATTCATTAAGAATTTTTCTGTAATTGTTAAACCTCTAACGGATCTCACCAGGAAAGGTGCGAATACGGCCCAGTGGACTACTGAGGCCATTGAAGTGTTTGAGTATCTCAAAGAGAGGTTCAGTTCTGCCCCTATCCTTATGCTGCCTGATGAGACCAAGCCTTTTTTGGTCGAGGTCGATGCTTCATCAGTGGGGGTCGGAGCAATTTTGTCTCAAGAGAACGAGGGTGGAGTACATCCTTGAGCCTTCTTTTCGAAAAAAATTTCGGAAACAGAACTGAATTATGATGTTGGAAATCAGGAGTTGCTGGCTATTAAACTCGCGTTTGAACATTGGCGTCATTTTTTGGAAGGCGCTAGATTTCCTATTCAGGTTTTCACAGATCATAAGAATTTGATCTATCTGGATGCTGCCAAGCGCTTGAATGCCCGTCAAGCTAGGTGGGCACTTTTTTTTCTCGGTTTCATTTTTCTGTTACCTATATCCCTGGTACTAAGAATGTTAAAGCCGATGCTTTATCTCGCAGCTTCTCTCCTACTGTTGGTGCCGAGGAGGAGGAGAGCATTTTGCAGAAAGGAGTTGTGGTGGCGGCATTGAACTCTGATTTGGAGAATGGGATTCTGAATGCTCAAGATGATGCTCCATCTAACACTCCCCATGGGAGGTTGTTCGTGCCTAGAGCCTTTAGGAGAGATTTGTTTGTGGAGTGTCATGAGTCTCGGTTGGCAGGTCATCCAGGAGTTTCGGAGACTAAGAGACTTATCAGTCGCAGTTTTTCATGGCCTGGATGGCAGAAGGAAGTCATCAAGTGGGTGCGTCAGTGTACTGTGTGTGCTAGGTCAAAGGCTTCACATACTCCTGCTGCGGGGTTGCTTTGCCCTCTGGAGGTTCCTAGTGCGCCTTGGACGCATCTCACTATGGATTTTATTACTGATCTTCCTGTGTCTGAGAGTTTTACTGTCATCTGGGTGGTCGTGGACTGTTTTAGTAAGATGTGTCATTTGGTTCCATTCATTAAGTTGCCCTGCGCTAAGACACTCGCTAAGGCGTTTGTTAAGGAGGTTGTCAAGCTCCATGGTGTCCCCACGGATATTGTTTCTGATAGAGGACCTCGGTTTGTGGCTCGCTTTTGGCGTGCTGTTTGTGACAGGTTGGGAGTCCATTTGTCATTTTCGTCTGGTTATTATCCTGAGTCTAATGGACAGACTGAAAGAAAGAACCAGGATGTTGAACAGTTTTTGCGTTACTTTGTGGCAGACAATCAAGAGGTGTGGTCTGAGTTTCTGCCTCTCGCAGAATTTGCTCTTAACAATCATACATCCTCCTCTGCTGGGTGTTCTCCTTTTTTTTTGTTGTACTGGGAGACATCCATCTTTTGGTTTGTTCTTCAAATTGGGGTCGGCGGTGCCGGAGGAGGAGAATTTTTCCGGTGATTTGGAGAGAGTTTGGACTAATGTACGTTGTAACCTGCAAGAGGCTAACAATAAGTCCAAGAAGTATTTTGACAGGAAACGTAAAGAGGTTTTGTTTACTGTGGGTGACATGGTTTTGTTGTCCTCGAAGAACCTGCGGTTGAGGATTCCCTCTAAAAAACTGGGTCCTAAGTTTGTGGGTCCATTTAAAGTGCTTCAGGTTGTTAACCCGTCTGCTGTTAGGTTGGATGTCCCTACTTCCTGGAAGATTAATCCTGTGTTTCATGTTTCCTTGTTGAAAAAGGCTTACGTTTCTAATAGGGATTCCACTGTCACAGTTCCTCCTGTGGTGGAAGACGGTGAATATGAAATTTCTCATATTTTGAATTCAAGATGGCATAGAGGGAAATTACAGTATCTTGTCTCCTGGAAGGGTTTCGGTCCCGAAGACAGCTCCTGGGTAAGGACGGATGATGTCTCTGCTCCTAGGCTTGTTAAAGCTTTCCACAGGAGGTTTCCTGATAGGCCTGGGCCTGGAGGATCCAGAGGATCCTCATAGAAGAGGGGGTACTGTTAGAACCCTCCTGTTAGTTTTTGCTATCTTGTGTTTTGCGGTCACGTGACCAGCTGCCTATATTTTCCAGCTCCGCCCTTCTGGCTTTGCTGGACTTCAGTGTTGTTTGCCTGTCTCTCTAGCCAGGTGCTTCGGTGCCTATCTCTGTCTAGTTCGCTTGGTCCTCTGGGACCTCTAGTACTTTTTGTCTGTTTGTCTTTTGCTCTGCAACAACTTCTGTTAGGAGGTGTCCCATTTTTATCCCAGTCCTTAGTTCTTTTAGGGACCCCTCCCTTTATTCTATAGGTCTCCGTTCAGACTAGCCGAGGACGTAGGCGGGTCTGTTCACAAGGAACAGGCTGCCCGCTACATAGTAGGGATTCAGCTTAGTCTTACTGTAGGGACAGCCTTCCCCTTTCTTTCCTTAGTTTATGTTGCAGATCATAACAGTCAGGGCTCATAGAAGGTCACTTCAGAATAGTCCAATGTTTTCCTCTTAGCCCTTCTTGGGTGTATTTAGGTCATTATCATTGTGTTTTGGGTCATTATCCTGTTGCAAGACCCATGACCTGCGACTGAGACCAAGTTTTCTGACACTGGGCAGCACATTTCTTTCTAGAATCCCTTGGTAGTCTTGAGATTTCATTGTACCCTGCACAGATTCAAGACACAGATGCAGCAAAGCAGCCTTAGAACATAACAGAGCCTCCTCCATGTTTCACAGTAGGGACAGTGTTCTTTTCTTGATATGCTTCATTTTTCCTTCTGTGAACATAGAGCTGATGTGCCTTGCCAAAAACTTCCATTTTTGTCTCATCTGTCCATAGGACATTTTCCCAGAAGCTTTGTGGCTTGTCAACATGTAGTTTGGCAAATTCCAGTCTGGCTTTTTTATGATTTTTTTTTCAACAATGGTGTTCTCCTTAGTCGTCTCCCATGAAGTCCACTTTGAATCAAACAACGACAGATGGCGCGTTCTGACACTGATGTTCCTTGAGCTTGAAGTTCACCTTTAATCTCTTTAGAAGTTATCCTGGGCTCTTTTGTTACCATTCGTATTATCCGTCTCTACTTTGTCATCAATTTTCCTCCTGAGGCCACGTCCAGGGAGGTTAGCTACAGTCCCATGGATCTTAAATTTCTGAATAATATGTGCAACTGTAGTCACAGGAACATCAAGCTACTTGGAGATGGTCTTCTAACCTTTACCATGCCTGTCTATCATTTTCTTTCTAATCTCCGGAGACAACTCTTTCCTTTGCTTCCTCTGGTCCATGTTGAGTGTGGTACACACCATGTCACCAAACAGCACAGTGAGTATCTGTAGCCCTATATACAGGCCCACTGACTGATTACAAGATTGTAGACACCTGTGATGCTAATTAGTGGACACAACTTGATTAAAGATGTCCCTTTTGTCACATTATTTTCAGGGGTACCATCAATTCTGTCCAGGCCTATTTCATCAGTTTAATTTTTTTTTAAATTCTGTGGAAGCAGAGTTGAAAAGCAATGACTGACTTTCATTTGTTCATTTTCATAGATTTTTAATTTATTACTTTTTTTAGATTCAAGTTATTTCTGTGACCATTGTAGGTTTTTATTTCATTAAACGAGAGGTACCAACAATTTTGACCACGTGTGTATATTGGTTTGAACTGACTTTGAGGTACTTATTTGTGGGAAACCCCCTCACCCCACAAGTGACCTCATTTTGGACTCCACATCCCTCAAGGAATTCATCTTTGTGGGTCCTGACTATTTTGGACCCATAGATGCTTCACAAAAGTTTATAAAATTGAGATGCAAAATTGAATTTTTTTCCAGAAAAAAATTGCATTAGCCTAAAATGTTTAATTGGTGATAGAAGCTCGACCTTCATAATTTGTTACATGATTTCTCACAAAGGTGGCAATATCCCAAGTGGTGAAAAATTGCTGCATAGGCAGGGCTTGGAAGAGAGGAAGTGCAAATTTGTCTGGAACAGATTATGAATGCCATGTCATATTTGCTTGGTCGCTAAAGTGCTAAAAACAGCAGAAACGCCTCACAAGTGACACCATTTTGGAAACTAAACCCCTCAAAGTTTTCTATGGTTTGGTGAGCATTTTAACCCACAGTTACTTCACAGAATGTTATAAAAATGGGCAATGAAAATGAAAAGTTACAATTTTTCCACTAAAATGTTGCTTTAGCCTCACATTTTTCATACTAGCAAGAGGTAATAGGAGAAAATGGAACCTAATTTCACCTGAACACAGTGATATCCTCCATAAGTAAGGCCAAAACTAAATATTCCAGAAGAGCAGGTAGCATAAAGTAGAAATACACTCAATAGAAAAATAAAGAAAGAGAGGCACTCAAAAATTATCAATATATAAAAATTTCTTATTTAATATTATAAAAATTCAAAATAAGTGTTTAGGAAAGGTAAGACTAAGAGATAATTATAGGGAACCAGATGTAAATAGATTCAAAATGGATTAAAAGTCCCTATAATAAGAGTCAAACAACCCCTATCTCCATTGTAAATGGCTCACATAGCAGAATAATATAAAGATAGAGTGACTAAATATATATGGTAGAACAAAAGAACCTCTTTGGTAAACAGAAAATGCTGAGGGAATAGTAGAGCGGAAACAGGTGTACAGTATAATAACACAGATTTCAATTATATAAAGGACCATATAAATCACGATCCGTAATACTATATACCCTAATTGAGCATATAAATCCATTAGAAGTCTTATAAAAGAATATATGCTTATGTAAACAAGGAATAGATAGTCAAGCTCAGTATACATAAATAGATGCACAAGTATACATGCAGGTATATAATACAAACTTATTGTAATGCTGGTGGGTACGGACCCACTTCGCCACGGGTTGGGCTCACTCTGGAGGGGCGTGACTGAAGTATTTACCGGGTATTCACTAGAGCCTCTGATGTTCAGGATAGGCTTGGCTTCCAGTAAACACCTGGTACCACTCCAGGGCAGTACCCGGGTCTGCAGCAGCTAACTGGAGGGTCAGAGACACGGGTACGAGGTACAAGTGGACGAAGTGAAAGACATGGTCAGACAATCCAAGGTCATGGCAGGCAGCACAGTTTTAATATACGTAGCATCAATCTGGAGCGGAGAGGTGAGGATAAATAAGGAAGCAAGCCGGGTCGATAACAGGAGAGACAAAACAGGAATAGGCCAATACAGGAAACTGGAGCCTGAGCTACTAGAAACTTAAGTTCAGGCGATGAATGGAGGGTGAAGTTGCCTGATATATCACCTGCTGGTAGGTGATAGGCCAGGGAAGCAGATTGCTGCTGGACAGAGTGGATACAAATTCCTGAAGAGTTTGCCCGCGCCTCCCTATAGCCGGGTTACTCTGTCTGTTAGGCTATGTGGCCACGATGCAGAAGTGCTCCGGATTTTTCCTGAGCGTTTCCGCATCTCCCTGTCAGAAAAAATGCATACGGATTTTACATGCGTTTTTTCAGCCAGGGACAAGCGTTTGTGAAGTTTTTTTAGCATGTGATTTCGCATGCGGGTTGTCAGGCGCTTTCCAAGTGATTTTAGCATCACTTGGAAAGTGCTTGACAACTTGGTCACACTATATAAATCCATGCAACCGGCATGGATTTTATGTAGTGTGACCAAGTTAGTTAAAATAAAGAATAATGGTAAAATGGTAAAAAAAAACATTATACTCACCTTCCGATGGCATCCGGTCTCCCCGGTGTCTTGCGGTGGTCTTTAAGGACCTTCCATGACATCATTTAGTCATGTGACAGGTCACACTAAATGACGTCATGGAAGGTCCTTTTAGACCATCGCGAGCTGCCGGGGAGCCAGAACGCATTGCTATGGAGACCGGGGGCCATCAGAAAGTAAGTATAATGTATTTTTTTATTTTTAATTATTTTTTTTTACAGGTACTATGGTACCCGGGCCTGGATGAGAGTCTCCTCTTCTCCAGACCTGGGTACCATCCGCACATTGAATCGCTTAATATCCGCATGTGCACATGTAGTCATGCGGATATTAAGCGATTCAATGCAAGTCAATGGCGGCAAAGAGGGTGTACCCGGCCTCGGGGAGGAGAGTTACCAGGCTGAAAGTTGATGGGGCAATCGTAAGGTGTATGAGGTGGCAAGACTTCTGCCTTCTCACACAAGACATCTGCAAAGTATTGACAGTAGGTGGACAGAGAAGGAGAGTTCAGAGAGGCAGAGCCTTGGAGGAAACCTTGGCGAGGCACTTGGTAGCGCAGGACAGTCCCACTGAAGCACTTTACTTGTTCTTGTGCTACTACTAATGTGGGAATGCCCTATTTTTCCATTGACTGTTGATGGGTCTGAGTGGGGGGCTTGTTTTTTTTGTGGATTGATTTTTTTTTTATCGCTTTCAGTGTAAGGCTAGGTGCACTTTTATGCTCTATTCTTAGACCTTATATCAAGGTTTTTGTCTAAATCCCTAAAAATGTGATTCAGATGAAATCCCCCTACAAAACCATTCATTATAATATGCCAGATAGTCACTTTGGACTGGCCTCTGTGATTGACCACCGAAAAGATGGGACGACACTGGAAATGACAGGACATAACCATAATAGAGTCCAAAATGACTCTTTGGCCACGGCCCCACTATCGGTATTTTGTCAGTATTCGGTCAGTATTTTTTCTCAGGAGTGGGAGCCAAAACCAGGAGTGGGTGATACAACCCCTGGCAAAAATTTTGGAATCACCGGGCTTGGAGGATGTTCATTCAGTTGTTTAATGTTGTTGAAAAAAAGCAGATCACAGGCATGGCACAAAACTAAAGTAATTCCAAATGGCAAATTTAGGGCTTTTAAGAAACACTAAAAGAAATTAAGATTAAAAATGTGGTACTCATTAAGGGTATTTTTTTCAGACCAAGCAGAGGGAAACAATTATGGAATCACTCAATTCTAAGGAAAAAATTATGGAATCACCCTGTAAATTTTCATTTCCAAAACTAACACCTGCATCAAATTGGATCTGCTTGTTAGTCTGCAACTAAAAAGGAGTGATCACACCTTGGAGAGCTGTTGCACCAAGTGGACTGACATGAATCATGGCTGCAACAGGAGAGATGTCAATTGAAACAAAAGAGAGGATTATCAAACTCTTAAAAGAAGGTAAATCATCACGCAATGTTGCAAAAGATGTTGGTTGTTCACAGTCAGCTGTGTATAAAATCTGGACCAAATATAAACAACATGGGAAGGTTGTTAAAGGCAAACATACTGGTAGACCAAGGAAGACATCAAAGCGTCAAGACCGGAAGCTTAAAGCAATATGTCTGCAAAACAGGAAATGCACAACAAAACAAGTGAGGAACGAATGGGAGGAAACTGGAGTCAATGTCTGTGACCGAACTGTAAGAAACCGCCTAAAGGAAATGGGATTTACATACAGAAAAGCTAAACATAAGCCGTCATTAACACCTTAACAGAAAAAAACAAAGTTACAATGGGCTAAGGAAAAGCAATCGTGGACTGTGGATGACTGGATGAAAGTCATATTCAGTGATGAATCGCGAATCTGCATTGGGCAAGGTGATGATGCTGGAACTTTTGTTTGGTACCGTCCCAATGAGATTTATAAAGATGACTGCATGAAGAGAACATGCACATTTCCACAGTCATTGATGATATGGGGCTGCATGTCAGGTAAAGGCACTGGGGAGATGGCTGTCATTACATCTTCAATAAATGCCCAAGTTTACATTGATATTTTGGACAGTTTTCTTATCCCATCAATTGAAAGGATGTTTTGGGATGATGACATCATTTTTCAAGATGATAATGCATCCTGCCATAGAGCAAAAACTGAAAACATTCCTTGAAAGAAGACGCGTAAGGTCAATGTCATGGCCTGCAAATAGTCCGGATCTCAATCCAATTGAAAATCTTTGGTGGAAGTTGAAGAAAATGGTCCATGACAAGGCGCCAACCTGCAAAGCTGGTCTGGCTACAGCAATCAGAGAAAGTTGGAGCCAGATTGATGAAGAGCACTGTTTGTCACTCATTAAGTTCATGCCTCAGAGACTGCAAACTGTTATTAAAGCCAGAGGTGGTACAACAAAATACTAGTGATGTATTGGAGTGTTCTTTGTGTGTTTGTTTTTCATGATTCCATATTTTTTTCCTCAGAATTGAGTGATTCCATAATTTTTTCCCTCTGCTTGGTCTGAAAAAAAATACCCTTACTGAGTACCACATTTTTTATCTTGATTTCTTTTAGTGTTTCTTAAAGCCATAAAGTTGCCATTTGAAATGACTTTAGTTTTGTGCCATGTCTGTGAACTGCTTTTTTTCAACAACATTAAACAACTGAATGAATATCCTCTGAGCCCGGTGATTCCATAATTTTTGCCAGGGGTTGTAAATGCAGAATTGGTGCACTTGTTTCTATTATACCTTTACTCTGATTGTTCCTCACCTGGTTTTGGCTCCAACTCCTGAGAAAAAATACTGACCAAATACTGATAGTGGGGCTGTAGCCTTTGCCTCATTATAGTGAGTGGTACCATTAGGAATTTGCTGTGAATCACATTTTTTGGGAGATTTGGACAAAAACCCCAATGTAAGTGCTCTGCATAGAGCACAGGATAAATGTGGACCGAGCCTTATTCTAATTTTTCGGAGGCCGAATGTACAGATAAACATAAGTACAAGAATTGCTTTTATTTGTTTATTGCTTTTGTTTTTTTTGTTTTATTTTTTTATACCATTCACCATGCAGTATAAATGATTAGGCAGCTTTATTTTTTCGGTTCCTACGATTACAGCGATAACAGATTTGCTTATTTTTAGCATTACCATTTTTTTTTTCTTTTTACATACAAATTTGTCATCGCTTTATATTGCAATCATTGTGTGAGTACGATGAAAAAGCTTCAATAGAACTTTTGCCGTTACACAGCTCCTCCTTGATGTTTAAACACTCCACAAATAAAGACAACGGTGGCTTTAGTTCTCTTCATATAAATTATTTCTTTATCTCAAAAATGATGAAATGTAATGAAAAATCTACATTTTTGATTATATACGATGAATAAAGTGACTGTTTCATAGTTCGGGTCTTTCTAGACTAGGCACTTTTTTTTTTTTTGCTTGCGTTATTTGTGGCGTTACATTTTTAGTGGCTTGTTTTTTATTTTTGTTTTATTTTGATTAGTCCTACTTCGGGACTTGAATATTTTACATGTTGATTGGTAGTATCATACACTGTAGTACTCACAAGCTAAAGTACATGAGAACAGTCAGTTTAAGGCCACGGCCCCGTTATCAGTATTTGGTCAGTATTTGGTCAGTATTTTTTCTCAGGAGTGGGAGCCAAAACCAGGTGAGGAACAATCAGAGAGAAAGTATAATAAAAACAAGTCACCAATTCTGCATTTATCACCCACTCCTGGTTCTGGCTTCCACTCCTGAAAAAAAATACTGACCAAATATTGATAGTGGGGACGTGGCCTTACACTAACGTTTGGGCTGCTATACCCAACAGGCCACCGTAATTGGCAGACCCGCGGAATAACGATGGCATTTACCATATAGATGTCACTATTGAGGAGGTTACAAGGGTAGGATTGGTGATGACACAGAATGTTACTGGGACAGGCGGATGTATAACACCATACTGCAGTACATGACTGCCAGCTCTGATCCTCTCTGTGACATCACTAAGAAGGTCAGAGCCAGAAAGGCAGGCTAAACAGACTAATACACTGTGTGCAGAATTATTAGGCAAGTTGTATTTTAGAGGATTATTTTTATTATTGATCAACAACTATGTTCTCAATCAACCCAAGACTCAAATATCCAAGCTTAATATTTTTGGAAGTTGGAGTGTTTTTTTTTTAGATTTGGCTATATTAGGAGGATATCTATTTTTGCAGGTAACTATTACTGTGCAGAATTATTAGGCAACTTAATAAAAACCAAATATAATCCCATCTCACTTGTTTATTTTCACCAGGTAAACCAATATCAGGGCACAAAATTTAGAAATAAACATTTCTGACCTGCAAAAACAAAAAACAAAAAAATAGTGATCAATATAGCCACCTTTCTTTATGATGACACTCAACAGCCTTCCATCCATAGATTCTGTCAGTTGCTTGATCTGTTTTCGATCAACATTGTGTGCAGCAGCCACCACAGCCTCCCAGACACTGTTCCGAGAGGTGTACTGTTTTCCCTCCCTGTAGATCTCACATTTTATGATGGACCACAGGTACTCTATGGGGTTCAGATCAGGTGAACAAGGGGGCCATGTCATTATTTTTTCTTATTTTAGAACTTTACTGGCCAGCCACGCTGTGGAGTAGTTGGATGCATGTGATGGAGCATTGTCCTGCATGAAAATCATGTTTTTCTTGAACGATACCGACTTCTTCCTGTACCACTGCTTGAAGAAGTTGTCTTCCAGAAACTGTCAGTAGGTCTGGGAGTTGAGCTTCACTCCATCCTCAACCCGAAAAGGTCCCACAAGTTCATCTTTGATGATACCAGCCCATACCAGTACCCCACCTCTACCTTGCTGGCGTCTGAGTCGGAGTGGAGCTCTCTGCCCTTTACTGATCCATTCTCTGGCCCATCAAGAGTCACTCTCATTTCATCAGTCCATAAAACCTTTGAAAAATCAGTCTTAAGATATTTCTTGACCCATTCTTGACGTTTTATCTTATGTTTCTTGTTCAAAGGTGGTTGTTTTTCATCCTTCCTTACCTTGGCCATGTCCCTGAGTATCGCACACCTTGTGCTTTTTGATACTCCAGTAGCGTTGCAGCTCTGAAATATGGCAAAACTGATGGCGAACAGCATCTTGGCAGCTTCACGCTTGATTTTCCTTAATTCATGGGCAGTTATTTTACGCCTTTTTTGGCCAACAAGCTTCTTGCGACCCTGTTGGCTATTTAGTAACATAGTCTAAAAACTAAGTCCATCTAGTTCAACCCATAGCCTAACATGTTTATCCAGAGGAAGGCAAAAAAAAACCCATGTGGCAAACACTAAGCTCCACATTGGGGAAAAAAATTCCTTCCCGACTCCATGCGACAATCAGACTAGTTCCCTAGATCAACGCCCTATCAAGGAATCTAGTATATATAACCTGTAATATTATACTTTTCAAGAAATGCATCCATGCCCTTCTTAAATTTTAGTAGTGAATCACTCATTACAACATCATGCGGCAGAGAGTTCCATAGTCTCACTGCTCTTACAGTAAAGAATCCGCGTTTGTG
Organism: Phyllobates terribilis; assembly: GCF_046119375.1. Lineage (NCBI taxonomy): Eukaryota > Metazoa > Chordata > Amphibia > Anura > Dendrobatidae > Phyllobates > Phyllobates terribilis. The sequence goes on along the minus strand of NW_027362761.1, from coordinate 69,957,786 downwards.
ATTATGATTAAACCTTCTTTCCTCCAGACGTAGAAGATGCCCCCTTGTCCCCGTCTCTGGCCTCAGGGTAAAAAGATCAGTAGACAGGTCTTTGTACTGTCCCCTCATATACTTGTACATAGTAATAAGATCACCCCTAAGCCTTCCTTTTTCCACAGTAAATAACCCCAAGTGTGAATAACCTGTCTTGGTATTGCAGACCCCCCAGTCCTCTAATAACTTTGGTTGCTCTTCTCTGCACCCTCTCTAGTTCAGCTATGTCTTTCTTATACACCGGAGACCAGAACTGTACACAGTATTCTAAGTGTGGTCGCACTAATGACTTGTATAGAGGTAAAATTATGTTCTCCTCATGAGCATCTATGCCTCTTTTAATGCATCCCATTATTTTATTTGCCTTTGCAGCAGCTGCCTGACACTGGCCACTAAACGTGAGCTTGTCGTCCACCAATACACCCAGGTCTTTTTCAGTTACAGTTTTGCCCAGTGTTTTACAATTAAGCATATAATTATACATTTTATTTCCTCTGCCCACGTGCATTACCTTACATTTATCCCCATTAAAGCTCATTTGCCATTTATCAGCCCAAGCTTCTAGTTTACATAGATTCTCCTGTAATATAAATAAATATTGAAATATTACTCTGTATGCCCCCTACAAGGTCATTAATAAATATGTTAAAAAGAAGGGGGCCCAATACTGACCCCTGTGGTACCCCACTGTTAACTGAGACCCAGTCTGAGTGTTTTCCATTAAAAACCACCCTTTGTTTCCTATCACTGAGCCAATTCTTAACCCACATACATATATTTTCCCCTATCCCCATTGTTCTCATTTTATGTATCAACCTTTTGTGTGGAACCGTATCAAAAGCTTTTGAAAAGTCCATATACACAACATCCACTGCATTTCCTTGGTCCAGTCCAAAACTTGCCTCCTCATAAAAACTGATCAGATTAGTTTGACAGGAACGGTCCCTCGTAAACCCATGTTGATAATGGGTCATGAGGTTATTCTTCTTCAGATACTCTAGTATAGCATCTCTTAGGAAACCCTCCAGGATTTTACCCACAGTAGAGGTTAAGCTTACTGGCCTATAATTTCCAAGTTCCGTTTTTATCCCCTTTTTGAATATTGGCACCACATTTGCTATACACCAGTCGTGTGGTACAGACCCTGTTATTATGGAATCTTTAAAGATTAAAAATAATGGTCTATCTATGACGTTACTTAATTCCTGCAGTACTCGCGGGTGTATCCCATCCGGGCCCGTGGATTTGTCAACTTAAGTGATTTTTAGACGCAGCCGTACTTCCTGCTGGGTTAAGCAAGAGACATTTAATGGAGAATTTTTGTTATCACTAATCATGTTTTCTGTCATGAGATTTTCTTGTGTAAATATGGTTGAAAAAAAATCATTTAGCATATTGGCTTTTTCCTCATCCTCATCCACCATTTCACCCAGACTATTTTTAAGGGGGCCAACACTATCATTTTTTAGTTTTTTACTATTTATGTAGTTAAAAAATATTTTGGGGTTACTTTTACTTTCTCTGGCAATGATTCTCTCTGCCTCAATCTTTGCTGCCTTGATTTGGTTATTACAGAATTCATTAAATTTTCTATATTTATTTATTGCCTCATCACTACCTACTTGCTTTAGTTCCCTAAATGCTTTCCTTTTGTCACTTATTGCGCCCCTTACAGTTCTATTTAGCCATAATGGTTTCCTCCTATTTCTAGCAGGTTTATTCCCATAGGGTATATATTGTGCACAGGTCCTATTCAGGTTGCTAATAAATGTCTCCCATTTGCTTTGTGTAGTTTTATGTCTCAGGATATCGTCCCAGTTTATTGCACTAAGATCATCTCTCAACCGTTGGAAATTTGCCTTCCTGAAGTTTAGTGTCCTTGTAACCCCTCTACTACACATCTTATTAAAGGATTAATGAAAACGTATTATTTTGTGATCACTATTACCCAAGTGACCCCCAACTCGTATATTTGATATGCGGTCTGGCCTGTTGGTTAATATTAGGTCTAGCAGTGCCCCCCTTCTTGTTGGGTCCTGAACCAGTTGTGAAAGGTAATTGTCTCTCACAGTTGTCAAAAACCTATTACCTCTGCTGGAACTACAGGTTTCTGTTCCCCAATGTATTTCAGGATAGTTGAAGTCCCCCATAATAATGACTTCTCCTTGAGTCGCTGCTTCATCTATTTGCTTTACGAGGATATTCTCCGCTGCTTCCATTATTTTTGGAGACTTATAACAAACCCCTATCAGTAATTTATTATTTTTTCCCCCTCCCCTTATCTCCACCCACAGGGACTCTACATTTTCATTAGATTCACATATATCCTTCCGCAAGATGAAACGCTGGATTGTTTGGTGATCACGCTTCCAAAGTTTGGAAATTTCAAGACTACTGCATCTCTCTGCAAGACATCTCACAATTTTGGATTTTTCAGAGCCCGTCAAATCTCTCTTCTGACCCATTTTGCCAATGGAAAAGAAGTTGCCTAATAATTAAGCACACCTTATATAGGGTGTTGATGTCATTAGTCAACACCCCTCCTCATTACAGAGATTCACATCACCAGATTTACTTAATTGGTAGTTGGCTCTCAAGCCTATGCAGCTTGGAGTAGGACAACATGTATAAAAAGTATCATGTGGTCAAAATACTCATTTGCCTAATAATTCTGCACACAGTGTACAGTACAGACAGTACATAAAGTACAGACAGACCAATTACATTGATCGCTGGCCAGGACCAAAGCTTAGTGGTTCCAGGTCGACTAGATGCTTTTCTCCAGCAGTTTATTATACGGTCACCATGCGATTTTGTGCTGTGACAGTTTAATGCAATCACATACACATACTGCGGGATGCGATAAAGGCACCGCATTCCTTGATGTATGTCTACATGGTTTTGAGTTAAGGGATGGGACCCTACTAGTGCACCACCTCTCCATTGTGCCGTGGTCTACATGCAAACTAGTTATGTGAATAGCCTCTATTTTTCTGTTGACAATGATCTGTAGGGGCTTATTCGTGGGAAGAGTTGAAGTTTCCATTGGCACCATTTAAGGGTATATAACATTTTCAATTGCTTTTTATTCAGATTTTTTTGAGAAAATGAACAATTAACAATTTAGGAATTGTCTATAATATTTTTTTATGCTTTTCACCATACAGTAAAAGTTATAAGACAACTTTATTCTTTGAGTCAGTATGATTACAGCAGCACAAGGGTTATATAGTATTTTTATATTTTGCTATTTTTGCACTCTAAAACCCCCCCCTTTTTTTTTTTTTTTAAAGAAAAGTTTTATTTGCTTCACCATTTTCTAAGCTATAACATTTTTATTCTTCCACCAAAAGAGCTGTGTAGAGGAATTTTTTTTTTGCGAGATGAGTTGAAATATTTTTTTTATTTTATCTTTGGATGGCAGAGTGAACAAAAAACAGCATTTTTTATGGCCTTCATTGTGTGGTAGAAGTGATGAGAAAACTTTATTCTTCAAATCATTGCAATCCCAGTTATACCACATTTATATAGGTATTTTTATATTTTGCTAACTGTACAAACTAATACTTTAAAAAAAAAAAAAAATTTGGATATAACTTAATTTATTTTTTTGCTAGTAGAGCTGTATGAGGGCTTTCAGATCACTTTTTATGTCAGTATGATGAAAAAGCTATGATTTTGGTGGGTTTTTTAAGTCCTTACAAGATATGTTAATTAATAAGACATTGTTAGATAGCTTAGGTTATTCCAAGCATTGCGATATCAGTTAGGGTATGTGCACACGATCTGTACAGGCAGCGCTTTGAATGCAGCATGCTTTATGCTGCGTCCAAAGCGCTGCGTTTTAAGAGCGCAGGTGAATCCACAATGTGTTCATTGAACCATGCGGATTCACCGCATTCAATATATTGTAGTGATCTAATTTCTCTTGCGGAGACTGGCGACTCCGTAAGAGAAATTGACATGCTGCGGTCTGGAAAGAAGCGTCATATATCCATATCCGCGGGTGATCCACAGGTGCATGGAGACGCATAGTGGGCATGAGATTTCTACAAATCCCATCCACTATGCTGTAACATCTGGCCACTGCGGGTTTGATGCTGCGTAACACGCAGTGTCAAATCCGCAGAGGCTCCTGACCGTGTGCACTGTGTACTTTTTCGTTTACTTTTGTTTCACATAACAAAAGCGTTTCCAGTTGTAAAACATTTTTCCGTTATTATGTTTATACTTTTTCCTTTTGTATTTATTTTTTTTTTCATATTATTACAATTTTTATAGAACTCGATGAGGTAAAAGAGTGAGCCACCTTTCTCAAATAGGCATCTACAACCCCTGGCAAAAATTATGGAATCACCGGGCTCAGAGGATATTCATTCAGTTGTTTAATGTTGTTGAAAAAAAGCAGATCACAGACATGGCACAAAACTAAAGTCATTTCAAATGGCAACTTTATGGCTTTAAGAAATACTAAAATAAATCAAGATTAACAATGTGGTACTCTTTAGGGTAATTTTTTTCAGACCAAGCAGAGGGAAAAAATTATGGAATCACTCAATTGAGGAAAACATTATGGAATCATGAAAAACAAACACACAAAAGAACACTCCAATACATAACTAGTATTTTGTTGCACCACCTCTGGCTTTAATAACAGCTTGCAGTCTCTGAGGCATGGACTTAATGAGTGACAAATAGTACTCTTCATCAATCTGGCTCCAACTTTCTCTGATTGCTGTTGCCAGATCAGCTTTGTAGGTTCGAGCCTTGTCATGGACCATTTTCTTCAACTTCCACCAATGATTTTCAATTGGATTGAGATCTGGACTATTTGAAGGCCATGACATTGACCTTATGTGTCTTCTTTCAAGGAATGTTTTCACAGTTTTTGCTCTATGGCAGAATGCATTATCATCTTGAAAAATTATGTCATCATCCCCAAACATCCTTTCAATTGAGGGGATAAGAAAACTGTCCAAAATATCAATGTAAACTTGGGCATTTATTGAAGATGTAATGACAGCCATCTCCCCAGTGCCTTTACCTGACATGCAGCCCTATATCATCGACTGTGGAAATTTGCATGTTCTCTTCATGCAGTCATCTTTATAAATCTCATTGGAATGGCATCAAAAAAAGTTCCAGCATCATCACCTTGCCCAATGCAGATTCGCGATTCATCACTGAATATGACTTTTATCCAGTCATCTACAGTCCACGATTGCTTTTCCTTAGCCCATTGTAACCTTGTTTTTTTTGTTTAGGTGTTAATGATGGCTTATGTTTAGCTTTTCTGTATGTAAATCCCATTTCCTTTAGGCGGTTTCTTACAGTTCGGTCACAGACATTGACTCCAGTTTCCTCCCATTCGTTCCTCATTTGTTTTGTTGTGCATTTCCTGTTTTGGAGACATATTGCTTTAAGTTTCCGGTCTTGACGCTTTGATGTCTTCCCTGGTCTACCAGTATGTTTGCCTTTAACAGCCTTCCCATGTTGTTTGTATTTTGTCCAGATTTTAGACACAGCTGATTGTGAACAACCAACATCTTTTGCAACATTGCATGATGATTTACCTTCTTTTAAGAGTTTGATAATCCTCTCCTTTGTTTCAATTGACATCTCTCGTGTTGTGGCCATGATTCATGTCAGTCCACTTGGTGCAACAGCTCTCCACGGTGTGATCACTCCTTTTTAGATGCAGACTAACGAGCAGATCTAATTTGATGCAGGTGTTAATTTTGGAAATGAAAATTTACAGGGTGATTCCATAATTTTTTTCTCAGAATTGAGTGATTCCACAATTTTTTCCTTCTGCTTGGTCTGAAAAAATGACCCTTAATGAGTACCACATTTTTAATCTTAATTTGAAATTACTTTAGTTTTGTGCCATGTCTGTCATCTGCTTTTTTTCAACAACATTAAACAACTGAATGAACATCCTCCAAGCCCGGTGATTCCAAAATTTTTGCCAGGGGTTGTAGATGTCACTGTAATTTTCGTCAGTAGCATCTAAGGCATTAAACAGCTCTGATCGGTGCTTGCACTGGTCTAAGCCAGTGGAACAGTGGGTGTTGGCTATAAAAAAATATATAGCGGACACCCTCTGCTGATGATAAAGCCGATTTCACTGACGTGTACAATGTTTTGTGGGAAGGCATTGCCCACTCCGCTGTACATGTGTGTTGGATGTTGAGAAGGGAATTAAGATGTGCATCTCCAGTCATCTGTATGTCAGTCTGGTTTAGTTGTGTTATTATTTACCCCATTTTCTTGCATAAAGTATACTAAATTTGTCAGGGCATGGAAGGAAAGAGCAGCATAAAAGTGAAAAAAGGTTTAATTGAAGTATACCACTGCAAACGTAATGATCTATTGAATACAGTATATATATTTTACAGTGCTGTGGTAAACAAAGGAGTAATATAAAAAGGACTTATTACATTATATGTACTACAAAATACCACTAATAACAACTTAAAGGGAACCTGTTAGCACGAGTTTGCCATGAGAAGTAAAGACATGGCTATAATGGTGCTTTAACGCTGATTATATTGATACTTTATGTGTGGTTGAAAACTTCAGTTTGGGAGCTTGGCAGAGCTCAGAAAAGAAAGGGTGCTATTTTATTTTTGTAGCATAAATTTGACTGGAATAGATTGCATATGCCATGTTACATTTGCAGAGTACCTGAAGTGCCAAAAAAGCAGAATCCCCCCCCTCACAAGTGACCTAGTTTTTCAAACTTAACCCCTTAAAGCACACCTGTCAGCAGGATTGTGCTCAGTAAACCACATACACTGTCAGATGACCTGTCATAAGAGCATATAGCTGAATATGTAAGCAGAGCACCAGATAGAGCCCACCCTACAGACCACCCCCAAGCACGGGCATATCATTATCTCCAAGCTGAAAGTAAAGATTACACAAGAACCACAGGACAGATTTCATCAACCAAGGTTTCATTTTAATCAGTGTAATGTCGCCCACCTGACAGTGTATGTAGTTTACTGAGCTCAATCCTTCTCACAGGTGCGCTTTAAGGGATTCATCTAGCGCAGAGGGTGCGGTCGCACTGGACCCCGCGCTCAGAAGGGCCACCTGGAGCTACACCAGCCTTAACTGTTCAGAGTGCCTAGCCCACATGTTCTCCCTGCATTACTGCTCTCGGTTCTGTAGAATAAACCGATAAGTAGGCCAAATTATTCAAGTATCTCCTAATTAACATATAAACCGATATGAAGGGAGTGGAGACCTTTTTTAATAAAATCTCAAATCTTTATTTAGATACAATTAAAAACAGAGTTCAACATTAAAAAAATATGAGGTATTGCAAGAGAAAGGCATCAAAGTTCTGTAGACTGCAGGTCACTTTAACTGCTCTGGATCTCTGCATGTCGCTGTCATCACTCTGCGCCAGGACTCTGACATTCTGTGCATACATCGGATTGCGTTGCTTTTAATTAAAACTTGTGTGATGTGGGATCAGCATAAAGAATGGGGAACGGTTGAGTGGCGCAACAAAGATGACGTCTGCAAGCGTTTTAAAATTGTAATGGCATGATATGAGAAGTAAAGACCCCCTATCGTGGGAGTGAAGGGTGCCAGGGAGCGTGAAAGAATGCACAGCCCACTGGAAGACCAGTCCAGAAGAGGGGATGACCTGAAGTGAAGACCCGGCCCAAGGTGGGAGGCGTGAACCAGTCAAGGTTGTGATGGTTACAAAAGTCTTGCCCACTGGGGAAATTACAGAGAGCTCAGGAGGTGTTGCCAGAAGTGATGTGGCTGACTTGTCAGAAGTACAGCCCACGGAAGGGTGTAGCCAGAGGGAAAAGACAACACGGAAGTCAGAGCTGGCGCCATTTTCAGCTGCATGTGGAGGAGGCAGCAGTGCTTGTGTGTCAGGGAAAAGTTGGCGTCCAGTACCTCAAGGAGCAACATTGAAGAACAGCAGCAATTCGCCTGACATGCAGAGACTGGTGCGGTCGAGATTGAAGCTAATAGTCTCCCACACGTTGTGACTCCTAGAGCCTTGGAGGGGATGAAACCAAGTGAAAGCTAGATGGAGATGAATACTGCCAAATCAACTGGTGTTCAGTGGTTGATCGTACCACAACCGGAGGTAGGGCTACTCATGTATGAGTTCCAGATGTTGTGCTGAAGCCGGATGCGAAGCATTGCTAGCAGAAATCGCTTCAGCTGCCTCCACAGCAACTCTGCCACCCCCTGCGGTCGCTCCCATCAAGCCGCGAAGCTGCAGCGAGATTAACCCTGTAACTAAAGAAGTTGATCTGGATGCAACAGGTACTACTCACCACCCCATGCAGCTTCCTCTGGTGGAGGAAGTTGATCTGTACTGAATGTCCTGGTCCCTGCTGCCACCTGGGAAGAACGTACATTTATTTAAGAGAAGTGCATTGTATTGGGAGAAGGATGTGGTGGAAGACAGAAAGGGACAAAATCCTGACACAAGGCTGTTGGGGCCACGAAGGTTCGAGATTGAGAACCAATGCTCTATGGGCGTGACACGGTTTGATATCGACCGGGGGTTTGGCTTCCTTAAGGAATTTGGTATGAGAGATGAGGTATATATTAGTCAAAGTGTAGTGAAGAAGAAGTACCTACCTCCTCATCTTCATAACCTTCAAATAATTATGTGGGGGAAATCATATCCTTCCTGAAAATCTGTGGCAGAAAGGGTTGGTATGCTGCTGGGGTGACCCGATCGGCTGCAGCATAGACATGGGGGACTGGAAATGTGAAACTTCACAGACCAGGGAACAAGTTGAAAGGTACTACCATGAGCAGGGGCAAAGTGGCTTGGGTGGAGAAAAATGGTAACAAGCCACAGGACCACCATTACACTCCAAACATGGAAAATACTCCATCTACATGTCTAAAAAGGGCTACGTAAAGTAGTCAAGACAGTCGCAACCTGGTCTGGTTCATCTGAATGTACAGGTGTCAAAGTTCGGACCTTCCACGGGTAACCTTGTCGGCCCAGTCCACAAAGGACCCAGAGCAGACGAGGTGTCTAGACCAGCCTTGAAGATGGAGAAGGCTACCTTCCCCCACCTGATTGAAGAGTCTGTATGCTGCTGGGAATAAATCCTCCGGAAGGCCGTAATCTGTGATAGGCTGAATGGAAGTGCACCTTTACAAGACACTAAGATACCATGTTTGCCGATAGGCCATGTGGAAGAAAAGATGGGGGGTGTTCAAGTTCCAGAGTATCCCTCACCATAAAGGCTGGAGACCAGTCAAGTCTAGGAAGAAGTATGAGTCAGTTAAAGGCAGAAGCACCTTTGTTAAGAGGGACTACTTTTGCTTCACGTAGGCCTGTGTGTGTTTTCTAAGAAAGAAAATTTTGTTTGAGGGACTGTCCCTTAACCCCTTTGCACGTTAATGACCAGGCCAATTTTTACAATTCTGACCATTGTCACTTTATGAGGTAATTACTCTGGAATGCTTCAGCGGATCCCCCTGATTCTGAGACTGTTTTTTCGTGACATATTGTACTTCATGATTGTGGTAAAATTTCTTCGATATCACTTGCGTTTATTTGTGAAAAAAACAGAAATTTGACAAAAATTTAGCAATTTTCAAAATTTGAAATTTTATGCCCTTAAATCAGAGAGATATGTCACACAAAATAATTAATAAATAACATTTCCCACATGTCTACTTTACATCAGCACAATTTTGGAACCAACACTTTTTTTTTATTAGGGAGCTATAGTTAATATGGTTAATAGTTGACCAGTGATTTCTCATTTTTCCAACAAAATTACAAAACCATTTTTTTAGGGACCACATCACATTTGAAGTCACTTTGAGAGGTCTTTATGACAGAAAATACCCAAAAGTGACACCATTCTAAAAGCTGCACCCCTCAAGGTACTCAAAACCATATTCAGGAACTTTATTAACCCTTCAGGTGCTCCACAGGAATTTTTGGAATGTGGAAGAAAAAAATTAACATTTAACTTTTTTCACAAAAATGTTACTTCAGACCCAATTTTTTTTTTCCGCAGGGGTAACAAGAAAAAATGGACCCCAAAATTAGTTGTGCAATTTTCCCTGAGCACGCAGATACCCCATATGTGAGGAAAAAACACTGTTTGGGCGTACGGAAGGGGAGGAGCACCATTTGACATTTTGAATGTAAAATTTGCTTGATTAATTAGCTGACGCCATGTTGCGTTTGGGGAGCCCCTGATGTGCCTAAACAGTGGAAACCCCCACAAGTGACACCATTTTGGAAACTAGATCCCTCAGGGAACTTATCTAGATGTGTGGTGAGCACCCTGAACCCCCAAGTGCTTTACAGAATTTTATAACATGGAGCCGTGAAAATAAAAACATCTAACTTTTTCCACAAAAATTATGTTTTAGCCCCAATTTTTTTATTTTTACAAGGGTAAGAGGAGAAAATGGACCCCAAAATCTTTTGTGCAATTTCTCCTGAGTACGCCAATACCCCGTATATGGAGAAAATACAGTGTTTGGGCGAACGGCAGAGTTCAGAAGGGAAGGAGCACTGTGTGACTTTTTGAATTGAGAGCGGATGCCATGTCGCGTTTGGAAAGCCCCTTATGTGCCTAAATAGTGGACCCCATTTTGGAAACTACACCCCTCAAGGATTTTATCAAGGGGTATAGTGAACATTTTGAACCCAGAGGTACAACACAGAATTTGATAACATTAGGTCATCATATTGAATAAGTTGTCATTAGTCTTGAGCGCAAGTGCTCGCTACTTGAGTTTGCATCGGGTACTCAGGTATGCACCATGTATCGCGCGTGCTCGAGTGACATGCTCAAGTTCCCGCCCGCATGTTTCACGGTTATTAGACACCCAAAAAAAACATGTGGGGATCGCTTGTGCATGGCAGGCAATCCCCGCAAGTTTTTTTTGGCCACGAAGCATATGGGACGGAGACTCGAGCATGTCACTCGAGCACCCACGATACTCAGTGCATACCCAACCACCCGATGCAAGCTCAAGTAGCGAGCACTTGCGCTCAACAATAGTCGCCATATTGTCACCTTTTTTTTTTTTTTACTTTTGAAAAAAATCCCAGCCCTAACCCCAACCCTAGCCCAAACCTAACCCTAGCCCAACCCTAACCCCAACCCTAGTCCAACCCTAACCCCAACCACAACCATACAGTTTATTTTTACGCTGTTCCTCGTGCGGTTTAAGTGATTAGACAACTTTATTCTTCGGGTCGGTGCGATTACAGCGATACCAGAATCATATCGGGTTTTTATGATTTACAGCTGTCACACACTAAAAGACGCATTTTTTTGTAAAATCTAATTTTTGCATAGCCATATTTTGAGAGCTATAATTTTCCATATTTTGTCCGACAGAGTCAAGTGACGACTTGTTTTTTGCGGGACAAGTTGACGTTTTTATTGGTACCATTTTCAGGCACGTGACATTTTTTGATCGCTTTCTATTCCGATTTTTGGGAGGCAAAATAAACAAAAACCAACAATTCAGGAATTGTTTTTTTTTTTTAAATTTTTTATTCTGTTCCGCGTGTGGTAAAATTGATAAGGTAGCTTTATTCTTCGGGTCAGTACGTTTACAGCGGTACCACATTTATATAGTTCTTCTATGTTTTGGCGCTTTTACACAATAAAAGCTGTTTTATAGAAAAAATATTTTTTTGCATCGCTTGATTCTGAGAACTATAACTTTTATTTTTTGGCTGATGGAGCTGTATGACGGCTTGTTTTTTTGCGGGACAAGATGACTTTTTCAGCAGTACCATTTTTATTTATATTCGTCTTTTTGATCGCGTGTTATTCCATTTTTTGTTTGGCGTTATGATGATAAAGCATTGTTTGTTGGTTCGTTTTTTATTTTATTTTTTTACCGTGTTCACTAAAGGGGTTAACTAGTGGGACAGTTTTATAGGTGAGGTCGTTCCAGACGTGGCGATACCAAATATCAAATATGTGTACTTCTATTGTTTGTTTTTTTTTCCTAATAATATTTATTGATGGGTACATTATATTTTTATTTTTGGTGGATTATTTTTTACATTTTTTTTTTTACAATTTTCTTCTTTTTTTTTTAACACTTTTTTTTACTTTTATACTTTGTCCCACTATGGGACTTTCACTTTTTTTACTCTGATCTCCTTTATAGCATAGGGATGGAGCACCATCCCTAAGCTATACAGGCTGTAAGTGCTGCAGATGCAAAATATACTTTGGTCATGCACTGCGCATGGAGTCGGAGTCAGCATAAAATGAACCGACTTCAACTCCTAAAATATATAATAAATTGGGTACAGTAGTTCAATGCAGTTTGTGGGGAATATTTTTTTCATACGAATTTGAGAAAGTTATGACATGTCCTATAAATGTCTGTCTTATTCCTGATCTAAGGGTCTAGACTTTTAACTGAGATTAATTTGTGCTACAGTAAATTTATCAGTTAAACATGAGCCACGTATGAGGGAGTCGTGGAGTCGGAGTTGGTGTCATGGAAATTGAGGAGTCGGAGGTTTGGCTTACCGACTCCATAGCCCTGACTGAGGTAATGTTCTGGACTGTGTTACTTGTCATTCCAGGGTCCTTAACCAAGAAGGACTGCATGTCATGCTGACATCAGCTAACCTTGGAGAAGACGTCCAGACATTCCAAGCTTCAGTCGTGATTGTATTTTATATTTGTATGCTGCCCAGTTTTTGCAGGTCCTGGACTGTCGAGGATGGCAATCATTAAACAGGGAGTGTAAAGGTGGAGAAGATTTAGAACACCCTCTCTGAAGAGTCCTAATGTGTTTCAGTGTGACCTGTTTGTGTTATGTATTTATCCTCATGTAAGCTGCGGTTTTCCTGCTGTTCAGGGGTGACAGGGTTACCTGTAAGACCAGCCCATAGTTTGAGTAAATGGGCACTGGGAGCTTAGTTCCTATTTTTTTATCAATTAGTTCAAGTTCAGCTACAGAGAAGGAAGAGTACTTTCAGCATTGTCAGCTGTATTAGGTGTGCAAGGAAGAGTAGGTTCACAGAAGTTAGTACAATCCTTCAATGTCAAGCAACCGAGGTGGCAGCTTTCCTCCAGCAGGCAAGTTGTGGTACCTAGTGAAAGACTTTTAAGCTTGATTTTTAGTATTTGCCAGACCTAGAGGTATTAGTGAAGGAATATGGGATCAGCCAGGTTTGGATACGTCCATAAGGTATAGAAGCTGGAAGAGCTTCCTTATACAACCCCTGGCAACCAACATCTTTTGCAACATTGCGTGATGATTTACCTTCTTTTAAGAGTTTGATAATCCTCTCCTTTGTTTCAATTGACATCTCTCGTGTTGGAGCCATTATTCATGTCAGTCCACTTGGTGCAACAGTTCTCCAAGGTGTGGTCACTCCTTTTTAGTTGCAGACTAAAGAGCAGATCTAATTTGATGCAGGTGTTAGTTTTGGAAATGAAAATTTATAGGGTGATTCCATAATTTTTTCCTCAGAATTGAGTGATTCCATATTTTTTTCCCTCTGCTTGGTCTGAAAAAAAATACCCTTACTGAGTACTACATTTTTTATCTTGATTTCTCTTAGTGTTTCTTAAAGCCCTAAAGTTGCCATTTGAAATGACTTTAGTTTTGTGCCATGTCTGTGATCTGCTTTTTTTCAACAACATTAAACAACTGAATGAACATCCTCCGAGCCCGGTGATTCCATAATTTTTGCCAGGGGTTGTATAGTGTAGTGCTGGGTGCAGTGATCACAGAGAAACACATTGACCAGTGTGTCCCTGTACTGGGAAGATGCAAAGGGAGTGAACAAATTAGAAATCTAAATTAAGTCAATATCAAAGTGACTACACTTTGTCTTTAAAACAGCATCAATTCTTCTATGTACGCTTGCATACAGTTTTTGAAAAAACTCGGCAGAGATGTTCTAAATAGCTCGGAAAACTAACCACAGATCTTCTGTGGATGTAGGCATGCTCAAATCATTATGTTTCTTCGTGTAATCCAGCGTTTTCCACACTCCAATCTTCAGGGTCCCCAACACATCATGTTTTCAGGATTTCCTTAGTACTGCACAGATGATGGAATTAACATCAAGGCATCAGAAATGACCACAGGTTCTCTCACCTGTGCAATACTAATGAAATCCTGAACACAATCTATGGGGTCCCTGAGGGCTGGAGTTTGGGAAACGCTGATGTAATCCCAGACAAACTCAAGTATTTTGAGATCAGGGCTTTGTGCGGCCATATCATCACTTCGAATACTCTGTTCTTCTTTACACTGAAGATAGTTATTAATGCCAGTGGTCGCATGTTTGGGTCTGTTGTCTTGCTGCCGAATAAATTAGAAGCTAATCAGATGCTTCCCCGATAGAATTACACGGTAGCTAATTATCTCTGTATTTCTCAGCATTGAGGACGCCAAGAAATGGGCAGCACCAGGGCCCATAGACACAGTGGTTGGCCAAGAAATTTCAGTGCGGCATATGAAAAGTGCCATCTGCTCAGAACTGGCCTCGGGATCCAGCTACACCCATCTACTTTTCTTAAATGTTTGGTTAAAAGTAGTCTTTATTGAAGAACTGCAGCTAAAAATGATACATTCGATACATAAACAAGGCCAAGTGACTCAACTATGAACGAAAACATAGCAATTGGGGTACAGAAAAATAGTAGCAGGTGCTCTGGACTGATGATTCTAAATTTTATATATTTGTCAGTAACAAAAGACAGCTTGTTAACCGAACAGCTGGACGGCGGTACATACAGTGCCTACAAGTAGTATTCAACCCCCTGCAGATTTAGCTGGTTTGATAAGATGCAAATAAGTTAGAGCCTTCAAACTGCAAACGAGAGTAGGTTTTATGAACAGAAGCATAAATCTTACAAACCAAAAAGTTATGTTGCTCAGTTGAATTTTATTAAATTTAAAACATAAAAGTGTGGGTCAATTATTATACAACCCCTATGTTTAATATTTTGTGGCATAACCCTTGTTTGCAATTACAGCTAATAATCGTCTTTTATAAGACCTGATCAGGCTGGCACAGGTCTGTGGAGTTATCTTGGCCCACTCCTCCATGCAGATCTTCTCCAAGTTATCTAGGTTCTTTGGGTGTCTCATGTGGACTTTATTCTTGAGCTCCTTCCACAAGTTTTCAATTGGGTTAAGGTCAGGAGACTGACTAGGCCACTCCAACACCTTGACTTTTTCCCTCTTGAATCAGGCCTTGGTTTTCTTGGCTGTGTGCTTTGGGTCGTTGTCTTGTTGGAAGATGAAATTACGACCCATCTTAAGATCCTTGATGGAGGAGCGGAGGTTCTTGGCCAAAATCTCCAGGTAGGCCGTGCTATCCATCTTCCCATGGATGCGGACCAGATGGCCAGGCCCCTTGGCAGAGAAGCAGCCCCACAGCATGATGCTGCCACCACCATGCTTGACTGTAGGGATGGTATTCTTGGGGTCGTATGCAATGCCATCCAGTCTCCAAACGTCACGTGTGTGGTTGGCACCAAAGATCTCGATCTTGGTCTCATCAGACCATAGAACCTTGAACCAGTCTGTCTCAGAGTCCTCCAAGTGATCATGAGCAAACTGTAGACGAGCCTTGACATGACGCTTTGAAAGTAAAGGTACCTTACGGGCTCGTCTGGAACGGAGACCATTGCGGTGGAGTACGTTACTTATGGTATTGACTGAAACCAATGTCCCCACTGCCATGAGATCTTCCCGGAGCTCCTTCCTTGTTGTCCTTGGGTTAGCCTTGACTCTTCAGACAAGCCTGGCCTCGGCACGGGAGGACACTTTCAAAGGCTGTCCTGGCCGTGGAAGGCTAACAGTAGTTCCATAAGCCTTCCACTTACGGATGATGCTCCCAACAGTGGAGACAGGTAGGCCCAACTCCTTGGAAAGGGTTTTGTACCCCTTGCCAGCCTTGTGACCCTCCATGATCTTGTCTCTGATGGCCTTGGAATGCTCCTTTGTCTTTCCCATGTTGACCATGTCTGAGTGCTGTTCACAAGTTTGGGGAGGGTCTTAAATAGTCAGAAAAGGCTGGCAAAAGAGATCTTTAATCCACACATGTGAAGCTCATTATTCTTGGTGCCTGAACTACTTCTTAATACTTTTGGGGGACCAAACAGAATTCTTGTGGTTTGAGGGGTTGAATAATAAATGACACTCTGAATTAACTTTTAATGTTTTAAAAAAAAAAAAAAAAAAATTTGCTGCAGTGCATTTCCCACTTCCAGGCTGATCTACAGTACAAATGTCACAATGCCAAGTTAATTCCGCATGTGTCAACCAGCTAAATCTGCAGGGGGTTGAATACTACTTGTAGGCACTGTATATATCTAGTTATACAGTATACAGAAACTGTATATAGACCTCTATATCTGTATAAAAACATGTTTACAAATATGTGAAAAATTTAAATATCTGAATTTTTCATTTTCTGGAGTCTGTAGACAGCATGAATGGGTTAATCTATACCCCAATCTGGAGAGATGAGACAATATGATTAACAAAAGATTTGATTATATGATTAGCCTACAAACATTATCCTATATAAACCTCCACACACAGTTAAGAGATGTATGTTACACGCCAATGGAATTTATTGGAAGGGAAAAATGTTCTGCCTACAGACTCCAGAAAATTAAAAAATTTCAGGTATGTAAATTTACCATTTTCTGACCATCCCAATGGGACCAAAAGGCAATAATGAAAAAATGTGTAAGGGAATATGAGAGGGGTGTCAAATGCTAGATGCCTTTGTAAGTATTGCTTTGCTGAAGGCTGAACCCTCTATGAGAGAATATGTACAGCTTGTAGTGCCTTGTGAAGGTGGATGGAGAAACCCAAATTGTGGCAATACAGATCTGGTCAAGAAGACCGTAACCTAATTCTGCCCATGATGCAGCTGTAGAGTAAGTAAAATGATCTCTCATATGATGAGGTGAATTCATACTGTCCAACTTGTACGTTCTTTGATGGTATCTTTCATTTTTTGGAAGCAACTCTCGTCAAAATAACTCTTTCTTGGTGGATTAAAGGATAGAGATGAGCGAACCTGAACTTAAAAGTTTGGGGTACGTACCGGACAGTGTTAAATAATCAAATATTAATTTTGAATCTCAATTTTGTATTGCATAGATTGTATCAGCCCGCATGGTAGGTTTTTAGCTGACATAACATTCAGGCTATTTTTGTACATTTAGCTTAGGGCCATATATAGAAAACATGCTATGTGGGACTCTTCACTCACTTCATTCTACATGCAACAGCTGAGATGTGCTCCTCTTGGATAAAGGCCTAACCCACGTGTTCCTATTCAGACATGTGCTTGACACAGACAGATGCAGCCTACCATTCAGGAACCCAGGAAAAGATGAATGAACTTCAATAAGCTAACTATGGACAAATTGACAATCTCTTTGTAACTACTTCACCTATTTTATGTTTTGCTGCAATTATTCTTTTTAATGGACAAGCTAAGAATAAACCGCTACATTTTTTTTAATAAGATTATCGTGATATGTTCTTTGGAGTATCGCATCTGGTAAACAGTCCTGTATAAATAAATATACAAAATAAGTATATTTAACATTTTGGAGAGCCAGCTAGTCCTGATTTTTTGTGTTTTTATGTGGATTCCTTCTCCTTGTACACGGGGGAGGAGAGCTTTGCTAAGCACTTGTCCAAGTGTCAGGAAATCCACTTATTTCAAGTCACAAGGATCAGAAAGAACCTACAGATGAGTGAGGACTAAGAGATATACCAGATGGATTGAAAAGTATCAAAAGTACTTCAAGTAACAGACGTATTACAAGTATCAGACATGCTGAGAATAAGACGTGCTGATGACCAGAGCCCAGCGTAAAGGACAAGCTGAGATATCTCAGGGTAAGAAAAATGGATGTTATTACTTTTTCTAAGCAAAGTAGACTAAGATTGAAGTCTTCAGGCGAGTCTAATTTAGAAGTTTTATGGCTCAGCTTATATGCCGAATGTGAAATGAAAAAAGCTAAAGTTAGAGTCTAAGCTGGTGTCCTTTAATAGAGAAAAAGAGAAATTGAAAAATATTTTACAGTTGGTTGACTTATTTCACAAGTTTGTGTCAGAGAAATCTAAACATGATGACTTTGTAGAAATAGCGTCAAAGGATACTAATGATGTTATTGGTTTTGACTGTAATGAGGAAATTGAACAAGATGTGAGACACGTGTCTGTAGCAGCTACTGAAGGTGACCTTGTGTCTCATGACAGGGATGGACATACGAGAAACTGACGTAGGAGGAAATGTGAGAGGAGATATGAGAATTGACATGACATAGGAGGAACTGACGTACAAAGGCCACTAAAAATAGAAGAAATGTTAGAAGCCACAGAGGCCCAACTCCAAATTAAAGGTAGGAAAAATTTGTTAAAATTATACAAAATCATGCAAAATATGATTTTAAATCCATGTGTATAGAAATTCAGAGATATTTGATAGCTTTGCTGATAAGTTTGATTTAACCAATGAAGAGAAGAATCAGTTGTTTAAAATGTGGCTTCCTGTCACATTTTCCAGATGTCTAATGTTCACAGCAAATGATAAAAACTTTTGTAAACAAATTTCAATTTCTGAATTCAGCATCTCCAATTATTGTGTCACAAAACGAATCTTTATTTAAATGTGCGCAATTTCTGGATTCTGCTAGGAAACATGAGAGTTGTAAAAGGAAAATAAATCAAGCTAATTTTGTAAAATAAGAAAAGGTAAAATTTATCAAAAGCCAGTATCAAACTCTCCTAAATTCAGTCATTCCCGAAATGAAATCTATGAAAAATGCAGGAAATAGCACATCTGCTACAAACTGTATGAGATGATTCAAAAGTCAATTGCTTCACAGAAAGAGTTAAAAATTCAAAGTTCTGACCTCTCTCTAAAAAGACAAATGACGGAAATTGACATACAGAGGCAGGTGAGACTGGCTCAAAGTTTCATCATTGCATGTAAACTGAAGACTCAATTATCTGAGCTCTTCAAAGAATACGTCAATGTAAAAATGTTCGTGCTAAATAGAGCTTTTCTGGACATTTTTGACAGAGAAATAAGATTTGGTTTAAGGAGTGGCTAAGAAAAAACGGTAATTAATATATATAATCGTCTTATCCCGTCTGTCTGTCTGTCCAGGAAATCCCGCATCGCTGATTGGTCCGGCCGCGGCCAATCAGCGACGCGGGATTTCTGAAAAAGATGGCGTCCGTTAGCGGCTCATCTGCTGCACGGAGGTCATCTTCCGGCTGCTCGCAGCAGAACTACCCCGAACGGCGGCGCCACTGACCTTCATGCGGCCCTAGCCGCTGGTCTCCCGACGGCAAGTGTGAAGGGAGGACAGGGGAGCGGCGCCGCCGGTCGGGCTGCTTCTGCTGCGAGCAGCTGCTCATCTCCCGGCTGCTCGCAGCGGAAGTACCCGCACACGCAGCGCTGCTCCCCGGTCCTCAGTAAAACGACCCAACCGCGACCAATCAGCGATATTGGCGCCAAATTTAAACACGCTCTCCGGTCCTCAGCAGCAGGGTTCGCTGAGTGGTCGATTTGGCGGCAAATTTAAAGACCGCTCTGCTGATTGCGCCCGGTCGGCCCATACGTATTCTAGAATGCCCGATGCGTTTGAATCGGGCCACCCTCTAGTATGTTGTATAAAAGTGTACAATGTATTAATTATTTGTCATTTTATACAGTATAATTGTGTATTTACATAGTTTTCTGTAAATATATACACACACACATATATATATATACATACACACACACACCTACAGAATATATAGTACACTTGTATAAAAAGAGATTGTGTATAACTACAGTTATATGAAAAAGTTTGGGCACCCCTATTAATCTTAAGCTTAATGTTTTATAAAAATTGGTGTTTTTGCAACAGCTATTTCAGTTTGATATATGTAATAACTGTTGGACACAGTAATGTTTCTGCCTTGAAATGAGGTTTATTGTACTAACAGAAAATGTGCAATCTGCATTCAAACAAAATTTGACAGGTGCATAAGTATGGGCACCCTTATCATTTTCTTGTTTTAAATACTCCTACCTACTTTTTACTGACTTACTAAAGCACTTTTTTTGGTTTTGTAACCTCATTGAGCTTTGAACTTCATAGCCAGGTGTATGCAATCATGAGAAAAGCTACTTAAAGAGGCCACTTGAAGTTGTTCTCCTGTTTGAATCTCCTCTGAAGAGTGGCATCATGGGCTCCTCAAAACAACTGTCAAATGATCTGAAAACAAAGATTATTCAACATAGTTGTTCAGGGGAAGGATACAAAAAGCTGTCTCAGAGATTTAACCTGTCAGTTTCCACTGTGAGGAACATAGTAAGGAAATGGAAGAACACAGGGACAGTTCTTGTTAAGGCCAGAAGTGGCAGGCCAAGAAAAACATCAGAAAGGCAGAGAAGAAGAATGGTGAGATCAGTCAAGGACAATCCTCAGACCACCTCCAGAGAGCTGCAGCATCAACTTGCTGCAGATGGTATCACTGTGCATCGGTCAACTATACAACGCACTTTGCACAAGGAGAAGCTGTATGGGAGAGTGATGCGAAAGAAGCCGTTTCTGCAAGCACGCCACAAACAGAGTCGGCTGAGGTATGCAAAAGCACATTTGGAGAAGCCAATTTCTTTTTGGAAGAAGGTCCTGTGGACTGATGAAACCAAGATTGAGTTGTTTGGTCATACAAAAAGGCGTTATGCATGGCGGCAAAAAAACACAGCATTCCAAGAAAAACACTTGCTACCCACAGTAAAATTTGGTGGAGGTTCCATCATGCTTTGGGGCTGTGTGGCCAATGCCGGCACTGGGAATCTTGTTAAAGTTGAGGGACGCATGGATTCCACTTAGTATCAGCAGATTCTTGACAATAATGTTCAAGAATCAGTGACAAAGTTGAAGTTACGCAGGGGATGGATCTTTCAGCAAGACAATGATCCAAAACACCGCTCCAAATCTACTCAGGCATTCATGCAGAGGAACAATTACAATGTTCTGGAATGGCCATCCCAGTCCCCAGACCTGAATATCATTGAACATCTGTGGGATCATTTGAAGAGGGCTGTCCATGCTCGACGACCATCAAACTTAACTGAACTGGAATTGTTTTGTAAAGAGGTATGGTCAAAAATACCTTCATCCAGGATCCAGGAAATCATTAAAAGTTACAGGAAGCGACTAGAGGCTGTTATTTTTGCAAAAGGAGGATCTACTAAATATTAATGTCACTTTTCTGGTGAGGTGCCCATACTTATGCACCTGTCAAATTTTGTTTGAATGCAGATTGCACATTTTCTGTTAGTACAATAAACCTCATTTCAAGGCAGAAACATTACTGTGTCCAACAGTTATTACATATATCAAACTGAAATAGCTGTTGCAAAAACACCAATTTTTATAAAACATTAAGCTTAAGATTAATAGGGGTGCCCAAACTTTTTCATTTCACTGTATATTTATAGTATCATATAGTTAAAATTTAATTCATTAATTTATTAGGACTTCATATATAAATTAAAGTACCAATATTTTGAATTATATATTATAATCGTCAGGCGTCCCGCTGTCTGAAGCCTCTATAGACTGCGCAAGCGCGACACACCTGCGCATTCTGGCTCCAGACAGAAGAACACATGGAGTCGTTACAGGTAAGAGGAGTGTATGGCGCCGGAGATCGCGGTATGTGTAGACACTGAATGCATGGTACCCCTTAATGAAATGGATAAGGGGTACCTTGCATACCAGGATTGGGGGATGAGGGGGCCACACATACCAGGATTGGGAGATGAGGGGGCCACACATACCAGGATTGGGGGATGAGGGGTACCATATATACCAAGATTGAGGGATGACGGGGCCACACATACTAGGATTGGGGGGATGAGGGGACCATGCATACCAGGATTGGGGGATGAATGTCCACACATACCAGGATTGGAAGGTGAGGGAGCCACGCATACCAGGATTGGGAGATGAGGGGTGCCACGCATACCAGGATTGGGGGATGAGGGGTGCAATGTATACCAGGATTGGGGGATGAGGGGTGCCACGCATACCAGGATTGAGGGGTACCATGCATACCAGGATTGGGGGATGAGAGGTACCATGCATACCAGGATTGGGGGATGAGGGGTACCATGCATACCAGGATTGGGGATGAGGGGTGCCATGCATACCAGGATTAGTGGTGAGGGGTGCCATGCATACCAGGATAGAGGTGAGGCATGTCATACATACCAGGATAGGGATGAGGACAGCACATAACAGGATGGGGGAACAGGATTGGGGAGCACAAATACCAGGATAGGGGCAGCACAAATACCAGGATGGGAGCAGCACATACCAGCATGGGAGACCATATACCAATAAAAATGCTCACCACCCGGGCTCAATAGCTAGTGAATATGTATATATGTATATACAGTACAGACCAAAAGTTTGGACACACCTCATTTAAAGATTTTTCTGTATTTTCATGACTATGAAAATTGTACATTCACACTGAGGGCATCAAAACTATGAATTAACAAATGTGGAATTATATACTTAACAAAAAAGTGTGAAACAACTGAAAATATGTCTTATATTCTAAGTTCTTCAAAATAGCCACCTTTTGCTTTGATGACTGCTTTGCACACTCTTGGCATTCTCTTGATGAGCTTCAAGTGGTAGTCACCGGAAATGGTCTTCCAACAATCTTGAAGGAGTTCCCAGAGATGCTTAGCACTTGTTGGCCCTTTTGCCTTCACTCTGCAGTCCAGCTCACCCCAAACCATCTCGATTGGGTTCAGTTCTGGTGACTGATGAGGCCAGGTCATCTGTCGTAGCACCCCATCACTCTCCTTCTTGGTCAAATAGAAAATACCCTTACACAGCCTGGAGGTGTGTTTGGGGTAATTGTCCTGTTGAAAAAATAATGATGGTCCAACTAAACGCAAACCGGATGGAATAGCATGCCGCTGCAAGATGCTGTGGTAGCCATGCTGGTTCAGTATGCCTTCAATTTTGAATAAATCCCCAACAATGTCACCAGCAAAGCACCCCCACACCATTACACCTACTCCTCCATGCTTCACGGTGGGAACTAGGCATGTAGAGTCCATCCGTTCACCTTTTCTGCGTCGCACAAAGACACAGTGGTTGGAACCTAAGATCTCAAATTTGGACTCATCAGACCAAAGCACAGATTTCCACTGGTCTAATGTCCATTCCTTGTGTTCTTTAGCCCAAACAAGTCTCTTCTGCTTGTTGCCTGTCCTTAGCATTGGTTTCCTAGCAGCTATTTTACCATGAAGGCCTGCTGCACAAAGTCTCCTCTTAACAGTTGTTGAAGTGATGTGTCTGCTGCTAGAACTCTGTGTGGCATTCACCTGGTCTCTAATCTGAGCTGCTGTTAACCTGCGATTTCTGAGGCTGGTGACTCTGATAAACTTATCCTCAGAAGCTGAGGTGACTCTTGGTCTTCCTTTCCTGGGGTGGTCCTCATATGAGCCAGTTTCTTTGTAGCGCTTGATGGTTTTTGCAACTGCACTTGGGGACACTTTCAAAGTTTGCCCAATTTTTCAGACTGATTGACCTTCATTTCTTAAAGTAATGATGGCCACTCGTTTTTCTTTTTCCATTGTGTTGGATTGTCAATGCAACCCTCTTCTCCCACTCTTGATACACTGATAGCAACACCACAGAAGAAATGCAAGCACAGGCTTCCAGTATCCGTTGTTTCAGATGCACATCTCGTATTTTCACAGCATAGACAATTGCCCTCAGATGACCCCAAAGATAAAAGTCTAAGGGGGTCAGATCGGAAGACCTTGGTGGCCATTCAACTGGCCCACGACGACAATCCACTTTCCAGGAAACTGTTTATGTAGGAATGCTCGGACCTGACACCCATAATGTGGTGGTGCACCATCTTGTTGGAGAAACTCAGGGAACCTGCCATCTTTAGTGCATAAAGAGGGCAACACATCATCATGTAGCAATTTCAGATATCCAGTGGCATTGAGGTTTCCCTTGATGAAGAATGGCCCCACTATCTTTGTACCCCATTTACCATATCATCAATTTTTTGTGTTCAAGCAGTCTTGGAGGGATCTATCCACTGTGGGTTAGTGTCAGACCAATAGCGGTGGTTTTATTTGTTAACTTCACCATTCACAAAAAAGTTTGCCTCATCACTGAACATAATATTCTGTGTAAACTGGGGGTCCTGTTCCAATTTTTGTTTTGCCCATTCTGCAAATTCAGTGCGCCGATCTGGGTCATGTTCGTTGAGATGCTGCAGCAGCTGGATTTTGTAAGGGTGCCATTTGTAAGTAGCTAATATCCGCCGAAGGGATGTTCGACTGATGCCTCTCTTCAGTGACATGCGGCGAGTGCTACGCTGTGGGCTCTTGCTGAATGAAGATAGGACAACCACTGATGTTTCTTCATTAGTAACAGTTTTCTTGCATCCACATTTTGGCAAATCCAACACTGAACCTGTTTCACGAAATTTGACAAGCAGTTTGCTAACTGTAGCATGAGAGATGGGTGGTCTCGTAGGGTGTCTTGCATTGAAATCTGCTGCAATGACCTGGGTACTGTGTTCACCAAACATCAACACAATTTCTATCCGCTCCTCACGTGTTAACGCCTGCGACATGTCAATGGCTGTAAATAAAGAGAAACTTGTAAATAACTCATGAAAGAATAAAGTTACTTTAAAACCAATCACACCATTGTTTTTCTTATGAAATTCTCAATAAGTTTGATGTGTCACATGATCCTCTTTCCATTGAAAAAAATAAAGTTAGATCCAAAATGGCCGCCATTTTCATCACCCATCTGGAAAAGTTTCCCCCCTCCCATATACTAATGTGCCACAAACAGGAAGTTGATATCACCAACCATTCCCATTTTATTTAGGTGTGTCCATATAAATGGCCCACCCTGTATATATGCAGTGGGTACGGAAAGTATTCAGACCCCTTTAAATTTTTCACTCTGTTTGGGCTCCTTGGGCAGTTCCTTTGAGCTCATGATTCTCATTTGGTCTGACATGCACTGTGAGCTGTGAGGTCTTATATAGACAGGTGTGTGCCTTTCCAAATCAAGTCCTATCAGTTTAATTAAACACAGTTGGACTCCAATGAAGGAGTAGAACCATCTCAAGGAGGATCACAAGGAAATGGACAGCATGTGACTTAAATATGAGTGTCTGAGCAAAGGGCCTGAATACTTATGACCATGTGATATTTCAGTTTTTCCTTTTTAACAAAAATTTCTGCATTCCTGTTTTTTTCAGTCAAGATGGGGTGCAGAGTGTATTTTAATGAGAAAAAAAAGAACTTTTTAGAATTTACCAAATGGCTGCAATGAAACAAAGAGTGAAAAATGTAAAGGGGTCTGAATACTTTCCGTACCCACTGTATATGATATATATGTATAAGATATTTAAATTTTGTTTCTGTACGAATTTGATATTTAATTTTATCTTTTATGGTTCCTTAGAATTTTCATTTCAAAGCAGGATTAGATTAAAACCCTCTTAAATTGATTTATTTCTTTATTTACACAGGAAGTTATAATAACTGCATGATTTTATATATCTAACATTTAAAAATATATATATATAACTAATTGAATCATAGCATGTGTAACATTTATAAATTAATTTTTTGTGCTGCTAATATTTTCATTGTAGTTTTTGCATGGTAAGGTAATCTTACAGCATGACGTGTGAGAGTGGCTGCATGTTACATTTGAACTTAAAGCTTGTAGGCCAAGTGGAAAAATTTCCAAGACATTTCTACCTTTACAAGTCAAAGAAATTCTTTAAGCCCTCTAAGTTTCAGGGTTCTGATACAATTGCAACCCCTGGAATAATTATAGTTACAGGCCTAACTCCTTTATCTTATGTGTATTTGGGGAATATTCAAAGAAATATTTAAAGATTACATTTAATAGTTGAAAATGCGCATTTTTAATTAGGATACAATAGTTTGGGTTAATATATATATGTATTCATACCTTCGTATGGGGAATACATGGTTTGAACATAATTCTGTGATAGTCAGAGTGAAATGTGACAGATACCGAGTATGAGGCCTCATGTATAAAAAAAAAAACACCTGTTTTTATATCTACACGATATATATTTCTATAATTCTTTAGTAATTATTATTTCTTGATTTAGTTAATTGTGGATAATTGCAACCACACATCAAAATGATTTATAAAGAAAAGCTTACATTTAGAATCATTTTTCCAAATTGTAATTTTATAGTATTCAAGGTTGTTTTTTAATGGTTACCTAGATGGGTATACATATGTTCAGAAAAATATATGATGAAAATTGATATGACATTTATACAGATTATTTATAAAATAATTATTTGTAATTTTGGTTATGATATATGAATTATTTTTCTAAAATAATATTTTTGGCATTAAGGAGGAAAATATATTTTGATCCTGATTGCATAATCACATTTGATCAATTCTTAATTTTCACACATCTTAATAAAGAAGAATTATTAATAAGGTACAATGGTATAACTATAGCGTATAATAAAATGAAGTATTATAAAAATGAGTAATTTATTACACTAAAGAAGGCTATTACATGCAAAGTTGCATAACTTAATAATGTTGGTAATGCAAGGTTATGGCAAATCTGAATTCATCCAGATAACGGAAATATTAAGGGTATGCGTTACTGAGAACATAACTACTCTGCATTTGTCATTAATATATAAAGGACTTATTTTTATTTTCATTTTTATTTTTCGTTCTTAAATTTTTATTCTTATTTTTCATTTTTAATATTTTCATTTTTTATTTTATTTTATTTCAACATCTCAATTGAGAAAACATCAATATTTAATAAAGTAATGTCTAGTACAAGAATATTGCTTCATTAAATATAATGATATGGTTCTACTATAAGAAGAAAAATGTTTCAATTCTCTAAGTAAATACAACAAGTCATTCATTCATATATTTATTCATTTTGGTTCATGATTATACGTTCTTTGGTATTATTGGTTTAATAAGTATTTCCAATTAATAAAGTTTAAGTAATAAAGATATAAACACTTGTTACATCAAAACACACTGACACCTATAGGTTGAAAAAGTAATTACACCTATGACATAAATGTTATATCACATGAAAAAGTTGATTACCCTATTTTTCAGACTATAAGACGCACTTTTTTCCTCCAAAATTTTGGAGGAAAGTGGGGGGTGCATCTTCTAGTCCGATATACATAAATACTGTGGCTGTAGGTGGTGGGGGAAGCGACAGCGGCAGAGTAGCAGGGCACAGGAGGCAGC
Organism: Phyllobates terribilis; assembly: GCF_046119375.1. Lineage (NCBI taxonomy): Eukaryota > Metazoa > Chordata > Amphibia > Anura > Dendrobatidae > Phyllobates > Phyllobates terribilis. The sequence continues at coordinate 69,930,391 of NW_027362761.1, read as the reverse complement.
AGCCGCCTGCTGCAGCCTACACTGTGCCCGCTACTAAAGAAAATGAATATTCACTGCTCCCCACGCCTATGGGCGAGGGGAGCAGTGAATATTAATTTTCCTTAATAGCCGGCACACTGTGCCTGCAGCGCAGCTCCTGGTATGTATGGCACCCTTCATCCCTGTATGTATGGCCCCCTTCGTCCCTCTTCCAGGGATGTATGACACCCTTCATCCCTGTATGCATGGCCCCCCACATCGTGGTAGGGAGAATGAATGGTCACTGCTCCCCACGCACGCAGTCCCGGCGTGGGGAGCAGTGACTATTCCGGCACAGAGCTGGACACAAAGCTGGAGGAGAGAGGAGGTGAATATAATTGTTTATTTTTTTTCTGTGCAGCGTGACGGGGATCAGGGAGTGCCAAGCATACCAGGATGAGGGGCGCCATACATACAGGGATGAAGGGTGCCATACATACCAGGAAGTGGGATGAGGGGGGCCATACATACAGGGATGAGGCATGGGGGGGCCATACATACAGTTAGGTCCATATATATTTAGACAGAGACAACATTTTTCTAATTTTGGTTCTAGACATTACCACAATGAATTTTAAACAAAACAATTCAGATGCAGTTGAAGTTCAGACTTTCAGCTTTCATTTGAGGGTATCCACACTAAAATTGGATGAAGGGTTTAGGAGTTTCAGCTCCTTAACATGTGCCACCCTGTTTTTAAAGGGACCAAAAGTAATTGGACAATTGACTCCAAGGCTATTTCATGGACAGGTGTGGGCAATCCCTTCGTTATGTCATTCTCAATTAAGCAGATAAAAGGCCTGGAGTTGATTTGAAGTGTGGTGCTTGCATTTGGAAGGTTTTTCTGTGAAGTAAACATGCGGTCAAAGGAGCTCTCCATGCAGGTGAAACAAGCCATCCTTAAGCTGCAAAAACAGAAAAAACCCATCCGAGAAATTGCTACAATATTAGGAGTGGCAAAATCTACAGTTTGGTACATCCTGAGAAAGAAAGAAAGCACTGGTGAACTCATCAATGCAAAAAGACCTGGGTGCACACGGAAGACAACAGTGGTGGATGATCGCAGAATAATCTCCATGGTGAAGAGAAACCCCTTCACAACAGCCAGCCAAGTGAACAACACTCTCCAGGAGGTAGGCGTATCAATATCCAAATCTACCATAAAGAGAAGACTGCATGAAAGTAAATACAGAGGGTTCACTGCACGGTGCAAGCCACTCATAAGCATCAAGAATAAAAAGGCTAGACTGGACTTTGCTAAAAAACATCTAAAAAAGCCAGCACAGTTCTGGAAGAACATTCTTTGGACAGATGAAACCAAGATCAACCTCTACCAGAATGATGGAAAGAGAAAAGTATGGCGAAGGCATGGTACAGCTCATGATCCAAAGCATACCACATCATCTGTAAAACACGGAGGCAATGTGATGGCTTCGGCATGCATGGCTGCCAGTGGCACTGGGTCACTAGTGTTTATTGATGATGTGACATAGGACAGAAGCAGCCGAATGAATTCTGATGTATTCAGAGCCATACTGTGTGCTCAGATCCAGCCAAACTGATTGGTCGTCGTTTCATACTACAGATGGACAATGACCCAAAACATAAAGCCAAAGCAACCCAGGATTTTATTAAAGCAAAGTAGTGGAATATTCTTGAATGGCCAAGTCAGTCACCTGATCTCAACCGAATTGAGCATGCATTTCACTTGTTAAAGACTAAACTTCAGACAGAAAGGCCCACAAACAAACAGCAACTGAAAACCACCACAGTGAAGGCCTGGCAGAGCATCAAAAAGGAGGAAACACAGCGTCTGGTGATGTCCATGAGTTCAAGACTTCAGGAAGTCATTGCCAACAAAGGGTTTTCAACCAAGTACTAGAAATGAACATTTTATTTACAGTTATTTAATCTGTCCAATTACTTTTGGTCCCTTTAAAAACAGGGTGGCACATGTTAAGGAGCTGAAACTCCTAAACCCTTCATCCAATTTTAATGTGGATACCCTCAAATGAAAGCTGAAAGGCTGAACTTCAACTACATCTGAATTGTTTTGTTTAAAATTCATTGTGGTAATATCTAGAACCAAAATTAGAAAAATGTTGTCTCTGTCCAAATATATATGGACCTAACTGTACATGGATGAAGGGTACCATACATACAGGGATGACGAGTGCCATACATACCAGGATGGGTGTGAGGAGGGCCACACATACCAGGATGAAGGGTGCCATACATACCAGGAAGAGAGGGGCCATACATACCTGGATGGTAGATTGGGGTGCCATGTATACCAGGATGGGGGATATTAACAGAATTGGGAGACATTACCCCTATAACAGTGTCAGCAGCAGACCCCCTCCCCCTTAACAGGGCATCATGACCACATTTTTTGCTTACATTTTTATTTCTATATTCCTCCTCTAAAACCTAGGTGCGTCTTATGGTCCGAAAAATACAGTAATAATGAAGTATTATCTATTATTTTATTGTTTCAAACATCATTTATATTAATATTTTGAAAATAATTAGATGGATATTACTGATTGCTATGGTGCGCTGTGATATTATAGGTTAGTAAAATTGCCATATTTGGTATTAGATTAGGGTATAATGTCTTCAATCAAACTACCGCAATTATGAATTCTATCTTAATAAAGACTTTTCATATTTCTAAATCTAAAGAGATTCTCAAAAGTTACAAGAAGAAACAGCCGCTATCCGGAAGTCCCAGAAGTTAACAATGCTAAGTGATAATAGACTGTCAATTACAATACATTCTCACCACTGACCACCAGGACTGCAGAGGATGATGGTCCTATGATGCTAAAGGAACTGTATTGTTATCAAGTTTTCGGCAAGTTCTAGGGGTTTCCTATCACCTGCAAAGCTTCAAAGAAAGCTGGTGAACAATAAAGCTACAATCCTGATATATGTCCTGCGCATCAAGGATTAAGTACTGGTTATGATGCTATATAAAGCAGAAAAGTGTCAAGTTAACCCTTGCTATGTTGACCAAGGAGTCACATCTGTTCCAAAAGTGACACGAGACCAGTGTGGACGACATGTAGGGATTCCAGAAATTTCCAAGGGAATCCACTGTAAGTCCAGGTGACACTGCACAAATATTAAAGCTACATATCATGTATTGACTTGGTTTTGTTACCAACATTTAATTTATGGACTTTGATTGACACGTGAATTTTTGCAAATAAAGAGTACAGTTTATGGACTGAACAATAACGAATGCAATTATGGACTGTACAATATCTACATGCTAAAATTTATTTCAAAGGATTTTTCATCTAAAGATTGTGTTTTAAAAGAACCAAGAAGATGATGGGACGAAGACCAGACGACATCGGATTGCTTCAATTTAGATTTAGGGAAGTATAAGAATAAGAATTTTATATAAATATTACTCACGGCTTACCATAACATGAATCCACATTATTATTCTATTGAATACGTATAACAATAATTCGATATTGATATTATTATGGACATTAAATTATATTGACAAAGAAGAAGAAGGAAAAGATTCTGTTATCCTAATGATGAACCTATCTACTTTGAGGGTTCCACTTGATGTTGGTCACCATCAAAAGGGAGAATTGTTAAATAATCAAATATTAATTTCTAATCTCAATTTTGTATTGCACAGATTGCATCAGCTGCATGGTGGGTTTTTAGCTGACATAACATTCAGGCTATTCTTGTATATTTAAGCTTAGGGCCTTATATAGAAAACATATGCTATGTGGGATGTATACAGTTGTGCTCAAAAGTTTACATACCCCTGCAGAATTTTTCCTTTCTAAGGCTATGTGCTCACGATGCAGAAATGAAGCAGAAAATTTCTGCTTCATTTCTGCATCTCCTTGCCAGGAAAAACGAGTGTGGATTTTGACACGCGTTTTTCGCGCGTTTTGCATATGCGGAATTGCCATGTGTTTTCTAATGCATTGCAGATGGCAATTCCGCATGCGTAAACGCACAAATAATGGACATGCTGCGGATTTTTGAGCGCATCAAAAACGCTGCGGAAAAAGCCACAGCATGGGCATTTCAAGTGCGGAATTGCATTGGAGACCATGGGGGAAGGATTACCAAGCGTTTCCCAAGCGTTTACACTGCAAAAATTCCTCAGCATAAACGCTTGTAAAACGCATCGTGGGCATGGACCCTTAGCCTTGTTTCCTCCCCTGCCCAGGAGCTGTGATATAATCAGATCATGTTCCTGCACGGTCAGACACAGCCATTACACAGTACCCAGCAGGGGCACATTTATAAGATTATCTGAGCACAGGAACATTTTATTGAAATACATTCATTTGTGGAACTTATTATCATTCCAAGAACTATTGATTAAAATGAATTTGTTCGTGGGAAAACCCATTTAAAAATAAAATAATGGCACGCCCAACCAAGGATGGGGAGCTGTGTCCCCCAATGAAGACTACAAGAAAGATATTTTAAGCTGAGTAAAAAATCTTCATTTCTCGTTCGCATTGTGGGATGACAGAGTAACCGTTGGACGTCTCAAACTGTCCAAGGGGTGGGAATAACTTAAGAATTAAACAGTCACCAAAGAATGTATTCCACCGTTGCTCAAGTGGTTGCCTAAGCAATTGCTGCCTGCAGTATCTTCCTCTCCAGATTTGCATCTGCCGAAGCAGAGGTGTGGAACCTGTAAAACTTGGAGAACGTATACCCTGATGAGCAAGTGGCAGCTTTACAGAGCTGCAAGGGTAATACCTGGTGAGGAACTGCCCAGAAACCTCTTACAGTCCACGCAGAGTGTGCCCTACCTTTGAATGAGGGAGCACTGACACCTGCACTATAAGCCTCGCTAATGTCTGATTTAATCCAGAAAGGAAAGATCAACCTAGAGGTGGTTGAACCTCTGCTAGAGAATACCGGGATAGACCCTAAAGCAGGGGTGGGCAATTCATATTCCCGAGGGGCCATATGAGAGATCGTGACTGTTGAGGCCAAACCAATTGGCTGAAATTAATTCTACACAATATTAATATAATTATAGACATTTATATTAATTCTATCATTTAATATTGAGCAGAATTAAGTATGCTGACATCCCCTATATACTGTAAGAGCCTCCTACATACAGTATGAGCCCCCAGCATACCGTATGAGCCCCCTACATACATCCTTACATACAGTATAAGCCCCCTACATACAGTATGTGCCCCCACACAGACATCTTCACGTCTGCTGTCTCACATTCTGATTGGTGGAAGATGCAGCTGGTGGCCCCTCCTCCACCAGTGCATTCACCACTGTCTGCATCAGAGGGCCAGATGCCCATGTCTGCCCTAAGGTATCCAAACGGAGCTTTGAGAGACAGGCAAAGCTGCACAGCTTCTGGCTACATCCACCTATGTGAGAACCTCTCAGGGAGACTGGAGGCGAAGTACCTAAAGAAGGGAGAGCAATCTCCTCATTAAAGTAAAAGGCGAAGAGTTACGCTAAAGTGAAAGGAGGGAGCTGAACACACTGTCCTAGATAAGGAGAGAGAAAAATCACAACAAAAAAACCCTCAAACTGGAGGGATCTCTCTATTCAGTGCAAAAAAGGGGGAGGACCGAAGGACGGTTGGATCCCTAGAGATCCACCGGATCCCAGGGAATAATCTGGTGTCCGCAAGTTTTCCCTGCCTGTGCAGGCAGTCTTGACCCCTGGCCTATAAGATAAATTCCACTGGTCTAGGATAGCCAAGGCAGCAGTTAGGCTTTGGGAGACTGCCCTAGCTCAATTTAGACCTGTAAGAAGTAAGAAGGATATTGCCCTACGAGCACTGCCCATAGGTTCTGCCCTATGAAACAGGTGCTAAATTAAATGGCAGAAAAGTGACCTTTATAGGGCCCATGTTTCTTAATCCTATTCAGACTAACCTAATCCAAAAGGACAGGAGCCTTCTGAATTGCGGACCCAACGGTCATGTCTGTAAACTAAATGACCAAAAAGAAATTGGGTAGACAAGGATAACCATGGGAAAGGTCTGTCTGGGAGCATCTACCACGATGAACGCGAGTTCTGGACTCAAACTAGAGAATCCTAAGCAAACCAGCATTCAAAATACTAAGTCCAAGCTGGGAAAGGAGAATCCTACCCTAATAAGGAAAGACCAAAATTCCTTTGGAACGTGAAAGAGCCCAGACATCTGTCCTGACCCATCACCTACCGGGGGAAGGTCTATTGCAGGCAGTAGGCTAATTGGGAAACCCTCAGAAGTGTAAAATCTCCACAAGCCCTGGAGGTCCAAGCAATGTATCTCAAATCCATTATCTGCACAACCTGCCTTAACCCCCAAATTAGACCTACTTGGCCACCGCTCCTATAGGAGGTGAAAAGATGGAAGCACTGCAAGAACTCTTCAACTACAGTCCTTGACTCTGGGTTGCAAAGGTTTAGGATAAGGTGGAGACTGAGACAGCATAAAGGATGAAACCAAGTACTGAACTAGCTGCATCAAAGGGAGGCCTGAATAGCCACTTCATGCATCTAAAAAGTACCACCTTACTCAGGAAGCATTCATGGCTGTGTCTAACCGTGTACGGAACACGGTCTGATCATACCACAGTTCCTAGGCAGGGGAGGAACCAAAAAAAGAGTATACCGATATTACAGCACGGGATCACAGCGAATTCTTTTTGTGAGGTAAAACATTTCTCTGCCTGTATTTAAACAATGTTTTACTTCAAAGAAAGAATCGTCTGCAATCCCCTGCTGAAATGCCTGTATACTCCTTTGCTTCCTCCCCAGCCCAGGAGATGTGGTATGATCAGATCATGTTCCGTACACAGTCAGGCACGGCCATTACACAGTATACAGCAGGGCCATATTTATAAGATTATCTCAGCACAGGGACATTTTATTTAAATACATTCAATTGTGGAACTTATTATCATTCCAAGCAACGTATCATAAGTCCATCATCTGCACGACCCGCCTTAACCCCCAAATTAGACGAACTTGGCCAGCGCTCCTATAGGAGGTGAAAAGATGGAAGCAGTGCAAGTACTCTGCAACCCAGCCAGATTCAAGGACTGTAGTTGAAAAGGTCTAGTTTAAGGAGGAGACCAAGACAGCATAAAGGATAAAACCAAGTACTGAACTAGCTGCATCAAAGGGAGGCCTCAATAGCCACTTAATGCATCTAAAAAATGCCGCCCTACTCAGGAAGCATCCATCCTGGTGTAGAGTGATCAATTGTCTGCTATTGGCTGAAGAAGCCTAGATGAGTGTAAGCCACCTGCATCCTACACTGCCCAAGAAAAAGATTTGCTGGGTAAGTCAGTAACCCCTACCACTAGAATTAGAGGAAATGTTCCTACTAAAGGCTGGAATCATCAATCAAAAGGGAGCCCTCATCCTTCAGCGGAAAGGCTGGAGCAGGGATACTTGGACTGCTTAAGGGATGCCCTAGGCTGAGAGGTCTCTTCGGAGACAAAAATACTTCCTGGAAGTTGAAGACGTGCAAAGAAGACCTGCAACTCCACCAAACTGAAGAGTTCTTGTCGATAGGTCTGTGTCACCTAGGACGGGATAAGAGACCTGTTGTTCACCCGAGGGATCTGAATTAGCTTGACAGACTCACGTAGGACGAAGCCAAGGTATCCCCTGGTCCGTGTAGACAAACTGACCTACCAGGCAGTTCCCATTAGACAGCGACTTGCCTTGAATAGTGGTCCGGGTGCCAACTGGATTACCTGCATGATCAGTCAAAGGCCTCGCTTGTGGTGATGGCCTGCAGAGAAAAAAGGAGATTTTTGTGTACTCACCGTAAAATCTCTTTCTCTTAGCCTCTAATTGGGGGACACAGGACCATGGGTGTTATGCTGCTGTCCACTAGGAGGCGACACTATGCATAATCTGAAAAAGATTAACCGTGGCTCCTCCTCTGCAGTATACACCTTTGTGCAAAAGCAATAGGAGGAACGTAACATGGATAACATACCATGCCTATAAGAAGGCAACTATGTACGAGCTCAAGAAAAAAACAATATGAGAACTCAACATAACAACGGCCCGGAACGGGCAACAGGGGTGGGAGCTGTGTCCCCCAATTAGAGTCTAAGAGAAAGAGATTTTACGATGAGTACACAAAAATCTCCTTTACTCTGTCGCCTCATTGAGGGACACAGGACCATGGGACGTCCCAGAGCAGTCCCTGGGTGGGAAGCAATGGACGAATATTGTGTAGACAGGCCCCTATAATTGGGGCACCACTGCCTGCAGAATACGTCTACCCAGTCTCGCGTCTGCTGAGGACTGGGTATGAACCCTATAGTGTTTGGTAAACGTGTGTAGGCTAGTCCAGGTGGCTGCCTTACACACTTGTTGTGCCGAAGCCTGGTGCCGAATGGCCCAGGAGGCCACTACCACACGTGTAGTGTGCGCCGTAATACCTGCTGGAAGAGGAGACTTTTTGAGGCGGTAGGCCTCTTGTATGGTGGATTTGATCCACCTGGCAAGGGTAGCTTTGGAAGCTGGCAGACCCTTGCAGCCGCCTTCCGGAAGAAGGAAAAGAGAATCAGATTTCCGGAAGGGCGCAGTCCTAGACACATAGATACACAATGCCCTGACAAGGTCAAGCATATGCAGAGCCTTCTCCACTCTATGAACCGGGACCGGACAGAGGGATGGCAGTGAAATTTCCTCATTGAGGTGGAAGTTGGACACAACCTTTAGAAGGAAGGAAGGGACCGTACAGAGAACTACCTTGTCCTGGTAAAAAGCCAGGAAGGGTCGTCTGCAGGAGAGTGCTGTCAGTTCAGACACCCTGCGTAGCGAGGTGATTGCCACTAGGAAAACCACTTTCTGGGATAGAAGGCGGAGTGGGACTTCCCTAAGGGGTTCAAAAGGTGTTTCCTGCAATGCTGTCAGCACCAGGTTGAGATCCCACTTTTCTAGTGGTCGTCTGTAGGGGGGGAACCAATCAGGAAACCCCCTGAAGAAATGTCCTTACTTGCAGCTTGTTAGCAATGCACCTCTGAAAGAGCACTGAGAGAGCTGACACCTGGCTCTTAAGGGAGGCCAGGGATAGTCTGGCCTCCAAACCCGATTGGAGAAACCCAAGTACCCTGGGGAGGAAATAAGGGAATGGGGTCTGGCCACGAGATTCGGACCAGGTAAATGTTACGGGTCCGGGAGGAGGAACCTCTGAGATGCAATACAAGGGGGAAGTCCCTGTAAGGAAGCAGGTGACTCCCAGGGAAGGCAAGCAGGCAGCCACAACAAGTGATGGGGACAGTCTCTGGGTAGACAAGCGGGTTGGCACGGCAAGTGACGGGGACAGTCTCAGGGTAGACAAGCGGGTTGTCACGGCAAGTGACGGGGACAGTCTCAGGGTAGACAAGCGGGTTGTCACGGCAAGTGACGGGGACAGTCTCTGGGTAGACAGGCGAGGCGGATACCTGACAGGTAACTGGCGGGCGCTCCCAGGTGAGTGAGCTGACGGAGACAGCAGGTAACAGGCGGGTAACTGGGGGACGCTCCCAGGTGAGCGGTCAGACAGACGAGGCAGGTGACAGGCAGGTAGCTGGTGGATGCTCCCAGGTGAGCGGTTTGACAGACGAGGCAGGTGACAGGCAGGTAACTGGTGGACGCTCCCAGGTGAGCGGTCAGACAGGTGAGGCAGGTAACAGGTGGACACTCCCAGGTGAGCGGTCTGACAGACGAGGTAGGTGACAGGCAGGTAACAAGCAGGTAACTAGTAGACGCTCCCAGGTGAGCGGTCTGGCGGACAAGGCAAGTAACAGGCTGGCAGGCAGGACGAGAAGTCAGGCTAGCAGCGGAACCTGAGGGCTGAAGCACAGGTGAGACACAGTGCAAACAACATTGCTCGGGCACCTCCATTTTGGAGGAGGTGCCTTATATATGGGAGGTCCTCCGGCAATTGGCCGGGGACTCCTTAGGACGGTGTGCGCGGTCCCTTTAAGAGAGGGGGAGCGCGCGCCCTAAGCACACTGCCGGGGAAGGAGCGCATGCCGGAAGCAGCGGGGAGAGAAGCGCTGGAGGACGCCGTGCCAGAAGCGGGGAGGTGAGAGGGACGGCGTCTCTGCCTAGCAAGGGGCAGAGACGCCGATGCTACAGTACCCCCCCCCCTTTAGGCCCCCTCTTTTTTAGGCCAGAAAGAAATTTTTCAAGGAGAAGCGGGGCGTTGATGTTCTCCCTGGGTTCCCAAGTTCTCTCCTCAGGACCAAACCCCTTCCAATCTACCAGAAAAAAGGTCTTTCCTCTTACCGTCTTGGTGGCCAGAATACTCTCTACCTCAAAGCGGAAACCGGAGCAGGGGGAGTACCTGGATTGTTGGAAAAAGAGTTAAAGACAACAGGTTTGAGGAGAGATACGTGGAAGGAGTTGGGAATCCGTAAGGTGGCCGGGAGTTTTAATTTGTAGGCCACTGGATTAATTTGCCTGAGTATTTCGAATGGGCCGATGAAGAGAGGACCTAACTTGTAGGAGGGTATCTTGAGCCGTACATGTTTGGAGGAGAGCCAAACCTTGTCTCCCGGACGGAATTGAGGCGGATCCAGACGTCTCTTATCAGCATATCTCTTCATCCGCTCGGAGGACTGAAGAAGTGCGGACCTAGTACTCTCCAAAATGGTAGAAAACTCGCTGACGAGACTGCGCGGCAGGGTTGTCTACAGAGGCGGAGACGGGAAACGGAATCCGGGGGTGCTGGCCATAGACAATAAAGAACGGGGACTTGGAAGAGGATTCGCTCTCGTGGTTATTGTAAGAGAATTCGGCCCAAGGGAGGAGGTCCACCCAATCAGAATGGTGGGCATTAACAAAATGCCAGAGATAGCTGGTAAGGATCTGATTGATCCGCTCCACTTGACCATTGGACTGAGGGTGGCAAGCGGAGGAGAAGTCCAGGGTGACGTCCAGCAGTTTACATGTGGCTCTCCAGAAGCGTGAGGTGAACTGAACCCCTCGATCCGACACGATGTGGAGGGGTAGGCCATGGAGACGGAAGATATGGCGGATAAAGTCCTTAGCCAGCTCAGGTGCAGACGGAAGACCAGGCAGGGGAATGAAGTGGGCCATTTTAGAAAAGCGGTCCGCCACCACCCAAATGACAGTACACCCGGCAGAGACAGGAAGATCGGTAATGAAGTCCATAGCGATGTGTTGCCACGGGGCAACAGGTATGGGAAGCGGCAGGAGATGACCAGCTGGTAAGTGTCTGGGAACTTTGTTGCGGCCACAAGATGAACAGGCAGAGACGAAGTCTGCCACATCCTTACACAGGGTAGACCACCAGTAATGCCAGGAAATGAGTAGGAAGGTCTTTTTTTGGCCGGCATGGCCAGCTAGTTTAGAAGAATGACCCCAGCGAAGAACCTTCTCACGGTCAGGTGGCTCCACGAACGTCTTGCCTGGCGGAAGACGAGTCAAATCCAAGGGGGCCACATTCATCACCTTGGAGGGGTCGATAATGTGCATAGGCTCCTCCTCTTGGTCAGAGGACAGGAAGGATCGGGACAAGGCATCAGCTTTGACATTCTTGTCCGCCGGGCGGAAATGAAGGATGAAATCGAAGCGGGCAAAAAACAAAGACCACCGGGCCTGACGTGGATTTAGTCTCTGGGCATTTTGGAGATATGCCAGCTTTTTGTGATCCGTGTAGATGATCACCGGGTATAGAGTCCCTTCAAGCAGGTAACGCCACTCCTCCAGCACCAATTTAACGGCTAACAGTTCTCGGTCTCCTATGGAGTAATTGCGCACAGAGGAGGAGAAGATTTTAGAGAAAAAGCCGCAGGTTACCATTCTCCCGGATGAAGACTTTTGGGTGAGCACCGCTCCGGCTCCAGAGGAGGAAGCATCAACCTCCAGGTAGAACTGTTTGTTGCAGTCCGGACGGTGCAGCACAGGGGCAGAGGAGAAGGCTTGCTTCAGGGAAAGGAAGGCCTCCTCAGCTTCGGGTGGCCATACCTTGGGATTTGCTCCCTTACGGGTGAGCGCAGATATGGGCGCAGTCCGAGACGAGAAGTGAGGAATGAAGAGACGATAGTAATTAGCGAAGCCCAGGAATCGCTGTATCGCCTTCAAGCCCTCCGGACGGGGCCACTTTAGGACAGCAGAGAGCTTCTCGGGATCCATTCGCAAGCCTGTCTGGGAGATAACATAGCCCAGGAATGGAAGAGAGGTCTGCTCAAAAAGGCACTTCTCGTATTTAGCATAGAGGTGGTTCTGCCTGAGCCTAAGCAGGACCTGACGAACATCCCTCCGGTGTGTGGGAAGATCCGGAGAGAAGACCAAGATGTCGTCCAGGTATACCACCACGCAGGAGTAAAGAAGGTCACGGAAGATGTCATTGACCAGTTCTTGGAAGACGGCGGGAGCATTGCAGAGACCGAAGGGCATCACACGGTACTCATAGTGTCCGTCCCGGGTATTAAATGCCGTTTTCCACTCGTCTCCCTGACGGATACGGACCAGGTTATACACTCCACGTAGATCCAGCTTGGAAAAGATCCTGGTGCCTTTAAGGCGATCAAATAACTCAGAGATGAGCGGAAGGGGGTATTTATTTTTAACCGTGATCTGATTGAGTCCTCTATAGTCAATACAGAGACGTAGTGAACCATCTTTTTTTTTGACAAAGAAGAATCCGGCTCCAGCCGGGGAAGTAGACTTCCGGATGAATCCCCTGGCCAGATTCTCCTCTATGTACTCAGACATGGCCCGGGTTTCAGCCGCAGACACCGGATAAATACGCCCACGGGGTGGAGTGGCGCCAGGTACCAGGTCGATCGGGCAATCATATGGCCTATGAGGTGGCAATGTCTCTGCTTCCTTTTTACCGAAGACGTCAGCATAGGGCCAGTAAGGAGCCGGAAGACCGGGTAAATTAGCTGGGGTAGGTGGAGGACGAACCGGAACCAGGCAGGTCTTATGGCAGACCGGCCCCCACCGGAGTACTTCACCGGAATGCCAGTTCAACACGGGTTCATGTGTCTGGAGCCAAGGTAGACCTAGCAATAGGGAGTGGGAGAGTCCGGGCAACACATGGAAGGAGATTACCTCTGAGTGCAGCATTCCCACCTGCAGGGTTATGGATTCCGTGATGAGCAGGATGGTCACCGGAAGGAGTCTTCCATCCACGGAGGCGACTGACAAAGGTTCAGCCAGAGACTTGGTGGGAATACGGTATTTCTCAACCAGGGACTGGGAGATGAGGTTACCAGCGGATCCAGAATCCAGGTGGGCGAGTTCAAAGTGACGGTTCTCTCCCCAGGAGATAGATACAGACAAAGTCAGGGTTGGAGAGGACTTATTGTTGTCTAGGGCGACCTCTCCGAGCGGTCCTAGACACTGGAGTTTCCCAGCCTCTCCGGGCAGGAACGAATCAGGTGCTTCTTACTGCCACAATAGAAACAACTCCCCTCGGCTCGGCGTGACTCTTGGCGAGATTTGACCATCTTGGTCTGGTCGATCTGCATGGGTTCGGGTGAGTGCGCCCGGGGAGTGACAGAAGAGGAGACAGGTTTCTGGAAAGTAGGAGCTAGGCGGGGAAACCTTCTCTCACGGGTGGTCTCTTTGGTGCGTTCTTGAAACCGGATGTCAATCCGGGTAGCCAGCGACACCAGGTTATCCAGGGTGGTAGGAATGTCCCGACCGGCAAGCTCATCTTTAATCCGACCGGAAAGACCCTCCCAGAAGACGGACACTAGGGCCTCATTATCCCAGGCAAGCTCAGAAGCGAGGGTGCGGAACCATATGGCATATTGGCCCACGGTGAGACTCCCTTGGCGGAGACGTAGCAAAGAGGAGGCAGATGAGGTCTTTCGTCCCGGTTCATCGAAGACTCTCCGGAAAGCAGTGAGGAAAGACGACAGGTCGGACACCAGGGGGTCCCCTCTCTCCCACAGGGGGTTAAGCCATGCCAGTGCCTCCCCAGTGAGATGGGACTTGATGAATGCCACTTTGGCCCGGTCAGAAATAAACTGGTGAGCCAAGAGTTCAAAGTGCAGGGTGCACTGGTTTATGAAGCCCCGAGCTTGAGCGGGGTCGCCTCCGAAGCGAGGAGGTGCAGAAAGCCGGGGTCCGGGGCAGGATGCCATGGTATTAGTGGGCAGCGGCGCTGCCGGGGTGCGAGTCGTGACACTAGCGGTGGTTGCTGGTGGAGCAGTCAGTGTGTCCAGGCGGGAGTTGACATTCCGCAGGTGATTCAGGATGGACTCCTGCTGGGATCTCTGACGGGAGACTTCATGGTATAGGTCAGAGAGCGAGGGAACTTGGGTGCCACCGGGTTCCATGGCCCGAGCAAACTGTTACGGGTCCGGGAGGTGGAACCTCTGAGCTGCAATACAAGGTGGAAGTCCTTGTAAGGAAGCGGGTGACTCCCAGGGAAGGCAAGCAGGCAGCCACAACAAGTGATGGGGACAGTCTCTGGGTAGACAGGCAGGTGGTCACAGCAAGTGACGGGGACAGTCTCTGGGTAGACAGGCAGGTGGTCACAGCAAGTGATGGGGACAGTCTCTGGGTAGACAGGCAGGTTGGCACGGCAAGTGACGGGGACAGTCTCAGGGTAGACAAGCGGGTTGTCACGGCAAGTGACGGGGACAGTCTCAGGGTAGACAAGCGGGTTGTCACGGCAAGTGACGGGGACAGTCTCTGGGTAGACAGGCGAGGCGGATACCTGACAGGTAACTGGCGGGCGCTCCCAGGTGAGCGAGCTGACGGAGACAGCAGGTAACAGCCGGGTAACTGGTGGACGCTCCCAGGTGAGCGGTCAGGCAGACGAGGCAGGTGACAGGCAGGTAGCTGGTGGACGCTCCCAGATGAGCGGTTTGACAGACGAGGCAGGTGACAGGCAGGTAACTGGTGGACGCTCCCAGGTGAGCGGTCAGACAGGTGAGGCAGGTGACAGGCAGGTAACAGGTGGACGCTCCCAGGTGAGCGGTCTGACAGACGAGGTAGGTGACAGGCAGGTAACAAGCAGGTAACTAGTAGACGCTCCCAGGTGAGCGGTCTGGCGGACAAGGCAAGTAACAGGCTGGCAGGCAGGACGAGAAGTCAGGCTAGCAGCGGAACCTGAGGGCTGAAGCACAGGTGAGACACAGTGCAAACAACATTGCTCGGGCACCTCCATTTTGGAGGAGGTGCCTTATATATGGGAGGTCCTCCGGCAATTGGCCGGGGACTCCTTAGGACGGTGCGCGCGGTCCCTGTAAGAGAGGGGGAGCGCGCGCCCTAAGCACACTGCCGGGGAAGGAGCGCATGCCGGAAGCAGCGGGGAGAGAAGCGCTGGAGGACGCCGTGCCAGAAGCGGGGAGGTGAGAGGGACGGCGTCTCTGCCTAGCAAGGGGCAGAGACGCCGTTGCTACAGTAAAGAAGGCTTTCCAGGTACGGTAATACATTTTTGCAGAGGTTGGCTTCCGTGCCCTGATCATGGTTCCAATGACGTCAGGCGATAACCCTGACTGGGTTAAAACCCAGGTCTCAATGGCCACGCCATCAAATTGAGGGCCCCTGAGTTCTGGTGGTAGAACGGGCCTTGTGACAGAAGATCCGGGCGGTCGGGGAGACGCCAGGGGACGTCTGCTGTGAGCTGTACGATGTTGGCGTACCATGTACTTCTGGGCCAGTCCAGAGTGATTAGGATGGTTGGAACTCCCTCTTGCTTGATCTTCCTCATCACTCTGGATATCAGGGGGAGAGGTGGAAAAATGTACAGGAGCTGGAACTGGGTCCAGTCCTGAACCAGGGCGTCCGCTCTTAGCGCCCGCGGGTCGTGTGGTCTGGCCAGGAAGTTGGAGACCTTGGCATTGAAGTGGGATGCCATTAGGTCCATGTCCGGAGTCCCCCAGCGATGGCAGATCTGGCGAAAAACTTTGGAATGGAGAGACCACTCTCCCGAGTCCATTCCTTGCCGGCTGAGGAAGTCTGCTTCCCAGTTGTCCACACCCGGAATGTGGACCACAGAGAGAACCGAACCTGTGTCTTCCGCCCAGTGGAGAATGTGTGTCACTTCTCGCATCGCCTGGGCACTGCGGGTCCCCCCTTGGTGATTCACATATGCCACAGCCGTGGCATTGTCCGACTGTACTCTGATGTGAGAGGCTGCCAGTAAGTGATGGAAGGCTCTCAACGCCAGGAGGATGGCACGAATTTCCAAGATGTTGATGGGCATGGGCGCGTGTGCTGGGGACCACTTGCCCTGTGCTCTGTGGTGTAAGTGTACTGCACCCCAACCTGTCAGGCTCGCGTTGGTGGTCAGAACCTTCCATTGACCCGTGAGAAAGGATTTCCCCTTTGTTAGTGAGGTTGGCTTGAGCCACCGGTGCAGGGACCTCCTGGTTGACGACGTTAGCTGGAACTCCCTGTCGAGAGAAAAAGGGTTCCTGTCCCATGACTTGACGATGACTAGTTGGAGAAGCCTGAGGTGAAGCATGGCAAATGGGACCGCTTCTATTGCCGCCACCATCCTGCTGAGGACTCTCATGGCAAACCGGAGAGATCGAGGGGGTTTGCTGAGTAGGGTGCGAACTCCTAAACGGAGAGGCAGTGCCTTGTCCTGAAGGTGTTGAATAACATTCCCAGGAAGGTCAGAGACTGACTCGGGGTTGGTGATGACTTTTGTAGGTGACTAACCAGCCCAGGCGACTCAGAGTGTTGATTGTGATTGAGACGCTGAGCTCGCAGTCCTTGATGGTGGGAGCCTTGATAAGGAGATCGTCCAGGTATGGAACGACTACTATGCCTCTGGAGTGCAGGACGTCCATGGTGGCTGTCATGACTTTAGTAAACACTCTGGGAGCCGTGGCGAGTCCGACGGGAGAGCCGCGAACTGGTAGTGGTCCTGATCGATTGCGAACCTGAGAAATTTCTGATGGGCGGGCGCAATTGGTATATGCAGGTATGCGTCTTGTATGTCTATGGAGGCGAGAAATTCTCCCTTCTCCATGGACGCAATGATGGACCGAAAGGACTCCATGCGGAAGTGACGTACCCGTACATATTTGTTGAGCTGTTTTAAATCCAGTATGGGCCGTACGCCGCCTCTTATCTTGGGGACTACGAATAAATTTGAGTAGAGCCCTTGGAAGCGCTCGGCCGCGGGGACCGGTACTATGACTCCTGCTTGAAGAAGCAAGGGGACCGCTTGGTGGAAGGCACGAGCCTTGGCTGGCGGTTTTGGGGGAACAGAAAGAAAGAGTCTGTTTGGTGGGTTGGAAGTGAACTCTATCTTGTATCCCGTAGACACTAGTTCCCTGACCCACCTGTCTTCTGTAATACGCAGCCAGACTTGATGAAAGAGCGAAAGACGGCCGCCTACAGGTGGGGTGTCTTCCGGAGTTCGTGAGTCATGATGAGGAGGAAATCTGAGATTTTCCTCCTTTGAACTTTGACTGGCCTGCTCTTGACTGCCAGGTCTTGTCCGACTTTTGCGTCGACCGCCGAGTTGTCCCTGCGCGGGGCGCGGTTGCTATTATGTGCTGGTCGCGAGATGGACAAGCCCGAAGAGTTCCAAAAGGATCGGAATCGAGTTTGGTTACGCTTTTTGTAAGTGCGTTTGGGCTTCAGTTGGGGGAGAGAGGTACTCTTACCCCCGCTGGCGTTTGATATCATCGTGTCCAACTGTTCACCAAAAAGTCGACCACTGAGGTATGGGAGGTGCGTGAGGGACTTCTTTGAGGCTGCGTCAGCTTTCCATTCCCGCAGCCAGAGGATACGCCGAATCGTGATGGCGTTTTATGCTTTCCATGCTGCACCCCTTGCAGAATCCAGAGCTGCATGAAGCATGTAATATGCTACAACTGCTATTTGGGCCGCTTGGTCCGACAGCTGAGGAGCAGATACTTGTAGGCCAGCTTGTAAATTTTGGGCCCAAGCCAGGATGGCCTTGGCAGCCCAAACTGAGGCGAACGCTGGAGCCAGGGAGGCCCCTATGGCCTCGAAAATTGAACGAGCCATGCGTTCTACCTGCCGGTCTGCTGTGTCCCTGAGGGTTGAGCTATCTGGCAGTGAAAGGAGTGACTGTGCTGCTAGCCTAGAGACTGGGGGATCCACTTCAGGTGGATCTGTACATTGTTTGGTGACTTCCTGTGGGAAGGGGTACCTCGTCTCCAGATATTTGCGATTGGTAAACTTCTTCTCAGGCTGTGAGAACTGCTTTTTAAGGATCGCCTTAAACTCTGGGTGGTCAAAGAAGACCTTAGGCTTAGGCGGTTTCAGAACTCCTTCAAAGGAAATCTTGTGTCTTGGTGCCTCCGGGGGTGGATCAGAGATGTCCAGCACCCGATGGATGGATGAGATTAGATCATCAACTAGCGCTGTATTGCTAGGGGGGATTGGGATTAGGGACCCTTCGGTTTCCTTGTCTGAGTCGGAATCACAGATGTCTTCCGAATCCTGTGTATCGCTAAGGCGTCCCCTGCTGGGTGAAAAGGGAGGGAGGCCTTCTCTGGTCAGGGATGGCTGTGGAGATCTGCATTGTCTGTCCCTGGCAGGGGACGGTCTACACTGTGTTCCAAATTATTATGCAAATAATATTTTCTCAGATTTTCCAAAATTACCTATATGAATTGCAGTCATTGTAATTTTCCAGTCAAATAGCTATTAGAGTACAATTGAAAGGTTTTTGTACAAACTGCCTATGATAACAGTATATTTTTTAAAAAATAAAAAACTCAAACTGCACTCAAAATGCATGTTCCAAATTATTATGCACAGCAGAGTTTTCAACCTTTTCATTTTAATAAAGAACAAAAAAATGGTCATTTTTTAAATGATAAGCATTAGCAGGTTATTACAAACTGAAATCAAACAGTTTTCAACTCAAAACTTTATTCTAGGTGATGTTACATTTGCACATAGGACCCCTTGTTCGAAAGGAGCTTCTGAACTCTCTTGTCCATTGAATTTGTCAGGTTTTGGATGGTTTCTGCTTCAATTGTTTTGCATGAGGAAACAATACCCTCCCAGAGTTGTTGCTTAGATGGGAACTGCCTCCCGCCATCATAGACACTCCTTTTGATGATGCTCCAGAGGTTCTCAATGGGGTTGAGGTCAGGGGAGCATGGGTGCCACACCATAAGCTTGTCTCCTTTTATGCCCATATCAGCCAGAGATGCAGATGTGTTATGTGCAGCATGAGACGGGGCAAAAATAGTCTGGTGTAGGCCAGAGAAACAGAAGTTTGGTTTAGCAGTTCCACGGTTCAAACCTCTGTATTATCCACTTTTGGGCCATTTGTATCTAAAAAAAAAACAGTTTTGAGTGTGTCGCTCACTGTTCAGACACAAATATATCTGTTGAAAATAGTCTGGTATACACCAGTAAATTATAACTGTGGTTTTGCTGTTCCACGGTAAAAAATCTATTATCCTGCTTTTGGCATTTTTTGCCGTTAAAAAAAACTAATATTGTCTCCCTGATTTTTCAGACACAAATATATCTGTTGAAAATAGTCTGGTGTAGGCTCGAGAAATACAAGTGTGGTTTTGCAGTTCCACGGGTCAAATCTCTGTATTATCCTGCTTTTTTGCAGTTTTTGCCATAAAGAAAAACAGTAGTAGTGTCTCCTGATTGTTCAGACACAAATATATCTGTTGAAAATTGTCTGGTATACTACAGTAAATTATAACTGTGGTTTTGCTGTTCCATGGTAAAAAATCTCTATTATCCTGCTTTTGGCATTTTTTGCCGTAAAAAAAAAATAATATTGTCTCCCTGATTTTTCAGACACAAATATATCTGTTGAAATAGTCTGGTGTAGGCCAGAGAAACAGAAGTGTGGTTTTGCAGTTCCACGGGTCAAATCTCTGTAATATCCTGCTTTTTTGAATTTTTTGCTGTATGGAAAGACAGTAGTGTCTCCTGATTGTTCAGACACAAATATATCTGTTGAAAATAGTCTGGTGTAGGCCCGAGAAATACAAGTGTGGTTTTGCAGTTCCACGGGTCAAATCTCTGTATTATCCTGCTTTTTTGCAGTTTTTGCCATAAAGAAAAACAGTAGTGTCTCCTGATTGTTCAGACACAAATATATCTGTTGAAAATAGTTTGGTGTAGGCCAGATTACTAGAACTGTGGTTTTGCAGTTCCACGGGTCAAATCTCTGTATTATCCTTCTTTTGGCATTTTTTGCCGTAAAGAAAAACAGTAGTGTCTCCTGATTGTTCAGACACAAATATATCTGTTGAAAATAGTCTGGTGTAGGCCCAAGAAATACAAGTGTGGTTTTGCAGTTCCACAGGTCAAATCTCTGTATTATCCTGCTTTTTTGCATTTTTTGCCGTAAAGAAAAACAGTAGTGTCTCCTGATTGTTCAGACACAAATATATCTGTTGAAAATAGTCTGGTGTACGCCAGAATACTAGAACTGTGGTTTTGCAGTTGCACAGGTCAAATCTCTGTATTATCCTTCTTTTGGAATTTTTTGCCATAAAGAAAAACAGTAGTGTCTCCTGATTGTTCAGAAACAAATATAT
The DNA here is from genome assembly GCF_046119375.1 of Phyllobates terribilis. Classification (NCBI taxonomy): domain Eukaryota; kingdom Metazoa; phylum Chordata; class Amphibia; order Anura; family Dendrobatidae; genus Phyllobates; species Phyllobates terribilis. The sequence continues at coordinate 69,909,893 of NW_027362761.1, read as the reverse complement.
CTGTTGAAAATAGTCTGGTGTTGGCCTGAGAAATACAAGTGTCGTTTTGAAGTTCCACAGGTCAAATCTCTGTATTATCCTGCTTTTTTGCATTTTTTGCCGTAAAGAAAAACAGTAGTGTCTCCTGATTGTTCAGACACAAATATATCTGTTGAAAATAGTCTGGTGTAGGCCAGATTACTAGAACTGTGGTTTTGCAGTTCCACGGGTCAAATCTCTGTATTATCCTTCTTTTGGCATTTTTTGCCGTAAAGAAAAACAGTAGTGTCTCCTGATTGTTCAGACACAAATATATCTGTTGAAAATAGTCTGGTGTAGGCCCGAGAAATCCAAGTGTGGTTTTGCAGTTCCATGGGTCAAATCTCTGTATTATCCTGCTTTTTTGCATGTTTTGCCGTAAAGAAAAACAGTAGTGTCTCCTGATTGTTCAGACACAAATATATCTGTTGAAAATAGTCTGATGTAGGCCAGATTACTAGAACTGTGGTTTTGCAGTTCCACGGGTCAAATCTCTGTATTATCCTTCTTTTGGCATTTTTTGCCGTAAAGAAAAATAGTAGTGTCTCCTGATTGTTCAGACACAAATATATCTGTTGAAAATAGTCTGGTGTAGGCCCGAGAAATACAAATGTGGTTTTGCAGTTCCACGGGTCAAATCTCTGTATTATCCTGCTTTTTTGCATTTTTTGCCGTAAACAAAAACAGTAGTATCTCCTGATTGTTCAGACACAAATATATCTGTTGAAAATAGTCTGGTGTAGGCCAGAATACTAGAACTGTGGTTTTGCAGTTCCACGGGTCAAATCTCTGTATTATCCTTCTTTTGGCATTTTTTGCCGTAAAGAAAAACAGTAGTGTCTCCTGATTGTTCAGACACAAATATATCTGTTGAAAATAGTCTGGTGTAGGCCCGAGAAATCCAAGTGTGGTTTTGCAGTTCCATGGGTCAAATCTCTGTATTATCCTGCTTTTTTGCATGTTTTGCCGTAAAGAAAAACAGTAGTGTCTCCTGATTGTTCAGACACAAATATATCTGTTGAAAATAGTCTGGTGTAGGCCAGATTACTAGAACTGTGGTTTTGCAGTTCCACGGGTCAAATCTCTGTATTATCCTTCTTTTGGCATTTTTTGCCGTAAAGAAAAACAGTAGTGTCTCCTGATTGTTCAGACACAAATATATCTGTTGAAAATAGTCTGGTGTAGGCCCGAGAAATACAAATGTGGTTTTGCAGTTCCACGGGTCAAATCTCTGTATTATCCTGCTTTTTTGCATTTTTTGCCGTAAAGAAAAACAGTAGTATCTCCTGATTGTTCAGACACAAATATATCTGTTGAAAATAGTCTGGTGTAGGCCAGAATACTAGAACTGTGGTTTTGCAGTTCCACGGGTCAAATCTCTGTATTATCCTTCTTTTGGCATTTTTTGCCGTAAAGAAAAACAGTAGTGTCTCCTGATTGTTCAGACACAAATATATCTGTTGAAAATAGTCTGGTGTAGGCCCGAGAAATCCAAGTGTGGTTTTGTAGTTCCACGGGTCAAATCTCTGTATTATCCAGCTTTTTTGCATGTTTTGCCGTAAAGAAAAACAGTAGTGTCTCCTGATTGTTCAGACACAAATATATCTGTTGAAAATAGTCTGGTGTAGGCCAGATTACTAGAACTGTGGTTTTGCAGTTCCACGGGTCAAATCTCTGTATTATCCTTCTTTTGGCATTTTTTGCCGTAAAGAAAAACAGTAGTGTCTCCTGATTGTTCAGACACAAATATATCTGTTGAAAATAGTCTGGTGTAGGCCCGAGAAATACAAGTGTGGTTTTGCAGTTCTACGGGTCAAATCTCTGTATTATCCTGCTTTTTTGATTTTTTTGCTGTAAAGAAAAACAGTAGTGTCTCCTGATTGTTCAGACACAAATATATCTGTTGAAAATAGTCTGGTGTAGGCACGAGAAATACAAGTGTGGTTTTGCAGTTCCACGGGTCAAATCTCTGTATTATCCTGCTTTTTTTGCATGTTTTGCCGTAAAGAAAAACAGTAGTGTCTCCTGATTGTTCAGACACAAATATATCTGTTGAAAATAGTCTGGTGTAGGCCAGATTACTAGAACTGTGGTTTTGCAGTTCCACGGGTCAAATCTCTGTATTATCCTTGTTTTGGCATTTTTTGCCGTAAAGAAAAACAGTAGTGTCTCCTGATTGTTCAGACACAAATATATCTGTTGAAAATAGTCTGGTGTAGGCCCGAGAAATACAAATGTGGTATTGCAGTTCCACGGGTCAAATCTCTGTATTATCCTGCTTTTTTGCATTTTTTGCCGTAAAGAAAAACAATAGTATCTCCTGATTGTTCAGACACAAATATATCTGTTGAAAATAGTCTGGTGTAGGCCAGAATACTAGAACTGTGGTTTTGCAGTTACACGGGTCAAATCTCTGTATTATCCTTCTTTTGGCATTTTTTGCCGTAAAGAAAAACAGTAGTGTCTCCTGATTGTTCAGACACAAATATATCTGTTGAAAATAGTCTGGTGTAGGCGCGAGAAATACAAGTGTGGTTTTGCAGTTCCACGGGTCAAATCTCTGTATTATCCTGCTTTTTTGATTTTTTTGCTGTAAAGAAAAACAGTAGTGTCTCCTGATTGTTCAGACACAAATATATCTGTTGAAAATAGTCTGGTGTAGGCCCGAGAAATACAAGTGTGGTTTTGCAGTTCCACGGGTCAAATCTCTGTATTATCCTGCTTTTTTGCATGTTTTGCCGTAAAGAAAAACAGTAGTGTCTCCTGATTGTTCAGACACAAATATATCTGTTGAAAATTGTCTGGTGTAGGCCAGATTACTAGAACTGTGGTTTTGCAGTTCCACGGGTCAAATCTCTGTATTATCCTTCTTTTGGCATTTTTTGCCGTAAAGAAAAACAGTAGTGTCTCCTGATTGTTCAGACACAAATATATCTGTTGAAAATAGTCTGGTGTACGCCAGAATACTAGAACTGTGGTTTTGCAGTTCCACGGGTCAAATCTCTGTATTATCCTTCTTTTGGAATTTTTTGCCGTAAAGAAAAACAGTAGTGTCTCCTGATTGTTCAGACACAAATATATCTGTTGAAAATAGTCTGGTGTAGGCCCGAGAAATACAAGTGTGGTTTTGCAGTTCCACGGGTCAAATCTCTGTATTATCCTGCTTTTTTGCATTTTTTGCCGTAAAGAAAAACAGTAGTGTCTCCTGATTGTTCAGACACAAATATAACTGTTGAAAATAGTCTGGTGTAGGCCAGATTACTAGAACTGTGGTTTTGCAGTTCCACTGGTCAAATCTCTGTATTATCCTTCTTTTGGCATTTTTTGCCGTAAAGAAAAACAGTAGTGTCTCCTGATTGTTCAGACACAAATATATCTGTTGAAAATAGTCTGGTGTAGGCCCGAGAAATACAAATGTGGTTTTGCAGTTCCACGGGTCAAATCTCTGTATTATCCTGCTTTTTTTCATTTTTTGCCGTAAAGAAAAACAGTAGTGTCTCCTGATTGTTCAGACACAAATATATCTGTTGAAAATAGTCTGGTGTAGGCCAGAATACTAGAACTGTGGTTTTACAGTTCCACGGGTCAAATCTCTGTATCATCCTTCTTTTGGCATTTTTTGCCGTAAAGAAAAACAGTAGTGTCTCCTGATTGTTCAGACACAAATATATCTGTTGAAAATAGTCTGGTGTAGGCCCGAGAAATCCAAGTGTGGTTTTGCAGTTCCACGGGTCAAATCTCTGTATTATCCTGCTTTTTTGCATGTTTTGCCGTAAAGAAAAACAGTAGTGTCTCCTGATTTTTCAGACACAAATATATCTGTTGAAAATAGTCTGGTGTAGGCCAGATTACTAGAACTGTGGTTTTGCAGTTCCACGGGTCAAATCTCTGTATTATCCTTCTTTTGGCATTTTTTGCCGTAAAGAAAAACAGTAGTGTCTCCTCATTGTTCAGACACAAATATATCTGTTGAAAATAGTCTGGTGTAGGCCCAAGAAATACAAGTGTGGTTTTGCAGTTCCACAGGTCAAATCTCTGTATTATCCTGCTTTTTTGCATTTTTTGCCGTAAAGAAAAACAGTAGTGTCTCCTGATTGTTCAGACACAAATATAACTGTTGAAAATAGTCTGGTGTAGGCCAGATTACTAGAACTGTGGTTTTGCAGTTCCACTGGTCAAATCTCTGTATTATCCTTCTTTTGGCATTTTTTGCCGTAAAGAAAAACAGTAGTGTCTCCTGATTGTTCAGACACAAATATATCTGTTGAAAATAGTCTGGTGTAGGCCCGAGAAATACAAATGTGGTTTTGCAGTTCCACGGGTCAAATCTCTGTATTATCCTGCTTTTTTTCATTTTTTGCCGTAAAGAAAAACAGTAGTGTCTCCTGATTGTTCAGACACAAATATATCTGTTGAAAATAGTCTGGTGTAGGCCAGAATACTAGAACTGTGGTTTTACAGTTCCACGGGTCAAATCTCTGTATCATCCTTCTTTTGGCATTTTTTGCCGTAAAGAAAAACAGTAGTGTCTCCTGATTGTTCAGACACAAATATATCTGTTGAAAATAGTCTGGTGTAGGCCCGAGAAATCCAAGTGTGGTTTTGCAGTTCCACGGGTCAAATCTCTGTATTATCCTGCTTTTTTGCATGTTTTGCCGTAAAGAAAAACAGTAGTGTCTCCTGATTTTTCAGACACAAATATATCTGTTGAAAATAGTCTGGTGTAGGCCAGATTACTAGAACTGTGGTTTTGCAGTTCCACGGGTCAAATCTCTGTATTATCCTTCTTTTGGCATTTTTTGCCGTAAAGAAAAACAGTAGTGTCTCCTCATTGTTCAGACACAAATATATCTGTTGAAAATAGTCTGGTGTAGGCCCAAGAAATACAAGTGTGGTTTTGCAGTTCCACAGGTCAAATCTCTGTATTATCCTACTTTTTTGCATTTTTTGCCGTAAAGAAAAAACTGTAGTGTCTCCTGATTGTTCAGACACAAATATATCTGTTGAAAATAGTCTGGTGTATGCCAGAATACTAGAACTGTGGTTTTGCAGTTCCACAGGTCAAATCTCTGTATTATCCTTCTTTTGGAATTTTTTGCCATAAAGAAAAACAGTAGTGTCTCCTGATTGTTCAGACACAAATATATCTGTTGAAAATAGTCTGGTGTTGGCCCGAGAAATACAAGTGTGGTTTTGCAGTTCCACCGGTCAAATCTCTGTATTATCCTGCTTTTTTGCATTTTTTGCCGTAAAGAAAAACAGTAGTGTCTCCTGATTGTTCAGACACAAATATATCTGTTGAAAATAGTCTGGTGTAGGCCAGATTACTAGAACTGTGGTTTTGCAGTTCCACGGGTCAAATCTCTGTATTATCCTTCTTTTGGCATTTTTTTGCCGTAAAGAAAAACAGTAGTGTCTCCTGATTGTTCAGACACAAATATATCTGTTGAAAATAGTCTGGTGTAGGCCCGAGAAATCCAAGTGTGGTTTTGCAGTTCCACGGGTCAAATCTCTGTATTATCTTGCTTTTTTGCATGTTTTGCCGTAAAGAAAAACAGTAGTGTCTCCTAATTGTTCAGACACAAATATATCTGTTGAAAATAGTCTGGTGTAGGCCAGATTACTAGAACTGTGGTTTTGCAGTTCCACGGGTCAAATCTCTGTATTATCCTTCTTTTGGCATTTTTTGCCGTAAAGAAAAATAGTAGTGTCTCCTGATTGTTCAGACACAAATATATCTGTTGAAAATAGTCTGGTGTAGGCCCGAGAAATACAAATGTGGTTTTGCAGTTCCACGGGTCAAATCTCTGTATTATCCTGCTTTTTTGCATTTTTTGCCGTAAAGAAAAACAGTAGTATCTCCTGATTGTTCAGACACAAATATATCTGTTGAAAATAGTCTGGTGTGGGCCAGAATACTAGAACTGTGGTTTTGCAGTTCCACGGGTCAAATCTCTGTATTATCCTTCTTTTGGCATTTTTTGCCGTAAAGAAAAACAGTAGGGTCTCCTGATTGTTCAGACACAAATATATCTGTTGAAAATAGTCTGGTGTAGGCCCGAGAAATCCAAGTGTGGTTTTGCAGTTCCACGGGTCAAATCTCTGTATTATCCAGCTTTTTTGCATGTTTTGCCGTAAAGAAAAACAGTAGTGTCTCCTGATTGTTCAGACACAAATATATCTGTTGAAAATAGTCTGGTGTAGGCCAGATTACTAGAACTGTGGTTTTGCAGTTCCACGGGTCAAATCTCTGTATTATCCTTCTTTTGTCATTTTTTGCCGTAAAGAAAAACAGTAGTGTCTCCTGATTGTTCAGACACAAATATATCTGTTGAAAATAGTCTGGTGTAGGCACGAGAAATACAAGTGTGGTTTTGCAGTTCCACGGGTCAAATCTCTGTATTATCCTGCTTTTTTGCATGTTTTGCCGTAAAGAAAAACAGTAGTGTCTCCTGATTGTTCAGACACAAATATATCTGTTGAAAATAGTCTGGTGTAGGCCAGATTACTAGAACTGTGGTTTTGCAGTTCCACGGGTCAAATCTCTGTATTATCCTTGTTTTGGCATTTTTTGCCGTAAAGAAAAACAGTAGTGTCTCCTGATTGTTCAGACACAAATATATCTGTTGAAAATAGTCTGGTGTAGGCCCGAGAAATACAAATGTGGTTTTGCAGTTCCACGGGTCAAATCTCTGTATTATCCTGCTTTTTTGCATTTTTTGCCGTAAAGAAAAACAGTAGTATCTCCTGATTGTTCAGACACAAATATATCTGTTGAAAATAGTCTGGTGTAGGCCAGAATACTAGAACTGTGGTTTTGCAGTTCCACGGATCAAATCTCTGTATTATCCTTCTTTTGGCATTTTTTGCCGTAAAGAAAAACAGTAGTGTCTCCTGATTGTTCAGACACAAATATAACTGTTGAAAATATTCTGGTGTAGGCCCGAGAAATCCAAGTGTGGTTTTGCAGTTCCACGGGTCAAATCTCTGTATTATCCTGCTTTTTTGATTTTTTTGCTGTAAAGAAAAACAGTAGTGTCTCCTGATTGTTCAGACACAAATATATCTGTTGAAAATAGTCTGGTGTAGGCCCGAGAAATACAAGTGTGGTTTTGCAGTTCCACGGGTCAAATCTCTGTATTATCCTGCTTTTTTGCATGTTTTGCCGTAAAGAAAAACAGTAGTGTCTCCTGATTGTTCAGACACAAATATATCTGTTGAAAATTGTCTGGTGTAGGCCAGATTACTAGAACTGTGGTTTTGCAGTTCCACGGGTCAAATCTCTGTATTATCCTTGTTTTGGCATTTTTTGCCGTAAAGAAAAACAGTAGTGTCTCCTGATTGTTCAGACACAAATATATCTGTTGAAAATAGTCTGGTGTAGGCCAGATTACTAGAACTGTGGTTTTGCAGTTCCACGGGTCAAATCTCTGTATTATCCTTCTTTTGGCATTTTTTGCCGTAAAGAAAAACAGTAGTGTCTCCTGATTGTTCAGACACAAATATATCTGTTGAAAATAGTCTGGTGTAGGCCCGAGAAATCCAAGTGTGGTTTTGCAGTTCCATGAGTCAAATCTCTGTATTATCCTGCTTTTTTGCATGTTTTGCCGTAAAGAAAAACAGTAGTGTCTCCTGATTGTTCAGACACAAATATATCTGTTGAAAATAGTCTGATGTAGGCCAGATTACTAGAACTGTGGTTTTGCAGTTCCACGGGTCAAATCTCTGTATTATCCTTCTTTTGGCATTTTTTGCCGTAAAGAAAAATAGTAGTGTCTCCTGATTGTTCAGACACAAATATATCTGTTGAAAATAGTCTGGTGTAGGCCCGAGAAATACAAATGTGGTTTTGCAGTTCCACGGGTCAAATCTCTGTATTATCCTGCTTTTTTGCATTTTTTGCCGTAAACAAAAACAGTAGTATCTCCTGATTGTTCAGACACAAATATATCTGTTGAAAATAGTCTGGTGTAGGCCAGAATACTAGAACTGTGGTTTTGCAGTTCCACGGGTCAAATCTCTGTATTATCCTTCTTTTGGCATTTTTTGCCGTAAAGAAAAACAGTAGTGTCTCCTGATTGTTCAGACACAAATATATCTGTTGAAAATAGTCTGGTGTAGGCCCGAGAAATCCAAGTGTGGTTTTGCAGTTCCATGGGTCAAATCTCTGTATTATCCTGCTTTTTTGCATGTTTTGCCGTAAAGAAAAACAGTAGTGTCTCCTGATTGTTCAGACACAAATATATCTGTTGAAAATAGTCTGGTGTAGGCCAGATTACTAGAACTGTGGTTTTGCAGTTCCACGGGTCAAATCTCTGTATTATCCTTCTTTTGGCATTTTTTGCCGTAAAGAAAAACAGTAGTGTCTCCTGATTGTTCAGACACAAATATATCTGTTGAAAATAGTCTGGTGTAGGCCCGAGAAATACAAATGTGGTTTTGCAGTTCCACGGGTCAAATCTCTGTATTATCCTGCTTTTTTGCATTTTTTGCCGTAAAGAAAAACAGTAGTATCTCCTGATTGTTCAGACACAAATATATCTGTTGAAAATAGTCTGGTGTAGGCCAGAATACTAGAACTGTGGTTTTGCAGTTCCACGGGTCAAATCTCTGTATTATCCTTCTTTTGGCATTTTTTGCCGTAAAGAAAAACAGTAGTGTCTCCTGATTGTTCAGACACAAATATATCTGTTGAAAATAGTCTGGTGTAGGCCCGAGAAATCCAAGTGTGGTTTTGTAGTTCCACGGGTCAAATCTCTGTATTATCCAGCTTTTTTGCATGTTTTGCCGTAAAGAAAAACAGTAGTGTCTCCTGATTGTTCAGACACAAATATATCTGTTGAAAATAGTCTGGTGTAGGCCAGATTACTAGAACTGTGGTTTTGCAGTTCCACGGGTCAAATCTCTGTATTATCCTTCTTTTGGCATTTTTTGCCGTAAAGAAAAACAGTAGTGTCTCCTGATTGTTCAGACACAAATATATCTGTTGAAAATAGTCTGGTGTAGGCCCGAGAAATACAAGTGTGGTTTTGCAGTTCTACGGGTCAAATCTCTGTATTATCCTGCTTTTTTGATTTTTTTGCTGTAAAGAAAAACAGTAGTGTCTCCTGATTGTTCAGACACAAATATATCTGTTGAAAATAGTCTGGTGTAGGCACGAGAAATACAAGTGTGGTTTTGCAGTTCCACGGGTCAAATCTCTGTATTATCCTGCTTTTTTGCATGTTTTGCCGTAAAGAAACACAGTAGTGTCTCCTGATTGTTCAGACACAAATATATCTGTTGAAAATAGTCTGGTGTAGGCCAGATTACTAGAACTGTGGTTTTGCAGTTCCACGGGTCAAATCTCTGTATTATCCTTGTTTTGGCATTTTTTGCCGTAAAGAAAAACAGTAGTGTCTCCTGATTGTTCAGACACAAATATATCTGTTGAAAATAGTCTGGTGTAGGCCCGAGAAATACAAATGTGGTATTGCAGTTCCACGGGTCAAATCTCTGTATTATCCTGCTTTTTTGCATTTTTTGCCGTAAAGAAAAACAATAGTATCTCCTGATTGTTCAGACACAAATATATCTGTTGAAAATAGTCTGGTGTAGGCCAGAATACTAGAACTGTGGTTTTGCAGTTCCACGGGTCAAATCTCTGTATTATCCTTCTTTTGGCATTTTTTGCCGTAAAGAAAAACAGTAGTGTCTCCTGATTGTTCAGACACAAATATATCTGTTGAAAATAGTCTGGTGTAGGCGCGAGAAATACAAGTGTGGTTTTGCAGTTCCACGGGTCAAATCTCTGTATTATCCTGCTTTTTTGATTTTTTTGCTGTAAAGAAAAACAGTAGTGTCTCCTGATTGTTCAGACACAAATATATCTGTTGAAAATAGTCTGGTGTAGGCCCGAGAAATACAAGTGTGGTTTTGCAGTTCCACGGGTCAAATCTCTGTATTATCCTGCTTTTTTGCATGTTTTGCCGTAAAGAAAAACAGTAGTGTCTCCTGATTGTTCAGACACAAATATATCTGTTGAAAATTGTCTGGTGTAGGCCAGATTACTAGAACTGTGGTTTTGCAGTTCCACGGGTCAAATCTCTGTATTATCCTTCTTTTGGCATTTTTTGCCGTAAAGAAAAACAGTAGTGTCTCCTGATTGTTCAGACACAAATATATCTGTTGAAAATAGTCTGGTGTACGCCAGAATACTAGAACTGTGGTTTTGCAGTTCCACGGGTCAAATCTCTGTATTATCCTTCTTTTGGAATTTTTTGCCGTAAAGAAAAACAGTAGTGTCTCCTGATTGTTCAGACACAAATATATCTGTTGAAAATAGTCTGGTGTAGGCCCGAGAAATACAAGTGTGGTTTTGCAGTTCCACGGGTCAAATCTCTGTATTATCCTGCTTTTTTGCATTTTTTGCCGTAAAGAAAAACAGTAGTGTCTCCTGATTGTTCAGACACAAATATAACTGTTGAAAATAGTCTGGTGTAGGCCAGATTACTAGAACTGTGGTTTTGCAGTTCCACTGGTCAAATCTCTGTATTATCCTTCTTTTGGCATTTTTTGCCGTAAAGAAAAACAGTAGTGTCTCCTGATTGTTCAGACACAAATATATCTGTTGAAAATAGTCTGGTGTAGGCCCGAGAAATACAAATGTGGTTTTGCAGTTCCACGGGTCAAATCTCTGTATTATCCTGCTTTTTTTCATTTTTTGCCGTAAAGAAAAACAGTAGTGTCTCCTGATTGTTCAGACACAAATATATCTGTTGAAAATAGTCTGGTGTAGGCCAGAATGCTAGAACTGTGGTTTTACAGTTCCACGGGTCAAATCTCTGTATCATCCTTCTTTTGGCATTTTTTGCCGTAAAGAAAAACAGTAGTGTCTCCTGATTGTTCAGACACAAATATATCTGTTGAAAATAGTCTGGTGTAGGCCCGAGAAATCCAAGTGTGGTTTTGCAGTTCCACGGGTCAAATCTCTGTATTATCCTGCTTTTTTGCATGTTTTGCCGTAAAGAAAAACAGTAGTGTCTCCTGATTTTTCAGACACAAATATATCTGTTGAAAATAGTCTGGTGTAGGCCAGATTACTAGAACTGTGGTTTTGCAGTTCCACGGGTCAAATCTCTGTATTATCCTTCTTTTGGCATTTTTTGCCGTAAAGAAAAACAGTAGTGTCTCCTCATTGTTCAGACACAAATATATCTGTTGAAAATAGTCTGGTGTAGGCCCAAGAAATACAAGTGTGGTTTTGCAGTTCCACAGGTCAAATCTCTGTATTATCCTGCTTTTTTGCATTTTTTGCCGTAAAGAAAAACAGTAGTGTCTCCTGATTGTTCAGACACAAATATAACTGTTGAAAATAGTCTGGTGTAGGCCAGATTACTAGAACTGTGGTTTTGCAGTTCCACTGGTCAAATCTCTGTATTATCCTTCTTTTGGCATTTTTTGCCGTAAAGAAAAACAGTAGTGTCTCCTGATTGTTCAGACACAAATATATCTGTTGAAAATAGTCTGGTGTAGGCCCGAGAAATACAAATGTGGTTTTGCAGTTCCACGGGTCAAATCTCTGTATTATCCTGCTTTTTTTCATTTTTTGCCGTAAAGAAAAACAGTAGTGTCTCCTGATTGTTCAGACACAAATATATCTGTTGAAAATAGTCTGGTGTAGGCCAGAATACTAGAACTGTGGTTTTACAGTTCCACGGGTCAAATCTCTGTATCATCCTTCTTTTGGCATTTTTTGCCGTAAAGAAAAACAGTAGTGTCTCCTGATTGTTCAGACACAAATATATCTGTTGAAAATAGTCTGGTGTAGGCCCGAGAAATCCAAGTGTGGTTTTGCAGTTCCACGGGTCAAATCTCTGTATTATCCTGCTTTTTTGCATGTTTTGCCGTAAAGAAAAACAGTAGTGTCTCCTGATTTTTCAGACACAAATATATCTGTTGAAAATAGCCTGGTGTAGGCCAGATTACTAGAACTGTGGTTTTGCAGTTCCACGGGTCAAATCTCTGTATTATCCTTCTTTTGGCATTTTTTGCCGTAAAGAAAAACAGTAGTGTCTCCTCATTGTTCAGACACAAATATATCTGTTGAAAATAGTCTGGTGTAGGCCCAAGAAATACAAGTGTGGTTTTGCAGTTCCACAGGTCAAATCTCTGTATTATCCTGCTTTTTTGCATTTTTTGCCGTAAAGAAAAAACTGTAGTGTCTCCTGATTGTTCAGACACAAATATATCTGTTGAAAATAGTCTGGTGTATGCCAGAATACTAGAACTGTGGTTTTGCAGTTCCACAGGTCAAATCTCTGTATTATCCTTCTTTTGGAATTTTTTGCCATAAAGAAAAACAGTAGTGTCTCCTGATTGTTCAAACACAAATATATCTGTTGAAAATAGTCTGGTGTTGGCCCGAGAAATACAAGTGTGGTTTTGCAGTTCCACCGGTCAAATCTCTGTATTATCCTGCTTTTTTGCATTTTTTGCCGTAAAGAAAAACAGTAGTGTCTCCTGATTGTTCAGACACAAATATATCTGTTGAAAATAGTCTGGTGTAGGCCAGATTACTAGAACTGTGGTTTTGCAGTTCCACGGGTCAAATCTCTGTATTATCCTTCTTTTGGCATTTTTTTGCCGTAAAGAAAAACAGTAGTGTCTCCTGATTGTTCAGACACAAATATATCTGTTGAAAATAGTCTGGTGTAGGCCCGAGAAATCCAAGTGTGGTTTTGCAGTTCCACGGGTCAAATCTCTGTATTATCTTGCTTTTTTGCATGTTTTGCCGTAAAGAAAAACAGTAGTGTCTCCTAATTGTTCAGACACAAATATATCTGTTGAAAATAGTCTGGTGTAGGCCAGATTACTAGAACTGTGGTTTTGCAGTTCCACGGGTCAAATCTCTGTATTATCCTTCTTTTGGCATTTTTTGCCGTAAAGAAAAATAGTAGTGTCTCCTGATTGTTCAGACACAAATATATCTGTTGAAAATAGTCTGGTGTAGGCCCGAGAAATACAAATGTGGTTTTGCAGTTCCACGGGTCAAATCTCTGTATTATCCTGCTTTTTTGCATTTTTTGCCGTAAAGAAAAACAGTAGTATCTCCTGATTGTTCAGACACAAATATATCTGTTGAAAATAGTCTGGTGTAGGCCAGAATACTAGAACTGTGGTTTTGCAGTTCCACGGGTCAAATCTCTGTATTATCCTTCTTTTGGCATTTTTTGCCGTAAAGAAAAACAGTAGGGTCTCCTGATTGTTCAGACACAAATATATCTGTTGAAAATAGTCTGGTGTAGGCCCGAGAAATCCAAGTGTGGTTTTGCAGTTCCACGGGTCAAATCTCTGTATTATCCAGCTTTTTTGCATGTTTTGCCGTAAAGAAAAACAGTAGTGTCTCCTGATTGTTCAGACACAAATATATCTGTTGAAAATAGTCTGGTGTAGGCCAGATTACTAGAACTGTGGTTTTGCAGTTCCACGGGTCAAATCTCTGTATTATCCTTCTTTTGGCATTTTTTGCCGTAAAGAAAAACAGTAGTGTCTCCTGATTGTTCAGACACAAATATATCTGTTGAAAATAGTCTGGTGTAGGCACGAGAAATACAAGTGTGGTTTTGCAGTTCCACGGGTCAAATCTCTGTATTATCCTGCTTTTTTGCATGTTTTGCCGTAAAGAAAAACAGTAGTGTCTCCTGATTGTTCAGACACAAATATATCTGTTGAAAATAGTCTGGTGTAGGCCAGATTACTAGAACTGTGGTTTTGCAGTTCCACGGGTCAAATCTCTGTATTATCCTTGTTTTGGCATTTTTTGCCGTAAAGAAAAACAGTAGTGTCTCCTGATTGTTCAGACACAAATATATCTGTTGAAAATAGTCTGGTGTAGGCCCGAGAAATACAAATGTGGTTTTGCAGTTCCACGGGTCAAATCTCTGTATTATCCTGCTTTTTTGCATTTTTTGCCGTAAAGAAAAACAGTAGTATCTCCTGATTGTTCAGACACAAATATATCTGTTGAAAATAGTCTGGTGTAGGCCAGAATACTAGAACTGTGGTTTTGCAGTTCCACGGATCAAATCTCTGTATTATCCTTCTTTTGGCATTTTTTGCCGTAAAGAAAAACAGTAGTGTCTCCTGATTGTTCAGACACAAATATAACTGTTGAAAATATTCTGGTGTAGGCCCGAGAAATCCAAGTGTGGTTTTGCAGTTCCACGGGTCAAATCTCTGTATTATCCTGCTTTTTTGATTTTTTTGCTGTAAAGAAAAACAGTAGTGTCTCCTGATTGTTCAGACACAAATATATCTGTTGAAAATAGTCTGGTGTAGGCCCGAGAAATACAAGTGTGGTTTTGCAGTTCCACGGGTCAAATCTCTGTATTATCCTGCTTTTTTGCATGTTTTGCCGTAAAGAAAAACAGTAGTGTCTCCTGATTGTTCAGACACAAATATATCTGTTGAAAATTGTCTGGTGTAGGCCAGATTACTAGAACTGTGGTTTTGCAGTTCCACGGGTCAAATCTCTGTATTATCCTTGTTTTGGCATTTTTTGCCGTAAAGAAAAACAGTAGTGTCTCCTGATTGTTCAGACACAAATATATCTGTTGAAAATAGTCTGGTGTACGCCAGAATACTAGAACTGTGGTTTTGCAGTTCCACGGGTTAAATCTCTGTATTATCCTTCTTTTGGAATTTTTTGCCGTAAAGAAAAACAGTAGTGTCTCCTGATTGTTCAGACACAAATATATCTGTTGAAAATAGTCTGGTGTAGGCCCGAGAAATACAAGTGTGGTTTTGCAGTTCCACGGGTCAAATCTCTGTATTATCCTGCTTTTTTGCATTTTTTGCCGTAAAGAAAAACAGTAGTGTCTCCTGATTGTTCAGACACAAATATATCTGTTGAAAATAGTCTGGTGTACGCCAGATTACTAGAACTGTGGTTTTGCAGTTCCACGGGTCAAATCTCTGTATTATCCTTCTTTTGGCATTTTTTGCCGTAAAGAAAAACAGTAGTGTCTCCTGATTGTTCAGACACAAATATATCTGTTGAAAATAGTCTGGTGTAGGCCCGAGAAATACAAATGTGGTTTTGCAGTTCCACGGGTCAAATCTCTGTATTATCCTGCTTTTTTTCATTTTTTGCCGTAAAGAAAAACAGTAGTGTCTCCTGATTGTTCAGACACAAATATATCTATTGAAAATAGTCTGGTGTAGGCCAGAATACTAGAACTGTGGTTTTGCAGTTCCACGGGTCAAATCTCTGTATTATCCTTCTTTTGGCATTTTTTGCCGTAAAGAAAAACAGTAGTGTCTCCTGATTGTTCAGACACAAATATATCTGTTGAAAATAGTCTGGTGTAGGCCCGAGAAATCCAAGTGTGGTTTTGCAGTTCCACGGGTCAAATCTCTGTATTATCCTGCTTTTTTGCATGTTTTGCCGTAAAGAAAAACAGTAGTGTCTCCTGATTTTTCAGACACAAATATATCTGTTGAAAATAGTCTGGTGTAGGCCAGATTACTAGAACTGTGGTTTTGCAGTTCCACGGGTCAAATCTCTGTATTATCCTTCTTTTGGCATTTTTTGCCGTAAAGAAAAACAGTAGTGTCTCCTGATTGTTCAGACACAAATATATCTGTTGAAAATAGTCTAGTGTAGGCCCGAGAAATACAAGTGTGGTTTTGCAGTTCCACGGGTGAAATCTCTGTATTATCCTGCTTTTTTGATTTTTTTGCTGTAAAGAAAAACAGTAGTGTCTCCTGATTGTTCAGACACAAATATATCTGTTGATAATAGTCTGGTGTAGGCCCGAGAAATACAAGTGTGGTTTTGCAGTTCCACGGGTCAAATCTCTGTATTATCCTGCTTTTTAGCATGTTTTGCCGTAAAGAAAAACAGTAGTGTCTCCTGATTGTTCAGACACAAATATATCTGTTGAAAATAGTCTGGTGTAGGCCAGATTACTAGAACTGTGGTTTGCAGTTCCACGGGTCAAATCTCTGTATTATCCTTCTTTTGGCATTTTTTGCCGTAAAGAAAAACATTAGTGTCTCCTGATTGTTCAGACACAAATATATCTGTTGAAAATAGTCTGGTGTAGGCCCAAGAAATACAAGTGTGGTTTTGCAGTTCCACGGGTCAAATCTCTGTATTATCCTGCTTTTGGGCGATTTTTACCTAAAAAAAAACAGTTTGAGTGTGTCGCTCACTGTTCAGCCGCAAATATATCTATTTAAAATTTTCTGGTATACCCCAGTAAACAATAACTGTGGTTTTGCCATTCCACGGTAAAAAGTCTCTATTATTCAGCTTTTGGTATTTTTTCCGTAAAGGAAATCTGTAATAGCTTCTCCCTGATTGTTCAGATTGTTTAAAAGAGTCGGGTGTAGGCCAGAGAAATAGAACTGTGGTTTTCCTCTTCCACGGTTCTATTCTACTTTTTATTACCCTTTTTCCATTGTTAGTGCAAGTGTAAGCTATTTTACTTCCTTTACAATGGGCAAGGCGCGTGGCAAGGGACGTGGAACTGGATGTTCTGGTGATGGTGCGTGCAGAGGACGGGGCCGTGGCCAAGGTGAAAATGTGCCACAACCAACAGCCACATCTTCTCGCTCCCACTTCTTAACCGAATTACTAGGGAAGCACAGAACAACACCAGTATTGCGAACTGATCAGAGTGAACAGGTTATTAATTGGATAGCAGATAATACTTCCAGTTACCTGGGCACCACCACCTCCGGTCTGTTTTCCACACGGTCAACTCTTAGTAGCCGTGAGTCTCGACCGCATACTCCTCCTCACCCTGATGCTCCATCCTCCCACCATGCCGAGTGTCGTCAGACAGCAACTGATCCCACACTTGGACACTCTGAAGAGCTGTTCACTGGTCCATTTCCAGATTTATGCCCCTCGCCTGCTCCGCTTGAAGTGGTGGAAGAGGAGATTCCATGTAGCGATGCCCAAATATTTGAACAGCCACGGCCACAGGAAGTCGACGCTGGCAATTTGTCACAAGAGTTGGATGATGACGAGACACAATTGCCAGGAAGTGAGGAGGAGCATCGTGGTGCGCAAGTGGAAGAGGAGGAGGTGGTGGATGATCTAGTAACTGACCCAACGTGGCAGGAGGACATGCAGAGTGAGGCCAGCAGCACACAGGGTGAGGGAGGCAGAGTACCCCAACAGGCAGGAAGAAGCAGTGTGGTGGCCGCACACAGAAGGCGGACAACAGTTCCCCGTAACACCAACACGAGGGACGTTGCCAGTACAACCTGTAGGTCTTCCAGAGTCTTGAATTGTTTTAAAGACTCAGCTGATAACCCCAAAAAGGCCATTTGTACCACCTGCCATGCTAGCATCAGCAGGGGTGACAAAACTACCAGCCTGACCACGACCAGCATGATCAGGCATATGGCAGCAAAGCACCCAACTTTGTGGGGCGAACCCCAGGGTCCACGACCAGTGTCAGCGGGTGTCACCACTGCTTCTTCCGCTGTTGTGCGTGCAAGGCAATCCCCTGTCCATACTGCATGCAAAGATGCTCCCTCCTCTCAGTCTTCACTTGTTATGGCAGTTTCTCAAGAAACAGCATCCACGTCCATGTCCCACCGCAGCGTTCAATTGTCCATATCCCAGACCTTTGAACGAAAGCGAAAATTCGCAACCAACGCCCCACAGGCCACAGTCCTAAGTTCGCACATTTCACGACTGCTTGCGTTGGAAATGCTGCCTTTTAGGCTGGTGGAGATGGAATCCTTCCGCAACCTTATGGCGGTGGCCGTCCCTCGGTACTCGGTCCCCAGCCGACACTATTTTGCCCAGTGTGCCATCCACGCACTACACAAGCACGTGTCCCAAAACATCTGTCGTGCCCTCAACAACGCAGTTACTGGGAGAGTCCACCTGACACGTGGATAAGTGCTTGTGGCCAGGGACGGTACATCTCCCTGACGGCACACTGGGTAAACATAGTGGAAGCCGGGACCCAGTCGGACCTTGGGACGGAACACATCCTCGCCACACCAAGGATTGCGGGCCCTATGTCAGTCAGAGTTGCCCCCACAGTGTACAGCTCCTGCGCATCATCATCCTCCTCCTCCTCATGTTCAGCCTCCATCTCAGATATCACATCAGTTACAAGCTGGAAGCACTGCAGTACTGCCTCCGCCAAGCGGCAACAGGCTGTGCTGAAACTCTTAAGCTTAGGTGAGAAACCTCACACTGCTTGTGAGTTGTGGACAGCTTTGAAAGAGCAGGCAGATCTGTGTCTGAGACCGCTGAACCTACATCCAGGCATGGTCGTGTGTGACAATGGCCATAACCTGGTGGCGGCTCTGAGGCGAGGCGAGATCACACACGTACCATGCCTGGCTCATGTGCTTAACCTCGTGGTTCAGCGGTTTCTTAAATCGTACCCAGAGTTGCCAGACCTGCTCGTCAAAGTACGCCGCCTGTCAGCTCATTTTCGCAAGTCGGCTACAGCTTCCGCCGCCCTTGCTGTGTTGCAGCAGCGTTTGCAGCTTCCGTCACACCGACTGGTGTGTGATGTACCCACACGTTGGAACTCTACCCTCCACATGTTGCAAAGGATTTGTGAGCAGAAGAGAGCCGTTGTGGAGTACCAGCTGCAACAAGGCCGTCGATATTCAGGTCAGACTCCACACATAAGACCTCAGGAGTGGACCTGGATGTCTGACATATGTACCATCTTGACAAACTTTGAGGAGTCTACCAAGATGGTGAGTGGCGATGACGCCATCATTAGCATCAGCATTCCACTTGTCTGTCTTTTGCAACGCTCTCTGCAGAGAATTAAAGAGGAGGCATTGCAGCCAGAGTATGATGAGATGGATCAAGAAGCCGTAGCGGTCGATTACACACAGACCAGCCTCATCTCATCCCAACATGTATTGGGGGACAATGAGGGAGAGGAGGAGGAGGAAGAACAGGAGCTTGTATCATGCACTGTAGATGGTAGTACCTGTACAACTGTAATACCGTCGGTTCAGCGTGGGTGGCCTGAGGACAGGGGGGAGGAGGAGGAGGAGAGCATGGTCAGTCATCATCTTGGTGAGGACACGGAAGTCTTGCTCGTTACCAGTCTGGCACGCATGGCTGACTTTGTTACGCTGCCTTAACCGTGACCCTTGCGTTGTCAAAATGTTGGGTGACAGTCATTACTGGTTGGTGACACTTTTAGACCCCCACTACAAGGAGAACTTTCACTCTCTTATTCCTGAGGTGGAGAGGTCTACAAAAATGGGTCAGTACCAGAAGGCCCTTGCTGCAGAACTGTTAAAAAAAATTCCCATCTGAACACGCTAGCAGCAGAGGTCACAGTTCGTTGACCAACCAAGGCATACAAGCGAGAGAGAGGAAACTCCAATCCAGCAGAGGCAGGGGAACACTGTCAACGTTCTGGGACAGTTTTCTGAGACCCGCCCAGCTTACAGACCCTGAGGCGCGGGGTACTCTCACAAGGAGTGGAAAGTTTCAAAAGATGGTGAGGGAGTACCTTGCCGACCGTACCAGCGTCCTCCGTGATTCCTCTGTGCCTTTTAATTATTGGGTATCCAAGCTTGGAATGAACTCGCTCTGTATGGCTTGGAGGTCCTGGCCTGCCCTGCCGCTAGCGTGTTATCGGAGCGTGTTTTTAGTGCCGCTGGGGGAATTATAACTGATAAGCGCACTCGCCTGTCAACTGACAATGCTGACAAGCTGACCCTTATCAAAATGAACAAGGGCTGGATTGAGCCAGACTTCTCATCGCCACAAAATGACAACAGAGTAACATAAAGTCAAATCCAGGGTGTTATTTCGGGAGGTGTATTCACATGCACCGCTTCACACTCACACATGGGTATACGCTTCCTCATTTCGGCTGTTTTATGTTCTTCTCCTTATCCTCAGCCTCCACCACCACTATACCACCAGGGTGACCGTGGTCCGTGTTGCGATTATTGAAAGTTCCTCCGTCCTTATTGTTGTCAGCTTTTGCTTGGAAGGCATAAGCAAAGACTGTGGGAGACCCACTCCCCAATAATGGGAATAATATTTTTAATATGCTGTACTGTATGGCTCTAGGAAGGGGCATTAAAAGCGTCTTGTTAAGCTACTGCGACCTCCACCACTTTTCCAAGGGGCATTAAAACCGTTTTGTTAAGCTACTGGGACCTCCACGTCTCTTCTGAGGGGCATTAAAAGCATCTTGGTAAGCTACTGTGACCTCCACCACTTTTCCAAGGGGCATTAAAACTGTCTTGTTAAGCTACTGGGACCTCCACGTCTCCTCCAAGGGGCATTCAAACCGTCTTGTTAAGCTACTGCGACCTCCACCACTTTTCCAAGGGGCATTAAAAGCGTCTTGTTAAACCACTCTGAACTCCACAGCTCTTGCAAGGGGCATTGAAATGTTGTTTTTAATTAACTCTAACCTCCACGACTCTTCGAACGGGCATTGCATTTCCTCCTAATTTTTGGCAGCTTTTGCTTGGAAGGCATAAGCAAAGACTATGGGAGATACACTCCAGTATAATATGCTAAACTGACGGTTTCAGTTAGCCTGATTGACTCCTCTCTCAGGAGGCATTTTCCCTGGGAAGTGTTCAAGTTTCCCTCAGGACTGATTACCTGTTACCTTCAGCCGAGGAGTCCGATGGTGTGACTACTCAAGGGAAGAGATCAGAGTACTGACTGATCTATTATACAACCTGCGACGGATGTCGCTTAGTTAAACCAGTTAAGGTAAGTAGAAACAACACCTCCAGATCTGCTGATCCTGATCGAACATGTAGCTCGCTTGTTCGATAAGACCTACAAATGAGAGAAGACCCTGGTTAAAAGGTCAGACTCACTCTGAGTACAGTCAGATTCGTTTGAGGAGGTCTGGCTGATAATCAGGCCACTCTGGGAGAGAGCAAATAGAGTACCCTGAGTGATCTAGCAAGACCAACGGTCCAACACTTAATGAAGTGTTCCGACTATCAACTGGCATGGTACTCAAAACTCCCCCTAAAGGAGAGCACAGCATAGCTGCCCTCCACACAGGGGCCTAGACATGATACTATGACTCACCTGAACAAGCACACCCCTCTGAGCGCCATCTGCTTGTAGGTCTGACCAACCGTGGAAAGTAGACAGAGCACAGAAGGGAACCACTTGCGCTGTCTGGATAGTTTGCGTGACCTTCTTCCTTCAAGAAGTCTCGGTTTTTCTTTCAGAGCCAGTGAGGAAGGAGGTTGAAGCGTCTGTAGATTGCGAAATATGAGTTGAGCTCTATAGAGAGAACCCCCAGCGGGTCTGACTCACCCAGGAAAAAGGCAGAGTGCTAACTGAATCACCTCTGCGACGCACCCCCTTACGTGCTGTGGAACATGGTCCACCTAGTGTCCTAGTTGTAGGTTCACCAGTGAAATCAGCCCGGCTGTGAGGTCTCATCTGGAGGGCTTGACTCTCTCAGAAAAGAAGTCTTAATAACCTGAGTTTACAGGGTCCTCTGTAGGATGGGCCTGGCTATAAGGCCTCAGCTGGTAGGTCTGACTCACTCTGTAAGGTGTTAAGGAGAATTGGGTTGAACCCAGTCGGAATTTGCGAGGTGCAGGCAGGAGGAGGTGCTAGCCCCCTAGAACATGTAGAGAGGAACTTCACCGCACACTCTTACTTCACATATGGAATAACTATTACCACGTGAAGGCAACACATACATATGTTCAGACTTTTATGGGTACAGGAATTGAAGTGACAAAGTTCCTTTCACTCTGTATGGTGGTCAGAATAACCTCTGAAATGGAGGGTCATCTGCAGGATTCGCCCAATTGGGAGGTCCAAGCTGGAGGGTTTATCCTTTCAGGAGGTTAGACAGAGCAGTGTCTCGATTGCAGGGTTCTCTGCTAAGCTTACCTGACTGTACAGCCTGTGTTGGTAGGTCTGACTCACTCTGGAAGGTGATAAGCGTAGCATGGACTGGGAGGAAACCGTTAGCTGCTTTACAACCGCAAACCAGGACAATGACCTCCTTGGCCCCTGCTGTGAACGAGTGACGACAACGTAGCGCAAAGTGTAAATTACTAAAGATTAGTGTTGAGCGAGCATGCTGGTATACACCAGTAAATTATAATTATTATTATTGTATAATTATAATTATTACAAAGTCTGGTATACACCAGTAAATTATAACTGTGGTTTTGCTGTTCCATGGTAAAAAATCTCTATTATCCTGCTTTTGGCATTTTTTGCCGTAAAAAAAAAACTAATATTGTCTCCCTGATTTTTCAGACACAAATATATCTGTTGAAAATAGTCTGGTGTAGGCCAGAGAAACAGAAGTGTGGTTTAGCAGTTCCACGGTTCAAACCTCTGTATTATCCACTTTTGGGCCATTTATATCTAAAAAACACAGTTTGAGTGTGTCGCTCACTGTTCAGACACAAATATATCTGTTGAAAATAGTCTGATATACACCAGTAAATTATAACTGTGGTTTTGCTGTTCCACGGTAAAAAATCTATTATCCTGCTTTTGGCATTTTTTGCCGTAAAAAAAACTAATAGTGTCTCCCTGATTTTTCAGACACAAATATATCTGTTGAAAATAGTCTGGTGTAGGCCCGAGAAATACAAGTGTGGTTTTGCAGTTCCACGGGTCAAATCCCTGTATTATCCTGCTTTTGCCATTTTTTGCCGTAAAGAAAAACAGTAGTAGTGTCTCCTGATTGTTCAGACACAAATATATCTGTTGAAAATAGTCTGGTGTAGGCCAGAATACTAGAACTGTGGTTTTGCAGTTCCACGGGTCAAATCTCTGTATTATCCTTCTTTTGGCATTTTTTGCCGTAAAGAAAAACAGTAGTGTCTCCTGATTGCTCAGACACAAATATATATGTTGAAAATAGTCTGGTGTAGGCCCGAGAAATACAAGTGTGGTTTTGCAGTTCCACGGGTCAAATCTCTGTATTATCCTGCTTTTTTGAATTTTTTGCTGTAAAGAAAAACAGTAGTGTCTCCTGATTGTTCAGACACAAATATATCTGTTGAAAATAGTCTGGTGTAGGCCAGAATACTAGAACTGTGGTTTTGCAGTTCCACGGGTCAAATCTCTGTATTATCCTTCTTTTGGCATTTTTTGCCGTAAAGAAAAACAGTAGTGTCTCCTGATTGTTCAGACACAAATATATCTGTTGAAAATAGTCTGGTGTAGGCCCGAGAAATACAAGTGTGGTTTTGCAGTTCCACGGGTCAAATCTCTGTATTATCCTGCTTTTTTCATTTTTTTGCTGTAAAGAAAAACAGTAGTGTCTCCTGATTGTTCAGACACAAATATATCTGTTGAAAATAGTCTGGTGTAGGCCAGAATACTAGAACTGTGGTTTTGCAGTTCCACGGGTCAAATCTCTGTATTATCCTTCTTTTGGCATTTTTTGCCGTAAAGAAAAACAGTAGTGTCTCCTGATTGTTCAGACACAAATATATCTGTTAAAATAGTCTGGTGTAGGCCCGAGAAATACAAGTGTGGTTTTGCAGTTCCACGGGTCAAATCTCTGTATTATCCTGCTTTTTTGAATTTTTTGCTGTAAAGAAAAACAGTAGTGTCTCCTGATTGTTCAGACACAAATATATCTGTTGAAAATAGTCTGGTGTAGGCCCGAGAAATACAAGTGTGGTTTTGCAGTTCCACGGGTCAAATCTCTGTATTATCCTGCTTTTGGGCGATTTTTACCTAAAAAAAACAGTTTGAGTGTGTCGCTCACTGTTCAGCCGCAAATATATCTATTTAAAATTTTCTGGTATACCCCAGTAAACAATAACTGTGGTTTTGCCATTCCACGGTAAAAAATCTCTATTATTCAGCTTTTGGTATTTTTTCCGTAAAGGAAAACAGTAATAGCTTCTCCCTGATTGTTCAGATTGTTTAAAAGAGTCGGGTGTAGGCCAGAGAAATAGAACTGTGGTTTTCCTCTTCCACGGTTCTAATCTACTTTTTATTACCCTTTTTCCATTGATAGTGCGAGTGTAAGCTATTTTACTTCCTTTACAATGGGCAAGGCGCGTGGCAAGGGACGTGGAACTGGACGTTCTGGTGATGGTGCGTGCAGAGGACGGGGCCGTGGCCAAGGTGAAAATGTGCCACAACCAACAGCCACATCTTCTCACTCCCACTTCTTGACCGAATTACTAGGGAAGCACAGAACAACACCAGTATTGCGAACTGATCAGTGTGAACAGGTTATTAATTGTATAGCAGATAATACTTCCAGTTACCTGGGCACCACCACCTCCGGTCTGTCTTCCACACGGTCAAATCTTAGTAGCCGTGAGTCTCGACTGCATACTCCTCACCCTGATGCTCCATCCTCCCACCATGCCAAGTGTCGTCAGACAGCAACTGATACCACACTTGGACACTCTGAAGAGCTGTTCACTTGTCCATTTCCAGATTTATGCCCCTCGCCTGCTCCGCTTGAAGTGGTGGAAGAGGAGATCCCATGTAGCGATGCCCAAATATTTGAACAGCCACGGCCACAGGAAGTCGACGCTGGCAATTTTTCACAAGAGGTGGATGATGACGAGACACAATTGCCAGGAAGTGAGGAGGAGGATCGTGGTGCGCAAGTGGAAGAGGAGGAGGTGGTGGATGATCTAGTAACTGACCCAACGTGGCAGGAGGACATGCAGAGCGAGGCCAGCAGCACACAGGGTGAGGGAGGCAGAGTACCCCAACAGGCAGGAAGAAGCAGTGTGGTGGCCGCACACAGAAGGCGGACAACAGTTCCCCGTAACACCAACACGAGGGACGTTGTCAGTACAACCTGTAGGTCTTCCAGAGTCTGGAATTTTTTTAAAGACTCAGCTGATAACCCCAAAAAGGCCATTTGTACCACCTGCCATGCAGGCATCAGCAGGGGTGGCAAAACTACCAGCCTGACCACGACCAGCATGATCAGGCACATGGCAGCAAAGCACCCAACTTTGTGGGGCGAACCCCAGGGTCCACGACCAGTGTCAGCGGGTGTCACCACTGCTTCTTCCGCTGTTGTGCGTGCAAGGCAATCCCCTGTCCATACTGCATGCAAAGATGCTCCCTCCTCTCAGTCTTCACTTGTTATGGCAGATTCTCAAGAAACAGCATCCACATCCATGTCCCACCGCAGTGTTCAATTGTCCATATCCCAGACCTTTGAACGAAAGCGGAAATTCGCAACCAACGCCCCACAGGCCACAGTCCTAAGTTCGCACATTTCACGACTGCTTGCGTTGGAAATGCTGCCTTTTAGGCTGGTGGAGACGGAATCCTTCCGCAACCTTATGGCGGTGGCCGTCCCTCGGTACTCGGTCCCCAGCCGACACTATTTTGCCCAGTGTGCCATCCACGCACTACACAAGCACGTGTCCCAAAACATCTGTCGTGCCCTCAACAACGCAGTTACTGGGAGAGTCCACCTGACACGTGGATAAGTGCTTGTGGCCAGGGACGGTACATCTCCCTGACGGCACACTGGGTAAACATAGTGGAAGCCGGGACCCAGTCGGACCTTGGGACGGAACACATCCTCCCCACACCAAGGATTGCGGGCCCTATGTCAGTCAGAGTTGCCCCCACAGTGTACAGCTCCTGCGCATCATCATCCTCCTCCTCCTCATGTTCAGCCTCCATCTCAGATATCACATCAGTTACAAGCTGGAAGCACTGCAGTACTGCCTCCGCCAAGCGGCAACAGGCTGTGCTGAAACTCATAAGCTTAGGTGAGAAACCTCACACTGCTTGTGAGTTGTCGACAGCTGTGAAAGAGCAGGCAGATCTGTGTCTGAACCTACATCCAGGCATGGTCGTGTGTGACAATGGCCATAACCTGGTGGCGGCTCTGAGGCGAGGCGAGATCACATACGTACCATGCCTGGCTCATGTGCTTAACCTGGTGGTTCAGCGGTTTCTTAAATCGTACCCAGAGTTGCCAGATCTGCTCGTCAAAGTACGCCGCCTGTCAGCTCATTTTCGCAAGTCGGCTACAGCTTCCGCCGCCCTTGCTGTGTTGCAGCAGCGTTTGCAGCTTCCGTCACACCGACTGGTGTGTGATGTACCCACTCGTTGGAACTCTACCCTCCACATGTTGCAAAGGATTTGTAAGCAGAAGAGAGCAGTTGTGGAGTACCAGCTGCAACAAGGCCGTCGATATTCAGGTCAGACTCCACACATAAGACCTCAGGAGTGGACCTGGATGTCTGACATATGTACCATCTTGACAAACTTTGAGGAGTCTACCAAGATGGTGAGTGGCGATGACGCCATCATTAGCGTCAGCATTCCACTTGTCTGTCTTTTGCAACGCTCTCTGCAGAGAATTAAAGAGGAGGCATTGCAGCCAGAGTATGATGAGATGGATCAAGAAGCCGTAGCGGTCGATTACACACAGCCCAGCCTCATCTCATCCCAACATGCATTGGGGGACAATGAGGGAGAGGAGGAGGAGGAAGAACAGGAGCTTGTATCATGCGCTGTAGATGGTAGTACCTGTACAACTGTAATACCGTCGGTTCAGCGTGGGTGGCCTGAGGACAGGAGGGAGGAGGAGGAGGAGAGCATGGTCAGTCATCATCTTGGTGAGGACACGGAAGTCTTGCTCGTTACCAGTCTGGCACGCATGGCTGACTTTGTTACGCTGCCTTAACCGTGACCCTTGCGTTGTCAAAATGTTGGGTGACAGTCATTACTGGTTGGTGACACTTTTAGACCCCCACTACAAGGAGAACTTTCACTCTCTTATTCCTGAGGTGGAGAGGTCTACAAAAATGGGTCAGTACCAGAAGGCCCTTGCTGCAGAACTGTTAAAAAAAAATTCCCATCTGAACACGCTAGCGGCAGAGGTCACAGTTCGTTGACCAACCAAGGCATACAAGCGAGAGAGAGGCAACTCCAATCCAGCAGAGGCAGGGGAACACTGTCAACGTTCTGGGACAGTTTTCTGAGACCCGCCCAGCTTACAGACCCTGAGGCGCGGGGTACTCTCACAAGGAGTGGAAAGTTTCAAAAGATGGTGAGGGAGTACCTTGCCGACCGTACCAGCGTCCTCCGTGATTCCTCTGTGCCTTTTAATTATTGGGTATCCAAGCTTGGAATGAACTCGCTCTGTATGGCTTGGAGGTCCTGGCCTGCCCTGCCGCTAGCGTGTTATCGGAGCGTGTTTTTAGTGCCGCTGGGGGAATTATAACTGATAAGCGCACTCGCCTGTCAACTGACAATGCTGACAAGCTGACCCTTATCAAAATGAACAAGGGCTGGATTGAGCCAGACTTCTTATCACCACCAAATGACAACAGAGTAACATAAAGTCAAATTCACTGTGTTATTTCGGGAGGTGTATTCACATGCACCGCTTCACACTCACACATGGGTATACGCTTCCTCATTTCGGTTGTTTTATGTTCTTCTCCTTATCCTCAGCCTCCACCACCACTATACCACCAGGGTGACCGTGGTCCGTGTTGCGATTATTGAAAGTTCCTCCGTCCTTATTGTTGTCAGCTTTTGCTTGGAAGGCATAAGCAAAGACTGTGGGAGACCCACTCCCCAATAATGGGAATAATATTTTTAATATGCTGTACTGTATGGCTCTAGGAAGGGGCATTAAAAGCGTCTTGTTAAGCTACTGCGACCTCCACCACTTTTCCAAGGGGCATTAAAACCGTTTTGTTAAGCTACTGGGACCTCCACGTCTCTTCTGAGGGGCATTAAAAGCATCTTGTTAAGCTACTGCGACCTCCACCACTTTTCCAAGGGGCATTAAAACTGTCTTGTTAAGCTACTGGGACCTCCACGTCTCCTCCAAGGGGCATTCAAACCGTCTTGTTAAGCTACTGCGACCTCCACCACTTTTCCAAGGGGCATTAAAAGCGTCTTGTTAAACCACTCTGAACTCCACAGCTCTTGCAAGGGGCATTGAAAATGTTGTTTTTAATTAACTCTAACCTCCACGACTCTTCAAACGGGCATTGCATTTCCTCCTAATTTTTGGCAGCTTTTGCTTGGAAGGCATAAGCAAAAACTATGGGAGATACACTGCAGTATAATATGCTAAACTGACGGTTTCAGTTAGCCTGATTGACTCCTCTCTCAGGAGGCATTTTCTCTGGGAAGTGTTCAAGTTCCCCTCAGGACTGATTACCTGCTACCTTCAGCCGAGGAGTCCGATGGTGTGACTACTCAAGGGAAGAGATCAGAGTACTGCCTGATCTATTATACAACCTGCGACGGATGTCGCTTAGTTAAACCAGTCAAGGTAAGTAGAAACAACACCTCCAGATCTGCTGATCCTGATCGAACATGTAGCTCACTCTGAGTACAGTCAGATTCATTTGAGGAGGTCTGGCTGATAATCAGGCCACTCTGGGAGAGAGCAAATAGAGTACCCTGAGTGATCTAGCAAGACCAACGGTCCAACACTTAATGAAGTGTTCCGACTATCAACTGGCATGGTACTCAAAACTCCCCCTAAAGGAGAGCACAGCATAGCTGCCCTCCACACAGGGGCCTAGACATGATACTATGACTCACCTGAACAGCACACCCCTCTGAGCGCCATCTGCTTGTAGGTCTGACCAACCGTGGAAAGTAGACAGAGCACAGAAGGGAACCACTTGCGCTGTCTGGATAGTTTGCGTGACCTTCTTCCTTCAAGAAGTCTCGGTTTTTCTTTCAGAGCCAGTGAGGAAAGAGGTTGAAGCGTCTGTAGATTGCGAAATATGAGTTGAGCTCTATAGAGAGAACCCCCAGCGGGTCTGACTCACCCAGGAAAAAGGCAGAGTGCTAACTGAATCACCTCTGCGACGCACCATCTTACGTGCTGTGGAACATGGTCCACCTAGTGTCCTAGTTGTAGGTTCACCAGTGAAATCAGCCCGGCTGTGAGGTCTCATCTGGAGGGCTTGACTCTCTCAGAAAAGAAGTCTTAATAACCTGAGTTTACATGGTCCTCTGTAGGATGGGCCTGGCTATAAGGCCTCAGCTGGTAGGTCTGACTCACTCTGTAAGGTGTTAAGGAGAATTGGGTTGAACCCAGTCGGAATTTGCGAGGTGCAGGCAGGAGGAGGTGCTAGCCCCCTAGAACATGTAGAGAGGAACTTCACCGCACACTCTTACTTCACATATGGAATAACTATTACCACGTGAAGGCAACACATACATATGTTCAGACTTTTATGGGTACAGGAATTGAAGTGACAAAGTTCCTTTCACTCTGTACGGTGGTCAGAATAACCTCTGAAATGGAGGGTCATCTGCAGGATTCGCCCAATTGGGAGGTCCAAGCTGGAGGGTTTATCCTTTCAGGAGGTTAGACAGAGCAGTGTCTCGATTGCAGGGTTCTCTGCTAAGCTTACCTGACTGTACAGCCTGTGTTGATAGGTCTGACTCACTCTGGAAGGTGATAAGCGTAGCATGGACTGGGAGGAAACCGTTAGCTGCTTTACAACCGCAAACCAGGACAATGACCTCCTTGGCCCCCGCTGTGAACGAGTGACGACAACGTAGCGCAAAGTGTAAATTACTAAAGATTAGTGTTGAGCGAGCATGCTGGTATACACCAGTAAATTATAATTATTGTTATTGTATAATTATATATTTGTATAATTATAATTATTACAAAGTCTGGTATACACCAGTAAATTATAACTGTGGTTTTGCTGTTCCATGGTAAAAAAATCTCTATTATCCTGCTTTTGGCATTTTTTGCCGTAAAAAAAAAACTAATAGTGTCTCCCTGATTTTTCAGACACAAATATATCTGTTGAAAATAGTCTGGTGTAGGCCAGAGAAACAGAAGTGTGGTTTAGCAGTTCCACGGTTCAAACCTCTGTATTATCCACTTTTGGGCCATTTGTATCTAAAAAAAACAGTTTGAGTGTGTCGCTCACTGTTCAGACACAAATATATCTGTTGAAAATAGTCTGATATACACCAGTAAATTATAACTGTGGTTTTGCTGTTCCACAGTAAAAAATCTATTATCCTGCTTTTGGCATTTTTTGCCGTAAAAAAAAACTAATAGTGTCTCCCTGATTTTTCAGACACAAATATATCTGTTGAAAATAGTCTGGTGTAGGCCCGAGAAATACAAGTGTGGTTTTGCAGTTCCACGGGTCAAATCTCTGTATTATCCTTCTTTTGGCATTTTTTGCCGTAAAGAAAAACAGTAGTGTCTCCTGATTGTTCAGACACAAATATATCTGTTGAAAATAGTCTGGTGTAGGCCAGAATACTAGAACTGTGGTTTTGCAGTTCCACGGGTCAAATCTCTGTATTATCCTTCTTTTGGCATTTTTTGCCGTAAAGAAAAACAGTAGTGTCTCCTGATTGTTCAGACACAAATATATCTGTTGAAAATAGTCTGGTGTAGGCCCGAGAAATACAAGTGTGGTTTTGCAGTTCCACAGGTCAAATCTCTGTATTATCCTGCTTTTTTGCATTTTTTGCCGTAAAGAAAAACAGTAGTGTCTCCTGATTGTTCAGACACAAATATATCTGTTGAAAATAGTCTGGTGTAGGCCAGATTACTAGAACTGTGGTTTTGCAGTTCCACGGGTCAAATCTCTGTATTATCCTTCTTTTGGCATTTTTTGCCGTAAAGAAAAACAGTAGTGTCTCCTGATTGTTCAGACACAAATATATCTGTTGAAAATAGTCTGGTGTAGGCCCGAGAAATACAAATGTGGTTTTGCAGTTCCACGGGTCAAATCTCTGTATTATCCTGCTTTTTTGATTTTTTTGCTGTAAAGAAAAACAGTAGTGTCTCCTGATTGTTCAGACACAAATATATCTGTTGAAAATAGTCTGGTGTAGGCCCGAGAAATACAAGTGTGGTTTTGCAGTTCCATGGGTCAAATCTCTGTATTATCCTGCTTTTTTGCATGTTTTGCCGTAAAGAAAAACAGTAGTGTCTCCTGATTGTTCAGACACAAATATATCTGTTGAAAATAGTCTGGTGTAGGCCAGATTACTAGAACTGTGGTTTTGCAGTTCCACGGGTCAAATCTCTGTATTATCCTTCTTCTGGCATTTTTTGCCGTAAAGAAAAACATTAGTGTCTCCTGATTGTTCAGACACAAATATATCTGTTGAAAATAGTCTGGTGTAGGCCCCAGAAATACATGTGTGGTTTTGCAGTTCCACGGGTCAAATCTCTGTATTATCCTGCTTTTGGGCGATTTTTACCTAAAAAAAAACAGTTTGAGTGTGTCGCTCACTGTTCAGCCGCAAATATATCTATTTAAAATTTTCTGGTATACCCCAGTAAACAATAACTGTGGTTTTGCCATTCCACGGTAACAAGTCTCTATTATTCAGCTTTTGGTATTTTTTCCGTAAAGGAAATCTGTAATAGCTTCTCTCTGATTGTTCAGATTGTTTAAAAGAGTCGGGTGTAGGCCAGAGAAATAGAACTGTGGTTTTCCTCTTCCACGGTTCTAATCTACTTTTTATTACCCTTTTTCCATTGTTAGTGCAAGTGTAAGCTATTTTACTTCCTTTACAATGGGCAAGGCGCGTGGCAAGGGACGTGGAACTGGATGTTCTGGTGATGGTGCGTGCAGAGGACGGGGCCGTGGCCAAGGTGAAAATGTGCCACAACCAACAGCCACATCTTCTCGCTCCCACTTCTTAACCGAATTACTAGGGAAGCACAGAACAACACCAGTATTGCGAACTGATCAGAGTGAACAGGTTATTAATTGGATAGCAGATAATACTTCCAGTTACCTGGGCACCACCACCTCCGGTCTGTTTTCCACACGGTCAACTCTTAGTAGCCGTGAGTCTCGACCGCATACTCCTCCTCACCCTGATGCTCCATCCTCCCACCATGCCGAGTGTCGTCAGACAGCAACTGATCCCACACTTGGACACTCTGAAGAGCTGTTCACTGGTCCATTTCCAGATTTATGCCCCTCGCCTGCTCCGCTTGAAGTGGTGGAAGAGGAGATCCCATGTAGCGATGCCCAAATATTTGAACAGCCACGGCCACAGGAAGTCGACGCTGGCAATTTGTCACAAGAGTTGGATGATGACGAGACACAATTGCCAGGAAGTGAGGAGGAGCATCGTGGTGCGCAAGTGGAAGAGGAGGAGGTGGTGGATGATCTAGTAACTGACCCAACGTGGCAGGAGGACATGCAGAGTGAGGCCAGCAGCACACAGGGTGAGGGAGTCAGAGTACCCCAACAGGCAGGAAGAAGCAGTGTGGTGGCCGCACACAGAAGGCGGACAACAGTTCCCCGTAACACCAACACGAGGGACGTTGCCAGTACAACCTGTAGGTCTTCCAGAGTCTGGAATTTTTTTAAAGACTCAGCTGATAACCCCAAAAAGGCCATTTGTACCACCTGCCATGCAGGCATCAGCAGGGGTGGCAAAACTACCAGCCTGACCACGACCAGCATGATCAGGCACATGGCAGCAAAGCACCCAACTTTGTGGGGCGAACCCCAGGGTCCACGACCAGTGTCAGCGGGTGTCACCACTGCTTCTTCCGCTGTTGTGCGTGCAAGGCAATCCCCTGTCCATACTGCATGCAAAGATGCTCCCTCCTCTCAGTCTTCACTTGTTATGGCAGTTTCTCAAGAAACAGCATCCACATCCATGTCCCACCGCAGTGTTCAATTGTCCATATCCCAGACCTTTGAACGAAAGCGGAAATTCGCAACCAACGCCCCACAGGCCACAGTCCTAAGTTCGCACATTTCACGACTGCTTGCGTTGGAAATGCTGCCTTTTAGGCTGGTGGAGACGGAATCCTTCCGCAACCTTATGGCGGTGGCCGTCCCTCGGTACTCGGTCCCCAGCCGACACTATTTTGCCCAGTGTGCCATCCCCGCACTACACAAGCGCGTGTCCCAAAACATCTGTCGTGCCCTCAACAACGCAGTTACTGGGAGAGTCCACCTGACACGTGGATAAGTGCTTGTGGCCAGGGACGGTACATCTCCCTGACGGCACACTGGGTAAACATAGTGGAAGCCGGGACCCAGTCGGACCTTGGGACGGAACACATCCTCCCCACACCAAGGATTGCGGGCCCTATGTCAGTCAGAGTTGCCCCCACAGTGTACAGCTCCTGCGCATCATCATCCTCCTCCTCCTCATGTTCAGCCTCCATCTCAGATATCACATCAGTTACAAGCTGGAAGCACTGCAGTACTGCCTCCGCCAAGCGGCAACAGGCTGTGCTGAAACTCATAAGCTTAGGTGAGAAACCTCACACTGCTTGTGAGTTGTCGACAGCTGTGAAAGAGCAGGCAGATCTGTGTCTGAACCTACATCCAGGCATGGTCGTGTGTGACAATGGCCATAACCTGGTGGCGGCTCTGAGGCGAGGCGAGATCACATACGTACCATGCCTGGCTCATGTGCTTAACCTGGTGGTTCAGCGGTTTCTTAAATCGTACCCAGAGTTGCCAGATCTGCTCGTCAAAGTACGCCGCCTGTCAGCTCATTTTCGCAAGTCGGCTACAGCTTCCGCCGCCCTTGCTGTGTTGCAGCAGCGTTTGCAGCTTCCGTCACACCGACTGGTGTGTGATGTACCCACACGTTGGAACTCTACCCTCCACATGTTGCAAAGGATTTGTGAGCAGAAGAGAGCAGTTGTGGAGTACCAGCTGCAACAAGGCCGTCGATATTCAGGTCAGACTCCACACATAAGACCTCAGGAGTGGACCTGGATGTCTGACATATGTACCATCTTGACAAACTTTGAGGAGTCTACCAAGATGGTGAGTGGCGATGACGCCATCATTAGCGTCAGCATTCCACTTGTCTGTCTTTTGCAACGCTCTCTGCAGAGAATTAAAGAGGAGGCATTGCAGCCAGAGTATGATGAGATGGATCAAGAAGCCGTAGCGGTCGATTACACACAGCCCAGCCTCATCTCATCCCAACATGCATTGGGGGACAATGAGGGAGAGGAGGAGGAGGAAGAACAGGAGCTTGTATCATGCGCTGTAGATGGTAGTACCTGTACAACTGTAATACCGTCGGTTCAGCGTGGGTGGCCTGAGGACAGGAGGGAGGAGGAGGAAGAGAGCATGGTCAGTCATCATCTTGGTGAGGACACGGAAGTCTTGCTCGTTACCAGTCTGGCACGCATGGCTGACTTTGTTACACTGCCTTAACCGTGACCCTTGCGTTGTCAAAATGTTGGGTGACAGTCATTACTGGTTGGTGACACTTTTAGACCCCCACTACAAGGAGAACTTTCACTCTCTTATTCCTGAGGTGGAGAGGTCTACAAAAATGGGTCAGTACCAGAAGGCCCTTGCTGCAGAACTGTTAAAAAAAAATTCCCATCTGAACACGCTAGCGGCAGAGGTCACAGTTCGTTGACCAACCAAGGCATACAAGCGAGAGAGAGGCAACTCCAATCCAGCAGAGGCAGGGGAACACTGTCAACGTTCTGGGACAGTTTTCTGAGACCCGCCCAGCTTACAGACCCTGAGGCGCGGGGTACTCTCACAAGGAGTGGAAAGTTTCAAAAGATGGTGAGGGAGTACCTTGCCGACCGTACCAGCGTCCTCCGTGATTCCTCTGTGCCTTTTAATTATTGGGTATCCAAGCTTGGAATGAACTCGCTCTGTACGGCTTGGAGGTCCTGGCCTGCCCTGCCGCTAGCGTGTTATCGGAGCGTGTTTTTAGTGCCGCTGGGGGAATTATAACTGATAAGCGCACTCGCCTGTCAACTGACAATGCTGACAAGCTGACCCTTATCAAAATGAACAAGGGCTGGATTGAGCCAGACTTCTCATCACCACCAAATGACAACAGAGTAACAAAGTCAAATCCACTGTGTTATTTCGGGAGGTGTATTCACATGCGCCGCTTCACACTCACACATGGGTATACGCTTCCTCATATCGGCTGTTTTATGTTCTTATCCTCAGCCTCCACCACCACTATACCACCAGGGTGACCGTGGTCCGTGTTGCGATTATTGAAAGTTCCTCCGTCCTTATTGTTGTCAGCTTTTGCTTGGAAGGCATAAGCAAAGACTGTGGGAGACCCACTCCCCAATAATGGGAATAATATTTTTAATATGCTGTACTGTATGGCTCTAGGAAGGGGCATTAAAAGCGTCTTGTTAAGCTACTGCGACCTCCACCACTTTTCCAAGGGGCATTAAAAACGTTTTGTTAAGCTACTGGGACCTCCACGTCTCTTCTGAGGGGCATTAAAAGCATCTTGGTAAGCTACTGTGACCTCCACCACTTTTCCAAGGGGCATTAAAACTGTCTTGTTAAGCTACTGGGACCTCCACGTCTCCTCCAAGGGGCATTCAAACCGTCTTGTTAAGCTACTGCGACCTCCACCACTTTTCCAAGGTGCATTAAAAGCATCTTGTTAAACCACTCTGAACTCCACAGCTCTTGCAAGGGGCATTGAAATGTTGTTTTTAATTAACTCTAACCTCCATGAGTCTTCGAACGGGCATTGCATTTCCTCCTAATTTTTGGCAGCTTTTGCTTGGAAGGCATAAGCAAAGACTATGGGAGACACACTCCCTAATAATGGGAATAAAGTTTGTAATATGCTGTACTGCATGGCTCTTGCAAGGGGCATTAAAACAGTCTTGTTAAGCTACTGCGACCTCCACCACTTTTCCGAGTGGCATTAAAACAGTCTTGTTAAGCTACTGTCACCTCCACGTCTCTTCAAAGGGGCATTAAAAGAGTCTTCTTAAGCCACTATGAACTCCACAGCTCTTCCAAGGGGCATTGAAATGTTGTTTTTAATTACCTCTAACCTCCACGACTCTTCCAACGGGTATTGCATTTCCTCCTAATTTTGGTCAGCTTTAGCTCTTCAATGCAAAGGTGAAAACTAAGGGAGATCCACTCCCCAATAATGGGTAGAAGGTTTTTAGTACGCTGTAATCCACGTCTGTTTCAAGGGGCATTGCAGTTCCTCATAATTTTTGGAAAGCCTTCCATTCACTGCTTAGGCCAACAGTGTACAGGAGACCCAGTTGCTATAAATGGAAAAACGGTTTAGTTAAGGCCCTCTGACCTACATGTCATTTCCAAGGGGCATTGGAGTGCCTCAAAATTTTTGGTAGGCATTGCACTCACTGTATGCCCTATAACTGTGTAGCCGAACCGTTCCTTTTGTTACAGAAACATATCCTACAAGACATATGTGGTTGACTGGCCTGATATTGATGTGAATGGTCCCTGTTCCTCCTGCTCTTTCTCCTTTGCCACCACCTCATCCATCATTCATCAGCTGAAGCATTGTTTTAGCGGGAGTCATAGAACTGGGATAGTAGCAGGAAAACATCCAGCAATCCTCGGAGGAGGTAGGATATGCGCCAAAACGCTGACCACCTCAGGCCTAGCCGCTACTACATACATGCGCTTGCATTCCAAGAAAACAAAGCAGATGCTAACTTCTATCATCATCATGCTCCTCACCTTGGCACTCTCAACTCCCCTGATGGAGAAGCCAGGGCCCACCGGAGGAGTCTGGTTCTCTGGTGGGCTCGTCCAATGCTGCCCTAAAGCAGGCCGGGCTAAGAAAAGTGTGTGTGTGGGGGGGGGTGGCTGGAGACCGTTTATGGACACCCGGCTGCCCCCAGGCGGCTGGGGACCGTGTGTGGACACCCGGCCGCGGGGCGGCTGGGGACCGAGTATGGACACCCGGCCGCCCCCTGGCGGCTGGGGACCGAGTGTGGACACCCGGCCGCCAGGCGGCTGGGGACTGAGTATGGATTCCAGGCCGCCAACGCAGCCATGACGTGGTGGCCAGATTCTGCCTCCACACGCCTAAAAGGCCCAATTTCAAGTGCAAGCAAGCAGTATGGTATTGCAGCCTGGGGGTGGGTGGGTGGTTGGCTGCATATTTGCGCTTGCATTGCAAGGAATGGGGGAGGTACAATTGAACACTGCCCTGGGACAAGAACTTGCACGGGGATAGTTGCAAGTCTGCATCTTCTGATGCGGCAAGGATGACTTCTGATGGGCACACTTTTAGGCAGCGATCTGGGTGTCAGAGATGCTTCCAGGGGTCTTCCCCATGCTGTTCCCATGTCTTTTCAGCACTGTATGCATGTGTCACACAGCACATGGCCAGATAAGGTTGTAAAATGTTAAAATGACATTTCCCGGTGAATGCATTTGTCACGGTTGAAAGCAATACAAAAGTGCAAAAACGCATAAAAAATGCTACTTGTGAACATGGCCCAAGGTGTGGAGGAGTATTTTTTGGGGGGGTTATTTATTTTACCTTAGACACAAGTCTTTACCCTGGAAAGGAACTTCCTTAACATATTTCACAGGAAAGCAGTTTCGGTTTCGTTTTTGAACGTTTTATTGTGAGCTCTTACAAGTGGCTTAATACCTCTGACCACGTTGTTGACAGCAGTGACCTGGGGGTCAGAAATGCTTCCTGGGGCGATTCCCATGCTGTCCCCATTTCATTTGAGCACTGTCACTATCGTTTTGGGCACTTGTTAGGCTTTTAAGAGACTGCCAGGGGTGCCACCGCAAAAATGCTTGGGTCTCCCATAGACTAACATTGGGCTCGTTGCTCGGGTCGAGCACCCAAGTATCACGGCGAGCTCGGCCCGAGCTTCGAGCACCCGAGCATTTTAGTGCTCGCTCAACACTACTAAAGATTAAACCTCTGAAAAACCTGCACTTAATGAAGGATTACCAGGGCGGTCTGGTGAACCTGATCCAAGACTGTTTGGACATGGCCTCCACCATAGGCCATGCTAGTGCTGTCCCGCTGGTAGATGTGACACTAGGCCATGGCCATAGTAGTAAGGGTGGTAACAACTGCCACCAGGTTGTAGGATACTGAAGAGCCAAAGGCAGAACCTATACAGGGGAAATGGCACCTCCTCATACCCGGGCTGTGGGGGTCCCTTGAGCAGCTATCGGCAGAGGAGGATGGAGGCACCAGCAGCGTGATATGCTAAGGCTTGGTCCAAGGGAAACCAGACCTTGCACGAGATGCAAGCATACTAGGGAAGGCTACATAGACGGGAGTACAGGGTCCTCTCTGTACTCCGACCTTATGATGACCAGAGAAGGCGAAGGAACTACTACGAAAAACAATTGGTGATAGATGGAAGGGCTAGCCCTCCAACAACAGTGTACCCGGTCTAAGAGCCGCTAAGGTTTGAGAATGCAGTGAGGCCCCAACAGGATTGTGACAGAGGGCCCCAAAGAAGGCCAGAGCAGGTGCAAGGATCAAACCAAGGAGTGATGGAGGAACGCCTGCCGGCAGGGAGGTGTGGTCCCGCAGGCAGTCTATAGGTCAATTACCTGCTCTGATTGGTAAAAAAAACATGCGTGCATTGCCTGTGTGTGGCAGGCAATTCTCGCATGTTTTATTTGGTTGTCTAACAGCCGCGAAACATGCAGGGCGGGGACTCAAGCATGTCATTGGAGCACCCGTGGTATTTCGGTGCATACCTGAGCACCCGATGCAAACTTGAGTAGCGAGCTCTTGTGCTCAACATTAGTCGTTATTTTTTTTTTTAACTTTTGAAAAAACTTTAAGCCCAACCCTAACGGCAACAAATGAAATAAATAAAAATTATAAAATAAAAAACATTTAATCTGACTACAGGTGATGACACAGGTGGAGATGATTTACTAATTATTGGCTTTATTATTGGCTTAGGGTCTATCACAGTGATCAAGTCAACAAATAGGAAATATCTCGGTGGGAACACTGCACATGCACCTGCCATTTTATTTCAGTAAGAGGACGTGGAAGGCTAAGCGATGGAGTAGGACAACTCAGGGGATGGTGGAGGTACCAGGGGGATGGAGTCTTGGATACATCATTTCTCTCTCTTTCTCATTCCTCTATGTATATCATTGTCAGAAGACAGAGAAATAATTTTAATAGTGGGCACACTTTTTTTTTCTACATTATCGCCGTTCATTGAATAACGGCAATCACGTGATCGGGGACCGGAAAATCTGGCCCTAATCATGTTCTCCAGGGTCTCAGCTACCCCCGGTAGCTGAAACCCCGGAGATTTCCGGAATCTGGGGGACTCTATACCCTTATTCCCGATCAAAGTTTTAAAACGGTGATGAGGGAATAAGGCCCCTTAGCGGCCGCCGTTTTAATGCGTAACGGCGGTCGCTAAGGGGTTGAACATCAACCCTCTGTAAAGCTAAACATTCCATTATTCCCACAAAACTGTTTAGATTGATTGGAGCCAAAGGCTGTTGATAATGTGTGAAATTTTATCATTCGAAGTCTGGACATTTTTTGGGAAGCATTTTTTTTTACTGGGCCATATGCTGTTCACTAACAATTTAAGGTATTAGGCTAGGTACATAGTGCATTTGTGGCCATAAACTCAGGAAGTATGTGTTCAACAATGGCCACTCTCAGTACATAATAGATATCCTCCATAAGGTAACAATATAAAGCAATGTATATTGCATACGGCAGCTCTCTGTATAGGAAAGCCCAGTCTGCTGCAGTTTCCTATAAGTTAAATAGACAGTATTCAGACATATACCGACTAGACAGACTGAAAAACACACTTTTGGCCTCCTTCTGACGAATGGCAGTCCATGGTAACAACATACAGGGTAATTCACTCCCTACTTTATCGAGAAAAATTACTGTAACTTCTAAAAGATGATCTGTCATACTGATATTTGGACTGTACAAACCTTGGTTCATGAGAAACTTATGTTTTAAAGCAGGAGTTGAAAATGTCCATAGTTCACATCCAAACACACATCGTTCCATATTGTTGAATACATTCTGCAGGATGTCCGGGGTCATAGCCTGAACTTCTCACTGTATGTTCTCTAGGAGTGCCTGTAATGTTCATGGCTTGTTACTGTACACCCGACCCTTCAAATGGCCCCAAAGGAAAAAATCCGGCAATAATGAATTTTTTTCTTTTGATTGAGCCCTTTCAATTCCTGAACGACAAGGACCCTGTACGGATGAACACGACCTTTCTTGACCGCTGGTTAATATGTGGAATACAACATGCCTGTCTCCTGGGAAAGCCCATACAACGATTTACGTGGAGATGCCAAAAGTCGCTGTTTCACATCTTGAATGGTTTCCTCAGACATTTTTGGATGTTCTCCATCATGCTTATCCAGTGATGTCCATGTACGTTCCAGCTGATTCACAAATGACAGAATACACGGTTTGGACGGCGGATTTCGACCTCCAAACTTCTTTAGAAACTCACTTTAAAGAGGTGCCAAGGACTCAGTTTCCCAACAAGTTTTTAGTTTTTACAATGAAAACACACTCCTCTAAACTGTATTTGTACATTGTTAACAAATGAAGAAGGAATTCGGCAGGAGTGAAATGCAAGTCTATCTTTTAGTGAAGACAACTGGCGGGGCGACAAGTCAGCAAGACCACTTGGCGACAGGATGTTTCTCGTCGCTGTCACTAAACTTCATTGCACTCTCACTTCTCATGAACCAAAGTATGTGCAGTCCAAATTTCAGTATGGTCAACTGTCTCTTTTAGAAGGTTTGGCAATTTTTCTGGGTAAGGTAGAGAGTGAGTCACTCAGTAGTATAAATCAGGAAAAGCTCTAGAATTATTCTGTAGGCTAAGTGCAAAGACGCAGTGTGAACCTTGCCTGAAGCCGTTATATACTGCTAAACAGAGAAAGAAAAACAAAAATATTGCCAGAGAATGGTGGATAAACACAATTATGTGTTTTAATAATTTATAAATAATCAGCTGACCAATTAGAGTTTTTTTAAACAGAATTTAGTTACTGTAGTACATAGGGC
Source organism: Phyllobates terribilis (assembly GCF_046119375.1). Lineage (NCBI taxonomy): Eukaryota > Metazoa > Chordata > Amphibia > Anura > Dendrobatidae > Phyllobates > Phyllobates terribilis. The sequence goes on along the minus strand of NW_027362761.1, from coordinate 69,869,111 downwards.
CCTCATAAAATACTCATTTAAACCTGCAGTTGTCTATACACACGTTTACCCATTAATATGATGTATAAAATACAGAAAATGTACAAGCGAATAAATGTCATGGAAATATTTATTTTAGGCGTGGAATGATGCATGCTACATCGCAAATGTAATTTTGTGTTGAATTCATCTCAAAATCCATGATACGCATTTGGGTAAGTTGCACAAATAACCATTTTTATACATATTAATTTAAGTTCCCCAACTTTTTCTTCAGCAACAATCCTTTATCTCTCAGGTCTGGTCTGCTGTCGAGTTCCATAGTAGATAAAGATGTGATGAGCAGGTTTCTGTTGTCTATCGTAAGGCTTTCCCATTGTTCTGAATCTGTAAAAAAAAAAAAAAAAAAAAAAGATATAACTAACAATATGAAACAAAGAATAAGAAGGGTTTGATTTCGGGCTATAATATAAATGGTGTCAGTTCATGAGCTATAAATTAAAGTAGACCTGATGGCAAATTATTATAAGGAATGCTGGCCAATACGGTACACCTTTTCTTTATTTTTTTTCTCTAAATGTGAACATCAAACCAGACAATACACTGGCATGTAAAAGTTATTACTGTTATTGTGAACAGTTAAGCAAGTTAGAAGAAGAAATGATCTCCAAAAGGTGAAAAATTAGACAATTTTATTTATTACAGAAACATGCACGACATATCAAATATGTTAAAACACAAGTAAAAAATCTTGTGGTATTACCCACTGATTAAAGACCCATATACTTCAGAAACCCTCCCAAATAAATGCAATAAACAAAGGTGAGGCATCAATATACCAAAACAGGCTAGGTCAAAGGTTATCTCTGGTGACCAATATTGCACAAAGAACACATGTTATGTAGAGACACTAATTCAGGAGTTCAATACCTGTATAAAAATTCATGAGGTGAAATAAATATATATACAGTACAGACCAAAGGTTTGGACACACCTTCTCATTTAAAGATTTTTCTGTATTTTCATGACTATGAAAATTGTACATTCACACTGAAGGCATCAAAACTATGAATTAACACATGTGGAATTATATACTTAACAAAAAAGTGTGAAACAACTGAAAATATGTCTTATATTCTAGGTTCTTCAAAGTAGCCACCTTTTGCTTTGATGACTGCTTTGCACACTCTTGGCATTCTCTTGATCAGCTTCAAGAGGTAGTCACCGGAAATGGTTTTCACTTCACAGGTGTGCCCTGTCAGGTTTAATAAGTGGGATTTCTTGCCTTATAAATGGGGTTGGGACCATCAGTTGTGTTGTGCAGAAGTCAGGTGGATACACAGCTGATAGTCCTACTGAATAGACTGTTAGAATTTGTATTATGGCAAGAAAAGTCATAAGTTACTTACCGGTAACAGGATTTTTCGGAGACCATGACAGCACCACGAGAGAGGAGATCCACCCACCAAGGACAGGAAACCTACAGGCTTAAAAGGGGCGGCCCTCTCTCTCGCCTCAGTTTGGATTACAGAGCATTGAGAGGACCACCAGGTTAGCAGACATAGTAAACAATCATAAAAATAATATTTTTATACAACACCACTAAGTGAGAAAATTATAATTAATAAATGAGGAGTGCTCCCATAAAGTGAAGGGAGGGAATATAAGGGTGCTGTCATGGTCTCCGAAAAATCCCGTTACCAGTAAGTAACTTATGACTATCGGTCGACCATGACCGCACCACGAGAGAATTGCAGAGATGAAGAAGTTTAGGGAGGGACCACAGCCTGGAGCACCCTTCTTCCAAATGTGAGGTCAGATGAAACACCCAAATCTAGTCTATAGTGCCTATAGAAGGTAGATGGAGAAGACCAGGTAGCAGCCTTACATATGTCTTCCATCAAGACACCCGTCTTCTCCGCCCACGAGGTCGCCACTGCTCGGGTGAGCCTTCAACCCCTGTGGCGCTTCCTCCCTGCTGGAGACATAGGCTACAGTAATAGCTTCCCTGATCCACCTAGCTATGGTGGACTTAGCAACCTTAAGCCCTTTTCTAACCCCTTGGTAGGAGATAAACAAGGAACTATCTTTCCTGAAAGCCTGGGTGACCGACAGGTACTTAATCACACATCTTCTTACATCTAAGGTATGGAATTCTGCCTCTTTTTGGTTACTTGGATTAGGACAGAATGAGGGTAGGATTAAGTCTTGGAGCCTATGGAAACGGGAAGCTACTTTAGGGAGATATGCTGGGTCAGTTTTAAGAATTATTCTATCGTCCAGGATCTGAGTGAAAGGTGAAGCTGAAGACAGAGCCTGGATGTCACTAATCCTTCTAGCTGATGTTCGAGCTATTAGAAGCACTGTTTTAAGGGAGATGGACTTAAGGGATGCTGAATCTATTGGTTCAAAGGGTGAACCAGATAATGCTTTTAGAACTAAATTTAGATCCCAGGGTGCTAAATTGCTTTTGATAACAGGCCTGGATCTAAATGCAGCTTTGATAAAGCGAGAAATCCAGTAATTTCCTGCCAGGTCACAGTTATATAGGGCACCTATGGCAGAGACTTGGAATCTAAGGGTACTTGTTGCCAACCCCAACTCGAGGCCCTTCTGTAAAAACTCTAAAATTTTTCCAATTGGCACCCCCTCACCAACTGCAGAACCAGAGAAAGATAAAAATTTCTTCCAAGTTCTGGCGTAAATCCTGGTAGTGACAGGTTTTCTACTACTGCCCCCTGAAGAAGGTTGCGTCCGAAACGTGCGTAGGGGTGGATCCCCCTTCCCCTCTGGTATGTTATGACTATGACTACATTTTATTAAGTCATCACCTCCTGACCTTTTTGCCATGCGGTCTATTTCTAGTATTTAGGCACATCTCGATATTTGCCTAGCCTATTATTGCAACAGCCCTGTCTACCTTCTATGATACTTTGTTTTCTTTATACTGGCTCGGAGATCAGTGTCTTAAAGAATCTATATCCTTACCTGATGGCCTATATTATGTTTCCACTGTTGTGAGGGTTTTTGGTGGGGTCCTTTTGTCTATTGTACACATGGCACTCTGTGCCTAAAAGCTCCATGTATTTTAATGTATTATCCTTAGTAAACATTTTGTATTTTTTCATTACTTGGGTCCTATGTCGTATGTTTTTTTTTTTTTTTCTTCAGATGTTAATCTACGATACCCTTATACTGACTATCCTTTGCCTGCTCAATATGGTTTTGGGAGAATCCTTTGCATTCTAACAGAGACCTCTCAAGTTCCACACCATCAAGTGGAGGCCAGGAGTTTGAGGATGGACTATTGGACCCTGGCCGAGGAGATCCGGAATTTCGGGCAGGACCCAAGGATCGGAGATGGACATGTTCCTCAGGCATGAGAACCAGGGCCTCCTGGGCCAAAAGGGGGCGACCAGAAGGACCATGGGAAGAAGATTCAGTGGGGGGACGGCATAGGCCAGACTGAAATTCCAAGTCACTTGGAGAGCAACCACTGCCAGGGGGTTTTCTCTGGGATTTAGGGAGCAAAAGAGCTCTGTCTTTCGATTTAGCCTTGTGGCGAAGAGATCTGCCACCGGAAGCACCCATTTTCAGACTATTTGGGAAAAAATGTCCTGCTTTAGTTCCCATTCGCTTTGCCTCAGAGAGAAACGGCTTAAGTAGTCTGCCTTTATGTTTTGTTTTCCTTTAACGTGGAGGTCCGTTAAGGAAAGGAGATGGCATTCCGAAATCTGAAAAAGACGATCCGTCACTCTCATCAGAGATCCAGAACGTGTACCCTCCTGATGGTTCACGTAAGCTACCGCTATCCTATTATTTGAAAGGATCTTAACGTTTTTATCATGAAGGAAAGGCAAGAAATGATTAATCGCTTTATCCACTGCTAGTAGTTCTTTAGCGTTGGAGGAAAGGCCCTTTTCCGTGTCTGACCAGGACCCCTGGGCAACCATATCCCCTAGATAGGCCCCCCACCCGCGGGAGCTTGCATCGGTTGTAATTATTTTAGGGACTCTAAATACCCAGGGAACTCCTCGTGACAGGTTCGCCTCGTTCACCCACCACCGCAAGGATTCAAGTGATTGGGGTGACAAGGACATTCATCCTTCTAAGTGCCCATCTAACAAAACTTCATTATGTAGGACGTCCCACTGTAGAACCCTGGAGTGGTATTGTGCCCACAGAACCCCGGGAAGGCAAGATGACAGGGTACCCAACAAGGACATCGCAGCTCTAAGGGACATGACTGGGTTTGATAATGCTTTCGCTACCAGAATTTTAACCTTTTGTTTTTTGGCTTCCGGGAGGAAACATATTTGAAGGTCTGAATCCAGCATAATACCCAAAAACTGCTGTATTTTTGAAGGCACTACCCTGGACTTCTCTAGATTTAGGATCCAGCCTAGACTTTCTAAGATAGAGGATACTAATTTTAGGTGATTATAACATTGGGAGGCTGAGTCTCCAACTATCAAGAAATAATCCAGGTAAGGGATAATTAAAATATTATGTTCCCTAACATGAGCCATGACTTCCGCTATAATCTTAGTAAATATCCTGGGGGCCATGGCCAGACCGAACGGTAAGGCCCTAAACTGGAAGTGCTTAATTTCTCCATCTATGATCAAAACCACCCTAAGGTATTTCTGGAAATCCATATGTATAGGTACATGGTAATAGGCGTCTTTTAGATCTAACACTACCATGTAACAGCCTGAAAAAAGTAACTTTATTTTAGATTTAATGGATTCCATCTTAAAGGTGGGAACGAACAAAAACTTATTAAGGGCTTTAAGGTTAATAATGCACCTAAAAGAACAGCCAGGCTTAGAAAACCAAAAACAGAGGCGAGTAGAATCCTAGCCCCTTTTCTGCTGTCGGGACCTCCACTAGGACCGCTTTATGGACCAAGTTCAGGATTTCCACTTGTAGGGCCGTCCGCTCTAATACCGAGGGACGGTTTGGGGTCAAGATGAATCTCCCACGAGGAATCTGCTGAAACTTGAACCTCAGACCCGAACCTACCAGATCAAGGATCCAGTTACTAGCAGAAATTTTTGTCCAGGCAGGTAAGAAGCCCAACAGCTTCCCCCCTACCTGGGCTGCGAGTCATTGACTCGGTTTCCGGGGTCCCCGGTTAGAAGGAGAAGAGCCAAATAGGAGCCCTCTACCTTTCGGTCTGCGGTCTTCCCACTTCTCGTGACCCTTCTGCGGTCTTTTTCGTAGAAACCTTCTCCTATGGAAAGGACGTTTATAAACGGGGACAGACAAGCTAGGGAAACCTTTCTTTTTGTCACTGGCTTTATCCAGAAGTTTGTCCAGAACAGGCCCAAAAAGATGCTCTCCTTCACATGGAATAGTACAGAGTCTCGTTCTTGCTTGAATATCACCTGGCCAACATTTAAGCCCCAAGGCTCTAAGGGCTGCGTTGGACATGGCGATTGACCTCGCTGCCAATCTGACTGAATCAGCCGAGGCATCCGCCAGGAAGGCTGCTGCCCCCTGTATGAATGATATATTTGATAAAATCTCCTTCCTGGGGGTGTTATTTTTCAAATGGGATTCAAGTTGGTCCAACCATATCAATAGGGACCTGGCAGTACAAGTAGCGGCAACCGCTGGCTTTAAGGCCCCCGCAGACGTTTCCCAGGTCCCTTTGAGAAAGGTGTCAGACTTCCTATCCAAAGGGTCCTCAAGAGCCCCCATATCGTCAAAGGGGAGAGAGGATAGCTTAGATGCCTTAGCTATAGCCACATCTATTTTTGGGGCTTTCTCCCAGGAAGAAGAAGCTGAGTCTTCAAAGGGGTATTTTCTTTTAAAGAACACCCTTTCTTTCTGGCCTTTTCCATTCTCTACGTATCAAGTCCTGAGTTTTATCGTTAAAGGGAAAACTTCTTCTTTTCCTTTGTCCCAGCCCCCTGAACATTACATCCTGGACTGATTTTTCAGGTCTGGCCTCTGTAATACCCATGGTTGACCGAATTGCTTTAATCAAGCCATCAACTTCATTAAGTGGGAAACAATGCTGACCCGCACCACTATCTGAGGAAGTGGATGATGAAGAGGCTGAGTCGTCCGAGTCCAACTCATAAGCCGACGACAGAGAGTCATCAGGGGGAGATCTCCTGGTCTGTATCCACCTTTCCTTTTATTCTTTTTAGAGAGGCTTTTACTAATTTCAGACCTGACCAAGGTTTTTAATCCTGAGGTCCAGCTAGGGGTCTCCTCTGCTAGCGTCTGATTTATACAGACTGACAATTTTTTGGGATATGAGTCGGGAAGGACGGTGTTACACAATGCACACTGAACATGTTTGGTCTTGGAGGTACACTTCTTCCCCTATTAAAAATAGAAGGGGAGAAGGGATACTCCATCACTAAGTGAACTTTCTCGAAGATCACTTACCCAGGTGGCTCAAAAGGGCTGGTACCGATTTGGAGGAAGGACCCTTCTCAGCCGGGGGATCGTCCCTGGAGGCTGCAGATTCGTCCATCTTGCTGGAAACGTGATGACTGGACCTCGCTTTCCTGAGGGCCGGGCGTTACAAGTAACACGAGGGCAATGCACTTTTTGGGGCTCCCCAAACAGCCGTTGAGATGGTGGAGATGGCGGCTGCTGAACTTGCTGCTGCAGCTGCTCATTATCGGACTCTATGATAGGGAGAACGAAGCTGGGAAGCCCTCAACAGTGGTGCTTGGGCCAGTTAAGTAGCACCTGTTCCACCCCTCAGCCACCTGACTTTAATCGAATACATCCCCCTTTTTTCTTTTACACAGGGACGCTTGGCGCCCCCTCGCCGCGGTTAATACCGCACTTACTGTACAATTAGGTGCACGTGACTGGACTTCCGGGTCCCAGTCACGTGATCGTCCCGAGGCGCGGTGACGTCATCGGGCCGCGACTTACAGGAGGAGGCCGGAAGTGTGCACCAACACGAGCCTCGTGCCGGGAAGCTCCAGTCGCCGCCGCTCCTGGTAGGCTCTGCCAAGATCAACGGGCCTGCTACCCCAGATCGGGGCGCAGCGTTCCGGATATCCCGCGCGCCGACCTCCGCTGGGTGTCGATGGGGACGGCATCCCACGCAACCCGCATGTCTTCAGGGTGATGGTGGGCCCTGCCATCCCAGATAGGGGTGCAGTCCCACTGCAGTCCAGGGGCAGAATCCTCCACAGAAAGGGGCACAAACCTAGCTGAAGCAGATGATGAAAGGTCTGCCATCCCAGATAGGGGCGCAGCCCCCTGCTTATCCGGTGCAAAAATGCTGTGACATTCCCAGATAGGGGTGCACCCACATAGCAGATGCTGGAGCTGCAGATCCCAGATAGGGGCGCTGTTTGACAGCCGTCGCCATCCGGTTTTCCACGAGCCTGAAATAGGTTCCCTCCATCAAGGACAGGAAACCAAACTGAGGCGAGAGAGAGGGCCGCCCCTTTTAAGCGTGTAGGTTTCCTGTCCTTGGTGGGCGGATCCCCTCTCTCGTGGTGCTGTCATGGTCGACCGATAAAAAGCAGCTAAGTAAAGAAAAACGAGTGGCCATCATTACTTTAAGAAATTAAGGTCAGTCAGTCCGAAATATTGGGAAAACTTTGAAAGTGTCCCCAAGTGCAGTTGCAAAAACCATCAAGCGCTACAAAGAAACTGGCTCACATGAGGACCGTCCCAGGAAAGGAAGACCAAGAGTCACCTCTGCTTCTGAGGATAAGTTTATCCAAGTCACCAGCCTCAGAAATCGCATGTTAACAGCAGCTCAGATTAGAGACCAGGTCAATGCCACACAGAGTTCTAGCAGCAGACACATCTCTACAACAACTGTTAAGAGGAGACTTTGTGCAGCAGGCCTTCATGGTAAAATAGCTGCTAGGAAACCACTGCTAAGGACAGGCAACAAGCAGAAGAGACTTGTTTGGGCTAAAGAACACAAGGAATGGACATTAGACCAGTGGAAATCTGTGCTTTGGTCTGAGGAGTCCAAATTTGAAATCTTTGGCTCCAACCACCGTGTCTTTGTGCGACGCAGAAAAGGTGAACGGATGGACTCTACATGCCTTGTTCCCACTGTGAAGCATGGAGGAGGAGGTGTGATGGTGTGGGGGTGCTTTGCTGGTGACACTGTTGGGCATTTATTCAAAATTGAAGGCATACTGAACCAGCATGGCTACCACAGCATCTTGCAGCGGCATGCTATTCCATCCGGTTTGCGTTTAGTTGGACCATCATTTATTTTTCAACAGGACAATGACCCCAAACACACCTCCAGGCTGTGTAAGGGCTATTTGACCAAGAAGGAGAGTGATGGGGTGCTACGCCAGATGACCTGGCCTCCACAGTCACCAGACCTGAACCCAATCGAGATGGTTTGGGGTGACCTGGACCGCAGAGTGAAGGCAAAAGGGCCAACAAGTGCTAAGCATCTCTGGGAACTCCTTCAAGATTGTTGGAAGACCATTTCCGGTGACTACCTCTTGAAGCTCATCAAGAGAATGCCAAGAGTGTGCAAAGCAGTCATCAAAGCAAAAGGTGGCTACTTTGAAGAACCTAGAATATAAGATATATTTTCAGTTGTTTCACACTTTTTTGTTAAGTATATAATTCCACATGTGTTAATTCATAGTTTTGATGCCTTCTGTGTGAATGTACAATTTTCATAGTCATGAAAATACAGAAAAATCTATAAATGAGAAGGTGTGTCCAAACTTTTGGTCCGTACTGTATATATATCTCTCTATATCTATATCTATATTTTTTTTTTTTTGCCTAAAATATAAAGTAAATGTATCATCTTTAACTTTAGACCTTATAGAGACCATTTCATCTTCAACTTGCTTAACTGCTCACAATGACAGCAATTTTGACCAGGGGTGCCCAAATTTTTACATGCCACTGTAAATATATAAATATATTTGTCTATTCACAAGTCTGTTTGATGTGTGTCGGCAATTAGAACACACGGAGAAAAAAACAAAAATGGATTCTCCCAATATAATCTTTGTAATACTTTAATTATAATTAATATATTACACTTCCAGCTCTTCAATATAATCACTGCTCTTGGTTTATGTTCGGAAAACACTGACTATTCACATATACTTACCTTCAAGTTTCTGTAGAATTACTTCTATTACAGAGATGGCTTCTTGTCTTACAGATGCATAACTCTTATTTTCTGGCAAACAGAAATACACACATCAGAATGTTGCTGATAAGAAATAGCAATACAATTTTATTAAAGCAAATAGCAATACAATTTTATTAAAGCAATCAATGTTCATGGCTACCTTTTAATATCATTGTTTTTCAATAGTGGTCACAGTTTTATTTCTGATGTAGAGCTCCGATTCTACTCCATAGAGTGAACTAATAAAATGATTTCTGCAGCAGCCACTAAGGAAGCTTACTTAGGGGGTGATTCCTTAAGACTGTACGCCAACCTTCATAAAGCCCTCGCCGCAGAACACTGACCTGATTTATTAAGTGGCGATTGCGGCTTATGGAATCAGGAGCATCTGATTCCCAGTGTGTGCCGCCACTGGAATTCTGGAGTCAGTTACACCACTTTAGGGCATAACTTATGATGAAATTACCCAGCGGGTGTGACTCAGTCTAACCACACCACACCGATGTTGGCACAGCTGGTCTGGACTGGTAAGTCGCTCAAAAATATTGCAACTAATTAAGGTGTTTACAACAGATTCCTGATGTAAGCACCTTGCTGAATTGACCCCTTAGTGCCCTCTAGGGGTGGATAAAGACAGTGAGAATTTTATCTTTGTCTATGCAGGTGATTTGCAGCTATAAGTCAGAAAAACGGAGAGGCAAGTGCTAAAATGATACATTCTGGTAACAATACAAAGATTACTGCAGTACCTAGAGAATGTGCAAGTGCTGGGCAGGCTTCTGTGAGGATTTCTTTAAGGGCTGTACTATCTGAATGTTCCTTTTCTAAGATCAGCAAGCTAGAAAAAAAAAGGCATTATTGTATTCTCAATAAAATAATGAATTACAACATGACTCACAAAAAATATATAAATTTAGGTTATTTTCTCTCTATCATACTGATATGATTTTAACCATTTTTGTGTCCAAGTGCATTCTGTTTTTGATGTACCCTGGGAAGTCTGAGAATTGGAACTAAGTATTGCTTGCAAGATGGTCCATGGAGAGAATGAGTCCATTGGCTTTGATAGTTCAGTGTGGAGTCCGAATGCTATTCGAGTCTGACACCAGGCACCCCCAACCTACCAGCAGTTACCATCTCTGGCAGCACTTGGGTGTAAACTGTGTAGGAAATGGAAGACCACAGCAGCACACATTAGTGAACAATGCCATGAAGCGTGGGTAAATGGTTTACATACGGAGATGGTAACAGATGATTCGTGAGGGAGGGGGCATGTTAAGAATTTTAGAATGACAATTTGTCGTCTAGTACTTCTCACTGTTTAACTTGCATACTGCTGTACTAGAGAAAACTATCACACTCAGCAGCGTGGACATTGTAGTAATCTACCAGGAAAAGAAACATTTCTACTACAGTAATTCTAGCCAACATAAAATTGCAATGACTACATACAGTAACCATAATAATCTGCAGGGCTGTAAGCAGCTTATGTAAAAACCAACTGAACCTTTGCCGCAGATGTGAGCATAGCCATTCTGCTATTTATTATATTTCAAGAAGAGTAACAATAACTTAATTTGCGAAGAACTAATATTTACGTTTACCATGACCAAACTTACCCCTGAAAATAGGAGTTCATGGACTGAAGGACTGCGTGCTGGACTTTCCATGTGCTTAGCTTCAGCCTCTCACACATTAATTTACAAACTTCAAAACGGTAGCAACCTATTGTACAATGGAGACAAAATTGAGGCATATTCATGTGCATCTCATTAAATTAGAATATCGTCAAAAAGTTCATTTATTTCAGCTCTTCAATACAAAAAGTGAAACTCATTATATAGAGTCATTACAAACAGAGTGATCTATTTCAAGTGTTTATTTCTGTTAATGTTGATGATTATGGCTTACAGCCAATGAAAACACAAAAGTCATTATCTCAGTAAATTAGAATAATTAACAAAAAACACCTGCAAAGGCTACCTAAGCGTTTATAAAGGTACCTTAGTCTGTTTCAGTAGGCTCCACAATCATGGGGGAAGACTGCTGACTTGACAAATGTCCAGAAGGCAGTCATTGACACACTAAGTACATGCAAAGTTAATTTTGCATTTCATTTGGAAATCAAGGTCCCAGAGTCTGGAGGAAGAGTGGAGAGGCACACAATCCAATCTGCTTGAGGTTTAGTGTGAAGTTTCCACAATCCGTGATGGTTCGGGGAGCCATGTCATCTGCTGGTGTAAGTCCACTGTGTTTTATCAAGACCAAAGTCAGCGCAGCCGTCTACCAGGAAATTTTAGAGAACTTTATGCTTCCGTCTGCCGACAAGCTTTTTGGAGATGGAAATGTCATTCTCCAGCAGGACTTGGCTCCTGTCCACACTGCCAAAAGTACCAATACCTGGTTTACACACAACAGTATCACTGTGCTTGATTGGCTAGCAAACTCACCTGACCTTAACCCCATAGAGAATCTATGGGGTATTGTCAAGAGGAAGATGAGAGACACCAGACCCAACAATGCAGACGAGCTGAAGGTTGCTATCAAAGCAACCTGGACTTCCATAACACCTCAGCAGTGCCACAGGCTGATCACCTCCATGCCACACCGCATTGATGCAGTAATTGACGCAAAAGGAGCCCTGACCAAGTATTGAGAGCATTTACTGAACATACATTTCGGTAGGCCAACATTTAGGATTTTAAAACATTATTCAAGCTTTTGTTATAAAGTATTCTAATTTACTGAGATAATGACTTTTGTGTTTTCATTGGCTGTAAGCCATAATCATCAACATTAACAGAAATAATCACTTGAAATAGATCACTCTCATTTTAATGACTCTATATATGAGTTTCACTTTTTGTATTGAAGAACTGACATAAATTAACTTTTTGATGATATTCTAATTTAGTGAGATGCACCTGTACAATATTATACATGTGATTTGTGTTAAACAAACGCTTGAGAATCAGAAAAAAGTTGTGGTATATTCCATGCTCTGCCAGTGGATGAAGGATGTCCAATGTCAGGTCATACGTATGTATCTGAGGAAGGGAGTTGGATCAACTCTGAAACGTGTAATACAATAAAAAAACTATTCATCTACTTGACTTTGGACATCCTTCATCCACTGGCAGCGCCTGCAAGTTTATTCTGATTCTCAAGCGTTCATTCCAGTTCCAGCAGTATACGCTTAGGAACCAGCGGTTGGAGCTGCAGCCGCCTATAGTGGACTCACAAGCCCTCTCCAGTGTCGTGTCTGCTATGTACAACCTCCTCAGGTGAGCAGTGCACGGTCTGCTATTGAAACTGCATCCACAGATTTACACAAGGAGCGTTTTCCCTATTTTTGTATTACATTGTGTAAAACAGACACAGAGTGACTATCAATATTATCAACATTATTTTCACAGTCTGGGCCTCACTGCAAGTGCAGCCAAACAGAACAATTATTACCCATAGCAACAAATCAAGTTTTAGGTATCAATTCCAGTGCTGCTGCTAAGGGCAACATCTCCGTTTTTTTGGAAAAGTTTTCAGATGTATTGAATATCCCAGGGTGCACAGATAGAACTTACGCTGCGTGTCAGGATTTCTGGGCCAGGCTTTGCCTAGAGTTGAGAAGGCACACAGCAAAGACTCTGTGTGCTGTTCTTTTGCTTTTTCATTCTCTTCATCCTCATCTTCCTTTGGTGAACGAGCCCCCACAGTTTCTTTAGATGCCTAAGTGCAAGACATTTTAAAGGCTGTTAATAGTAAGAAATCATTTGATAGAGAGATCATATCTCTCCTACCAGAGCCTACCTTTTCCTTTGCTACACACGTGGTCAAAATTGTTGGTACCCCTCGTTTAATGAAAGAAAAACGGTCACAGAAATAACTTGAATCTGACAAAAATAATAATAAATTAAAAATCTATGAAAATGAACAAATGAAAGTCAGACATTGCTTTTCACCCCTGCTTCCACAGAATTTAAAAAAAAATTAAACTCATGAAATAGGCCTGGACAGAAATGATGGTACCCCTGAAAATAATGTGACAAAAGGGATGTTCTTTAATCAAGTTATGTCCACTAATTAGCATCACAGGTGTCTACAATCTTGTAATCAGTCAGTGGGCCTGTATATAGGGCTACAGATACTCACTGTGCTGTTTGGTGACATGGTGTGTACCACACTCAACATGGACCAGAGGAAGCAAAGGAAAGAGTTGTCTCAGGAGATTAGAAAGAAAATTATAGAGAAGCATGTTAAAGGTAACGTAATAAGACCATCTCCAAGCAGCTTGATGTTCCTGTGACTACAGTTGCACATATTATTCAGAAATCTAAGATCCATGGGACTGTAGCCAACCTCCCTGGACGTGGCCGCAGGAGAAAAATTGATGACAAATCAAAGAGACGGATAATGCGAATGGTAACAAAAGAGCCCAAGATAACGTCTAAAGAGATTAAAGGTGAACTTCAAGCTCAAGGAACATCAGTGACCATCTGTCGTTGTTTGATCCAAAGTGGACTTCATGGGAGACGACCAAGGAGAACACCATTGTTGAAAAAAAATCATAAAAAAGCCAGACTGGAATTTGTCAAAGCCACAAATTTCTTGACAAGCCACAAAGCATCTGGGAGAATGTCCTATGGACAGATGAGACAAAAATGGAAGTTTTTGACAAGGCACATAAGCTCTATGTTCACAGATGGAAAAATGAAGCATATCAAGAAAAGAACACTGTCTCTACTGTGAAACATGGAGGAGGCTCTGTTATGTTCTAGGGCTGCTTTGCTGCATCTGGCACAGGGTGGCTTGAATCTGTGCAGGGTACAATGAAATCTCAAGACTATTGAGGGATTCTAGAGAGAAATGTGCTGCCCAGTGTCAGAAAGCTTGGTCTCAGTCGCAGGTCTAGCAACAGGATAATGACCCAAAACACACACAGCTAAAAACACCCAAGAATGGCTAAGAGGAAAACATTGGACTATTCTGAAGTGGCCTTCTATGAGCCCTGACCTAAGTTCTATTGAGCATCTTTGGAAAGAGCTGAAACATGCCGTCTGGAAAAGGCAACCTTCAAACACGAGACAACTGGAGCAGTTTGCTCATGAGGAGTAGGCCAAAATACCTGTCGAGAGGTGCAGAAGTCTCATTGACAGTTACAGGAATCGTTTGATTGCAGTGATTGCCTCAAAAGTTTGTTCAACAAAATATTAAGTTAAGAAGAACCATCATTTCTGTCCAGGCCTATTTCATGAGTTTAATTTTTTTAAAAATTCCGTGGAAGCAGAAAAGCAATGTCTGACTTTCATTTGTTCATTTGCAAAGTTAAATGGAAAGTCTCCTAGTGGTAAATGGGTCAAGTCAGTCACAGTAAGTACATTGCAAGGCATGAAGGAATTAGACTGAGATGAAAATTTGAAGTCCAGGTGACTTTTGCTTTGCCTGAACCGTTCATTTTAATAAACCAATAATAAAGCCATATAATGCACATATGACATACATTTAAAAGAATCTGTAAACTGTAGGGCTGTGGAGTCGGCAAGCCAAACCTCCGACTCCTCAATTTCCATGACTCTGACTCCACGACTCCGACTCCCTCATACATGGCTCATGTTTAAGTGATAAATTTACTATAGCACAGATTAACCCCTTAGTGACCAATATACGTCTTTTTACTGACCTGCAATATAAGAGACTAGCGTTCCCTGACAGGTGACAATCCTGTGACTGTCACCTGTACACTATAGCTGACAATTTGCTGCATCAGCCACGATCAGTGTTGGCACCGACCATGGACGTTTAACCCCTTAGATTCTGCTGTCAATAGTGACTACAGAATCTAAATAGTTAACAGAGTGTGGGGTTTCCCTCTTTAACCTCATCGGCACCCTAAGATCTTGATTGTGTGGTCCTGATGTTTGCCATGGCAGGTAACGGCCAAATAACGGCCTTAGAGTCTGCGGGCTATAGCGACCTGTTCAGAAGTTATCAAAATGTAGGTGGTAAAAATAAACTTTTTCATTTTCGTCATGCCACTTTCCATTACTTCCTGAAAAGAACCAGAAGGGTTAATGAACTACCTGAAAGCAATTTTAAATACGTTGAGGGGTGCAGTTTTTAAAATGGTATCACTTTTGGGTGGTTTCCAACATATAGGACCCCCAAAGTCACTTCCAAACTGAACATGTCCCTATAAAAATATTTTTTGTAAATTTCCGTGAAAAAATGAAAAATTACTGCTACATTTTTAAACCTTCTAAAATGCTAACAAAGCAAAACACTTTACATATGGTGCTGATGTAAAGCAGACATGAAGGAAATGTTATTTATTAATGTTTTTGTGTGGTATGACTATTGGGATTAAAGGGATAGGCATTCAAAGTTTGAAAATTGCATTTTTTAAAACATTTTTTGTCAAATTTCTGATATTTTTATAAATAAATGCAAAACATATCAACCTAAATTTATCATTATTATTAAGTATCATGTGTCACAAAAAAACAGTCTCAAGATAAATGGGATATGCTGAAGCATTCCAGAGTTATTACTACAGAAAGTGACACTGGTCATTTGAAAAAAAATTGGTCCGGTCACTAAGGGGTTAATCTCAGCTAAAAGTCTAGATCCTTAGATCAGGAATAGGACAGACATTTATAGGACACTTCATAACTTTCCCAAAGTTGGTCCATTTTATACAGACTCCGAACAATTTCAAAGGCGTGATTACATCCAGTACTAATATGAAATCTCAAGATTAATACCAATGATGTATTGGGGAAAAACCCACAAAAAACACATAGAAAAGGGAACTCAATTTATTGTTGGTCAGTCTTGGAGCTAGCCAAGTAGCATGATGCTATACGTAGATGAGGTACTGTCCAATTCATAGAGGATATTGAGACTACAACAAAGATGAGAAATTTGAATAAGAATAAGAATTGATAGAAGAAGCATTCATGGCTACATACTCATGATTATATAACTGTTTAAACCTTAGAGAGCCCACCCTGGACTATTCTAACTTATGTGCAGCGACCATTACATACACAGTCGTAACCCTATTAGATACTCTTGCCGTGTACATTATTTCACATGCTTTTCTGATCCATTTATCTTTTACACCTCCTGTCCCATATCCTTTCCCTCTTCCCACCGTCTCATCCCTTACCCTTTCCCATTTTCTCCTCATCCCTTTTCTCTCTTTGTCTACCCATTACTTACTGTAAACTTGAAAACTGACAACCATCATACTGTACTATTCTATGCATGTCTGATACTATCCTACACTTAACATTTCGCTATACCTGTGTTTCTTTTGTATTATTTTTCCATCTCTGGGATATAACACGTGAATAACTCTGTTCTTTTATTCATATGTCCCTTTAGATCTAGTCCTTTATACTCTGGCTTGACTCTGAGGTTTAAACAGTTATCTAATCACAGATATATAGCCAGGAATGCATTGTCTAACAATTCTCTCATGTTTGTTGTAGTCTGGATATCCTCTATGGATTGCACAGTACCTTATCGACCTATACACTCAGTGCTACTTACCTCTTCCATACCCTTGCAAGATCCAAGACTTTAAATATTTGTAACAAATTCTAATTAAGCATCTCTATGTGCCTTTGGTGTGTAGTTCCTTCCCTCTATGTACATCTTACAGATGCATGTCACACGAGCTTAGACCCCTGACTTCCAAAACGATAGTGCAGTTAAATCCTTACAACACTGTTTAATGACATGATCTCTGAATCTTTCACATTCAGCAAATGCCTATTCCTCTAAATCAGAAGAGATGAAAGTGGTCTAGCTTCACGGAAAAGGCAATCTTCATTCATTTCAGATGCAATACAAACTGGTGACAAGTTAAAACTTGAACATCTACGCGTTGCAGGTGATGACTAAGGGTGCGTCAAGCACCTGAAACCAGGGCTGTGGAGTTGGAGTCGGTATAAAATGGAACGACTCCTAAAATATATAATAAATTGGTACAGTAGTACAATTCAGGATGTGCTGTAAATATTTTCATAAGAATTTGGGGAAAGTTATGAAGTATCCTATAAATGTCTGTTCTGTTCCTGATCTAAGGATCTCGGCTTTTAGTTGAGATGAATGTGTGCTGCACTTTATGTACATGCTCAGGAGTGAGTGCTGTGGAGTTGGGAGTCGGTGGTTTGGCTTACCGACTCCATAGCCCTGCCTGAAACGTGTAGATGTTCAAGTTTTAACCTGTCACCAGTTTGTATTGCACTTTAAATATATGAAGCTTGCTTTTTCCGTGAAGCTAGACTACTTTCTTCCCTTCTGATTGTGGAGTACAGGTGGACGCGCTGTCCCTGCTACGGATCGCATATGTGCAACGGTGAGCTGGACTATTTTTCTCACTATTCCTCTAATACATGTCTATGGCATATCACAATGACTATGCGATAGGCAAACATTGATTTTAATAGTGATGCCACTGAATTTTGTTAGCATATACAAAATCATTTAGGAATTTGTGTTAAAGTCTACTGAAATGGATTTTACCTTTTTTATAAAGGGAAATAGTATGTCAGACAATTCTTTAAAGCGATCCTCCTTCGTTGATTCAAGTACGTCAGCAGCACACTTCAGTGCTATAATCCTGTACTTCACATTTTCTTTCCGGCACTCTTTTAACACTGCCTGAATAATATCTTCTATACTTGGTTGTGCAGGAATTGGTTCTTTCAGCTGTTTGCTGTGAACAGGACACAAATATTATATATTCTAAACCTTTAGAAACAGCACAATAACATATCTTTCCAATGTCGTCAATGTATGATCACTGATCTGAAAGCTGGGACCCACAACTTTGCCAGAAAAGCAATGTCTGAAACAGCAGCATTGGTCAAAGAGCCCTGATTGGAACAAGAAGCCTCAGCTATTAGATGCTGAAGGCATAGCTAATATGCTGAGAAGTAACCCTTCTTAAAATACAGTACAGTAGTTTCCCTACATCATCTACCATACATTCTTCAAGATACGTCACAAATACTTGGCTTAGCGGACCATTCCCACCACTCTAATTTTCTTAAGTGGAACAGAGCAATGAGCCATGCAGAATAAAAATCATTTTAAGCTAATAGCTAGGTCATATCCTCTAAGAAAGACATTAAAGTGTTATTCTCATGATCATTCTTCAAGACAGCACCACCACTCCCCTGCCTCCCAGCTTGCTGGGGTGTGCTCCTGAATGATTGACACTTCAGACAGGCGGCTTTGTCATGCCAGTGCTCTGAACTGTGCACTCTATCACTGCTGCAAGCAGAGGCAACTTTACCTCTGCAGCATCGGAGAAGCACAAGGACACCGAAGCAGCGCTTGCAAGCTCTATAGCAAAGTTTGTAAGCGCTGCGCTTCTAGCATAAGAAACTAACCTCTGCTGACTGCAAAGGTGGCTAGTAACCTAGTCAATGAGAAGAAATATTAACAATCCCTCCATTCTTGAAGATGGAAAAAAAATTTAATAAGAGAAATTGGAAAGTTGCTTGTTTTTACAAGCACTTTGCAACTTGACCTCTTTATGATGATGATAAAATGCTTTTAAATCAGAACTTTTACATGAGCAAATCTCTACTGTATGATGTGAAGCTGTTACAGCAAATTAAAAAGGCTAGCAGACTGTCAAAACCATTGCTCATTTATCTCATGAGTGTATTATGCCAATTCTGTAAATAGGATACAATGGCGGACAAAGAAGATATAGGATCATATAATATGCATATGAATTCAGTTTATGAAATGTTATATTTAAGAAAAATAGCTTGGTCTTTTTTTTGTTTTTACCAAAACTATTATTCAAGTTCAATATAAGCGCAATTACAGAAATTATAAGCATTTAATAGGCAGTACAGTTTATACTATGCAATCAGTATTTGGTCAATATGCAGTCAGTGTTTTTTCTCAGGAGTGGGAGCGGGAGCCAAAACCAGGAGTGGGTGATAAATGCAGAATTGGTGCACTGGTTTCTATTATACCTTTTCTCTGATTGTTCCACTCCGGGTTTTGGCTCCCACTCCTGAGAAAAAATACTGATTAAATACTGATAGTGGGACCATGGCCGTACACTTGTACACAGTTTTTGAAGGAACTCAGCAGGGAGGTTAGTCCAAATATCTTAGAAAACTAACCAGATCTTCTGTGGATGTGGGCTCGTGCAAATCATTCTGTCTCTTCATGTAATCCAACACAGAATCAATGATGTTTTGATCAGGCTCTGTTGAGGCCATATCATGCAATACCATCAGGGTGGCAGCTCAGTGGCTCCAAGTTTGTTTTGCAGCAGGAAAATGACTCCAAACATAAAGCCAATGTCATTAAAGGGAATCTGTCAGCAGGTTTTTGCTACCTTAACTGATAGCAGCCTGATGTAGACAAAAAGAAGCTGAATCCAATGATTACTGGGTGCAGCAGTTCTGACACAATGAGATCTTTTATATTTAGCATGAAGCAGAGCTGAGAAAGCTAGCCCCGCCCACACCAGGTTCTCCATGTACAAAGTCCATAGACAGTGAGGTGCTTAGTCTAGCAATGTTAATTTCTTAGTGAGAAATCCTTCACAGTACGCACTTTGAAAAGTAACATATCCCTGAACTCAGTGTCTCAGCCTCTATCTCTCTTCAGATTACATAGCAATAACCTGCTGACAGATTCCCTTTAAGAACCATCTTACGTGTAAAGACGAACAAGGAGACCTAGAAGTGATGACATGGCCCCCACAGTGCCCTTATCTCAACAACATGGAGTCTGTGTGAGATTACTTGAAGAGACAGAAGGATTTGTAAAAGCCTACATCCACAGAAGATCTGTGGTTAATTATCCAAGATGTCTGGAACAACTTCTCTGCCTCCTTCAAAAACTGCATGAAAGTCTATCTAGAAGAGTCAATGCCATTTTGAAGGCAAATGGTGGATACTCCAAATATTGATTTGATATAGACTTTGCCTTTATTCATTCACTTTGCATTTTTTACTTTATAAACAAACTATTAACACTCCTATTTTTGGGGAATGAGGGGGAAATAAATACACACACACACACATTATATATATATATTTATATACACACACCGTACAGACCAAACGTTTGGCCACACCTTCTCATTTAAAGATATTTCTGTATTTTCTTGACTATGAAAATTGTACATTCACACTGAAGGCATCAAAACTATGAATTAACACATGTGGAATTATATACTTAACAAAAAAGTGTGAAACAGCTGAAAATATGTCTTATATTCTAGGTTCTTCAAAGTAGCTACCTTTTGCTTTGATGACTGCTTTGCACACTCTTGGCATTCTCTTGATGAGCTTTAAGAGGTAGTCACCGGAAATGGTCTTCCAACAATCTTGAAGGAGTTCCCAGAGATGCTTAGCACTTGTTGGCCCTTTTGCCTTCACTCTGCGGTCCAGCTCACCCCAAACCATCTCGATTGGGTTCAGGTCTGGGGACTGTGGAGGCCAGGACATCTGGCTTAGCACCCCATCACTCTCCTTCTTGGTCAAATAGTCCTTACACAGCCTGGAGGTGTGTTTGGGGTCATTGACCTGTTGAAAAATAAATGATGGTCCAACTAAACGCAAACCGGATGGAATAGCATGCCGCTGCAAGATGCTGTGGTAGCCATGCTGGTTCAGTATGCCTTCAATTTTGAATAAATTCCCAACAGTGTCACCAGCAAAGCACCCCCACACCATCACACCTCCTCCTCCATGCTTCATGGTGGGAACCAGGCATGTAGAGTCCATCCGTTCACCTTTTCTGCGTCGCACAAAGACACGGTGGTTGGAACCAAAGATCTCAAATTTGGACTCATCAGACCAAAGCACAGATTTCCACTGGTCTAATGTCCATTCCTTGTGTTCTTTAGCCCAAACAAGTCTCTTCTGCTTGTTGCCTGTCCTTAGCAGTGGTTTCCTAGCAGCTATTTTACCATGAAGGCCTGCTGCACAAAGTCTCCTCTTAACAGTTGTTGAAGAGATGTGTCGGCTGCTAGAACTCTGTGTGGCATTGACCTGGTCTCTAATCTGAGCTGCTGTTAACCTGCAATTTCTGAGGCTGGTGACTCGGATAAACTTATCCTCAGAAGCATAGGTGACTCTTGGTCTTCCTTTCCTGGGGCGGTCCTCATGTGAGCCAGTTTCTTTGTAGCACTTGATGGTTTTTGCAACTGCACTTGGGGACACTTTCAAAGTTTGCCCAATTTTTCGGACTGACTGACCTTCATTTCTTAAAGTAATGATGGCCACTCGTTTTTCTTTACTTAGCTGCTTTTTTCTTGCCATAATACAAAATTCTAACAGTCTATTCAGTAGAACCATCAGCTGTGTATCCACCTGACTTTTGCACAACACAACTGATGGTCCCAACCCCATTTATAAGGCAAGAAATCCCACTTATTAAACCTGACAGGGCACACCTGTGAAGTGAAAACCATTTCCGGTGACTACTTCTTGAAGCTCATCAAGAGAATGCCAAGAGTGTGCAAAGCAGTCATCGAAGCAAAAGGTGGCTTCTTTGAAGAACCTAGAATATAAGACATATTTTCAGTTGTTTCACACTTTTTTTGTTAAGTATATAATTCCACATGTGTTATTTCATAGTTTTGATGCCTTCAGTGTGAATGTACAATTTTCATAGTCATGAAAATACAGAAAAATCTTTAAATGAGAAGGTGTATCCAAACTTTTGGTCTGTACTATATATACACACATACATACACATATATACATATATACAGTACAGACCAAAAGTTTGGACACACCTTCTCATTTAAAGATTTTTCTGTGAACCGAAACGTCGCCTTTGGTCTCATTAAAGTCCATTTTTTTTTCAAAAATTTCTTGGAGTGCTGCCTCTTTATATTTTTTCTATTGACATGCAGCAGTGTGGACAGACTGTTTGGAGGCTTGGCACCGACTAGTGAGTAATATGAAATGGTGCTGTCTTTCATATATATATAATTTTTATACATATATATATATATATACACATATATATATATATATACACACATATATATATATACATATATACACACACACATATATATATACATATATACACACACACATATATATATATATATATACACATACACACACACACACACACACACACACACATACACATATATATATATATATATAAAATACATTTCCCCCTCAGCCCCCACTCCCTTTGAGTTAAACTCAATTATATAGTGAGTTTAACTCATGCGCACACAAAAGTATATAAACACATTTCTTTTATATGCCGGCTGTACTATGAAGACTTATTGCAGAAAAACACTTTTATCAAAAGAAATGCAGTAGATGCTTATCATGTCCAGTGTTCCTCTGCCCTTTTCATTGTTACACAACTAGTGCATAGGCCAAACATGTCCTGTGGGCCTGACATACCATAAAGATGTTCTTTTAACGTCTGCTGGACTGGTAGAAGATGAAATACCTGCTGCACTTTCCTATGTGAACTAGGTACTTAATGAAGGCATTCTACACAGTTTACAATCACAGTTCATGGATTTAGTGCACAATTGTATGGCATTTTGTAGCTTTGGAAGAATCAGTCAGAAATATCCAATGCTTTTCAATGTACAAGTCAATACCATAAGCACAATATAAACCTTAAAACAGGCTTTATGTTGTTGCAGTTATACAGAAAATAAATGCAGCAATATGGTCTAGATTTCTGCCTTTTGAAACAAATCGTATCACTCACCTGCAACTAGAAACCACTGTTCCAATAGCTTTGAGAAGTTCTTCCTGCAATACATGTATGAAATGAGTTTGTTTAGCAGATTTCTGGATGCATTGAACAGGTTCTGCACTACTTGGATATACAGTGCCGGAAAAAAAAATCTTTACAAGTTCAATGAAACCACAAAATCTTAATATTCAAGTGGATTCAAGTGTTTTATTGTGGATATTTTATTACAATTAGTATTTTGTCATGTCACCCTTACATTTTATCACCATCTGCAGTCGTTTAGGCATGGACTCAGCAAGGCTGGCTAAGTATGTGGAGTCCATGTTTACCCACAGTGTCTTCAGCACCTCCTTTAGATTGTTGATGTCTCTTGAACCTTGTTTTTCATTAAATTCCAGGCATTTTCTATGGGGTTAAGGTCAGGGGAATTACCTGGCCACTCTAAAATGTTAATGTTATGGTCACTGAGAAACTTTCTCACGGCCTTGGCTTTGTGGACAGGGGCTCCATCATGCATAAAGTAATCTCACTGATGTATGACCCAAAAAGTAAGCATGTGTTCTTCCAAAACAGTAATATAATTGCTTGCTTTCATAGTTATAATCTTGGGAAGGAAGTACAAACCTGCCCTGCCCATGCTTCCACTGAATGCACCCCACACGATCACACTGTCAGGGTGTTTAACAGTCTTAACTGTATATTTTGGGTCATAACGTGACACTGTACTCGGACGACGCACAACCTTTGAGCCTCCCCTGACCAGCCTGAAAGTGCTCTCATCACTAAACATCACTTTCTTCCACTCTTCAGATGTCCAATCTTGATATTTCTTACAAAAGGCAAGCTGTTTCTTCTTCATTGCTGCTGTGAGCAGGGGCTTCTTTGCGGCACGGCAACTTGGTAGACCCAGGTCCTTCTGCAGGCGGTGACGAATTGTCCTAGTTGAGATGTTCTGGAGGAGCATAGGGTACTTATTTTTTATTTCAACGGCAGTTATAGAAGGATGTGACATCACTTCACGCTCCAGAAGCTTATCAGTCGTTGGTGAAGTCTTCTTAGGTGCGCCAGAGCCTGACTTCCTCTGCTGTACCATCCCAGGAGGCAATAATGCCGCCAACCGCTTCAGTTGAAAATTGCTTCTCTTGACACTCCCAGATCTCTAGCTACAGCAATCACTGAATCCCCCTTCTCGAGCAGAGTCAAGGCACGGGATTTATCTTCCATTTTAAGCTTCTTTCGACCCATTGTGGGAGATAATATAAAACTGAGGGAGATAATAAAAGACTGCCTAATAGCAAAACTGGCTGAGCTGCACATAATAACCAATGAGAGTGCAGCTTTCGCTTGACCAGAGAAGTGAAAACTGAGCATTGATTGGTTGATATTTGCAACAAAGCCAGCTTTAATATTAGACAGTTTTTTATTATCTCCCCCATTGTGTACACTTTTAAAAAGTGAAATTATGATGTGGATTTTATATGTAAAGTTTTTTTTTGCTGCGCAAGTGTAAAGATTTTTTTTACCGGCACTGTACATAGGATAAGTCATCAATATCATATCGGTGAGCATCTTGACAAATGGCACTCCCACCGATCAGTTCAGGTTGTGGCCAGATGTAAATAATGAACGGAAGTGAACATCACAACTGAAAAGAAGTTGATCAGCAGTTCTCGGCAATGGCCACTAGACACTGAATGGAGCTCAGTCGCGGGTGGATATGTTAACAGCTGATTGAGCTGCTACCAATGTCAGACCCCCACCAATCTGATACAGATGACCTAAGTTGATGAAAAGTAAGCAATATTTTATGTGGGACCACCCCTTTAATGTGACTGCCCATTACTTTTATTGACTTATAAAATAGCGCAATCCATACCTTCCCAGTCCATGTTCTTCCTGGTAAACCCTGCAGGAGAGTGCCAATCACCATTCCCAAGTGTGGAGGAACCAGAGATCCAGTTTGCTGCTTTGCAATTGAAGCCATGGCTGCAGCACCCTGTGCTTTCATCTTCCAAGACGGAGACTGCAGAGCTTTCTGCGAAATGTCTATTAACTCTTTCATATACAATCGAATGCCACCACTGATACTTCCTGCATAGGTTAGATATCAATCATTAGTTTGGTAATTAAGCCGTAACAAATGAAAAACTAAAATGCTGTGAATAGTGTGTGCTCTCTCCTATAATGGAAAGAATCACTTTGCAGACTAGACATCTTATCAAGGAATAAAAGAAGAAATATATAAAGCATACTCTGTAAAGTAATCATGTAGGCATCACAATATCTTCATGTGTATCAAACTTCAACATCTTGTAACTTTTCATGAATAGCAAGTTAACAAACAATTCTGCATGAACTTAGTCAATTTATATAACTTCCACTTTAAGTCTTGAAAGGTCAGAAATATAAAATGGAATTTGTTCAATAAACTAGACTACTCAATGTACTGGAAAAGCCAACTCATCAAATGGTTCATACAAGGAACCCTATAGCTATAGAAGGATATTTCCACAGATCAGAAAATCCAACCAGGAACTATCATTGGAACAGTGATATCTGTATGGGCCCTTAGGTCACAAACTACCACGTTGTGACATGACTAAACATTTGGTAGATCTGAAAAGTGTGGTTAACATATGAAAATCTGCTCATTGGTTCTCAACTTTGCATAAAACTTTACACACCAGGCACATTTTCCAGCCACACTTCTCTCCAAAGGTTTGAGTCTTCCTTTTCTCCTTTCTCATCATCTGAAACCTCATGCATTGCAAGGAAGGCCAAAGGCAACACCATCCCTGAATGGTTCTTTAGCACATCAGGACTGTAGCGGCTGATAGCATGGACTGTTAAAGAGCATCCTGCTCTGTATGCTGGCTCTATAAAGATGATACAGACGAGCGTGTCAAATATTGCAACAAATAGAAATCAGTTCCCATGAAATTATGTTATCTTGAATTTACAAAAGCTTATCTTATTGTAAGAAATATAAGGATATCAAACAAGTTAGACACTACATCAGCTACAAAACCTGACGTCAGTTTACTAAGCCTCGGTAATACAACCTTTGCTCTGCATTGCAGTGGCTAATAAAATTTTGTTTGTCATTTTTTTTTTTTTTTTACTATTAAGATGTTTAAAGGGTTGGGTGGGTTTGTAAAACATATGTCGTTAATACAAAAGGTCTGCTTAAAAAAAATAACAAAAAAATAAAGGGTTGTTTATACCCACATCCATGATACTACAAAGACAAATCTGTTGAAATGTGATAATGTTGCTTACCTTCCTTTTCCATGTACCAGCTACTCAACTTCTGGAGAAGTTTCTCAGTGCTAGTATCCCGGGCTGTCTGTAAAGAAATCCATATAAAAAGGTATGTAGTCAATATACAAAGGCAATTCAAATTAAAGAAGCACTCCCATCAAAGGTTTTAATCCCTTAATATATGGCAATCATCATATTATATAGCACTGTGTACTTACAATTGCTCTTTTTGCCTTTCTACCCAGATAAATCTTCTCTTTTCTCTGCTCTCTGTAGAAACCGGAAGTATCATGTCCCTGAATTTACAATCCCCCTCTTCAACTCCTGTCCCAGCAGCTCCGCTCCCCCTCCAACTCTGCACCCCCTGCCATGGACTTTTGCAGTGACTCATAACATGGTTAGATACAATTGCTCTGTATAGAAACATGAGGTCAATTTTAAGTACACAGCGCTTTATAATATGATGACTGCAGTATATTAAGAGGATAAAAACTTTAATGGGAGTGCTTCTTTAAGAATACAATCAAACTTATGGGTATGTGAAACTTACCCGGACTAAATGTCCCAGTGCAAAGGCATACGACTTCTGTATTACACTGTTTCGATCACATAGTCCATTTAATAAAGCACTCATAAGTTTACCTGTTCAAGAATAGTTTCGAAAAGATTATACGACAATTGTTTTCTGGGTAATTTATTATGGTAAAAAGGGGTATTTGAGTCACATTCAATGAAGGCACCACACGACATTGTTAAATAGAATCTGAGCAAGAAGATACATTATACATATTTATAAAATATAGAATATATAGAACGGTTTTAAGGCATTGAATCCTGTAGATACAGGACATAAGTACACAAGCAGTTTTTTACTCTGCATTTACCTGTCACTATGTTCTATGCATTATTTTGAGATATATCAGGCTATACTTTTTTAATCTCTCAGTTGATACTTTCCATTCAACCTTACGTTTCTTTATCCTAAATTTTCCTTAGGCAGAGATTGTTCCTAACACCTAAAAACATTTAGACACTTTTTCTGAGATAGTAACTTACCGGAATAAGGCATCAGATCCTGGGGACACTGTGTCGTTAAAGATACAACAACACTGGCACATCCTCCCTTCAAGATAAAGAGCACAACATTGTTTATACGCACATAAAACTGATCTTGGGCTAGAGCTGTCTATACACAGTAGATAGAAAAAAAAAACTGAGAATTTCATGATGGGTCATTTGTATATTATCATATTGGATTGCGGTTTAAACACATTAAACAGATAAAATATCTTTTCAGACAATTATCAGAAGTATGCAGAATTATTTGACTGCCATGTAGATACCATTACTGACTAATAGTTGGCAAAAAAAGACGTTGGCGGTAGCCCACTTAAAAAATAATGGGAGACATTTTCAAGCTAATTGTGCCCTATTCATTATGCCCCGATTCATCAAAGTAAATCACTTTGAAAAGTCACCCAAAAGTTTGCGCAACGCTGAGTTGCGCAAAAATGTTGTTACTTACAGTATTTTCATACCAATTTTTCTCAGCTTTGCCAAAATGCTTGTTTAATTCATGACGAACTATGGCATTCCTTACACCAGAAATTGTACCCCAGTCCCAGACAAGAATAAGATTTGTGGTGCAGCGCATCATGCGCGCCTGATTCATTGAGAGGTGTGCACTAGTAGTGATGGGCGAGCGTGCTTGGCACTACTCAATACATCGCATCAGTGTGCTCGATCAAGAATCAGTCTGTACCAAGAGTCGCGTTGTGCTTGAGTCCCCGTAAGAAACTCATTTAAAGAGCAGGGACTCCTCTTTCAGCCGGACTCTTTGTGAGCTGTAGAACAATGCTTGTGCTTGGCTGTGTGCCCACAATGCGTTTTTTAAGCGTTTCCGCAGCGGCAAAAACGCTTAAAAAATGCATGGTAGAAGGCCTGCCATGTTCCCCAATGATAATCCGCATGTGCTGTGCACATGCTGCGGAAATTTCCGCTGTGGGTTATCATTGCGGAAAAAAACGCAGCACTACCAATTATTTTGTGGAAGCGCTGCGTTTTCGCCGCCACTGACTTTCATTGGAACGCATGGATTACGCATCACTGCATCTGTACATGCGGAATCCAAACGTTTCAATGTGCGGATGGTACCCGGGTCTGGAGAAGAGGAGACTCTCCTCCAGACCCGGGTACCATAATACCTGTAAAAAAAAAAAGAATAAAATAAAAAATAAATATTATACTCTCCTAGTCTTCGCTTGCCGGCAGATCGTGGTGGACTGGAGGACCTGCGCTGACGTCATTTAGTCATGTGACGGCAGGTCCTTCAGTGTAGTGTACCACGAGCTGCCGGTAAGCCAGGATGGAGCGAAGCAAGACTGCGGGGGCCATCGGAAGATATAGATTTATTTTTTTACCATTCTTTAAGATCACAGTATATAAATCCATGCCGTTCGCATGGATTTATATAGAGTGACCAAGTTGACAAGCACTTTCCAAGTGATGCTAAAATCGCTTGGAAAGCGCTTGTCAACCCGCATGCGGAAATGCATGTGAAGAACGCTTCACATCCGCATGTCCCTGGCAGGAAAAACGCATGTACAATCCGCACGTACAATCCGCATGCGTTTTTTCTGCCAGGGAGATGCAGAAACGCTCAGGAAAAAATCCTGAGCATTTCTGCATAGTGGGCACATAGCCTTTCACATTCATTTCTATTATGCTCGCTAATCGAGCCGAGCACGTCCGAGTATCCAACATGTCACATGTGCTCAGTGCTCGATCACCACTTCTGTGAACCTCTTCATAAATAAGGAGACTCTGATTCCAGCACGCCCCCTTATCAATACCGGATGAAAATCGCTGTTCTTGGTGCGAGGTACAGTACAGACCAAAAGTTTGGACACACCTTCTCATTTAAAGATTTTTCTGTAATTTCATGACTATGAAAATTGTACATTCACACTGAAGGCATCAAAACTATGAATTAACACATGTGGAATTATATACTTAACAAAAAAGTGTGAAACAACTGGAAACATGTCTTATATTCTAGGTTCTTCAAAGTAGCCACCTTTTGCTTTGATGACTGCTTTGCACACTCTTGGCATTCTCTTGATGAGCTTCAAGAGGTAGTCACCGGAAATGGTTTTCACTTCACAGGTGTGCCCTGTCAGGTTTAGTAAGTGGGATTTCTTGCCTTATAAATGGGGTTGGGACTATGAGTTGTGTTGTGCAGAAGTCTGGTCTATACACAGCTGATAGTCCTACTGAATAGACTGTTAGAATTTGTATTATGGCAAGAAAAAAGCAGCTAAGTAAAGAAAAAGGAGTGGCCATCATTACTTTAAGAAATGAAGGTCAGTCAGTACGAAAAATTGGGAAAACTTTGAAAGTGTCCCCAAGTGCAGTTGCAAAAACCATCAAGCGCTACAAGGACTTCTGCACAACACAACTGATGGTCCCAACCCCATTTATAAGCAGTCATCAAAGCAAAAGGTGGCTACTTTGAAGAACCTAGAATATAAGACATATTTTCAGTTGTTTCACACTTTTTTGTTAAGTATATAATTCCACATGTGTTAATTCATAGTTTTGATGCCTTCAGTGTGAATGTACAATTTTCATAGTCAGGAAAATACAGAAAAATCTTTAAATGAGACGGTGTGTCCAAACTTTTGGTCTGTACTGTATATATATATACATACATACACACACCTATCTGTCTATCTATCAGGAACACATTCCAACATTACAGCACACAACCCATTTATCTCCCTTCCTACTGCCGTTGGCTGATTGATCGCGACTGACCATTCCTACTCAGATAAGTCAGCACTGACAGTTGTCAGATATAATTAAAGCATACTGTTGATGTTCTTACCTTGGTGCCCAAACCCAGTCCACTTTTGATCAATTCACACAATTTTGGAACTAGTTCAGCCAGGACATTGACATCCAGATGCTGAATACACTGTAAGGAGTAAGCATTATGTGAGAAATAGCATTCCTTTATACAGCCAGTTTAAGTAGCGAGAGAGAAATACTATGATATTTGAAAGCAAAACTTAAAAAAAAGACATTAAACAGAATGTCCGTAATCAGTCAAACATTTACTTACCATATTTATAGTTTCCATCATTGGGGAGGATTTAGCAGCATTTAGTCTTGCACTGTCCATTGCAGCCTGTTTTAATTATAAAAAAAAATAAAGGTAATACATTAGAGATCTTATTAATTTGAATTTCACCATCACCCCATTACTGCACTAATAGTTTAAAGGGTTAACATGTTTTCAAGTAACTTTCAGAATAAGCTATTTTGTGTTTATACATGAGGAATAACACTATCTCTGACAATCATATCCTGCATTTTCATCATTTTCCCCCTCTGTATGCTCCATCTATAAATTTGTAATTGACTGTGAGCTGGTGGGAGTAGCCTAGCTGCTGACATGTTGCAGAATGTTGTATTACTGTTCATGGAGAACAATATACAACAGTACTGGTCAGTGTAGGTGTGTAACTGGTGTGAGAGAAATCACTTGTCAGCATGAAAGTGTATGTGTACACACACACATACATCCATCTACTGTGTGTATACACACATACAGACACATTATATATATACACACACTATATATATATATATATATATATATATATATATATATATATATATATATATATATTTATTACACACATACAGATACATACGCTGCTCAAAAAAATAAATGGAACACTTAAACAACAGAATATAACTCCAAGTAAATCAAACTTCTGTGAAATCAAACTGTCCACTTAGGAAGCAACACTGATTGACAATCAATTTCACATGCTGTTGTGCAAATGGAATAGACAATAGATGGAAATTATTGGCAATTATCAAGACACCCTCAATAAAGGAGTGGTTCTGCAGGTAGGGACCACAGACCACATCTTAGTACCAATGCTTTCTGGCTGATGTTTTGGTCACTTTTGAATGTTGGTTGTGCTTTCACACTCGTGGTAGCATGAGACAGACTCTACAACCCACAGAAGTTGCTCAGGTAGTGCAGCTCATCCAGGATGGCACATCAATGCGAGCTGTTGCAAGAAGGTTTGCTGTGTCTGTCAGCGTAGTGTCCAGAGGCTGGAGGCGCTAGCAAGAGACAGGCCAGTACACCAGGAGACATGGAGGGGGCCGTAAGAGGGCAACAACCCAGCAGCAGGACCGATACCTCCGCCTTTGTGCAAGGAGGAACAGGAGGAGCACTTCCAGAGCCCTGCAAAATGACCTCCAGCAGGCCACAAATGTGCATGTGTCTGCACAAACGGTTAGAAACCGACTCCATGAGGGTGGTATGAGGGCCCGACGTCCACAGATGGGGGTTGTGCTCATAGCCCATCACTGTGCAGGACACTTGGCATTTGCCACAGAACACCAGGATTGCCAAAGTCGCCACTGGCACCCTGTGCTCTTCACAGATCAAAGCAGGTTCACACTGAGCACATGTGACAGAGTCTGGAGACGCCGTGGAGAGCGATCTGCTGCCTGCAACATCCTTCAGCATGACCAGTTTGGCAGTGGGTCAGTAATGGTGTGGGGTGGCATTTCTTTGGAGGGCCGCACAGCCCTCCATGTGCTCGCCTGACTGCCATTAGGTACCGAGGTGAGATCCTCAGACCCCTTGTGAGACCATATGCTGGTGCGGTTGGCCCTGGGTTCCTCCTAATGCAGGACAATGCCAGACCTCATGTGGCTGGAGTGTGTCAGCAGTTCCTGCAAGATGAAGGCATTGAACCTATGGACTGGCCCGCCCGTTCCCCAGACCTGAATCCGATTGAGCACATCTGGGACATCACGTCTCGCTCCATCCACCAACGTCGCGTTGCACCACAGACTGTCCAGGAGTTGGCAGATGCTTTAGTCCAGGTCTGGGAGAAGATCGCACAGGAGACCATCCGTAACCTCATCAGGAGCATGCCCAGGTGTTGTAGGGAGGTCATACAGGCACGTGGAGGCCACACACAATACTGAGCCTCATTTTGACTTGTTTTAAGGACATTACATCTAAGTTGGATCAGCCTGTAGTTTCTTTTTCCACTTCAATTTTGGGGGAAACTCCAAATCCAGGCCTCCATTGGTTAATAAATTTGATTTCCATTGATTATATTTGTGTGATTTTGTTGTCAGCACATTCAGCTTTGTACAGAACAAAGTATTCAATGAGAATATTTCATTCATTCGGATCTAGGATGTGTTATTTGAGTGTTCCCTTTATTTTTTTGAGCAGTGTATGTATGTATATATATATATATATATATATATATATATATATATATATATCCATCTACTGTGCTGGCGGTCCGTCTTATCTGGGCAAGATGGAGTTGAGCTGGTTTTTTTTTCAAAGTGGATGATAATTTAAGGAGGCGGGGGAAGCAGAATTTGCTCATAGAATACACTACCAAAGATTATTATGTTCAGCTGTACTATTAATTTATGGAAAGTTTGCTTAAAGTACAGTTTACACAGTACAGTGTCTTTATTATGCTTTTTATATCTATAAGGGCAGATCAGAGACTTTCTGAAGCTCTGGCATTTAATTCAAGCTAACCTCTGCTTTACCAGTAACATATAAGGGAACTAGATTAGGTTGCTAATGCTTACCTTTTCCTGATCTGTAGCTCGGAGACTTAGATAATTCAGTACCTGAGGTTCTAAAACACTCAAAGATTCCAGCAAAGCTGGGATGAGTTTTGGGGTATGAGGTTTCAATAATTCTCCGGCACTTTTACTGATTTTAACCAATGTGTTGATACTAGGTAGAAGAGTGAGAGACATTCAGTTAATATAATGGCTAATAAGGCTACAGGCAACAAAGTGAAAACCACCACCCCATGACACCATATCTAGTGCTCTGTTATCACAGCCTAATAGCGCTATCCTTTATTGAGTTACATACTGTAAAATAGTTTTTCTGGTTACTTTTGGTATTGACTGCTTGTTTCAAAGTAAAGAGGATGCTGTAATCACAGGAATAACTAGTGAATTCCCCATACAGGCAGAAGACAATTCTCTGTCAGGTTACCATGCTAAAGTTATTTTGGATTTCTCTTTCTCTCTTAGCAATCAAGTGAAGGGTAGCATTAA
This sequence comes from Phyllobates terribilis, assembly GCF_046119375.1. Lineage (NCBI taxonomy): Eukaryota > Metazoa > Chordata > Amphibia > Anura > Dendrobatidae > Phyllobates > Phyllobates terribilis. The sequence goes on along the minus strand of NW_027362761.1, from coordinate 69,835,888 downwards.
TACAATTTACAAACTCTAGCCCACTTACCTAAGAGCCCGGACTTCAGTCACTGTGCTCATAATACCCTTGTCCAGAAGGCATGGTAGAAGAACAGCAATTGTTTTCTGACCAGCTGCACCCTTGCAGGGTTCACACATCCTTATGCATACCTTATAGGCCAAAGGAGAATAATCAGGATGAAAGTGAAAGTGTATTTATTAAAGTAGATCCCCATTATCCTATTTTACAACATAAACGTCATACATTATAAACTAGATCTCTTAGACATCATGAGACTAATGTACTTATCAGTATAATACTTTTCGAAAGTTTTCACCCCTGATAATCAAAAGTGTATTTTATGAGACCAGCTTTAGCTGAACATCAGATTTATATAGCTATTGTTAAATGGCTGTATAAATGTATTAAAGAGGTGGTTAGTTACCTAAAATGTCCCTTCTAAATATCTATCCTTACACCGTAACAACTTATGTAATTAGCTTTATTATAAAATTCTCTACACTTCTCCATCTATCTAATCTATAAATGTGTTCTTTTTACTGCCTTTGAGAGGAGTCTCAAACAGGATGTGACAGGAGGCTGGGGCTGCACTCACTTCCCTGCAGCATCTATCACCCCTCCTGGAACAAGATGTCATCAGGGGGGCGGCGCTGCGGTAACAACAGTTTCTTTGATCTGAAGATGTTCTGGATCCATGGCCATGGTGATAGAATCTGTGGGAAAAGTGAGTGCAATGCCAGCACTTTGCTTCTATCGCAATCTAGAATCAGTGAGTGACACCAGCCTTGTTCTCAAACACACAGCTTCTATCAACACCCCCTGATGAGGATTTGTTTGAGGGCGGTGCTAGAAGCTGTGGGATGGGGCTGGTGTGATTCACTGCTTCTATCTCCACCCTCTGACAATGTGTTCTTTCAAAGTTAGAAGCAGCAGTGGTGAGAAAAGCAGAGTAAGGGCCTGCCCTCACCTCTCCTGCAGCATCTATCACCATGGATTTATCACCATGCACGCATTGAAGGATTACGTACTGACGCTGGCCAGGGCCAGCAGCACAATGTATTTTGTGGGCTGCGTTAGCGCGCAATGTGCTCCCATCCCACAGAAGAAGACAGAAGCAGCTGCCCCCATGTCTCCTGTGATGTGCTCCAACCTAAAGCCCCCATGTCTCCTGTGATGTGCTCCAACCTAAAGCCCCCATGTCTCCTGTGATGTGCTCCAACCTAAAGCCCCCATGTCTCCTGTGATGTGCTCCAGCTTCAATGTCTCCTATGATATATGTGCTCCAGTACCAATGCCTCCTGTGACGTGCTCCAACCCAAAGTCCCCATGTCTCCTGTGATGTGCTCCAGCCCCAATGTCTCCTGTGATATATGTGCTCTAGCCTCCAGCCCCAATGTCTTCTGTGATGTGCTCCAGCCTTCAGCCCCAATGTCTTCTGTGATATATGTGCTCCACCCTCAATGTCTCCTGTGATATATGCTGCAGCCCCAATGTTTCCTGTGATGTAAGTGCTTCTGCCCTAGCATCTCCTATGTGATGTATATACAGCAGCCCCAGCATCCCGTGTGATGTATATGCTGCAGCCCCATTGAATCCCGTGTGATATATATACTCCAGCCCCCATGTCTCCTATGTGATGTTCTCCAGCCCCAGCATCTCCTGTGATGTACATGCTTCAGCCAAAGCATCTCCTGTGATGTATATGCTCTAGTTCCAGTGTCTCCTGTGATGTAAATGCTCCTGCACTAGCATCTCCTATGTGATGTATATACAGCAGCCCCAGCATCTCCTGTGTGATGTATATGCTGCAGCCCCATTGAATCTCGTGATATATATACTCCAGCCCCCATGTCTCCTATGTGATGTACAGTACAGGCCAAACGTTTGGACACACCTTCTCATTTAAAGATTTTTATGACTATGAAAATTGTACATTCACACTGAAGGCATCAAAACTATGAATTAACACATGTGGAATTATATACTTAACAAAAAAGTGTGAAACAACTGAAAATATGTCTTATATTCTAGGTTCTTCAAAGTAGCCACCTTTTGCTTTGATGACTGCTTTGCACACTCTTGGCATTCTCTTGATGAGCTTCAAGAGGTAGTCACCGGAAATGGTCTTCCAACAATCTTGAAGGAGTTCCCAGAGATGCTTAGCACTTGTTGGCCCTTTTGCCTTCACTCTGCAGTCCAGTTCACCCCAAACCATCTCGGTTGGGTTCAGGTCTGGTGACTGTGGAGGCCAGGTCATCTGGCGTAGCACCCCATCACTCTCCTCCTTGGTCAAATAGCCCTTACACAGCCTGGAGGTGAGTTTGGGGTCATTGTCCTGTTGAAAAATAAATGATGGTCCAGCTAAACGCAAACCGGATGGAATAGCATGCCGCTGCAAGATGCTGTGGTAGCCATGCTGGTTCAGTATGCCTTCAATTTTGAATAAATCCCCAACAGTGTCACCAGCAAAGCACCCCCACACCATCACACCTCCTCCTCCATGCTTCACAGTGGGAACCAGGCATGTAGAGTCCATCCGTTCACCTTTTTTGCGTCGCACAAAGACACTGTGGTTGGAACCAAAGATTTCAATTTTGGACTCATCAGACCAAAGCACATATTTCCACTGGTCTAATGTCCATTCCTTGTGTTCTTTAGCCCAAACAAGTCTCTTCCTCAGAAGCAGAGGCGACTCTTGGTCTTCCTTTCCTGGGGCGGTCCTCATGTGAGCCAATTTCTTTGTAGCACTTGATGGTTTTTGCAACTGCCCTTGGGGACATTTTCAAAGTTTTCCCAATTGTTCGCACTGACTGACCTTCATTTCTTAAAGTAATGATGGCCACTCGTTTTTCTTTACTTAGCAGCTTTTTTCTTGCCATAATACAAATTCTAACAGTCTATTCAGTAGGACTATCAGCTGTGTATCCACCGGAGTTCTGCAAAACACAACTGATGGTCCCAACCCCATTTATAAGGCAAGATATCCCACTTATTAAACCTGACAGGGCACACAGGTGAAGTGAAAACCATTTCCGGTGACTACCTCTTGAATCTCATCAAGAGAATGCCAAGAGTGTGCAAAGCAGTCATCAAAGCAAAAGGTGGCTACTTTAAAGAACCTAGAATATAAGACATATTTTCAGTTATTTCACACTTTTTTGTTAAGTATATAATTCCACATGTGGTAATTCATAGCTTTGATGCCTTCAGTGTGAATGTACAATTTTCATAGTCATGAAAATACAGAAAAATCTTTAAATGAGGTGTGTCCAAACATTTGGTCTGTACTGTATATGTTTCAGCCCCAGTGTTTCCTATGATATATATGCTTTACTCCCAGCATCTCCTATACAATGTATATGCCCTAGCATCTACTGTGTGATGTATAAAGCAGACCTCCCACTGCTTGAGTTCTACAAATGTAACGTGAGCAGTGAGGAGATCTGCAGTGCAATATAAATCTGTATTAACTTACTACTGCGAGTAATTTACAAAACTTATCACAGAGTTACTGCGCTCCAGACTGACACAAATCTGGATAAGCAATTGTGAGAAGCAACATGATCACCTAACATCACATCTGCAACAAAGAGAGAAGCAGCTCCATCAAATTAGGGGTGAGTCAACTGTTGACCAAATATAGCATGGTAATTTTCCATTGATAATTTTGTGTGACCCTCGAATGATAGTAGAAATATCAAAATGGCCAATAGCAGAAAAAAGCTTCCCCATCCCTGATCTAGAACATTTACAGAGGGTATCAATCACAAAAAGTGAAGTAAAAAAAATAAATAAAACACATTTAGGGATTAGCTACATAGTGTGAAGTATAGGGTATTGTATAATAAAGCCAATTACAAAAGTGGTTAGGCTGTAAAGATTGATAGTTAGAAATGACATTTTAGGCCTGGACTCCCCCTATAACAAGTAAAAATATATTTAATAATATAGTTTGAATTGTGAAAACTGGTGACAGATGCTTTTAAATTTTTACATTTTCTATTTTAGGTTTTTAATAAAAAAAAAGGGCATATTTTCATATAGATAACATAACAAAGTCTTATCTAGCAGAACAATAAGTGTTCATGTCCACCTGTAAATATGTAAGTAAAATGTCTGTAATTATTCTTCTTTAACCGCCTCTGGACCGAGACTGTAGACGTCCGGGTGATCCGGCTCCTACTCTGCACTGACGTTCTAAAGCGTCACTACAGAGTAGCGCAGCTACGTAAGCTACAGCCGGAGTCTCCCACAGAGAAGGCACAGATGGTAATAAACCTTCTCCATCAGGAAGCACTGATGGAGCTTCCTCCTCCATACACAGCGGTCTTGTGATCACTGTGCATAGGCAGGGAGCAGAAGCTGCAGGGTCATAGAAAACCCAGATAGCTCTGCTATGTAGCCTGCAGGCATCATTTCCCTTATATTTGGGGCTAATATATTGAAATGCCCTCCAAAAGATCTTTTATGACCTTAGGGGGAGCACTATGTGTAAGATAAATGAAAAATAAAATAAGTTAAAAAAAAACAAAAAACCTACCCCTTTAAAAAAAAAAAAACATGTCCAATATACACAAATACTTGCTGCAGAACATGGAATACATTTTTAAATTAATTTTAGTTAGTCCTTTGTGGTCATGAAGAATAAGTAAAAATGGGAAAAACAGACACTTATTTAACCACCAATACTGCCCAATTTTAGGAATAAAAGAAAAAAAAAAAAAAGAGAGACAGACTACGACAGTGACATAAAAATGAAGCCCCATGTATCATGAAAAAAAAATGGAAAATTTATATCAATATCTGAAATACAACAATTTTTACAGCTCTTTAAACTGCATTTACGCAAAAAACTCCAAAAATATGCCGGGTCAGGAATGGGAGTAAATGGCCTAATCTTCAACTGGTTAAATATCCTCTTAAATAAACTAACAGGTTACAAGTATAGAACCTGTGTATCCATGATCAGTAATAATAATAGGAGCCTTTGTGAAACATCTCAAAGATAGATTTGAGACAGTACATGTCAGGGAGATGTCTAACATGCCCCATTTTACCATCTTACCATTTATACTAAAGAGTACTTTTATGGTGAACTTGCCTAATATAGCTCCCGGACTAATTACAATTCAGTTGACAAGTATATACTGTATTTTACAGGGGTAATGGTGAAAACTAAAGTATACCTTGCTTAGAGTTTTCAAAGCCAGTTCTGCAGCTTTCCGGACTGACTCCTGGTGAGAAATGAAAATGGAAGTCAGTTACTGAAGTCATGAAGAGCCCTCATGGGGCACTTCAATAAATGATGTAACCAGTATTTTAATTGTTAGGTGCCTGAGCATAAAGTGCTTTGTGCCTCGTAGCCGTGAGTATCACACCCAAAACACAAGTTTACCTTTATATCATCTTGGACTCTGAAGAGCGTCTCCCATATCTCAGGAAGTTTGTCGACAACATCGTCAAGCTGACGTCCACGTAGTAAGTCATTTAATGCTAAACAGCTGCAACAAAGGGGAAAAAAACACCAATTACACTACTACTATCAACAATAACAACTCCACAGTTCTTATTAGAACTTCTCAGACAACAAGCAATCAGTAGGTACTTTGTATCAATTCGCAGATATTTTAGTTAAATTGATATCTGTCTGTTACATTTGCTCGGGCAGTAGGACACATTATGCAGTAATGTATATGAAGAATATTTCAAGAATATGATATTTCAGGTGACTTTTCACACTAACCTGTCAGTTGACACATGTTGCCCGATCCAAAGGCAGCATGTATCAGACAATGGCTGTATGATCTCAGCCAGGTATGTTTGACTAGTCGACAGGCGTGTCCCCGGCGGCTTCTCCCCAGGTCTTTCTCTTCATGTTTTTCTCTGTAACGCCGCAGCGTTTCAGAGTCAAACATATATGGCTGAGATTATACAGCCAGTATCTGATGCATGCTGTCATTTTCCCGTTAATGTGCCTGTACATGAGGAATAGTCAGAAGTTACTTACTGGTAACGGGATTTTTCGGAGACCATGACAGCACCACGAGAGAGGGGATCCGCCCACCAAGGACAGGAAACCTACAGGCTTAAAAGGGGCGGCCCTCTCTCTCGCCTCAGTTTGGATTACAGAGCATTGAGAGGACCACCAGGTTAGTAGACATAGAAAACAACCATAAAAATAATATTTTGAAATCTTTAATAAATAAGGAGTGCTCCCATAATGTGAAGGGAGGGAATATAAGGGTGCTGTCATGGTCTCCGAAAAATCCCGTTACCGGTAAGTAACTTATGACTTTATCGGTCGACCATGACAGCACCACGAGAGAATTGCAGAGATGAGGAAGTCTAGAGAGGGACCACAGCCTGGAGCACCCTTCTCCCAAAAGTGAGGTCAGATGAAACACCCAAATCCAGTCTATAGTGCCTATAGAAGGTAGATGGAGAAGACCAGGTAGCAGCCTTACATAGGTCTTCCATCGAGACACCCATCTTCTCCGCCCATGAGTTCGCTACTGCCCGGGTAGAGTGAGCTTTCAACCCCTGTGGCGCTTCTTCACCGCTGGAAGCATAAACTAGAGTAATAGCCTCCCTGATACACCTAGCTATGGTGGACTTAGCAACCTTAAGCCCCTTTCTAACCCCTTGGTAGGAGATAAACAAAGAACTATCTTTCCTGAAAGCCTGGGTGACCGAAAGGTACCTGATCACACATCTTCTTACATCTAAGGTATGGAATTCTACCTCTTTTTGGTTACTTGGATTAGGACAGAATGAGGGTAGGATTAAGTCTTGGAGCCTATGGAAAAGGGAAGCTACTTTAGGGAGATAAGCTGGGTCAGTTCTAAGAATTATTCTATCGTCCAGGATGTGAGTGAAAGGTGAAGTTGAAGACAGAGCCTGGATGTCGCTGATCCTCCTAGCTGATGTTAGAGCTATTAGAAGAACTGTTTTAAGGGAGATGGACTTAAGGATTGCTGAATCTATTGGTTCAAAGGGTGAACTAGTTAGAGCTTTTAGAAATAAATTTAGATCCCAGGGTACTAAATTGCTTTTGATAACAGGCCTGGATCTAAACACGGCTTTGATAAAGCGAGAAATCCAATAATTTCCCGCCAAGTCACAGTTATATAGGGCACCCAAGGCATAGACTTGGACTTTAAAGGTACTTGTTGCCAACCCCAACTCGAGGTCCTTCTGTAAAAACTCTAACACTTTAGAAACTGGCGCCCCCTCACCAACTGTAGAACCAGAAAAAGATAACAATTTCTTCCAAGTTCTAGAGTAAATTCTAGTAGTGATAGGTTTTCTACTACACATTAGTGTGGCTACTAGGTCCCGAGAGAATCCTTTGTGTTCTAACAGAGACCTCTCAAGTTCCACACCGTCAAGTGGAGGCCAGGAGCTTGAGGATGGACTATTGGACCCTGGCCGAGTAGATCCAGAATCTCGGGCAGGATCCAAGGATCGGAGATGGACATGTTCCTCAGGCATGAGAACCAGGGCCTCCTGGGCCAAAAGGGTGCGACCAGAAGAACCCTCGCCTTGTCCTCTCTGATCTTTCTTAGGACCATGGGAAGAAGATTCAATGAGGGGGAAAGGCATAGGCCAGGCGGAAATCCCAAGTTACTTGGAGGGCGTCCACTGCTAGGGGGTTTTCTCTGGGATTTAGGGAACAAAAGAGCTCTGTCTTTCGATTTAGTCTCGTGGCAAAGAGATCTACCACCGGAAGCCCCCATCTTATGACTATTTGGGAAAAAATGTCCTGCTTTAGTTCCCATTCGCCCTGCCTCAGAGAATGGCGGCTTAAGTAGTCTGCTTTTATGTTTTCTTTTCCTTTGATGTGGAGGGCTGTTAAGGAAAGGAGATGGCATTCCGAAATCTGAAAAAGATGATCCGTCACTCTCATCAGTGATCTTGAACGTGTACCCCCCTGATGGTTCATGTAAGCTACCGCTATCCTAATATCTGAAAGGACCTTAACATTTTTATCATGAAGGAAAGGCAAGAAATGATTAACCGCTTTATCCACTGCTAGCAGTTCTTTAGTGTTGGAGGAAAGACCCTTTTCATCGTCTGATCAAGACCCCTGGACTACCATATCCCCCAGATGGGCTCCCCACCCACGGAAGCTTGCATCGGTGGTAATTATCTTAGTGACTCTAAACACCCAGGGAACCCCTCGAGATAGGTTCGCTTCGTTCACCCACCACTGTAAGGACTCAATTGATCGGGGTGACAAGAATATTCATCCTTCTAAGTGCCCATTCAACAAAACTTCATTATGTAGAACGTCCCACTGTAGTACCCTGGAGTGGTATTGTGCCCACAGAACCCCGGGAAGGCAAGATGACAGGGTACCCAACAAGGACATCGCAGCTCTAAGGGACATGACTGGGTTTGATAATGCTTTGCCTACCAGAATTTTAACCTTTTGTTTTTTGGCTTCCGGGAGGTAACATACTTGAAGGTCTGAATCCAGCATAATACCCAAACACTGCTGTATTTTTGAAGGCACTACCCTAGATTTTTCTAGATTCAGGATCCAGCCCAGACTTTCTAAGATGGAGATTACTAATTTTAGATGATTATTACATTGGGAGGCCGAGTCTCCAACTATCAAGAAATCATCCAAGTAAGGGATAATTAAAATACCATGTTCCCTAACATGAGCCATGACCTCCGCTATAACCTTAGTAAATACCCGGGGGGCTATGGCTCTAAACTGAAAATGTTTAATTTCTCCACCTATGATCAAAGCTACCCTAAGGTATTTCTGGAAATCCATATGTATAGGTACATGGTAATAGGCGTCTTTTAAATCTAACACTACCATGTAACAGCCTGAAAAAAGTTACTTTATTGTTGATTTTATGGATTCCATCTTAAAGGTGGGGACTATCAAAAACTTATTAAGGGCTTTCAAGGTAATGATACACCTAAATGAACCGTCAGGCTTAGAAACCAGAAAGAGGGGCGAGTAGAATCCTAGCCCCTTTTCTGCTGCTGGGACTTCCACTAGGACCGCTTTACGAACCAAGTCCAGCACTTCCACTTGTAGAGCCGTCTGTTCTAGTACTGAGGAACGAATTGGGGTCAAGATGAATCTCCCACGAGGAATCTGCCGAAACTCGAACCTCAGACCCAAACCTACCAGATCAAGGATCCAGTTACTAGCAGAAATTTTTGTCCAGAAGCCCAACAGCCTCCCCCCTACCTGGGCTGCGAGTCATTGACTCGGTTTCCGGGGCCCTGAGTTAGCAGAAGAATAGCCGAATAGGAGCCCTCTACCTTTCGGTCTGCGGTCTTCCCATTTCACCTGACCCTTCTGCGGTCTTTTTCGTAGAAATTTTCTTCTATGGAAAGGACGTTTATAAGCGGGATCAGGCAAGCTAGGGAACCCTTTCTTTTTGTCACTAGCTTTATCCAGAATCTCGTCCAGAACAGGCCCAAAAAGATGCTCCCCTTCACATGGTATAGTACAGAGTCTCGTTCTTGCCTGAATATCACGTGGCCAACATTTAAGCCACAGGGCTCTACGGGCTGCGTTGGCATGGCGGCTGACCTTGCCGCCAATCTGACTGAATCCGCAGAGGCATCCGCCAAGAAGGCTGCTGCCCCCTGTAAGAGTGACATATCATATAATATCTCTTTCCTGGGTGTGTTATTCTTCAGATGGGATTCAAGCTGGTCCAGCCATATCATTAGGGACCTGGCTGTACAAGTAGCGGCAACCGCCGGCTTTAAAACCCCCGCAGTCGTTTCCCAGGTCCCTTTGAGAAAGGTGTTAGCTTTCCTATCCAAAGGGACCTTAAGAGCCCCCATATCGTCAAAGGGGAGAGATGATCGTCTAGATGCCTTAGCTATAGCCACATCTATTTTTGGGGCTTTCTCCCAGGAGGAAGAAGCTGAGTCTTCAAAGGTGTATTTCTTCTTAAAGAACGGAGGGAGAACACCCTTTCTCTCTGGTCTTTTCCGTTCTCTACATATCAAATCCTGAAATTTATCATTAAAAGGAAAACTTCTTCTTTTCCTTTGCCACAGCCCCTTGAACATTACGTCCTGGACTGATTTCTCTGGTCTGGCATCTGCAATACCCATGGTTGAGCGAACCGCTTTAATCAAACCATCAACCCCATTAAGTGGGAAACAATGCTGACCGGCACCACTCTCTGAGGAAGTGGATGATGAAGAGGCTGAGTTGTCCGAGTCCAACTCATAAGACGACGACAAGGAGTCATTAGAGGCTGGGGAGATCTCACAGTCAGTATCCACCTTGCCCTTAGCCTTTTTAGAGAAGATTTTACTAATTTCAGACTTGACTAAGGTTTTCAATCCCGAAGCCAAACTAGGGGTCTCATCTGCTAGCGTCTGATTGATACAGGATTGACACAATTTTTTGGGACATGAGTCTGCAAGGACGGTGTTACACAATGCACATTGAAAATGCTTGGTCTTTAAAAAATAGAAGGGGAGAAGGGATACTCCATTACTAAGAGAACTTTCTCAAAGATCACTTACCCAGGTGGCTCAAAGGGCTGGTACCGGTTTGGAGGAAGGACCTCTCTCAGCCGGGGGATCTTCCCTGGAGGCTGCAGATTCGTCCGTCCTGCTGGAGCCGTGATGACTGGACCTGGACGTCGAACCTCGCTTTCCTGAGGACCGGGCATTACCAGTAGCTCGAGGGCGATGCACCTTTTGAAGCTCCCCGAGCAGCCGCTGAGATGGTGAAGAAGGCGGCTGCTGAACTTGCTGCTGTTGCTCACTATCAGTCTCCATGATGGGAAAAAAGTGAAGCTGGGAAGCCCTGAACAGCGGTGCCTGGGCCAGTTAAATAGTCGCACCTGTTTCACCCTCAATCACCTGCCTCAATCACGTGCATCTCAATTGCTCAATCTCCCTTGCTAAAAAATATATATGTGTGTATATATATATAGTACAGACCAAAAGTTTGGACACACCTTCTCATTTAAAGATTTTTCTGTATTTTCATGACTCTGAAAATTGTACATTCACACTGAAGGCATCAAAACTATGAATTAACACATGTGGAATTATATACTGAACAAAAAAGTGTGAAACAACTGAAAATATGTCTTATATTCTAGGTTCTTCAAAGTAGCCACCTTTTGCTTTGATGACTGCTTTGCACACTCTTGGCATTCTCTTGATGAGCTTTAAGAGGTAGTCACCGAAAATGGTCTTCCAACAATCTTGAAGGAGTTCCCAGAGATGCTTAGGACTTGTTGGCCCTTTTGCCTTCACTCTGCGGTCCAGCTCACCCCAAACCATCTCGATTGGGTTCAGGTCTGGTGACTGTGGAGGCCAGGTGATCTGGCGTAGCACCCCATCACTCTCCTTCTTGGTCAAATAGCCCTTACACAGCCTGGAGGTGTGTTTGGGGTCATTGGCCTGTTGAAAAATAAATGATGTTCCAACTAAAAGCAAACCGAGGGAATAGCATGCTGCTGCAAGATGCTGTGGTAGCCATGCTGGTTCAGTATGCCTTCAATTTTGAATAAATCCCCAACAGTGTCACCAGCAAAGCACCATCACACCTCCTCCTCCATGCTTCACGGTGGGAACCAGGCATGTAGAGTCCATCCGTTCACCTTTTCTGCGTCGCACAAAGACACAGTGGTTGGAACCAAAGATCTCAAATTTGGACTCCTCAGACCAAAGCACAGATTTCCACTGGTCTAATGTCCATTCCTTGTGTTCTTTAGCCCAAACAAATCTCTTCTGCTTGTTGCCTGTCCTTAGCAGTGGTTTCCTAGCAGCTATTTTACCATGAAGGCCTGCTGCACAAAGTCTCCTCTTAACAGTTGTTGTAGAGATGTGTCTGCTGCTAGAACTCTGTGTGGCATTGACCTGGTCTCTAATCTGAGCTGCTGCTAACCTGCAATTTCTGAGGCTAGTGACTTGGATAAACTTATCCTCAGAAGCAGAGGTGACTCTTGGTCTTCCTTTCCTGGGGCGGTCCTTATGTGAGCCAGTTTCTCTGTAGCGCTTGATGGTTTTTGCAACTGCACTTGGGGACACTTACAAAGTTTTCCCAATTTTTCGGACTGACTGACCTTAATTTTTTAAAGTAATGATGGCCACTCATTTTTCTTTACTTAGCTGCTTTTTTCTTGCCATAATACAAATTCTAACAGTCTATTCAGTAGGACTATCAGCTGTGTATCCACCTGACTTCTGCAAAACACAACTGATGGTCCCAACCCCATTTATAAGGCAAGATATCCCACTTATTAAACCTGACAGGGCACACAGGTGAAGTGAAAACCATTTCCGGTGACTACCTCTTGAAGCTCATCAAGAGAATGCCAAGAGTGTGCAAAGCAGTCATCAAAGCAAAAGGTGGCTACTTTAAAGAACCTAGAATATAAGACATATATTCAGTTGTTTCACACTTTTTTGCTAAGTATATAATTCCACATGTGTTAATTCATAGTTTTGATGCCTTCAGTGTGAATGTACAATTTTCAAAATCATGAAAATACAGAGAAATCTTTAAATGAGATGGTGTGTCCAAACTTTTGGTCTGTACTGTATATACACAAGCAAGGGACGCCGCCGCGGTTAGTGCCGCACTTATAATTGAGATGCACGTGACCGGACTTCCGGGTCCCCATCACGTGACCGCCTCGAGGCGTGGTGACGTCATCGAGCCGCGACTCACAGGAGGAGGCCGGAAGCGCGCGCCTGCAAGAGCCCGAGGACGCCGGGATGATCCAGCCGCCGCCGCTCCAGGTAGGCTCCAGGGGTATGATCAACCTGTTTTCCCAGGTCGCAGCCACCCGTGAACCGACGGGGCTGCTACCCTAGTACGGGACGCAGCCCCCCAGAATATCCAGAGCGCCATCCTCTGCCGGGTGTTGATGGCAATGGCACCCCCACACAACCTGTCACCCCAGATAGGGGCGCAGTCCCACTGCGATCCGGACCAGTCCAGGGGCAGCACCCCCTCAGATAGGGGCGCAGACCTGGCTGTAGCAGATGATGTTAGGGCTGCCACCCCAGATAGGGGCGCAGTTCCCACTGCTATCCGGTGCAAGGATGCTGTGCATTCCCCAGATAGGGGTGCATACGCATAGCTGACGCTGGAGCTGCCGATCCCAGATAAGGGTGCTGCTCGACAGCTGTCTCCATCCAGTTTCATAAGAAGATCTTCCATGAGCCTGCTATAGGTTCCATCCATCAAGGACAGGAAACCAAACTGAGGCGAGAGAGAGGGCCGCCACTTTTAAGCCTGTAGGTTTATTGTCCTTGGTGGGCGGATCCCCTCTCTCGTGGTGCTGTCATAGTCGACCGATAAAACACTATGTCTGGTTATTATGCGACTTGTAACCTGTATTTTTCATCAGTTTTCCTCTCTTCATGCTTTCTTTCTACATTTTATATTATCATAATACAAAGACACATGCGATTAATTCTCTCCTGTCTCAATGAAGTACACACTCAGAATTATCAGTAGCATGGAGTACATAATACACGGGTACTCAGCAGTGTAGCCGTGTATCCAGCTGTGGTGTAAGATATAACACTTGCTAGAAAACAGCAGCGCCACCTGTGTGTGTGTCTGTGTCTCTCTCTCTCTCTCACTCTGCTCCCTCACTTCACTGTAAACTTTAATAGGTAGCTCTAATCTCATCCCTCGGTAAGCTGGCAGTCCTGGTCTTGAGAAGGACAAATTTTAGCTGTTTTTCAGAGTGAATAATGTGTTCAGGGAGCAGGAGAAGAAGTGGCTTATACAGTGGGTACGGAAAGTATTCAGACCCCTTTACATTTTTCACTCTTTGTTTCATTGCAGCCATTTGGTAAATTCTAAAAAGTTCATTTCTTTTTCTCAATAAAGTACACTCTGCACCCCATCTTGACTGAAAGAAAACCAAACAGAAATGTAGAAATTTTTGCAAATTTATTAAAGAAGAAAAACTGAAATATCACATGGTCATAAGTATTCAGACCCTTTGCTTAGTATTGAGTAGAAGCACCCTTTTGCGCTAGTACAGCCATGAGTCTTCTTGCGAATGACGCAACAAGTTTTTCACGTCTGGATTTGGGGATCTTCTGCCATTCTTCCTTGCAGATCCTCTCCAGTTCCGTCAGGTTGGATGGTGAACGTTGGTGGGCAGCCATTTTCAGGTCTCTCCAGAGATGCTCAATTGGGTTGAGGTCAGGGCTCTGGCTGGGCCAGTCAAGAATGGTCACAGAGTTGTTCTGAAGCCACCCCTTTGTTATTTTAGCTGTGTGCTTAGGGCCATTGTCTTGTTGGAAGGTGACTCTTTGGTCAAGTCTGAGGTCCAGAGCACTTTGGAAAAGGTTTTCATCCAGGATATCTCTGTACTTGGCCGCATTCATGTTTCCTTCAATTGCAACCAGTCATCCTGTCCCTGCAGCTGAAAAACTCCCCCATAGCATGATGCTGCCACCACCATGTTTCACTGTTGGGATTGTATTGGGCAGGTGATGAGCAGTGCCTGGTTTTCTCCACACATACCGCTTAGAATTATCACCAAAAAGTTCTATCTTCGTCTCATCAGACCAGAGAATCTTATTTCTCATAGTCTGGGAGTCCTTCATGGGTATTTGAGCAAACTCTATGCGGGCTTTCATATCTCTTGCACTGAAGAGAGACTTCCGTCAAGCCACTCTGCCATAAAGGCGCGACTGGTGGAGGGCTGCAGTGATCGTTGACTTTGTGGAACTTTCTCCCATCTCCCTACTGCATCGCTGGAGCTCAGCCACAGTGATCTTGGGGTTCTTCTTTACCTCTCTCATAAAGGCTCTTCTCCCATGATTGCTCAGTTTGGCTGGATGGCCAGGTCTAGGGTGACTTCTGGTGGTCCCAAACTTCTTCCATTTAAGGATTATGGAGGCCACTGTGCTCTTAGGAACCTTGAGTAATGCAGAAATTCTTTTGTAACCTTGGCCAGATCTGTGCCTTGCCACAATTCTGTCTCTGAACTCCTTAGGCAGTTCCTTTGAGCTCATGATTCTTATTTGGTCTGACATGCACTGTGAGGTCTTATATAGACAGGTGTGCGTCTTTCCAAATCAAGTCCTATCACTTTAATTAAACACAGCTGGACTCCAATGAAGGAGTAGGACCATCTCAAGGAGGATCACAAGAAAATGGACAGCATATGACTTAAATATGAGTGTCTGAGCAAAGGGTCTGAATACGTATGACCATGTGATATTTCAGTTTTTCTTTTGAAATAAATTTGCAAAAATTTCTACATTTGTTTTTTTTCAGTCAAGATGGGGTGCAGAGTGTACTTTAATGAGAAAAAAATGAACTTTTTAGAATTGACCAAATGGCTGCAATGAAACAAAGTGAAAAATTTAAAGGGGTCTGTATACTTTCCGCACCCACTATAAGTGTAGAAAGAAGATTTTTCCAACAAGATAGTGTATATTACAACGTTTCTTATATTCGCTAGTAATATTTATTTATGCACAGTTTGATGAAATAACAGTGATCATTTAATGATAATGCATTGGCTTGCTTGATTCATACAACCTTACTACATACCTGGATTCACGGATCCTCCATAGGTTACTTGTAAGATTATTTATCAAATCTTGAAGAATTTCTGTCAGATACTTATCCACCTGGAAAGAATGTGACAGTGTTCTAACATTTAACAAATAGTTCTGGGCATTATTACTTTAAAAATATACAATATAACCAATTCTATTATTATAAAAAGACCAGAGATATATGATATTTAATGATGAAAAACCACATATTAGAGATGGAATACAGGAAATTTTATTATTTAATATTTATTATGGAAAACCTGAAAACAATATGTTGTTCGTTGAGAAGAATATTTTGAAAAATTGCTGGTTATTGATCTTGGTCCAGTAGCCATTAATACTGATGTTTTGTGTCTTGCTAATAGAGGGTTTTTGGAGCAGGGGAGCCCCGCTGTCGACTTAGAGTACCAAATTAAGCAAGTACGTACAATTTTTTTTAGTGGGCAATTACTACAAGCAGCTGACTAGCGGAGACTCACCGTAGTCTTATCCGTTACTAGAGCATCCCAAATACTAGTCATAGCTTGGCGGATTCCAGTGTTGGGGTCAAACTGATAGCGATACAACTGTGGGACCAGCTGTGACATAAAAGGAGCAAGCTGTTCTCCAGCTTTGGTGGCAATCACATTGAAGCCAAATGCTGCACCCTAAACAGAAACAGAAAAAAATACAAGCAGATAAGATTTAACTTTTAATTACATAAGTACAAGTGCTTCTCACTAAATTAGAATATCATCAAAAAGTAAATTTATTTCAGTTCTTCAATACAAAAAGTGAAACTCATATATTATATAGAGTCATTACAAACAGAGTGATCTATTTCAAGTGTTTATTTCTGTTAATGTTGATGATTATGGCTTACAGCCAATGAAAACACAAAAGTCATTATCTCAGTATATTAAAATAATTAACAAAAACACCTGCAACAGCTTCCTAAGCGTTTAAAAAGGTCCCTTAGTCTGTTTCAGTAGGCTCCACAATCATGGGAAGACTGCTGACTTGACAGATGTCCAGAAGGCAGTCATTGACACACTCCACAAGGTCCCAGAGTTCCAATTTTCATTTGGAAATTAAGGTCCCAGAGTCTGGAGGAAGAGTGGAGAGGAACACAATCCAAGCTGCTTGAGGTCTAGTGTAAAGTTTCCACAATCCGTGATGGTTCGGGGAGCCATGTCATCTGCTGGTGTAGGTCCACTGTGTTTTATCAAGACCAAAGTCAGCGCTGCTGTCTACCAGAAAATTTTAGAGCACTTCATGCTTCCCTCTGCCGACAAGCTTTTTGGAGATGGAAATTTCATTCTCCAGCAAGACTTGGCACCTGTCCACACTGCCAAAAGTACCAGTACCTGGTTTAAAAACAACAGTATCACTGTGCTTGATTGGCCAGCAAACTCGTCTGACCTTAACCCCATAGACAATTTATGGGGTATTGTCAAGAGGAAGATGAGAGACACTAGGACCCAACAATGAGATGAACTGAAGGCTGCTATCAAAGCAACCTGGGCTTCCACAACACCTCAGCAGTGCCACAGGCTGATCGCCTCCATGCCACGCCACGATGTGTTTTCATTGGCTGTAAGCCATAATCATCAACATTAATAGAAATAAATACTTGAAATAGATCACTCTGATTGTAATGACTGTATAATATATGAGTTTCACTTTTTGTATTGAACTGAAATAAATTAACTTTTTGATGATATTCTAATTTAGTGAGAAGCACTTGCATGTGCCATGAATAGGTTAAATGGTGAGAAAAAACGGCTTTAGTTTCTGTAAGGATATGCAGAAAGTGGAAACTATTTTTGTAGTATGTACAAAATAAAGTCAGTCACAACTGTGGTCAACTGTGAACAACTAGTCATAAAGACCTTGTGGTACCATTAAAACAAGGTTTTTTTTTTCTTAAAGACTATACAGAGCTTTGATTTGTACTAATCTTGAAATATTAGATAAGACTATCCATTTACATCTATTTATTTTGCTTGATTGTTTAGCACCAACATTTTCCATAGTGCTTTACAGACAATATCATCACTATCTCCATTGGGGCTTACAATCTAAATTCCCTATCAGAATGGGGATGGAGAGTGGAAGGAAACACAGGAGAACATACAGACTCTTTGCAGATGCTGTCCTTGGTGGGATATGAACCCAGGACCCCAGTGCTAACCAGAGCCACCGTAGTGTTCAACTATCAACCAAAACATTAAAACCCATGCCATTATATTGGCTAGACCTCATTCTACATATTAATTTCTGACCCATTATATATTAAAGCAAGAACTCCACGAGACTTCTGGAAATGAAGCTAAAGATGTAACATGTTATCTGATGTGAGAGCAGGAGTTACTTTAACTATCCTGACTCCATTTTGATTTTTGTACGTGTATCTTCTGCTTACCAGAATGGAGTTTGAGCCACCATGTGTGTGTGAGATAAGGAGTCTTTGGAATGTCTTTGTCTAAAGACTTAGAAAAACATAAGGAAGAAAAAGAAACTAGAAAGTGAGTTTCCTAAAATCCAAAAGCTGGGTGAAACCACTGCTAAGGACAGGCAACAAGCAGAAGAGACTTGTTTGGGCTAAAGAACACAAGGAATGGACATTAGACCAGTGGAAATCTGTGCTTTGGTCTGATGAGTCCAAATGTGAGATCTTTGGTTCCAACCACCGTGTCTTTGCGCGACGCAGAAAAGTTGAACGGATGGACTCTACATGCCTGGTTCCCACTGTGAAGCATGGAGGAGGAGATGTGATGGTGTGGGGGTGCTTTGCTGGTGACACTGTTGGGGATTTATTCAAAATTGAAGGCATACTGAACCAGCATGGCTACAACAGCATCTTACAGCAGCATGCTATTCCATCCGGTTTGCGTTTAGTTGGACCATCATTTATTTTTCAACAGGACAATGACCCTAAACACACCTCCAGGCTGTGTAAGGGCTATTTGACCAAGAACGAGAGTGATGGGGTGCTACGCCAGATGACCTGGCCTCCACAGTCACCAGACCTGAACCCAATCGAGATGGTTTGGGGTGAGCTGGACAACTGAGTGAAGGCAAAAGGGCCAACAAGTGCTGAGCATCTCTGGGAACTCCTTCAAGATTGTTGGAAGACCATTTCCGGTGACTACCTCTTGAAGCTCATCAAGAGAATGCCAAGAGTGTGCAAAGCAGTCATCAAAGCAAAAGGTGGCTACTTTGAAGAACCTAGAATATAAGACATATTTTCAGTTGTTTCACACTTTTTTGTTAAGTATATAATTCAACATGTGTTATGACGCGCCCCCTGGGCCAGTGTTGTTTGGGGGATACCCGGAGCCGGATCAGATGGGGGGTTGTAGTCTCCGAGTGGCGGTGACCCGGTCCGTGCCCAGGGTGTCAAGCTCAGTGTGTGGCAGTCCTACAGATGTTGCTGGATGTTCTTTAGTGTCGACTACGCCACCCGTTGATTTGCGGTCAATACGGCCGCCGCTGCAGCAGGGTCCGCTGAGGCTGGTGGTGTGTGTGCAGCTCTGGTAGTATAACCCCCAACGGGAGGGGTATAGCCTCAGGGGGTCAGGTGTAGAGGAAGGTGGTTGCAGTGGTGCAGTGTGGACGGTAAGAAGACTCAGAGTCGGGCTGTGCAGTTCAGGGTTTTTACTTACTGCTGTTCTTGTGGTCACTCTGGCCTTGAGTGACCGCCCGAGCCGTGCTGCATCCACCAGGTCCTGGACTCGGCCAACCCCCAGGTGATTCTGGAGCGTGGTCCTGAGCTCCCTTTCTGTCTCTTCCTTTCTCTGGCCTACCCCACCAGGGATCCACCTATGTCCGGCTCCCTCGGGCCTCTTGTTGGGTAAAACCCTTGTCTCTGGGTTCCCTGACCCTATTCTTGGTTTGCCTTCCGGGTGGATTTAGTGGGGGATCGTGGCAAATCCTGCCCACGACCTCCGGTCTCTGGCTGAGGATTAGTGCCCTCCACCAGCTTGGGATCCGGTACCCTAGTGCCAACTCTTCACCCTCTGGTCTAGTTTTGGGCTCTTGGAGTTCCTTCTTCTCCCCCTCTGGGTCCTTCTCTTCTCCTCTCTCTCTCACTTCTCAGGACTGCCGACCCTCTACACAAGGCTGACTGACTGACCCTGATCTAAGATGGTTCCCACCTTATATACTCCCTCTATGTGTGAGCTCAGGTGACCAGCACCCAATGAGCTCCTAGCATTACCCAGACTGCTCCCCCTATCTGCCCCTACACTACTGGGATGTTCCACCCCCCCTCCCACTCCAGCCAGGGACAGACACTGTCGTACCTGCACATTTCTCTAGTGGGAGTACCATTGATCTGTCCCCCGGAAATGGGATGTGTGTAGTGCATGCAGCCTACTGAGCTCAGTTCCACACTCCATCCTTACCCGGGAGTGGAATACCACACCTCTGGCTTGAGGTGCAATACCCCTGTAGCAGCCGAATCCTCAGGGTGCTACATTCCCCCCTGGTAAATCACAGCACGTCCTCGGGCTGTAAGAGAATAAACATACAAATTTTTTTTTTTCATAATAACATCAACATATAAAACATTATATATATTATCAGCTATAAAACTTTTCATAAATAACATTCTTGTTCCTCCGGCCACGGCGCAACTTGTGACCGGGCAAAGTGCGACAGTCTCTCTTGTAGATAAATGGTTTCCTATAAAGCCAGTAGGGGGCGCCTTAGAAAGCGCAACTATATACAATGGAAAGTGGCCGCTCTCAGTCCTCGGCCAGGTAATGGAAATAGGGAATCACGGGTAACCGTTCACACTTTGTCCCAACGGGGAACATATTTAAAGCAGCAACAGTTCTAGTACCCCTACGGGCAACTATTTACAGTCTCTCTCTACCGTACTTCAATGACGGCGTCCTCCTGCTTTTTCTTCTTGTCGGTTGGTTTCAGACCCGTCCGGGTCCTCCTGCTCCTCCTCACACCGCAGCTCCTCCTCCGTCAGGCGATGTACATGGAGGGCGTAGGGTCCTTTGGCACACTTGTGCCGGGTGAACGTGACCTCGTCCCCTACATAAAGGTCACGACCTCTGTGTCCCTCCGGCAGATGGCTTTCTACGTCTCTGCGGGTGACAAAGACGTCGCCGGGGGTGTGGTGGTCTCTTATGAAGCCCCACCCATGCTGCAGGTTGAATTTAATCACAGTCCCGGTGGTACGGGGACCATGCGCTGCACGGGGTTCTCTCCTGGTCCGGCTCTTCTGCTCCGCGCTCCTTATCTGCGCTTGCTGTTCCCGGACCCGCCTCTCTCTCCGCTCCCTTTCGAAGACCTCGAGCTGCTGGCGGCAGCACTCTGCACGCTCCGCTGCGGCCGCCCGAGTCTCCTGAGTGAACCCCATGAGGTCTTCTCCGGTGGGGTCCCACTCAAACTGTGCCTCCTCTAGCGGGGGCTGGGTCCTCCTAGCGGGCTTCGGAGCCGGAATCAGGGGCTCACACAGGGGCCTTGCTCTTTGGAGTTCCAGTTGGTAGTACTCCTGGGGCCATATGAAGGGCTGCCCATCCGGGCACGTGTGCTGGGCAAATAGATCTTCACCCAGGTGCGGCACTTTAGATGTTGAGGGCGCGTTGATGGTAGCGGCGCCCGGGTTGACCAGGCCTTGCGACCAGGCCTGCGGCACCCTAAAGGTAAAGGGCACCGTAAGGACGGCGGTGCCCGGGGTTACTCGGCCCTGCGACCAGGCCGGTGGCTCCGCGGAGGTAGGGGGCGCTGTTGGAATTGCGGCGCCCGGGGGTACTAGGCCTTGCGACCAGGCCGATGGTATTTCCTGTTTGGTCGCGCTCAGGGTCGAGGCGTGTGACGTCACAGGGGTCGCGGCCGCGGCTTCTACTTGAGGCCTAGTCCGGCACGGTGACGATGCAGCGACGGGCACGGCAGGGGGAATTTCGGGCTCTGCGACGGGGAGCTGGGGCAGGTACGCGGTTTCCCGGCTCGGGGTAGAGACGTCCCCTTTACCTGCCTCCGTTCGTTCGGCTCCCTTCTCGGCGCCGTCTCCGGCCTTCACTCCTCCTGCACCATCCTCAGAGGCGGTCTGTCTCCTCATCTCGGGTGGCGTGCTCCGCTGACGGGTTCCGGTCTGCTGGGCCATCTCTCGGCTCCACTCCGCCAACGTTTCTCGCTGCACCTGGGCCATACTCCGTGCGAGGCCCTCCAGCGCGGTCTGTGCACACTCCCGGTCTCGGGGGAGCTGTGCCAGGACCTCCACTAGGCCTAGTGGGGTTGTGGCTTGTAGCAGGCTCCTGACCACTGGGTCGGTGCTGCCTGTCTCTCCCTCCATCTCCGGGTACGCTTTCTCTGGACTCCTCTCCAGACTTCTTGTCTCCGGGTGCGCTCTCTCCAGACTCCCCCAGGCTGCACCCATCTTCGCTCTTTTGTTCTGTCTCCGCCCACATTGAGGGTGGTCCCGGGGCAACTTGGTGATTGTCAGTTCCAGGGGCAGTTCTTTCACGCTGATGGACACTTCTAGCACCACAGTCTCGGTTGGTGGGCGCGGTTTCCTCTTTTGGCGCCATTCTTCGACCTGGCCCACGATGGGAGGTGGCCTCTTGCCACCCTCTGGCACGCCCATAATGGCGTCCGCTCTTCCAAGGCGGGAAATCTTTGGAAATGGCGGGAATCGTCTCCCAGTGGCGGGAAACTCCATGGATGGCGGGAAAAAGCTGCAAATGGCGGACAACCGGCGGGAAACGACCTGTGATGGGGTCCGTTGGCGGGGACCCTCCGGAACCGGCGGGAGACTTCTTTTTAAGGTAACGGTGAACTTTTCTTCAGGCACGCAGTACCCGGTTGTTGCGGGCACGTTATCCTGCCGACTACGCCAAAGTTGACGCGCCCCCTGGGCCAGTGTTGTTTGGGGGATACCCGGAGCCGGATCAGATGGGGGGTTGTAGTCTCCGAGTGGCGGTGACCCGGTCCGTGCCCAGGGTGTCAAGCTCAGTGTGTGGCAGTCCTACAGATGTTGCTGGATGTTCTTTAGTGTCGACTACGCCACCCGTTGATTTGCGGTCAATACGGCCGCCGCTGCAGCAGGGTCCGCTGAGGCTGGTGGTGTGTGTGCAGCTCTGGTAGTATAACCCCCAACGGGAGGGGTATAGCCTCAGGGGGTCAGGTGTAGAGGAAGGTGGTTGCAGTGGTGCAGTGTGGACGGTAAGAAGACTCAGAGTCGGGCTGTGCAGTTCAGGGTTTTTACTTACTGCTGTTCTTGTGGTCACTCTGGCCTTGAGTGACCGCCCGAGCCGTGCTGCATCCACCAGGTCCTGGACTCGGCCAACCCCCAGGTGATTCTGGAGCGTGGTCCTGAGCTCCCTTTCTGTCTCTTCCTTTCTCTGGCCTACCCCACCAGGGATCCACCTATGTCCGGCTCCCTCGGGCCTCTTGTTGGGTAAAACCCTTGTCTCTGGGTTCCCTGACCCTATTCTTGGTTTGCCTTCCGGGTGGATTTAGTGGGGGATCGTGGCAAATCCTGCCCACGACCTCCGGTCTCTGGCTGAGGATTAGTGCCCTCCACCAGCTTGGGATCCGGTACCCTAGTGCCAACTCTTCACCCTCTGGTCTAGTTTTGGGCTCTTGGAGTTCCTTCTTCTCCCCCTCTGGGTCCTTCTCTTCTCCTCTCTCTCTCACTTCTCAGGACTGCCGACCCTCTACACAAGGCTGACTGACTGACCCTGATCTAAGATGGTTCCCACCTTATATACTCCCTCTATGTGTGAGCTCAGGTGACCAGCACCCAATGAGCTCCTAGCATTACCCAGACTGCTCCCCCTATCTGCCCCTACACTACTGGGATGTTCCACCCCCCCTCCCAATCCAGCCAGGGACAGACACTGTCGTACCTGCACATTTCTCTAGTGGGAGTACCATTGATCTGTCCCCCGGAAATGGGATGTGTGTAGTGCATGCAGCCTACTGAGCTCAGTTCCACACTCCATCCTTACCCGGGAGTGGAATACCACACCTCTGGCTTGAGGTGCAATACCCCTGTAGCAGCCGAATCCTCAGGGTGCTACAGTTAATTCATAGTTTTGATGCCTTCAGTGTGAATGTACAATTTTCATAGTCATGAAAATAAAGAAAAATCTTTAAATGAGAAGGTGTGTCCAAACTTTTGGTCTGTACTGTACGTAGAGATAAGCTGAGCCAAT
The DNA here is from genome assembly GCF_046119375.1 of Phyllobates terribilis. NCBI lineage: Eukaryota > Metazoa > Chordata > Amphibia > Anura > Dendrobatidae > Phyllobates > Phyllobates terribilis. The sequence goes on along the minus strand of NW_027362761.1, from coordinate 69,812,179 downwards.
TATATTGTTACCATGTATGACTATTAACAAGCGATAAAAACCTTAACCGATGATCTAATAAAAACAGATCTGCCCTGATGCTCAATGTATCAGATGTGGTTCTTTCGTGCACGTATTTGAATTTTACAATGTAATTTGGAACAGGCACAACGTCTCACATTATGTGGCGATGACACTAATATTAACACTTTAGAAGCAGATCATATACACTGACACAGTGACAAAGTTTGGGCACCCCTGGTCAAAATTACTGTTCTTCTGAACGGTTAAGCAAATTGAAGATGAAATGATTTCCAAAACGCCTAAAGTTAAAGATGAACAGCTCTGGCAAAAATTAAGAGACCACTGTACAGTTTTCTAAAAATCACCATCTCTACATGTCTGACAGCCATTCCATTCCAGTGTCAGTTGAATTCCAACCAAAATACACCTCATTCTACTTAATGTGCTTCTGATTAGGTGATCACCTGAACCAAATCTTATGTAACGAGGGAAAGTATAAAAAACACTGCTGTGGTCTTCACAATCCTCTTGCAATAGGACAAGCTGGATTGCAAAACAAGTGATAGGAATAGCCCAAAAGTAATTTGAATGAAAAAATAACTTTTAACCATGCCAAAGGAGTTGAAAATAAAAGTCTTGAGTGAGGAAAAGAAGGGCTCAATTCTGGTTTTACTAGCAGAGGGATACAGTGTGCATCATGTTGCCTCCATCCTTATAATTTCAAAGACAGCAGTCCATTACAACAGAATCAAGCAGCAGACATTGGGGACAACAAAGCTACAGACCGGCAGAGGGCGAAAGCGACTCGCCACTGACAGGGATGACCGTCATCTTATTCGAATGTCACTCAGCAACCGCAGGATGACATCAAGTGACCTACAAAAGGAATGGCAAATGGCAGCTGGGGTGAAGTGCACGGCAAGAACAGTTCGTAACAGGCTCCTAGAGGCAGGCCTCAAGTCATGTAAAGCTAGAAAAAAGCCTTTCATCAATGAGAAGCAAAGGAGAGCCAGGCTGAAGTTTGCCAAAGACCATAAGGATTGGACCATAGAAGACTGGAGTAAGGTAATCTTCTCTGATGAGTCTAATTTTCAGTTTTGCCCAACACCTGGTCATCTAATGGTTAGACGGAGACCTGGAGAGGCATACAAGCCACAATGTCTTGCACCCAATGTGAAATTTGGTTGTCAGAACCCTCCTGTTTGTTTTTTCCATCTTGTGTTTTGCGGTCACGTGACCATCTGCCTTTATATTCCAGCTCCGCCCTTGTGGCTGTGCTGGACTTCAGTGTTTGACTGTTTCTCTAGCCTGGTGCTTTGGTGCCTTTCTCTGTCAAGTTCGCTTGGTCCTCTGGGACCTCTAGTACATTTTTGTCAGTTTGTCTTTTTGTGTTCTACAACAACTTCTCTGTTTAGGAGGTGTCCCATTTTTTGTCCCAGTCCTTCGTTCTTTTAGGGACCCCTCCCTTAATTCTATAGGTCTTCGTTCAGACTAGCCGAGGACTAAGGTGGGTCTGTTCACTAGGAACAGGCAGCCCGCTACATCATAGGGATTCAGCTTAGTCTTACTGTAGGGACAGCTTTCCCCTATCTTTCCTTAGTACATGTTGCAGATCATAACAGTAAGTCCAGCCCAAAAAACTAAAAGGAAAGAAATTCGGGGATCAGTATGGTTTCCATCCAGGATTTGGCTCAACGCCTGCAGGGATTGTCTCTGGAGGTGGCCGAGGTTCAGCAACACGTGAGTAGCTGTTCTGGAGCACATTTTGTTGAACCCAAGATAGGACTGCCTGATGTTTTTTATGGTAAACAGCAAGATTTTTTTTCCTTTAAAAATGCTTGTTTGTCATATTTTCGTTTGAGACCAAGGTCCTCTGGGAATGAATCACAGCGCATTGGTTTTATTATGTCACTTTTGCGCAATGAACCACAGGGGTGGGCCTTTTCTCTCCAGCCTAATGATCCATGTTTAAGTTCTGTTGAAGAATTTTTTTCTGCTATGGGGCTATTATATGACGATCCTGATCGAATCTCATCTGCTAAATCAGAACTCAGGCGTTTGAATCAGGGGTCAGATGATGTTGAAAATTATTGCACACACTTCAGGAGATAGGCTTCAGAAGTTAAGTGGAATGATCCTGCGCTGAGATGTTTATTTCTTGCTAGTCTGAGTGAAAGGGTTAAGGATTTGCTGATTGCATTCCCTGCACCTGAGACTCTGCAGGATGCTATGCAGTTAGCTGTTCGTATAGACAGGAGACTGAGGTGCAGGCTCAATGAGGTAAAGACTCCTGTAATGCCAGGTCCTAGTCCCCAGAAAATCTGCTCTGACGGCGGAGAACCGATGGAGGTTGGTGCGATGTCACTCCGCTCTCAGGAAAGAGACTGGAGGGATTGTGTCTTTATTGTGGTAAAGCTGACCATTTGATTAAGTATTGTGAGCGTCGTTTAAGTAAAGAAAAAAAAAAGGTCAGTTACGCCCGTATAGCTTGTTTACGCTCTGCAGGAGTATTTCTCTCTGGGAGTACTACTTTGCAGGGAGATTTGATTGAATTTCAGGTATTTGTGGATTTTGGTTCAACACTTAATGTGATTAATAAAGGGTTTTTGGAAAACCTTAAATTGAAATCCAAACCTTTGTCATCACCTATTTCTGTGATTGAAATTGATAACACTCCTTTGAAATGTATTACTCACAAGACTGCTGCATTGCCCCTCACTATGAATGGAGTTCACCAAGAAATTTTGGACTTGGTTGTTTTAGATAATTTACCCTCTCCAGTTGTTATAGGATTGCCTTGGTTAAAACTGCACAATCCTTTGCTGGACTGGTCTACTAATGTGATTAAGTCTTGGAGTCCGAAGTGCTATGATAAATGTTGTAATGGTCGCATTGCGGCTGTGGAAAAAGGGGAATTACCGGTACCTATTCAAGATTTTTGGAGGGTTTTTTCGGAGGAGGAGTCGCAAGTTTTATCTCCTCATAGGGATTATGATTGCGCCATTGAGTTTGTTCCGGGAGCTACTCTTCCCAAGAGTCGCTTGTTTAATCTGACTATCCCTGAAAGAAAGGCCTTGGAGGAATACTTACAGACTAGCCTGGCTGCTGGTCACATTAGACCTTCTAAGTCGCCTGTGGCAGTTGGATTTTTCTTTGTCAAAAAAAAAAGGACGGCGGTTTAAGTCCATGTCTGGAGTTTCGTGAAATTAATAAGATTACCGTACGCAATTCCTACCCATTGCCGTTAACTCCTGACTTGTTTAACCAGTTAGTGGGGGCCAAGTGGTTCTCCAAAATTGACCTCCGGGGGGCATACAATTTGTTATGAGTGAAGGAGGGTGATGAATGGAAAACTGCTTTTAACATTCCGGTAGGTCATTCTGAGAATCTGGTGATGCCTTTTGGTCTTACCAATGCACCTGCATTTTTTCATAACCTTATTAATGACATCCTGAGACATTTGATTGGTAAGAATGTGGTTTTGTATTTGGATGACATTTTGATTTACTCACCAGATCTAGAGTCCCATTGGCAGAGTGTACGTGAAGTTTTGCAGTTATTGAGTGATAATTCACTCTTTGCTAAGCTGGACAAAATGTGAGTTCGCTGTGCAGAAAATTAGTTTTTTGGGCTACATTGTCTCCAGCGAGGGCTTTGAGATGGACCCGGTGAAGGTTCAGGCTGTGCAGGAATGGCCTAGGCCTATTGGTTTGAAATCTATACAGAGATTTTTGGGTTTTGCCAATTATTACAGGAAATTCATTAAGAATTTTTCTGCAATTGTTAAACCTCTAACCGATCTCACCAGGAAAGGTGCGAATACGGCCCAGTGGACTACTGAGGACATTGAAGCGTTTGAGTATCTCAAAGAGAGGTTCAGTTATGCCCCTATCCTTATGCAGCCTGATGAGACAAAGCCTTTTTTGGTCGAGGTCGATGCTTCATCGGTGGGGGTCGAAGCAGTTTTGTCTCAGGAGAACAAGGGTGGAGTACATCCTTGTGCCTTATTTTCTAAAAAAATTTCGGAACCCGAACTGAATTATGATGTTGGAAATCGGGAGTTGCTGGCTATTAAACTTGCGTTTGAACATAGGCGTCATTTTTTGGAAAGCGCTAGATTTCCTATTTAGGTTTTCACAGATAATAAGAATTTGATCTATCTGGATGCTGCTAAGCGCTTGAATGCCCGTCAAGCTAGGTGGGCACTTTTTTTTCTCGGTTTCATTTTTCTGTTACCTATATCCCTGGTACTAAGAATGTTAAAGCCGATGCTTTATCTCGCAGCTTCTCTGCTACGGTCGGTGCTGAGGAGGAGGAGAGTATTTTACAGAAAGGAGTTGTGGTGGCGGCATTGGACTCCGTTTTGGAGAATGGGATTCTGAAAGCTCAGGATGATGCTCCATCTAACACTCCCCATGGGAGGTTGTTCGTGCCTAGAGCCTTTAGGAGAGATTTGTTTGTGGAGTGTCATGAGTCTCGGTTGGCAGGTCATCCAGGAATTTTGGAGACTAAGAGACTTATCAGTCGCAGTTTTTGGTGGCCTGGATGGCAGAAGGAAGTCATCAAGTGGGTGCGTCAGTGTACTGTGTGTGCTAGGTCAAAGGCTTCACATACTCCTGCTGCGGGGCTGCTTTGCCCTCTGGAGGTTCCTAGTGCGCATCTCACTATGGATTTTATTGCTGATCTTCCTGTGTCCAAGGGTTTTACTGTCATCTGGGTGGTCGTGGACCGTTTTAGTAAGATGTTTTATTTGGTTCCATTCATTAAGTTGCCCTGCGCCAAGACACTCGCTAAGGCGTTTGTTAAGGAGATTGTCAAGCTCCATGGCATTCCCACGGATATGGTTTCTGATAGAGGACCTCAGTTTGTGGCTCGCTTTTGGCGTGCTTTTTGTAACAGGTTGGGAGTCCTTTTGTCATTTTCGTCTGGTTATCATCCTGAGTCTAATGGACAGACTGAAAGAAAGAACTAGGATGTAGAACAGTTTTTGCGTTGTTTTGTGGCGGACAATCAAGAGGTGTGGTCTGAGTTTCTGCCTCTCGCAGAATTAGCTCTTAACAATCATACATCCTCCTCTGCTGGGTGTTCTCCTTTTTTTTGTTGTACTAGGAGACATCCGTCTTTTGGTTCCTTCTCCAAATTGGGGTCGGCGGTGCCGGAGGAGGAGAATTTTTCCGGTGATTTGGAGAGAGTTTGGACTAATGTACGTTGCAACCTTCAAGAGGCTAACAAGAAGTCCAAGAAGTATTTTGACAGGAAACGTAAGGAGGTTTTGTTTACTGTGGGTGACATGGTTTGGTTGTCTTCGAAGAACCTGCGGTTGAGGATTCCCTCTAAAAAACTGGGTCCTAAGTTTGTGGGTCCATTTAAAGTGCTTCAGGTTGTTAACCAGTCTGCTGTTAGGTTGGATGTCCCTACTTCCTGGAAGATTAATCCTGTGTTTCAGGTTTCCTTGTTGAAAAAGGCTGATGTATCTGATAGGGACGCTACTGTCACAGTTCCTCCTGTTGTGGAAGACAGCGAATATGAAATTTCTCGTATCTTGAATTCTAGATGGCATAGAGGGAGATTACAGTATCTTGTCTCCTGGAAGGGTTTCGGTCCCAAAGACAACTCCTGGGTAAGGACGGATGAGGTCTCTGCTCCTAGGCTTGTTAAAGCTTTCCACAGGAGGTTTCCGGATAGGCCTGGGCCTGGAGGATCCGGAGGATGCTCATAAAAGAGGGGGTACTGTTAGAACCCTCCTGTTTATTTTTCCCATCTTGTGTTTTGCGGTCACGTGACCATCTGCCTTTATATTCCAGCTCCGCCCTTGTGGCTGTGCTGGACTTCAGTGTTTGACTGTTTCTCTAGCCTGGTGCTTTGCTGCCTTTCTCTGTCAAGTTCGCTTGGTCCTCTGGGACCTCTAGTACATTTTTGTCAGTTTGTCATTTTGTGTTCTACAACAACTTCTGTTTAGGAGGTGTCCCATTTTTTGTCCCAGTCCTTAGTTCTTTTAGGGACCCCTCCCTTAATTCTATAGGTCTTCGTTCAGACTAGCCGAGGACTAAGGCGGGTCTGTTCAATAGGAACAGGCAGCCCGCTACATCATAGGGATTCAGCTTAGTCTTACTGTAGGGACAGCTTTCCCCTATCTTTCCTTAGTACATGTTGCAGATCATAACATTGGTGGAGGATCGGTGATGATCTGGGGATGCTTCAACAAGGCTGGAATTGGGCAGGTTAATCTTTGCGAAGGACGTATGAATCAACAAGCATAGAAGCTTATCCTTGAAAAACACTTGCTTCCTTCTGCTCAGGCAATGTTCCCCAACTCTGAGGACTGTTTTTTCCAGCAGGACAATGCCCCATGCCACACAGCTAGGTCAATCAATGTGTGGATGAAGGAGCACCACATCAAGACCCTGTCATGGCCAGCCCAATCTCCAGATCTGAACCCCATTGAAAACTTCTGGAATGTAATCAAGAGGAAGATGGAGAGTCACAAGCCATCAAACAAAGAAGAACTGCTTACATTTTTGTGCCAGGAGTGGCATAAGGTCACCCAAAAGCAGTGTGAAAGACTGGTGGAAAGCATGCCAAGACGCATGAAAGCTATGATTAAAAATCATGGTTATTCCACCAAATATTGATTTTTTTTTTATTTCTGAACTCTTCCCGAGTTAAAACATGAGTATTATTGTTTCTAAATGAAAAAGAACTTGTTTTCTTTGCATTATTTGAGGTCTGAGAGTACTGTTTCTTTTTTATTATTTTGACGATTTCTCATTTGCTGCAAATAAATACAAAATTTTTAGCTTCGAATTTCGGAGACATGTCAGTAGTTTATAGAATAAAACAACAATGTACATTTTACTCAAAAATATACCTATAAAGAGAAAAATCTGAGAAAATGAAAATTTAGCAGTTGTCTCTTAATTTTTGTCAGAGCTATATATGTATATATATTATAAATTTACATTTTAAAAATTACAAAAAGGAAAATGGCCGGATGCAAAAGTTTGGGCACCCTTGGAGATTTGTGTACTCAGATAACCCTGACCAAGGTTTCAGACCTTAATTTATCCTGTTAGGGTTATGGCTTTTTCACTATCATCGTTAGGAAAGGCCAGATGATGCAAATTTCCCAGCTTTATAAAAACCCAGCCTCCTCTAACCTTGTGCCAGAAAACAACAGCCATGGGTTCTTCTAAGCAGCTGCCTAGCACTCCGAAAATGAAAATGGTGGAGGCCCACAAAGCAGAAGGCTATAAGAAGTTAGCGAAGCATTTTCAAGTTGCCCTTTCCTCAGTTCGAAATGTAATTAAGAAATGGCAGTTAACAGGAACAGTGGAGATCAAGATAAGGTCTGGAAGACCAAGCAAAATTTCACTGAGAGCTACTTGTAGGATTGCTAGAGAGGCAGTCAACCCCTGCTTGACTGCAAAAGACCTTCAGAAAGATTTAGCAGACTCTGCAATTATGACACATTGTTTTACTGTTCAGAGACACCTGCACAAACATATGGCCTTCATGGAAGAGTCATCAGAAGAAAAATTCTTCGGCATACTTACCATAAAATTCAAGTAAGAAGTATGCAAAACATCAAAACAAGCCTGATACATTTTGGAAACAAGTTGTGCGGACCGATGAGGTTAAAATAGAATTCTTTGGCCACAATGATCAAAGGTATGTGTGGAGAAAAAAGTCCACAGAATTTCAGGAAAAGAACATCTCACCAACCATTAAGCATGGGGGTGGATCAATCATGCTTTGGGTTGTGTTGCAGCCAATGGCATGGAGAACATTTCATGGGTAGAGGGAAGGATGGATTTAATGAAATCTCAACAAATTCTTGATGCAAACATAACACCATCGGTAAAAAAGTTAAAGATGAAAAGAGGATTGTTTCTACAAATGGAGAATGATTAGTGATGATTGAGTATGTTTCATTAACACTTTCCGGCGAGCATGCTCAGGTGCTCACCGAGTATTTCGGTTAGACAGCTGTGACACATGCAGAGATTGACTGACGGACAGGCAAGCTCTGCATATGTCACAGCTGTCTAACAGCCGTGTCTCGCTGCCATGCTTGCCGGAAAGGGTTAATGAAATATACTCGATCATCAATAATAATCCTAAACACACGTCAAAAACCACAATAGACTACCTCAAAAGGTGCAAGCTGAAGGTTTTACAATGGCCCTCACAGTCCCCTGATCTGAACATTATTGAAAATCTGTGGCTAGACCTCACAATAGCAGTGCATGCAAGACGACCCAGGAATCTCACAGAACTGGAAGAATTTTCCAAGGAAGAATGGATGAAAATCCCTCAAACAAGAATTGAAAGACTCTAGTCTGGCTACAAAAAGTGTTTACAAGCTGGGCTACTTTCAAAGGGGGGTGCTACTAGGTACAAGCCATGCAGGGTGCCCAAACTTTTGCATCAGCCCATTTTCTTTTTTGTAATTTTTAAGATGTGAAAGTCGACTATATATATATTTTTTTTTCCTAAAGTACAAGAAAATGTGTCATCTTTAACTTTAGGCCTTTTAGAGATCATTTCATATTCAACTTGCTTAACTGTCTCCATGGAAGTGACTTTTTCCAGCACATTCTACAAATGCTCAATCAAATTTAGGTCTGGGGAATTTGGAGGCCAAGTCAGGATACTGAACTCTTTTGTGTAATCCTCAATCCATTACTGATCATTTTTTTTGCCATTGTCACAAGATAATCAGCGATATTCACTTCACTGGTCAGTGGTTTTAGGTTGCCTATATAAAGTCATGGGCTAAAGTGTTGGCACCCTTGAAATTGTTCCAGAAAATGAAGTATTTCTCCCAGAAAATTATTGCAATAACACGTTTCTTTTCATTGTGTTTATTTGGAACAAATACAAAAACAACTCAGGAGAAAAAAAAGGCAAATTGGACATAATTTCACACAAAACTCTAAAATGGGCAGGATAAATTTGTTTGTTGCACACCCTTTGGAATATATAACTGCAATCAATTGCTTCCTATAACCATCTACAAGCTTCTTACACCTCTCAGCTGGAATTTTGGACCACTCTTCTTTTGCAAACTGCCCCAGGTCTCTCATATTTGAAGGCGCCTTCTCCCAACAGCAATTTTAAGATCTCTCCACAGGTGTTCAATGGGATTTAGATCCGGACACATTGCTGGCCACTTCAGAACTCTCCAGCTCTTTGTTTCCATCCATTTCTGGGTGCTTGTTGAAGTATGCTTGGGGTCATTGTTCTGCTGAAAGACCCATGACGCAAACCCAGCTTTCTGACACTGGGCACTACAATGCGACACAAATCATTTCAGGTGTGATTTTCATATTGCCCACACCTGTTACTTGTCACAGGTGAGTTTGCTTCAAGCATGTGATGCTCGTTCAAAGGTATTTAACCATAACTTTGGAAATGTACCAACAATTTTGTCGAGCCCATTTTTGGGGTTTTGCGAAATGATCCTTTTTTTCTCCCATCTGTTTTTTTTTTTTGTGCTGTTCCAATACACACAAATAAAATAAACATGAGTAATTGCAATAGTGTTCTGGGAGAAATACTTTATTTTCTGGAACAATTTCAAGGGTGCCAACACTTTTGGCCATGGCTGTATGTAGTGGTTTTAGCCATGTAGCTGTGAACCACACAGGAGTAACTGCACATGGTTTTACTGTAAAATGCTGTAATTTTGTATTTCAATTTTCAGCCATGTGGTAAGTATAGGTGAAGCACCGGGTTTGTATGTACCTAACTTGTACGTGGACATTAGTATATTATACATGCAGACAGAGTCAAGGACAGGACAAATAAAGGGAAAATATTGGTTGGGGAGTAGAATAATGTTAACTCTTGTGGGTTTGCAAGTGTAACTGGCAGCGTTCTTTCAAACCAAGTACAATAGTAGAAACTCTAAAATATGTATAGAAACAAAGGCGTTTACCTTCCTTGAGTTCCACATAGCATGGTGGTTAGCCAAATTCATAAACTTGTATATGAGATCCGGTTGGCTAAGATCACTAGCCAGTGCACACAGCTCCTTGTAAGTAGACAGCCCCTGTCTTTGGAAAATCATGAATGAAAATATATAAAAGTATACAAATTCCTTCTTCTACACTATTTCGTCTTACTTTTCATTTTACAGAAAGTCAAATGATGGCAATTAATGGCTTTAAAACAATGCATATGCCCTTAACATATTCATATTATACTACAATACACATCATTGGGACAGGGAGTCCAGAACATAATTATTCGGTTTATTACGAACTCAGCGTAGGGTGTACATATGATTCATTATGAACGTCTACACGCTTTCTTTTATTTAAACAAAATATTAATTTCTGCCAGTCTTCTTTGCATATATTATATAAAATGAACCATTTTACAGTAATAGGGTGACATTCTACCAGCCAGCAGGAGGCGGCACCTGACTAGTCTTATCTATCCCTATGGCTCCCGTCCGGATCTTCAAAGTACATTTTCTCTGAAGTGCTGGAGCGTTACAGACAATTATGTACCTGGCTACATTTGTACAGCCAGGCAGCAATTCATGCCGTTTGTGGCTTGAGCAGCATGAATTGCCCGACAGGTTCCCTTTTACAGAAGGGACGTGTCCTAGTGCAGATTGAACAAATGAATTAGAATTGACGCTAAAATAGTTGGGTAAATTATAGAAGAAGTGGACTCCTTCAGAAGACGCCTTTAATATTTTAAGGGGAAAGCAGACAGCTGTGAGCTGGTCTTATTAGTCTGGGAAGAGGCCAACATACATGGAGCTTCCCAGCCTATTAATATAAGCTCACAGCTGTCTACTTAGCCTTTACTGGTTATTAAAAAAGGGAGGACCCTAAAAAATGACGTGGGGTCCCCCCTATTTTTAATAGCCAGCAAAGGCTAAGCAGACAACTGCGGGCTGATAATAGACTGGGAAGGGCCATGGATATTGTTCCCTTCCCAACGTATTAAGACCAGCCCTAGGCCGCCCCAGAAATGGTGCATCCATTCGATGCGCTTAGCCTCGGCTCTTCCCAATTGCCATGGTGCAGTGGCAATTGGGGTAATGGTTTTGAGGTTGATGTCAGCTGTGTAATGTCTGCCGACCTCAAGCCCAGGAGTTAGTAATGGAGAGGTGTCTGTCAGACGCCCCCATTACTAACCCTGTGGTGAAAAGAAATAACCACAGACACATAGAAATATCCTTTAATTGTAAAAATAACTCCCCGACAATTACCCTCTTTTACCCAAAAAAGTAATCCACAGGTTTCACTGTAATCCATAATATGGAGGTCCCATGATGATTCCTGTCTTCTTCATCCAGTCTATGGAGCCCCATTCATAGAACGTAGCTCTATAGACAGGGGCAAAGAGCCACTGCCAGGTCTGATGCTGCACAGCACAAGAACTCGGCTGCTGTGACAAGCGGTAATGTGATTAAGGTTACCGCAGATTACTGCGGTAACCTTACTGACGTCACCGCTCGCAGTGTGAGAATTTACTGCTCAGTGCATAGACTGGAGGAAGAAGGCAGGGATCATCATGGGATCTCCATATTATGGATTACGGTGGACCCTGTGGATTACTTTTTTGGGTAACAAATGGGTAATGGAGGGTAATTATTAGGGAGTGCTTTTTACAATTAAAGGACTTTTCTGTGTATGTATTTATTTCTTTTGACTACAGGGTTATTCATGGGGGTGTTTGACAGACACCTCTCCATTACTAACCCCTGGGCCTGATGTCAGCGGATATTACACAGCTGACATCAACCCCAAAACCATTACCCTGATTGCCACCGAACCAGGGCAATCGGAAAGAGCGAAGGCTAAGCGCCAGAATTGCCGAAACTAATCGATGTGCCATTTCTGGGGAGGCTGAGGGCTGGTCTTATTAGGCTGGGAAGGGGAAAAATATCCATGGCCCTTCCCAGTCTATTAAAATTAGCCCGCAGCCGTCTCCTTAGCCTTTGCTGGTTACTAAAAATAGAGGGGACCTTACGTCATTTTCTTTTAGGGTCCCTCATTTTTAATAACCTGTAAAGGTTAAGCAGACAGCTGTGAGCTGATATTAAAAACCTGGGAAGCTCCATGTTTATTGGCCCCTTTCCAGACAAATAAGACCAGCTCATAGCTGTCTGCTTTCCCTTAGCTGGTTATTAAAAATAAGAAGGGCCCCACACCATTTAAAAAAAATAATAATTATTTATTTAATAGATTAAATAAGGCTAAACACCCTTTAGCGACACATGAAAGGCACTAAAGGGTGGTAGTTTATTATATGTAGGGGGCTTGTGACATTAAATATCTACAGGATATCTATCCTATTTTTACTATCTATATCTGTGTATAAGATTGCTTTATTAGTTTGTAAACTAGCTTTAAATTACATAGAGAATTACAGTATGTAAAAGCTGATGTTAAAAACACATTGCATACGGATTGCATATGAATGCTATGAAATGTGAAACATAACATTGTGCTCGCATGACACTCGTCCTACTTTTCAAGAGCAACATCGGAGCAATTTATCCGTAGATGAGAGCGAGCCCTAAATAATAAACTTCTGAAAATGATTCATTGCTCTTCCCCAGGAAAGTGTGCAATTATCCAAAAGACCCAGGACATCTGCATACAGATTTGACAACTTACTTAGCGACTATAATATAAACTTGTGTTAAGGCTTTCCTATATTAGTGTAAAATGATACACTTCCAGAACAAGCTCTGTACATACATTGTCCATGCAAGGAGTTAGAGAATTCAGCTCAGAAAACTGCTGAATTAGGAATACAGAACTAGATTATATTATGTGGTCATCTAGGATCAGTGAACGTAACAAAATGTATTTGCAAAGTTACTCAGTGTCATATGAACATGTGTACTTGTGCACACCATTCACTAGCATTTAGTGACTGTAGCTGATGACTAGTTTGAAAATAACGCAATACCATTTACATTAAGGAGACTACTTGTCTGATGTTTTTGCCATTATAATTTATTCTCATGTTCTAAATAATCATTTAAACAGGATTTCCAATTAAATGGTGAAGTTATCCGTTTATTAAAAGAAATAAAAATAACCAGTTTTAGGCTGTGTGCATATCTATCACAAGACCTGCAGGGTTTCCTGACAGCAATGTGAATGAGAATCCTTAAATCTCATGCACAAATTGCTTATTTTTGACTTGCGGATTTGGTGCAGATATAAATCTGCAGCATGTCAATTCTTTTAGCCTTTTTTTCTGCAGATTTCACCCCATACAAATGAGTGGGGAAAAATCTGCACCAAAAATGCATGTAAAAAAACGAGTCAAAAACAAAATATTTTACGCTGCATTTTTCCTGACCAAGAGATGCAGAAACGGTGCAGTGTATATGCACACATTAAGTATTTGGTGCAGAAAAGTCTTCACCATTTCTGTATCTCATTAGGAAAACGCAAAGTCAAATATGCGTGTTTTTTTATGCGTTTTTGGTGCAGATTTTTTCCCCGCTCATTAATATGGGTGAAATCTGCAGAAAACCACTGAAAGAATTGACATGCTGCAGATGTAAATCTGCACCAAATCTGCAAGGAAAATATAAGCATGAGACTTCAGGATTCTCATTTGCCTTACTGGCATCAGGAAACCCTGCAGATTTTGTGACAAAAACGCAAATTGTGCACACTGTCTTACTTGGGTTTTATTTACTTATAGAGATATTGGCACTTTTCCATTTGGTGGCTGTGGCCATTTTAACAAGGGTAAAAAAAAAAAAGTAAGTGCAGCCATATTGGCAGTTGCCTTAGTGTTTTAGAAGATGTAACCTTAGAGGAAACTTACCCATCTGGAGCTTTGCCAATGGATGAGCCTTGAAATACCTCCGTCTCTCCAGACACCTCGTGTTTCACCCTGAAATAAAGAAGAAGAAATTAAAAGTCTAAAAAAAAAAATATGAACAGACATATCAACAGTTACTGATTATTCTGCTCCTGTTGTAGAAATAGCAATGTTACCTACTAAGTCATTATTAGGAACAACCATGCACAAAATGCAATCCCAAATCTCTCAACTATAGAAAATGTCCACGCAGCTGCAGAAAGTTCTCTCTATATTACACCAGCGTGGTGAAATATCACCTTACAATAGCAATATCAGTTATACACACACTGAGAACACAAGGAGTCACTGTACCTTTTCCCAGTCATGAGTGTGTCCACAAGTATGGACACCAGCTCCTGTTGGTCTTGTTCACTGCCCAGTTCATATACCAACCCAAGACCTTTCGATGCAACATCCTGGCTAAGTTCTGCAACAGATTTTGTGCAATTATCAAATATTTTCCAAGGAGTTAGGCTGATAAATGGACTGAGACATTAACTGTGTAAGCGTCTATAAACAGTACCTATATTTAAGATTCTCCAAGAAATGTATGGATAATTTATAGGTCAACTATGACTGGTTTTCACAGTATTTAATAGTGTTGATCCTGGTTATAAAAGTTTAAAAACAGAGTATTATTTAGAAGAGGAAAATGCATAATCTCTCTAATATTTTATTCTACAGCTAAATTTACTGTTGTCCTGATGTTAAGAAGGGATGTCTACCATTAAAAGTGGTCAAATATTTGTCTTCTATGCCAGGTTACGATTACTTGTGGTTTTCGCTCCCTGAAAGCTGTTGATACATTGCGATACCACCGAAATCAGTGCGGTCACGAAGACCATGAGGATGGCAAATTATTAAAAGTACAATAATATCTGCTTGCTACCTGGCTTGAATAGAGGTAAATGGGTGTAGATGTGGGGACAGTGCTGTATTTAGTGATTTGGAGTGATAATCAGATCTGTTACATGTACCACATTAAATATTGCTATGATATACTATTCAACGTGTAAAGTCGCATTTAAGAATCCATTTCAAGGCACAAGGGTACATACCATCATTATCAGAAAGGACAGATATAAAGGCACTTTGGATTTCTTTCAGCTTTGACTGTAAAAGAAAAGAAGGGAAAATTAAGCTGTACTCGCATTTAAGTAAAAACATATAAGTAGTATTAATGATGGCCATCCACGAAATTATTTTCACAAAACTGCCAACAATCTAATGTGTTCAGACTAGTGATGAGCGAGCATGCTCGTTACTCAAGATTTACGTGCTCGGGTGTTTTCCGAGTATTTGCGGCGTGCTCGAATGTTATATTTGAGTCACTCCTGTGTGCATAATTTGCGACTGTTTGACAGCTTTAATACATGTGAGGAATGCCAGTTTGTTAGACATTCCTCACATGTATTAAAGCTGTCAAAACAGTCGCAAATCATGCACTCATAGTGAATCAAACATAACACGCCGCAAATACTTGGCGAGCATGCGAGCCGAAAGGGTTAACAGAACACGCTCACTCATCACTAGTCCAGACTCTTACCCGATGGCAGATACCAAGGGAAAAATTAAGCGTGTATGATTTCAACACTACCAGTCTTCTGTTCAAATGGCAGATAAAGTGCCAATGGGGGTCCATATTGGGGGAAGTTGGGTAACCAGCACCCCCACTGATCAGCTGTTTGGCACTACATACACTCCACAGTGACCAGATGTGTACAGAACTAGCACACCACAGCTACGGACATTGTATAGTGTCTTGGGTATCCATTTAGAGCCATTATGGATATCACAGTCCTAGAAAACCCCTTTACTTTCTAAGATAATATGACAATACATGCATCTGAATGAAAGATGACAATATACACATATACAAGCCAGATTGTAAGAGACTGTAGCCTTATAACCAACCTTTACTTCCTGGTGTTCGTTCAGTTTCTTCACAAGAGATAGTAGCCATATACAGGATGCCTGTCTGACATGTGGATTCACACTGATAACATGCCTGTTAAGGATCTGGTCCAACACCCATGTAACAACATCATTCTCTTTTACACCTAGCGTAACAATGGCAAACAATCATTCAAGTTATAGACAGAAGAGTAACATATACAGAAAGTTAAAAATATAAAAATGTTAGAAAAATGTATAAAAATTTTTTTTTAAAAAAAAACTAGTTCAGTGGTTAGGATGTGTATTGATGCAGTGTGATAATAGTAGACCCAAGTTACCTGCATGCGGTTGATAATCGTCCTCAGCTACAATCCAAACATCCCGGGCGGCACTGGACTTTGTTCCGACCGCTGCATTTGTTATCGCCTCCCCTATAGTAAACTGGAGCTCAATCTGTTTGGCCTAAAAAGGAAGGTGATTTTTAAAAGGGTTTCCCACAAATAAAGTACATTTCATTCAATACATCTTGGAATAATAATAATTTCCACAATTGGATGTGTTTAAATAAAATGTTCCTGTGCTGAGATAATCTTATAAGTGTGCCCCTGCTGTGTACTGTGTAATGGCTGTGTGACCGTGCAGGAACATGGTCTGATCATACCACATCTCCTGAGCAGGGGAGGACGCAAAAGAGTATACAGACAGTACAGCAGGGGGTCACAGCTGCTGCTTTCTGTGAGGTAAAACATATTTTAACAGATTGCCTGTAAAGTATTACTCAGTGTTTTTTTTATGCCATTCTAAGCTTTGAAAAACAAATTGAAGATGTTAGAGAACCCCTTGGGTGCCTGTCAGCATAAAATGACTATTCAAACCAAGCACAAAACGTTGGTGTATCTTTGGCGAGACTAAACAGTGCAGTGCACCTTCCCAAATACTTGTTTTACATATATTTTTATAATCCTCTGGCTTCTGTAATCTTAGAGGTGTAAATCAAGAAAGAGGGGTACACAGATGGATGAAAAAAAAGTAGGTGGGAAGGTGCATCAAACTGCTCAACAACGCCAAGGGTGCATCAAGCGCCTGTGCTTAGTTTGAACAGTCCATTTTTGCTGACACTTTACTCACAGAGGAACTCATCTCAGACAGAGTGAATGGAAAGTCAATACCATAAGCTTTCTGGTAATAGGGCATTGAAAGCATGTAGGATTGTAGTAGAACACTACTCAAGACATGTTAATGCTAAGCTTAGTATATTCACATGCAGTGATATTTTATCTTTTACTTAAATGCACGTAACGCAATTGTGTTTCTTAAAAAAATGTTATCCAAGCATTTAAGGAAACCAGGATGGATGAACACAGAACTTAAACACATGCTAAAAAGAAAGAAAGAAATGTTTATTAAATGGAAAGAGGGAGGCATATCTAAAGAAGATTATAATGCAGTCTGCAGATCCTGCAGGGCACGTATCAGGTTAGCTAAAGCTGACAATGAATTAAGGCTTGCAAGAGATGTCAAAAGCAATAAAAAAGGATTTTGGGGGTATGTCAAAAGTAAAAGAAAAGTCAAAGATGCTATAGGATTTTTACAGGATGAAAATGGAGAAATGGTAAGAGAGGATGTTGAGAAGGCCGAACTTTTTAATTCCTATTTTGCATCTGTTTTCTCTCAGAAAGAAAATGTAACATCAACTGATCTTCACTATCCTTTTAAAGGAATAGAGGAATCCAAGTTATCTGTAAACAGAAAGATTGTGAGGGAATATTTAGCTAACATAAATGAGTTCAAGTCTCCAGGTCCAGATGAATTACACCCCAGAGTACTGAAGGAGATCGTAGAAGAAATTTTAGAACCACTCTCCATAATCTTTGAAAATTCTTGGAGAACAGGAGAAGTCCCAGAAGACTGGAGAAGAGCAAATGTTGTTCCTATCTTCAAAAAGGGGAAGAAGGTGGACCCAGGGAACTATAGGCCGGTGAGTCTGACTTCTATACCAAGAAAGATCTTTGAACAAATTATTAAACAACATGTATGTAAGTACATGGATAAGAATGAAGTGATTAACCAGAGTCAGCATGGGTTTGTAACTAACAAGTCATGTCAGACTAACTTAATTTCCTTCTATGACAGAATCACTGACTGGGTGGATCAGGGAAATGCTGTAGATATAGTATATCTTGACTTCAGCAAAGCAGTTGACAAAGTATCTCACACCATCCTTATTGAAAAAATGACCAAGTATGCAATGGACCAGGCAACTGTTAGGTGGATTCATAACTGGCTTTGTGATCGGACTCAAAGGGTGGTTGTAAATGGCTTCACATCCAGCTGGATGAATGTCTCAAGTGGGGTACCACAGGGCTCCGTCCTGGGACCTGTATTGTTCAACATCTTTATCAATGATTTAGATGAAGGAATTGAGGGTAAACTGATTAAATTTGCTGATGACACAAAGCTAGGAGGGATAGCTAATACTAGAGAAGAGAGAGAGAGGATTCAAAAAGACCTAACTAAACTGGAGCAGTGGGCAGCAACCAACAGAATGGTTTTTAACAGGGAAAAATGCAAAGTACTACATCTGGGCAATAAAAATGAAAAAAGCATATACAGAATGGGAGGAATAGAGCTAAGCAACAGTACATGTGAAAAAGACTTAGGTATACTAATAGATCATAGACTGAACATGAGTCAACAGTGTGATGCAGCAGCAAAAAAGGCAAATACAATTCTGGGATGTATTAACAGAAGCATACAGTCTAGATCACGTGAAGTCATTATCGGTCTTTACTCCTCTTTGGTCAGACCTCATCTGGAATACTGTGTACAGTTTTGGGCACCACATTTTAAAAAAGACATAGACAAACTGGAGCAAGTTCAGAGAAGAGCGACCAGAATGGTGACTGGTCTGCAAACCATGTCCTATGAGGAACGGTTGCAGGATTTGGGAATGTTTAGCTTGCAAAAAAGAAGACTGAGAGGAGACTTAATAGCTGTCTACAAATATGTCAAGGGCTGTCACATTGTAGAAGGATCATCTTTATTCTCATTTGCACAAGGAAAGACTAGAAGCAATGGGATGAAACTAAATGGGAGGAGACACAGATTAGATATTAGAAAAAACTTTTTGACAGGGTGATTAATGAGTGGAACAGGCTGCCACGAGAGGTGGTGAGTTCCCCTTCAATGGACGTCTTCAAACAGAGGCTGGACAGACATCTGTCTGAGATGATCTAGTGAATCCTGCTTTGAGCAGGGGGTTGGACCAGATGACCCAGGAGGTCCCTTCCAACTCTACCATTCTATGATTCTATGATTTCTCCATGCGGAGAGTGACATGTTAAGCATGTCAAGTGAGGAGACTTTTAAATCCGCAATGCTCCTCTAAAAAATATGCAAATTGGAGCATTGCGGCTTTAAAAGTCTCCTCACTTGACATGCTTAACATGTCACTCTCCGCAAGGAGAAATATTACCCCTTGGATACCGGTCTCACATCTCTCATCCAGCCAAACCAGAACTCACACTTTGCACTGATGAGGGGCAGTACCCCAAAACACAGTGTCTGCAAATCGAGTTTCTGTTTCATATCCTAAGTCATGTGAAAAGGCTCGTTAAAGGGTCACTATTGACTTTTAGGATTGCTACTTCCTGTAGGTGGCACTAGAGTTCTGGTCCTGTTCCTCTGTGAAGAGACAATTAAAAAATGTTGACCCATTTATCTTCTACAGCTTCTGGATTTCACTGTATACAGCTGGCAATAAAGTAAGTTAAAGGTGAATATGTCAAGCATGTTCTGACAGCAGGGTCTGTAACTAGAAATATGTAACTACAAAATAATTTTTTGCATAAAATGCAGATATTTGAGTTTAAAGCCATTTCTGGGAGGAGCAGACATTTATGTTATCAATGCAAATCCGCAGAACGTTAACGTATAGGGGTTGTCCACTACTGGACAATCCCAAGTTCAACAATTCAGGACATCATATAAAATAAAAACAGAGCATATTCACCTCCTGCAACGGAGCCGTTCCAGCGATGTTGGCGCCCCTATTCCCGGAGAATGACCTGTGTCTCGTGTGCAGGGCAAAGCAAATGAGCGACCGTTGCAGGGGTTAAGTATACACTGTTTATACTTCACATGGGATCCTGAATTGAATAAACTAGGATTGTCCAGTAGTGGACAACCCCTTTAAGAAGCCAGGGAGGATAAAATATGCGTATTCATGAATGTAAAAATACACCTTATTAGGCCGAGTTATAAAGAGAGTAGGTAACTTACTTCCACAGATTGCATTAATCCTTCCAGAAGCTTCTTCTGATGAGAAAAGTTACCATCCCCAACAGGAAAATATCCCAGTGTTCTTATGGCCCGTTCTTTAGCCTAAAACAACCATCCAATGGATTAGCAGCAATACTAGATATTCAGAGTAAGGGTTCGCTCACATCTGTGTATATAAAGCAGCTGAAATTCTCAGCCAGAAAAGTTGGAGAGTGTCAGGCGAATGTCATGTGTTTTTTCTCACCTAGCATCCATATGACATGCATATGCAATCCGTATGCAATGTGCTTTTAACATTAGCTTTTACATACAGTAATTCTCTATGTCATTTCGAGCTAGCTTTCTAACTAATAAAATAATCTTATATACAGAGATAGATAGAAATATGGCAGTGAGATAATCAGTTCTTTGCGTGTGTAATTTTCAGTACTTGTATTTAGCCATGTATGTAAATAAATAAAAGAAAAAAATTACGAGGGGTCCACCTTATTTTTATTAACCAGCTGAGGGAAAGCAGATAGCTGGTCTTAATAGTCTGGGAAGAAGGCAATAAATATGGAGCTTCCCAGGCTATTAATATCAGCTCACAACTGTTTAATTAGCGTTTACTGGTTATTAAAAAGGGGGGACCCAAAAAAAAAAAAAAAAAGACAAGGGGGCCCCCTGTATTTTAATAGGCTGGGAAGGGGCCATTCATATTGGCCGCCTCCCAGACTAATACCCCAGGCCTCAGCCGCCCCAGTAACAGCGCATCTATTATATGCACCAATTCGGGCGCTTAGTCTCGGCTCTTCCCGCTTGTCCCGGTGCATTGGCAAGCACAGTATTGTTTTTTATGTCAGCTTTGTAATATCAGCTGACATCAAGCCCAGGGGTTAGTAATGGGGAGGCGTCTATAAAGCACCCTTTTTCCTAACCCAGTAAGTTTAAAGCAAAAAACACACACAGAGAAAAGTCCATTATTTGTACAAAGCACTCCCTGACCCTCTTTTATCCATTTATTACCATTAATAAATCAAATACTCCAAAGGGGTCTGCTGTAAGTCCATCCCACGAAGATACCCAACTTTGCTACATCTGGATGATGTGTTGAGCAGTGACACGAGTAATGCGACCGCTCAGCACGCCAGCTGGAACACATTGACAGTAGCATGTGAATCCGGCTGCTGCGACAAGCGTTGACATCACTTAGGTTATCCCAGTTCAAAGCTGATGAACTGCAGTAACCTTATTGACGTAACCGCTCGCAGCGTAAGAAATTTCTCTCCCTCCCAGCCCATTATTTCAGCCCGCAGCTGTCTGCTTAGCCTTTGCTGGTTATTAAAAAGAGGGGGGGACCCACGTCTTTTTTTTTTTACCCTCCTTCTTTTGGTCCCCCCTTTTTAATAACCAGTAAAGGCTACGTAGACAGCTGTGAGCTGATATTAACAGCCTGGAAAGCTCCATGTTTATTGCCGTTTTCCCAGACTATTAAGACCAGCTCTCAGCTGCCTGCTTTCCCTCAGCTAGTCAATAAAAATAAGGGGTACCCCACGCCATTTTTTTTTTCTTTTACTTATTAGCTAAATACATGTACAGTAAGCTACACACGCTCTGCATTAATTATATATCTCAATGACATCTATTCTATTCTGAAGGTTCACGCTGTGAAATTACTGTATTCGGCTGATGAAACATCAGGTTTCTTATGAGATGGGTGCGTACACATCGCATGGCACATACGTGGTCTGTGTGCCGTGCAATTTTTTTTTCCGCACCCATTGACTTGCATTGGTGAGTCTTGGCTGTTTTACGCGGCCATATGCAGCATGCTGCAATTTTTTCCTCAACCCAATTCCAGGTGCGCAAAGAACTTGAAGATGAACACTGCGTAATTGAATAAAATTGTTGCGAGTCCAATGCGATTTTTTTTCTCACATTGCACTCGTCGATTTTTTACGCAGATGTGAGCGAACCCTTAAAATCATTGTACAAAACAGAGTACCTCCATAAATTCAGGAAATTAGAGTTACAAACATTCCAAGAGGACAAGGCAGTTTAGTCACTGAAAAAGGAAGAATAGTACACAGGAAGATATGAAGTCACAATCTTAATGGTATACATGAATAAAAGTCGTGTGCTCAACTACTTCCAAGAATCGTTTAAGAGAGCATATGGTCAAAAGTAGATAGATGTATGTGTCATGGAAATGGAGAACACCTGAGCACTAGTTATAAATCTCAGTACATTGTTTTATCAGTAGCCCAAGGGCCATTAGATTAAACTTCTAGTCCAGACACAAACATTACAGCCTAATGTAGCACTATGCTAACACGTGCTGCATTTACAGCAAGTCCATGAAGTAAACAGGGAAATTTGTATTTGAAACATCTCAGAACGCTATTAACAAGGTACAATGGAAATCCCTTTTATGCTTATATTCCCAAGCCACTAACTGCAATATCTTGTGCAATATATGTGGCACCAAGCGTCTAATCTATACTGAACACAAATTGGAAATAGTGCATAAACTACACATTACCTTGTTCGTCTCTTTGCCTGAAGGTATTCTGGCCAAAAGACTTTCTACTAGCTGCTTTTTGGTGAGCCCAGATCCTTCATCTGGTATTGGCAGGGCCCCATTCCGTCCAATCTCCCCCAAAGCCGTTATTGCAGCAATTGACAAAGGAGATCCATTTTCCAATAATGTACCTGGACAAAATAAATACACCACATATATAACAGATAGAAAATACACCTCAATATCCAAATTGAAGACAAATAACTTTGGTTAGTAGAATTTTGGGCGTAGTCAGACGGCTGTAAAAATGGGACAGCAATGCACGGACTGGCCGGCGGCTCTCCCGACCACAGAGTGAAAACTTTATATATTTTTATGCAGCTATCATGCTCAGGTCGGGAGAGTTGCAGCCTATACGAGCTATAATGCCACCTGACTGGACCCTTACACTGAAGACATATTGAACTGTCCAAGCGTATCTGCTTTAAAAAGGAATGTGTCATCAGAAAATGACCTATTATTATTAAAATCATATTTTTATTTTAAATGTGTTTTCTGGTTAAATAATGATTTTTTTATTTTGATATCCAATTTAAAAAAAAATTGCAATTTTCACACTGGCCACTAGGTCTAATTTTACAATCCTACTTTCTGTTCTTCATATGGACTTAAAGAAGATGTCCACTACCTTTTATTATCCCCCTAATGTATTCCCCCGGGGCCCATAAGGGTTTTTGTAAATACCTTGCGTTGCAGTTACTGCCTGTGAGTGGCGCTATCACTGGCCACTCACAGGCATCACGTGATCCTCCACTGATGCTGGGGTGTGGGCGGGGTTTCCCCAAGCGTCACACCCAGCATCCACCACACGCTTTCCCAATGAATGAGGAGAGGGAAAGCACTGCAGCCGGAACTTGATGTGACATCAGCGGATGTCAGCGCCGGCTGCAGCCGGGGGTCACCTGATGCCTGTGAGCAGCCAGCGATTGCACCGCTCACAGGCAGTAACTGCAACGCTCACCAGTTTTCCCCTCTCCAAGCTCTATGTGTAAATTGCAATGCACTGGTAGCTGGGGAGACGAGCTGCAGTGATTTCTCCCATAGACAGCACAGCCCCGCACAGAGAGGGGAATGCCTGCTCTTCATTCCCTTTTTAGCCCACATAGACAAGCTACAGCAACATGGGGGGTGTTATACAGCAGAGCTCAGCTGTTGTGATCTGAAGCAAGCTCTGATTTGAGGTCAAACACTTGTTACAGAGAAACATGTTTTTGCAGTCTATCTCCTCTGAGCAATACCTGTTTTAGCTGCTTTTTCACAGTGGTTGACAAGTTCAGGAGGTAGGGGGACGGGAAGATGTGGCCGATAAGTGGGAAGAAAGCGGCTTTCACTGATAAAATATTTTACAGTTTCCTACAATCACCTGTACTATTGATTATTGCAAAGTTTGTTGAAAGTACAGCTCCCTTTTAATGTGCATACTTTAATCTAGGCCATGGTAATTGTGAAGGGAAGGGGAGGGAGTGAACGGTTTTCTAGAATTGGTGGATCCTGTGTTATCTACTGTATACAGAGGTGTTACCCTTCATTGTAATTCTAGGTGTGATAATGAAACTGCTGAAAAGTTTTCTGTACAGAACAGAAAGTATGAGCCTCATTAGGCTTAATGGCCAGTGTGAAAATTACACTTTTCTTATTTTTGCTATATAGATATTGATATGGAAAATTGATAAAAACCTGTAATAAAAAAATACATTTAAAATAAAAACCTGATCAAAATATTTCATTTTTTATGACACATTCCTTTTAAGATGACAGAGGCTACGTACTTCTGCTACCTGAAAAATACAGCCATACATAGGAAATATACAATATAATGTTACGTAGCTGATATCTAGGATATTGCATAAGACTATATTTTTTTGTAATTTTGAACTTTAAGAGGGCATTTACAATTTATCTGCAGTGTTTATTTGGCTCAAAGTATCCTTTGGCCTTTGTGGTGCTGGTGTACAGAATGTGCCTTTTCATACAGAAGCATCCAGTAACAAAAACCTAAACCGCATGGTATTATAAATGCCATTATAAATGCTGTAACCCCTGCATGCCAAGCCCACATCTTTCCCCGCACATGATGACTGATTTAATCAGTCATCATGTGCCTTTAACAGCCGCGGGTGCAGCGGTGATCCACCTGAGGCTGTTAACCAGTTAAATTCTGCTGCCAATCACAGACAGTGGGATTTAACATGTGCTGGCCAGAAGCGCGTCATTCATCCTGACCATCAGCGCCCCTGTCACGTGATCACTGGGTGCCCATCAGTAGTCATAACAGCCGGGGATCTGCTCATGACCCCTGTGCCTGTCATTATGATTCTCTAGTGAACGCCGTCCCATGGCGGCAGTTTATAGGAGATCTTGATTTCTGCTATACATAGCACTGCTATATTTGGACGATTGCAGTTTCAATATGGGAACTATTAAATAAAAAAAAAAAGAAAAGATTTTAGAAATACGAAGAAAAAAAGAAAACAAAAGATCAAATCACCTTTTAAAAATAAAACAATAATAATAAAAATATACACATATTTGGTATCGCTGCGTTCAGAAATGTCTAATCTATGAAAATATAAAAGTATATTAATCCGATCGGCAAACAGCGTAACAAGAAAAAAACAAAAGGCCAGAATTACGTTTTTTTGGCCGCCGCAAGATTGCAATAAAATACAATAGGAGATTAAAACATTGAATCTACCCCAAAATGGTATGAATAAAAACGTCATCTCAGGGTACAAAAAATATAAGTCATCACACAGCCACTGATCCCGAGAAATGAAAACATTACGGGTCTCAGAAAATGGCGACACAAGCAGAATTTATTTTTCTTACATTTTCTAAAAAATTTTAATACTTAAATAAAAAAAGAAAACCTATACAGGTTTGATATCTATGTACTCGTACTGACCTGGGGAATCATGTTACCAGGTCAGTTTTACCACATAGCCAACATGGTAAATGAAAAACAGAAAAACTAGTGGAATACCACTTTTTTTTTTTTGCAATTTCAACACACTTGGATTTCTTTCCCGCTTTAAAGTACATCACAAGATAAAATAGATGGTGTCATTCAAAAGTACAACTCACCTTGAAAAAAAATAATCCCTCATATGGCTATAGGGACGGAAAAACTAAAGCGAAAAAAATCGCAAGATCGTGAAGGTGTTAAAGGGTATGTGTCAGCAGGATTTCACCCCCCTAACTATTTATACCTACATGCAGCTCTTTCAAATACAAATCCAGCAATACATTTACCTACAAAGTCCATTACTCCAATCCGGAGGAATCAGCATTTGAAAGAATACGCAAATGAAGCTGAAGTGCTTTTAGAAGCACTTCCCAGGTCTCCATCACTCAGGCTCTATTCCGCGCCCAGCGCCGCCTGTTCCTGCCTTATGGATAGCTTAGCTTCTTTGCTTGAAGACACACAGCAAAAGAGCTGTAGGATAAGCAAGAGGAGGCGACATTGGGTGGGGAATACAGTTTAGGAGAACAGAGGCTTGGGAACAGCTTGGGAACATCCTCTATGTACTGAAGGCACTTCAGCCTCATTTGCATATCCATTAAAATGCAGATTTGTCTTTGAAGGATCTGTACTTAGATATAAATAGTTTGGGGGTGAAATCCTGCTGACAGATTCCCTTTAACATAGATGCATATTGGCAATATATGCCACAGCATACCTGTACAGAGACATGCAAATGTAAAGATAATTATGGAATGATAAAATGAACGTTCTTTGGATTGTTAA
Source organism: Phyllobates terribilis (assembly GCF_046119375.1). NCBI lineage: Eukaryota > Metazoa > Chordata > Amphibia > Anura > Dendrobatidae > Phyllobates > Phyllobates terribilis. The sequence goes on along the minus strand of NW_027362761.1, from coordinate 69,785,834 downwards.
CCACTCAGCTTATCACAACGAACAAACAAATCTGCTTCTTTCTCCTCCTGGACTGATCTTTCATTCTCAATATTCTCAATACATGGGTAAAATCTGCCTTCAGTGAACAGAGACTGAAATAAGAGATGACACCTGGTGCTTATGAAGTTTTATGGAGAGGGAAGGAGGAGCAAGGAGCTGGCGCATACTCTGGCCTGCAGGGTGAATATATTTGGCTCGCGACATCAGAACCGCCACCCCTAAGTGGGGCCATTATTCTGTATGGAGGACTATGTGGGGGCCATTATACTATATGGAGCACTATGTGGGGGCCATTATACTATATGGAGGACTATGTGGGGGCCATTATACTGCATGGAGGACTATGTGGGGGCCATTATACTATATGGAGAACTATGTGGGGGCCATTATACTATATGGAGGACTATGTGGGGCCATTATACTGCATGGAGGACTATGTGGGGCCATTATACTATATGGAGAACTATGTGGGGGCCATTATACTGTATGGAGAACTATGTGGGGGCCATTATACTGCATGGAGGACTATGTGGGGCCCATTATTCTGTATGGAGGACTATGTGGGGCCCATTATACTGTATGGAGGACTATGTGGGGCCCATTATTCTGTATGGAGGACTATGTGGAGCCATTATACTGTATGGAGGACTATGTGGGGCCATTATACTATATGGAGGACTATGTGGGGGCCATTATACTGCATGGAGGAGTATGTGGGGGCCATTATACTGCATGGAGGACTATGTGGGGCCCATTATACTGTATGGAGGACTATGTGGGGCCCATTATTCTGTATGGAGGACTATGTGGGGCCATTATACTGTATGGAGGACTATGTGGGGGCCATTATACTATATGGAGGACTATGTGGGGGCCATTATACTGCATGGAGAACTATGTGGGAGCCATTATACTGTATGGAGGACTATGTGGGGCCCATTATTCTGTATGGAGGACTATGTGGGGCCCATTATACTGTATGGAGGACTATGTGGGGCCCATTATTCTGTATGGAGGACTATGTGGGGACCATTATTCTGTATGGAGGACTATATGGGGCCCATTATTCTGTATGGAGGACAATGTTGGGTCCATTATACTGTATACTGGTTGGCCCGCGACTTTGTCCAAGTTTTTCATTCTGGTCCTCTTTGTGTTTAAGCTTGACATCCCGGAGCTAGTGCAGACACAGATATTCTGCTGCAAGTTCTCCTGAAACCGCAGTTACACTTTAAACCTGTAACATTTGTCCATACAGTGATTTACAGATGGAGAATCCACAACATAATACAGATGCAGCGAAGTGGATGAGATCTGAACACCTCATCCACAAGTTGTGGAAATGTTCTGTTCATCTGATACTCCGGTGGTAAAGCTTCTCTGGTCTCTAGCTGGTCTCAAAACACCACTCTTCAAGTAAGGATGTCACATGTGACTTCTGCAAATAATCACAGGATCCAGAAGTCACATCTAATTACACATCTTAGCTGGACCGGTGTTCATGGAACACGGGTATACTGATTTTTTTGGGTTATTTAGCCGTAACAAAATCTATACCAAAATCTGCAAATTTGCCGTGGTTTTGCATGCAGAAATTTGCTACATGTGAATGTATCTTAACTATGCAACTATATCTAGACAAATTTTAATTTTCAAGATAAAGTTATTGCATGCTTGGATTTAGGATTTAGATGAAGTGAAAGCTTACAAATACATCACTATGTAAAAGACTTACCAATGGTTTCCACGCAAGCTTGGATTGTTTCATTCTGTTCAAGAATAGACAATGATTCTAGTTGCTCCATATCCTGGGGCCCTTTCCTAGTCTTGGTGGTATCCAAATATCTTCCAATCAGATATCCCAGGGCAAGCAGGGATCCATGTTGAGCCTCTGGGGACTATAAGAAAATATTAAAACTATTTCCTACCAACTCTAACCTAGTACATTTTCCTACATTGCTTTTTATGGTTCTGGCAGCAAACAATTATAAAGCATGAAACAATCAAATTTTACTCCTGTACCAAGCTCCCTGTAAGTGAAGTAGATGCTCCGAACCACAATACATAGTTACTGAATATGTCATTTGGCTAAGGTACAAGAAACTAACTTGATACTTACATGGGGATCCTTAGCAGTCTTAATCAGGCCCTGAATTTTGGATTTTAGCTCCGGACCGGATAAAGTAACTACAACTAGAGCAAATAACTGAGCCGCCAGCTCCCGCATTTCCTCCTTGTTAGCAGTCATCAGGCTCTGAGAAAAGACCAAAGCGGAAATTACCAATAAGCTGTGGACTAATGTCTTCAAAAGTGCAAACTGCAAATACAGAGGAAAGCGAGTCCTTTGTAAAAGACACAGGTAGAAATGTGCTGATCTGGTACTTACCTTTATCCACTCTACTTTATCTACTAACAAGGCAGCCAGCTTCTGCGGATATACAGATACTATCTCAAGGAGGCAATACATAACTTGTAAACCTGCAATTAAGAAAAAAGGTATCAAGAATTAGTTTGCAGTGAATTTTAATCAGACCCAAGTAAAACCAATCAATTTTAAATAAATCATTAAACTTTAAATGGGTAATTAATATAGGATTTGATTCGGCATGGTACCTCCAGCTGCAGACAACAGTTGCTGAATGAGGCTTATGTACATCTCCACGGGGTTCAGGTCTTCATCTTTGGAAGAATCTGGTGCGTTCATGTCATCCGACATTAGCTCTCTAACATAGCGTCCCAGAGCTGGTGCCTGATCCTGCATATCTGCTAAAGACTGGCAGGTTGGGTCTACACCAGCACTATGAGCTAGGCACATTCTCAAATATAGAATAATCTATGTAGAGAAAAAAAATTCAATAAAAATAAAGAACTTTTACATTCGCTCATTACGATAGGATGTCACTTTAGCAATGAAAGCTATACCTCTAGAAATGCAGCAGGGTTAAACGGGAGAACAGATGTGGTCGTTACAAATTTAACAGGCGTTTTCATTCGGCTGGATGCCTATAGGGAAGAGATGATAGGTTATTTTTAGCTTATTTTTTTAATTTCCATTTTCATACAAGATTATCCATAATAAAAGGGTCAATCATTATTTGCCTGGATATACAGTTTTCTATCTGGAGGACTTTCTACACCGGTAGATTTGTCACCCACTGTATTGCTGTTGGGTAACAGAACTTTCTGTAGGAGTTTTAGAAACATGACAATGAAAAGTATAGATAATTAACTTGGCGTCTGTGTGGCAGCTTATCATTACAAAGCTTTAGCATAGTAAATATAAAACAGAAAAAACTCCATAGAGGTTTACCATAAAACACTACACATTTTGGATTATCTGTAATGCAAGTTAATGGTTTACCTTATCCATAATATGGCTGACCATTACTGGGAAAGATGGCAGTTTCAAAGGGCTGCCTTCATTTTCACTGTTCGCAGAAAATGTTCTCAGGGCTCTTTGAGCTTCTCCATAAACCTCCTCTCTCCTGCAAATACACCGAATTACTCAAGCACATTGACTCACAAGACTACTGGACACTAAATCATTTAAAGAACTGCTGTCCACTGAAGTAGTCAAAAAAAAAGGTTGTGCCCTTACAGGTTCAGTCCACACAGCCTACCACTACTTAAGGCCCCTATACTTGCAATATATTTTCCTCAGTGTGTACATAGAGTACAGATGACAAGCAGAACGTGTGTGCCCCTTCCTTTTACTGGGACAATTTGACAAAAATTTTACTAATAAATTTGTGTCAATATTTCTCTAATTCTACGGAGCATACTAATGTCAAATATCTAATAGAGTGAGGCCCTAATTTATCCACGTCTCATGTAGGTAATGTCAAATCTGCATAGAAGAAAGCAGTAAAAGCAGATAAGCCTGTGCTAGTCTAGAAGTAAATTGGATGCCATCATGCAGTACATCTTGCAATGGGATGGATGGGCTTTGTAGTCTGCCAATGATCTGCATATAGGGATAGACTAGGAAAATACTGATTGTATAATTTTACATTCTTCCAGCCTCCTATGTCTCAGGAAAATGTGGAAATGTAAGCTTCCACACACAGAAATGCTGTGTTCTGCATTGACAAGGTATTGGTGTCAGAGATAAAAATGTCATAGCAAGACTCTCAACTGGGTAATGTCAACTGTTATATATATATATTTACATTGAGTGGTTGAGTAGGCATTCAAAGGAATCTATCACCAGGACAGATGGTGTCTTGGTAGATGCCCTAAATTAGTGTGAAGGCACTGGGTTCACCTGATTTCAGAAAGAGAACTGTTTATGGGAGCAGATTTTCATTCTAGACTTCCTGTCAGTCATCTTAAAGGGATCCTTACAGCATGATTTCACCCCTAAACTAATTATATGCACATGTAGATTTTTCAAAGACAAGTCCTTCAATACCTTTACATGGCCAGCCTGATCCTCTGTTACTGAGAAATCAGTGTTTGAATTGATATACTGTACAAATGGGGCTGAAGGACTATAGTACATTTGAAGCCTCTATCACACAAGCTCTATTGCCTGCCCAGCACCGCCTGCTCCCTCTGCTTGATTGAGAGCCGCGGAGAGTAGAGCTGGAGTGACGGAGACTTCAGCCTTATTTGCATATTAATTCAAACACTAATTTCTCAGTAATGGAGGAACAAACTGGCCATGCAAAGGTATTGCTGGACCTATCTTTGAAAGAGCTACGTACACACACAAATAGTTTTGGGGTGAGGTGAAGTCCTGCTAACAGATTCCCTTTAAGGAAGAACACAACAGGCACTCTTAACCCAGTATTAAATGACAGCCATCCAAGGACACTAGGCTACATTCTACAACACAGCAAACATCCACTAGACAGCTTTAAGGTTCAGTGCCGCGGGAATAAAAGTGGAATCAAGGCAATCCTTTTGAATAGAAGATGTTGAGACAATATAGACATCTTACGGATCTCCAGCTGAAAGCAACAGCAAATATCTTGAAGGTATGTGGTCGGGAGAAAAAACGTTGCTTGCAAATTTTACTGCTACTTGTCGAACCTGGACTTCAGGCTAAATGAAAAACAAAAAAAATTATAATCATACAAAATGAGCATTAAACAACTCAACAATTACAACTACTAATCAATGACAAAATTCCCAGGTACATAGTGATTGAAGGCACATCAACACACATAAGCGAGAGTGTGCCTACACAAAGATCACTCCATAAAGCATCAAGACAACAAGAGGAACCAGGAGTTTTTAGGAAAATAAAAATATAACAAATATTTATTGAGTACATATGAAGCGCATAGATAAAAAAATACAATGGTAAGTAAAACATGTGTGTAAGGTAAAGAGCAGACACCCTATGAAACCACCAGCACAGGTAAAAAATAGTCATCTAATGAACCTGGTACAGAAGGGGGGCAAGGGCTAAGAGAAAATGCAGACCAAAGTATATAGGTAACTAACAGCGATAAAACACGCTAACCATATTGTCCAAATACATGTCGCAGACAGTGCTGCAAAAAACACAAAGGCCAGAAAAGGACCTGCACCTAGGGTATAGAGGTGCCAGGTAAGAAAAGGTAAATTGAGACACCAATATCCGCTTACCACGGTGGCTGGAGGCCCTCAGATGGAGTGTGGGTGGGTGTGATGCCCCTTCCCAACGCGCGTTTCGCGTGGACCGTTCTTTGCTTTGTCAAGGCTGGTGGTTTCATAGGATGCCTGCTCTTTACCTTACACACGTTTTACTTACCATTGTATTTTTTATCTATGTGCTTTATATGTAATGAATAAAGATTTGTTATATTTCTATTTTCCTAAAAAAACTATTAATCAATGTATAAAGTTTCCAAAGGTAATATACCATTCAATTTTATGGTGAAATTTCTAATTGCAAATTAAAAGGCAGGCGATTAGTTTTATTTTATTTGATTACAGGTACCATTTTTTCCTCACCATTTGGTGGAGTTTTTGGTTTGTTTTTTTCTCGGAGGGACAATTTTTACATTTTTGTAATAGTTGGCAAACTTCATTATTATCAGAATCTCAGAGCAAATGTGTGTCAGTTTTAAAAATCAACAAGCAGTTTTAGCAAAATGAAGAAACGTTCCGTATAAACATACCCTAATTTCTATGAAGTTCCAAAGAATTCATGGAAAAAAGACTTCAGCCTCCTCAAAGATGTGGTTATGGGGTAAGCAAAGCACTCTCGGACAGAAAACTGATTTATACTATTCCCTTTTCCACTCCTACACTATTTTTTCTAAGTTAGAATACAAGTAGAGATTCCCTAGGTTTGGAATATTTGGTCAAGAATTCATAATGATAACAAGATTGCAGATGTAAATAGTGGGGGAACTGGAAAGACACAAAGCGCAAAAATAGGGTCTTATCTGGGAAGCAATCTTGAGAAAATAACTTAAAAGTGCTCACCTGGTCGGGTTGTGTGCACACAACCACTGATAACGGTTAGGCTGCTGCAGACCCACGAGGGGATGAAAATGCAGGTAATGGAGAAACAAATGGGTTAATTCTGCGCGGTCATGTAGAAAGGATGAGGGATGCCAATCCGAGTGTAAGTGGTTTATTTAGTCAACGCGTTTCGAAGTATACAAGCTTCTTCCTCAGGACAACCACGGTCATGGTTGTCCTGAGGAATAAGTTTGTATACTTCGAAACGCGTTGATTAAATAAACCACTTACACTCGGATTGGCATCCCTCATCCTTTCTACATGGCGGCGCAGAATTAACCCATTTGTTTCTTTATTACCGGCAAAACTGCAGATGTAAGCAGTTTTGTATGGTGTGGGAGCTTGGGCCAGCTACAGCTGCATCTTCGGACACGACATTCAGACTACAGCACCTTATATGAGAAGTTTCATCTTTACAGCAGTGCGCAATCACTGAAAAGGGTTGTCTAGTGAATATTTATTATCACCTATTCACTGGATAGGTCATAACTTATAGATCGGTGGGAGGCTGACCGTTGGGACTGCCAACAATCACCAGAACAGGAAACTTTTATCGCCGTTCTCTCAATTTACAATGGGTCAGCAGTGCACATGCTTGACTGTAGCGGCACTAATTCCCTGCTGGGTACTGCATTTGGCTTTTTACAGTAGCACCATAAAGAATAAGAGCAGGGATCAGCCATGCGCACAGCCGCTCCATTCTATATGGGGGTAACGGAAATAAAAGCGCCCTATTCTGCTGAACGGTGAGGACCCCAGCAGTCGGACCCACAACAATGTGTAAGTTATAACTTATCCTGTACCTAGGTGTTAACTTATCCTCACTGGACAACCCATTAATATGGGTTGTTTAAAATGTATCATTTTACCTTTACTAAGTATGATCCTACAAGAGCTTCCATGAGGGTCAGTTGAGCGCCTTCTAGGTTTGTGTAGGCCCCAACCATCATTGACAAGGCTTCTTGAATTGAGAGCCTGACATCCATATCTTCCTACAGGTGAAAAAGAAACTAGAATATTAACGTTATAATCCGGTCTGTAAAAGTTACATAATAAGCCTCACAAGAGGTAAAATGCTTCAAAGGGTGATTCCAGTTACAGAACAGAATTATTTTTTAATTATAAAAGTTACATAATTTACAAGTATAATTCCTCACGTTTCTGTCTGATTGCAACCTGTCCATAAACAAGATATGGAAACATTATCGCTCCTCTGCTAGCAGAGCCAGGGTGTGCTTCTTTCGGTCATACATATATGGTAGAGTTTCAGAAAATGATTGCACAGCTATAATAGGAGAACAGCGGACAGTCCGTGCATTGCGGTCTGATCTTGGACCGATTTGAATGGACATCTGACTGCGCCCTAATAGTTATATGGCATTGTTTTATTAGATAAGTTTAATATAAATACAAAACACATCAAGCAACTATAGATAATTTGCACTTGTATAAATACTTGATATTGGCCAGGCAGTGCACAAATACTATAAAAATTTGCAAATAACTTCAAAAATAAAATGCATAATCATTTTTACCTGCACTACCAAGTTAGTCCAAGTAGGAAGAGTACTCCATGCTGTTAGAATAGGATATTTACATGCTGACAGATGTAAATGTCACACACAAAAAAAGTAAAGTATTGTCTAGTTCTCAGCCATAAGTAGTTAGGGATTTTTAAAGGGAATCTGTAACCAAGTTTTTGCTACGTAATCTGAAAGCAGCATAATGTAGAGGCAGAGACTCTTTTTCCAGCGATGTGTCACTTACTGGGCTACCCAATGTAGAGGACTAGTAAAATTGCTGCCAGGTAGTTCTACCACTCCCACACCACCAATTGACAGCTTTCTGCATATTCTCAGTGTACACAGAAAGCTGCCAATCAGTGATGTGGGCGGTGTTGTACAGAGTCAGCATTCTGGGAACTGCTAAATCTGCAGCAGATAAAACTGTTTTTAATGAAAACTGCAGCATCCAGTAAAATGAATGACACATCGCTAGAATCGGGGTCTCTGCCCGTACATTATACTGTTCGCAGGTGTGGTAACAAAACCCGGGTGGCAGATGCCCATCAAGGTAGTAATACGTACAGTTATTATATTGGTAATTGAAGAGTTATGCACTTTTCTAATTTTTTAAGTTCCACAATTGGATGTATTAAAAAAATGTTCTTGTGCTAAAATAATCTTATAAATGTGCTATGTACTGTGTAATGGCTGTGTCTGACCGTGCAAAGCTGCTCTAGTTCATGGTCGGCACATACCACAGGTCTGGGCAAGGGTCAGAAGCAAAAGAGTATATAGGCAGGATATGGGATTGCAGCTGCTGCTTTCTGTGAGGTAAAATATAGGGAAATGTTTTACCTCACAGACAGAATCAGCTAAGATCCTTGCTATCCTGTGTGTATACTATTTTGCGTCCTCCCCTGCCCAGGAGCTGTAGTATGATCAGACTATGTCCCTGCACAGTCAGACACAGCCATTACACAGCAGGGGCACAAGTATAAGATTATCTCAGCACAGGAACATTTTTTTTAACACATTCAATTGTGGAACTTCTTTTTATTTCAAGATCTATTGATTAAAATGTACTTTGTGGGAAAACCCCTTTAATTCCTCACCATCTGTACCCACAATCAGCACCAGACAGTCCCAGATGTAAAATGGACTTTTTGTAAAAGTCTACTCACATTGGCATTAGACTTATAAAGGAGCAAGGACAGCAATGCAAAGGGATGTTGTCAAGTCCGGATAGGCTGAATTGACTTATTAAATGGACTGTCATTATGTTTCGTCAATATCTAATTACAGAATAGAGCCGAGCAGACACAACCCACCCACTGACATTACTGAGATATTTACAACTGATCAGTTGCATTCAGTTTTTCAGCTTCTGAAATGGAAGAGAAAAAAGTAATGCAAAAACTAAATATAAAAACGGTGGTGTGAATCAACTTTTACAAGCATTTTTTCAGTCATTGACTGCAAGAAGAGATCTTGAAAACGGCAGCGATTTGAAACACAAAGTAAATTGCATAACTGTTCATTATAAAATGATGAAAGCATTATTAGGCTTACATCACACATGCAGTATTTTATGCAGGGCTGTGGAGTTGGAGTCGTGGAGTCTGAGTCGGTGCTCATTTCGGTGGAGTCGGAGTCGGTATAAAATGGACCGACTCCTAAAATATAGTAAATTGGGTACAGTAGTTCAATGCAGAATGTGCTGAATATTTTTTCATAGGAATTTGGGAAAGTTATGAAATGTCCTATAAATGGCTGTTCTATTCCTGACCTAAGGCTACATTCACACACAGCGTTTTTGCTGCGTTTTTTGAGGATACGTTTTTGAGCTGCAAAAGCAGATCAGCTTTTTAAACAACGCATCACCTGAAAGGTTTTTGAGCTCATAGATAATGTTTTCAATAGCAAAAGCAGATTAGAAAAACGCCGCACAAACTGACATGCTCATTCTTTGTGAGGATCCGTTTTTGAGCCCAAAAACGGATCCTCACAAAACGATGTGTCTGAATGTCATATCTTGAAACCAATTGACTTTGCTGGGATGCCCAGAGTCACTGCATTTTACTGCAAAAAACGGATCCGCAAAAACGCTGTGTGTGACTCATGGCCATAGCCAGCGGGGGGCAGGGGACACCTATCAAAACTCACTTGTATGCTGCAGTGCTCCCGTCCTGCACCGGCTCCAGACTGCAGGGGGCAATCTCCCCTCCTCTGTCCTGTCTTCACCAGAGAGAGGAGGGGGAGGGGTGCCTGCCCTGCACAGGATCCGATTCCTGGGCCCCGAGCTGGAGAAAGTGAGAAAGTGAAAGTACCACTGCTCATCTCTGTCACAGGAAGGAAACTAATGCTAATATTGTAGGTGATTATTATGTGCTCTCTGTACAATATGTGAAGTATATGTGCGATATGTGCAATGTACTATTTGCTGTCTGTAGCTGTCATCTGTCTATCACACTCTATCTATCCCTCCATGTATTCATCTATCTATCCGTTCATCTATCCATTCATTTATCCCTCTATCTATCCATCCATCCTTTCATGTATCCCTCCAGCTATCCCTCCATATGGCTATCTATCATCTATCTATCCCTGTATCTATCTATCTATCTATCCATCCATTTACCTATCCATCCCTCTATTAATCTATCTATTCCTCCATCAATCCCACTATCTATCTATCCATGACTTTATCTATCTTATCTTATCTATCTATCCATCCTTTCATCTATTCCTTCATCTATCCATCATCTATCTATCCATATATTTATCCATCCATCCATCCATCCCTGTATCTATCTAGCTCTCCATCCCTCTATTTACCTATCCATCCCTCTATTAATCTATCTATTCTTCCATCTATCCCACTATCTATCTATCCATCCCTCCATCTATCTATCTATCTATCTATCTATCTATCCCTCTATGACTTTATCTATTTAAATATAAGCAATATATGTGGGAGTCGGCGTCGTGGAGTCGGAGTTGGTGTAAGGGAAATTGAGGAGTCGGAGGTTTGGCTTACATACTCCACAGCCCTGATTTTATGCACTTTTTAGAAAGTCAGAATTGGATCCAAATGGAAGGAAAAGTACAAAGTATGGATTTAATAATTTATACATTGTTTCCTTTCTGTTATATCCACTCTTAGGCTATGTACCCACGATGCTGAATTGATGCGGATTTTTCCTGAGCGTTTCTGCCTCTCCCTGGCAGAAAAAAAAACGCATGCGGATTTTACATGCGTTTTTTCTGCCAAGGAGAAGCATTTTTTCAAGCGCTTTTCCAAGCGATTTTGAGCATCACTTGGAAAAGTGCTTGACAAGTTAGTTACACAATATAAATCCATGCAACTGGCATGGATTTATACTGTGTGACCAACTTATGCTGCTTTAAATGCAGCATCAATAGTAAAAAAAAGAATTAAAAGGTAAAAAATAAAAAAAAGATTATACTTACCTCTCCGGTGGCGTCCTCTGTCCTCGGCGTCCCGCGGTGTGCTGAAAGGACCTGCGTTGACGTCATTTAGTCAGCTGACAGATCACACAACCGCTGACCATCACATGACTAAATAACGTCACTGCAGGTCTTTTCAGCACACCGCGGGATGCCGAGGACGCCACTGGAGAGGCAAGTATAATGGTTTTTTTTTTTATTTTTTACGTTTTAATTCCTTTTTTACCAATGGTTCCCGGGTCTGGAGCAGAGTCTCCTCTTCTCCAGACCCAGGTACCATCCGCGCATTGAACCGAATAACATCCGCATTTATACATGCTGACGTTATGCGGTTCAATGCAAGTCAATGGCAGCGATTTCGGCGCGATTAAGCACAAGAAATAGTTGTGCTGCAGATTTTTCCACAATGATAATCCGCAGCGGAAATTTCCGCAGCATGTGCACAGCACATGTGGATTATCATTGGGAAACATGGCAGACAACTTAACAATAGTTTTTAATGTGTTTTTGCTGTGGAAACGCAGTAAATCCGCATCGTGTGCACACAGCCTTACATTTGGTTCTAAATATGGTTTAAACAGATACACTGAAATGCATGTATAATTCCAGCCTCACTGATATAAATCTAAAGAGCAACAGGAATCCTGAACTGCCACAATTGGAAAATTGGGAAGAACTGATAACAAGAAAACAACTTCATCACTTCTAGGAGTTACTTCACATTTGTACGTAGAAGACTAGATCACAGATACAATTTCTGGATGTACACACGTGGTCAAAATTGTTGGTACCCCTCGTTTAATGAAAGAAAAACCCACAATGGTCACAGAAATAACTTGAATCTGACAAAAGTAATAATAAATTAAAAATCTATGAAAATGAACAAATGAAAGTCAGACATTGCTTTTCTGCTTCCACAGAATTTAAAAAAAAATTAAACTGATGAAATAGGCCTGGACAGAAATGATGGTACCCTTAACTTAATATTTTGTTGAACAACCTTTTGAGGCAATCACTGCGATCAAACGATTCCTGTAACTGTCAATGAGACTTCTGCACCTCTCGACAGGTATTTTGGCCCACTCCTCATGAGCAAACTGCTCCAGTTGTCTCGTGTTTGAAGGTTGCCTTTTCCAGATGGCATGTTTCAGCTCTTTCCAAAGATGCTCAATAGGATTTTGGTCAGGGCTCATAGAAGGCCACTTCAGAATAGTCCAATGTGTTCCTCTCAGCCATTATTGGGTGTTTTTAGCTGTGTGTTCTGGGTCATTATCCTGTTGCAAGACTCATGACCTGCGACTGAGACCAAGCTTTCTGACACTGGGCAGCACATTTCTCTCTAGAATCCCTTGATAGTCTTGAGATTTCATTGTACCCTGCACAGATTCAAGACACCCTGTGTCAGATGCAGCGAAGAAGCAGCCCCAGGACATAACAGAGCCTCCTCCATGTTTCACAGTAGGGATAGTGTTCTTTTCTTGATAAGCTTCATTTTTCCATCTGTGAACATAGAGCTCATGTGCCTTGCCAAAAACTTCCATTTTTGTCTCATCTGTCCATAGGACATTCTCCCAGAAGCTTTGTGGCTTGTCAACATGTAGTTTGGCAAATTCCAGTCTGGCTTTTTTATGATTTTTTTTCAACAATGGTGTTCTCCTTGGTTGTCTCCCAAGAAGTCCACTTTGGATCAAACAACGATGGATGGTGCGATCTGACACTGATGTTCCTTGAGCTTGAAGTTCACCTTTAATCTCTTTAGAAGTTTTCCTGGGCTCTTTTGTTACCATTCGTATTATCCGCCTCTTTATTTGTCATCAATTTTTCTCCTGCGGCCACGTACAGGGAGGTTGGCTACAGTCCCATGGATCTTAAATTTCTGAATAATATGTGCAACTGTATCACAGGAACATCAAGCTGCTTGGAGATGGTCTTATAACCTTTACCTTTAACACGCTTGTCTATAATTTTCTTTCTAATCTCCTGAGACAACTCTTTGCTTTGCTTCCTCTGGTCCATGTTGAGTGTGGTACACACCATGTCACCAAACAGCACAGTGAGTATCTGTAGCCCTATATACAGGCCCACTGACTGATTACAAGATTGTAGACACCTGTGATGCTAATTAGTGGACATAACTTGATTAAAGAACATCCCTTTTGTCACATTATTTTTCAGGGGTACCATCATTTCTGTCTAGGCCTATTTCATGAGTTTATTTATGTTTTAAATTCTGTGGAAGCAGGGTTGAAAAGCAATGTCTGACTTTCATTTGTTCATTTTCCTAGATTTTTAATTTATTACTTTTGTCAGATTCAAGTTATTTCTGTGACCATTGTGGGTTTTTCTTTCATTAAACGAGGGGTACCAACTATTTTCACCACGTGTATAGGTTTTACATAATAAGTGTAGAATGAAATCCACTTTCAATCCAGTGTTTCTGTGTGGTGGATTGCCCTATACTTTTGATGTCCTCACAGCCTGCAGGTCAGGTGCCTTGTGGTTTATTGAATAATGATGATCAGCTGAACATTGAATTGTGTTGTTGGGTTAGCACCTAAAATCTCACATTTTGTCATATATATTCATGCACTACCTGTACATGATCTAAATCACTCTGTGTCCGCAAGCTACTAAAAGTGTTTCCCAGCACTTTAAAATTGCTAGCTTATCCTTAGCATCATTATTAGAATGGTAGGAGTCAGTCTTTCAGTACAACTGCTGAGCAGCCTACTGAAAAGGCCAAGGCGCTCCAGCAAGCACAGCCTTCCATATACAAGTGCTTCTCACTAAATTAGAATATGATCAAAAAGTTAATTTAGCTCAGTTCTTCAATCAAAAAAGTGAAACTCATATATTATATAGAGTCATTACAAACAGAGTGATCTATTTGTAATGACTCTATATAATCTAAGTAGATCTAATTGATCTAAGTGTTTATTTCTGTTAATGTTGATGATTATCGCTTACAACCAATGAAAACACAAAAGTCATTATCTCAGTAAATTAGAATAATTAACAAAAAATACCTGCAAAGGCTTCCTAAGCGTGTAAAAAGGTCCCTTAATCTGTTTCAGTAGGCTACACAATCATGGAGAAGACTGCTGACTTGACAGATGTCCAGAAGGCAGTCATTGACACACTCCACAAGGAGGGTAAGCCACAAAAGGTCATTGCTAAAGAAGCTGGCTGTTCACAGAGTGCTGTATCCAAGCATATTAATGGAAAGTTGAGTGGAAGGAAAAAGTGTGGTAGAAAAGGTGCACAAGCAACCGGGATAACCACAGCCTTGAACGGATTGTTAAGAAAAGACCATTCAAAAATTTGGGGGAGATTCACAAGGAGTGGACTGCTGCTGGAGTCATTGCTTCAAGAGCCACCACACACAGATGTATCCAGGACATGGTCTACAAGTGTCGCATTCCTTGTGTCAAGCCACTCATGACCAATAGACAACACCAGAAGCGTCTTACCTGGGCCAAGGAGAAAAAGACCTGGACTGTTGCTCAGTGGTCCAAGGTGTAGTTTTCAGATGAAAGTAAATTTTGCATTTCATTTGGAAATCAAGGTCCCAGAGACTGGAGGTAGAGAGTGGAGAGGCACACAATCCAAGCTGCTTGAGGTCTAGTGTGAAGTTTCCACAATCAGTGATGGTTTGGGGAGCCATGTCATCTGCTGGTGTAGGTCCACTGTGTTTTATCAAGACCAAAGTCAGCACTGCCGTCTACCAGGAAATTTTAGAGCACTTCATGCTTCCCTCTGCCGACAAGCTTTTTGGAGATGGAAATTTCATTCTCCAGGAGGACTTGGCACCTGTTCACACTGCCAAAAGTACCAATACCTGGTTTACAAACAACAGTATTACTGTGCTTGATTGGCCAGAAAACTCGCCTGACCTTAACCCCATAGAGAATCTATGGGGTATTGTCAAGAGGAAGATGAGAGACACCAGACCCAACAATGAAGACGAGCTGAAGGCTGCTATCAAAGCAACCTGGGCTTCCATAACACCTCAGCAGTGCCACAGGCTGATCGCCTCCATGCCACGCCGCATTGATGCAGTAATTGATGCAAAAGGAGCCCCGACCAAGTATTGAGGGCATTTAACTGAACATACATTTCAGTAGGCCAACATTTTGGATTTTAAAATCATTCTCCAAGCTGGTGTTATAAAGTATTCTAATTTACTGAGATAATGACTGTTGTGTTTTCATTGCCTGTAAGCCATAATCATCAAAATTAATAGAAATAATTTAAATAAATCACCGTTTGTAATGTTTCTAATGACTCTATATAATATATGAGTTTCAATTTTTGCATTGAAGAACTGAAATAGAATATCATCAAAAAGTTAATTTAATTTAGTGAGAAGCACTTGTATCTTTACCAGATATGGCTCAAGACATGTGGTAGTGACTATTCCTGGCTGAATAATCTCTATCAACTGAATGATACTAAGAAAAGGAGGTGGCACTTGCAGCCTCCTCAATAGGCTGATTAGCATGGGTGCCAACAATTGGATCTCCAATTATAGGACACCAATGGTCTTATCCTAAGAACAGACCATCAATTTTATAGAGCTGGATAAACTTTTTATGACATTCATGGTCATGCATACTGATGATCTAAAACAGTCAGTCAACCAACCATCCACCCAATCTCCCTTCCACGTAAATTCAACCCATGCACATAGCTACCATGGTTGTAGAATAGTGAACGCTACCATCCAGAATCTAAAGAACAAATATTATTTGAAAAAAAAAAAGTTATTTTAGAAATAATAAAAATAAAATTAATTTGCAAAAAATGTACCTTAAAATGAAAAAAAATGGTTATTGGCTTATTTTATTGTCCATGCTTTTAAAGTAAAGAGGATATCCAGGCCATTCTGATTGATAGCTGGATCCCCGATGCCCAACTGGGGGAGCCAGCTGTCAATCAGAATGACGGCAGAAGTCCTGCCCTGTCGCGTCAACAGAATCCCCGGCAGGAGCAGTCTGTGACCACTCCGTGTCGGGGGAAGAACGGCGCCAGGCACAACAGGCAGTAAGTTGCAATTACCTGTGCTCAGGTACATTATTTTGTGTTTACATAAAGTCCTGGATATACCCGGTAATGTTTTCTGAAATTATTGAAATCCATTGTCAAGTCACTTATATAATAATAAGGGTTTTAACTGAAACTTGGCGAAACAGCTAAAAAACCTGCTATGATTACTTTTGTGGCGATTCTTTTAGGGAATCTGTTACCTTTAAAATGCAGCCCAATCAGCGGGCATCACATTATAGAGCAGGGGGAGCCGAGTAGATTGATACTTAGTTTTGTGAGAGTATAAGACCGGGGTCACACGACTGTCAATTCTCTCATGTGAAAGAATTGGTCTGATTATGCAAATACTCTCAAATCAAACTCTGTCAGAGATTGATCCGAGTGTCCGTGCTCTGTGCTCCGATTCTCTAGCATGAGAGTCACAGCACAGGTGTGAAGTAGGGTTGAGCGAGTATGTTCTGTCCGAGTATGCTCGGGCCGAGCTCCGAGTATTTATAGCTGCTCGGTGATATGGTTGAATCGCTCCGTGTGCATGATTTGCAACTGTTTGACAGTTTTATTACATGTGAGGAATGTGTAAGAAATAGACATTCCTCACATGTAATAAAGCTGTCAAACAGTTGCAAATCATGCACACGGAGCGATTCAACCATATCACCGAGCAGCTGTAAATACTCGGAGCTCGGCCCGAGCATACTCGGCGAAAGGGTTAATAGAACATACTCGCTCAACACTAGTGTGGAGCAGACGGAGAAAGTAATTTCTTAATCTCCTCCATTGTCTGTGTAAGGTAATCGCACTGCACTCAGGTGACATCTGAGTGCAGTCCGATGTTTCACACGCACCCATAGACTTGTATGTGAGCGTGTGAGCAGAGTCTTGCAGCATGCTGCAATTGTTTTCTAATGCTGAATCAGTGTGAGAAAAAATGAGCAGATCTGCACTGCCCCATAGAATAACACTGGGCTGAGTGCTATGCGATAAAACATAGGAAATACTCCACTGTGTTATACGCTCGTGTGAGCGCGGCGGGTAAATCAGCCATCATGTTCGGGGAAAGATGTGAGCTCAGCGTGCAAGCCTGCATGAAAGTCAGGGACACGACATACGACGTAAGTTTACGTCATATGTCGTGAAGGGGTTACACCTCTGTTCTTTATGCCATTTTTGTCCAATGGGCAGTCCTATTAGTGATTGACAGCTATTTCTGTATGCACACTAATACAAAGAAAGCTGTCAGTTACAGGTAAAACCACCCACTAGACTGAAAAGCCCAGAGAAAGCAGAGGTTTAAATGATTAATACATAGGTTATACTGAATCTTCTCAAAAACTATACATCAGTCTACTCAGCTCCCCCTAATATACAACATGCGGCCTGCAGATTGGACTGCATTTTCATGGTGACAGGTTCCCTCCAAGAAAAACGAATAAATAACTAAAGGAAATTACAAACAAATAAATGAGTTTCAAAATACTTTTAATTAACAGATCACAATGTTTTTGTTTAGAGAGGTAATCATTAGAGTTAAAATGGCTGCTGCCGGGTTACACTGACAAAAACCTGTCCTAGAATGTTAGAGGACGGATGCCTGTGATCATGTGCGATAGGAAATTACCAATACCATGCACTGTCACTCAGACATGGTGGACAGCAGTGTGAGAATCCTATTCTTATTTCAGCACCCTTGGTATCCCCAGCATCAAATTAGAAAAACCAGGTGGGCAGCAGGTGAGTAGCCTCTTACTGCAGCACTCCTGGTATCTCCACTATTAGATCATATAGACAGGGTAGACAGCAGTGTGAGCAACCTGTTCTTAACTCCGCACTCACGGTATCTCCAGTACTGGATCAAATAGATAGGGTGGACAGCAGTGTCAGCAGCCTCATCTTACCTCACCACTCTTGGTATCTTCAGTATTAGATCATATAGACAAGGTGGACTACAGTATGAGTAGCCTCTTCTTACCTCAGCACTCTTGGTGTATCCAATATTAATTCATATATACAAGGAAGACAGCAGTGTTAGCAGCCTCTTCTTACCTCACACCACTGGTATCTCCAGTATTAGATCAGAAAAACAGGGTGTGGATAGCAGTGTGAGTGGCCTCTTCTTACCTCATCACCCCTGGTGTCTCCAGGATTAGATCATATAGACAGGGTGTGGTCAGCAGTGTGAGCAGCCTCTCCTTACTTCAGCACTCCTGGTATTTCCAGTATTAGATCACAATATACACTGAGAGTATGTCCTTCTACACATGAAGGGAGGGGTCGGAGCTTCTACTGCCCAATGTTCACAGGCACCTGTTCTAACATTCTACGACAGGTTTCTGTCATGTAACAAGACAGCAGACAATTTAATTCTAAAGTGATTATCTTCCTAGACAAAACAATTGTGATCTGCTAATTAAAAGTATTAAGGAATTTATTTATAATGACATTTCCTTTAGCTATTTTTTTTCTTTATTCCCAGCGGACTTCTTTAAAATATAGCACTCGCTCTGTTTACGTGTCCGGCTATGTTTCCACCAACTTTCTACTGTATGGTCATCACACACACACACACACAAAAATCTGCTATTATGGGGCACACTAGAATCTTCTCACCTTCCTCATGGCTTCAAAAAACTGCTGGACTAAGGCAAGATCCTTTGTGAAAAGCTGAGGCATCCGGCTAGATAGAAATAAAGTAGAGCAAAAATTCAATAGAATGAAAGTACAGAACCTGGGAAATTTATCAGACAGGATTGTCGTAGTAAACATACCCTGAAAGTTTGCCAACAGCTGAATAAGCCATGGAAAGCAACTTCGGATCCTTGACAGAATTAGGAAACAAAAACTGTAAAAACATATATTTCCACCCCAAAAGGGCCTTTTACATTTTATCCAGACATTCAACATGAGAAGCAAATCAAAGCATGAATAAAGAAATATCAGACACAGTAACACCATAGATCAATGTGCTAGGATAACAAAAATCCAATAATGCTATTGTTCAGTATTTTAATGAAAATAAATGATCTTCCATTAATAATTTCAGTCTTTAAAATGATCAGAAAAATCAGGGCTCTTTTGTTCATTTCTTTGGCATGTACCTTTACTCTACACGACTCAACAAAAACTATATATGGTATAGCATGAAAAGTACTTGATATGTGCAAATTCTCTAAAAAAAAATCTCTGAAACTAAGCCCAAGAATAGTGAGTAAAGTATAAGACCAGAAGATTAAAATGAAAAAATATGGTCAAATTAAAATAGCATAATCATGGATGTCCTTCCCTCATAGTCAAAATGTTTCCATTTGTCCTTGTGAACCAGCATCCCTTTATCAACATCCATTTGGCTGACGTGATCCAATAATGCACTGTTTTTTGGTAACAGTAAATGAACAGAATTCTGAATTTGCTTTCCGGTAGGCAAACACATTAGATTATCGTTAGCCAAAGACACAGATTTCCGCTGAGGTTCAAAAGTAGTGTCTAAGCTAATATTTTACTCACAATATTGGATTGGATCCGAGATTTAAAGAAATATAGAATCCTTACCTCTTTGTATTCATTAATCAGCTTTGTAAGCCCATTCAACAGCATTGGACCTAAAGGCTTCATTTTAGCATCCGGGCAACTGTTAGAAAGCAAAATAAATGACAATTACTTCAGATACTAATGCATTTGATAATTAACCTCATTAAGTATCCAATTAATATTCAGGGAGCCTTTAATAATGACTATACAATTCTATAATGTTTTACATTCAGACCAAAAAGGATGCTTTTTAAAGTGAATCTGTCAGTAGTATCAATCCTTCTAAGCCATTTATATGGGTACAGAAACTTGAGTAAAATGATACCTTGATATCTGAGATCCAATGTCTTATTCAAGAGAGATACACATTTTTTCTTCATATGTAAAAGAGCTGTTAAGATCTATGGGCCAGACATAGATCTTCCTGAAAATAAGCATACAAAGCTTATTTTAAATAAAATGAGGCATTACCAGTGTGAGCCATGTAACAACTGACAGTCTGCTCTCCTGATCTGCATGTCTCACACTGGTAACGACCCCATCATTCAAAATCAGCTCTGGAGGCACACTCTCAAGGAGATCTATGTACGGCCCATAGACCTGAACAGCTCCATTACATATGAAGAAAAACATGGATTTCTCTGGAATAAGACATCGGATCACAAATATCAAGGAATCATTTGCCTAGTGTGCATGTCATTGTCAGTTTCTACATAATGATTTGAACTGGATTTTATCTTGCCTTACAGTATTAATGGGGAGTGCTGCAGTAAAAAGAAGCACACCTCTGGCCTTGCCACCTTCCCGTTTTCAATAGACACAGGCAATTATATATGAAAATGACAGGAGATTTTGGGTGACTGTTGGTTTAAGGCGCCTATACAAACTAGATAAAAGATTACTAAACCTGACCATTTTGGTGGCCTCACAACTTCCGCCAACAAATGAAGCTTGTGGAAAGAAGGATCCAGCCAGTTGAATTTCAGTGGCTGACCCTTTTGTACTGCATAGAGATAAGCCGCTGCCAGAAGCCTGGCAGCGGCTCTCTCATAGAGAACACTGGATCTGGACTAGAGAATGATTGTTTGGCTGACAGCTATCTAATGTGTATTGGGTCTTCAAATAGAGCAAGACAAACCAAAGACTAATGATAACATGCCCAGGGTGTGGCTGATGATATGCTGCGGAAGTCACCTGACCGCTGCAGCCAAACACAGGTCCCGGCTGCCGTTTTGAATGCAGATTACTTCCTGCCAGTGTAAATTAAGACCACGCAGCGACATGTGCTGGATCCCGATAAGTGCAGGTAGGCGTGTGTAGATTCATTCATTCTTTTTTTTTTTTTTTAACATACCAAGCCAAAGGTAAAATTTTAACTTTGCCCAGACAAACTCTAAGCAATTTGTCACTCATTCTTCAGAAAAATAAAAGTATTCAGTCATTCCTGATACTTACACTCCACAGATATGGTGCACAAATTGCAGTGACAGCAATCTTAATTTTGCATTTGTGTTTCCACCAAAAAGCCCATCATAGACAACCTGCAATAATGTAGCACAAATAAGACAAGGCATTGACATCTCAGGAATGCAATATACATTTATATATCATTAAATTCTGTAGGCCAGTTAAAAATATGGACACCAACAAATAATTAACTAAATGCCCAAAAGTTAAAATTGCAAATACTTTATTAAATACATGAAACAAAAAATAAAAACAAGTTAAGAAAGGGGCGGGGGGACCACCACACATGACAAAAAAATTTGGGTGGATGAACCTGGACATAAGAATATGCATAAAGGCAATGACTACATATTTTTTTCATAACACAACAAGTAGACATATCACAGTAAAAATCAATGGTATTTAAAGAAAGTGATTGAGCATACTGATAGAAAGCAATGAATTAATAAATTAATTAATATATAGTGTGCAATTTAAGTAGATAATAAATGCTAGTCAATCCTATGGTCAGAAGTGTATTAATTAATCACTTCATATAGCCACACTCAAGATAAGCACACCATAAATGTTAGTCAATATATAATAGTCACTAAAACACCATTTCAAACATCACCTGTAAGATATGTATACAACATAATAGCAAAGCAACAAGTGTTAGAGTATTACCTTATGGGATGTAGAGTCCAGGCACCCACCTCACCCGATGCGCGTTTCGCACCAGAGTGCTTCGTCCAGGGTGACAAAGTCCAGGGTTAATTCATTGCTTTCTATCAGTATGCACAAGCACTTTCTTTAAATACCACTGATTTTTACTTTGATATCTCTACTTGTTGTGTTATATGCAAAAATATGTAGTCACTGCCTTTATGCATATTCTTATGTCCAAATTCATCCACCCAATTTTTTTTCCATCTGTGACCCCTCCCCCCCATTTTCTTAACATGTTTTATATATTTATTGTTTCATGTATTTAATAAAGTATTTGCAATTTTAACTTTTGGCCATTTAGTTAATTATTTGCTTCATATTTTGGTGTACATATCAGGAATGCAGCAAGATTAGACTACAGAACAGAGCACACTAATCTATACAAAAGGAATATACATCATTTGTGCAGATAGTGTGAAATAAACAAAATACCTGTATATTAGCAGGAAATAATTCCGCTGCCAATCTTGATCTCAGGAGATGGGGGACAATTTTTAGTTTAACACGAGTACTGACAGGATCTCTTTTTAGTTCTGGCTTTAATAGATTTCCCTTTAAATAATAATATTAACAATAATAATTAATAACAACAACAACAAAAACAACAACAGTGTTATTTTAATTACCTTGAGAATAACTACTTCCCGACATGAGACGAACTGTTACATCATATTTTGGGGGCCTGTCTTTGATGCAGACTCAAGAACTGAGCATGCATTATTGCTAGCAAATGATGAGTGTGTTACACAGCAATCAACTGCCCACTCCAGCTAAGTCCTCAAATGCCACTGTCACTCCCTAACAGCAGTATTTAACCCCTTCTAACACCTTCATGACATTTAATGTACCAATACGTTATGGTTGAGTAAGGGTTTTTGACCAATGACATATAGGCACATCATGGAAATCATGCCTGGCACAGGAGCTGTGCCAACACCATCGCCACCAGGAGCTCAGCTTATGCAATAGCTGAGCCCTGGCTGTCACAGCCAGTAGCAGTGCCCGAACTGCCTCAGGCTGTTTAACCCCCTAAATGCCGCAATCGATATATAATGAAACATTCAGGCGGCTAGGAGAGGGAGGGGGCTCCATCACCCATCTGATCAGCAACCCAGCTGCATCATCGCGAGGGCCTGATAGTCATCATGGCAACCCGACCCCCGGGTCTGCCAGCTATGGTGGCCTGTTTAGACCATGCCAGGAGCATGGCCTAAGAGGCTTCTGTCAGTGTAATACTGACAGGCATAATGCATTGCAGTGCTAGTGCACAGTATATATATAAAATATATTTATATATGTATAATGTATACATAATAATGCAATGTAGTAGATCTAGTTATTAAATCATAGTATACTGATAGCCATTATTTTATCCTGGTTTGGTTCTGTGTGTTCTCCAGGATCAAGTGTTAAGAAATATAGATCAGGCTATCACTACATAAATACTTGTGGAGATGGTAGGTGTATTGTCACCCAAATAGGAACCCTTTTTCTTACAAAATGTGATATGTATTGTCTATATTAATTATCTGTACTTTTGTATTTAATAAAGAATTATATTTTTATTATTTATTTACGCGTTCTCCATCTTTCTTTTATAGGTTTAGTATAATAAAAGTTAAAGTCCCATAGAGGGACTAATTAAAAAATTATTTTTTGAAAATATATATATATATATATATATATATATATATATAATATAATATATATATATAAAAAAAACACAAAAATCGGTCATCCCATGTCATTGGTAGGCTGCAGACGCTCTATCCTTAGAAGAATGGTTTACAGAAATTACATTTAAAACCAATAAAACTTTGAATTTAAAATAAAAATAAAATCACAAAATAAAAAAATAAAAAATAAACTCATAAAATATGTAAATATGTATCTTTATGTAAAATAAAAAATAAACAGGTCCAGAAGGACTTGATCTATAAATCTGCAACACTAGCTAACCCCTTCAGTGAACACCACAAAAAAAAAACTTTGCTTTTTCATCATACTAAAAAAAGTGGAATAAAACACGATCAAAAAGTCGAATGTAAATATAAATGGTATCTCTGAAAACGCCATCTTAACCTGCAAAAAAAAACCTGCAATACAAGCTCCGTCAGCAGAGAAATAAAAAAGCTATAACTCTCAGAATATAGCGATGCAATAACAATTATTTTTTCTATAAAATAGTTTTTATTGTGTAAAAGCCTCCCAAACATCAGAATAGAAAGCGATAAAAATATGTTAGTAAAAAGATCAACTCGTCCTGCAAAAAAACAAGCCCTCACATGACTCTGTAGGCAGAAATATCAAAAAATTATAGCTATGGTAAAAAAATATGGTGACGCAAAAACTTGCTTTTGCAAAAAAAAAAAAAAAGTGTCTTTTAGGTTAAGTGCACACTTTTTTCCGAGCAGAAATGCATCAAAAACACTATGTAATGCATCTGCCAGCTATTGCAATGACAATCCTGATGTGCTGCACATGATGCAGAATTTTCCGCTCCGGATTGTTATTGCGTTTAAATATGCAGCATGTCCATTCTATGTAGAGTTTCTGCAGTGTTTGCTGCCCATTGACTTTAATTGAACCGCAGCAAACCCGCAGGTATAAATATATTTGCGGATTTGCTGCGGTTGTTAGCTGCGTATTTGACTAGTCAATGGGTCAAATATGCTGCAAAAACGCACATAGAGTGGTAACCGGGTCGGCTGGGGAAGACTTCTTCTCCCATCATCCGACCGCCGCTCTCACTGATAACAGTGAGAGCGGCACGGCTGAGGGGAGCAGTAGTCTCCTCACCCGAGGCTGTGCACGCTGTGTAAAAAAAAAAAGTAAAAAAACACCTATGCTCACCTGTCCGGCGTCCCCGCGATGTCCCCCGGCATCCTGCTCACCCGGCGGTACACTGACGGGAGAGCGCTCACTTCCGACAGTGTATATCGCTGCTGCCGGGACTGAGGTCACGCGAGTTCACAGCTGGAGATCAGCTGAGAGCTCCGGGACCTCACTTTACGGCACCGATGCTGCGTGGGAACATTCGTGAGAATGTTCCCACGTATCACTGATGCTGAGGTCACCGGGGATGATCAGCTACACTCCTGTCAGTGTACAGTGCTGTCTTCTACAGCAGACAAATCAGTGATTGATGTGGCTGCTGTAGAAGTGACCCGGATCGCCGTGGGACAATCTGGATTACGTCGTGACGGCAGACAGGTGAGGGATATGGTTGTTGAAGATCGAGGGCTTCGGGGATTGGCAGTATAATAAAAAATTATTAAAACCGGGTGTCATTTTATTTCAATAAAATGCTTTTTCAATAAAAGACATGGCCAGAATAAAGTATCGTAAACCTTACTACAGGGTTAGTAATTTGACATGCTGCGGTCCTGAAAGACGCGCTTCATGTCAGTGTCTGCAGGTGATCCACAGCCTCAGATGCATGCATAGTGGGATGGGATTTCTAGAGATCCCATCCACTATGCTGTAACATCTGGACGCTGCGGGTTTGACGCTGCATAAACACGCAGCTTCAAACCTGCAGCAGCTCCTGATTGTGGCCACGTACCCAAACTCACCCGCAGCATGTCAATTTCTGTAGCGGACACACTAGTCTCCGCTGCAGATTTTGACAGACTGAACTGTCATATGCGGTGGATTCACATATACAGAAAACAAAAGTGCGGCATTTAGAACACAGTGTTTTGGAAGAGCAGAAATACGCTGCGTCCAAAATGCTGCTTGTTGCTGATCGGACATAGTGGTTAATGAAACAGCTGTGAGATGTTATTATTAGCCAGGGAACATGTTTGCCGAATGGCACCTTCCTAGGCTAAAAATAGCAGCTCTCAGCTGCCTCAGAAATTACATGAATGGAAATGCTAATGAGATTGGGTGTATGGGAATAGCTGACACCTAGCTCCTTTGTTTGGTGATGACAAGGTGTCAATCAGACCCTTTCATTACCAAACCTAATTAAAGTAAAGTAAAAGGAGTTAAATAAACACAGACAAAAACCTTTATTTGAAATACAACAGACACATTATTTAATCATTTAAATTAACCAATATACTCACCCCAGGTCTGATGGTAATCCAAGGGTTAAAGCAATGTCCCACATTTCTTTTTTCAAATCACTTTATTTAGCTCCAAAAAGTATTTATTGAAACCATTGTCTTTGGTTTCATGTACAATAAACATTCATTATTTTAGATGATTCCTTTTTGCATACTACTTCTCTTTATTTTCATGTAGTTGGTCTGGTATGGTGCAGGATGATCCCTTTGTATAGGATGGTGCCCCCTATTATCCAGTTGTATGGTAAGATGAATAGTGTTTTTCAAAATTACAACTTCTCACACAAAAACAAGCCCTCATGGCTATGTGGAAGGAAAAATATAAGTACTGGCTTTCAAAAGGACACAAGGGAAAAAAAAGGTGCAAAAAAGTAAAAAACTAAAGTGCAAATAAAAAAAAAGGTAAATGGGCTGGGGTGAAACAAGGGCACTTCAAATACCATGTAGTAAAATAGTGTGATTGAGAAGAAACTACTTTCAGTGCTTAATGTGTTATACTATAAATGATTACTTACCTCCTTTGTTTTAAGAGGTATGTCTCCCAGATAAACTTTGTACATTTTGCTGATAATGGCTGGATCGTTCCAATCAATTAAGCTTCAAAATAAAGAAGATTAAATTAACTAACACAAAAAAATGTTAATATATATACAAAAGGTTCACCTTTGGTTAACAAGCATTCAGAATATAAGGGAAGTGCATAACAAATATCCAAGTGCAAGTTCATGGATGGAGACCCAGGAGGGAGGAGGTTCCGAGGAGACACTTTGCTGTTTGCATCTCACCTCTGCTTACTCTTCAGCTCCAGATCCGCAGCAGTGGCCACACTATGCCTGGTGTCACTGGAGGCGATGACTAGATGGATAACCGCTTCCAGCTCCGGCACCTGTTCTGCCTCTACAAACTTCACTATCCCAAGCTTGCACTGCAGGAACAGAACGGTAACTTACATCACCAGTAGCAGGATTAAAGCCAAACATATCAATCACCATTATTAGATCATCCATCCATTGCAACACCTGGAAATACACATGTGCCCACCCTTCTCTTTCCTTGATTTGTATTCTGTTATACCAATCAAAGTCATGATACCAACTGAATACAACACTGCACCATCCAGTAAAAAGAGTATACATTAACCCTTCAAGAACCAGGGAATTCTTCGCGTCTGCACTTTTGTTTTTTCCTCACTTTCTTTTAAGAGCCGTGACTTTTTAATTTCTCCGTGAGGGCCTGTTTTTTGTTGCAGGACAAGTTGTAGTTTTGAATTGCACCATTCATTTTGAAGACAAAGAAGAGGACAAGTCTAGCTCTACGAACAAGCAGTCTTCATTTATTTAAGGAGTGAGGACAAAACTCACTTTTTTGTAAAATAAAAGAGCTGGACTTGTTCTGTTCTTTGTCTTCACTTGCTGCTTCTGGTCAGAGACTAGGTCCGTGCTCCGAATTGCACCTGGATTCTACAATGGTGAGCTGGATTTTTCTAGTATTCAGTTTACCTTATATTGCACAGAAACACAGGAAAAAAATTCCAACTGTAATGAAATGGTTAAAAAAAAAATTCAATTCCATCATTGTTTTTTGGGTTTTGTATTTACGGCGTTCATTGTGTGGTAAAAAGTACCTGGAAACATGATTGTCCATATTAGTATGATTATGGTGATATCAAACATGCATCAATTTTTTTTTTTCTACTGAAGTGATGAAAAAAAAAATTCAGAACATTGCAAAAACATTTTTTTTCTTTGTATCACCATTTTCTGAGGCCTGAAACATTTTTGCTTTTCTGTTCATGGTGCTGAGTGAGGGCTTGTTTTTTCACAGTGAGATTATGTTTATATACTGGTTTTGTGAACATACAATACTTTGATTGCTTATTATTAATTTTTTTTCTTTTAGGGAGGCGAGGTGACCAAAAATCCCAAACAACTCTGGTGTTTTGATTTTTTTTTCTCTTTATGGCATTTATCGATCAGGTTAATTAAC
This sequence comes from Phyllobates terribilis, assembly GCF_046119375.1. Lineage (NCBI taxonomy): Eukaryota > Metazoa > Chordata > Amphibia > Anura > Dendrobatidae > Phyllobates > Phyllobates terribilis. Next base: position 69,757,576 of record NW_027362761.1, on the reverse strand, counting down.
CCATATTTTAATAGATTGGACTTTTATGAATGCAGCATTACCAAACATGTTTATTTTTTTTCCTTTCTTTATTTTTAAAGGGGGAAAAGGTGTGTGACTTGAACCTTTATATACATATTTTTACAATGCTTTTTCTTTATTTTTTTTTAAATATTTTTTAGTCCATTTATGGGAATTACACCGGTGATAGTTTGATCGCTTATACTATAAAGAGGTTATTCAACTACAGTGAGTTTGGCAAAAAAAAAAATATATATTCTGGGATCACCCCTCTAAGGAAGGATATATACGAACACATACAAAAGCATTGGGACAAGATACTGTGATCCTCTCTGTAGTAAGATATGTTATTCATAGATTGGAATATCCATTCATGCATTTACATGTCATTGATGATAATAACATGTTGTAAGCATGGACATCTTAAAAAGGGTTGTCCGGTTCCGGTATTCTGATGAAAAGACTGCAGTCACTCTATATGACCTCTATGTCACTCTATATAACCGAACACTTCTAAATCCTTACAGCATGCACACCGTACGCTATCAGGATCCTCCGGTGTTGGCGGTGAGAGCGGGCGATCACATGACCGCAAGTGTGTGGTTTCCATACACGTGCCGACTAGAAATAATCGGCCTCGTCAATACAAGTGTATTGAGTGAGGCAGCGAACATCTAGTCTGCACATGACCGCATGCATGCAAATCACATACTTGTGGTCACGAGACTGCACATTCTCACCGGCAACACCAGAGAAATCCTGAGAGCGTGCAGTGCGCATACTGTAAGGATTCAAAAGTCACAGCGTGTCTGCAGACTTTCATTGGTAGACCGGACAACCTCTTTAATAAATATAAATAAAATTGGTGAATTCTGGATAGCCCCGAAATCAGAAAACAAATCTACGCCTGCTAAGAGCAGGTGTAGATTTGTGCCAAAATTTGCACCATTTTCTGGCTTAATAAATCTGTCTCAACGTTATTGTCCAAGCTTATTTCCGGTACTACTTTTAAACATTTGGCGAGCCCAATGTAAAAAAAAAAAGTTCAAGTTTCGTGCCAACTGGGAACTTTGGTAAGTTTTTGCCCAAGTTGCAACTATTTGAGGCTCAGGTTGCACAAAAAAGTGATGTATACTGATGAAAATATGCAGGCCTGAGTAAAGAAATTTAAGATCAAGTACCAGTATTATACCCAAATTGTGCCATATTGGTTCAGTCTGTGTACATGTACATGACACATTCCTAAACAATATGTGTAGAGGTAACTTGAAGTACCTGTTCTAGTTGCTCTGCTGTCCATGGATTGTCTCCCACAACTCGCTTTGCTGCATAAAAGCTTAAGCCAGGTGGAGGCTGAGGGATTCCCACGCCACCTGTCCCTCCTGATGAGGAGCCTTGACCTGATGGGGCACTCTGGCGATTCTGGGGTTCATTCAACACAAATCTAGGAAAATCAAGAATTTAGTAAAAAGAAGAATCAATTAGTCCAATGGGTAAAAGATAATCTTTATGTTTAAAACACAACAAATAGAGAAATATTTTACCCGTAAGGCATCAGGAGAACATCCAACATAAAATCCAAGAGCAGCTGAACAGTCTTTGGTTTTTCTGCAAGGTTAAATATTGTTGTGGACTTGGACGATTCACTTGTGTACTTCATATGATAGAGGGCTGGTATCAGGAGATGTATTAAACTGGAAAGCATTTCAAAGAAATTCTAATATGTAATGTATTGTCAACATAATAATCTATACTTTAATGTAAAACTGGTAACAGTATGCCGGCTAACAGGGTTTGCTCACTACTAGATAACCTCTTAAATGCTAATAGGCTTGTCCAGTACTTTATATTGATGGCCTACTCTTAGGATAGTTCATCAATAACAGATTGGTGGAAGTGCAATACCTGGCAACCCTGCCGAACAGTTGTTCCTGGTTACAGCGATGGCCGGATATGCTACGTTGTGGAGCGGAATTACATAGCTCGGTCAACTGTGTACTGCAGATCCATTGCCTATTCATTTGGATATTGGCAGATCTCCGGTACCCAGCAGCAACCACTACAAAGTTGATGTGGATGTGTAGTTACTGAGAACATCTGGCAGGCGGTGGCACCGAGAACAGCTGATTGGTGGGTGTTGCACCCCACCAATCTGATATTGATTACATATACTAAGGATCAGTATGAACTCCTATAAACATCTGGAAATCTGCTGTGCAAACTTTTCATTTTATAAAAAATAAGATTTGATAATACAATATTAAATTATAATCAACAACAAACTAATAGTATTTAATAGGGTAAATTCACCTTTGAGGATCCTCTAATATTATACCGAGTCGTCAAATAATTGCAGGCTCCTGTAAATGGCTAAAATATGCAAAACTTTACCCTGTAAATGGCGGCCTTAAGACTGGAGACTACATAATGTCTTGTAGTTTGCTGATGAACAGAGAGGTTCTCTAATATTCTGATAATAAGAATTTATTACTGAGCTTCTGATTCTGTAACGTTACACAAGATGATAGAAGTAGACAAGCAGGACTTAAACCTAACTTACCTGTCTTGCTGAGGTTGAGGTTTGCCCTCCATAGCAGTTAGGAGACTTGGTGCTAGTTCACACTGCTTCTCCATCGGCAGACGAGGGTATCCCATTTTTATGTAGATTATTGTAAAGTTCTAAAAGAAAATATGTGCAAACAAATCTTTGTTAGCCTGTAAATCTACAATATAATATGCCTTTCACGAGACTCAATGCATCATTTGTTCAATTCTATTTAGAAATGATAAACCTACTAAATTTTTAGAAAAGAAAAAAAAGTTGTCACTGCTCTTTCCACATTTCATTAAAAGAATTGCCCAATGAGAACTATGTAGTGTTCCAACCAGATATCCCAAAATGATTACGGATGACCCAGTCAACTTAGAATAAGTGTAAGCGTAGCTCCTGTGTGACGTCATAAGTATTTTACGGTAGGATAACGCTGATGCCAAATTGATATAGCATTTCTTACACTTTCCTGCAGCCATATTATGAGTCATAGTGATGATCGAGTAGGTTTCATTAACTGTTCGACTGACTCTTCGACAGTCAATCTCTAAATGTGTCACAGCCGTCTAACAGCCGTGACACTTTCAGCCGTGGCGACAATAAAAGGAATGCCGAGCACGCCAAAATACTCGGCAAGCACCCGAGAGTGCTCGCCGAAAGGGTTAATGAAACATACTCGCTCATCACTAGTCATAACTTTTACTTTTCTGTCGACAGAGCTGTATGATACCTTGAGTTTGGGAGCGGAGTTGTAATTTTTCATTGATGCCATTGTGCGGTTCATTATTTTTTTGATTGCTTTGTATTCCATTTTTTTGGAACAACATCTGACGCTTTTTTGCTTTTAAAGCGTTCACAGTACGAGTTAAATAATGTGATATTTTTATGGGTGGAGTCGGTACAAGTGGTTATCAATTGTGTGCGTTTTTTCACCCTAAACAAATGGGTAAGAAGAATAAGGTCTCTTTTTTTTTTACTTCTGTATTGTAGTTTATTATGCCTTTCAACACAGCACTCACAAGGAAAGTAAAGTACAGTGTGGGATCAATTATAGCATATAAGAGGGCAGGAAAAAGTCTATCTTAGTTATTGCAATTTGGAGTGAAACAGATGGAATGAAAGGGAAAGAATACTCAGACTGCAGAGGGTGTAAGGATTTATTCACATGTAGTAGATTTATTGCAAAAACCTTTCATTCATCTTAATGGGGTTAGCAGAGATTCATGTGTATGAAGAATAATGTTGGGAAGCACCTCAATCATTGAATTCAGGTTCTTAAATCAGTTCCACTGCCACTGGTATTTCCATCCAGCCCGTAGCCCTGCAGTCTGCCTTTATTAACATTTAGAATAGAATGGGTAGTTCTAAAGCGCTCTCTGAATTTGAGAGTTGTCTTGTAATAGGATGTCACCGTTGTAACAAGTCCGTTCAAGAAATTTCTTCCCTCCTAAATATTCCATGATCAACTATAAGTGGCTTTGTTGAAAAGTGGAATCGTTTAGAAAATGCAGCAACTCAACCATGAATTGCAGACCACGTAAAGTTAGGCTAGATTCACACAGACCACAAAGCACGGACTGGCCGAGGGGCTCCTGACCTTAACTTGACAGCCTTATATATGTCCTCAGCCAATCAGTACCGATTTGGGATGAATTAGAACAACAATGAGCCAGGCCCTCTTGTCCAAAATTAGTGCCTGACCTCACAAAGGCTCTACTGGATGAAGCGGTAAAACTTTCAACAGATACACTTCAAAATCTTGTACAAAGCCTTCCAGAAAAGAGGAAGGCAAAATGGGGACCAACTCCATATTACATTTTCATAGATTTAGAATAGGATGTCTTAAAAGCTCCTGTAGCCATAATCTATATTGTAGTTGTCCCAATCTGTTTTGTCTGCTTGCAGATTTGTGGTTTATGTACAATGGTAATAAATGCAATTACGGTACTTTGCAGATGATGAAAAAATTGTCAAAATGTTCTTTGCCCTACTATCGCCCCAAAAAACTAAATGGAGTGACATAATTTGGTTATAACCATACAATCCCTTTAATTCTCACAACAAACCCTCTGTATATACCCACCGTAACAAAAGAGACAGCAGCTGGGTCTTGGTACTGGACTAAAAGGGTCTCCACAGGCAACTGTATTTTTGACCGACTCTTTATCCTTTTATTTAAATGAACAAGTAACTCCATAACCTAGGAGAATGAAGAAATAGAAGGTTGGCTTTCTTATTGCAAGTATAATGCATTTAAAGGAGTTGTCTGGATTTTAACATTGATGGCCTATCCTTAGGCTAGGATCAGTTGCCCCGGTCTCAGCAGGTCAGCTCCGTGGACAGAATGGTGGCCGCAGCCAGGTATTGCAAGTCCACCCCCTATTGATTTGTGTTGGGGCGGATGTACAGTACCTGGCGGCTGCCACTGTACAGTCGACAGAGCTGTGCTGTGCAGCTCCATAACTGAGCAGTGCCGGCCACTACCAACACCGGGTGTCACACATGTTAAATTCCCGGACAACCCCTTTAATTTACAAATACAAAAGAAATGTCATACCTGCAATATACATTCAAGGCTTCCTGTAATGGAAGGAAAATAAGAGTGCAGCTCTTTTCCCATGTAGTGCCTGACACAACAGCATAGACCACAACACAATCTCATCTAATGATTTATTGTGATTGATTAGTCTTTATTCCACTAAATTTGAAGCTTGTTTTCCAAAATAGTATTTAAAGGGATTTTCAACTTTGTCGATATTTTAACAAAAGTGTTAGTAAGTGCTACACAATTATGTGCCCAATACATAAACTTAAGGCTGTGTGCCCACGATGCGTTTTTTAAGCGTTTCCGCAGCGGCAAAAATGCTGCAGAAGCGCTTAAAAAACGCATGGTAGAAGGCCTGCCATGTTCCCCAATGATAATCCGCATGTGCTGTGCACATGCTGCGGAAATTTCCGCTGCGGATTATCATTGTGGAAAAAAAAGCAGCACTACCAATTATTTTGCGGAAGTGCTGCGTCTTCGCTGCCATTGACTTGCATTAGACCGCATGGATTACGCATCACTGCATATGTAGATGCGCATTCCATGCGTTCCAATGTGCGGATGGTACCCAGGTCTAGAGGAGAGGACTCTCCTCCGAACCCGGGTACCATAGAAACTGTAAAAAAAAGAATAAAAAAAAAAAAAAATATGATATTTACCTTCTGACGGCTCCCGCTGCGCTCATCCTCTCATGCCAGCAAATCGCGATGGACTAACGGACCTGCGCTGACGTCATGGTCATGTGACGGGTAACACGACGCTGACGTTTACAGGTCCTTCAGTGCAGTGTACCGCGATCTGCCGGCAGTCAGCACCGAACGAAGCAAGACTGCGGGGGCCATCAGAAGGCAAGTATAGATTTATTTTTTATTTTTTTACATTCTTTAGGGTCACACTATATAAATCCATGCAGTTTGCATGTAAGGGCCTGTGCACATGTTGCAGATTTGTCACAAAGCCTGAAAGGTTTCCTGATGCCAGCAAAGTGAATGAGAATCTTAGTCTCATGCCCACGTTGCGTATTTTTGACTTGCAGATTTGGTGCAGATTTAAATCAACAGCATGTCAATTCTTTCAGCAGTTTGCTGCAGATTTCACCCCATAGTAATGAGAGAAAAATCTGAACCAAAAATGCTTGTAAAAAAAGGCAACAAAAAAAGCTGAAAAACGTGCCTATTTTACAAAGCGTTTTTCTGCCAAGAGATGCAGAAATAGTGAAGAAATTTCTACACCCAATACTTAACGTGTGCACATAGCCTAATACTTATATATTGGTAAGTGCCAAATTATCATGTCCCCAACACATCTGTTAACATAAAAATAATTTGTACATACCCTTGAAATTGAAGCAGTTTAACCACGTGAACCGGATATTAGAACTCCATACGAAACTAGTATGCCAAGAACAACCCGTCATATACAAAACATTTACCTTCTTGCGTACTCCTTCCTGAGCACTGGAGAGTTTGAGAAGAACGGGAGGCAAGAATTTGGAAATGATACTCTGTAGTTGCTCATCTGTCTCTGCATGGCCAAGCCGTAAAAAGACACGTTCAAGCTGATCTGTAAAAAATAAAAAACATAATAAAATCTCCATTTAAGAAAAGAACTTCCATCAGATTGATGCTCTTATTTTCCCAAGACAGGTTGGCAAACAGAAGAAGTCATCTGATCGGTTGCTGACTTTGCAGCACTAGCTTTTATATATGAGCCCTCCGGAGTTTCAGCATGATACAAGGTACTGAACTGTAGAAATAAACATTCGCATATTGGCAGTCAATGCGTACACAGGTCATATGTGACAAATCTTACTGAAGCTAACTTCAGCCCAAGCAACGCTATATGCTTATCAGTAAAAAATTATTTTTTAAAGGGAAACTGTCAGGTCCCCTGACTGACTTCAACCGCTAAAATAGTGGCATGCATGCATGGGGATTTCTGTATTTTATGTAGATACTAACACCACAATGTATGAAGAATAAAGTTAAAGGAATGGTCCGAAAGCAAAAGTGACTCTTATACTAAATGTCTATTTAATAATCACCTTTCTAATATAATTAAATTAAAAATTCATTACCATACCCCCTCTACTCTAACTTCCTGTCTGTCTGCTGTTTTTTCTTTAACATCAGATGATGATTCGTTTGAGAATCTCCAGTGCATACTGGAATACTGAAACAGGATGTCATCAGGGGGCCAGAGCTGCAGTCACTGCTACAGCTGCTGTCCCCAGCCTGAAACAAAGTGTCATCAGTGATGTCAATTTCAGGGGCTGGGCTAGCAACACTCTACTGAGCATCCGCACGTTGTCAATTGACATTGCACTCATACTTTGGCTGTAAAGAAAACTGACAAGCTGGCAAGAAAGCACACTGTCAGTGTGCACTAAAAAAGGAGAGAACATGGCAAGCAGGGTGAACAAAGACCAGCTCCACCCCCGAAACAAACACTACACCTCCCTGAAACGTGAGGTCACCAGTGACTTCTGTTCTCCCTGCTTACCGCATTCTCTCCTTACAGTGTGCACTATTGCTGGTTTGCTGCAAAGTAATGAAGGGCACCACCTGATAAAGGGAATGTGTCACCAGGTTTGACTGATATGAAATATGGCCAACACGTTTCAGCCCTCATATACAGCATTCTATAATGCTGTACATAAACCCCCAATCCGACCTGCAAGAGAAGAAATAGAGCTTTTATTATACTCACCTCTAGGGCGGTCCAGTCCAAGGGGTGTCGCTCGTATTGGTCAACGGGCAGAGAAGGACACCTGCGCAGGAGCGCGATGCCCGGGAACGCGGTGGGGATGATGTAGGGACTCGTCATCCACACAAACCAAGGAGGCCGGCATTGCAAGAAGAAGGGAGGCGCAGGACCAAGACGACCACACCCCTCGGACCGGACCACCCCCAGGTGAGTATAATAAAAGCTCTTTTATACTGCATTATAGAATGGTGTATATGAGGGTGAAAGGTGGTGGCCGTATTTCATATAGGTCAAATCTAGAGACAGGTTCCCTTTAAGGAATAAAGGACATACCAAGGAAAGAAGTAGGCAAATGCTAAGCAATCACCATATGAAAAATCGTTATTATAAATAGGAAAAAGTAAACACTGAATATTAAAAACATTTAAAAAGACTGAGTTAACAAATAAGGTGTGTCCATAATAAGACTATTGCTGGTTTGTCACTTCTCATTAGAGCTAGCGAGGGAGCGCACTGTGACTGCAGCCCCGGCTCCATGTTGACGTGACATGAGTATTTTAGCATGCACTAAGGATTCTCAAACAACATTTCATCAGAAGTTTTTAAAAACAATCCCACAGACTGGAAATTAGAGTAGAGAGGGCACGGTAGGGAATTTTTAATTGAAGTATATTAGAAAAAATGATTCGATTACCAAATTATATATTCAATTTGGTTTTATTGAATGTAAGATTTTTACAAATATAAGAACTAGTAATAATAAAGATCTGGTCACACAGAAGCAGAATAAAGTAGCAAATGCCATGAAGAGGAAAAAAAAGAAAAACATAAGTAGCATTCTCAAATTCTAATGTTATTGCTAATTAATATAACAGCTGACAGAATTATTTCACTATTAGTAGTACCGTAATTTATATAAACCTTAGAACAGTTATCAGTGAAAAGAGGGGAAGGGAAGGAGAAAGAAAATAAAAGGGGGGTGGGGTGGAAGGACATGTAAGAGGGGATACTCCTTTAAGCAGTTAGAAACTCATGCAGAGCTTACTTAACCCCTTTACCACCGAGGGTGGTTTGCACGCTAATGACTAGGCCAATTATTACAATTGTGACCACAGTCACTTTATGTGGTAATAACTCTGGAAAGCTTCAACAGATCCCACTGATTCTGAGACTGTTTTTTCGTGACATATTGTACTTCATGATAGTGGTAAAATTTCTTCAATATGACTTGCGCTTATTTGTGAAGAAAAATCGGAAATTTGGTGAAAATTTTGCAAATTTGAAACTTTGAATTTTCATGCCCTTAAATCAGAGGAATAAGTCACACTAAATAGTTAATAACATTTCCCACATGTCTGCACAATTTTGGAATCAACATTTTTTTTTTTGTTAGGAAGTTATAAAGGGTTAAAAATTGCCCAGCGATTTCTCATTTTTCCAACAAAATTTACAAAAACTTTTTTTTTTTTTTTTTTTTTTTTTTTTTTTTAGGGACCACATCACATTTGACGTGACTTTGAGGTGCCTTTATGACAGAAAATACCCAAAAGTGACACCATTCTAAAAACTGCACCCCTCAAGGTGCTCAAAACCACATTCGAGAAGTTTATTAACCCTTCAGGTGCTTCACAGGAACTTTTATGAATGTGGAAAAAAAAAATAACATTTGTTTCTCACAAAAATGTTACTTTAGACCCCAATTTTTTAATTTTTGCAAGATTAACAGGAAAAAAATGGACCTCAAAATTTGTTGTGCCATTTTTCCTGAGCACGCCAATACCCCATATATGGGGGAAAACCACTGTTTGGGCGCACGGCAGGGCACGGAAGGGGAGAAGCGCCATTTGACTTTTGAATGTAAAATTTGCTTGAATAATTAGCGGACGCCATGTTGCGTTTGGAGAGCCCCTGATGTGCCTAAACAGTGGAAACCCCCCACAAGTGACACCATTTTGGAAACTAGACCCCTCATGGACCTTATCTAGATGTGTGGTGAGCACCTTGAACCCCCAGGTGCTTCACAGAAGTTTATAACATGGAGCCATGAAAATAAAACAATCTAACTTTTTCCACAAAAATGATTTTTAGCCCCAAATTTTTTAGGGAAAGAGGAGAAAATGGACGCCAAAAACTGTTGTGCCATTTCTCCTGAGTATGCCGATACCCTGTATGTGGGGAAAATACACTGTTTGGGCACACGGCAGGGTTCAGAAAGGAAGGAGCACTGTGTGACTTTTTGAACACAAAATTGGCTGGAATCGAGAGCAGATGTTATGTCGCGTTTGGAGAACCCCCGATGCACCTAAATAGTGGAAACCCCCCACAAATGACCTCATTTTGGAAACTAGACCCCTCAAGGATTTTATCAAGGGGTATAGTGAACATTTTGAACTCAGAGGTACGACACAGAATTTGATAACATTAGGTCATCATATTGAATAAGTTGTCAATAGTCTTGAGCGCAAGTGCACGCTACTTGAGTTTGCATCGGGTACTCAAGTATGCACCATGTATCGCGGGTGCTCAAGTGACATGCTCGAGTTTCCGCCCCGTATGTTTCACGGATTTAAGACACCCAAAAAAAACATGCGGGGATCGCTCGTCCATGGTGAGGTTTTTTTGGCCGCAAAGCATATGGGGCGGAGACTCGAGCAGTACCCGATGCAAACTCAAGTAGAGAGCACTTGCACTCAACATTAGTCGCCATATCGTCATCATTTTTTTTTCTTTACTTTTGAAAAAATCCAAGCCCTAGCACAACCCCAGCCCAACCCTAACCCCAGCCCAACCCTAACCCCAGCACAACCCTAACCCCAGCAGGGGTGCAGAGAACAGCGACCAAGGTTATTAGAGGACTGGGGGGTCTGCAATACCAAGACAGGTTATTACACTTGGGGTTATTTAGTTTGGAAAAACAAAGGCTTAGGGGTGATATTATTACTATGTACAAGTATATGAGGGGACAGTACAAAGACCTGTCTACTGATCTTTTTACTCTGAGGCCTGAGACGGGGACAAGGGGGCATCTTCTACGTCTGGAGGAATGAAGGTTTAATCATAATCACAGATGGGGATTCTTTACTGTAAGAGCAGTGAGACTATGGAACTCTCTGCTGCATGATGTTGTAATGAGTGATTCCCTACTAAAATTTAAGAAGAGCATGGATGCCTTTCTTGAAAAGTATAATATTACAGGTTATATATACTAGATTCCTTGATAGGGCGTTGATCCAGGGAACTAGTCTGATTGTTGTATTGAGTCGGGAAGGAATTTTTTTCCCCAATGTGGAGCTTAGTGTTTGCCACATGGGGTTTTTTGCCTTCCTATGGATCAACATGTTAGGCTATGGGTTGAACTAGATGGACTTAGTCTTCCTTCACCCTTAAAAACTATGTTACTATGTTACAACCCTAACCCTAGAGTTTATTTTTTACGCCGTTCCTCGTGCGGTATAAGTGATTAGACGACTTTATTCTTCGGGTCGGTGCGACTACAGTGATGCCAGGTTCATATCGGGTTTTTATCAGTGACAGTTGTCACACACTAAAAGACGCTTTTTTTTGCAAAGACTAGTTTTTGCATAGTCATATTTTGAGAGCTATAATTTTTCCATATTTCGTCCGACAGTCATGGGACGGCTTGTTTTTTGCGGGAAAGTTGACGTTTTTATTGGTATCATTTTAAGGCACGTGACATATTTTTATCACTTTCTATTCGGATTTTTGGGAGGCAGAATAAAAAAAAAAACAATTCAGGAATTTTTTTTTTGGGGGGGGGGGTATGCCATTCCGCGTGTGGTAAAATTGATAAGGTAGCTTTATTCTTTGGGTCAGTACGTTTACAGCGGTACCACATTTATGTCGTTTTTTTTTTGTTTTGCCACTTTTACACAATAAAAACTATTTTTTTTATTTGGCGCTTTATTCTGAGAGCTATAACTTTTATTTTTCGACTGATGGAGCTGTATGGTGGCTTGTTTTTTGTGGGACAAGATGACATTTTCAGCAGTGACATTTTTATTTACGTTCATCTTTTTGATTGCATTTTACTCCATTTTTCGTTTGGCGGTATGATGATAAAGCATCGTTTTTTGCTTCATTATTTTTTTTTTACCGTGTTCACTAAAGGGGTTAACTAGTGTGACAGGTTTACAGGTAAGGTCGTTTTGGAAGCGACGATACTAAATATGTGTACTTTTATTGGTTTGTTTGGGTTTTTTTCATAATATTTATTTATGGGTACAGTATATTTTTAGGATTATTTTTTCATTTTTACAAAAATTTTTTTTCACTTTCTGACACTTCTTTTTACTTTTACACATTGTCCCACTATGGGACTTTCACTTTTTTAACCCAGATCGCTTGCATAGCATAGAAATGCTGCAGCAGCATTTCTATGCTATGCAGGCTGCAGCCCTGCACACACAAGTTAGTTAGACTGTGCAGTGAGCACAATCTAGCCAACCTGCTGAAGCCTGGTGACCCGGATGTCGTCATGAAGACATCAGGTCACAATGACAAGCACCGGGACCCGGCACAGAGAACGCGGGACGCCGGAGAAGAGGCAAGCAAGCAGCGCTTACCTCCCCTTGTTCCTGGAATGATGCGTTCAACTTCGATTGCAGCATTTCGGGGGATAATATACTGGGAGTGGTGCAGGACCGCTCCTGACACATAGCACTGGGTGTCAGCTGTGACAATCAGCTGACATCCGGCGCCGATTGCCCCGCACCACTTGTGTGCAGGCACGATCTCATGATGCGCAATAGTACGCATCTGGTCCATTAGGCCCAGGTCAGTAAGACGTACTATTACGGATCACGTCAGAAAGGGGTTAAAGAGTAAGCATTGTTTTAATTTTTCTTTATAAAACTATAGCACACATGAAAATAAGCAACTTTGTAATATATCTTATCAGGGAAATTACTTCTTTCTCGGACAGGACTGATCGGTCATTTTGAAAATTCTCAATTCTGAGGCAAAATCTGTATTCAGTGAAGACAGACTTTCCTATTACTGAGATAGGAGATGGCAGCTGCTACATAAGATTCTATGTAGATATAAAGGAGAGGAGGAGGAGATCTAGCTTCTATCTACATAGAATTGTATAAGTAGCAGCTGCCATCTCCTATCTAAGTAATGGGAAAGTCTGTCTAAACTCAATACAGATTTGACCCCAGAATGAAGAATTTTGAAAAGGAATCATTGGTCCTGCAGGAGGGGTTTAATCTTACTACATCCCAACCAAATGTGAAGCATAGTGCCCTTTTCCTGCTTACAACGCTAGCATGTGTCAGGGGAATAGGTGAAAATGGCGTGTAGCTTGGATGGGTAATAGTACCATCTTGCTAGAATTTTGTAATTCTCCTGGTAAATAGCAGAGAGTTTGTGTGTGAATAAAAATGCTTTCTGCCAATCAGATAGAGGAATGGCCATGCCCAATTCCCATTCCCAAGCCCATTGACAACCTAACTTGCCAATGTTTCCAAGGCTGTGGAGTCGGTAAGGCTAAGTGCCCACCATGCAGAAATGCTCCCGATTTTTTCCTGAACGTTTCTGCATCTCCCTGGCAGAAAAAACGCATGCGGATTTTACATGCGTTTTTCCTGCCAGGGACAAGCGTAAGTGAAGCGTTTTGATCATGCGATTTCACATGTGGGTTGACAAGCGCTTTCCAAGCGATTTTAGCATCACTAGGAAAGTGCTTGACAGCTTGGTCACACTATATAAATCCATGCAACCGGCATGGATTTATATAGTGTGAGCATAAAAGAATGGTAAAAAATAAAAAGTAAATATTATACTTACCTTCTGACGGCCCCTGGTCTCCTTATCCGATGCGTCCGGTCTTCCCGGTGTCTCGCGGTTGTGTAAAAAAACCTGCCATGACGTCATTTAGTCACATGACGAGTCACGCAACCGCCGACGTCAGCAGGTCCTTTTAGACCATCGCGAGCTGCCAGGAAGCCAGGACGGATCACTAAGGAGACCGAGGGCCATCAGAAGGTAAATATAATGTATATTTTTTATTTTAATTCTTTTTTTTTTAAATTCTTTCTTTTTTACAGGTACTATGGTACCCGGGTCTGGAGGAGAGTCTCCTCTTCTCCAGACCCGGTTACCATCCGCACATTGAATCGCTTAATATAAGCATGTGCACATGTAGTCATGCGGATATTAAGCGATTCAATTCAAGTCAATGGCGGCGAAAATGTCGCGATTACGCAAAATAATTGGTAGTGCTGTGTTTTTTTCCGCAATGATAATCCGCAGCGGAAATTTCCGCAGCATGTGCACAGCTCATGCGGTTTATCATTGGGGAACATGGCAGACCTTCTACCATGTGTTTAAGCGTTTCGCCAGCGGAACTGCCGCTGCGGAAACTCTTAAAAAACGCATCGTGGGCACACAGCCTAAGCCAAACCACTTACTCAGACTCCTCAATTTCCCGGATTCCGACTCCACAGCAATGCCTCACTACTGAGCATGTACATAAAGTGCAGCACATATTCATCTCAACTAAAAGCCTAGATCCTTAGATCAGGAACAGAACAGACATTTATAGAACATTTCATAACATTCCCCAAATTCTAATGAAAACATTTACAGCACATCCTGAATTGTACTACCCAGTTTATTATATATTTTAGGAATCAGAGTAGGTCCATTTTATACTGACTCCACCAAAATGGACTCTGACTCCGAAGCCCTGCATGTTTTCTCCACTAATCAGAAAATTATACAGCTGAGAGACTGTATAACCAGGCGGAGACTACCGTTAAAATTAATTTTCAAAAGAAATAGGTGTGGACTGAAAGGAGCACTCCATTTACATTACTAAATTAAATAGACATTTTGTATGAAATTCACCTTAGGTTTCGGACCACCCCTTTAAATCCTGCAACGTTGAATATACAAATAAGTCAGGACTAGTCTGGAGAGGCATATTTTTCCCCAGACTAGCCCTACCTCTGATCTTCTAATCACATCTGCCTGGGCAGTATTGACACGCTGTATAGAGGTCATACCATAATTAGTAGCCCAGGGAGGTGTGATGAGAAGATCCAAGGCAGGTCTAGTCAAGGGAAAGAGACCCTCCGTTGAACTAATCCTGACTGTTTTGAATATGCAACACTTAAGGCTTAAACAACACTCTTCAAACACTGCAGTGTTAGTATGTGCATAAAACACATGATCAGAGTACAGAAATTCCCAAGCATACTGTTATACAGTGGCTTGTCAAAGTATTCACCCCCTCCACCCCTTGGCTTTTTACCTATTTTGTTACATTACAACCTGTGTTTAAATATTTTGGTATTCGCTTTGTGTGTCTAAGTTGGTGAAGTGAGAAAAAATCTAGGCATAAATTAAATTTGAGATCAAATAACTAAAAATTGGCACGTGCATATGTATTCACCCCTTTTGCTATGAATCGCCTAAAAATGTCCGAAGAAAGGAATTACCTTCATAAGTCATCCTGAGTGAAAAGAAGTCCATCTGGTGTGCAATCCAAGTGTCACCTGGTCTGTCAGTATATACACACCTTTTCTGAAAGGCCACAGAGGCTGCAACACCATTAAGCAAGAAGCACCACTAACCAAAAAACACCATATAGACTAAGGAGATCATCATACAAGTCAGGGACAAAGTTGATAAAAAGTACAAGTCAGGGTTGGGTCATAAAAAAAATATACCAATCTTTGATGCTCCCCCGGAGCACCATCAGATCCATCATCATCAAATGGAAAGAACATGGTACCACAACAACCCTACCAAGAGAGGGCCCCCACCAAAACTATCAGCGCAGGCAATGAGGGCATTAATCAGAGAAGCAGCATAGAGACCAAAGGTAACCCTGAAGGAACTGCAGATTTCCCAGAGACTGGAGTATCTGTCCATATGACCACAATAAGCCGTACACTCCATAGAGGTGGCCTTTATGGAAGAGTGGGCACAAAAAAACCTTTACTAACACACAAAAATTTTCAGGCTCGTTTTGAGTTTGCCAAAAGACATGTGGGAGACTTCCCAAATGTAATGAGGAAGGTGATGTGGTCAGATGAGACCAAAATGTAACTTTCTGGCCACCAAGGTAAACGCTATGTCTGGCTCCAAACCAACACAGCTCATCACCCCAAGAACACCATCCCCACAGTGAAACATGGTGGTGGTAGCATAATTCTGTGGGGATATTTTTCGGCAGCAGGGACAGGGAAAATGGTCTGAGTCGAGGGAAAGATGGATGGTGCGAAATACAGGGATATTCTTGAGAAAAAGTTGCTTCAGTCGGTCAGAGATTTGACAGACTGAATGGGATGGAAGTTCATCTTCCAACAAGACAATGACCCAAAGCAAGCATACTGCTAAGGCACATATGCCAAACTCTAGCCCACAGGGTGATTACATTTGGCCCGCGAGGAAATACCCGATGAGTGATTACATTTGGCCAGCGAAGATGCTCCGGTCATGTGATCGGACTCCTGGACGGGAATTCGAGACTCGTGGCCGAATCATCAGTCGTGACGCACGCGGTGATGTACCCGCCCCCATCCTGTCATCGCCACTGTGCGCCAATGAATGGGGGCTTTTTCATCTTTTTCTTCTGGTTCACACCACCGCCGCTTACTTTTGGCTTATATGCCTTTCTACTCTTCACCAATGAATTCGGCTGTAACATATCTGTAAAGTTATCCCCATTCACAATTGAAATCTGAAGTAGAGAAGAGAAATCTGAGGCTCAGGTACCCAGGGTAAGTGTATGACAGGAACTGCCAGAAAAGCGGAGTGCTGCATTTTATCTGGCAGTCTCATTGCATTGAGGCTGGTCTGCTAGTTTCCCCTATCCTTTGGATAACTTTCTATGATGGTATTTCCTCCCTAGGGGGTTGTGCTGTGCCTCTCTCTGATCTGACATTGGTTGTTCAGGGGTACTGATGTGCCATATTTGGACATTTCTTAAGGTTTTTTGAATATATATTTTTAATTAGAATAGGACATGTTCACAATACATGCCAGCTTTGGCAGTTGCCTTCACAGCTGTCTTACCCAACATGCAGAAGAGGTCAGATCAGCGCTGAAGAAAGAGATGATCAATAATCCTTTTAACCCTATAATACAACTAATTACTGGCTATGAGGTATCTTGGATTATATTGCTAAGGAGAAAATAAGAAAATGTTAAATATTATGCATCACATTTCACAAGAATAGAGTGTACAAATTAACATTTACCAGCTATTCTCAGGATAGGTGATAAATATCTGATCTTTGAGACCCTCACAATCTCTTGACTGCAGTGAGGAGTATGAATGAAGAAGCGGCAGAGCAAGCAGCTCCATTCAAACTTATTAGGATGTACAGAACAACCAGACATTTTGCAAGGACAAAGAACTGTTGCTTTTTTGAGTCAACTAGCATCCAAGAAGAGATGCCAGGTATCTGGCTTGGACTAGTGTGTCTCAGAGTATATTCTATGTTAAAGCAAAACTTAAAGCGGGTATCTCACAAACAAAGTACACTTTAATCAATAGGTCTTGGAATAAAAATAAATTTTACAATTGGATGTGTAAAAAAAAAAAAAGTTCCTGTGCTGAGATGATCTTATACATGTGCCCCTGCTGTGTACTGTGTAATGGCTGTGTCTGACCGTGCAGGGATAACACAAAAGAGTGTACACTGTACATAGATTACAGCAGGGGATCACATCTGCTGGTGTCTGTAAGGAAAAACTGTTCACTGCCTGGTTAAAAACTTTTTTTTTTACATCACAGATATAATCAGCTGTGACCCCCTGCTGTAATGTCTGTATACTCTTTTACATCCTCCCCCTCCCCTGCCCAGGAGATGTGGTATGATCAGACCATGTCCCTGTACAGTCAGACACAGCCATTACACAGTACACAGCAGGGGCACACTTATAAGATTATCTCGGAAAACAACATTTTATTTTAAACACATCCAATTGTGGAACTTAATTTATTCTAAAATCCATGGATTAAAATGTACTTTGTTTGTGGGACAAGTCCTATAGAATCATAGATCATAGAATCATAGAATGGTAGAGTTGGAAGGGACCTCCTGGGTCATCTGGTCCAACCCCCTGCTCAAAGCAGGATTCACTAGATCATCTCAGACAGATGTCTGTCCAGCCTCTGTTTGAAGACGTCCATTGAAGGGGAACTCACCACCTCCTTTTAAGTTTGTTTCCATATGAAAAGGTTCATTGCTATATTTGATAAGGAAACATTTCCTCAACTGCAGACATTGTTTTAATAAATATCAATGTTGGCCCAACACTGATATTTGTTGGTGTCCAATTTTTTAATTTTGGCCCTCTGTGTATTTAAGTTTCACTTTTCTGTGCTTAAAGCAACACTCAACTGGTTTAAGGGGAAACGTGTAAATGTTTTGGAGTGGCTTAGTCAAAGCACAGACCTTAATCCAATTGAGAATCTGTGGACAGACTTGAAGATTGCTGTTCACCAGAGGAAACCATCAAACTTGAAGGAGTTGGAGCAGTTTTGAATGGAGGAATTTTCAACAATCCCAGTGGTAAGATGTAGAAAGCTCATAAAGACTTATCCAAAGCGACTTGCGGCTGTAATTGTCGCAAAAGGAGGCTCTACAAAGTACTGACTTTAGGGAGAGTGAATAGTTATGCACACTGAAGTATACAGTTATTTTTCCCTATTTGTTGCTTGCATCACAATGAAAACAAAACCAAATGTTCACAGTTGTATGAATGTTCTTTACATGAACTGATGCAAACCTCAAAAAAAAACATTGAAATTCCAAGTTGTGAGGTAGCAAAACCAGAAAAATGTCAAGGGGGTGAATACTTTCCCAAGTCACTGTATTAGAGGTTGGGTCAGTTAGAGGACCTGACTGGCGCACTTTAAAACCTTGTAGGACCAAAAGTCAATGTTACAACACGGGAATTATTTTGTATCCAATAGCTCTCTAAAGATAATTTGCCGGATGGCAATTTTCCATCAAATCACATTTCCAAGATATCATGCACAGACCTATACAGAGTCTCTTGGCTCTGTATTATAGAGTACTGCACATTTAGTGCACCTTGCATGGTGCACTGCATTATAAAGATTCAGGCCCTGATGGAGTTTTCTGGGATAAAACAGTTTGAAATGTCACAATATTATTGTGCAACTCTTAATTGCACAAATAATTCTGCAACATTGAGCGTTTTGACACCATGCCAGGCTAGCTAAGACAACCTTTCGTAAAGCCGGTGGACCTTAGTTGGGAAAGGGGCATGGCTGAGCTTGGCTGACAAATTAATCATAGGTTACGCAAAAAAAAAAAAGGGGTGTAAATCATGACGAAATTTATTCCAGTCCGTGGTAGGTGGTACACTCCAGTTAAAAGATGAGCATCTTGCTCCAGCGCACACTTCAAGATTGGCATAAAAACGTTAGTCTTGATTAATTGGGGCCATACTATCCTAAAAGCAATGTCTCTAAGGGTGAATACCTCCACAATACGATGTCCAAAAAAGAAATCCACCTTTTATTTTCTGTACTCCTAATATAGCATTGTGCATCAGGCGGGTCCAAGTAGAATAGCTATCAATGTAGCCAGTAGATAACACAAACATTAGACACCCAAGAAATGATCTTATATTAAACTCAGGCATCTATGCACTTAAAAAATTGTTACATTGTCTCATAGTGAAGAGGGACTTAAAGGGGTTTTCCCACGAACAAAATTTAATTTTAATCAATAGATCTTGGAATAATAATAAGTACCACAATTGGATGTATTTAAATAAAATGTTCCTGTGCTGAGATAATCTTATAAATGTGCCCCTGCTGTGTACTGTGTAATGGCTGTGTCTGACCGTGCAGGGACATGGTCGGATCATACCACATCTCCTGGACAGGGGAGGAAGCAAAGCAGTATACAGACATTTCAGCGGGGGATTACAGCTCGTTCTTTCTTTGAAGTAAAACATTGTTTGAAAACAGGCAGAGAAATGTTTTACCTCACAAAAAGAATCAGCTGTGATCCCCTGCTGTCTTGTCTATATACTCTTTTGTTTCCTCCCTGTCCAGGAGATGTGGTATGATCAGACCATGTTCCTGTACGGTCAGACACAGCCATTACACAGTACACAGCAGGGGCACACTTATAAGATTATCTCAGCACAGGAACATTTTATTTAAATACATCCAATCGTGGAACTTATTATTATTACAAGATCTATTGATTAAAATTAACTTTCATTCGTGGGACAACCCCATTAATAGGAGAGGTGAAAATTAGAAAACATCAAATTGTCCCATGTCTTTGGAACATGGGATCGATTCTTTATTTATGGGTCTTTTCTTAAAGAAGTTGTCCACTACTTGGACAACTCCTTGTCATATCTCACACTTGGCCCCGATAAAATAAAAAAGCTTACACCCCCCGCTCTTGCTGGCGCCGTTCCCATGCGGTTGTTATGACACGTAACCCTGGCACCCAATCAGCGCTGGTGTCACTCTCCCTACCTCCTGTTGAATTCAACATGAAGAAAAAGTCAGATGTCAGCTGCAGCCCGGACTCCTCTTCATGTTCGATTTGTTCAAAGGCGGGGACAGTGACACCGGCGCTGATTGGGAGCCAGGGTCACGTGTCATAACAACCAAATGAGAGCTCCGGGACCGCAAGTGCCGACACTGCTGGAACGGTGCCAGCACGGGAGGAGAGTATAGGCTTTTTTATTTTATTGGGGCCAAACACTGCGATCAAGAAGGGGCTGTCATTTCTTTTTTTATCTTGTGGAATTTTTGTGCAAAATTCTTCAAAAAGGCCAAAGTAGTTTAACAATTTTGAGCAAAACTAAAAATGTTCTTTATTTTTAACCTTTTTTGCTTTTAGTGGGACAACAGTTGCATGTTCAGTTAAAATAAGTCAAAATTTGCGCAACAACTTCAGGCGTACATAAAATCACTCCAGAGGGGACTAAAGTATATTTTAAACTTTTTAAAAAGTCGTAAATGTTCAATCAGCCGCAAACATTTGGAAGTCCTAAACCTTGCCCACAATGTGGAGCATAAAAAAAACCAAAACCAGACTAAGGCTGCATGCCCACGATGCGTTTTTCATGCGTTTCCGCTGCGGAATATCCGCAGCGGAAACGCATCAAAAACGCATGGTAATCCGCACCCCATGGTCCCCAATGGCATTCCGCAATGTCAATGCACATGCTGCGGATTTTTCCGCAGCGTTTCTGCAGCGCAAATAAATCCGCAGCATGTTCATTAATTTTGCGGAAGCGCCGCCATTGACTTGCATTGAGACGCATAGAATCCGTGTCTGTACATTTGTACAAGCGGATTATATGCGTCTCTATGTGCGGATGGTACCCAGTTCTGGAGGAGAGGAGACTCTCATCCAGACCTGGGTACCATTGTACCTGTAAAAAAAAGAATAAAATAATAAATAAAGTTTATATTCACCTGTCCGGCGGCTTCTCTCTGCTTGCCAGCAGCGCTTCTCCTTCCAGGACCTGAGATGACGTCGCGGTCATGTGACCGCAGGCTGTCTCGCGAGATGCCGGCAACCCGGAAGAAGCCAGGACGAGCGCTGCAGCACACGCGGCGGGGGATCGGAGGTAAGTATAGCTTTTATTTTTTTATTTTTACGGTCACACTATATATATATAAATCCATGCCTTTTGCATGGATTTATATAGTGTGACCTAGTTGTCAAGCACTTTCCAAGTGATGCTATCGCCTGGAAAGTGCTTGTCAGTCCGCATGCGGAAACACATGCGTTAACGCATGTGGGTAAGCATGTGAACCCGCATGTGGATCCGCATGTATTCTGCAGGAAAAACGCATGCACAATCTGCATGCGTTTTTTTCTGCCAGGGAGATGCAGAAATGCTGCAGAAATTTTCTGCTTCATTTCTGCATCGTGGGCACATAGCCTAATACTTAAAATAGACTATAAAAGGTGCGAATTAAAAGTATAAGGTGCAAATGAAAAACATCAAAAACTAGACAAAAAAAAGTGGTCGACACAAACAATAGACTATGACTATATAGACCAGGGGTCTCAAACACGCGGCCCGCGGGCCGCATGCGGCCCCTAAGGCTGCTTTATGCGGCCCGCAGGCACAGACCCCTTGACGATCCCGACCTGGTCCAGGAGGAGCCGCCGACAGCAGCGCTGAATTGCCACACAGAGACTGTTTCCCAGCACTGCATTTCCAATGCCAGCCGCTGGCCAATCAGAGGCCAGCAGCTGATATCTGCGTGTCGGCGCAGCGAGTATGACGTCATTGCCATATGCAGATGTCAGCTGCTGGCCTCTGATTGGCCGGCGGCTGACATTGAAAATGCTGTGCTGGGAGACAG
Source organism: Phyllobates terribilis (assembly GCF_046119375.1). Taxonomy (NCBI): domain Eukaryota; kingdom Metazoa; phylum Chordata; class Amphibia; order Anura; family Dendrobatidae; genus Phyllobates; species Phyllobates terribilis. The sequence continues at coordinate 69,735,412 of NW_027362761.1, read as the reverse complement.
TCTCTGTGCGGCAATGCGGCAAGATGGGGACCTGGATGGGGCACATAGCCACAAGATGGGGACCTGGATGGGGCACATAGCCACAAGATGGGGACCTGGATGGGGCACATAGCCACAAGATGGGGACCTGGATGGGGAACATTGCCACAGGATGGGGACCTGGATGGGGCACATAGCCACAGGATGGGGACCTGGATGGGGAACATAGGACCTGGATGGGGCACATAGCCACAGGATGGGGACCTGGATGGGGCACAGAGCCTCAAGATGTGGACCTGGATGGGGCACAGAGCCACAAGAGGGGACCTGGATGGGGCACAGAGCCTCAAGATGGGGACCTGGATGGGGAACATTGCCACAAGATGGGGACCTGGATGGGGCACATAGCCACAAGATGGGGACCTGGATGGGGCACATAGCCACAAGATGGGGACCTGGATGGGGCACATAGCCACAAGATGGGGACCTGGATGGGGCACATAGCCACAAGATGGGGACCTGGATGGGGAACATTGCCACAGGATGGGGACCTGGATGGGGCACATAGCCCCAAGATGGGGACCTGGATGGGGCACAGAGCCACAAGATGGGGACCTGGATGGGGCACAGAGCCTCAAGATGTGGACCTGGATGGGGCACATAGCCTCAAGATGTGGACCTGGATGGGGCACATAGCCTCAAGATGGGGACCTGGATGGGGCACAGAGCCTCAAGATGGGGACCTGGATGGGGAACATTACTACAAGATGTTTTCCATTATTACTATATGATGCTAATTGTAAGACAATATTACTGTATGTGGCCAATTGGGGGAAATAAAATTGTAAAAAAAATAAAAAATAAAATAAAGCATGAAAAAATATTGGGCACTAAAAATGCTGTTTTATATGTAAACTAAAGTAAACACAAAAAAGTGCACGTTTATTATCGCCACATCCATAACGACCCAAGCCATAAAAAAATAAACACGGCAAAAATGTTCAAAAGGTGTATACAAAAAAAATGGTATCACTAAAAATGTCACATTGAACAAAGAATGCGGCCCCCCAAATTCAAATTTTTTCCATGTGCGGCCCATATACCCAGCCGAGTTTGAGACCCTTGATATAGACTGTGACTCAGACTGTAAGCCTACGAGCAGGGCCCTCACTCCTTTTGATATCTGAGTTATGCTTATTTCTGTAACGTTTATATTGTCTGTACAAGTCCCCCCTAAAATTGTAAAGTGCTGCGGAATATGTTGGCGCTATAAAAATAAAAAATTATTATTATGTAGAGCACAGATACTAATGACTCTTCTTTTCTAATACTTTGTTACCAGTGTAATCAGTACATTAAATAACAGACTTGGTATGTACTGTAACACAAATGCTTTAATAAAGTTGGTATGTTTGAGACTAAACTTCCATCCATATTTTACTACAGAAAGAACAAGGCCATCTGTTTTCATGCAGCCATTAGTATCATTTTTTAAGGACTATGTTAAAGGGAATCTGTCACCCCCTGGCACTTATCTGACCTCTAATATGGGCATACAGGGTATAGAAATGTAAATCTATACCTACCTGTATGGCCCATAGTAGAGGTCTTGTTGCTGTGAAATGTCTTTTTATTCCTACAAGTTTCTGATGCTTCCAGGCCCGGGGTCTGGAAGAAATCCCCACCTCCTGTGTGAATTACAATGTTTCTCCCCTTCCCTGCATGTCACAGTGCCTGGATTTGGCCTCTGCAACTGCACATCACAGGGCACTGTGACATGCAGGGGAGGGGGGAAGCATTGTAATTACCACAGGATGGGGGGATTTCTTCTAGGCCCCTGGACTGGAACACATCAGAAACTTGTAGGAATAAAAAGACATTTCACAGCAATGAGACCTCTAATACAACCCCTGGCAAAAATTATGGAATCACCAGGCTTGGAGGATGTTCATTCAGTTGTTTAATGTTGTTGAAAAAAAGCAGTTCACAGACATGGCACAAAACTAAAGTAATTTCAAATGGCAACTTTAGGGCTTTAAGAAACACTAAAAGAAAATCAAGATAAAAAATGTGGTACTCAGTAAGGGTATTTTTTTTCAGACCAAGCAGAGGGAAAAAATTATGGAATCACTCAATTCTGAGGAAAAAATTATAGAATCACCCTGTAAATTTTCATTTCCAAAACTAACACCTGCATCAAATTAGATCTGCTCGTTAGTCTGCATCTAAAAAGGACTGATCACACCTTGGAGAGCTGTTGCACCAAGTGGACTGAAATGAATCATGGCTCCAACACGAGATATGTCAATTGACAAAGGAGAGGATTATCAAACTCTTAAAAGAAGGTAAATCATCACGCAATGTTGCAAAAGATGTTGGTTGTTCACAGTCAGCAGTGTCTAAAATCTGGACCAAATACAAACAACATGGGAAGGTTGTTAAAGGCAAACATACTGGTAGACCAAGGAAGACATCAAAGCGTCAAGACCGGAAGCTTAAAGCAATATGTCTCCAAAACAGGAAATGCACAACAAAACAAATGAGGAACGAATGGGAGGAAACTGGAGTCAATGTCTGTGACCGAACTGTAAGAAACCGTCTAATGGGATTTACATACAGAAAAGCTAAACATAAGCCATCATTAACACCTAAACAGAAAAAAACAAGGTTACAATGGGCTAAGGAAAAGCAATCGTGGACTGTGGATGACTGGATGAAAGTCATTCAGTGATGAATCGCGAATCTGCATTGGGCAAGGTGATGATGCTGGAACTTTTGTTTGGTACCGTCCCAATGAGATTTATAAAGATGACTGCATGAAGAGAACATGCAAATTTCCACAGTCATTGATGATATGGGGTGGATGTCAGGTAAAGGCACTGGGGAGATGGCTGTCATCACATCTTCAATAATTGCCCAAGTTTACATTGATATTTTGGACAGTTTTCTTATCCCATCAATTGAAAGGATGTTTGGGGATGATGACATCATTCTTCAAGATGATAATGCATCCTGCCATAGAGCAAAAACCGTGAAAACATTCCTTGAAAGAAGACACATAAGGTCAATGTCATGGCCTGCAAATAGTCTGGATCTCAATCCAATTGAAAATCTTTGGTGGAAGTTGAAGAAAATGGTCCATGACAAGGCTCCAACCTCCAAAGCTGACCTGACAACAGCAATCAGAGAAAGTTGGAACCAGATTGATGAAGAGTACAGTTTGTCACTCATTAAGTCCATGCCTCAGAGACTGCAAGCTGTTATTAAAGCCAGAGGTGGTGCAACAAAATACTAGTTATGTATTGGAGTGTTCTTTTGTGTGTTTCTTTTTCATGATTCCATCATTTTTTCCTCAGAATTGAGTGATTCCATAATTTTTTCCCTTTACTTGGTCTGAAAAAATTACCCTTACCGAGTACCACATTTTTTATCTTGATTTCTTTTAGTGTTTCTTAAAGCCATAAAGTTGCCATTTGAAATGACTTTAGTTTTGTGCCATGTCTGTGATCTGCTTTTTTTCAACAACATTAAACAACTGAATAAACATCCTCCAAGCCCGGTGATTCCATAATTTTTGCCAGGGGTCGTATGAGGCATACAGATAGGTATAGGTGTATATTTCTATCACCCGTGTGCCCGTATTAGAGGTCAGTTAAGTGCCAGGCGGTGACAGATTCCCTTTAACGGTTATGCAGGACTCTTTTTCTTATAGGGCTAAGCAGCTATCGGCAGGTAGTTAATAACTACCTGCCTGTTCTCCCATACGACGATCTCTCACGGCTCAGAGAAGTGACGGGGCGCTCCTGCCGGCGACTCTCCCGTTGTCAATTTATTTATTAATTTCGAGGATGAATAACTGGGGAACAGAATAAGATCTGGGTCAGATGAACATATGAGAAATCGATTTTCATCCAGAAATTGTCCAACGTCATTAGTGTATCTGTATTTTACGTGTGTGTGTGGCTTTTTTATTTAGATATCAGTATTTTAAATTGTGCATGATTAAATACCATTTCTTAGGTTTGCAGCGGCTATTTATCTGTAGAAATCGGATGCTATAGGGATGTTCCGGAAGGGGCCTAATTTTATTTGCACACCCAAAGACTTGAATGGGTGAGTCTCATCCAAAATACAGAAGAGACATGCTGGGAAGCTTTTCACATGGATACTAGCCTGTGTTATAAAAAAAAAAAAAAAAAAAATCTGAGTAGGCCTATTGAATTGCATTGGTAATTTTTACTCTGACAGCATGACTATATAATTTGCTTATCTGATTGAGCCATAACCCATAGTTATTAGAAAATATGTCCCAGAATGCTTATTACATGGAAACCTGCCCTCAGACCCATAAGATAGAAGAGGTTGGGCATGTAGGATAGCAACAGCTCACCCCGTTCTTCCTAAAGCACCATTTAAATGTCTTTTTTGATGTACATGTTCTATCTTTGTTCTTCATCCATTATAGTCTATGGGACCAACAAAAACCACAAAAAATGGACTAGACACGTACCACCAAGCAAGAATGTAAAATGCAAAAATCACTCTTTATTAATAATGGATTTAAAAATTCATCACCAATATAAATAAGTACACAGGTCTAAGATGGGGGAGCTAAAATGGGCAACATCATCAAAAACCCAGCAAGTCAATTCCAGTTTATACACCATAATAGATAGAAAATATAGAGCTGCATAGATGATGGAAGGACAGAAGTCTAAAGTGATATGTGCTATTCAGTATTCAATGTATTGCTTACCCATGAGTGGGGGAGGATTAGATGAGCCCACCACAACTGCCCGACGTGCGTTTTGCATACTGCTCAAGGGAAGGCACCTTGAGAATTTTTAAATCCATTATTAATAAAGAGTGATTTTTTTATTCTACATTCTTGCTTGGTGGTTCATGTGTACTCCTTTTTTTGGGTTTTGTTGGTTTTATGACATGGGAGTATTCCACCTTCTATTTTGAGATATATACATAGATACACACACACACACACACACACACACACACACACAGTACAGACCAAAAGTTTGGACACACCTTCTCGTTTAAAGATTTTTCTGTATTTTCATGACTATGAAAATTGTACATTCACACTGAAGGCATCAAAACTATGAATTAACACATGTGAAATTATATACTTAACAAAAAAGTGTGAAACAACTGAAAATATGTCTTATATTCTAGGTTCTTCAAAGTAGCCACCTTTTGCTTTGATGACTGCTTTGCACACTCTTGGCATTCTCTTGATGAGCTTCAAGAGGTAGTCACCAGAAATGGTCTTCCAACAATCTTGAAGGAGTTCCCAGAGAAGCTTAGCACTTGTTGGCCCTTTTGCCTTCATTCTGCGGTCCAGCTCACCCCAAACCATCTCGATTGGGTTCAGGTCTGGTGACTGTGGAGGCCAGGTTATCTGGCGTAGCACCCCATCACTCTCCTTCTTGGTCAAATAGCCCTTACACAGCCTGGAGGTGTGTTTGGGGTCATGGTCCTATTGAAAAATAAATGATGCTCCAACTAAACGCAAACCGGTTTGCTGTGGTAGCCATGCTGGTTCAGTATGCCTTCAATTTTGAATAAATCCCCAACAGTGTCACCAGCAAAGCACCCCCACACCATCACACCTCCTCCTCCATGCTTCACGGTGGGAACCAGGCATGTAGAGTCCATCCGTTCACCTTTTCTGCGTCGCACAAAGACACGGTGGTTGGAACCAAAGATCTCAAATTTGGACTCATCAGACCAAAGAACAGATTTCCACTGGTCTAATGTCCATTCCTTGTGTTCTTTAGCCCAAACAAGTCTCTTCTGCTTGTTGCCTGTCCTTAGCAGTGGTTTCCTAGCAGCTATTTTACCATGAAGGCCTGCTGCACAAAGTCTCCTCTTAACAGTTGTTGAAGAGATGTGTCTGCTGCTAGAACTCTGTGTGGCATTGACCTGGTCTCTAATCTGAGCTGCTGTTAACCTGCGATTTCTGAGGCTGGTGACTCGGATAAACTTATCCTCAGAAGCAGAGGTGACTCTTGGTCTTCCTTTCCTGGGGCGGTCCTCATGTGAGCCAGTTTCTTTGTAGCGCTTGATGGTTTTTGCAACTGCACTTGGGGACACTTTCAAAGTTTGCCCAATTTTTCGGACTGACTGACCTTCACTTCTTAAAGAAATGATGGCCACTCGTTTTTCTTTACTTAGCTGCTTTTTTCTTGCCATAATACAAATTTTAACAGTCTATTCAGTAGGACTATCAGCTGTGTATCCACCTGACTTCTGCACAACACAACTGATGGTCCCAACCCCATTTATAAGGCAAGAAATCCCACTTATTAAACCTGACAGGGCACACCTGTGAAGTGAAAACCATTTCCGGTGACTACCTCTTGAAGCTCATCAAGAGAATGCCAAGAGTGTGCAAAGCACTCATCAAAGCAAAAGGTGGCTACTTTGAAGAACCTAGAATATAAGACATATTTTCAGTTGTTTCACACTTTTTTGTTAAGTATATAATTCCACATGTGTTAATTCATAGTTTTGATGCCTTCAGTGTGAATGTACAATTTTCATAGTCATGAAAATACAGAAAAATCTTTAAATGAGGTGTGTCCAAACTTTTGGTCTGTACTGTATATTATTGATCTATCTATCTAGATAAATATATATATGCATGTATATGGGGGACTTTTGTACCTCCTGGTCCCAACCATTATGTGTTTTTTGAACATTTTTGTATTAATAGCCTACAGGACTGTTAATAATTCTGTGTTTTTTCATGGACCATGTGTCCGCAAAAAAACAAAACAAAAAGGAAACCTTAATCTGAGACATGGATCAAAATTACCCATACAAGCTCATGGGTAGCTGAAAGATCACTGGAAGAACACATTTCAATCTATTCTTAACATTGTAACAGATAGGTGAAGCTTCGCAATTTTTTTTTTAATTTTTTTTTTTTACATACAAAAAAAAAAAAAATCCACGGTAGAAAGCACTGATGGAAATCAGGCAGTTTTTATGTACAAGAAAAATCACTGGGATTTTAATGAGATCTAGGACCAACTTCAGACAGCAGCATTGTCTGTGCATATTACAGACTACCAGGACCTCCAGGAGTTAAACTAAACCAGACATAGATTCTATATAGCAATTTCTTTTCAATTACACTACATTATGTCCAGATCTGTTAGCTGTCTGAAAGCTAAACTGCCACACAAGTTGGCTTGCCTGTAGAGATGAGTGAACCTGAGAGAGAGAGAACTTTCCAGCTCCAAAGTTCGGGTCCCTAAACATTTCAATGGGGATCGAGTTCATGTTCAAGCTCGGGTCCAGTTCTGGTACCAGAACCCGAACCTGAACGTGCATGGGTCTGCTCATCCCTACTTGCCCAATCTAAATAGGTATCTTTATAAGGGAGTGAAAAAAGAAAGCTTTAAGACAAATCACGGCTGGATCAATTCCTCACATAAACTAAATTTTTACTAACAGATTACAATACACAAAATGTGATAAACGTCAATTTATTAATATTGTTTATTTAGTGTAAGGTTTCCCATTAATGACAGATCTGACAGTGTCCTACAAATCAAGGTGGTATTTGGTGTACAAGGGGCCAGTGCCCTTTTGGTTTATTGGTAACAGGTGGCTCTTCATTCCCTGTACACTTCTGTGTGGGAGTACGAGCCACCTTTGGGTGCACTGAGATGTGTAAACATCAATGGATTCCACAGATCATTAGTGGGAGATCCCTGTAACATGTGAGTGAACCATCAGTGGCCAGTGCCATGGAGGCAGTGACCACTGCAACAGAGACAGAAACCAGTGCCATGGAGGCAGCGGCCACTGCAACAGAGACAGAAACCAGTGCCATGGAGGCAGTGGCCAGTGCCATGGAGGCAGTGGCCAGTGCAACGGAGACAGAAACCAGTGCCATGGAGGCAGTGGCCAGTGCAACAGAGACAGAAACCAGTGCCATAGAGGCAGTGGCCAGTGACATGGAGGCAGTGGCCAGTGACATGGAGGCAGTGGCCAGTGACATGGAGGCAGTGGCCAGTGACATGGAGGCAGTAACCACTGCAACAGAGAGAGACCAGGGTCATTGAGGCAGTGGCCACTGCAAAAGAGACAGAAACCAGTGACATGGAGGCAGTGGCCAGTGACATGGAGGCAGTGGCCAGTGACATGGAGGCAGTGGCCACTGCAACAGAGACAGAAGCCAGTGACATGGAGGCAGTGGCCAGTGCCATGGAGGCAGTGACCACTGCAACGGAGACAGAGACCAGTGACATGGAGGCAGTGGCCAGTGACATGGAGGCAGTGGCCAGTGACATGGAGGCAGTGGCCAGTGCAACAGAAACCAGTGACATGGAGGCAGAAACCAGTGACATGGAGGCAGTGGCCAGTGACATGGAGGCAGAAACCAGTGACATGGAGGCAGTGACCACTGCAACAGAGACAAGGGTCATGGAGGCAGTGGCCAGTGCCATGGAGGCAGTGGCCAGTGCCATGGAGGCAGTGCCCACTGCAACAGAGACAGAAGCCAGTGACATGGAGGCAGTGACCACTGCAACAGAGACAGAAGCCAGTGACATGGAGGCAGTGACCACTGCAACAGAGGCAGTGGCCAGTGACATGGAGGCAGTGGCCAGTGACATGGAGGCAGTGGCCAGTGACATGGAGGCAGTGGCCAGTGCAACAGAGACAGAAACCAGTGACATGGAGGTAGTGGCCAGTGACATGGAGGCAGTGAGCACTGCAACAGAGACAGAAACCAGTGACATGGAGGCAGTGGCCAGTGACATGGAGGCAGTGAGCACTGCAACAGAGACAGAAACCAGTGACATGGAGGTAGTGACCACTGCAACAGAGACAGAAACCAGTGACATGGAGGCAGTGGCCAGTGACATGGAGGCAGTGGCCAGTGACATGGAGGCAGTGACCACTGCAACAGAGACAGAAGCCAGTGACATGGAGGCAGTGGCCAGTGACATGGAGGCAGTGGCCAGTGACATGGAGGCAGTGGCCAGTGACATGGAGGCAGTGGCCAGTGACATGGAGGCAGTGGCCAGTGACATGGAGGCAGTGGCCAGTGCAACGGAGACAGAAACCAGTGCCATGGAGGCAGTGGCCAGTGCAACAGAGACAGAAACCAGTGACATAGAGGCAGTGGCCAGTGACATAGAGGCAGTGGCCAGTGACATAGAGGCAGTGGCCAGTGACATAGAGGCAGTGGCCACTGCAACAGAGACAAGGGTCATGGAGGCAGTGGCCAGTGCCATGGAGGCAGTGGCCAGTGCCATGGAGGCAGTGCCCACTGCAACGGAGACAGAAGCCAGTGACATGGAGGCAGTGACCACTGCAACAGAGACAGAAGCCAGTGACATGGAGGCAGTGACCACTGCAACAGAGACAGAAGCCAGTGACATGGAGGCAGTGACCACTGCAACAGAGGCAGTGGCCAGTGACATGGAGGCAGTGGCCACTGCAACAGAGACAAGGGTCATGGAGGCAGTGCCCACTGCAACAGAGACAGAAGCCAGTGCCATGGAGGCAGTGACCACTGCAACAGAGACAGAAGCCAGTGACATGGAGGCAGTGACCACTGCAACAGAGGCAGTGGCCAGTGACATGGAGGCAGTGGCCACTGCAACAGAGACAAGGGTCATGGAGGCAGTGGTCAGTGACATGGAGGCAGTGGCCAGTGCAACAGAGACAGAAACCAGTGACATGGAGGTAGTGGCCAGTGACATGGAGGCAGTGAGCACTGCAACAGAGACAGAAACCAGTGACATGGAGGTAGTGACCACTGCAACAGAGACAGAAACCAGTGACATGGAGGTAGTGACCACTGCAACAGAGACAGAAACCAGTGACATGGAGGCAGTGGCCAGTGACATGGAGGCAGCGAGCACTGCAACAGAGACAGAAACCAGTGACATGGAGGTAGTGACCACTGCAAAAGAGACAGAAACCAGTGACATGGAGGCAGTGGCCAGTGACATGGAGGCAGTGGCCAGTGACATGGAGGCAGTGACCACTGCAACAGAGACAGAAGCCAGTGACATAGAGGCAGTGGCCAGTGACATGGAGGCAGTGGCCAGTGACATGGAGGCAGTGGCCAGTGACATGGAGGCAGTGGCCAGTGACATGGAGGCAGTGGCCAGTGACATGGAGGCAGTGGCCAGTGACATGGAGGCAGTGGCCAGCTCCAGATTTGCTTTCACTTCCAGCCAATGACTGTGCAAATCCTGCATAGAGGCCTTGGATCCAGCGCAGGGCACAGGCCTTCTCACTAGTGTCTGCCATTCCCTTAGCCCCCTGGCCAGCACATGTATAGGGCCAGTAGAGTCAGCAGTGCCAGGGCCATGCCCCTTCCTCCTTGTCAGTACACACCACAGGGCTGCAGTCGTGCCTCCCTGCCACAGCCCATTCTCCACCTATACACCGCACTACGGGTGGGTATACACACCGAACAGCAATGCCCAGTCACGGCGGCGCCCCCTCCTCCCACGGTGCCCCTCACCCCAGGAGAACGGCAGCTAACTTACTGAGCTCATCCTGAGCAGCAGCTGAGGGCACGGCAGCAGCCATGTTCACCGGTAGTGCTCGCGGAGGCGTGGCCGGCCGGCGGGCGGGGACTGCGCCATTTCCTGGAGAGGGGATGGCACCGGGGTGTTTCCCTGCTGCTGTGCCCGCGTATCACCCTGCAGGCTGGCTGTATGGCACCGCTAGAGCTGCCGTCTCCGTGGCATGCTTGGTGTATGTGCTAATAGTTATATATAGAGAAAGGAACAGCTGAAGGGTCCTGTCAGCCCCTGAGCCTGGGCATATTGTCACATATTGTCGCATGTGGGGATTAGCCGGGTAGGGTTTTGTTTTTTAGCTAATGTATTTACAAAAAATCTGCCCACTACAATAGTGGTGGAGTACCATGCTATGCTGTGTGATCAGTACTGTTATAGAGAGGTCGCACTGAATGGGCACCATGTCTTCTTGAGGCAGATTTCCCTTCGGAAATATTGTCCTACAACCCTCCAAACAATGAGCAGAAGCATTTCTATGGAAAGCGCCTCGCTGCTCATATGTGCCACCTGAGGTTCCCAAAGATGCTAAATGGTTGAAAGAAGTGACCTGACCATGCTTCAGGGGTCTGAAGACGCTCTATGCTTTACATGTCTATGGTATTACTCAAGAGACCCCCGGGTGTGTTTTTGAGCATATTGCCAGTGTCTTCGCTTCAAAAGCCGTTTTGCTGAATGAAGTGAAAAATTTCTCCTGAAAACAAACATGGCGGAGGTCAAAAAAAGTACATAAGAAACGACCAAAAAAATGCTGGTGTTTCCTGAAGTGTCTTCCTCTTGAAAAACTCAGCTGGTTCAACCCATCCAAAAAAGATGTGTTAAAGGTAATCTGAGGCTGATATATGCTGCCCGATCCATGAGTCGCATGTATCAGACACTGGCTGTATGATGCCAGCTAGCCTGGTGCCCGGTGGCTTCTCCCTGCCCTCGACCCTGGAGTGACAGATCTCTCGGTCTCTCCCTATACATGCAGGGAAAGACCTGTCACTCGTGGACAGTGGGCAGAGAGAAGCCACTGGGGACCCGCCCGTCTGACTAGTCTCCTGTGCACCTCGGTCCCCGGTGGCTTCTCTCTGCCTTCTCCCCTTGAGTCACAGATCTCTCGGTCTCTCCCTATACATGCAGGGAGAGACCTGTCACTCGTGGAGAGTGGGCAGAGAGAAGCCTCAGGGGACCCGCCCATCTGACTAGTCTCCTGTGCACCTCGGTCCCCGGTGGCTTCTCTCTGCCTTCTCCCCTTGAGTCACAGATCTCTCGGTCTCTCCCTATACATGCAGGGAGAGACTTGTCACTCTAGGGCAGTGGGCAGAGAGAAGCCACAGGGGACCCGCCCGTCTGATTAGTCTCCTGTGCACCTCAGTCCCCGGTGGCTTCTCCCTATCCTCTCCCCTGGAGTGACAGATCTCTCGGTCTCTCCCTATACATGCAGGGAAAGACCTGTCACTCGTAATCAGTGGGCAGAAAGAAGCCACAGGGGACCCGCCCATCTGACTAGTCTCCTGTGCACCTCGGTCCCCGGTGGCTTCTCTCTGCCCTCTCTCCTGGAATGACAGATCTCTCGGTCTCTCCCTATACATGCAGGGAGAGACCTGTCACTCGTGGACAGTGGGCAGAGAGAAGCCACAGGGGACCGCCCGTCTGACTAGTCTTCTGTGCACCTTGATCCCCGGTGGCTTTCAAATCATGTTTTTCTCTGAAACGCCATGCCTGGGTGAGATATGCCAGTGTCTGATGCATGGTGCCCTTGGATTGGCAGCATGTATCAGCTGTCAGGTTCTGTTTAAGCAGGGTTCTTTTGGCCAAGAATGCTGAAAAAAATAATAAGTGTGTATAGTCCACAGTTTTGGAGTCAAGTCAAGTTATAAAAATACTGTGAAAGACATCAAGTAATAGAGATGAGCAAAAACATTTGCATTATCCTTGTCAGCTGTCCACATTGGTACTCTATGGCGGTCGACCCATAAGACTACGGCCTCACAATCAGTATCTGGTCAGTATTTTTCCTCAGTATGTGTAAGCCAAAATCAGGAGTGGGTCAAAAATGCAGACTCGGAGCACTTGTTTCTATTATAGCTTTTCTCTGATTGTTCCTCACCTGGTTTTGGCTTACAAATACAGAGAAAAAATACTGACTGAATACTGACCAAATGCTGATAGTGGAGCTGTGGCCTTATGCCACGGCCCCACTATCAGTGTTCGGTCAGTATTCAGTCAGTATTTTTTCTCAGCAGTGGGAGCCAAAACCAGGAGTGGGTGATAAATGCAGAATTGGGGCACTTGTTTCTATTATACCTTTACTCACTTGGTTTTGGCTCCCACTCCTGAGAAAAAATACTGACCGAATACTGACTAAATACTGATAGTGGGGCCGTGGCCTTAGTCTGACTCTGGAATGCCAGCATCTTGGGCAGTTTGTACAATTACTAGACTCCCATGATATCATGATGTGTCATGTTGCAATGCCATGATATCACGGGTGTCTAGTAATTGCAAGAGGGGCCCAGGATGCCAACATTCGAATATCAGCGGAGAGAGTGTGGACTGCTCTGGTATGGCTGCCACAGAATACCAAAGTGGATGTTGGATCAGGGTAATGTGAACCAGTTTGCTCATCTTTAGTCACTTAGGGTAAATTCACACAGATACTTTTTGTAAAAAATAAAAAAAAAAACAACTGCAGTTTTTGTGTCAGATGTCAGTCTTTTGAGCCAAAACAAAGATTAGATTCAGAAGGAATGGAATCCTACAAAGGACTTATATTGCTCTTTCCTTCTCAGTCCATTTTGGCTCAAAAAAGGTATCTGAAAAACGCCACAAAAACGGTTAGACCAGCTTTAGGCTATGAGCAACTGAGTTTTCCAAGGAGGTTTTGGAGAAGAAACTGTCCAAAGCTCATAACTCCTCAAAAGCTTTGAGTTTTCGTTCAGTTTGTGCTCTGAAAACTCATCAAAAAGACTCCTTGTGCACATAGCTTTAATTTGAGAGTTTATCTTATCTCTGAATATTTAATTTTATGTTCCTTTGTTTCAGATTTTTGCAAATTGTGGCCCACAGCTTACAATATGTGGTATTCACAGGAAATATCAAAATATTTGTGAGAATGTGCATAAATGAAATAAAAAAACTGTATATATATATATATACATGAACTATTTGTCCATTCACTGCTCTCCGACCATAGGAACCTATATCCCAGATATAGGATACAAATTATAATGCTGCTAATATGTGGCCTATTGTCTGACAGGCCCTTGTCAAGGATATATCTAATGACCGTTGTTAGAAAAATCTCAGGACTTCACATACAGTGGTAAGCAGGGTTGCCATCAGGCATTACTGCCCTTACTAGCGTATGGGACCGGGCCCCCCCTCTTTTTACTTCTGCACACCGGTCCCCAGGGGCAGGATTCGGGCCAGTCGCTCAGTCCTGAACGTGCGTCCATTCATTTAAAATCTATTGCCATGCAGGAAGCCATGTGGCCTGGACCTTAATGACCAGGTACGTATAGATGCGTCTCAGCGATCCCGCGCACACAAAAGCTGTGAGCGTGTCATCGCCGCCGGGTGTCATCTGATTCTGACAGCTGACACCCGGAACTCAGTGCCGGGAGCGGTGCCCGCACCGCTTCCGGCACTTTAACTCCCTAAATGCTGAGATCGCAGCATTTAGCGAGCGAAGCGAGCAGAGGGACAGAAGCCCCTCTGTTCTTGGATCGGAGACCCAGCGAGGTCATCGCGGGGTCCCGATCATTGCCATGGTGACCCGATGTCGTCATGACAACATCACCAGCCACTAGCAAGGTAGTTAGATCATACACAGTGCATGATCTAACTATCTTGTGTCTGCAGGACTGACAGATATAAGGCATAGCAGTGATCCTGCACTGCTATGCCTTATGGCAGCGATCAGACTGCAAAAAGTGAAAGTTCCATAGTGGGACTAAGTAAAAAAGTGAAAAAAAAAAGTTGTAAAAATATATATATTTAAAAAATATATATATAGAGTACCCATAAACAAATATTATTATGAAAAAAAAAATATAAACAATAAAAGTACACATATTTGGTATCGTTGGGTCTGGAATGACCTGACCTATAAAACTGTCCCACTAGTTAACGCCTTTAGTGAACACGGTAAAAAAAAAAAAAACGATGCAAAAAACTATGCTTTATCATCATACTGCCTAACAAAAAGTGGAATAAAACGCAATCAAAAAGACGAATGTAAATAAAATTGGTACCGCTGAAAAAATCATCTTGTCCTGCAAAAAAAACAAGCCACCATATAGCTCTATCAATCTGTCAGGTATTCCACAGCGACGACACCGGGGAGATCACGCAATATCTCACCGTTCCGTCACTGTGTCATGGATTTAGTCTGGAATCGCGAGCACACGATCCAGACTACTCACTTCTTGGGTATCGGCAAGCGACCAGTGAGCGTATGGCGTCACACCTCTGGATTCCAACACATGGAATACGTGTTTAGCCCTCCGTATGGTCACTGTCAGCGTCACGATAGCCAAATTATTAATATTCTCTGCCACCACTATCCAGATTTGAAATATAATACAGGCCTGGGCGGGCGCCTACGTTCTGGTAGCGTATGGCTTCGGGGGGAGGGCGCAATTACAGAACAGAAGAAACAGAACTATTAAATGTTATATTTAATCCAAAAGGGAGGCAATGTTTAAGAAAAATCTACAAGATTTTACAAAGGAGACACACAATACATAAGCAGTTACACAAAATAATAAGGATTAAGGAAGAAAGTTACTATACGATCGCTGAGACGATTCAATATAGGTGGAGGGGGGGCTTCCCAATTATGATTAGACTGTTATCGAACAGGATCCGTTGCTTATCGTCCTTATACCACTCTGGCAATAAATGAATCTCCAAACTCAGCAAACTATTTTATGCTGAAGGGAAAGATCTGCCCACACACCCCCTGTGCTGACATCACAGGGGCTGGACTCCACCCTTCATGTTTGTATTAAAAAACTGTTTTTTGGGATAACTTATCGCTCGTTGATCCCAGAAGCCCAAAAGTGATACCATATTTTCTATTATGATTTTACCTTCATTTAGACACCACACATTGCATACTTGCAGTCTGCTATTCTGGTGCTTTTGCGCTACAGCTCCACAGAGGGTTTTTCAGCAACAGAAAAATATCCCTATCGTTCCCTAGCTGATCCTGCCCCTAAAAATATGGGTCCCATCATTACCGGATGTATGGAACTTTAGTTATTCCATATTTCGTATCGGAGTCGAAAATCCTGCAGTCTTTGTTTAAACCCCCTTTGAAGTTCTGGGAATGTCTTTGCCAGGGGAAATCTACTCGCATTTTAAATTGGTTATAGTTTTACCACTCACTTCTCAGCCGTGTGTTAATTGGGTATTTGTGCTGAGATTTACATGGAGACAGCTTTTGTACTGACAAGTGGTTGATTGCTAGCTCTTGTCTTGGGACAAAATGTGGAAGGGAGGGGTGAGGGGGCTTCAGGGAAAGAAAGAAAGAATATGTTAAATATTTCTCAATATTTCCCTGACATCCCCACCCTCTTTGAGGTGGTGTAGGGGGCTGATTTACAGATCACCCCTTTAAGCCCACCTCCTGGCCCACCCTTCCTGCTGATCCGACAAGCCGTGACCCAACTCACTCACCACTCTAACCGACTAGGGATCCAGCTTTCCGATCACCCTGACTGGTTCGGGATACATTTTCCCCACACCTCTGACAGGCTATGGGTGCCTTCCTCCCATACTCCTGAACGACAGGGTGACCCACATTCCCTTTACCCTGACCGGTGGTGGGGCACCCCTTTCCACCTGTCATTGTTACCTTGAGAGCCATGCTCACTAGGGGGGAGCTACGACCGGCCATGTCACAGTCCGTCGTGACACTGGTCGGCAGCACACGACCACTTTCCCTATGATCCCCATGCCTCTCCCCATCCTTGCTCAGTACCTCTGGAGCGTGGTAGTTATGGGGCAGCTACCATTGACCACGCCACTCTAAGGCGTGTCACTGGATGGGACGACCTGCTTCTTGGTGTCCGTGCCTGCTCCCCTTGCCCATAGTACTTATGCTGGCTCGCTTTAGGGGATCTTCAGCAGCATCATCCCGCGGGGTGAGGTGGCTGAGACCCCCTTTACCGCAACACACATTTTTATTATGCATCACATTGACATTATTGACAGTGGCATTATATGACATATCAGATCTGGGAGGGTTGTCAGGGATGTATCGGGCAACCAACCGTCCCAGATCAGTTCCCAATAGCACATTAGTGGGAAGACTCTCTGACACCCCTACTTCCCTTAACCCCCTCCCCGCACCCCAGCCCAGGAAAACTCGGGCCATCGGTATGGCACGGCTTACACCCCCAAACCCGGTGACAGTCAGGGTCTTCCCAGGAACGAGTTCCTCTGGTAACACGAACTCAGGGCAGATGAGGATACTTTCTGCGCCAGTGTCCTTAAAGCCAACAGTAACGGTGTTGCCCACAGTAACAGGTTGTAAGTTTTCCCGGGCCCGGCCAACCTCCCCACCCACAAAAAGAATGGCTGCAGTAGGCCCTGGGGCCTCAGGTGTGGTGTCCTTCTTTTGCCTCTCTGGGCAGACAAGGCTGACGTGACCCGTTTGGTCACAAATATAGCACTTACAGGAGTCAAATGCAGGCCAGGTGCTGGAAGATGGGGCAGAACCCGCTGAGGGCCGGCTGGCTGTAACACTGGGGGTGGTTGTAGGCTTACCCCCTCTCCAGGTGGCGGCGGCTGACTTCCACACCTCTGGCGTGCAGTTGGCCTCATAGGCATCTGCGATCTGGGCTGTCTTGGCGGCCTGTTTTGGCTCCCACTCAAGCACAAACTGTCGCACTTCCACTGGGCAAAGACGAAGAAACTGGTCCTTCACCATCAGATCCTTCAGTTCCTCGAAGGTGGTGACTGACAGTCCTCGGATCCACTGCTCCAAGTTGGTTCTGAGCCCATCCACCACATCACTGTAGCTATCCTGTGGTCCATGTTGGAGGGCTCTGAACTTAAACCTCTGCAGTCAGCTGGTACTTTTTTATCAGGCCCTGCTTGACAGCCTCATAGTCTCCATCTTATTCTCAAGGGAGGGAAGCAAACACCTCCAGAGCTTTTCCTCTGAACCCTGGAGTTAAGTACCTTGCCCACTGGTCCGTGGGCAGCTGATACGGCCTGCAGGCCTTTTCAAAGCTGCTTAGAAATATGTCCAAGTCTCCATCCTTTTCCATTACAGGAAAATGCTCAGGACGGGGTTTAAAGCTGTTGGTGCTGTTGGACTCACGGGTCTGTGTGGACGGTGGCTCCTTCTGAATCCGGGCTATCTCCAGCTGGTACTGTTGCTCCCGCTCGGCAGCTTCTCGTTGATCTGCTCGCTCATGGAACTTCAGGATCAGCTGCAGTCGTCCATCACAATCGTCTGTGGCAAGCTGCTCCAAGGCCATCTGCAGGTGGGGGTCCACACTACCCTGGCTGCGGGTCTGGCTGGCAATCACAGGTGGGACCCCTGCAGCAGTGCCATCTGGGCCTGGACTGGCCACCCCCTCATCAGGGCTCTTCTGTCAGACGGGCTCTGCAACACCTTGAAACAGTTCAGCAATCATTTGTCGCAGCTCACAGAGGGCAGTGATAGTGTCCTCTGACTGCTGGTGATACCATGGCTCTCCATGTGTAGCCATCGTTGCCAAATAAAAGATAGGACAGAAAAACAAGAGAAGGGAAGGGGATGCAACTGCTACACGTATAGTAATGTCCTAGATAAAAAGTATTAAAACACTGAGTCTGATTTCTTAAAACTCTGCACAGAATTCTCGCAAGAACCGTGCAAGTTTTCAGTGACAGGAATGATTGCCCAATCCAGCCACTGATGTTCTCTGTAACATCCCACCGCTTGCCACCAATCTGTCAGGTATTTCACAGCGACGACACCGGGGAGATCACGCAATATCTCACCATGCCGTCACGGTGTTGCGGATTTCGTCTGGAATCGCGAGCACACGATCCAGACTATTCACTTCTTGGGTATCGGCAAGAAACCAGTGAGCGTATGGCTTCACACCTCTGG
Source organism: Phyllobates terribilis (assembly GCF_046119375.1). NCBI lineage: Eukaryota > Metazoa > Chordata > Amphibia > Anura > Dendrobatidae > Phyllobates > Phyllobates terribilis. Next base: position 69,716,761 of record NW_027362761.1, on the reverse strand, counting down.
ATTCCAACGCATGGAATACGTGTTTAGTCCTCCGTACGGTCACTGTCAGCTTCATGATAGCCCAATTATTAATATTCTCTGCCACCACCATCCAGATTTGAAATATAATACAGGCCTGGGTGGGCGCCAGCGTTCTGGTAGCATATGGCTTCGGGGGAGGGCGCGATTACAGAACAGAAGAAACAGAACTATAACATTTTATATTTAATCTAAAAGGGAGTGTTACGCTCACACCCGGACTGTTTGGCGTGATCGTGGTTAGTGGTCCCACTGGGCCACGAACCGAGGAGTGCCTGGAGGGGCGTGACTAGGGGCCTCGCCAGATCCGACCACGGACGCATGGCGGCTTAATCGACTCCGTGGTCTGAGGAGGGACGAGGGAGGTGGCCCAAGTGCTACTCCAGATCAGACCCCGGTCACACAGCTGTTGACCCACACCAGGGAATGCAGGAACGGGCAGGTCTGGCTGGTATACAGACAGGCGGGTACTGGCAGGTAGGTAAACAGGCTGGATAGGGACCAGTACAGACTGGGATACAGGAACAGAACCTTGGTGAGGACGGGAAGCGGAGCAGAGCAGAGACGCTGGTGCGGACGGGAAGCGGAGCAGAGCAGAGCCGCAGGTGCGGACGGGAAGCGGAGCAGGGCAGAGCAGAGCCGCAGGTGCGGACGGGAAGCGGAGCAGGGAAGAGCAGAGCCCCAGGTGCGGATGGGAAGCGGAGCAGGACAGAGCAGAGCCGCAGGTGTGGTCAGGCGGGAATGCCGCAGGAGCGGCCAGACAGGACTGGGCTCTGTTCACATGGAACAGACAGGGACGGGAAAACACAGGAAGATAGCTAGAACACAGGAGGTAGATACGGAGGCAGGGAAACGGGAAAGCAGAGCCAGATACACACAAGGTACTTGCTATGAAGTAGCGAGTGGACACAGAACTCACAAACAGAAGTACAGAGACAATGAGTTGGAGTTAGGTACTGGTTCAGACACTGCAGGAAAAGGGAAGGATCGGACATAGAGACCAACAGGTAACGGGCTAGGACACAGTTCAGACAGGAACTGACCCTGGAACGAGATACAGGAACAATCCTGGGGATTCAGCCCCCAGGGTGGCGGAAATAGACTAGAAGTCACAGATACAGGTAACGGGCCTGGGTACTCAGCCCCCAGGGTGGCAGAAACAAGCAAGATTCAGGACAGGACTAGGTGCGGACGGGAAGCGGAGCAGAGCAGAGCCACAGATGCGGACGGGAAGCGGAACAGGGCAGAGCAGAGCCGCAGGTGCGGACGGCAAGAGGAGTAGAGCAGAGCCGCAGGTGCGGACGGGAAGCGGAGCAGGGCAGAGTAGAGCGGCAGGTGTGGACAGGAAGTGGAGAAGGGCAGAGAAGAGCCGCAGGGGCAGACGGGAAGCGGAGCAGGGCAGAGCCGAGCCTTAGGAGCAGACGGGAAGGGGAGCAGAGCCGCAGGTGCAGATGGAAAGAGGAGCAGGGCAGAGCAGAGCCGCAGGTGCAGACGGGAAGCGGAGCAGGGCAGAGCCGCAGATGCGGACGGGAAGCGGAGGAGAGCAGAGCAGAGCCGCAGGTGCGGACGGGAAGAGGAGCAGAGCAGAGCCACAGGTGTGGACGGGAAGCGGAGCAGGGAAGAGCAGAGCTGCAGGTGCGGACAGGAAGTGGAGAAGGGCAGAGCAGAGGCGCAGGTGCAGACGGGAAGCAGAGCAGGGCAGAGCAGAGCCGCAGGGGCAGACGGGAAGTGGAGCAGGGCAGAGCCGAGCCGCAGGTGCAGACGGGAAGGGGAGCAAAGCAGAGCCGCTGGTGCAGACGGGAAGAGGAGCAGGGCAGAGCAGAGCCGCAGGTGCAGACGGGAAGCGGAGCAGGGCAGAGCCGCAGATGCGGACGGGAAGCAGAGCAGAGCCGCAGGTGCGGACGGGAAGCAGAGCAGGGCAGAGCAGAGCCGCAGGTGCGGACGGGAAGCGAAGCAGAGCAGAGCTGCAGGTGCGTACGGGAAGTGGAGCAGGGCAGAGCCGCAGGTGCAGATGGGAAGCGGAGCAGGGCAGAACATAGCTGCAGGTGCGGACGGGAAGCAGAGCAGGGCAGTGCAGAGCAGCAGGTGCGGACGGGAAGCGGAGCAGAGCCGCACGTACGGACGGGAAGTGGAGCAGGGCAGAGCAGAGCCGCAGGTGCGGACGGGAAGCGGAGCAGGGCAGAGCCACATGTGCGGACCGGAAGCGGAGCAGGGCAGAGCAGAGCCGCAGGTGCAAACGGGAAGCGGAGCAGGGCAGATCATAGCCACAGGTGCGGACGGGAAGTGGAGCAGGGCAGAGCAGAGCCACAGGTGCGGACGGGAAGTGGAGCAGGGCAGAGCAGAGCCGCAGGTGCAGACAGGAAGCGGAGCAGGGCAGAGCCGCAGGTGCAGATGAGAAGCGGAGCAGGGCAGAGCATAGCCGCAGGTGCGGACAGGAAGCGGAGCAGGGCAGAGAAGAGCAGCAGGTGCGGACGGGAAGCGGAGCAGAGCAGAGCCGCAGGTGCGGACGGTAAGTGGAGCAGGGCAGGGCAGAGCCGCAGGTGCGGACGGGAAGTGGAGCAGGGCAGAGCATAGCCGCAGGTGCGGACGGGAAGCGGAGCAGGGCAGAGACACAGGTGCGGACGGGAAGCGGAACAGGGCAGAGCAGAGCTGCAGGTGTGAACTGGAAGTGGAGCAGGGCAAAGCAGAGCTGCAGGTGCGGACATGAAGTGGAGCAGAGCAGAGCCGCAGGTGCGGACGGGAAGCGGAGCAGGGCAGAGCAGAGCCGCAGGTGCAGATGGGAAGCGGAGCAGGGCAGAGCAGAGCCGCAGGTGCAGATGGGAAGCGGAGCAGGGCAGAGCAGAGCCGCAGGTGCGGACAGGAAGCAGGGCAGAGCAGAGCCGCAGGTGCGGACATGAAGTAGAGCAGGGCAGAGCAGAGCTACAGGTGCGGACGGGAAGTGGAGCAGGGCAGAGCAGAACCAAAGGTGCGGATGGGAAGCGAAGCAGGGCAGAGCAGATCCGCTAGTGCGGCCAGGCAGGAATGCCGCAGGAGCGGCCAGACAGGACTGGGCTCTGTTTACATGGAACAGACAGGGACGGGAAAACACAGGAAGATAGCTAGAACACAGGAGGTAGATACAGAGGCAGGGAAACGGGAAAGCAGAGCCAGATACACACAAGGTACTTGCTAAGAAGTAGCGAAAGGACACAGAACTCACAAACAGAAGTACAGAGACAACGAGTTGGAGTTAGGTACTGGTTCAGACACTGCAGGAAAAGGGAAGGATCAGACAGGAACTGACACAGGAACGAGACACAGGAACAAGCCTGGGCATTCAGCCCCCAGGGTGGCGGAAATAGACTTGAAGTCACAGATACAGGTAACGGGCCTGGGTACTTATCCCCCAGGGTGGCGGAACAGGAAAGATACAGGACACAGGTACAGGCCTGGGTACTCAGCCCCCAGGGTGGCAGAAACAGGCAAGATTCAGGACAGGGCCTGGCAATTCACAGTTGCACAGAATACACTGTAAGAAAGTGTTGCTCAGGCACCTCCCACTGGGTGGAGGAGGTTTAAGAATCCAGTGACTCACAGCAATAGGCTGGTGATGCATTATCACTGTACACACTGTAACTTTAAGAATCAGGAAGTTCCCGCACCGCCGCCCTAAGCCAGCAGACAAGAGACATGCACACAGCAAGTAGAGGAGCATAGTGCGAAGACTGGACTGGTAGGTAAGATGGCGTTCTTGCATAGTGGGAGATGGTAAGCCATGTCAGCACACCGCCAGGGATGTTACAGGGAGGCAGTGTTTAAGAAAAATATACAAGATTTTACAAAGGAGACATACAATACATAAGCAGTTACACAAAATAAAAAGGATTAAGGAGAAAGTTACTATACGATTGCTGAGACAATTCAATATAGGTGGAGGATAGGCTCCCCGATTTGATTAGACTGTTATCGAACAGGATCCATTGCTTATAGTCCTTATACCCCTCTGGCAATGAATGAATCTCCAACCTCAGCAAACTATTTTATGCTGAAGGGAAAGATCTGCCCACACACCCCCTGTGCTGACATCACGGGGGCTGGACTCCACCCTTCATGTTTGTATTAAAAACCTGTTTTTTGGGATAACTCGCTCATTGATCCAAGAAGCCCAAAAGTGATACCATGTTTTCTATTATGATTTTACCTTCATTTAGAGACTACACATCGCATAGTTGCAGTCTGCTATTCTGGTGTTTTTGCGCTACAGCTCCACGGAGGGTTTTTCAGCAACAGAAAAATATCCCTATCGTTCCCTAGCTGACCCTGCCCCTAAAAACATAGGTCCCATCATTACCGGATGAATGGAACTTTAGTTATTCCATATTTTGTATCGGAGTAAAAAATCCTGCAGTCTTTGTTTAAACCCCCTTTGAAGTTCTGGGAATGAGATTTCAACAGTTATCTGTAAATTTCCCCCTGCCTTTGCCAGGGGAAATCTACTCGCATTTTAAGTAGGTTATAGTTTTACCAGCCACTTCTCAGCTGTGTTTTAATTGGAGATTTACATGGAGACAGTTTTTGTACTGACAAGTGGTCGATTGCTAGCTCTCATCTTGGGACAAAAGGTGGAAGGGAGAGGTGAGGGGCTTTAGGGAAAGAAAGAAAGAATATGTTAAATATTTCTCAATATTTCCCTGACACAGTTGAAAAATAAAAAAGTGATAGCTCTCATAATAAAGCGATGCAAAAACATTTTTTTTCTATAAAATATTTTTTTGTGTGTAAAAGCGCCAAAACATAAAAAAATGATATAAATGTGGTATCGCTGTAAACGTACTGACCTAAACAGTAAAGCTGCCTTATCAATTTTACCACACGTGGAACGACATAAAAAAAACAAAAAACTATTTCGAAATATGGAAAAATTATAGCTCTCAAAATATGGCGATGCAAAAACTAGTTTTTGCAACAAAAAAACGTTTTTTAGTGTGTGACAGCAGTCACACATAAAAACCCGATATAAATCAGGTATTGCTGTAATCGCACCAATCCGAAGAATAAAGTCATCTAATCACTTATACCGCACGAGGAATGGCGGAAAAAAATAAATAAAACCAACTCTTCACCTGCTCACCTGCTTCATTCTGCCTCACAAGGATTGCAGTAAGGCTCGGCTCATATTTATCCTGCGCTCTTTGCTGAGCGCTTACACCGGGGTTTCCATGTAAATCTCCCAAATACGTGATTCACAGAAAAACCCCAGCGGAAGATTCTCTATAATGAGGCAGATGGAGACTCTGTGGACGCTGTCTGGCCTGTGATCTGTCAGTGTTCGTCTTTTTATTAGGTGTGCATAAAAGTGCGGTCGGCCACAGTTTTGTGAACCTCTGAAAAAAAGGACACCACAAAACAGAGGCCAGATGGAGTCCAGAGTAACATTGCTGCCTAGTTATATCAGTGCTCAGCGTAGACCACAGGATAAATGGCAACATTTGCATAACATTTTGAATCACAATAAAAGCTTCGACTCAATCCACAAAAAAAGCAGTCTCCACTCAGGTCCGTCATCTGTTAACAGAAATATAAAGTGCTTCCATGTTACTAATAGCACAAAAGATCTGGAAAAAAGAAATGGCTTTTGCCCACCTAATTTACGGGTGCATGTCTCCAGAAGCATGAGCTGGGCAAAACATACTGGTCACTACAACGCACTGGTCACTACAACCGCAGTTTGAAATTTTCACTCAACAACATCCGCTGCTGCTTGCTTCTGGAAAAGACCCATGGAGTCAAAATCGTTACTACACGGGGCTCTGTATATGGAGTCCACATACTATTCTAGAAAAATCTGCGCTCCAGGAGGCAAATAGCACTCCGTCACTCCTGAGTCTCGACATATGGCTAAGCAGTACTTCACAGGCACATATGGGGTATTTCTACATTCAGCAGAAATTGTGGGACAAATTTTGGTACCATTTTTACCCATTTTCCAGTGTGAAAATGTAAAATCTGGGGCTAAAACAAAATTTTGGTGGTAAAAATGTAATTATTTTTTTCTTCACTGCCCAATAGTATAAAATGATGTGATCCACCTGTGTTGTCAATATGCTCACTGCACCCCTAGATTAATTCATTGAGAGGTGTAGTTTGTAAAATTGGGTCTCTTATGGGGGGGGTCTGCTGTTCTGGCACCTCAGGAGCTCTGCCAATGTGATATGGCACCCTGAAACCAATCCAGCTAAATCTGAACTCTAATATGGTGCTTCTTCCTTCTGAACTTTGCTCTGTGCATCAAAAGTAGTTTTCAACCACATATGTGGTATCGGCGTACATAGGAAAAATTGCACAACAAATTTTGGGGTTCATTTTCTCCTGCTATCCTTTTGAAAATGAAAAAATTTGGACCTAAAACAACATTTTTGTGGGAAAAATATATTGTTTTCACTTTTACAGATCCACGCTGTAAAATTCTGTGAAGCACTTGTCGATTCAAGGTGCTCACCAAACATCTAAATAAACTCCTTGAGGGGTCTAGTTTCCCAAATGGGGTCACTTGTGGTGTTTTTAAACTATTTAGGCACAACAGGGGCAATCCAAATGCGATATGACACCCGCAGACCACTCCATCAAAGTCTGCGTTCCAAAATGTCACTCCTTCTTTTCTGAGTCCTGCCGTGTTCCCAAACAATATTTTTTCCCCACATATGGGGTATTTGCGTGCTCAGGAGAAATTGCACAACAAATTTTGGGGTCCATTTTCTCCTGTTACCCCTTTGAAAATAAAATATTTAGGGCTAAGAAAACATTTGTGTGGGAAAAATGGTATTTATTTATTTTCACGGCTCCACATTATAAACTTCTGTGAAGCACTTGGGGATTCAATGTGCTCACCTAACATGTAGATAAGTTCCCCAAGGGGTCAAGTTTCCAAAATGGTGTCAATTGTGGGGGGGTTTCCACTGTTTAGGCACATCAGGGGCTCTCCAAACGCAACATGGCGTCCGCTAATTATTCAAGCAAATTTTACATTCAAAAAGTCAAATGGCGCTCCTTCCCTTCCAAGCCATGCCGTGCACCCAAACAGTGGTTTTCCCCCACATATGGGGCATCGACATGCTCAAGAGAAATTGCACAGCAGATTTTTGGGTCCATTTTTTCCTGTTACGCTTGTGAAAATAAAAACATTTGGGTGTAAAGTAAAATTTTTGTGAAAAAAGGTTAAATGTTCATTGTTTTCTTCCACATTTCAAAAATTCCTGTGAAAAGCCTGAAGGATTAATAAACTTATTGAATGTGGTTTTGAGCACCTTAAGGGGTAAAGTTTTTAGAATGGTGTCACTTTTGGGTATTTTCTGTCATAAGGGCCCCTCAAAGTCACTTCAAATGTGATCTGATCCTTAAAAAAATGGTTTTATAAATTTTGTTGGAAAAATTAGAAATCACTGGTCAACTTTTAACCCTTTTAACTTTCTAAAAAAAAATTATGGTTCTAAAATTATGCTGATGTAAAGTAGACATGTGGGAAATGTTACTTATTAACTATTTTGTGTGACATATCTTTCTGATTTAAGGGCATGAAAATTCAAAGTTTCAAATTTTTGCCAAATTTCCGACTTTTGGCCTCGTCATTAGCGTGCAAACAGGCTTCGAGGGTAAAGGGGTGACACAGTCATGCATAGTACTTTTGCATTTTTTAGTATGGTATCCTTCTTAAAGGCTGCAAGATGAAATAGTTAATGAGAATATGTTACCCAGGCCAGGGTTAATTCAAAATGGAAGCCTCCAGAAAAATGCTTGTTTAAATGGAACACTGTACATGTCACAATGAAGACCTTCAGCAGTGAAAAGTCATGATGTCATAATGGGTTTCAGTTTATAACTCTGTGAGCTTCCATGACAGCTAAATTGCTTATTAAGTGACAAAATCATGCATAGTACTTTTGTTTTATTATGTATGGTTTCCTTCTTAAAGACTACAAGATCCCATGGTTAATGAGAACATGGTGCTCAGGCCAGGATTAATTCAAAATGACAGCCTCCAGAAAAAAAGCTTGTTTAGATGGAACAATGCACGTGTCACAATAAAGACCTTCAGCAGTGAAAAGCCATGATGTGATAATGGGCTTCAGTTTATCTCTCTGGGAGCTGCCATGACAGATACATTGCATGTTAGGTGACACAGCCATGCATAGTACATTTGTTTTATTAAGTATGGTTTCCTTCTAAAAGACTGTAAGATGCCATAGTTAATGAGAACATGTTACCCAGGCCAGGGTTAATTCAACATGGCAGCCTCCAGGAAAAAATGCTTGTTTAAATGGAACACTGCACTGTCACAATGAAGACCTTCAGCAGTGAAAAGCCATGAGGTCATAATGGGCTTCAGGTTATCTCTTTGGGAGCTGCCATGACAGTTACATGGCTTTTTACGTGACACAGCCATGCATAGTAGTTTTGCTTTTTTTAAGTATGGTTTCCTTCCTAAACACTGCAAGATGCCATGGTTAATGAGAACATGTTACTCAGGCAAAAGTAAATTCAAAAATGGCAGCTACCAGAAGAAAAGCTTGTTTAAATAGAACACTGCACGTGTCACAATGAAGACCTTCAGCAGTGAAAAGCCATGATGTTATAATGGGCTTCAGTTTTTCTCTCTGGGAGCTGCCATGACAGTTACATTGCTTATTAAGTGGCACAGCCATGCAGAGTACTTTTGTTTTTTTAACATATGGTTTCTTTTTAAAAGACTGCAAGTTGACATAGTCAATGAGAACATGTTACCAAGGCCAGGGTTATTTAAAAATGTCAGCCTCCAGAAAAAAACCTTGTTTAAATGAAACACTGCACATATCACAATGAAGACCGTCAGCAGTGAAAAGCCATGACATCATAATGGTCTGCAGTTTATCTCTCTGGGAGCTGCCATGACAGTTACATTGCATGTTAGGTGACATAACCATGCTTAGTACTTTTGCTTTATTAAGTTGCCATACATTGCATTTCAGGTGACAACACCATGCATAGTACTTTTGTTTTATTAAGTATGATATCTTTCTTAAAGACTGTAAGATGCCATAGTAAATGAGAACATGTTACCCAGGCCAGTGTAATTCAAAATAGCAGCTTCTAGAAAAAAGCTTGTTTAAGTGGAACACTGCACGTATCACACTGAAAACCTTCAGCAGTGAAAAGCCATGATGTCATAATGAGCTTCAGTTTATCTCTCTGTGAGCTGCCATAACAGTTGCATTGCTTATTAAGAGGCATATAAATGCATAGTACTTTAGTTTTTTTTAGAATGGTATCCTTCTTAAAGACTGTAAGATGCCATAGTTAATGAGAACATGTTACCAAGGCCAGGGTTCATTCAAAATGGCAGTGTCCAGAAAAAAAGCTTTTTTAAATGTAACACTGCACGTGTCACAATGAAGATCTTCAGCAGTGAAAAGCCGTGATGTCATAATGGGCTTCAGTTTATCTCTCTGGGAGCTGCCATGCCATTTACATTGCATGTCAGCTGACACAGCCATGCATAGTACTTTTGTTTTATTAAGTATGGTTTCCTTCTTAAAGACTGTAAGATGCCATGATTAATGAGAACATGTTACCCAGGCCAGGGTTAATTCAAAATGGCAGCCTCCAGAAAAAAGCTTGTTTAAATGGAACAATGCACGTGTCACAATGAAGACCTTCAGCAGTGAAAAGCCATGATGTCATAATAGGCTTCAGTTTATCTCTCTGCGAGCTTCCATGACAGTTACATTGCTTTTTACAGGACACATTCATGCATTATACTTTTATTTTTTAAGCATGGTATCCTTCTTAAAGACTGTAAGATGCCATGGTTAATGAGAACATATTACTCAGGCCAGAGTTAATTCAAAATGGCAGCCTCCAGAAAAAAAGCTTGTTTATATGGAACACTGCACGTGTCACAATAAAGACCTTCAGCAGTGAAAAGCCATGATGTCATAATGGGCTTCATCTGTCTAGTTGCTGCCATGACAGTTACATTGTTTTTTTACGTGACACAATCATGCATAGTACTTTTGTTTTTTAAGTATGGTATACTTCTTAAAAACTGTAAGATGTCATGGTTAATGAGAACATGTTACCAAGGCCAGAGTTAATTCAAAGTGGCAGCTTTCAAAAAAAAGCTTGTTTAAACACTGCACGTGTCACAATGAAGATCTTCAGTAGTGAAAAGCCATGATGTCATAATGGGCTTCAGTTTATCTCTCTGGGAGCAGCCATGACAGTTACATTGCTTATTAAGAGGCACAGAAATGCATAGTACCTTTGTTTTTTTTAAGTATGGTATCCTTCTTAATAACTGTAAGATGCCATAGTTATTAAGAACATGTTACCAAGGCCAGGGTAATTCAAAATGGCAGCCTCCAGAAAAAAATCTTGTTTAACCCTGCTGTTCTGTTCGGTCAAAATGACCGAATTTGAAATTTGATATTTTTTAAAATATTCATTATGCGGTTCTGAAACTTGTGGTTAATTGATTTTTCCTCATTTGAGGGGTTCTTACTATGGGGTATTTTTTTTTTGTTTAGTTTTTTGCTCCACGTTTTTTTTTACACCTGTACTGTTCGGTCAAAAATGACCGATAGCCTTTTATACTAATCTCCAGCCATTTTTTGAGTAAAATAAAGGTGTTATAATCTCACTTTGGACTATATATTGCATCTACTACTATTTATCAATTTATCTAGGTCTCTTTGGTCCGTGCAGATTTACACATACATACATTTTCAAATTACGATACAGCAGATGGATTCACTTCCAGTATAGTTATGTGCAAAAAAATTTCGCTTCATCTTATTTACCCTGCTGTTCAACTGGGGCAGATGTTGCTGAAAAGAAAAATTACCATGCTGGGTACTGTTAGAAAAAATAAGCCAGAATTGCCTCAAGGTATCCTCAGTAAGAGAGACGTTTATAGTTCTATGTTTTATTTTACTAAGGATACAACAGTAGTTTCTTACGTTCCCAAAAAACACAAACAGGTCATTCTGATTAGCACAATGCACCATGATAGTGCAATCAGTAATCGAGACGACAGAAAGCCGGACATGATTTTACATTACAATGCCACAAAAGGGGCAGTTGATACTCTAGATCAACTCATAGGCACTATCACCTGTAAACGCAAAACAAATCGGTGGCCAATGGTTGTTTTTTACAACATTCTTGATGTGTCGGCATACAATGCATTCGTGTTATGGCGTGAAATACACCCAAATTGGAACAAAAATAAACTATATAAAAGAAGAAATTTTATAGAGGAGTTGGGAAAATCACTGGTTAGCCCATATATCGAAGAAAGAAAAGTAACACCCAGAGATGATGGAGCGGCAGCCATTGTCCACAGGATCCAACTGCATGCTAAAGAAAGTGAACCAATGGCTTCCACCGGCACTGCTACCATACCCACGGCCTCCACCAGCTGTCAGGACTGCAAATATTTTTAATTACATTTTGGCCCTTTTTGCCCTCTTTCGAGATGGTGTCTTTTGTCTCATGTGCCCCTTGTCTTCCTGCTTTATAACTCCACCCCAGCCTCTAATCAGTGCTAGAGTATTCTGCCTGTGATCTTCTCCAGGTGGTTTCCTAGTTTCCTGCTCTGCCCTGCAGACTTGTTTGGATCTTCTGTTACCTGCTCTCAGAGACTCTGCTGCATTCAGTTGTTACCAGTATTCCTCCTTCTCCTGGCTGCTCCTGCTGCTACCTCTGAGCCTAAGTCTTCACCTGCATTCTGCTAACAAGTAAGCTGGTTTCTGCTCTGACTCACCTGCTTTAGATAGCTGCAGAGCACGGGACTGTGCTGCACTATCAGGGACTTCCTACCCAGGCCTCCCTGGATTATCTAAATATTGTATGGACTTCCTTGCATGGACTTGATAAGGACTTCCTTGTTTTCTAGCATCCTCTGGTGTGAATTGTGCTTTACAGATTGCTTTGCTGATTACATTTAGAGCACGGGACTGTGCTGCATTATCTGGGACTTCCTACCCAGGCCTCCCTGGATTATATAATATATATTGTTTGGACTTGATAAAGTCTTCCTTGTTTTCTAGCATCCTCTAGTGTGAACAGTGCTTTACAAACTGCTCTGCTAATTTTGTTTTCGTCTGCATTTGTTTGAAACACCGTGTGTTTATAATATACACTTTGACACCTATAAGTTGTGTTCTGTTGTATCTTTGTTCCACGCAAAAAGACTCCTGTGGTATCCATTATAATTATTACAGGATACTCTAGCCAAAAAATAAGGAGTCTACTGGAACAATGTCTGCAGAAAGCAAATTAGAGCAGGTGTATTCCGTAATTAGATCTCTTCAGAAGGAGGTGGATGGTCTGCAAAAGAAACTTGGAGGCATTGAACGTAATGAACAAGCATTTGAACAAACTTTACAGGACTTAAATACCCGAATGGCGGCCCAGGAAAACAAACTTGCGGGCTTGGACTCCCAGTACGGACGGGCTTTCCAGGACATTAGTACTCAAATGGCGGCACAAGTGACTTTACCTTCTGGGATACCGCCACCAGCTAGCCCACCTAAGTTGCCTCCATTCAGATTTAATGGTGAACGTGACAAATTTCGTGGCTTTGTGAATCAGTGTATGCTATATTTTGATGTACATGCTGACCGCTTCCTTACTGATAGATCTAAGGTATTGTGTGTAATTATGCTACTGACCTCACGAGCACTCGCCTGGGCGAATCCGATGATCGAGTCTCGTGACCCACGGTTAAATAATTTGGATGATTTCTTAGCCGCTATGGCATTAATGTTTGATGACCCTAACCGCCATGCTACCGCTGAGTCTGCTTTACTATCTTTACGCCAGGGTAAACGTTCTGTTATTGAATATGCTACTGAATTTAGGAGATTAGCAGTAGATACCAACTGGGACAGTTATGCACAATTACCTATTTTTAAGAGAGGTCTGTCTAGCATTGTAAAAGATGAATTGGCCCGCTCTGAGTCACCACAAGAGCTAGAAATGTTTATACAGCATTGTGTACGCATAGACATACGCCTTACTGAACGTAGGCAGGAGAAATTGACTGTATTCAATCGTATGTCTAACTTTTCCCTTCCTCCCAAAGAGCCTGCAGGTAAAACATCTCGGGAGGTAGAAGAAGTGTAGCGCCCCGAGGGTTCGGCCGCTACAGGGGTATTGCACCTCAGACCAGAGGTGTGATATTCCACTCCCGGGTAAGGATGGAGTATGGACCAGGGCTCAGTTAGCTGCATACAGCACACACACCCCATTTCCGAGGTACAGCTCAACGGTGCTCTCACTAGACAGAAGTGCAGGCACGACCGACTATGTCCCTGTCTGGAGTGGGGAGTGGAGGGTGGAACACCCAGTGCTGTAGGGGCAGATAGGGGTTGGTTCCTGAGCGTAGGTAGGAGCCCATTGGTTGCTGGTCACCTGGGCTCATGGTCAGAGGGAGGTATAAAAGGTGGGCACCATCTTAGCTCTGGGACAAGAGAAGTTCGTTCTGTCCAGAGGGGAGAAGACAGGGAGTAGAGGCTCTGTAGGAGCTCTACTCCAGGAGGGCCTAGTGAGAGGCCGAGGAGGAGGTGGAGGGGAGCTGAGATTGCGTCTCATCCCAGCTCCAAGAGAAAGGAACAGAAAGGAACAGGAAGGAACAGAAAAGGAGAAGAAGAGACAGAGAAACAGAAGGGCTCAGGAACAAGAAGGTGGAAGGGACCCTAAGAACCCACGAGAATCCAGGGTGAAGGGTCAGGCAGATTAAGGGTACCGGATCCCAAGTTGGTGGAGGAGAAACTACCCTCAGCCAAAGACCGGTCATCGCGATCATTTATTGGTGCGACACCTCATCAAACCTGCTAGGAAGGCACCATATACGACAGCGGAGGACTGGGCCCACGTTTAACCGCGCAGGTCCGCGGCAGCTGGACAAAAGTGGGTCACTGGTGAGGTAGGCCAGAGAAAGGACAAAAGGGGGTCCTGAGCCATACTTCTGAACTGCCTGGGAGTTGACCGAGCCCCACACCTGGTGGACGCAGCACGGCTCGGGCGGTCACTACCGGTGCCGAAGTGACCCGGAGCACATGAACTGTGAGTAAAGACCCTGGACTGTAACTTGTTGTCTGTGTGCTCCTTTGCGCCTCCAGCACTACCGGTACTGGGACTCTCACCACCATCACTCCCTCCATCCACTACACTGCCCTGGGGAGTCACACCACCTCAGCTGCACCCACCATCAGCCCCAGCGGTCTGCCCTGCAGCGGCGGTTCCTAATAACTGCAATCCACGGGTGGCGTAGTCGGACATTATCTAAAACATCTAAAAGACTGCCACTGGTCTGACCACCCTGAGCCACGGAACCGGGTCGCCACTACTACCCCCATCGTTCCCCTATTGCCCGGATCCGAGTGCCCCACGGCCCAGGGGGCGAGTCAGAAGCGCCCATGCAAATTGATTCTGTGCAGAGGCGTGAGAGTAATGAGCGCTGGGAGCACCGCCTGCGAGAGAGGCTATGTTTCTACTGCGGCCAATCTGACCACTTTCTAATTAACTGTCCCAAGCGGCCTAACAAGGTGTTAGCAGCGGTAGGAGAGTATAACACTGATGATGAATCTGATATCTCTGAATGTAGCCTGCCATTAAATGCTGTATTCCATTCTCTCTCTATGACTACACCTCCCAAGGAGTTGAAGTAAAAGAACTCTCACTGTTCACTCCCTATTAAGATCCTATGTTCAGGGCAGTGGATTTCCAGTGCAGCTATGATTGACTCTGGTGCAGGGGGCAACTTTATGGACATTACATTTGCCCAAAAACATGGTATTGAGATACAGCGAAGAGCCTCTCCAATTACCATGGAAACAGTGGATGGGTCACCTTTAATCTCCGGGTCTGTGGATCAGGAGACTGTACCTCTTAAGATTTTGTTGGAGCCTAATCATCAGGAGCAACTTTCTTTCTTGTTAATTTCTTCTCCTCATTTCCCTATGATTTTAGGCATCCCTTGGTTGCGTTCTCAGAACCCGACTATCAACTGGGAGACCAAGGAGATTATTTTTCCGACTAGGAGCAACCCAGTGATAACTGAAGCTGTCCCTGAGTCCACGGATACAAAATCTACTGTACAGGTATTCACTTTACCTTCAGCGTATAAAGCATTCTCTGACATCTGTGACAAGAAGAAAGCAGATCAGCTTCCTCCACATAGACATTATGCCTGTCCCATTGAGCTGCTTCCTGGGGCGGCTATTCCTTTTAGCAACGTATATCCTTTAGCAGCACCTGAACTTCAAGCCTTGAAGGAGTATATTGATGAAAATCTGGCCAAAGGCTTTATACGTCCTTCTTCCTCACCAGCAGGGGCGCCTATATTTTTTGTAAAAAAGAAGGATGGGACCCTAAGACTCTGTATTGACTATCGGGAACTCAATAAGGTAACCATACGGAATCGTTATCCTTTGCCTTTGATTTCAGAATTATTGGAAAGAGTCCGCCATGCCAAGGTGTTCTCTAAATTAGATCTTCGTGGGGCTTATAATTTGGTGCGTATTCGTTCCGGTGATGAATGGAAGACAGCATTCAGATGCCGGTATGGACACTTTGAATATCTGGTGATGCCCTTCGGGCTTTGTAACGCCCCTGCGACTTTTCAACATCTGGCTAGTGACATTTTTAGAGATTTATTGGATCAGTTTGTGGTGATTTATTTGGACGATATTTTAATTTTTTCTGACTCTCTACAGGAACATGAAGAACATGTCAAAACTGTTTTGAAACGTCTGAAAGAGAACCATCAGTATATTAAGCCGGAGAAGTGTGAGTTGCATCGTTCTGAGATACAGTTTTTAGGTTATGTCATCTCTCCTCAGGGGCTGAACATGGAATCTGGTAAGATTCAGGCAATCCTTGACTGGCCAGTACCCAGGAACGTTAAAGAGGTCCAACGTTTTATTGGTTTTGCAAATTTCTATAGACGTTTTATTAGAAATTTTTCTGACATTGTCCGTCCCATTACTTCCTTGACAAAGAAGGAGAAGCCCTTTAAGTGGTCATCACAGGCTCAAGAGGCTTTTGATTGACTTAAGGTTTGTTTCACCTCAGCACCGCTGTTGATCCACCCAGACCCAGCACTTCCTTTCATTGTTGAGGTGGACGCTTCTGATAATGCTTTAGGGGCCATTCTCTCCCAAAGAACTGGAGAGAAGACTCTGCTACACCCTTGTGCTTTCTTTTCCCGTAGACTTACTTCAGCTGAGAAAAACTACTATGTGGGAGACAAGGAACTGCTAGCTATTATTGTAGCTTTCAAAGAATGGAGGCATCATCTGCAAGGAGCCACACAACAGATCGTAGTGCTGACTGACCATCGCAATTTGGAGTTTCTCAGATCCGCTAGATGTCTTTCTCCTCGTCAGGCTCGTTGGAACCTATTTTTAAATCAATTTAATTTTGTTATTTCGTACCGTCCAGGTTCTCGTAATGGGAAGGCAAATGCTTTATCCCGAATCCATGCTGCGGATTCCGTACCTGGAGCCCCGTCCAAGACCATTCTATCCGATGCCAACTTCATCGGAGTTATCCACGATCAGGACTTGTGGAAGGAGTTCAAGGAGGCCTATGATGGTGATGTATTTCTGGCCAATCCACCTGTTGATATTAATCTTGTCCTTAAGGGTGGCATGTGGTTCAGGGATCGACGTATCTACGTCCCTGAGGCCGTTCGTCTGCAGATCCTCAAGTTGGTCCATGACTCCAAGGTGGCTGGTCACAGGGGGGTACAGAAGACACAAGAGTTCCTAAGCCGATTTTTCTGGTGGCCGACTTGCCTGAAGGATACTAAGGACTATGTTCTCTCTTGCGAGGTATGTGCTCGTTATAAGAATCCTCGTATGTCACCTACGGGTCTTCTTCAACCATTACCTGTTCCGTCCCGCCCATGGGGGTCTATCTCAATGGACTTCATTGTGGAGCTGCCTACATCAGGTGGCATGAATACGATCCTGGTGGTAGTGGATCGCCTGACTAAAGCTGCTCATTTTGTTCCTTGCCCCGGTCTTCCCTCAGCTAAGGATACAGTGAACTTGGTTATACAGAATGTTTTTCGGCTGCATGGGGTCCCGGATGAAATCATCTCTGACCGTGGAGTGCAGTTTACCTCAAGATTCTGGAAGGAGTTTTGCTCTGCACTCAATATTAATGTCTGTCTTTCTTCCGCTTATCACCCCCAGACGAACGGTCAAACCGAACGTACCAACCAGACCAGACCTTGGAACAATATCTACGATGCTATGTCAGCCATCTTCAGGATGATTGGTTGGAGTTACTTCCATTAGCTGAATTCTCATATAACAATTCTCAGAGTGCCTCCACTAAGTTCACACCTTTCTTTGCCAATCTGGCTTACCATCCGAGTATCTTACCTAGGTCTCCGATTAATGCTCCGGTTCCAGCTGTAGAGGAGAGGCTGACTGCGATGAGGCAAAATCTGGAGGTTCTGAAGGAATCTTTGACCTCAGCTCGGGAACGTTACAAGAAATCGGCTGATAGATTTCGTAAACCGGCACCCATGTTCAAGGTAGGAGATTCCGTGTGGTTATCCACTAAAAATCTGAAGTTGAACGTTCCTTCACAGAAACTTGGACAGAAATTCATCGGCCCTTTCAAGATCAACGGTATTGTGTGCTCTGTGGCCTGCCGTCTGAAGTTGCCTAGGACTATGAAGGTACACCCAGTTTGCCATGTTTCTTTACTAAAGTCTGTATCTCCAAATACCTTCCAGGAACGTGTTGTGCCACCTCCGCAGCCTGTGGTGATTGATGGGCAGGAACAATTTGTGGTGGAAGAGATTATTGATTCTAGGTTTCGCAGGAATCGGCTCCAATATCTGATAAGATGGCAAGGGTATCCCCCTGAAGAAGACTCTTGGGAACCTGTGGAAAACATCAATGCCCAACAGAAGATTTCTCGTTTCCATCAGAGATTTCCTGAGAAACCGGGTCCAGGATCGTCCTGAGGCCGCTTCTAAGGAGGGAGTAATGTCAGGACTGCAAATATTTTTAATTACATTTTGGCCCTTTTTGCCCTCGTTCAAGATGGTGTCTTTTGTCTCATGTTCCCCTTGTCTTCCTGCTTTATAACTCCACCCCAGCCTCTAATCAGTGCTAGAGTATTCTGCCTGTGATCTTCTCCAGGTGGTTTCCTAGTTTCCTGCTCTCAGAGACTCTGCTGCATTCAGTTGTTACCAGTATCCCTCCTTCTCCTGGCTGTTCCTGCTGCTACCTCTGAGCCTCAGTCTTCACCTGCATTCTGCTAACAAGTAAGCTGGTTTCTGCTCTGACTCACCTGCTTTAGATAGTGCAGCACAGTCCCGTGCTCTGCAGCTATCAGGGACTTCCTACCCAGGCCTCCCTGGATTATCTAAATATTGTATGGACTTCCTTGCATGGACTTGATAAGGACTTCCTTGTTTTCTAGCATCCTCTAGGGTGAATTGTGCTTTACAGATTGCTTTGCTGATTACATTTAGAGCACGGAACTGTGCTGCATTATCTGGGACTTCCTACCCAGGCCTCCCTGGATTATATAATATATATTGTTTGGACTTGATAAAGACTTCCTTGTTTTCTAGCATCCTCTAGTGTGAACAGTGCTTTACAAACTGCTCTGCTAATTGCATTTTCCCCTGAGTGTTTATGGACTTTGTGTTTTTGTCTGCACTTGTTTGAAACACCGTGTGTTTATAATATACACTTTGACACCTATAAGTTGTGTTCTGTTGTATCTTTGTTCCACGCAAAAAGACTCCTGTGGTATCCATTATAATTATTACACCAGCAACGCAACCAGCCTAAAACGGAAACAATGCGCCTTCTGTCCAGCATCAAGTTATCACAAGTTTTTTTAAAAATATATATTTACATACAGTTTGATGTTATTAGTTATAGTTTACAGTTAAAAAAAAAATATTTATATAAGTGCAAATGTACAAGGTGCATGAATATTGCAATAAGGCCATGTAAAATGTAAAAATTAAGTTTTTTATTTCATTTTTCATTTGTTTATGAACAACCATGTTCACATACAGTATAATAATGCAACATGTATTCAAATAAAACACTTAAATTAGCTAAAAATCAAGACTTTAATAGGTCCGGTCAAAAATGACTGTAACATTATAAGTGTATAGTAGACCCGAACAGAACAGCAGCGTTAAATGGAACACTGCATGTGTCACAATGAAGGCCTTCAGTAGTGAAAAGCCATGATGTCATAATGGGTTTCAATTTATCTCTCTGGGAGCTGCCATGACAGTTATATTGCTTTTTTAAGGGACACAGACATGCATTATACTTTTGTTTTTTAAGTTCTTAATGACTGCAAGATGTCATGGTTAATGAGAACATGTTACCCACGTGACTATTAATTCAAAATGGCAGCCTCCAGAAAAAAGCTTGTTTAAATGGAACACTGTACGTGTGACAATGTAGACCTTCATCAGTGAAAAGCCGTGATGTCATAATAGGCCTCAGTTTTTCTCTCTGGGAGCTGCCATGACAGTTACATTGCATGTTAGATGACACTACTATGCATAGTACTTTTGTTTTATTAAGTATGGTTTCCTTTTTAAAGACTCTAAGATGCCATGGTTAATGATAACATGTTACATAGGCCAGGGTGAATTCAAAATGGCAGCCTCCAGAAAAAAGCTTGTTTAGATGGAACAATGCACGTGTCACAATGAAGACCTTCAGCAGTGAAAAGCCATGATGTCATGATGGGCTTCAGTTTATCTCTTAAGGAGCTGCCATGACAGCTACATTGCTTATTAAGTGACACAGCCATGCATAGTACTTTTGTTTTTTAAAGTATGGTATCCTTCTTAAAGGTTTTAAGATGCCATGGTTAAGGAGAATAAATTACCCAGACCAGGGTTAATTCAAAATGGCAGCCTCCAGAAAAAAAGCAGTGAAAAGCCGTGATGTCATAATGGGCTTCAGTTTTTCTCTCTGGGAGCTGCCATGACAGTTATATTGCATGTTAGATGACACTACTATGCATAGTACTTTTGTTTTATTAAGTATGGTTTCCTTCCTAAACACTGCAAGATGCTATGGTTAATGAGAACATGTTACCCAGGCAACAGTTAATTCAAAATGGCAGCTTCCAGAAGAAAAGCTTGTTTAAATGGAACACTGCAGGTGTAATAATGAAGACCTTCAGCGGTGAAAAGCCATTATATCATAATGAGCTTCAGTTTATCTTTCTGATAGATGCCATTACAGTTACATTGCTTATTAAGTGACACAGTAATGCATAGTACTTTTGTTTTTTTAAGTATGGTATCCTTAAAGACTGTAAGATGCCATGGTTAATGAGAACATGTTACCCAGGCCAGGGTTAATTCAAAACGACAGCCTCCAGAAAAAAATGCTTGTTTAAATGGAACACTGCATGTGTCATAATGAAGACCTTCAGCAGTGAAAAGCCATGATGTCATAATGGGCTTCAGTTTATCTCTCTGTGAGCTGCCATGACAGTTACATTGCTTATTAAGAGGCATATACAGTAAATGCATAGTACTTTTCTTTTTTAAATATGGAATCTTCTTAAAGACTGTAAAATTTCATAGTTATTGAGAACGTGTTACCCTGGCCAGGGTTAGTTCAAAATGGCAGCTTCCAGAAAAAATGCTTTTTTAAATGTAACACTGCATGTGTCATAGTAAAGACCTTCAGCAATGAAAAGCCATGATGTCATAATGGCCAGCTGCCATGACATTTACATTGCTTATTAAGTGACACAGCCATGCATAGTACTTTTGTTTTTTAAGTATGGTATCCTTCTTAAACACTGTAAGATACCATGGTTAATGAGAACATGTTACCCAGGCAAGAGTTAATTCAAAATGGCAGCCTCTAAAAAAAAAGTGTCGTGAAATTGCAAAAAAAATGCAATTCCACCGTTGTTTTGTGGGGTGTTTTTTTTATCACGTTCATTGAATGCTAAAGCTGACCTGCCATTATTATTCTCCAGGTCATTACGAGTTCATAGACACCAAACATGTATAGGTTCTTTTTTATTTAAGTGGTGAAAAAAAAATCCAAAATTTTCTAAAAAATAAATGGCGCCATCTTCTGACACCCGGGGCATCTCCATTTTTCGGAATCTTGGGCAGCGTGAGGGCTTATATTTTGCGCACTGAGCTGACGTTTTTATTGATACCATTCATCTTGGGGTAGATCCAATGTTTTGATCGCCCATTATTGCATTTTATTGTAATGGTGCGGCGACCAAAAAAACTTAATTTTGGCGTTTAGAATTTTTTTCTCATTACGCCGTTTACTGATCAGATTAATTCATTTTTTATATTGATAGATCGGGCGATTCTGAACGCGGCGATACCAAATATGTGTTTGTGGTTTTTTTTTTATTGTTTTATTTTAAATGGGTTGAAAGGGGGGTGATTTCAACTTTTATACAGTGGGGGAAAAAAGTATTTAGTCAGCCACCAATTGTGCAAGTTCTCCCACTTAAAGAGATGACAGAGGCCTGTAATTGACATCATAGGTAGGCCTCAACTATGAGAGACAAAGTGAGAAAACAAATCCTGAAAATCACATTGTCTGATTTGGAAATACATTTTTTTCAAATTTTGGTAGAAAATAAGTATTTGGTCAATTACAAACAAGCAAGATTTCTGGCTCTCACAGACCTGTAACAACTTCTTTAAGAGGCTCCTCTGTCCTCCACTCATTACCTGTAGTACTGGCACCTGTTTGAACTGGTATAAAAGACACCTGTCCGCAACCTCAAAAAGTCACACTCCAAACTCAACTATGGTGAAGACCAAAGAGTTGTCGAAGGACACCAGAAACAAAATTGAAGCCCTGCACCAGGTTGGGAAGACTGAATCTGCAACAGGCAAGCAGCTTGTGTGAAGAAATCAACTGTGGGAGCAATAATTAGAAAATGGAAGACATACAAGACCACTGATAATCTCCCTCGATCGGGGGCTCCACACAAGATCTCACCCCGTGGGGTCAAAATGATCTCAAGAACGGTGAGCAAAAATCCCAGAACCACACGGGGGGACCTAGTGAATGACTTGCAGAGAGCTGGGACCAACATTACGCAGGCTACCATCAGTAATACACTACGCCGCCAGGGACTCAGATCCTGCAGTGCCAGAAGTGTCCCCCTGCGTAAGCCATTACATCTCCGGGCCCATCTGAAGTTTACTAGAGAGCATTTGGATGATCCAGAAGAGTATTGGGAGAATGTCATATGGTCAAATGAAACCAATGTAGAATTGTTTAGTAGAAAAACAACTTGTCGTGTTTGAAGGAGAAAGAATGCTGAGTTACATCCAAAGAACACCATACCTACTGTGAAGCATGGGGGTGGCAACATCATGCTTTGGGGCTGTTTCTCTGCCAAGGGACCAGGAAAACTGATCCGTGTACATGAAAGAATGAATGGGGCCATGTATCATGAGATTTTGAGTGCAAACCTCCTTCCATCAGCAAGGGCAATGAAGATGAAACATGGCTAGGTCTTTCAGCATGACAATGATCCCAAGCACACCGCTAGGGCAATGAAGGAGTGGCTTTGTAAGAATCATTTCAAGGTCCTGGAGTGGCATAGCCAGATCTAAACCCTATAGAAAACCTTTGGAGGGAGTTTAAACTCCGTGTTGCCCAGCGACAGCCCCAAAACATCACTGCTCTAGAGGAGATCTGCATGGAGGAATGGGCCAACATACCAACAACTGAGTGTGCCAACCTTGTGAAGACTTACAGAAAACGTTTGACCTCTGTCATTGCCAACAAAGGATATATAGCAAAGTATTGAGATGAACTTTTGTAATTGACCAAATACTTATTTTCCACCAAAATGTGAAAAAAAATTCTTTCCAAATCAGACAATGTAACTTTCAGGATTTGTTTTCGCATTTTGTCTCTCATAGTTGAGGTCTACCTATGATGTCAATTACAGGCCTCTCTCATCTTTTTAAGTGGGAGAACTTGCACAATTGGTGGCTGACTGAATACTTTTTTTCCCCACTGTATATTTTTTTAATATTTGTAAAAACATTTTTTTTTACTTTTTGCTTGCTCCAATAGTCTCCATAGGAGACTAGAAGCAGCACTTGCCTGATCGGCTCTGTTGCATACAGGCGATGAGCAGATGGCCTGTATGTAGTAGATTTTCTCACTTGCTATGAGTGCCGACCACTGGGCGGCGCTCATAGCAATCTGGCCATGACAACTACAGGGGTCTGCTGCAAACCCCGGGTAGTCTTGCCAACCCATCGGTGACCCGCGATCATGTGATACTTTGGTTTTTTTAAGTATGGTATCCTTCTTAAAGACTGTAAGATGCCATGGTTAACGAGAACATGTTACCAAGGCCGGGATTAATTCAAAATTGCAGTATCTAGAAAAAAAAGCTTGTTTAACTGGAACACTGCATGTGTCACAATGAAGACCTTCAGCAGTGAAAGTCATAATGGGCTTCAGTTTATCACTCTGGTAGCTGCCATGAAAGTTACATTACATGTTAGATGACACAGCCATGGATAGTACTTTTGTTTTTTTAAGTATGGTATCCTTCTTAAAGACTTTAAGATACCATAGTAAATAACATGTTACCCAGGTTAGGGTTAACTCAAAATGTCAGCCTCCAGAAAGAAGGTTGTTTAAATGAAACACTGCAGGTGTCACAGTAAAGACCTTCAGCAGTGAAAAGCCATGATGTTATAATGGGCTGCGGTTTATCTCACTGGGAGCTGCCATGACAGTTATATTGCTTATATGGTAATATATGGTATCCTTCTTAAAGACTGTAAGATACTATAGTAAATGAGAACATGTTACCCAGGCCAGGGTTCATTCAAAATGGCAGCCTCCAGAAAAAAGCTTGTTTAAATAGAACACTGCACGTGTCACAATGAAGACCTTCAGCGGTGAAAAGCCACGATGTCATAATGGGTTGTAGTTTATCTCTCTTGGAGATGCTATGACAGTTACATTGCTGATTAAGAGGCATAGAAAAGAATAGTACTTTTGTTTTTTTTAACTATGGAATCTTCTTAAAGACTGTAAGATTCCATAGTTATTGAGAACATGTCACTCAGGCCAGGGTTAATTCAATATGGCAGTCTCCATCAAAAATGCTTGTTTAAATGGAACACTGCACGTGTCACAGTGAAGACCTTCAGCAGTGAAAAGCCATGATGTCATAATGGGCTTCAGTTTATCTCTTTGGGAGCTGCCATGACAGTTACATTGCCTTTAAAGCCATGCATAGTACTTTTTTTTTATTAAGTATGGTTTCCTTCTTAAAGACTTTAAGATGTCTTGGTTATTGAGAACATGTTACCCAAGCCACGGTTAGGTCAAAATGGCAGCCTCCAGAAAAAAAGCTTGTTTAAATGGAGCATTGCAGGTGTCAGAATAAATATCTTCAGCAGTGAAAAGCCATAATATCTTTTGCCTTTTAAGTGACATAGCGATGCATGGTGCTTTTGTTTTTTTTAATTATAGTGTCCTTCTTAAAAACTTTAAGATGCCATAATTAATGAGAAAATGTTACTCAGGCCAGGGTAATTAAAAATGGCAGCCTCTAGAAAAAAAGCTTGTTTAAATGGAACACTGCATGTGTCACAATGAAGACCTTCAGCAGTGAAAAGCCATCTACTATATAATAGGCTTATCCCGTCTGTCTGTCTGTCCGTCCGGGAAATCCCGCGTCGCTGATTGGTCCGGCCGCGGCCAATCAGCGACGCGGGATTTCAGAACAAGATGGCGGCCGTTAGCGGTTCATCTGCTGCACGGAGGTCAGCGGCGATGCAGTCGGGAGATGACCAGCGCTAGCCGGTCATATCCCGGCTGCTCGCAGCAGAAGTACCCCGACCGGCTGCCTAGGCGGCGCCGCTCCCCGGTCCTCCCTTCACACTTGCCGTCGGGAGATCAGCGGCCCTAGCCGCATGGAGGTCAGCGGCGATGCAGCCGGGAGATGACCGGCGGAAGTACCCGCACAGGCAGCGCCGCTCCCTGGTCATCACTAACACGGTTCGCTGATTGGTCGCGGCTGGCGTGAAATTTAAAACACCGCTGTCCTGATTGGTAACGGCCAGTGGCCGCCACCAATCAGCAACGAGCACAGTCCAGCCGCGAATTGGCGCCGGATTTGAAACACGCTTCGCTGATTGGTCGCACCCGCCCGGCCACGACCAATCAGCGATATTGGCGCGAAATTTAAAACACCGCTTCTCTGATTGGTCGCTGCCAGCCGGCAGCGACCAGTCAGCGACTGTGGCAGCCCGGCCGTGAATTGGCGCCGGATTTGAAACACGCAGGCCACCGTTGGGAGATCAGTGGCGACGCAGCCGGGAGATGACCGGTGCTAGCCAGTCATCTCCCGGCTGCTCGCAGAAGTACCCCGACCGGCGGCCTCGCTCCCGGTCCTCCCTTCACACTTGCCGTCGGGAGATCAGCGGCCCTAGCCGCTGATCTCTCGACGGTAGCCGCATGGAGGTCAGCGGCGATGCAGCCAGGGGATAACCCCGCCTACAGCCCGTCATTCACCGTGGTACGCGGAACAGGAGACCCCTGGAATTACGTGCTGGCTGTGCGTGGTCAGCGATGTTGTCACAAGCAGTATTGACAACATGACGTAATTACAAAATTCATTAGGGGCCCCAGGGGGATACATTGGGGGGTTAATTTAAAGTAGTGCACAACCCATTTAAACACTGCTTCGCTGATTAGTCGCGCCCGGTCGGCTGCATACATATTCTAGAATACCCGATGCGTTAGAATCGGGCCATCATCTAGTGATTTCATAATGGGCTTCAGTTTATCTCTCTTGGAGCTGCCATGAGAGTTACATAGCTTCTTAAGTGACACAGCCATGCATGGTACTTTTTTTTTATTTTTAAGTATGGTATTTTTCTTAAAGACTGTAAGATGCCATAGTTAATGAGAACATGTTACCCAGGCCAAGGTAATTCAAAATGGCAGCCTCTAGAAAAAAAGATTGTTTAAATGGAACACTGCACGTGTCAATTAAACACCTAGACAAAATATCACATGAGGGGCCTAATAAATAGAGACAACCAGCAGACCCACAGCCCCCCTAAAAAATAACTTTTATTAATAATCTCTAAAAAGGACCTAAAAGTCCATAGACAAACAACAATAATACTCTAAATAATAGGACATATAGAATCAGGTAATACACCGACCGGGAGGGAATACAAATTAAAGCTGTCCCTGTTATGTCCCTAAATCCTGTCCCTACCTGACAGCGGAGGTTGGCACCCTAATTTGTACTTCGTGGCGCCCCGCTCAACGTCGGTATCCCTAATGTCCCTACAAGGACCCTTGTCTTAAATTAAACAAAACCACAATAGTGAGAAAGGGTAGAAAAAGTGAACGTATAAGTACAGAAGCCGATAATAAGTCAATGATTATAGATGGCCAAATTCATTTGGTCGGGTAAACATAAATGCTCTAGGGTAGAGGAGCACAGTGCTTGTTTTTCCATAGCCAAATCAAATCAAATAGCAGCCAGAGCAGTCAAATATGAACACATGCTCTACTTTGATAATCCAGCTATATACCTCAAAGGGGGCTCCAAAAACAGAATCCCACCCAGTTAAATGTCTCCCCATACATCAAATGGGATTTAAGTATTGGTATTTGAAAAAGCATAATATCTATATCAGAGTATCGGGTCCAAACTCTATCTGTCATAGATGTACATAATAGTAGACAGAAAGAAAGACACTTATCATTATTAGTCCCTATACCTTTTCAAATAACTAGAATGTAGTAATCAGAATATAAATATCCATTAGTAAGTAAACAATAGCACTTAGCCTTGATGGTCCCTAGTCCCAACAGTCAAATAATAGATTATCGAAAGAAAGACACTCATCATTGTTAGTCCCTATTCAAAAGACTAGAAAATGGCAATCAGAATATACATTTTCATTAATAAATAAACAGTAACACTAAACCTAAATGGTCCCCAATTCCAGCAGGTCAGAAAGTAGATATCATTAATAAGTAAAAAAATGACACTTATCCTTAGTAGTCCCAACGCGTTTCCTCCTAGTTTCCACCAGGGTTCATCAGGGGATCTGGGGAGGACTTCAATCCCTCACCCCAGATTGCCAGACAATGCTGCATGTGTAGAGAATTCCTGCCCATATCCCTCCCTTATAAACTCAGCTCAGCCCCACAATTAGTAATAATCGCAAAAACCTGTGTACTGCTGTCATCGTACACATGTCCGGCGTCCACCGCCAAATGCAGGTCCGTGGACCGCACATGAAACGCACGCACCCGGAAGTGACGATATGCTAATGACGCCCACCGGAAATGATGTCACCAGACTGCATCAGAATATCTGAAGCGCATCTGGAGCGCACGCACCCGGAAGTAACGGTGCCTAACTAGCATCCACCAGGATATGATGTCATCCAAATGTGGCGGTACATGGTTAGGAGGCAGGGTCTGCACCCATCCCCATAAACGTTTGTCAGTGGTTGTCATGGTAGCCAGCAATGCAGACGCCGGCCAGACGGGCACACCTCCCACCAACATACCCCATATACTTAGAGTGCCATAGACGGACAGGTCGGCACCAGGGCTAAGATGTCCAGAAGTTATTCAGCGCAAAATAAATATATACGCTGTACATCGGGGGACAAAAGCATTCAGTATATAATAAACAGGAAGGTTGGAGTCTGACTATTATATAATTAAAGTGTTATCCACATATTACAATGTTATTTATCATCCACAGAGTATTTAACGCTGTTAGAGTAGGAGAAAAATAAGTCCCAGAAATATAAATACATATTTAACCACAATGGGTATATACATATGGTGATCATTAGACCAATACCATATATGCTGGTTCTATTCGGCCCCTAATATCACATTCTTGGAATCAGATAAAACTCGAGAAGCTCAACTGTTCATTAATGCCCCCAGGGGCCATTGACTCCATCCAAAAGATCCAACGGGCCTCCCGTTGGAGTATTTTTTTATTCCAGTCACCCTGCCTGATTGACCGTGCCACAACCTCCAAAACCCTAAACGAAATGCATCTCACATCACCCCCATGTTTAGATATTACATGTCTGGCGAGTGGTGTATCTCTGCCATGCCTAACGTCTCCAAGGTGCTCGCCTATCCGGACGCGTAATTCACATTTCGTTTTCCCGATATAATCCATTGGACACGTACACGTGCAGAGGTACACCACTCCTGACGTTTTGTAGTTGGCGAAATCTTTCATCTCGTATGTGCGTTTAGTCACTGCACTCACAAAACTCTTTGAAGGTGTGACAAATTTACAGAAGGAGCAGTGACCACATCTGAACGTACCCTTAGACCTACTTCTCAACCATGTGACCTCCTTTATCTGAGGCGTAAAGTGACTGTGTACAACTGTATCCTTCACGGATCTCCCCCTCCTATATGTAACCGAGGGTGTTTTTGGGACCAAGCCCGCCACATCCGGATCTGCTCGTAGGATCCCCCAGTACTTTTCAAGAATGCCCATTACTTTTCTTGACTGATCATCATAGGTACCTATCAGTCGTGTGATGGACTCAGAGTTGCATCTGTCTCTTGGAGTAAGGAGGGACGATCTATCTGTCGTCCTTGCCTGTTGATATGCCTTATCTATTACTCCTTCAGGATAACCCCTAGTTCTAAGCCTATGAGATAGATTACATGACTCAGATTGAAAGTCATTCCACGAGGAACAGTTCCTCCGCACCCTAAGGAACTGTCCCTTAGGAATGCCTCTTTTTAGAGGCGGAGGATGGAAGCTCCCCCACTCTAGAAGGCTATTGGTCGCAGAAGGTTTACGATACAGTGAAGTTTTTAAAGTGCCATCACCATTTCTTGAGATTTTTAAATCAAGGAAGGAGATCTCGTCCACTCCCACCTCGCATGTGAAGGATAGTCCAAAAGGGTTTACATTCAGATGTGTCACGAACGTCCGAAAAGATGCCTCATCCCCTGCCCACAGGACGAGGATGTCGTCAATATATCTGCCCCAGAAAAGTATCCATGGGGCCCAGACGACATCCTCGTCTCTGAACACGACAGTATCCTCCCACCAACCCAGGAGCAGATTAGCGTACGTAGGGGCACAAGGGCTCCCCATCGCTGTGCCCCTGAGTTGGTGGTAGTATCTCCCATTATATAGAAAAAAATTATGTCGTAGTACAAAATCCAAAAGTTCCAGGAGAAATTTATTGTGTGGCCTCAGGTGTGTCCCTCTACTTTTCAAATAGTATTCAACGGCTGTTAAGCCCACTTCGTGTCGAATGCTACTATACAAAGCCTCAACATCAATTGAGGCCAAAATCGTATTGGAATCAATGGACACACCTTCTAGTTTGTTCAAAAGGTCCATAGTATCCCTCAGATATGATGGGAGGGCCAGGACAAATGGTCTCAAGACCTTATCCAAATACACACTCGAATTTTGGCACAGGGCATCAATCCCTGCAACAATAGGTCTTCCTTTGAGGGGGCTGATGCCCTTGTGTATCTTGGGAAGTGCATAGAACGTCGCTGTTACAGGCCATTTCGGAATGAGAAAATCATATTCATTTTTCGAGAGCAGATTCATTGTCAGTGCTTCGCTGATTAGTCGCGCCCGGTCGGCCGCATACATATTCTAGAATACCCGATGCGTTAGAATCGGGCCATCATCTAGTGATTTCATAATGGGCTTCAGTTTATCTCTCTTGGAGCTGCCATGAGAGTTACATAGCTTCTTAAGTGACACAGCCATGCATGGTACTTTTTTTTTATTTTTAAGTATGGTATCTTTCTTAAAGACTGTAAGATGCCATAGTTAATGAGAACATGTTACCCAGGCCAAGGTAATTCAAAATGGCAGCCTCTAGAAAAAAAGATTGTTTAAATGGAACACTGCACGTGTCACAATGAAGACCTTAAGCAGTTACATTGCATGTTAGGTGACACAGCAAGGCATAGTACTTTTGTTTTATTAAGTATGATTTCCTTCTTAAAGACTGTAAGATGCCCTGGTTAATGAGTACATGTTACCCAAGCCAGGGTACATGTTACCAAAGCCAAGGTCCAGTGTTAATTCAAAATGGTAGCCTCCAAAACAAAAGCTTGTTTAAATGGAACACTGCAGGTGTCACAATAAAGACCTTCAGAAGTGAAAAGCCATGATGTCATAATGAGTTGTAGTTTATCGCTCTATGAGCTGCCATGCCAGTTACATTGCTTATTAAGTGACACAGCCATGCATAGTGCTGTTGTTTTTTTTAAGTATAGTATCCTTTTTAAAGTCTTTAAGATGTCATAATCAATGAGAATATGTTACCCAGACCAGGGTTAATTCGAAAGGGCAGCCTCCAGAAAAAAAGCTTGTTTAAATGGAATGCACGTGTCACTATGAAGACCTTCAGCAATGAAAAACCATGATGTCATAATGGGCTGCAGTTTATCTCTCTGGGAGCTGCCATGACATTTACATTGCTTATAAAGGGACACAGCCATGCATAGTATTTTTGTTTTTTAAAATATGGTATCCCTCTTAAAGGCTGTAAGATGCCATGGTTAATAAGAACGTGTTAGCCAGACCACGGTTAATTCAAAATGGCAGCTTCCAGAAAAAAAGCTTGTTTAAATGGAACACTGCACGTGTCACAGAAAGGATCTTCAGCAGTGAAAAGTCATGATGTCATAATGGGCTGCAGTTTATCACTCTGGGAGCTGCCATGACAGCTACATTCTATGTTAGGTGACATAGCCATGCATAGTACTTCTGTTTTATTAAGTATGGTATCCTTCTTAAAGACTGTAAGATGCCATGATTAATGAGAACATGTTACCCGGGCCAGGGTTTATTCAAAATGGCAGCTTCCAAAAAAAAAAGCTTGTTTAAATGGAACACTGCACATGTCACAATGAAGACCTTCAGCAGTGAAAAGCCGTGATGTCATAATGGGCTCCAGTTTATCTCTCTGGGAGCTGACATGACAGTTCCATAGCTTTTTACATGACAGTCATGCAGTATTCTTTTTTTTTTTAAGTATGGTGTGAAGAAACGGCACCAGGGGGCCCCCCCAGAATCCCGCTGTCGCTGCTTCTTCTTCTTCCTTGTCGGCCTGGATAGAGCTGCCATCAGTTTCTATTTGATAAAGCAGACTTATATCGGGCCAGAAACCAGCCCAGTAGCATGTCGTTAGACCGAACAACAGACGTGAGTTTTATGGTTTGAGATAAAAGACCAGCCCAAGATTAAATTATATATTTAATCCCCATAAGGGCTCACTAAACAATCTACTATATACACAAGGTTATACATATACAGTGGTCAGAGTTACAAATACAAAAGCATGGTACATCAAGTATAACAGATCTTAAAGTCAATTACCGGTTAGATAGAAAGCATGGCTCGGCGGTTGGGTGACCACATGGGGAAGAATGTGTGCCCTGCTTGGTTGCTGGACTTGTACCTCACGTCTGCATGTCATGAGCTTCCCCAGGGAAAAGACAATAGGCTTTTGCTGCACACACCTTTCAACTCTCTGGGAACTCCCACTACCTGCCCCCTGTTCAGCCCAAGTCTCCACCCCCTGTTCCTTCCTGGCTAAGAGACTCCCAGAACTAACGTGTCCAATATCTCCTTACTAGATGGTCCCAGGGAACCGGTTCTGGTGTCAACGGACCCAGCCGGGCCCCTGCTACATGTGGGTACCAAACACAGCAGTTGTAGGAGGTTCCAAATGGCTGGGATGTGTATCTCCTCATCCCTACACGCTAGAGTGGGCTAGGATGCAGTCTGGCGTTCGCTATCTTCCCCTGAGCTAGAAAATCCATTTTGTGAAGAGCTGGGACATATAGTCTTTCCACAGCTCAGTATTGAAGTATAGTACTTTACACAATATAGCAGCACATGTTGAGAACAAAGAGAGGATCTCAGCAGGGGGCTTGCCTGTCACACTGAAGCCCCCCTCCCTTCTCTCTTACAGCTGGGAGTTGGGTTATGCTGTGCTTGGAGACCTAACAACCAGGGAACATGTGATTATTCTAGAATATCCTTCACATATGGTATCCTTCTTAAAGACTCTAAGATGCCATGTCTAATGAGAACATGTTACCCAGGCCAGGGTTAATTCAAAATGGCAGCATCCGGGTCACCAGGAGGCAGGAAGTTACTTTGGTCATGCGCAGTGCATGACCAAAGTAATGTCTCCCCTTTGTGTGCAGCGCTGACAGGCTGCATGGCAGAGGGAGCTGCTGCTCTCTATGCTATACAGCCAATCAGGCTGCAAAAAGTGAAAGTCCCATAGTGTGACATAGTGAAAAAAAAAATAAAATTGTAAAAATATAAAAAAAATTAAAAAAGTAATCCCCAAATAATAAAAATATATTGCACTCATAATATTTATTTATTATGAAAAAAAAAAACAATAAAAGTACACATATTTGGTATTGCCGCGTCCGGGACAAGCTGACCTATAAAACTGTCCCACTAGTTAACCCCTTTAGTGAACACGGTAAAAAAATAAAATAAAAAATGAAGCAAAAAACAGTGGTTTATCATTATACTGCCAAACAAAAAATGGAATAGCACGCTATCAAAAAGACAAATATAAATAAAAATGGTACCACTGAAAACATCATCTTGTCCTGAAAAAAACAAGCTGCCATACAGCTCCATCATCCGAAAAATAAAAAAGTTATAGCTCTCAGAATAAAGCGATATAAAAAAATTATTTTTTCTAGAAAATAGTTTTTATTATGTAAAAGCGCCAAAACATAAAAAAAAATATAAATGCAGTACCGCTGTAAATGTACTGACCCGAAGAATAAAGCAGCCTTATTAATTTTACCATATGCGGAACGGCATAAAAAAAATAAAAAAAAAACTATTCCGGAATTGCTGGTTTTTGTTTATTCTGCCTCCCAAAAATCGGAATAGAAAGCAATTAAAAAATGTCACATGCCCGAAAATGGTACCAATAGAAACGGCAACTTGTCCCGCAAAAAACAAGCTGTCACATGACTCTTTCAGCCGAAATATGGAAAAATTATAGCTCTCAAAATATGGCGATGCAAAAACTTGTCTTTGCAAAAAAAAAGCGTCTTTTAGTGTGTGACAGCTGTCAATCATAAAAACCTGATATGAATCTGGTATCTCTGTAATCACATCGAACCAAAGAAAAAAGTCATCTAATCACTTATACCGCACAAGGAATGGCGTAAAAAAATAAACTCTAGGGTTAGGGTTGTGCTAGGGTTAGGGTTGTGCTAGGGTTAGGCTTGTGCTAGGGTTAGGGTTGGGGTTAGGGTTGTGCTAGGATTAGGGTTGTTCTAGGATTAGGGTTGGGCTAGGGTTGGGCTAGGGTTGGGCTATGGTTAGGATTGGGGCTATTGTTGAGATTTTTTCAAAGGTAAAGAAAAAAATATGACGATATGATTTCTACAGACGATAGGATATTATTAATAAATCAGTGCTGATTACATTTTGGCGGAGACCTCTTTACAGATGTCTGAACCAAATGGTATGTTATTGCACTGTCTATTTGTGTTATTACAGTTGGTGATATTTTGTGCCCTTTTGGGCCTATTTCTGAAATAAGTAGTCATTTAGTCTATATTGATTTGCTTTATAACTGTAA
This sequence comes from Phyllobates terribilis, assembly GCF_046119375.1. Classification (NCBI taxonomy): domain Eukaryota; kingdom Metazoa; phylum Chordata; class Amphibia; order Anura; family Dendrobatidae; genus Phyllobates; species Phyllobates terribilis. Next base: position 69,683,052 of record NW_027362761.1, on the reverse strand, counting down.
TTAACAAAATCCTTTTTCTAGATACTTTCTTTGTCCAACACTGAGTGTCATATTTACTATTGTCCTGTGTAGTGGATTTCTTTCTATGCCATCTTGAGTGTCTGTGCCTATGCCCTTATGCTACACATTTGTTTTCTGATAGATATTTTTATTATTTTCTTGTTACGGTCTCTTTCTCTGCCTTCTGCCTCTATCTACGGATAGAAACAGGGACTATTTGGCCCCGCCCCCCAAGTTGGTCACCTCTGGGTGTTCCCTTATTCTTGTGTTCTGCGCTGGGACGTACATTAATTGTTAGGGGAGTTCTTTTCCCCTCTCGATTTCTATTTCCGGCAACTGGACGCTGGCGGTGCGCTCCAATGCGGTGCACATGAATATTTACATGGACTATGTAGTCCCACCCCTGTAGTTCGTCATCTCCATGGGCTCTCCCGGCTTTGCGTTCCATGCTGACACGCACTATGATTGAAGGGGGAGTTCTCTCCTCCCCCGACCCTTATTTCCGGTACTATCATTTCCGGCGGTGCGTTCCAGCGTGGCACGCACGCCTTTTACCGACACGCAATTGGATTTTTCCTAATGCGCCGCAGTCTATCTTAATTAGGCCATGGTGGGCGGTGTGCAATTATGGATCCCGGATTACTGTGTGAGCATTCATCCATCCCGTAGTGGGTTTATTGTCAGGGAATATTATTTCCGTCTGGTTCAGTCACTAGTTTCATGGGCTCTCTTCTTCTTTTGACTAATAGGTGCATGTGTTTTCTTGAGTATATATTTCAGATGTTTGGGATATTGACCCTATACCCCTGCGGAAGCCATAATCTAATGGCGTAACGCGTAGGTTTTGCATTGCTGACATCTCCTTTTTCTTTCTGTGGATTTACATGGTTAGTACTCTTTGATTCCCTCCCAATTTTGGCCCTCTTTTCTTTTTACTATTTTCCACTATATATTTATTTATTTGATATCTTTTATGAGAGTATTCTCTCCTTGTGGGAATTATATAATAGACAATAATATACATAGTGGGCCTGGAGGGTGTGTTTAAATCATGTTATTATACTGACACTAGGTTTATTAGATCATGTACCATATTTGCCGAATATTTTCCACAGATGAATTATTTTTCAAGACTGTATTAGATTGATTTGTCAATTTCTGTAAGGAGATTTATTTGTCTTTACGTATTTTTTCTTGTCTTACATGGTTTTTAATCATGTTTTTAAATGGTGGTGTTCAATGTCCTAATAATAATAAAATTTCTATAATATTTTCATGATATTGTTTCTATATTCGATTATTCAGCGTGCTTGGTGTCCGTATTGTCCCTCGCTCTCTCTTTTTTCACTTGTTCACATGGGGACCTTGGCACAGGCCAGCAATTAGATATACTGTGGTGCTGGGTCATTTATTATCTATCTACTGACGATATGGCAACCAGTGTTGAGCGCAAGTGCCCGCTACTTGAGTTTGCATCGGGTACTCGGGTATGCACTGAGTATCACAGGTGTTCGAGTGACATGCTTGAGTCTTTGCCCCATATGCTTCGCAGCCAAAAAAAACGTTGCTGTGATCGTCTGCCATGCACAAGCGATCCCCACATGTCTTTTCTTTTGTTGGGTGTCTAACAACCGTGAAACATGCGGGGCGGGGACTCGAACATGTCACTCGAGCACCCGTGATACATGGTGCATACCTGAGTACCCAATGCAAACTCAAGTAGCGAGCACTTGTGATCAAGACTAATGACAACTTATTCAATATGATGACCTAATGTTATCAAGTTCTGTGGTACCTCTGGGTTCAAAATGTACACTATACCCCTTGATAAAATCCTTGAGGGGTTTAGTTTCCAAAATGGAGTCAATTGTGAGGGGTTTCCCCTATTTAGGCACATCAGGGGCTTCCAAATTGCGACATGGCGTCCGCTTTTGATTGCAGCCAATTTTGCGTACAAAAAGTCACACAGTGCTGCTTCCTTTCTGAACCCTGACGTGCACCCAAACAGTGTATTTTGCCCACATATGGGGTATTGGCGTACTCAGGAGAAATTGCACAACAGTTTTTAGGTTCCATTTTATCCTCTTACCCTTGTGAAAATAAAAATTTGAGGCTAAAAGATCATTTTTGTGGAACAAGTTAGATTTTTTTATTTTCATGGCTCCATATTATAAACTTCTGTGACGCAACTGGGGATTAAGGGTGCTCACCACACATTTAGATAAGTTCCCTGAGGGGTCTAGATTCTAAAATGGTGTCACTTGTGGGGGTTTTCCACTGTTTAGGAACATCAGGGGCACATCCGCTAATTATTCAAGCAAATTTTAAATTAAAAGAGTCAAATGGCGCTCCTTCCCTTCCGAACCCTGCCATGCGCCCAAGCAGTGGTTTTCCCCCACATATGGGGTATTGGCTTACTCAGGAGAGATTGCACAACAAGTTGCATGGTGAAATTTCTCCTGTTACCCTTATGAAAATGCAAAACTGGGGGCTGAAAAACATTTTTGTGGGAAAAATGTGAAAATGTTATTTTCACGGCTCCATGTTATAAACTTCCCTGAGGGGTCTAGTTTCCAAAATGGTGTCACTTGTGAGGGGTTTCCACTGTTTAGGCACATCAGGGGCTCTCCAAACGCAATATGGTGTCCGCTAATTATTCAAGCAAATTTTACATTCAAAAAGTCAAATGGTGCTCCTTCCCTTCCGAACCCTGCCATGCGCCCAAGCAGTGGTTTTCCCCCACATATGGGGTATCGGCTTACTCAGGAGAGATTGCACAACAATTCGCATGGTGAAATTTCTCCTGTTACCCTTATGAAAATGCAAAACTGGGGGCTGAAAAACATTTTTGTGGGAAAAATGTTATTTTCACGGCTCCATGTTATAAACTTCTGTGAAGCACCTGGGGGTTCAAGGTGCTCACCACACATCTAGATAAGTTCGCGGAGGGGTCTAGTTTCCAAAATGGTGTCACTTATGGAGGGTTTTCACTGTTTAGGCACATCAGGGGCTCTCTAAACGCAACATGGCGTCCGCTAATTATTCAGGCAAATTTTACATTCAAAAAGTCAAATTGCGCTCCTTCCCGTTCAAGCCCTGCCGTGCACCCAAACAGTGTTTTTTCCCCACATATGGGGTATCTGCGTGCTCAGAGTAAATTGAACAACAAATTTTGGGGTCCATTTTTTCCTGTTATTCCTACAAAAATGAAAAAAATTTGGGTCTAAAATAAGATTTTTGTGAAAAGTAAAATGTTCATTTTTTTTCTTCTGCATTCTAAAAATTCCTGTGAAGCACCTGAAGGGTTAATAAACTTCTTGAATGCGGTTTTGAGCACCTTGAGGGGTGAAGTTTTTTAGCATGGTGTCACTTTTGGGTATTTTCTGTCATAAAGGCCCCTCAAAGTCACTTCAAATGTGATGTGGTCCCTAAAAATATGGTTTTGTAAATTTTGTTGGAAAAATGAGAAATCGCTGGTCAACTTTTAACCCTTATAGCTCCCTAATAAAAAAAAAAATTGGTTCCAAAATTGTGCTGATAACTATTTTGTGTGATATATATCTCTGATTTAAGGGCATAAAAATTAAAATTTTGAAAATTGCTAAATTTTCACAATTTTTGCCAAATTTCTTTTTTTTTCACAAATAAACGCAAGTGATATCGAAATTTTTTTACCACAATCATGAAGTACAATATGTCACGAAAAAAACATTCTCAGAATCAGGGGGATCCGTTGAAGCGTTCCAGAGGTATTACCTCATGAAATGACAGTGGTCAGATTTGTAAAAATTGGCCCTGTCATTAACGCGCAAACCACCCTCGGGGGTAAAGGGGTTAAAGGACAAAGTCATGCATTATACTTTTGTTTTTTAAGTATGGAAACCTTCTTAATGACTGCAAGATGTCATGGTTAATGGGGACATGCTACTCACGGGAGTATTAATTCAAAATGGCAGCTTCCAGAAAAAAAGCTTGTTTAGATGGAACACTGCACTGTCACAATGAAGACCTTCAGCAGTGAAAAGCCATGATGTCATAATGGGCTTCAGTTTATCTCTCTGGGAGCAGCCATGACAGTTACATTGCTTTTTACATGACACAGTCATGCATTATACTTTTGTTTTTTAAGTATGGTATCCCTCTTAAAGACTGTAAGATGCCATGGTTAATGAGAACATGTTACCTATGCTAGGGTTAATTCAAAATGTCAGCCTCTAGAAAAAAAGCTTGTTTAGATGGAACAATGCACGTGTCACAATGAAGACCTTCAGCAGTGAAAAGCCATGATGTCATAATGGGCTTCAGTTTATCACTCTGGGAGCTGCCATGACAGCTACATTGCATGTTAGGTGACATAGCCATGCATAGTACTTTTGTTTTATATATATGGTATCCTTCTTAAAGACTGCAAGATACCATAGTAAATGAGAACATGTTACCTATGCCAGGGTGAAATCAAAATGGCAGCCTCCAGAAAAAAAGCTTTTTTAAATGGAACACTGCACGTGTCACTATGAAGACCTTCAGCAGTGAAAAGCCATGATGTCATAATAGGCTTCAGTTTATCTCTCTGGGAGCTGCCATGACAGTTACATGGCTTTTTACATGACACAGTCATGCATTATTCCTTTGTTTTTTAAGTATGGTATCCCTCTTAAAGGGAATCTGTCACCCCCTGGGTGATATCAGACCTTTACTATGGCCATACAGGGTACAGAAAAGTAAATCTATACTTACCTGTATGACCCATAGCAGAGATTTGATTGCAGAGAAAAGCATTTTAATCAATTCTTTTTTTCCACAGGCTTGGTGTCCAGGGGACGCCAAGCAATCCCTGCCTAGCTGCTTATTATTCCCCTAAATCCCCGCCTCTCTGCTTAATTAGCATATCCCCCCTCCCCTGCACGTTACAGGGCCCTGTAACGTGCACTGTGCTCTCTGACTTCCGGGCATGCGCAAAGCGCCGCTCACATAGAGAACGCTTTGCTTCATCCCGGCCCCTTCTACCTATGCTCTGCGCCGCAGGGTTCTATTGCGCAGGCGCCGGAAAGTGACAGTTACCCCCCGGCGCCAGCACAATACAAACCTGCAGCGCAGAGCACAGGTAGACGCATAGCAATCAGACCTCTGCTATGGGCCATACAGGTACAGTGCTGGCCAAAAGTATTGGCACCCCTGCAATTCTGTCAGATAATACTCAGTTTCTTCCTGAAAATGATTGCAATCACAAATTCTTTGGTATTATTCTCTTCATTTAATTTGCTTGCAAGGAAAAAACACAAAAGAGAATGAAGCAAAAATCAAATCATTGATCATTTCACACAAAACTCCAAAAAAGGGCCGGACAAAAGTATTGCCACCCTCAGCCTAATACTTGGTTGCACAACCTTTAGCCAAAATAACTGCGAACAACCGCTTCCGGTAACCATCAATGAGTTTCTTACAATGCTCTGCTGGAATTGTAGACCATTCTTCTTTGGCAAACTGCTCCAGGTCCAGATATTTGAAGGGTGCCTTCTCCAAACTGCCATTTTGAGATCTCTCCACATGTGTTCTATGGGATTTAGGTCTGGACTCATTGCTGGCCACCTTAGAAGTCTCCAGTGCTTTCTCTCAAACCATTTTATAGTGCTTTTGGAAGTGTGTTTTGGGTCATTGTCCTGCTGGAAGATCCATGACCTCTGAGGGAGACCCAGCTTTCTCACACTGGGCTATACATTATGCTGTAAAATTTGTTGGTAGTCTTCAGACTTCATAATGCCATGCACACGGTCAAGCAGTCCAGTGCCAGAGGCAGCAAATAACCCCAAAACATCAGGGAACCTCTGCCATGTTTGACTGTAGGGACCATGTTCTTTTCTTTGAATGCCTCTTTTTTTTCCCCTGTACACTCTATGTTGATGCTTTTTCCCAAAAAGCTCTACTTTTGTCTCATCTGACCAGAGAACATTCTTCCAAAACGTTTTAGGCTTTCTCAGGTAAGTTTTGGCAAACTCCAGCCTGGCTTTTTTATGTCTCGGGGTAAGAAGTGGGGTCTTCCTTGGTATCCTAACATACAGTCCCTTTTCATTCAGACGCCGACGGATAGTACGGGTTGACACTGTCGTACCCTCGGACTGCAGGGCAGCTTGAACTTATTTGGATGTTAGTCGAGGTTCTTTATCCACCATCCGCACAATCTTGCGTTGAAATCTCTCGTCAATTTTTCTTTTCCGTCCACATCTAGGGAGGTTAGCCACAGTGCCATGGGCTTTAAACTTCTTGATGACACTGCGCACGGAAGACACAGGAGCATTCAGGTCTTTGGAGATGGACTTGTAGCCTTGAGATTGCTCATGCTTCCTCACAATTTGGTTTCTCAAGTCCTCAGACAGTTCTTTGGTCTTCTTTCTTTTCTCCATGCTCAATGTGGTACACACAAGGACACAGGACAGAGGTTGAGTCAACTTTAATCCATGTTAACTGGCTGCAAGTGTGATTTAGTTATTGCCAACACCTGTTAGGTGCCACAGGTAAGTTACAGGTACTGTTAATTATACGAATTAGAGAAGCATCACATGATTTTTCAAACAGTGCCAATACTTTTGTCCACCCCCTTTTTTAGGTTTGGTGTGGAATTATATCCAATTTGGCTTTAGGACAATTCTTTTTGTGTTTTTTCATTGAAGACAAATTAAATGAAGAGAATAATACCAAAGAATTTGTGATTGCTATCATTTTCAGGAAGAAACTGAGTATTATCTGACAGAATTGCAGGGGTGCCAATACTTTTGGCCAGTACTGTATGTATAGATTTACTTTTCTATACCCTGTATGGCCATAGTAGAGGTCTGATATCGCCCAGGGGGGTGACAGATTCCCTTTAAAGACTATAAGATGCCATGGTTAATGAGAACATGTTACCCAGGCCAGGGGTAATTCAAAATGGCAGCCTCCAGAAAAAAACTTGTTTAAATGTAACACTGCACGTTTCACAATAAAGACCTTCAGCAGTGAAAATCTGTAATGTCATAATGGGCTTCAGTTTATCTCCCTGGGAGCTGCCATGACAGTTACATTGTATTTTACGTGACACAGTCATGCATTATACTTTTGTTTTTTAAGTATGGTATCCTTCTTAATGACTGTAAGATGTCATGGTTAATGAGAACATGTTACCCAGACCAGTGTTAATTCAAAATGGCACTGTGTGACACTTTCATGCATTATACTTTTGTTTTTTAAGTATGGTTTCTAGTGATGAGAGAGCACTAAAATGCTTGGGTACTCTTTGCTCAAGTCGAGCAAATTGGAATGCTCGAGTGCTCAACCCGAGCAACAAGCCCAATGTAAGTCTATGGGAAACTTGAGCATTTTTACTGTGGCCTCCCCCCGGAGGTCTGCAGGCGGCCTAAAAATTGCCAACATCGATGGGAACAGTGCTGAAATGACATGGGAACAGCATGAGGAAGACCCCTGGAAGCATCTCTGACTCCCGGGTCTCTGCTGTGAACAATGTTGTCAGAATATTATGCCACTTTTACGGGCTCACAAAAAACATTCAAAAATAAAACCAAAATGGATTTTCCTGGGAAAATAGTTAAGGAACATCTGTTATGATCTGCAACATAAACTAGGGAAAGAAGGGGAGAGCTGTCCCTACAGTAAGACTAAGCTGAGTCCCTACGTTGTAGCGGGCAACCTGTTCCTTGTGAACAGACCCGCCTTCTTCCTCGGCTAGTCTGAACGGAAACCTATAAAGAAGGGGAGGGGTCCCTAAAAGAACTAAGGACTGGGACAAAAATGGGACACCTCCTAACAGAAGTTGTTGCAGAGCAAAAGATAAACTGACAAAAGTACTAGGAGTCCAGAGGACCAAGCAAACTAGAGATAGATAGGCACAAAAGCACCTGGCTAGAGAGACAGTCAAAACAACACTGAAGTCCAGCAAGGCCTGAAGGGCGGAGCTGGAATATATAGGAAGATGGTCACGTGACCGCAAAACACAAGATAGAACCCTCCTGTTTGTTTTTGTTTCTAACAGTACCCCCTCTTTTATGAGGATCCTCCGGATCCTCCAGGCCCAGGCCTATCCGGAAATCTCCTGTGGAAAGCTCTGACAAGTCTAGGGGCAGAGACATCATCCGCCTTAACCCAGGAGTTATCCTCGGGACCAAAACCTTTCCAAGCGACGAGATACTGCAATCTCCCTCTATGCTCTCTGGAATTCAGGATACGAGAAATTTCATATTCGCCATCTTCCACCACCGGAGGAACTGTGACAGTGGCCTCCCTATCCGATACATCAGCCTTTTTTAACAAGGAAACATGAAACACAGGATTAATCTTCCAGGAGGAAGGAACCTACAACCTAACAGCAGACTGGTTAACCACCTGAAGCACCTTAAATGGCCCCACAAACTTCGGACCCAATTTTTAGAGGGAATCCTCAACCGCAGATTCTTTGAGGACAACCAAACCATGTCACCCACAGTAAACAAAACCTCTTTACGTTTCCTGTTAAAATACTTCTTGGACTTTTTGTTAGCCTCTTGAAGGTTACAACGTACATTAGTCCAAACTCTCTCCAAATCACCGGAAAAATTCTCCTCCTCCGGCACCGCCGACCCCAATTTGGAGAATGAACCAAAAGACGGATGCCTCCCAGTACAACAAAAAAAAGGAGAACACCCAGCAGAGGAGGACGTATGGTTGTTGAGAGCAAATTCTGCGAGTGGCAGAAACTCAGACCACCCCTCTTGATTGCCTGCCACAAAACAACACAAAAACTGTTCAACATCCTGGTTCTTTCTTTCAGTCTGTCCATTAGACTCAGGATGATAACCAGAAGAAAATGACAAATGGACTCCCAACCTGTCACAAAAAGCACACCAAAAGCGAGCCACAAACTGAGGTCCCCTATCAGAAACAATGTCGGCGGGAACGCCATGGAGCCTGACAATTTTCTTAACAAATGCCTTAGCGAGTGTCTTAGCGCAGGGTAGCTTAATGATTGGAACCAAATGACACATCTTGCTAAAACGGTCCACGACCACCCAGATGACAGTGAAACCCTCGGACACAGGAAGGTCAGTAATAAAATCCATTGCCAGATGCGTCCAAGGCGCACTAGGAACCTCCAGAGGGCAAAGCAACCCCGCAGCAGGGGTATGTGAAGCCTTTGACTTAGCACACACCGTACATTGACGCACCCACTTGATGACTTCCTTCTGCCACCCAGGCCATCAAAAGCTGCGACTGATAAGTCTCTTAGTCTCAGAAATTCCTGGATGACCTGCCAACCGAGACTCATGATACTCCACAAACAAATCTCTCCTAGAGGTTCTAGGCACAAACAACCTCCCATGAGGAGTGTTAGATGGGGCATCCTCTTGGGCTTTCAGAATCCCATCTTCCAAAACTGAGTCCAATGCTGCTACCACAACTCCTTCCTGTAAAATGCTCTCCTCCTCCTCGGTACGAACCATGGGAGAAAAGCTGGGAGATAAAGCTTCGGCTTTAACATTCTTAGTACTAGGGATATAGGTAACAGAAAAATTAAACCGAGAAAAAAAAAGTGCCCACCTAGCTTGACGGGCATTCAAGCGCTTGGCAGCATCCAGATAGATCAAATTCTTATGATCTGTGAAAACCTGAACAGGAAATTTAGCACCTTCCAAGAAATGACGCCAATGTTCAAACGCAAGTTTAATAGCCAGCAATTCCCGATTACCAACATCGTAATTAAGTTCGGTTTCTGAAAAATTTTTCGAAAAAAAAGCAAAGGGATGTACTCCATCCTTGTTCTCCTGAGACAAAACTGCACCGACCCCCACCGAAGAAGCATCAACCTCGACCAAAAAAGGCTTGGTCTCATCAGGCTGCATAAGGATAGAGGCAGAACTGAACCTCTCCTTGAGATACACAAAAGCTTCAATGGCCTCAGTAGTCCACTGGACCGTATTCGCACCTTTCCTGGTGAGATCGGTCAGCAGCTTAACAATTATAGAAAAATTCTTAATGAATTTCCTGTAATAACTGGCGAAACCCAAAAATCTCAGTATCGATTTCAAACCAATAGGCCTAGGCCATTCCTGCACAGCCTGAACCTTCACCGGGTCCATCTCAAAGCCCTCGCTGGAGATAATGTAGCCCAAAAAACTAATTCTCTGCACAGCGAACTCACATTTCTCCAGCTTAGCAAAAAGTGAATTATCACTCAATAACTGCAACACCTCACGTACGCTCTGCCAATGGGACTCCAGATCTGGTGAATAAATCAGAATGTCATCCAAATACACAACCACATTCTTACCAATCAAAGGTCTCAGGATGTCCTTAATAAGGTTCTGAAAAAACGCGGGTGCATTGGTAAGACCAAAAGGCATCACCAGATTCTCAAAATGACCTACCGGAGTGTTAAAATCAGTTTTCCATTCATCACCCTCCTTCATTCGTAACAAATTGTATGCCCCACAGAGATCAATTTTAGAGAACCACTTGGCCCCCACTAACTGGTTAAAAAAGTCCGGTATTAACGGCAATGGGTAGGAGTTGCGTACGGTAATCTTATTAATTTCATGAAAGTCCAGACATGGACGTAAACCACCGTCCTTTTTTTTAACAAAGAAAAATCCAACGGCCACAGGCGACTTAGAAGGTCTAATGTGACCAGCAGCCAAGCTCGTCTGTATGTATTCCTCCAAGACCTTTCTTTCAGGGATAGTCAGATTAAATAAGCGACACTTGGGAAGAGTAGCGCCCGGAACAAACTCAATGGTGCAATCATAATCCCTATGAGGAGGTAAAACTTGCGACTCCTCCTCTGAAGAAACCTTCCAAAAATCCTGAATAGGTACAGGTAATTCCCCTTATTCCACAGCCGCAATGCGACCATTACAACATTTATCATAGCACTTAGGACTCCAAGACTTAATCTCATTGGTAGACCAGTCCAGTAAAGGATTGTGCAGTTTTAACCTAGGCAAACATAAAACGACTGGAGAGGGTAAATTATTTAATACCACCAAATCCAAATTTTCTTGGTGAATGCCATTGATAGTGAGGGGAAATGCCGCAACCTTGTGAGTAATACATTTTAAAGGAGTGTTATCAATTGCAATCACAGAAATAGGTGATGACAAAGGTTTGGATTCCAATTTAAGTTTTTCCAAAAAACCCTTATCAATCACATTAAGTGTTGAACCACAATCCACAAATACCTGAAATTCAATCAAATCTTCCAGCAATGAGGTACTCCCTGAAAGAAATACTCCCTTAGAGCTCAAACAAGCAATACGGGCGTAACTGACCTTTTTTTTTTCTTTACTTAACCCTAGAACGCATACCTGGGGCCTCGCAGGCCTGCCCTGTTAATTGTTTTCTATTTTCTGCAAGATTACTTTAGTTAGAATTTTGAAACTCTAGGTATTCCTCAGGTATATAGTTGTTTGTCATTTTTGTTTGAGTTATTCCATGTTATTTGCACACGGGCCTAAAAGGCCCCAGGTATGTGAAAAAGTAGATTTTTATGGTCATGCGTTCTAGGGTTAAACGAAGCTCACAGTTCTTAATCAAATGGTCAGCTTTACCACAATAAAAACACAATCCCTTGGAAAACCTGCGGTCTCTTTCCTGAGAGCGGAGTGACATCGCCTCAACCTCCATCGGTTGTCCGCCGTCCGAGCAGACCCTCTGGGGACTAGGAGCTGCCATTGTAGGAATTTTTTCATCCTTAACCCTGGCACGCAGTCTCCTGTCCACACGTATAGCTAATTGCATGGCTTCTTGCAAGGTCTCAGGTGCAGGAAATGCAACCAGCAGATCCTTAACCCTTTCACTTAGACCAGCAAGAAAAAAACATTTTAACGCCGAATCATTCCATTTCACTTCTGAGGACCACCTTCTGAAGTGTGTACAATAATTTTCAACATCACCTGACCCCTGATTCAAATGCCTCAGTTCTGTCTCAGCAGATGAGATTTGATCAGGATCGTCATACAATAGCCCCATAGCAGAAAAAAAATCCTCCACTGACCTAAAACACGGATCATTAGGTTGGAGAGAAAAGGCCCACCCCTGTGGTTCCTTGCGCAAAAGTGACATGATAAACCCAATGCGCTGTGATTCATTCCCAGAGGACCTTGGTCTCAAACGAAAATATAATAAACAAGCATTTTTAAAGGGAAAAAAAATCTTGTTGTTTACCATAAAAAATATCAGTGAGTCCTACCTTGTGTTCGACAAAATGCGCTCCAGAACAGCTACTCACGTGTTGCCGGAGCTCGGACACCTCCAGAGACAATCCCTGCAGGCGTTGAGACAAATCTTGAACAGAAACCATACTGATTCCCGGATTTCTTTCCTTAAAGTTTTTTTTTTTTTTTTTGTTTGGGCTGGACTTACTGTTATGATCTGCAACATAAACTAGGGAAAGAAGGGGAGAGCTGTCCCTACAGTAAGACTAAGCTGAGTCCTTATGTTGTAGCGGGCGACCTGTTCCTTGTGAACAGACCCGCCTTCATCCTCGGCTAGTCTGAACGGAGACCTATAGAGAAAGGGAGGGGTCCCTAAAAGAACTAAGGACTGGGACAAAAATGGGACACCTCCTAACAGAAGTTGTTGCAGAGCAAAAGATAAACTGACAAAAGTACTAGAGGTCCAGAGGACCAAGCAAACTAGAGATAGATAGTCACAAAAGCACCTGGCTAGAGAGACAGTCAAAACAACACTGAAGTCCAGCAAGGCCAGAATGGCGGAGCTGGAATATATAGGAAGATGGTCACGTGACCGCAAAACACAAGATAGAAACAAAAACAAACAGGAGGGTTCTAACAACATCCTTTCCAGGATAATGACTTGTATATAAGGCAAAATAAATAACCAAAAAGAAAAATGATCCTCCACACCTTGGGCTATGTTCACACGTAGCGTTTTTGATTCGTTTTTGCCCTTTTGCATTGCTTTCAACGATGAAAAATACATTTACCAGTAAATGTCATTTTAACATTTTACTACCTTATCTTCCCATGTGGTATGTGAGACATGATCAGACACATCCTGTTTCATTTATGAAGGAGAGACTCTGAAAGTCACATAGTCTATTTTTATAGGGCCATCAGGCAGCCCTTACGATTCTTAAAGGGCCAGCAGTCGGCCCTCACTCTTGTTAGAGGGCCATCAGCCGACTATGCTTGTTGTTCCTATTGTTAAAGAGTGGGTCTCCAATACTGTTTTTGCATATGCAGTGACTGCAAGGGCTGCCAAAAATTTGGACGCACCCCAATACCCCTTTGAAGAGACATAGAGGAGGGCCTTAGTTAAAAAAAAAATTCCCATTATAAAGGAGTGGGTCTCCTATAGTGGTAATGCGCATGCAATGACTTCAAGGGCTGCCTAAATTTGTGAAATACCCCAATACCAATTTGAAGACACATAGAGGCGGGCCTCAGTAATGACATGTTCCCATTAGAAAGGAGTGGTTCTGCTATACAATTATTGCGTATGCAATGACTACAACGGCTGCCTAAATGTAGGAAAAACCCCAATATCAATTTAATGACACATAGAGGAGGGACTACGTAACAACATGTTCTCATTAGAAAGGAGCAGTTCTGCTATACAGTTATTGCGTATGCAGTGACTACAATGGCTGCCTAAGTTTGGGAAATACCCCAATACCAATTTGAAGACACATAGAGGTGCGCCTCAGTAACAACATGTTCTTATTAGAAAGGAGCTGTAACGGGTCTGGGAGGCGGAACCTCTGAGCAACTCTACAAGGGGGCGGTCCTTGTGAGGAAGCGGGTGGCTCCCAGGGAAGACAGGCAGGTACTCACGGCAAGTGACAGGGACAGTCTCTGGGTAGAAGGGCTGGTAGTCACGGCAAGTGACAGGGACAGTCTCTGGGTAGACTAGCAGACAGGTAGCAGGTGGACGCTCCCAGGTGAGCGGGCAAGAGTCTCTGGACGGGCAGGCGGTACGGCAGAGTATCCAGGTAGGCTAGCAGGCAGGTAGCAGGTGAGCGCTCCCAGGTGAGCGGGCAAGAGTCTCTGGACAGGCAGGTGGTCACGGCAAGTGACGACAGAGCCTCCAGGTAGGCTAGCAGGCAGGTAGCAGGCGGACGCTCCAGGTGAGCGGGCAAGAGTCTCTGGACTGGCAGGTGGTCACGGCAAGTGATGACAGAGCCTCCAGGTAGGCTAGCAGGCAGGTAGCAGTTGAGTGCTCCCAGGTGAGCGGGCTGGCTGGTCCATAGACAGACAGACAGGTGTCGGAAGGCAGACCGTCGGACCGCAGGCTTGCAAGCAGGTAAGCGGATATCAGGCAGGTATCAAGCAGGAATCTGGCAGGTGACTGGCAGGTAACTGGCAACGGGACCTGAGGGCTGAAGCAGAGTGAAGGCTTTGCAACAACATTGCTCGGGCACCTCCATTTTGGAGGAGGTGCCTTATATATGGTGAGGTCCTCCGGCCATTGGCCGGGGACTCCTTAGGACGGCGCGCGCGGCCCCTTTAAGAGAGGGGGAGCGCGAGCGCGCGCGCCCTAAGCACAGTGGCCGGGAAGCAGCGCGCGCTGCCAGCAGAGCGGGAGGAGGACGCCGGGCACGGAGTGGAGAGGTGAGGGGAACAGCGTCCCTGCCTAGCAGGAGGCAGGGACGCCGACGCTACAGTACCCCCCCCTTTAGGCCCCCCCTTTTTTAGGCCAGACAGAAATTTATCAAGGATGAGAGGGGCATGGATGTTCTCCCGGGGCTCCCACGTTCTCTCCTCTGGACCAAACCCCTTCCAATCTACCAGAAAAAAGGTTTTTCCTCTTACCCTTTTGGTGGCCAGAATGTTCTCTACCTCAAACTCGTTTTCAGCGGAAACCGGAGCAAGAGGCGTACCTGTAGACTTGGAAAAAGAGTTAAGTACCACGGGTTTGAGGAGAGATACATGGAAGGAGTTAGGGATCCGCAAGTTGGCCGGGAGTTTCAATTTATAGGCCACTGGGTTGATTTGTTTGATAACTTCTAGTGGGCCGATGAACCGAGGCCCTAACTTGTAGGAAGGAATCTTGAGCCGGACATACTTGGACGAGAGCCAGACTTTATCTCCAGGACGGAATTGTGGAGGATCCAGGCGTTTTTTGTCAGCGTGCTTTTTCATCCGCTCGGACGACTGAAGGAGTGCGGATCGGGTACTCTCCCAAATGGAGGAAAATTTGCTAACGAGAGATTCCGCAGCCGGATTGTCCACCAAGGTGGAGACGGGAAATGGGATCCGAGGATGCTGACCGAAGACTACAAAAAACGGGGATTTGGAGGAAGATTCGCTCTCGTGATTATTGTAAGAAAATTCGGCCCATGGCAGGAGATCCACCCAGTCTGAAAGGTGGGCATTAACGAAGTGCCGGAGGTAACTGGTCAGGATCTGATTGATCCGCTCCACTTGACCATTGGACTGTGGGTGGTATGCGGAGGAGAAGTCCAGGGTGACGTCTAGCAGCTTACATGTGGCTCTCCAGAAGCGTGAGGTGAACTGAACCCCACGATCCGACACGATGTGGAGGGGCAGGCCATGGAGACGGAAGATGTGGCGGATAAAGTCTTTAGCCAGCTCGGGTGCAGACGGGAGGCCTGGCAGGGGAATGAAATGAGCCATTTTGGAAAAGCGGTCAGCGACCACCCAAATGACCGTACAACCGGCAGAGACAGGGAGATCTGTTATAAAGTCCATAGCTATATGCTGCCATGGGGCAGCAGGTACTGGAAGAGGAAGGAGGCGACCGACTGGCAGGTGTCTCGGAACCTTGTTGCGGGCGCAGGACACACAGGCAGAAACAAAGTCTATTACGTCCTTGTGCAGAGTAGGCCACCAGTAGTGCCGGGTGATAAGCTGGAGGGTCTTTTTCTGACCGGCATGGCCAGCAAGCTTAGACGAGTGACCCCAGTGTAGGATCTTCTCCCGATAAGGTACCGTTACGAACGTCTTTCCGGGAGGGAGACGATTTAGACTCACGGGGGCCACCTGCATTACTCTGGCGGGATCGATGATGTGTTTAGGTTCCTCCTCAAGATCAGACACCAGGAAGGATCGGGACAAGGCGTCAGCCTTGATGTTTTTGTCTGCCGGGCGAAAATGAAGAACAAAATCAAAGCGAGCAAAAAACCAGGACCACCGGACTTGGCGCGGGTTAAGTCTCTGGGCACTCTGGAGGTAAGCCAAGTTCTTGTGGTCCGTGTAAATTATTACCGGGTGAAGAGCCCCCTCGAGCAGGTAACGCCACTCCTCCAATGCCAGCTTAATGGCCAATAACTCTCGGTCTCCTATAGAATAGTTGCGCTCGGAAGAGGAGAAGAGTTTGGAGAAGAAGCCGCAAGTTACCATTCTCCCGGAAGACGATTTTTGGGTAAGTACCGCTCCGGCTCCAGAGGAGGAGGCGTCAACTTCCAGGAAGAATTGTTTGTTGCCGTCCGGGCGATGCAGCACCGGGGCGGAAGAGAAAGCCTGTTTTAAGGAAAGAAAGGCTTCCTCAGCTTCGGGCGGCCATTCTCTGGGATTAGTGCCCTTACGGGTGAGCGCAGAGATTGGGGCAGTCCGGGAAGAGAAGTGCGGTATGAAGAGGCGGTAGTAGTTGGCGAAGCCCAGGAACCGCTGAATAGCCTTCAACCCCTCTGGTCGAGGCCACTTCTCGATGGCAGACAGTTTCTCAGGATCCATTCATAGACCGGTCTGAGAAATTATGTAGCCCAAAAACGGAAGCGAGGTCTGCTCAAAGAGGCACTTCTCATATTTGGCGTAGAGGTGGTTCTGCCTGAGCCTGAGCAGAATCTGACGAACATCCCTCCGGTGTGTGGGGAGATCCGGAGAGAAGACCAAGATGTCGTCCAGGTACACCACTACGCAGGAGTAGAGAAGGTCCCGGAAGATGTCATTGACCAACTCTTGAAAGACGGCGGGAGCGTTACAGAGACCGAAGGGCATTACCAGGTATTCATAGTGGCCGTCCCGGGTGTTGAATGCCGTCTTCCATTCATCCCCCTGACGGATACAGACCAGGTTATACGCCCCACGGAGGTCCAGCTTGGTGAAGATTCTAGCCCCCCTCAGACGGTTCAAATAATTCCGGAATGAGCGGAAGGGGGTATTTATTCTTCACCATGATCTGGTTAAGGCCTCTATAGTCTATACAGGGACGGAGTGAGCCATCCTTCTTTTTGACGAAGAAGAAACCTGCTCCCTCCGGGGAAGTAGATTTCCGGATGAATCCCCGGGCCAGATTCTCCTCAATATATTCTGACATGGATCAGGTCTCAGCAGCGGACAAAGGGTAAATGCGCCCACGGGGAGGAGTAGCGCCGGGCATCAGGTCGATTGGGCAGTCGTATGGTCTATGAGGGGGTAATGTCTCTGCCTCCTTTTTATTAAAGACGTCCGCATACGACCAATAAGGAGCCGGAAGACCAGGTAGATTGGCTGGAGTAGGAGAAGGACGGACAGGATGGACGGGAACTAAACAAGTCTTATGGCAGTCCTGTCCCCAGCGAAGGACTTCTCCGGTCTGCCAATCAAGCACGGGTGCATGTCATGAAAGAAAAGGTAGGCCTAGCAAGAGGGCGTGAGAGAGTCCAGGCAGAACAGGAAAGAAGATGCTCTCAGATTGCAGCATTCCCACCTGCAGGGCTATGGATTCGGTGATGAGTTGGATGGAATGTGGTAAGAGGACCCCATCCACAGCAGCGACAGATAAGGGTACAGCTAGAGGTTTGGTGGGAATGCGGTATTTCTCTACCAGAGACTGAGAAATGAGATTTCCGGCAGCTCCAGAGTCAAGTTGGGCTAGTTCAAAATAACGGTTCTCCCCGCAGATGATAGAGACCGACAGCAACAGAGATGGAGAGGGTTTACTCTTGTCTAGGACGACCTCTCTGAGCGATCCTAGACACAGGCGTTTCCCGACCTCTCCGGGCAGGAACGGATCCGGTGCTCCTTACTGCCACAGTAGAAGCAGCTCCCCTCGGCACGGCGTAACTCTTGACGGGTCTTGACCATCTTGGTCTGGTCGACCTGCATAGGCTCGGGTGAGTGCGCCTGGGGAGTAGCGGGAGAAGTGACAGGTTTCTGAAAGGTAGAGGCTAGACGTGGAAACCTCCTCTCACGGGTGACCTCTTTGGCGCGTTCCTGGAACCGGATGTCAATCCGGGTGGCAAGAGTTATTAAGTCGTCGAGAGTGGTAGGTATGTCCCGACCGGCGAGTTCATCTTTAATACGGCCGGACAGACCCTCCCAAAAGACAGACACCAGGGCGTCATTATCCCAGGCGAGCTCCAAAGCAAGGGTACGGAACCGTACGGCATATTGGCCCACGGTGAGATTTCCTTGATGGAGGCGTAGCAGAGATGATGCGGATGAGGTCTTCCGTCCGAGTTCGTCGAAGACTTTCCGGAAAGCCGTGAGAAAGGCTGGCAGGTTGGACACCAGGGGGTCTCCTCTCTCCCATAGAGGATTTAGCCAAGCCAGTGCCTCCCCCGTGAGATGGGACATGATGAAGGCTACTTTGGCCCGGTCGGAGATAAACTGATGGGACAGGAGTTCAAAGTGCAGGGTGCACTGGTTTATGAAGCCCTGAGCTTGAGCGGGGTCGCCTCCGAAGCGTGAAGGTGTAGAAAGCCGGGGTCCGGGGCAGGATGCCATGGTATTGGTGGGCAGCGGCGCTGCCGGGCTGCGAGTCATAACACTAGCGGTGGTTGCTGGTGGAGCAGTCAGAGTGTCCAGGAAAGAGTTGACATTCCGCAGATGACTCAGGATGGACTCCTGTTGGGACCTCTGACGGGACAGTTCATGACATAGGTCCGAGAGCAAGGGAGCTTGGGTGCCACCGGGTTCCATGGCCCGAGCAAACTGTAACGGGTCTGGGAGGCGGAACCTCTGAGCAACTCTACAAGGGGGCGGTCCTTGTGAGGAAGCGGGTGGCTCCCAGGGAAGACGGGCAGGTACTCACGGCAAGTGACAGGGACAGTCTCTGGGTAGAAGGGCTGGTAGTCACGGCAAGTGACAGGGACAGTCTCTGGGTAGACTAGCAGACAGGTAGCAGGTGGACGCTCCCAGGTGAGCGGGCAAGAGTCTCTGGACGGGCAGGTGGTACGGCAGAGTCTCCAGGTAGGCTAGCAGGCAGGTAGCAGGTGAGCGCTCCCAGGTGAGCGGGCAAGAGTCTCTGGACAGGCAGGTGGTCACGGCAAGTGACGGCAGAGCCTCCAGGTAGGCTAGCAGGCATGTAGCAGGTGAGTGCTCCCAGGTGAGTGGGCAAGAGTCTCTGGACTGGCAGGTGGTCACGGCAAGTGACGGCAGAGCCTCCAGGTAGGCTAGCAGGCAGGTAGCAGGCAGACGCTCCCAGGTGAGCGGGCAAGAGTCTCTGGACTGGCAGGTGGTCACGGCAAGTGACGGCAGAGCCTCCAGGTAGGCTAGCAGGCAGGTAGCAGGTGAGCGCTCCCAGGTGAGCGGGCTGGCTGGTCCATAGACAGACTGACAGGTGTCGGAAGGCAGACCGTCGGACCGCAGGCTTGCAAGCAGGTAAGCGGATATCAGGCAGGTATCAAGCAGGAATCTGGCAGGTGACTGGCAGGTAACTGGCAACGGGACCTGAGGGCTGAAGCAGAGTGAAGGCTTTGCAACAACATTGCTCGGGCACCTCCATTTTGGAGGAGGTGCCTTATATATGGTGAGGTCCTCCGGCCATTGGCCGGGGACTCCTTAGGACGGCGCGCGCGGCCCCTTTAAGAGAGGGGGAGCGCGCGCGCGCCCTAAGCACAGTGGCCGGGAAGCAGCGCCCGCTGCCAGCAGAGCGGGAGGAGGACGCCGGGCACGGAGTGGAGAGGTGAGGGGAACAGCGTCCCTGCCTAGCAGGAGGCAGGGACGCCGACGCTACAGGAGCGGTACTGCTATACAGTTATTGCGTTTGCAGTGACTACAACGGCTGCCTAAATTTGGGAAATACCCCAATACCAATTTAAAGACACATAAAGGAGGGACTCTGTAACAACATGTCCCCATTAGAAAGGAGCTGTTCTTCTATATGTAATGACCCAAAAGGGGCCATTACAAACATTTCTGCATTCATAGGAGTCTGTGGAATCATTTATGCTTTGATGTATTACCTGCAGGGCTGCGACTAGGAATTTCGGGGCCCCATACAGTCAAAATTTCCGGGCCCCCTTGAGACTCTGCCCAGGCTCCACCCCAGCTCTGCCTCCACCCCTTGAACCTTCCACAGTCCCACCGCCCACTCTTGGAAAAACTCTACTTTTACACCACGTCCTCACCAATCACACATTAACAGTTCCCATCGAACACCATATCACATATATAGCTAACAGCTTTTATGTTGGCCAAAAGATTTTTTAAGCCGCCACCACGACAAGGTAGATTCTTCTTCCCGGGCCCTACTCTACTCTAACCTATTAAACATTTCTTAAAAATATTCAATACTCTTTTTTTTAGGTATATTTTATTTAGTTTTCTTTAAGGGAATGTCTCACATACATTTTTTAAACTAATCTTGTAACCAGATTGTGATAATTTGTTTTATAATCTGTATTTCTAATTGCAGATTCCATCAATCATTCCCTCCCCTCCCCAACCAAAATGTATAAGCTACTGGAGAATCCTGAGCGCTGCCGCCTGATGTTGTAATTCGGCATTTGGTTTTGCAGCATCGCTCCAGTAGCTTATAAATTTTGGTTGGGGGTTGGAAGGGGGGAGGGGAGGGAATGATTGCATAATACAATCACATACTGAAATGGTGGACAAATTAAAACTTAAGTTGGCTACACCCACAGCCAGTGGAGCTGCCATTCCCGCCGCCTAGTCAAGAAGAATCTAATGGTCGCCGCCTCAGCGATCACCAAATTAATAAATGTAAACAGGGTACTGTATATTATTGCATATATATTCACTGATTATACCCTGCTAAAAATATGTTTATTGGTATTCATTAAAAGCTTATAAATTCTAGAATATAAATACAAATACACCTCAAAACATGATAAGTCTAAGTGATAATATAAAAAAATTATCAAGTAGTCAAGAGTAAAGAGGGAAGGGGTGGGGACCACCCCATTTAGCAACTATTCGTCCCTACCTGTCTTTGGAGGTTGGCATCCTCTTGAAACAAAATTAGCCCCCCCTGCTCTGCATCCCCTCAGCAGCCTCCCCCGTACCAGTGTCCCCTCCCTCACCAGTTTCCCCTCGGCAGCCTCCCCACCCTCACCAGCTTCCCCTCAGCAGCCTCCCCTCACTCACCAGCGTCCCCTCACCAGCGTCCCCTCCCTCATCAGCGTCCCCTCCCTCATCAGCGTCCCCTCCTTCACCAGCGTCCCCTCCCTCATCAGCGTCCCCTCAGCAGCCTCCCCTCCCTCATCAGCGTCCCCTCATCAGCCTCCCCTCCCTCATCAGCCTCCCCTCATCAGCATCCCCTCCCTCATCAGCCTCCCCTCATCAGCATCCCCTCCCTTATCAGCGTCCCCTCATCAGCCTCCCCTCCCTCATCAGTGTCCCCTCATTAGCCTCCTCTCCCTCATCAGCGTCCCCTCATCAGCCTCCCCTTCCTCATCAGCCTCCCCTTCCTCATCAGCCTCCCCTCCCTCATCAGCCTCCCCTCAGCAGCACGCACACACACACACACACACACATTTAGCAACTACTCGTCCCTACCTGTCTTCGGAGGTTGACACCCTCTTAAAACAAAATTGGCGCCCCCACTCTGCATAACCTCAGCAGCCTCCCCCTCACCAGTGTCCCCTCCCTCACCAGCCTCCCCTCCCTCACCAGTTTCCCCTCAGCAGCCTCCCCTCCCTCACCAGTGTCCCCTCACCAGCCTCCCCTCCCTTACCAGCATCCCCTCCCTCATCAATGTCCCCTCCCTGACCAGCGTCCCCTCCCTCACCAGTGTCCCCTGCCTCATCAGCATCCCTTCCCTCATCATCGTCCCCTCAGCAGCCTCCCCTCCCTCATCAGCATCCCATCAACAGCCTCCGCTCCCTCATCAGTGTCCCCTCATCAGCCTCCCCTCCCTCATCAGCGTCCCCTCATCAGCGTTCCCTCCCTCATCAGCATCCTCTCATCAGCCTCCCCTCATCTGCCTCCCCTTCCTCATCAGTGTCCCCTCCTTCATCAGCGTCCCCTCAGCAGCACAGCGCGCACACACACACAAACTTCTTTACCTGACTGCTCGCCGCCGTCCCCGCAACACGTGGCACGCTGCTGCTCTGCTCCGCATTGAGGATAAGCGTGCAGCGTGTCACATGAGTGGCGTCAAGACCATGATGCACCAGGCCGCGGATTAAAGGTACAGGGCTCATTTCCGTCTGCCAGGTGCATCATGCGCCGAACTGTTGTCCCTAAGAGGCCCGGCAAGCAGAAGCAAAGAGAGGGGGCCCCGGACTGTGGGCTTAGGGCCCAGGCTAGCCGGGCCCCCCTTTCTTGCTTCTGGTCAACGGGCCCCATACAGCAGTAAGGGCAGTAATGCCCTGATGACGACCCTGATTACCCGGTGTCATTCTGTTAAATTAAATGTAAAATTGTTGCTCTGTAATACCACTGGAGACCAGCAGGTGGTGGTATAAGGGTCGGCAACGGACTGTATTGGAGGATGTCTGATTAACATCCTCTATAGTCTGGTCACTATGGTGACCAGGTGGAGTTAGCCGTTGGCAGTTGGCGGTTAGAGAGTGTCAAACCTGTCTAGAGGTGAGGCATAGGGTACAAGTGCTGCTAGGATTAAGTATCTTGACAGACAATCTTTTTAGAGCCCATCGCAGCAAGGCCAAGCCTTTTCCCATATCAGAGTATCAGTCATGTTGCCATCCAGCCAGCACTTGTATGGAAAACCAGTATTGCAGCTAATTGTTGAAGAACCTGCAGTGGAGAATCGCATTGCTGAAGAACCTGCAGTGCAGAATTGCATTGTTGAAGCAGAAGAACCTGCATTGGAGAATTGCATTGTTGAAGCAGAAGAACCTGCAGTGGAGAATTGCATTGCTTAAGCAGAAGAACCTGCAGTGGAGAATTGCATTGTTGAAGCAGAAGCACCTGCAGTCGTGAATTGCATTGTTGAAGCAGAGGAACCTCCTGTGGATAAGTGCATCGTTGAAGCGGAAGAACCTGCAGTGAAGAACTACAATGTTGAGGCTGAAGAATCTACAATGGACAATTGCAATGTTGAGCCTGAAGAATTTACAATGGAAAATTGTGCTGTAGTAGCAGAAGAAACTATATTTGAGAATTGCAATGTAATATCAGAAGAACCTATAATAGATAGTTCATCATCAGAAGAGTTGATAAATGAAAATATTGTTGAACCAGAGATCCTTGAATAAGTAATGCCTCCTCAAGATAACCGCTTAATATCGCCACCGTTTGAAGATGTATCTGACAGCATTGAGCAGAATGCATCTCCAAAACTTCCTGATATTTGCTTTATAGTAAATACAGGAAGTTTAAGTAAAGAACACTATGATTGCTGGTCTGAAAGTTCTGATGACAATATTGAATATATCCGTTCATATACAGAACCTCTCTCACATCAAAAAGATTTCCAGGAAGATATTCCTGAGCTTCCCAGATTATTACCAGAGGAAGTGAAACATGTTCAGGAACTGACTCCCGCAAATAGGACAAAACAGTCCTTTAGAAAGCACTCTGGTTCAAATAGTGGTCTATATGAAGCTGATGAAAATATGTTACGGCATCTAAAGGATCATGAATACGACAGCAAGACAAATCATGGTAATGTCACTGTAATTAAAAATATTAAAGACCCTGAATGTGCTAACAGTGTAAAGGACATATTGATATTCATGCTATGGCAACTCCATTTTGTCTGCTTGCTTCAAAATCATGTTATTATACTCTGTAACGGGTCGGGTGGAGGGGTCAATGATGTGCGTAGGCTCCTCCTCTTGATCGGAGGACAGGAAGGACCGGGACAAGGCATCAGCTTTGACGTTCTTATCCGCCGGACGGAAATGAAGGATGAAGTCGAAGCGGGCAAAAAACAAAGACCACCGGGCCTGGCGAGGATTAAGTCTCTGGGCATTTTGGAGATATGCCAGATTTTTGTGATCCGTGTAGATGATCACCGGGTATAGAGCCCCTTCAAGCAGATAGCGCCATTCCTCCAGTGCTAATTTGACGGCTAGCAATTCACGATCTCCTATAGAGTAGTTGTGCTCAGACGAGGAGAAGATTTTGGAGAAGAAGCTGCAGGTTACCATTCTCCCGGTAGAAGATTTTTGGGTGAGTACCGCTCCGGCTCCGGAGGAGGAGGCATCAACCTCCAGGTAGAATTGTTTATTGCAGTCCGGGCGGTGCAGGACGGGGGCAGAGACTAAGGCTTTCTTTAAGGAAAGGAAGGCCTCCTCGGCTTCGGGTAACCATACCTTGGGATTTGCCCCCTTACGGGTAAGCGCAGATATGGGAGAAGTCCGGGACGAGAAGTGTGGGATGAAAAGACGATAGTAATTGGCGAAGCCCAGGAATCGCTGTATTGCCTTCAACCCCTCAGGACGGGGCCACTTTAGGACAGCAGAGAGCTTCTCGGGATCTATTTGCAGGCCTGTCTGGGAGATAACATAGCCCAAGAATGGAAGGGAGGTCTGGTCGAAGAGGCACTTCTCGTATTTGGCATAGAGGTGGTTCTGCCGAAGCCTAAGCAGGACCTGACGAACATCCCTCCGGTGTGTGGGGAGATCCGGAGAGAAGACCAAGATATCGTCCAGGTACACCACCACGCAGGAGTACAGGAGGTCCCGGAAGATGTCGTTGAACAGTTCTTGAAAGACAGCGGGGGCATTACAGAGTCCGAAGGGCATCACACGGTACTCATAGTGACCGTCCCGGGTATTGAATGCTGTCTTCCACTCGTCTCCTTGACGGATACGGACCAGGTTATATGCTCCCCGAAGATCCAGCTTGGAGAAGATCCTGGCACCTTTGAGGCGATCAAACAACTCGGAGATGAGCGGCAGGGGGTATTTGTTTTTTACCGTGATTTGATTGAGTCCTCTATAGTCAATACAGGGACGTAGCGAGCCGTCTTTCTTTTTGACAAAGAAGAATCCGGCTCCAGCCGGGGAGGTAGATTTTCGAATAAATCCCCTAGCCAGATTCTCTTCAATGTATTCAGACATGGCCCGGGTTTCGGCCGCAGACAATGGGTAGATACGCCCACGGGGCGGAGTGGCGCCAGGTACCAGGTCGATCGGGCAATCATATGGCCTATGGGGTGGCAACGTCTTTGCTTCATTTTTACCGAGGACGGCCAGTATGGAGCCGGGAGACCCGGTAGATTCGCTGGAGTAGGCGGAGGGCGAGCTGGGCGGACCGGAACCAGGCAGGTCTTATGGCAGTCTGGTCCCCACCGGAGTACTTCACCGGATCGCCAGTGCAATACGGGTTCATGAATCTGTAGCCAGGGTAGACCAAGCAATAGGGAGTGAGAGAGTCCGGACAGCACATGGAATGAGATTTCCTCAGAGTGCAGTATTCCCACCTGCAGGTTTATGGGTTCAGTGACGAGCAGGATGGTCACCGGGAGAAGTCTTCCATCCATGGAGGCGACTGACAATGGTTCAGCCAGGGGCTTGGTGGGAATACGGTATCTCTCTACCAAAGACTGGGAGATGAGGTTTCCAGCAGCTCCAGAATCCAGGTGGGCGATCTCAAAGTGGCGATTCTCTCCCCAGGAGATAGAGACAGACAAGGTTAGAGATGGAGAGGGCTTACTTTTGTCTAGGACTCCAAGCGGACCTAGACACTGGAGTTTTCCGGCTTCTCCGGGCAGGAACGGATCAGGTGCTTTTTACTGCCACAATAGAAACAGCTCCCCTCGGCTCGGCGTGACTCTTGGCGAGATTTGACCATCTTGGTCTGGTCGATCTGCATGGGCGCGGGTGAGTGCGCCCGGGGAGTGACAGATGAAGAGATGGTCTCTGGAAAGTAGGAGCAAGGGGGGGAAACCTCCTCTCACGGGTGGTCTCTTTGGTACGTTCCAGGAACTGGATGTCAATCCGGGTAGCTAATGTCACCAAGTCATCCAGGGTGGTTGGAATGTCCCGACCGGCAAGTTCGTCTTTAATCCGACCGGAGAGGCCCTCCCAGAAGACGGACACCAGGGCCTCGTTATCCCAGGCAAGCTCAGAAGCGAGGGTACGGAACTGTATGGCATATTGGCCCACGGTGAGACTCCCTTGGCGGAGACGTAGCAGAGAGGAGGCTGACGAGGTCTTTCGTCCCGGTTCATCGAAGACTTTCCGGAAAGCAGTGAGGAAAGCTGACAAGTTGAATACCAGGGGATCCCCTCTCTCCCACAGGGGATTTAGCCAAGCCAGTGCTTCCCCAGTGAGATGGGACATGATGAAGGCCACTTTGGCCCGGTCGGTGGTAAAGTGATGTGCCAAGAGTTCAAAGTGCAGAGTGCACTGGTTAATGAAGCCTCGAGCCAAGGCGGGGTCTCCACCAAAACGAGGCGGTGCAGAGAGCCGGGGACCCAGACCGGGTACCATGGTATTGATGGGCAGCGGCGCTGCCGCGGCGTGAGTCGTACGACTGGAGGCAGGTCCTGGTGGAGCAGTCAGTGTGTCCAGGCGGGAGTTGACATTACGCAGGTGGTTCAGGATGGACTCCTGTTGGGATCTCTGACGGGAGACTTCGTGGAACAGGTCAGAGAGCGAGGGAGCTTGGGTGCCACTGGGTTCCATGGCCCGAGCAAACTGTAACGGGGCCGGGTGGTGGAACCACTGTGCCTTGGAACAAGGAGGGACCCCGAGGGGCAGGTGTTAGTCTGGGGATGACCTTGTAATTGAGCAGGTGGCTCCCATGAGTCAGATAGCGGGGACTGACCGGTGTAGCGGGTGGACACAACAGGAGGGTAGCAGTCTCTGGGTGAGCAGGCGGGTGGTCACGGCAAGTGACGGCAGAACGGGTAAGAGTCTCTTGGCAGGCAGGCAGGTGGTCACGGCAAGTGAGGGCAGAGCAGGTAAGAGTCTCTTGGCAGGCAAGCAGGTGGTCACGGCAAGTGACGGCAGAGCAGGTAAGAGTCTCTTGGTTGGCAGGCAGGTGGTCACGGCAAGTGACAGCAGAGCCTCCAGGTAGGCTAGCAGGCGGGTAGCAGGTGAGCGCTCCCAGGTGAGCGGGCTAGCAAGTACGGCAGGTAGCAGGCAGGTAAGTGGCAGGTGCTTCCTGGTCCGTAGGTGGACTTGCCCATAGACAGACTGGTGGATGCTTGAGACGGACTGTCGGGCTGAAGAGCAGACAAGCTGGCAGACTGGACTAGTAGTCAGGCTGCCAAAGGGACCTGAGGGCTGAAGCAGAGGCGAGTATGCTTTGCAACAACTTTGCTCGGGCACCTCCATTTTGGAGGAGGTGCCTTATATATGGGAGGTCCTCCGGCTATTGGCCGGGTACTCAGAACGGCGTGCGCGGTCCCTTTAAGAGAGGGGGAGCGCGCGCGCGCCCTAAGCACAGTGCCCGGGAAGGAGCGTTGGAGGACGCTGCGCCCGGAACAGGAAGGTGAGAGGGACGGCGTCTCTGCCTAGCAGGGGGCAGAGACGCCGATGCTACATACTCTTTGCATAACATGCATTCTTTCCTTCTTTCCTCTTGATTCACATGCAACTTTCCGACACTAACCTTTTCTCTCAGGAACATTCTATGACACACCCGGCTCCTGTTATCTAGCTAGTCTGAGCCGGGATGTACGACCTTGAAACTTTCCACCATGCACCGAACTAACGATAACATGACCATATGTGTATTTCCGTAATAATTGTACTAACATTGGTTCAAGCTTGTAGTATGGCTGAAGGTGATTGGATATTAATAAACTCAAAACAATATAAAATGCTAAGTAGAAATAAACGGGGTTAGAGATTCTTGAATCCCCCCATACAGAGCTTTGCCTCCGTCTGGTTTCCTATTGGATTGCGCAAATAATTTGACACTCACTTGGTTAACCGTGAAGGGTCATTACTGCCCTCCCTCAACAACAGAACAATCCGCAAAGAGATTTCTAGGTCTGACTTGGACCATGCCTTCTCTGGTAACAGAACAATGTCAGATGATCTTACTCAGAACACTCTTGAGATGGAAAATGTAAGGTTTACTTGTAATTTAAAGGAGATTTTATGAAAATACATATATGGACCTCGTTTTCAGACTATGTTCGACTCCAGGAGGCTTCCTACCTGTTCACATTATACAATGAAGTGTAGAAGTCCTTTGCTTATCACTGTGCGTAGCCCATACTGCAGGACAGACTTTAGGAGACCTGACAGCAGACACTCAAGCACATACAATACTTCACCCTACTATGAGGATGTATTATGGGATGAACAGGTTACCTATTCAAGGACTATAAGAAAAGTTAGAACTCGAAGATATTCTCCCTTTCACTTCAGTCAATTAAGGTATGAAATGCCATCGGACAAATCAAATTCTGACATCTGTCATCCTTTAATGAGTGTGTACAATCCAATCGCTTAAAGTTGAGTAGTGTTGGCTTGGGAAACGCTGCAGTAGATAGAACTTCAGCCAGTCAGCTAGCAGAGGAGGGTGGCCAGCAGGCAAGAACATCTGTACCAGTTTCCGCAAAGTCCCAATCTTTTAAGAACATTATATCAGATCTGTGTACGAGTCTGCACTCAAGGTTACAGAATGTTGCAAGAGAGACTGAGCAAAAAATGTTGCTTTACATATACAGTTATTGTGTATGCAGTGACTGCAACGGCTGCTTAAATGTTAGAAAAACCCCAATACCAATTTAAATACACATAGAGGAAGGTCTCCGTAAGAACATGTTCCCTTTAGAAAGGAGCGGTTCTGCTATACAGTTATTGCGTATGCAGTGACTACAACGGCTGCCTAAATTTTGGAAAAACCCCAATACCAATTTAAAGACACATAGAGGTGGGCCTCAGTGACAAAATGTTCTCATTATAAAGGAGCAGGTCTCCTATACTGTTATTGCGTATGCAGTGACTGAAACGGCTGCCAAAAATTTGGAGGTATTCCAATGTCCCTTGGAAGAGACGTAGAGGAGGGCCTCATGAAAAAAATGTTCCCCATATTAAGATGTGGGTCTCCCATACTGTTATTACCTATGCAGTGAATGCAAGGGCTGCCAAAAATTTGGACGCATCCCAATACCCCTTTGAAGGGTCATAGAGGAGGGTCTCAGTAAAAATTTTTCCCATTATAAAGGAGTGGCTTTCCTATAGTGGCAATGCCCATGCAGTGAATGCAAGGGCTGTCAAAAAATTAAAGGCACTCCAATGCCCCTTGGAAGAGACATAGAGGAGGGCTTCATGAAAAAAATGTTCCCATTATAAAGGAGTGGATCTCCTGTACCTGTAATGCCCATGCTGAAAAACATTTACCCCTGGGGGGTATACATGAACATACTATATAACAAACATTTCCTATGGGCATAAACACCCTTAAAAAAAATTATGTGGTGTTGCATCACGGTCACCCTGGTGATATGGTGGTGGAGGAAGAGGATGAAGAAAAGGAAGAGGACAACAGAAAATAGATAAAATCAGGAAATGTATACCCATGTCTGGGTGTGAAGATGTGCATGGGAATAGACCTCCCAAAAAAAAACCCCACTGGATTTGAGTTTGTTACACTGCTATCATTCGGTGGTGTTGATAAGTCTGGTCCAATCCAGCCCTTGCTCATTTTTATAAGAGTCAGCCTGTCAGCATTTTCAGTTGACAGGCAGATACGCCTATCAGTTATAATTCCCTCAGATGCACTAAAAACCCTCTCTGACAAAACTCTAGCGGCAAGGCAGGCCAGGACCTCCAAGGCATAGAGAGCCAGTTCATGCCACGTGCCCAGCTTGGATACACAATAATTATAAGGCACAGAGGAATCATGGAGGACGTTGGTACAGTCGGCAAAGTACTCCTTCAGCATCTTCGTAAAATTATCCCTCCTTGCGAGAGTACCCCGCGCATCAGGGCCTGTGCGATGGGAGGCTCTTAAAAAAACTCTCCCAGACCTTTGACAGTGTTCCCCTGCCTCTGCTGGATCGTATTCATGTCTCTCTCCCTTGTACTCCTTGGTTGTCCAACAAACTGTGACCTCTGCAGCCAGCATTTTCAGATGGGAATTTTCTTAATAATTCCACAATAAGGGCCTTCTGGTACTGCACCATTTTACTAGGCCTGTCTGCCACGGGAATGAGAGATAGAAAGTTCTCCTTGTAGCGTGGATCTAGAAATGTCACCAACCAGTAATGACTGTCACCCAAAATTTAGACAATGCGAGGGTCACGGGAAAGGCAGCGTAACATAATGTCAGCCATGTGTGCCAGACTGCTAACAGACAAGACTTTTGTGTCCTCACCAAGAGGACGACTGACCATGCTCTCCTCCTCATCCTCCTCCTCCTCCCTCTCCTCAGGCCATCCACGCTGAACAGACAGTATGAAAGTTGTGTGGGTAGTACCATCTATAGCGCAGAAATCTAGCTCCTGTTCTTCCTCCTCCTCCTCTTCCTCATTGTCACCCAAACCATGTTGGGATGAGATGAGGCTGGGCTGTGTGGAATCACCCTGTATGGTTCCTTGCTCCAACTCATCATGCTCCGCCTGCAATGCCTCCTCTTTAAATGTGAGCAGCGATCGTTTCAGAAGACAGAGAAGTGGGATGGTGACGCTAATTATGGCATCATCGCCGCTCACCATCTTGGTGGAATCCTCAAAGTTTTGGAGGATGGCACAGATGTCTGACATCCATTCCCACTCTTGAGGTCTTATGTGCGGAGGCTTACCTGAATACCGACGGAAATTTTGAAGCTGATACTCAACAATTGCCCTGTGCTGCTCACAAATCCTTCCCAACATATGCAACGTTGAGTTCCAACGCGTGGGGACATCGCACACCAGTTGGTGAGCTGGAAGCTGCAAACGCTGCTGAAGCAAAGCAAGGGCGGCGGAAGCTGGAGCTGACTTTCTAAAATGGGCACACCCGTGGTGTACTTTGACAAGCAGATCCAGCAGATCCGGGTAGGTTTGGAGAAACCGCTGAACCACTAGGTTGAGCACATGGGCCAGGTATGGTATGTGTGTGAGCTTGCCTCGCTTCAGAGCCGCCACCAGGTTCCGGCCATTGTCACACACGACCATGCCTGGCTGTAGGTTCAGTGGTGACAGCCACAGATCTGCCTGCTTTTTTAGAGCTGTCAACAACTCTTCAGCGGTGTGCGGTTTGTCACCTAAGCATATTAGCTTCAGCAGAGCCTGTTGACTCTTGGCCGAGTCAGTGTTGCAGTGCTTCCAGCTTCCGAATGATGTGGTTGCTTCAAAGATGGAGGCTGAAGAGGAGGAGGTGCATGAGCTGTAGAATGTGGGGGTAACCCTGATTGACCCAGGGCCCGCAATCCTCGACGTCGGGAGGACGTGTTCCGTCCCAAGGTCCGACTGGGTCCCGGCTTCCACTATATTAACCCAGTGTGCCATCAGCGAGATGTACCGTCCCTGCCCACAATCACTTGTCCACGTGTCTGTGGTTAGGTGGACCTTCCCAGTAACTGTGTTGCTGAGGGCACGGCTAATGTTCTGGGACACATGCTTGTGTAATGCGGGGATGGCACACCGGGAGAAATAGTGGCGGCTGGGGACCAAGTACCGAGGGACGGCCGCCACCATCAGGTTGCGGAAAGCTTCCATCTCCACAAGCGTAAAAGGTAACATTTCGAGCGCAAGCATTCGCAAAATGTGTGAGTTTAGTAGTGTGGCCTGTGGGGCGCTGGCTACGTATTTGCGCTTGCGCTCCAAAGACTGGGGTAGGGACAACTGAACGCTACGCTGGGACAAGGACGTGGACGCTAATGGTGGTAGTTGCGAGTGTGCAACAACAGGTGCAGGGGGGGAGGCATCTTCGCATGCACCATGGTCACAGAATTGGTGTGCATGCACAACAGCGGAACAAGCAGTGGTGTCACCCGCAGACACTGTTTCTGGACCCTGGCGTTCAGCCCACCTAGTCGGCTGCTTTGCTATCATGTGCCTGAGCATGCTGATGGTGGTCAAGCTACTAGTTTTGCTACCCCTGCTGATGCTGATCTGGCAGATGGTGCAAATTGGCTTCTGGGGTTATCTGCAGAGTCTTT
The DNA here is from genome assembly GCF_046119375.1 of Phyllobates terribilis. Taxonomy (NCBI): domain Eukaryota; kingdom Metazoa; phylum Chordata; class Amphibia; order Anura; family Dendrobatidae; genus Phyllobates; species Phyllobates terribilis. Next base: position 69,650,920 of record NW_027362761.1, on the reverse strand, counting down.
AATAAAGAACCAGAATCGGGAAGACCTAACAGTTGTACTGGCAACTTCCGTTGTGTTGGTGTTCCAGGGAACGGTTGCCCGCCTTGTGTCTATGGCCACCACACTGCTTGTTCCTGCCTGTTGTGGTACTACGCCTCCCTCCCCCTGTGTGCAGCTGTCCTCACTCTGCATGTCACCTTGCCAGGTTGGGTCAGTGACTTCATCGTCCACCACCTTGTCTTCCACTTCCGCACACTGGTCCTCCTCCTGACTTTCTGGCAATTGTGTCTCATCATCATCATCCACCTTTTGTGGCAGTAATTGCACTTTCCCACCGTTGCCTTCATGTGACCGTGGCTGCTCAAATATTTGGGCATCGCTACGTGCGATCTTCTCTTGCCCCGCTTGAAGCTGGCCGGACGAGAGGCCAGAAGACTCTATAAATGGAAAAGTGAACAGCTCTTCGGAGTGTCCAAGTGTGGGATCAGTGGTCTCCGGGCACTCGGCATGGTGGGAGGAAGGAGGATCAGGGTGAGGAATATGTGTTCCAGACTCACGGCTACTGAGCCTTGACCATGTGGAAGACAAGGTGGTGGTGGTGGTGGCAAAGTGACTGGAAGCATTATCTGCTATCCAACCAACAACCTTTTGACACGGCTCCGGGTTCAATAGTGGTGTGCTTCGGTCCCCTAGTATTTGGGACAGGAAGGTCGGGCGACAAGATGTGGGTGTTTGTTGTGGCACAATTTCAGCTTGCCCGCTGCCTAAGCCTCGACCTCTGCATGCACCCTCACCATCACATCCACTTCCCCGTCCCTTGCCACGCGCCTTTCCCATTTTAAATGGAGGATAATATTTTGCACGATCGCTACAAATGGCTAGATTTGTACCGCAGTTATATGTGATATGTCTGATGGACGCCCACTGTTTTAAATAGCGGGCTTGTAGTTTCCTATTATTCACAGCGACCACGTGTGAATAGCTTCACTGACACACTGCTACAAATTGTAAATGGAGGACAATATTTTCCACGCTCACTACAAATGGCTGGATTTGTACTGATGTTATATGTGATATGTCTGACCGACGCGCACGGTTTTAAATAGCGGGCTTGTAGTTTCCTATTATTCACAGTGACCACGTGTGAATAGCTTCACTGATACACTGCTACAAGCTGTAAATGGAGGAAAATATTTTCCACAGTCGCTACAAATGGCTGGATTTGTACCGCACTTATATGTGATACGTCTGACGGATGATCACGGTTTTAAATAGCGGGCATGTTGTTCCTATTATTCACAGCGACCGCGTGTGAATAGCTTTACTGACACACTGCTACAAACTACTGTAAATGTAGGACAAAATTTTCCACGGTCGCTACAAATGGCTGGATTTGTACCGCACTTATATGTGATATGTCTGACGGACGCCCGCGGTTTTAAATAGCGGGCTTGTAGTTTCCTATTATTCACAGCGACCACATGTGAATAGCTTTACTGACACATGGCTACAAACTGCAAATGAAGGACAATATTTTCCACAGTCGCTACAAATGGCTGGATTCGTACCGCAGTTATATGTGATACGCCTGACGGACGCCCACGGTTTTAAATAGCGGGCTTGTAGTTTATTTTTATTCGCAGCGACCACGTGTGAATAGCTTCACTGACACACTGCTGCAAACTGTAAATGGAGGACAATATTTTCCATGCTTGCTACAAATTTCTGGATTTTTATCTCTGCAATATGGGATCACGTCTGATGATGGAAAAGATCTGGCTGTATTCTGCTGTGCCAGAAAGCAATTGGAGCAGTAAAATGTTGGACTCTATTACTTTTTTAGAAAATAATCAGGATTAAGATAGAAAAAAATTAGTTCTGGCCCCTGATATCTGGGGCTAGGTCTATATACGGATATCTGTAACAGCAGGAAAAGACAGAAAATGCAGTTGACCCTCTTGTGCTGTATACACTGCCACAAACCCTGCCTGCTTGACTCCTGCTATCACCACTGAATATATGCAGCTGGATTAGTCCTCAGAAGGACTGTTAGTTCAGATGGATATATATAGCGTATTTTGTGGATTATAAGACGCACTCCAAATTTTGGGGTGCAAAATAGGAAAAACATTTTTTTTTAAATAAAATGGTTCGCCTCATAATCCTTTTCACCTAAGGGGCAGCGGTTGTGGAGCGGGGGTCACACATATCGGAGATTGGCGGCGGAGGCAGGAGGCGGGCGATGCTGTGGGCCCCGTCCTCAGAAGTCAGCGGTGAGTGGAGGTTGGTGGTGGCTGCGGCAGTGGCGAGGTGATGCTGCGGGTCTGGTGGTGGTGGGGCGATGCTGCAGGCCTGTCCTCAGAAGCTGGCGGTGAGCGGAGGAAAGGTTCCCTGTCCCGTACATAGCGCCGTGCTTTGGAAAATGGCTGCCGGAGCATGCGCAGATTGAGATCTCGAGAGACGAGACCTCGTCTCCCGAGATCTTGATCTGCGCATGCATTGTCGGCCATTTTGCCAAAGAACAGCGCTATGTACGAGATAGGGAACCTTTCCTCCGCTCACTGCCGGCTTCTGAGAATGGAGCCGCTGCATCGCCCCGCCACCACCGGGGCCTGCAGCATCGCTCCACCACCACCGGGGCCCGCAGCATCGCCCCGCTACCGCCACAGCCGCCACCAACGCCGCACCCCCCAGGTAAAACCGTAAGTTCGCATTATAAGACGCACACTCTTTTTCCTCCCAAATTTGGGGGGGGGGGGGAGTGTGTCTTATAATCCACAAAATACAGTACTCCTGGAGTACCTATATCTAACTATTACACCGCCAATTCTGTCCCTCACACCGCAGCACCTCTCCCTACTCTGCCTGTCTGAAGGTTAGATTGTGACGAGCCTAACATCACGAGGTATTATATAGACCTGATGACGCTATGCAGCCAGCCAATCACTGTAATGCCACAACCAACATGGCTACGGCACTACAGTGCGTGGCAAGCAATCCCTGCATGTTCATTGGCTCTCTAAATAGCGCCAAACATGCAGGGCGGGGACCCGAGCTCCCGCCCTAACATCCCGGAAAAACTCGCCGAGCACGTCAAGCAGTGAAATGCTAGGGCGAGCACCGAGCAGTAGCGAGCACACTCGCTCATCACTATTGGTATCCTTCTTAAAGACTGTAATATGCCATGGTTAATAAGAACGTGTTACTGAACGTGTCACAATGAATACCTTCAGCAGGTATATTGCATGTTAGGTGACATAATAAAACAAAAGTACTATGCATTGTTAAGTATGGTTTCCTTCTTAAAGACTGTAAGATGACATGGTTAATGAGAACAAGTTACCCAGACCAGAGTTAATTAAAAATGGCAGCCTCCAGAAAAAAAGCTTGTTTAAATGTAACACTGTACGTGTCACAATGAAGAACTTCAGCAGTGAAAAGCCATGACATCATAATGGGCTTTGGTTCTCTGGGAGCTGCCATGACAGTTACATTGTGTTACGAATCCGGGTGGTGGAACCTCTGTGCTGCGGTGCAAGGAGGGACCCAGAGGGGCGTAACTAAGTATCAACTCGGACCGACCCAGGTCGTACGGTGGCTATCGACTCCGTGACCAGGTAGGGACCGAGCAGAGGGACCAGGTGCTACTCTGGGGACGACCTTGTAAGAAAGCAGGTGACTCCCAAGGGTCAGATGGCTGGGACTGACCGATACTGCAGATGGGCACATCAGGCAGGCTGACGAGAGATCCGGGTAGATGAACTGGCAGAGACAGCAGGCGACAGGCGGGAGCCTCTAGGTAGGCTGTCAGGTGGTCACGGCAAGTGACAGGCAGGAGCCTCCAGGTAGGCCGACAGGTGGTCATGGCAAGTGACAGGCAGGAGCCTCTAGGTAGGCTGTGAGGTGGTCATGGCAAGTGACAGGCAGGAGCCTCCAGGTAGGCAGGCAGGTGGTCACGGCAAGTGACAGGCGGGAGCCTCAAGGTAGGCAGACAGGTGGTCACGGCAAGTGACAGGCGGGAGCCTCCAGGTAGGCTGACAGGTAACAGGCAGGTGCTTCCAGGTAAGCAGGCAGCCAAAGCCCATAGACAGACTGAACGGAAGACAGACTGTCAGGCTGGAGAGTAGTCAGGCTGGTGGACTGGACTGATAGTCAGGCTGGCGGGCAGGACTAGTAGTCAGGCTAGCAGAGGGACCTGAGGGCTGAAGCAGAGGTAAGTACAATGTACATAGACTATTGCTCCGACACCTCCATATTGGAGGAGGTGCTTTATATATGGGAGAACCTCCGGCAATTGGCCGGGGACTCCTTAGGGCGGCGCGCGCGGCCCCTTTAAGAGGGAGGGAGCGCGCGCCCTAAGCACAGTGCCCAGGAAGCTGCGCGCGCCGGCAGAAGCAGGAAGAGGAGCGCTGGAGGACGTCGGGTGGGGAGCGCGGCGGTGAGAGGGACGGCGTCTCTGCCTGGCAGGGGACAGAGACACCGATGCTACAGTACCCCCCCCTTTACGTCCCCTTTTTTTTAGGCCAGAAAGAAATTTTTCAAGGAGAAACGGGGCATGAATGTTCTCCCTGGGTTCCCAAGTTCTCTCCTCTGGGCCAAACCCCTTCCAATCCACCAGAAAAAAGGTTTTTCCTCTTATCCTCTTGGTGGCCAGAATGTTCTCTACCTCAAAAACGTCCTCAGCGGAAACCGGAGCAGGGGGAGTACCTGGACTGTTGGGAAAAGAATTAAACACAACTGGTTTGAGGAGAGATACGTGGAAGGAGTTGGGAATCCATAAGATGGCCGGGAGTTTTAACTTGTAGGCCACTGGGTTGATTTGTTTGAGGACTTCAAATGGACCGATGAACCGAGGGCCCAACTTGTAGGAGGGTATTTTGAGCCAAACATGTTTGGAAGAGAGCCAAACCTTGTCTCCCGGACGGAATTGAGGCGGATCCAGACGTCTCTTGTAAGCATATCTCTTCATCCGCTCGGAGGACTGAAGAAGTGCGGACCTAGTGTTTTCCCAAATGGTGGAAAATTCGCTGACCTGAGACTCCGCGGCAGGGTTGTCCACGGAAGTGGAGACGGGAAACGGAATCCGGGGATGTTGACCATAGACAACAAAGAACAGGGACTTGGAAGTCGATTCGCTCTCATGGTTGTTGTAGGAGAATTCGGCCCATGGTAGGAGGTTCACCAATCGGTATGGTGTGCATTAACAAAGTGCCGGAGGTAGCTGGTAAGGATCTGGTTGATACGCTCCACTTGGCCATTGGACTGTGGATGGTAAGCGGAGGAGAAATCCAGGGTGACATCCAGCAGTTTACACGTAGCTCTCCAGAAGCGTGAGGTGAATTGAACCCCTGACACAATGTGGAGGGGTAGACCATGGAGACGGAAGATGTGAAGGAAGAAGTCCTTAGCCAGCTCTTATGCAGACGGGTGACCAGGTAGAGGGATGAAGTGGGCCATTTTAGAAAAGCGGTCGGCGACCACCCAAATGACTGTACAGCCGGCAGAAACAGGGAGATCTGTAATAAAATCCATTGCAATGTGTTGCCAAGGGGCAGCAGGTACGGGAAGAGGCAGGAGGTGACCGGCTGGAAGATGCCTGGGAACTTTGTTGCGGGCACAAGAAGAACAGGCCGAGACGAAGTCTACCACATCCTTGCGCAGGGTAGGCCACCAGTAATGCAGGGTAATGAGCAGGAAAGTTTTCTTCTGACCGGCATGGCCGGCTAGTTTAGATGAATGACCACAGTGAAGAATCTTCTCCCGATCTGGAACCACTACAAACGTCTTACCGGGTGGGAGACGAGTCAGATCTAAGGGGGCCATACTCATCACTTTGGAGGGGTCGATGATGTGCATAGGCTCCTCCTCTAGATCGGAGGACAGGAAGGATCGGGACAAAGCGTCAGCTTTAACATTCTTGTCCGCCGGGCGGAAATGTAGGATAAAGTCGAAGCGAGCGAAGAACAAAGACCACCAGGCCTGACGCGGATTGAGTCTTTGGGCATTCTGGAGATATGCAAGGTTTTTGTGATCAGTATAGATGATCACTGGGTATAGAGCCCCTTCAAGCAGGTAACGCCACTCCTCCAGCGCCAATTTGATGGCTAGCAGTTCTCGGTCTCCTATGGAGTAGTTACGCTCAGACGAGGAGAAGAGTTTGGAGAAGAAGCCGCAGGTTACCATTCTCCCGGATGAAGATCTTTGGGTGAGCACCGCTCCGGCTCCGGAGAAGGAAGCATCAACCTCCAGGAAGAACTGTTTGTTGCAGTCCGGACGGTGCAGCACTGGGGCAGAGGAATCATAGAATCATAGAATCATAGAATGGTAGAGTTGGAAGGGACCTCCTGGGTCATCTGGTCCAACCCCCTGCTCAAAGTAGGATTCACTAGATCATCTCAGACAGATGTCTGTCCAGCCTCTGTTTGAAGACGTCCATTGAAGGGGAACTCACCACCTCTCGTGGCAGCCTGTTCCACTCATTAATCACCCTAACTGTCAAAAAGTTTTTTCTAATATCTAATCTGTGTCTCCTCCCATTTAGTTTCATCCCATTGCTTCTAGTCTTTCCTTGTGCAAATGAGAATAAAGATGATCCTTCTACAATGTGACAGCCCTTGACATATTTGTAGACAGCTATTAAGTCTCCTCTCAGTCTTCTTTTTTGCAAGCTAAACATTCCCAAATCCTGCAACCGTTTCTCATAGGACATGGTTTGCAGACCAGTCACCATTCTGGTCGCTCTTCTCTGAACTTGCTCCAGTTTGTCTATGTCTTTTTTAAAATGTGGTGCCCAAAACTGTACACAGTATTCCAGATGAGGTCTGACCAAAGAGGAGTAAAGACCGATAATGACTTCACGTGATCTAGACTGTATGCTTCTGTTAATACATCCCAGAATTGTATTTGCCTTTTTTGCTGCTGCATCACACTGTTGACTCATGTTCAGTCTATGATCTATTAGTATACCTAAGTCTTTTTCACATGTACTGTTGCTTAGCTCTATTCCTCCCATTCTGTATATGCTTTTTTCATTTTTATTGCCCAGATGTAGTACTTTGCATTTTTCCCTGTTAAAAAACATTCTGTTGGTTGCTGCCCACTGCTCCAGTTTATTTAGGTCTTTTTGAATCCTCTCTCTCTCTTCTCTAGTATTAGCTATCCCTCCTAGCTTTGTGTCATCAGCAAATTTAATCAGTTTACCCTCAATTCCTTCATCTAAATCATTGATAAAGATGTTGAACAATACAGGTCCCAGGACGGAGCCCTGTGGTACCCCACTTGAGACAATCATCCAGCTGGATGTGAAGCCATTTACAACCACCCTTTGAGTCCGATCACTAAGCCAGTTATGAATCCACCTAACAGTTGCCTGGTCCATTGCATACTTGGTCATTTTTTCAATAAGGATGGTGTGAGATACTTTGTCAAATGCTTTGCTGAAGTCAAGATATACTATATCTACAGCATTTCCCTGATCCACCCAGTCAGTGATTCTGTCATAGAAGGAAATTAAGTTAGTCTGACATGACTTGTTAGTTACAAACCCATGCTGACTCTGGTTAATCACTTCATTCTTATCCATGTACTTACATACATGTTGTTTAATAATTTGTTCAAAGATCTTTCCTGGTATAGAAGTCAGACTCACCGGCCTATAGTTCCCTGGGTCCGCCTTCTTCCCCTTTTTGAAGATAGGAACAACATTTGCTCTTCTCCAGTCTTCTGGGACTTCTCCTGTTCTCCAAGAATTTTCAAAGATTATGGAGAGTGGTTCTAAAATTTCTTCTACGATCTCCTTCAGTACTCTGGGGTGTAATTCATCTGGACCTGGAGACTTGAACTCATTTATGTTAGCTAAATATTCCCTCACAATCTTTCTGTTTACAGATAACTTGGATTCCTCTATTCCTTTAAAAGGACAGTGAAGATCAGTTGATGTTACATTTTCTTTCTGAGAGAAAACAGATGCAAAATAGGAATTAAAAAGTTCGGCCTTCTCAACATCCTCTCTTACCATTTCTCCATTTTCATCCTGTAAAAATCCTATAGCATCTTTGACTTTTCTTTTACTTTTGACATACCCCCAAAATCCTTTTTTATTGCTTTTGACATCTCTTGCAAGCCTTAATTCATTGTCAGCTTTAGCTAACCTGATACGTGCCCTACAGGATCTGCAGACTGCATTATAATCTTCTTTAGATATGCCTCCCTCTTTCCATTTAATAAACATTTCTTTCTTTCTTTTTAGCATGTGTTTAAGTTCTGTGTTCATCCATCCTGGTTTCCTTAAATGCTTCCCATTCTTCCTACTTTTCGGGATTGTTAACGATTGTGCTTTGAGAATTTCATTTTTAAAAATTTCCCATCCTTCCTGGACATTTTTGTCCTTAAGGACATCCAGCCATTGGATCCCTCCTATTCTCTTTCTGAGTCTCTTAAAATCTGCCTTTCTAAAATCTAACCTTGAAGTTTGAGTCTTCACATGTCTTCCTCCTCTAGTTATCCAAAATTCTATAATAGCATGATCGCTGCCTCCTAGGGTCCCAGCCACCTTTACCTCCTCAACCATTTCCTCCCTGTTTATAAGGATTAGATCCAAAGTAGCAGATCCCCTTGTTTTCTCCCCTACCTTTTGGAAGATAAAGTTGTCAGCAAGAGAGGATAAGAATTTGCTTGACCTGTTAGTTTTACTTGAGAGAGATTCCCAACAAATGTCTGGATAGTTGAAATCTCCCATGACCACTACGTCATATTTTTTGGAGAACTTGGTCATTTGATACATAAAGAGTTCATCCATATCTTCAGCTTGCCCAGGTGGCCTGTAGTAAATGCCTACAATGGTGTCCTTTCCGTTGTTCTCTCCTTGTATTCTTACCCAAACAGTTTCCACAGAACTCCCAGTCTCTGAAGCTTCAATCTCTGTGCAGATATATACTTTTCTAACATACAATGCAACACCTCCTCCTCGTTTATCAAGTCTGTTTCTTGCAAATAAGTTGTATCCTTTTAGCCTTTTATTCCAATCATGTGTATCGTCCCACCAAGTTTCAGTGATTCCAATGACATCATATTCCTTTTCCTGCATTAGTAGTTCCAATTCTCCTTGTTTGTTGCCCATGCTTTGTGCATTTGTATAAAAACATTTTAGTTTGTGATTGGTTTCTCTTCCTCCCATATTTTTATTATTTAAATTGTTTTGTCTTTGTTCTTCCTTTCCACTTCCAGTAGCAGAGATCTCAATAGTATTTGTCAGCTGTATGGCTTTTTCTGGCCTTTTGCTTCCCTTCCCACATTGTTCTAGTTTAAAGCTTTTCTGATGAGTGTAGCAAGGCGACTTCCAAATACATGTTTTCCAGTCTTCGTAAGGTGCACCCCATCTCTAGCAAGTAGTCCATCGTATAGGTAATTCAGGAGAAGGCTTGCTTTAAGGAAAGGAAGGCCTCCTCAGCTTTGGGCGGCCATACCTTGGTATTTGCTCCCTTACGGGTGAGCGCAGAGATGGGAGCAGTCCGGGAAGAGAAGTGCGGGATGAAGAGACGGCAGTAGTTGACGAAGCCCAGGAATCGCTGAATCGCCTTCAACCCCTCCGGACAGGGCCACTTTAAGACGACAGAGAGCTTCTCGGGGTCCATTCGTAGACCTGTCTGGGAGATAATATAGCCCAGGAACGGAAGGGAGGTCTGTTCGAAGAGGCACTTTTCAAATTTGGCATAGAGGTGATTCTGCCTGAGCCTAAGCAGGACCTGACGAACATCCTTCCGGTGTGTGGGAAGGTCCGGAGAGAAGACCAAGATGTCGTCCAGGTACACCACCACACAGGAATATCGAAGATCACGGAAGATGTCATTGACTAATTCTTGGAAGACGGCGGGAGCATTGCAGAGACCGAAGGGCATCACACGGTATTCATAGTGACCGTCCCGGGTATTGAATGCCGTCTTCCACTCGTCTCCTTGACGGATCCGGACCAGGTTATACGCCCCACGTAGATCCAGCTTGGAAAAGATCCTGGCGCCCTTAAGGCGGTCAAACAACTCGGAGATGAGCAGCAGGGGATATTTGTTTTTGACCGTGATTAGATTGAGTCCTCTATAGTCAATACAGGGGCGTAGTGAGCCATCCTTCTTCTTGACAAAGAAGAATCCGGCTCCAGCCGGGGAGGTAGATTTCCGGATGAATCCCCTAGCCAGATTTTCCTCAATGTATTCCGACATGGCCCGGGTTTTGGCCGACGACAACGGGTAAATACGACCACGGGGTGGAGTGGCTCCGGGTACCAGGTTGATCGGGCAATCATATGGCCTATGAGGTGGCAGTGTCTCTGCTTCCTTTTTGTCGAAGACATCTGCATAGGACCAGTAAGATGCCGGTAAACTGGGTAGATTAGCCGGGGTGGGTGGAGGACGAACCGGGCGGACCGGGACCAGGCAGGACTTATGGCAATCCTGCCCCGAACGGAGAACTTCACCGGATTGCCAATTCAGCACAGGTTCATGTTTCTGAAGCCAGGGTAGACCTAGCAATAGGGAGTGAGAGAGACCGGAAAGCACATGGAAGAAGATCCTCTCAGAGTGCAGCATTCCCACCTGCAGGGTTATAGGTTCTGTGACAAGCAGGATGGTCACCGGAAGAAGTCCTCCATCCACGGAGGCGACTGACAATGGTTCAGCCAGAGGTTTGGTGGGAATGTGATATTTCTCTACCAGGGACTGGGAAATGGGGTTCCCAGCAGCTCCGAAATCTAGGTGTGCAATTTCAAAGTAGCGGTTCTCTCCCCAGGAGATGGAGACAGACAAAGTTAGGGAAGGAGAGGGTTTACTTTTGCCTAGGATGACCTCTCCGAGCAGTCCTAGACACTGGCGTTTCCCGGCTTCACCGGGCAGGAACGGATGAAGTGCTCCTTACTGCCACAGTAGAAACAGCTCCCCTCAGCTCGGCGTGACTCTTGGCGAGATTTGACCATCTTGGTCTGGTCGACCTGCATGGGTTCGGGCGAGCGTGCCCGGGGAGTTGCTAATTGAGAGGCAGGTCTCTGGAAAGTAGGAGCAAGATGAGGAAATCTTCGCTCCCGGGTAGTCTCTGTAGCACGTTCCAGGAAACGGATGTCAATCCGGGTAGCTAGCGACACCAGGTCATCCAGAGTGGTAGGAATGTCCCGGCCGGCTAACTCGTCCTTAATCCGACCGGAAAGGCCCTCCCAGAAGATGGACACCAGGGCCTCGTTGTCCCAGGCAAGCTAAGAAGCGAGGGTACGGAACCGTATGGCATATTGGCCACGGTGAGACTCCCTTGGCGAATACAAAGCAGAGAGGAGGCAGTAGAGGATTTTCGTCCTGGTTCATCGAAGACTTTCTGGAAAGCAATGAGGAAAGACGATAGATCGGACACCAGGGGATCCCCTCTCTCCCACAGGGGATTTAGCCATGCCAGTGCTTCTCCAGCGAGGTGAGACATGATGAACGCCACCTTGGCTCGGTCGGAGGGAAACTGATGTGCCAAAAGTTCAAAGTGCAGGGTGCACTGGTTTATGAAACCCCGAGCTAGAGCGGGGTCGCCTCCAAAATGAGGAGGTGCAGAAAGCCGGGGACCTGGGTTGGATGCCGTGGTATTGGTGGGCAGCGGCGCTGCCGGAGCGGGAGTCGCACGACTCGAGGCGGACACAGGTGGTACAGACAGCGTGTCCAGGCGAGTGTTGACAGACCGCAGGTAGGTCAGGATGGTTTCCTGTTGGGATCTCTGACGAGAAACCTCCTGGTACAGGTCAGCAAGCGAAGGGGCCTGGGGGCCACCGGGTTCCATGGTCGGAGCAAACTGTTACAAATCCGGGTGGTGGAACCTCTGTGCTGCGGTGCAAGGAGGGACCCAGTGTGGCGTAACTAAGTATCAACTCGGACCGACCCAGGTCGTACGTCGGCTATCGACTCAGTGACCAGGGAGGGACCGAGCAGAGGGACCAGGTGCTACTCTGGGGACGACCTTCTAAGAGAGCAGGTGACTCCCAAGGGTCAGATGGCTGGGACTGACTGATACTGCAGATGGGCACAGCAGGCAGGCTGACGAGAGATCCGGGTAGATGAACTGGCAGAGACAGCAGGCGACAGGCGGGAGCCTCTAGGTAGGCTGTCAGGTGGTCACGGCAAGTGACAGGCAGGAGCCTCTAGGTAGGCTGTCAGGTAGTCACGGCAAGTGACAGGCAGGAGCCTCCAGGTAGGCAGACAGGTGGTCACGGCAAGAGACAGGCGGGAGCCTCCAGGTAGGCAAACAGGTGGTCACGGCAAGTGACGGGCAGGAGCCTCAAGGTAGGCAGACAGGTGGTCACGGCAAGTGACAGGCGGGAGCCTCCAGGTAGGCTGACAGGTAACAGGCAGGTGCTTCCAGGTAAGCAGGCGGGCAAAGCCCATAGACAGACTGGCGGACTGAACGGAAGATAGACTGTCGGGCTGGAGAGTAGTCAGACTGGCGGACTGGACTGATAGTCAGGCTGGTGGGCAGGACTAGTAGTCAAGCTAGCAGCGGGACCTGAGGGCTGAAGCAGAGGTAAGTACAATGTACATAGACTATTGCTCCGACACCTCCATATTGGAGGAGGTGCTTTATATATGGGAGAACCTCCGGCAATTGGCCGGGGACTCCTTAGGGCGGCGCGCGCGGCCCCTTTAAGAGGGAGGGAGCGCGCGCGCGCCCTAAGCACAGTGCCCGGGAAGCTGCGCGCGCCGGCAGAAGCAGGAAGAGGAGCGCTGGAGGACGTCGGGCGGGGAGCGCAGCTGTGAGAGGGACGGCGTCTCTGCCTGGCAGGGGACAGAGACGCCGATGCTACACATTGCTTTTTACGTGACACAGTCATGCATTATATTTTTGTTTTTTAAGTATGGTATCCTTCTTAAAGACTATAAAATGTCATGGTTATTGAAAACATGTTACCCAGGCCAGGGTTAATTGAAAATGGCAGCCTCCAGAAAAAAGCTTGCTTAAATGCAACACTGCACGTGTCACAATGAAGACCTTCAGCAGTGAAAAGTCATGATGTCATAATGGGTTTAATTAATCTCTCTGGGAGCTGCCATGACAGTTACATTGCTTATTAAGAGGCACAGAAATGCATAGTACTTTTTTTTTAAGTATGGTATCTGTAAAGATGTGTGGTTGTGGATTTTAATAATCACCTAGACAGGTTAACCATGAAAGTACCGTAGTTTTATTCCTTCCGACCACGGTAAACAGCAATTCCAGGTAAATGTTCAGCAGGCAATTCTCTTGACGCGCCCCCAGGGCCGTGGGGTACTCAGCAGCCGGGCCTATGGATGCCAGTATGGTGGGGATATCACGGTGGCTGGCCCGGTCCGTGACCCAGGGCGGTCAGTAAAAAGGGAAGATTTCTATTTATATGGGGTTTTTGGAATAGTGTTCGTGACGCCACCTGTGGAATGCGGCCAAATGGAGCCGCCGCTGCGGAGCAGTCCTCTGGAGCTGGTGTTACGGCAGCAGGGATGGTGTGGCTCTCCACAGGTAGAGCTAGCTCCAGGGCAGTGTAGGTAGTGTAAGTTGCGCTGGGCTTTGTAGTGCCGGGAGGGAAAGATGGCGCAGATGAAAGAAGGGACGGAGGCAGTGCAGTGCAGTCATCCGAGTCTTTACTCACAGTTCTTATGACAGTTCCACTGGTGCACTGTACAGGTGTCAGCCTCCCACGTCGTGCTGCGTTCACCAGGCAGGGGTTCAGCACTTCCTCAGGCAGATCAGGAGTACCTGACAGAACCCCACTTTCTTGTGTTCCTAGCTAGACCGTCTTCACGCTGGGTCTTTCTCCCTCCTGCCCTGTGCTGCCCAATCTCAATCCCGCTCAGGTGCTCTGAAGTCCCTCCTGTACGTTGGAGTTCCCGGACCTGCTTGACCTTCACAGGGATTAGAATGCGGCTTCGGCAACTGACTATATAAGCCAGAAGCCTCCGGTTTTCCCAGCCGAGACGTAGAGTAACACGGCTGGACCAGGGGCCGGTCCCCTTCTTGCGGCCTACGATCCCTCTGTCTTCTGACAGATTCGGGGCATACGGGTGCCGTCCTGCACTTGCCGTACCCCCTAGGATCCCTTGTTAGATCGGAGCCTACTCCTCTGCTCCCCTCCTGGGCCTCTAGGACTGGGCCCTACTTGTGGAGCAGAGCTCCTAATGAGACTCTGCTCCCGGACTGACTGTCCTGAGCTGTTCTTCTGAACTGCTCTCCTCTACAGACCTGCCACCCTAAGATGGCTTCCCTATTTATACCTCCTATGATGGTGCTCCCTTAAACTGCTTCCTCCACCCACACCCACTACTGGTTCCCCCTACCTCTGGGTTCCCCCCACTCCAGCCAGGGTCAGGGCTCAGCAGAAAACACATTGCGTCTTGCCCTTCCAGCCGGCCTGGAGCAGTGTAATGTTGGATGCAGGTGTTGGGGTTCCGGGCAGCACTCCCTCCTTACCTGAGAGAAGGAGATACCACACCTCTGGGTGAGGTGCAGTTCCTCTGTGGCGACTGAACCCTCAGGGGTGCCACACTCTCAGTCCTCGAGTTTCCAACTGCCCCGTACCAGGTGATACCCACTGTCCCCCAACTTTTGGTTGGCCCACACCTTTTTGTATCTCCCGCCGGTATATTGGCAGTCACAGCATATGCTCCTTCAGATGATAGATATCACGACCGCAGCCCGTGATACCACTCAGCTCTCTCTCTGACTAGAAAATGTGTCTTCTCTCACACCTGCACAGGGATCAGCCCCCTGAAAATGGGCCGAAGAGCTCACCACTCTCTCACCCAACTAATTGTGTCTTAGTGGCCATATTTTCTCAGGTGGAAGCCATCACCTGGGTTTGCATGTGAGACCCCCTGTGGTGATGGCTCATCTCCGTCTACTCTTTCCATCTACATAAGGGGTCCGTTGGCTGAAAGAACATTGACCAAAGGCCCCTGAGATAAGGTCACTGAATGGAATTGATACCTGAGGTTGAACTGATGAGCAAACAAATCACTAACACAATAGCAAGCAAATTTCTAACAAAACACAAAAATAAGATCAACGAAAATGGGTGCTCAGTGCTGGAAAAGTATTTAGCAAGTGGCCAGGTCCTCAAAGTATCCTTCTTAAGGACTGTAAGATGCCATAGTTAATGAGAACATGTTACCCAGGCCAGTGTAATTCAAAAAGGCAGCCTCCAGAAAAAAAGCTTGTTTAAATGGAACACTGCATGTGTCACAATGAAGACCTTCAGCAGTGAAAAGCCTTGATGTCATAATGGTTTTCAATTTATCTCTCTGGGAGCTGCTAAGACAATTACATTGCTTTTTACGAGACATAGTCATGCTTTATACTTTGTTTTTTAGTATAGTATTGTGGTGAGACCAGAGACTGGAAATTCATATTCCCAGTTATGAAGGTCTCAGCAGAAATGCTAGTCTGTTTGACTTCACAGGACCCCAGGGGAAATGGTGTATTCCCCACAGTCAGGATATGACTTAATTACCATTACGTTACTATGCCGGCTCCAAAAGGCAATTACCAAAAGGATGCTATTGCCCAGGATAGCATTAACACAATGGGTACCTGGGCCTGCAGTCTATCCTCAGAGAGGACAAAGTATTTACATCAGCATTTGTTTCCCTTCAATACAGGTCAGCTAGGATATATACCTTTGTAGTGCAAACGCCTATTCCTGACAAGAGTATGGGGGAGCTAATTGAATCATGGCAATGAGGAATAGCTAATTGAATTACCTCTGAAGTGAGGGGAAGCTCCTGTGTTAGATCAATTACCATGCGCACCTTACAATGAGAATATTGCTGGGAAATGGATTATGAAATGTCTGATAGAAGGGAAGAGGAGATTACATGTAAATCGCCTATTTTCTGCCCTGCCCAAGTTATGTATAAATGTGTCCCTCTGTGAGAGAGGAGGAGTCTTCTGTTGAGGGTCGCCTGTCGCTACAGATGTGCAGAAAGACTCAAGGAACCGCCCTGGACCCATGACAGCACCCTTTCTGCCGTGTCCAGAGACCTTTGATGAAAGTGTGGTATATTCACTTTTATTCCTTTTAATTTTACTGTATCGTATTACTGATTCCTTACTGTATTTGTCTGACTACTGTATATATACAGTATATATCTTGTAACCGCTTGTATATATTGTACCTAGCATCGCTCTTTTGAGTAAATAAATATATAAAATTTATAAGCTCACTTCACATTATCCTAAACCCGGAACTCACGGAAGTTGTGAGGAAGGATCAGGGGCACGTGGCTCCGATCGGTTTGTGACAAGTATCCTTCTTAAAGATTGTAAGATGCCATAGTTAATGAGAACATGTTACCCAGGTCAGGGTTAATCAAAATGGCATTCTCCAGAAAAAAAGCTTGTTTAGATGGAACACTACACGTGTCACAATGAAGAACTGCAGCAGTGAAAAGCCATGATGTCATAACGGGCTTCAGTTTATCTTTTTGGGAGCTGCCATGACAGTTACATTGCTTTTTACTTGATGCAGTCATGCATTATAATTTTGTTTTTTAAGTATGGTATCCATCTTAAAGACTGTAAGATACCATAGTAAATGAGAACATATTACCCAGGCCAGGGTTAATTCAAAATGGCTGCCTCCCAAAAAAAGCTTTTTTTAAATGGAACACTGCACGTGTCACAATAAAGACCTTCAGCGGTGAAAAGCCATGATGTCATAATGGGTTTCAATTTATGTCTCTGGTTGCTGCCATAACAGTTACATGGCTTTTTACATGACGCAGTCATGCATTTTTCTTTTGTTTTTTAAGTATGGTATCCCTCTTAAAGACTGTAAGATGCCATGGTTAATGAGAACATGTTACCCAGGCCAAGGTTAATTTAAAATGTTAGCTTCCAGAAAAAAAGCTTGTTTAAATGGAACACTGCACGTGTCACAATGAAGACCTTCAGCAGTAAAAAGCTATGATGTCATAATGGGTTTCAATTTATGTCTCTGGGAGCTGCCATGACAGTTACATTGCTTTTTAAGGGACAAAGTCATGCATTATACTTTTGTTTTTTAAGTATGGAAACCTTCTTAATGACTGCAAGATGTTACGGTTAATGAGGACATGTTACCCATGTGAGGATTAATTCAAAATGTCAGCCTCCAGAAATTTTTTTTTTTTTAAATGGAACACTGCACGTGTCACAATGAAGACCTTCAGCAGTGAAAAGCCATGATGTCATAATGGGCTTCAGTTTATCACTCTGAGAGCAGCTATGACAGCTACAGTACATTGCATGTTAGGTGACATAGCTATGCAAAGTACTTTTATTTTATTAAGTATGGCATCTTTCTTAAAGACTGTAAGATACCATAGGAAGTGAGAACATGTTACCCAGGCCAGAGTTAATTCAAAATGGCAGCCTCTAGAAAAAAGCTTGCTTAAATGGAACACTTCACGTGTCACAATGAAGACCTTCACCAGTGAAAAGCCATGATGTTATAATGGGCTTCAGTTTATGTCTCTTGGAGCTGCCATGACAGTTATATTGCATGTTAGATGACACAGCCATGCATAGTACTTTCGTTTTATTATTATTATTATTATTACTATTATTTATTTATATAGCACCATTGATTCCATGGTGCTATACATGAGAAGGGGTTACATACAAAATAAAGATATCACTTACAGTAACAAATAAACAATGATAGCCTGGTACAGAGGGAAGAGGACCCTGCCCTTGTGGGCTTACATTCTACAGGATGATGGGGAAGGAGCCAGTAGGTGGGGGGTGGCAGCAGCTCCAGTGTTGGAGAGGCGCAGGTCCGGTATTGGTAAGGCAGCATCTCCAGTGGTGTTGAGGAGGCAGCGAGGTCATGTCAGGCTGTAAGCTTTCTTGAAGAGATGGGTTTTCATGTTCCGTCTGAAGGATCCGAGTGTGATGGATAGTCAGACGTGTTGGGGCACAGAATTCCAGAGGATGGGGGATATTCAGGAGAAGTCTTGGAGGTGATTGGGTGAGGAACGAATAAGTGTGGAGGAGAAAAGGAGGTCTTGGGAGGACCGGAGATCACGTGAGGGAAAATATCGGGAGATTAGTTCAGAGATGTACGGAGGAGAAAGGTTATGGATGGCTTTATAGGTGAGTGTTAGCAGTTTGAATTGGATACGCTGGGGAAATGGGAGCCAGTGAAGAGATTTGCAGAGGAGAGAAGCAGAGGAGTAACGAGAAGAGAGATGAATTAGTCGGGCAGCAGAGTTAAGAATGGATTGGAGAGGTGTGAGAGTGTTAGCAGGTAGGCCACAGAGGAGGTGTAACATCCCTGGAGGCGTGCTTGCATAGTGCACCACCTCCTACTATGCAAGACCGCAATCTTACCTGTCAGTCCAGCCTGCAAACCTTGCTCCAGTTCATGCTGTGTGCATGTCTCTTGACTGACTGCTTAGGGCAGCGGCCCGGTTACTTCCTGATTCTTATAGCTGCTGTGGGCGCACCCCTAATGCGTCTACAGCCTATTGCTGTGAGTCACTGGATATTTAAACCCCCTCCACCCAGAAGGAGATGCCTGAGCAACACTAACTTTCAGTGTGCTTCTTGCTTCTGAGTTGCCAGGTCTTGTCTCGTATCTTGTCTGTTTCTGCCACCCTGGGGGCCGCATACCCAGGCCTGTTATCTTGTCTGTTTCTGCCAACCTGGGGGCTGCATACCCAGGCCTGTTATTTCTGACTTCTAGTCTGTTTCTGCCACTCTGGGGGCTGTATACCCAGGCCTGTTATCTGACTTCTAGTCTGTTTCCGCCACTCTGGGGGCTGTATACCCAGGCTCGTTCTTGTATCTCACTGCAGTAGCAGTTCCTGTCTGAACTGCATCCTAGCCTGTTACCTGTTTGTCTCTATGTCCGTACCTTCCCTTTTCCTGCAGTATCTGAACCTGCACCTAACTCCAACTCGTTGTCTCTGTACTTCTGTTTGTGAGTTTTGTGTCCACTCGCTACTTCATAGTAAGTACCTTGTGTGAATCTGGTTCTGCTTGTCCCTTTCCCTTCCTCCATATCTTCCTCCTGTGTTCTAGCCATCTTCCTGTATTTTCCAGTCTGTTCCATGTAAACAGAGCCCTGTCCTCTCTGCCTGCACCTTCAGCCCTGTTCGGCTCTGCTTGCTCACCGCGCCAGCGGTTTCTCTCTGCTCTGACTTGCCCACCGCTGTGGCGGCTTCTCTCTGCTCTGCCTTACCCACCGCTCCGGCGGCTTCTCTCGGCTCTGCCTTGCCCACCGCTCCGGCGGTTCCGCTCTGCTCTGCCTTGTCCACCGCACCTGTGGTTTCGCTCTGATCTGCCTTGTCCACTGCACCTGCGGTTTCGCTCTGCTCTGCCTCATCCACCGCACCTGCGGTTTTCACTCCACTCTACTTGCTCACCGCACCAGCAGTTCCTCTCTGCTCTGCATTGTCCTCCGCTCCGGCGGTTTCGCTTTACTCTGCTTGTCTACCGCATCTGTGGCTCTGTACCTGTCTCCCAGTCTGTACTGGACCCTATCCAGCCTGCGCTCCAACCTGCTAGTGACGCGCCCCTGGGCTTGCTGTGTCGTGCGGCATCGCGCGCACGGGGGCTTACCCGGAGCCGGATCAGATGGGGGTAGTAGTCTCGTGGCGGTGACCCGGTCCGTGCCCAGGGAGTCAAACTAAATGGCAGTCTTTAGCAGTAGATGTTAGAATGTTCGACTACGCCACCCGTGGATTGCGGTCACGGGACCGCCGCTGCACGGCAGTCCGCTGAGGCCGGTGTTGTTTGTGCAGCTGAGAATGAGATGACTCCCCACGGGAGGAGTATGGCCTCAGGGCAGATCTGTTAGAGATTATGATGGGAGTGATGGTGCGGGTGTCCCAGTGCTGAGGGTGCAGGTGTGACGGCAGGAACACAGAGGCGAAGAGTGCAGTTTCAAAAGCTTAACTCACAGTTCTTTATCAGATCCTTGTGCACAGTAGGACCACCCGAGCCGTGCTGCGTCCACCAGGTCATGGACTCGGCCAACTCCCAGGCGATTCCAGAGCGTGGTCCAGAGCTCCCCTCTCTTCCTTCCTACTGGCCGTCCTCACCAGGGACCCACCTATGTCCGGCTTCCTCGGGCCTTATGGGGCAAAACCTCTCTCCGGCTTTCCTGACCCTATGTGGCGTGCCTTCCTGGTGGATGTGGCGAGGGGTCGTGCCAAAGCTTGACCACGACCTCCGGTTCCTGGCTAAGGATGATTGACCTCCACCAGTTTGGGATCCGGTACCCTTCTCTGCCAACCCTTCACCCGTTTTAGTTCACTCGTGGGATCTCAGGGTTCCTTCTGCTTGCGTCTCTGGGCCTTTCCTTGTGTTTCTCCTCTTCCTTCTCTCCTCTCTCTGCTTCAGGCCTAGCTCTGGAGCTGGGCCCAGACGGAGCCACAGCTCCCCCTCAGCCCTCTCTGGCTGAGCTCCTTTCTCCACTCCTCCAGGCTGAACAGACCCTGTCTAAAGATGGTGCCCACCTTATATACTCCCTCTGACACCCGAGCCCTGGTGACAATGCAACCAATGGGCTCCTACCTATGCCCAGAGTCCCTCCCCTATCTGCTCCTACACTACTGGGATGTTCCTCCCCCCCCCCACTCCAGCCAGGGACAGACGCTGTCGTACCTGCACATCTATCTGGTGGGAGTACCGTTGTTCTGTCCCCCGGAAATGGGGTGAGTGTAGTGCATGCAGCTATCTGAGCTCTGTCCCACACTCCATCCTTACCCGGGAGTGGAATACCACACCTCTGGTTTGAGGTGCAATACTCCTGTAGCAGCCGAGTCCTCGGGGTGCTACATTCCCCACTGGTAAACCACAGCACGTCCTCGGGCTGGAAAAGAGCAAAACATAATAAACATACAAAATTTTAAAGTATACGCTAACATATAAAACATTAACTACAAACTCATCCCTTTATGGGAGGTACTTTTCTCTTTTAACTTTACGGGTATAAAACATTACGAAAACATTATCAGAAAATATAACATTACAGGTAACTTCTTATATTATAATCTTAGCAGCATAAACTTTCAATATAAAACTCCTTCATATTAAACGTTCTTGTTCTTCCGGCCACGGTGCAACTTGTGACCGGGTAAAGTGCAACAGTCACTAGTAGAAAAACAGTTCCTTATAAAACCAGTAGGGGGCGCCTTAAGAAGCGCAACTATTTACAGGGTATGGCCGCTCTCAGTCCTCGGCCAGTGGGGATAAGGGAGTGGCTGCTCACAGTCCTCAGCCTGATAATGGATAGGGGCACACAGGAAACAGTTCCTTAAACAATCCCACACTAGTCCCAACGGGGACCACACTTCAATTAGCATATCGAATACCCATATGGGTAACTTATTTACAGTACTTTGCTTATGCTACTCCCCTTTAGTAGCGATGTCCTCTTCGTGCTCCTTCCTGAGGGTAGTCTTCAGACCCGTCCGGGTCCTCTTGATCTTCCTCATCCTGTATCTCCTTCTCCGTCAACCGGTGCACGTGAAGGGCGTATGGTCCTTTGGCACACTGGTGCCGGGTGAAGGTGACCACATCACCCGGGTAAAGGTCACGTCCGCGGTGTCCCTCCGGCAGGTGAGACTCGACATCCCTGCGGGTGACAAAGACGTCGCCGGGGGTTCGGTGATCCCGGATAAAGCCCCAGCCATGCTCCAACTGGAACTTTATTACGGTCCCGGTGGCGCGGGGACCGTGGGCCGCACGGGGGTTTCGTCGGGCCCGGCGTTTCTGCTCCGCGCTTTGGACCTGCAGCTGTTCCTCGCGGATCCGCCTCTCTCGCCGTTCTCTCCCGAAGACCTCTAACTGCTGACGGCAGCACTCCTCACGCCGGGCTGCGTCCGCCCGGGTCTCCTGGGTGAACCCCATTAGGTTTTCACCGGTGGGGTCCCATGCAAATTGGGCCTCCTCCAGCGGGAGCGGAACAATTTTGGCGGGTGCCGGAGCCGGGATCAGAGGCTCACACAGAGGCCATTCCTTCCGGAGTCAGGGGTTGACGTACTCCGGTGGCCAAACGAAAGGCAGCCCGTCCGGGCTAGTATGCTGTGCAAACAGCTCTTCACCCAGGGGCAGCACTGTGGAAGTTGAGGGCACTGGAGGGGCAGCGGCGCCCGGAGGTACTCGGCCTTGCGTCCAGGCCGTAGGCATCCTGTCTGGGTTCAAGTATGGCACTTTTGGGAAAAAGGGCGCTGGAGGGGCTGCGGCGCCCGGGTTCACCAGGCCTTGCGACCAGGCCGGTGGCACTGTGGAGGTAGAGGGCGCTGTGGAGACTGCGGCGCCCGGGGGTACTCGGCCCTGCGACCAGGCCCGGGGCACTTCCTCTTTTGCCGCGCTCAGGGTCAAGGGGCGTGGCATAACAGAGGGCGCGACCGCGGCTCCTGCCGCTTGAGGCCTAGTTGGAAGCAGCGGCGGTACGGCAACTGGCGCGGTGAGTGGAACTTCGGGCTCTGCGACGGGGAGCTGGGGCAGGCTTACGGCTACTGGGCTCGGGGTGATGACGTCCCCATTACCTGCTTCCATCCCTGCGGCTCCCTCCGCGGCGTCGTCTCCGGCCTCCGTTCCTCCTGCACCATCCTCAGGGGCAGACATGCTCCACGTTGCGGGTGGCGTCCTCTGCTGGCGGGTTCCAGCCTGCTGGACCATCTCCCTTCTCCACTCGGCCAGTGCTTCCTGCTGTACCTGGGCCATCTTCCGGGCCAGGGCTTCCAGCGCGGTCTGTGCACGCTCCCGATCTCTGGGGAGCTGTGCCAGGATCTCCACCAGGCCTTCTGGGGTGGCAGCCTGCAACAGGTTCCGGACCACAGGGTCAGTGCTGCTCGACTCTTCCTCCATCTCCGGGTGCGATCTGTCCAGACTCCTCCAGGCCGCACCCATCTTCTCTGTTTTGTTCTCTATCCGCCCCCCTTGAGGGTGGTCCCGGGGCAACTTGGTGACAGTCAGTTCCAGGGGCAGCCCCCTCACGCTGATGGACATCTCTATCATTGCAGTCTCTGCTGGTGGGGGCGGTTTCCGCTTTTGGCGCCATTCTTGGACCTGGCCCACGATGGGAGGTGGCCTCTTGCCACCCTCTGGCACGCCCATAATGGAGTCCGCTCTGCCAGGGCGAGAAATCGTCTCAGATGGCGGGAATCGTCTCCTTATGGCGGGAAACTCCGTGGATGGCGGGAAAAGGCTGCAGATGGCGGGCAAACGGCGGGAAACGACCCGAGATGGCGTCCGATGGCGGGAACCCTCTGGAATTGGCGGGAGACTCCTTTTTACGGTAAATGTGAACTTTTCTTCAGGCACGCAGTACCCGTCGGTTGCGGGCACGTAATCCTGCCGACTACGCCAAAGTTGACGCGCCCCTGGGCTTGCTGTGTCGTGCGGCATCGCGCGCACGGGGGCTTACCCGGAGCCGGATCAGATGGGGGTAGTAGTCTCGTGGCGGTGACCCGGTCCGTGCCCAGGGAGTCAAACTAAATGGCAGTCTTTAGCAGTAGATGTTAGAATGTTCGACTACGCCACCCGTGGATTGCGGTCACGAGACCGCCGCTGCACGGCAGTCCGCTGAGGCCGGTGTTGTTTGTGCAGCTGAGAATGAGATGACTCCCCACGGGAGGAGTATGGCCTCAGGGCAGATCTGTTAGAGATTATGATGGGAGTGATGGTGCGGGTGTCCCAGTGCTGAGGGTGCAGGTGTGACGGCAGGAACACAGAGGCGAAGAGTGCAGTTTCAAAAGCTTTACTCACAGTTCTTTATCAGATCCTTGTGCACAGTAGGACCACCCGAGCCGTGCTGCGTCCACCAGGTCATGGACTCGGCCAACTCCCAGGCGATTCCAGAGCGTGGTCCAGAGCTCCCCTCTCTTCCTTCCTACTGGCCGTCCTCACCAGGGACCCACCTATGTCCGGCTTCCTCGGGCCTTATGGGGCAAAACCTCTCTCCGGCTTTCCTGACCCTATGTGGCGTGCCTTCCTGGTGGATGTGGCGAGGGGTCGTGCCAAAGCTTGACCACGACCTCCGGTTCCTGGCTAAGGATGATTGACCTCCACCAGTTTGGGATCCGGTACCCTTCTCTGCCAACCCTTCACCCGTTTTAGTTCACTCGTGGGATCTCAGGGTTCCTTCTGCTTGCGTCTCTGGGCCTTTCCTTGTGTTTCTCCTCTTCCTTCTCTCCTCTCTCTGCTTCAGGCCTAGCTCTGGAGCTGGGCCCAGACGGAGCCACAGCTCCCCCTCAGCCCTCTCTGGCTGAGCTCCTTTCTCCACTCCTCCAGGCTGAACAGACCCTGTCTAAAGATGGTGCCCACCTTATATACTCCCTCTGACACCCGAGCCCTGGTGACAATGCAACCAATGGGCTCCTACCTATGCCCAGAGTCCCTCCCCTATCTGCTCCTACACTACTGGGATGTCCCCCCCCCCCCCCACTCCAGCCAGGGACAGACGCTGTCTGTCCCCCGGAAATGGGGTGAGTGTAGTGCATGCAGCTATCTGAGCTCTGTCCCACACTCCATCCTTACCCGGGAGTGGAATACCACACCTCTGGTTTGAGGTGCAATACTCCTGTAGCAGCCGAGTCCTCGGGGTGCTACACTAGCACCTCCCTGTCTGCACTCCAGCCGTGCTTGCCAGGGCCCACCTGTCTGCATACCAGCCGTACTTGCCAGTACCCACCTGTCTGCATAACAGCCGTGTCTGCCAATACCCACCTGCCTGTATGCCAGTCTAACCTGCCTGTTCCTGCATTCCCCGGTGTGGGTCAACAACTGTGACCGGGGTCTGACCTGGAGTAGCACCTGGTCCCTCTGCTCGGTTCCTCCTTGGTTCACGGAGTCGACTAAGCCGCCGTGCGACCTTGGTGGGATCGGGTTGATACTTAGTTACGCCCCTCCAGGCACTCCTCGGTTCATGGTACAGTGGGATCACTAATCATGCTCACGCCAGTCAGTCCGGGCGTGAGCGTAACAGGAGGATGTTGCAGTAGTCGTGGCGGGAGATGATGAGGGCATGCACAAGCATTTTAGTAGATTGAGGTTTGAGGAAAGGACGGATTCTGGAAATATTTTTGAGCTGGCGGCAACAAGAGGTGGAAAGAGTTTGGATGTGTGGTTTGAAGGACAGGGCAGAGGTTTACTCTGAGGCAGCGGATGTCCGGTACAGGGGAAAGCGTGATGTCGTTTATTGTGATAGATAGATCAGGTAGGGAAGATACTTGAGATGGAGGAAAGATGATTAGTTCAGTTTTGTCTACATTGAGCTTGAGGAAATGAGAGGAGAAGAAGGAGGATATGGCCGATAGACACTCTGGGACTCTGGACAGCAGAGAGGTGATATCTGGGCCAGAGAAGTAGATCTGAGTGTCATCAGCGTATAGGTGACACTGGAAGCCATGGGAATTTATGAGTTGTCCCAGGCCAAGGGTATAGATGGAGAAGAGTAGGGGTCCTAGGACAGAGCCTTGAGGGACTCCAACAGAGAGAAGGTGTGATGAGGAGGTAGTGTGGGAGACGCTAAATATGCGGTTGGAAAGGTATGAGGAGATCCAGGATAGGGCAAGGTCTTTGATGCCAAAGGAAGAGAGGATCTGTAGTAGGAGGCAGTGGTCAACTGTGTCAAAGGCAAAGGACAGGTCTGGAAGGAGAAGTATAGAAAATTGTCTGTTAGCTTTGGCTGTAAGTAGGTCATTAGTAATTTTGGTCAGGGCAGTTTCACTGGAATGATGGAGACGGAAACCAGATTGTAGGTTGTCGAAGAGCAAGTTAGATGAGAGATGGAAGGAAAGTTTAGCGTGAACATGTTGCTCATGGAGTTTGGAAGCAAATGGGAGCAGCGATATGAGGCGATAGCTTGACATAGCGGTTGGGTCGAGGAATGGCTTTTTGAGGATAAGTGTGATTGTGGCATGTTTGAAAGCAGAAGGGAAGGTACCAGAGGTTAGTGATAGGTTGAAGAGGTGGGTTAGGGCCAGGATAAGTGTGGTAGTGAGGTTGGGGAGGAGGTGGGATGGGATGGAGTCGAGTGCACAAGTGGTGAGGTGTGATTTGGAGAGGAGGCGAGTAAGCTCTCCTTCAGTGATGTTGGAGAGGAAGGTTATAGGGGAAGGGTATTGGTCTGGTATACAAAGGGGTTGTGGTGTTTGAACATTAAAGACTTGCCTTGTTTGGTCGATCTTATTTTTGAAGTGTGTGGCAAAGTCCTCAGCAGAGATGAGGGGGGTCGGAGGGGGCAGTGGAGGGCGGAGGAGGGTTAAAAGTGTTGAATAACTGTTTGGGATTGTAGGATAAGGAAGATACAAGAGTTGTGAAGTAGGCTTGTTTAGCAGAGGTGAGGGCTGATTTGAAAGTGAGTGTTGCTTTTTGAATGCAGTGAAGTCATCATGTGAATGTGTTTTCTTCCAATGCCGCTCCGCAACCCTGGACACTTCCCGAAGCTTTTTATTGAGGTTATTGTGCCAGGGTTGTCTATTGATTTGTCACACTCTGCCATGCACAAGAGGGGCGACTGCATTAATAGCTGATGCGAGAGTAGCATTGTAGAAGGCAGTGGCACTATCTGTGTCATGGAGTGAAGATATGGATGTCAGTGGTAGAATAGAGTCAGAGAGTGTGTGAGTATCTAGATGTGCGACGTTTCTGCGGGGGTGTGCTAGTTGCTGGACATGGGTGACAGGAGAGGAGGACAGGGATGATAAAGTGAGTAGATGGTGGTCAGATAGGGGGAGAGGGGAGGTTGTGAAGTTAGATAGGGGGTAGAGACAGGTGAAGAGAAGGTCTACTGTATGTCCATCTGTATGGGTGGCTGACGGGGACCACTGAGTAAGTCCAAAAGATGAAATAAGTGACAGGAGTTTGGAGGCTGCTGACTGGTGGGTGTCAATGGGGATGTTGAAGTCGCCCATGATGATGGTGGAAATGTCAGCAGAGAGAAAGTGAAGAAGCTAGGTGGAGAATTGGTCAATAAATGCAGTGACCGGGCCCGGAGGTCGGTATATGACAGCCACTTGGAGGTTGGAGGGAGAGTAGATGCGGAAAGAGTGGACTTCAAAAGAAGGGAGAATAAGGGAGGGTAGAGGTGGGATTGGGTTAAAGGTGCAGTTGTTAGAAAGGAGAAGACCCACTCCTCCACCATGTCTGTTGCCAGGGTGAGGAGTGTGGGTGAAGTGGACGCCGCCGTAACACAGCGTAGCAGGGGAGGCAGTGTCAGAGGGTGTCAGACATGTTTCAGTGAGGCCCAGGAAGGAGAAATTGCGACAGGTAAAGAGGTCATGAATCACATGGAGCTTATTGCAGACAGAGCGGGCATTCCAGAGTTCTCCAGAGAGAGGAAGCACGTCAAGGGGATGGGCGTTCGGGGGACGGGTTTTAGGTAGAAGAGGTTGCGGTAGTTAATTTTTGGTTTGGAGCGATTGGATGGGGAATAAGTGGGAAGTGGCAGCTGTGGGGGTCCAGGATTAGGATATATGTCGCCAGCAGTCAGGAGAAGCAGAGAGAGAGCAGGTGGGAGAAGGCGAGTCGCCTGCTTGTTTGTGTTTTAGTAGGATAGATCTGAGGATGAGGAGCAGGTCAGCAGATGAGGTCAGGTGGGGAGGTAAGAGGGACGGAGAGATGATTATTTGGTTAGAGGGTGCTGGGGTTTGGGGCTAGCGAAGGAGAGTGAGGATTAGTGGAGCAAAAACTGTAAGAGCATATGTTAGTATAGTGAAAGGAAAGGAGTAGGTTCAAAGAAAAGCTGGGTAAATGTGATAAGCAGTGCTTACTGTTCCCTTCTGGTTTATTCCTGGTATATTCCTTTAATAATAATACACTTATTGCATATAGACTTGCCGCAGATACACAGACCATTGTCATCAGACCTATCTGTGCACATTTATACATCTTTCATTAGACCAGATGTGAGCAGAGGGGAAGAGCCAGGGATCAGAGAATCACAGCAGGGGTTAATTAAGACAGAGGAGCTAATATGGGCGTATTACTTGCTATAGAACAAGGACTGCAGACAGGCCAAAATGGATAGACAGTGAGGTGTGAATGGGGATCAAAGGATTACAGGAAATTACAACTAGGAAAATATACTGGGAGACACAGATACACAGGTGTGAATTCAGTGCTATGATTATGAGGAATGTTACAAGAATTAACAGACAGAAACCAGGACAGACAGATTAATATAACAGGGATCAATGAGTACAGCAGATATTGGATGCAGCAGACATACCTGTGGATGAAACAGTTTTATTAAGTATGGTTTCCTCCTTAAAGACTGCAAGATGCCATGGTTAATGAAAACATGTTACCCGGGCTACGGTTAATTCAAAATGGCAGCTTCCAGAAAAAAAGCTTGTTTAAATGAAACACTACATGTGTCACAATGAAGACCTTCAGCAGTAAAAAGCCATGATGTCATAATGGGCTTCAGTTTATCTCTCTGGGAGCAGCCATGACAGTTACATTGCTTTTTACATGACGCAGTCATGCATTTTTCTTTTGTTTTTCAAGTATGGTTTCCTTCTTAAAGACTGTAAGATGTCATGGTTAATGAGAACATGTTACCCAGGTCAGGGTTCATTCAAAATGGCAGCCTCCAGAAAAAAAACTTATCGATATGGAACACTGCACGTGTCACAATGAAGACCTTCAGCAGTGTAAAGCTATGATTTTATAATGGGCTTCAGTTTATCACTCTGAGAGCTGCTATGACTAGTGACGAGCGAGTACCGTAATATTCGTAATCGCTATACTCGTAACGAGTACTTTGTAATAATCGCGTATTGGTTCCGAATAGCGAGTACAATGTAAGTCAATGGGAAATGCGAGTAATTTTCTGCTGGACCCTACAAAGGGGTCTGGAGGCCGGAGGAAAAGGCAAAAATGGATGGGAAAGTGATGAAACAGAATGGGAAGAGCCTGGAGAATATGCAGTATTGTCGCAGTATTACGCCACTTTTACAGACACACAAGAACAACTACCAAACCTAACCTAAATTGCATTTAAATGGCCAAAAGGTTAAGAAACAGTTTTTCCTGCATAAACCAGAGAAACCAAAAAAATATCCCTTTTAGCGTTTGTTCACACATACTGTTGTGGCTTTTTTTCGCCTTTTACAATTGGGAGGGCCCTGACTTATACATTTTGAAGGTCCCTCTGTCATACATCATTTTTAGTTCGCTATTCCCCAGCACTTTACAAGCACAGCTAGAACATACAAAGTACAGTCATGGCCAAAAGTATTGAGAATGAGACAAATAGTAATTTTTCCAAAGTTTACTGCTTCATTTTTTGTAATGGCAATTTGCATATACTCCTGAATGTCAAAGAGTGATCAGCTTAACAGCAATTACTGTACTTGCAAAGTCAATATTTGTCCAGAAAATGAACTTTAACCCCCAAAACACATTTCAACATCATTGCAGTCCTGCCTTAAAAGGAGCAGCTAACATCGTTTTAGTGATTGATCCATTAACACAGGTGTGGGTGTTGATGAGGACAGGGCTGGCGATCAATCAGTCATGATTAAGTAAGAATGACATCACTGGACACTTTAAAAGGAGGCTGGTTCTTGGTATCATTGTTTCTCTTCAGTTAACCATGGTTATCTCTAAAGAAACACGTGCAGCCATCATTGCACTGCACAAAAATGGCCTAACAGGGAAGAGTATCGCAGCTACAAAGATTGCACCTCAGTCAACAA
Organism: Phyllobates terribilis; assembly: GCF_046119375.1. Lineage (NCBI taxonomy): Eukaryota > Metazoa > Chordata > Amphibia > Anura > Dendrobatidae > Phyllobates > Phyllobates terribilis. The sequence goes on along the minus strand of NW_027362761.1, from coordinate 69,621,257 downwards.
TCTATCGCATCATCAAGAACTTCAAGGAGAGAGCTTCCATTGTTGTCAAAAAGGCTCCAGGGCGCCCAAGAAAGACCAGCAAGCGCCAGGACCGTATCTTAAAACTGTTTCAGCTGCGGGATCGGACTACCAGCAGTGCCGAGCTTACTCAGGAATGGCAGCAGGCTGGTGTGAGTGCTTCTGCACGCACTGTGAGGCGGAGACTCTTTGAGCAAGGGCTGGTTTCAAGGAGGGCAGCAAAGAAGCCACTTCTCTCCTGAAAAAACATGAGGGACCGACTGATATTCTGCAAAAGGTACAGGGAGTGGACTGCTGAGGACTGGGGCAAAGTCATTTTCTCTGATGAATCCCCTTTTCGATTGTTTGGGACATCTGGAAAACAGCTTATTCGGAGAAGAAGAGGTGAGCGCTACCACCAGTCTTGTCTCATGCCAACTGTAAAGCATCCTGAAACCATTCATGTGTGGGGTTGCTTCTCAGCCAAGGGAATCGGCTCACTCACAGTCTTGCCTAAAAACACAGCCATGAATAAAGAATGGTACCAGAATGTCCTCCAAGAGCAACTTCTCCCAACCGTCCAAGAGCAGTTTGGCGCCCAACAATACCTTTTCCAGCATGATGGAGCACCTTGCCATAAAGCAAAGGTGATAACTAAATGGCTCATAGAACAAAACATAGAGATTTTGGGTCCATGGCCTGGAAACTCCCCAGATCTTAATCCCATTGAGAACTTGTGGTCAATCATCAAGAGACGGGTGGACAAACAAAAACCAACAAATTCTGGCAAAATGCAAGCATTGATTATGTAAGAATGGACTGGTATCAGTCAGGATTTGGTCCAAAAGTTGATTGAGAGCATGCCAGGGAGAATTACAGAGGTCTTGAAGAAGAAGGGGCAACACTGCAAATATTGACTTGCTGCATTAACTCATTCTAACTGTCAATATAACCTCATAATATGATTGCAATTATATTTCTGTATGTGATATAAACATCAGACAAACACTAATAAAAACCAGAGGCCAGCAGATCATGTGAAAATATAATTTTGGTGTCATTCTCAAAACTTTTGGCCATGACTGTACGTATGTTCAGGGTTGGTCTGGGCTGGCGGGATACCGGGAATTTTCCCGGTGGGCCCCGCCCCCTGATCCAGAGGAGAGGGGGGAGAAGAGAGCAAAAAAAAAATCCTGCGGTTTTAAGGGGCACGGGCCCTTTAAAAGCGCAGGCACAGTGTATGCAGGGACGCGCGCACGCGGTGTTCATTACCTGAACTACCGCGGCGCACGTCCCTGTGAAGCAGCTAAAGCTGCGCGTCTCCCTTCGCCAGCCGACGTATGACGTCATCGTCATGCGCCTGCTGTGAAGGAGGCGCGCGACTCAGGAGAAGGAGGACACCGCACGGGAGCGCAGGAAGGTAAGAGGTGTGTGTATGTGTGTGTGTGTGTGTGTAATGGTCTGGGCCCCTGGCTGGACACACAAGGGGAAGCCCAGCTGGACACACAAGGGGAAGCCCAGCTGGACAGACACACAAGGGGGTAGCCTGGCTGGACACACAAGGGGTTAGCCGACTGGACACAAAAGGGGGGGTCCTGGCTGGACACAAAAGGAGGGGTCCTGGTTGGACACACAGGGGGGGAACCCTGGCAGGACACACAAGGGGGGCCCAGCTGGACACACAAGGGGTTAGCCGACTGGACACAAAAGGGGGGATCCTGGCAGGACACACAGGGGGGGGACCCTGGCTGGACACACAAGGGGGGGCCCAGCTGGACACACAAGGGTGGCCCAGCTGGACACACAAGGGGGAGCCAACTGGACACACAAGGGGGGAACACTGGCTGGACACACAAGGGGGAACCCTGGCTGGACACACAAGGGGGGAGCCGACTGGACACACAAGGTGGGAGCCGACTGGACACACAAGGGGGGGGCCTTGCTGTACACACAAGGGGGAACCCTGGCTGGACACACGAGGGGGAACCCTGGCTGGACACACAAGGGGGAACCCTGGCTGGACACACAAGGGGGGCCAAGCTGGACACACGAGAGGGGGCCAAGCTGGACACACGAGGCGGGAGCCCTGGCTGGATACACAAGGGGGGAGCCCTGGCTGGATACACGAGGGGGAACCCTGGCTGGACACACGAGGGGGGCCAAGCTGGACACACGAGGGGGGCCAAGCTGGACACATGAGGGGGCCAAGCTGGACACACGAGGGGGGGCCAAGCTGGACACACGAGGGGGGGCCAAGCTGGACACACAAGGCGGGAGCCCTGGCTGGATACACGAGGCGGGAGCCCTGGCTGGATACACAAGGGGGGCCCTGGCTGGACACACGAGGGGGAACCCTGGCTGGACATATGAGGGGGGCCAAGCTGGACACACGAGGGGGGCCAAGCTGGACACACGAGGGGGGGCCAAGCTGGACACACGAGGCGGGAGCCCTGGCTGGATACATGAGGCGGGAGCCCTGGCTGGATACACAAGGGGGCCCTGGCTGGACACACAAGGGGGGCCCGGCTGGACACACAAGGGGGGGCCTTGGATGGACACACAAGGGGGGGCCCTGGCTGGACACACAAGGGGGGAGCCCTGGCTGGACACACAAGGGGGGGCCCTGGATGGACACACAAGGGGGGACCCTGGCTGGACCCAGGCAAAGGGAGGTGGGCAGGGTGGGTATATGGGGGGCAGGCTGGACACATGGAGGCCAGGATGGGTATATGGGGGGGCAGGCTGGACACATGGAGGCCAGGATGGATATATGGGGGGGCAGGCTGGACACATGGAGGTCAGGATGGATACATGGGGGGGCATGCTGGACACATGGAGGCCAGGACGGATATATGGGAGGGCAGGCTGGACACATGGAGGCCAGGATGGATATATGGGGGGGCAGGCTGGACACATGGAGGCCAGGATGGATATATGGGGGGCAGGCTGGACTCATGAAGGCCAGGATGGATATATGGGGGGGGGCAGGTTGAACACATGGAGGCCAGGATGGATATATGGGGGGGACAGGCTGGACACATAGGGGGCTAGGATGGATATGTGGAGGGGCAGGCTCGATACACGTGGGCTAACATAAATATATGGAGGGGCACGCTGGATATATGGGGGGTGTCAGGATGGATATATGCAGGGGGTAAGGGCAGGATGGATATATGAGGAGGCAGGCTGGACACATGGAGGCCAGGATGGATATGTAGGGGGGGCAGGCTGGACACATGGAGGCCAGGATGGATATTTGGGGGGGCAGGCTGGACACATGGAGGCCAGGATGGATATGTAGGGGGAGCAGGCTGGACACATGGATGCCAGGATGGATATATGGGTGGGGCAGGCAGGACACATGGAGTCCAGGATGGACATATGGGGGGCAGGATGGACATATGGGGGGGTGTCAGGTTGGATATATGCAGGGGGGGGAAGGGCAGGATGGATATATGGGGGGGGGCTGGACACATGGAGTCCAGGATGGATATATGGGGGAGCAGGCTGGAAACATGGAGGCAAGAATGGATATGGGGGGGCAGGCTGGCCACATGGGGGGCTAGGATGGGTATATGGGAGGAGGCAGGCTCGATACACGTGTGCTAGGATAAATATATGGAGGGGTCACACTGGACAAATGGGGGCCAGAAGGGATATATGCAGGGGGGTGTCAGGATGGATACATGGAGTCCAGGATGGATATATGGGGGGGCAGGCTGGAGACATGGAGGCAAGGATGGATATGTGGGGGGGGCAGGCTGGCCACATGGGGGGCTAGGATGGATATATGGGGGGGAGGGCAGGCTCGATACATGTGGGCTAGGATAAATATATGGAGAGGCCAGCCTGGACATATGGGGGCCAGAAGGGACATATGGGGGTGCCTGGCTTGACAAGGGACTTAATTACTGTTTGGGGGCCAGATTGAGGAACATACTTTATTAGTTTATGGTGGCCAGTGGGGAACATTATTACTTTAGATTCCAATTATTATTATTACATTATTACTTCTGTAATATAATTTACTTTTTAGGAAACTGTTTTCCATGGGATGGGACAAAAGAGGAGTCCTGTTACTGTGCAGGATGGCACTATGTTGCTTTTTTTATTCAACTGGTATAGGGTAGAAGTCAGGGGGGAAAAGTGGGAATATTCTCTAGAAGAGATCAGTTATTGGTAACTGTGTGTTATTTTCTGCAGAGACAATTCTTGGCTGGAAGAAGTGATGGCCGTCTGTGCCTGATGAAGAAGAAAAGCGAAGATTAAGGACTTCACCTAGAGACGTCACTGGTGAGTCAGTGTATTACATGTACACTTACACTACACACGTGGTCAAAATTGTTGGTACCCCTCGTTTCATGAAGGAAAAACCCACAATGGTCACACAAATAACTTGAATCTGATAAATTACAAATTTTTGAAAATGAACAAATGAAAGTCAGACATTGCTTTTCTGCTCCCACAGAATTTAAAAAAAATGAACCTCATGAAATAGGCCTGGATAGAAATGATGGTTCTTCTTAACTTAATATTTTGTTGAACCTTTTGAGGCAATCACTGCAATCAAACGATTCCTGTAACTGTCAATGAGACTTCTGCACCTTTCAACAGGTATTTTGGCCGACTCCTCATGAGCAAACTGCTCCAGTTGTCTCGTGTTTGAAGGTTGCCTTTTCCAGACGCCATGTTTCAGCTCTTTCCAAAGATGCTCAATAGGATTTAGGTCAGGGCTCATAGAAGGCCACTTCAGAATAGTCCAATGTTTTCCTCTTAGCCATTCTTGGGTCATTATCCTGTTGCAAGACCCATGACCTGCGACTGAGACCAAGCTTTCTGACACTGGGCAGCACATTTCTCACTAGAATCCCTTGATAGTCTTGAGATTTCATTGTACCCTGCACAGATTCAAGACACCTTGTGCCAGATGCAGCAGAGCAGCCCCAGAACATAACAGCCTCCCCCATGTTTCACAGTAGGGACAGTGTTCTTTTCTTGATATGCTTCATTTTTCCGTCTGTGAACATAGAGCTGATGTGCCTTGCCAAAAACTTCCATTTTTGTCTCATCTGTCCATAGGACATTCTCCCAGAAGCTTTGTGGCTTGTCAACATGTAGTTTGGCAAATTCCAGTCTGGCTTTTTTATTATTTTTTTTTTTCAACAATGGTGTTCTCCTTGGTCATCTCCCATGAAGTCCACTTTGGATCAAACAACGATGGATAGTACGATCTGACACTGATGTTCCTTGAGCTTGAAGTTCACCTTTAATCTCTTTAATCTCTCTGTTACCATTCATATTATCCATCTCTTCGATTTGTCATCAATTTTCCTCCTGTGGCCACGTCCAGGGAGGTTGGCTACAGTCCCATGGATCTTAAGTTTCTGAATAATATGTGACACTGTAGTCAAAGGAACATAAAGCTGCTTGGAGATGGTCTTATAACCTTTACCTTTAACATGCTTTTCTATAATTTTCTTTCTAATCTCCTGAGACAACTCTTTCCTTTGCTTCCTCTGGTCCATGTTGAGTGTGGTACACACCATGTCACCAAACCTCACAGTGAGTATCTGTAGCCCTATATACAGGCCCACTGACTGATTACAAGATTGTAGACACCTGTGATGCTAATTAGTGGACACAACTTGATTTAACATGTCCCTTTTGTCACATTATTTTCAGGGGTACCATAATTTCTTTCCAGGCCTATTTCATGAGTTTAATTTTTTTTAAAATTCTGTGGAAGCAGAAAAGCAATGTCTGACTTTCATTTCTTCATTTTCATAGATTTTTAATTTATTATTACTTTTGTCAGATTCAAGTTATTTCTGTGACCATTGTGGGTTTTTCTTTCATTAAACGAGGGGTACCAACAATTATACACGTGTGTATATAGTATATACAGAGCTCCTGTGTATGTCACTGTTGATCACTGTATTACGTATACACTATATACAGAGCTTCTGTGTATAATGTCACTGGTGACCACTGTATTACCTGTACACTATATACAGAGCTGCTGTTTATAATGTCACTGGTGATCACTGTGTTACCTGTACACTGACACAATATACAGAGCTCCTGTGTATAATGTCACTGGTGATCACTGTGTTACCTGTACACTGACACTATATACAGAGCTCCCAGGGGTGGATTAAGAGTAGCAAGGGCCCCGGGCAGTTTAGACGGCATGCCCCCCCCCCCACACACACACACACACACTTGATGTATCACATGACTTGTCACATGATCCCCCTTTGATAGATCATGTGATAGTTCATGTGGAATTAATTCTGCACAATATTAATATATTAATTATAATTATTTTTTTATATTAATTGTATGACTTAATATTGAGCACAATTAAGTATGCTGACATCCCCCTATGTATGTAGGGTCTCACACTGTATAATATGAGCTTTCACATAATCCTCCTATACACAGCAGGAGGCCGCACGGCGCCCCCCCAGATACAGCAGGAGGCCGCACGGCGCCCCCCCCCAGATACAGCAGGAGGCCGCACGGCGCCCCCCCCCAGATACAGCAGGAGGCCGCACGGCACCCCCCCCCCCCAGATACAGCAGGAGGCCGCACGGCGCCCCCCCCCAGATACAGCAGGAGGCCGCACGGCGCCCCCCACAGATACAGCCGGAGGCCGCACGGCGCCCCCCCCAGATACAGCTGGAGGCCACACGGCGCCCCCCCCAGATACAGCCAGAGGCCGCACGGCGCCTCCCCCAGATACAGCCAGAGGCCGCACGGCGCCGTCCCCAGATACAGCCAGAGGCCGCACGGCGCCGTCCCCAGATACAGCCAGAGGCCGCACGGCGCCGTCCCCAGATACAGCCAGAGGCCGCACGAGCGCCTGCCCCCAGATACAGCCAGAGGCCGCACGAGCGCCTGCCCCCAGATACAGCCAGAGGCCGAACGAGCGCCTGCCCCCAGATACAGCCAGAGGCCGAACGAGCGCCTGCCCCCAGATACAGCCAGAGGCCGCACGGCGCCCCCCCCAGATACAGCCAGAGGCCGCACGGCGCCCCCCCCAAGATACAGCCGGAGGCTGCACGGCGCCCCACCCAGATACAGCTGGAGGCTGCATGGTGCCCCCCCCAGATACAGCCGGAGGACGCACGGCGCCCCTCCCAGATACAGCAGGAGGCCGCACACACACAAACAAACATATACAGAGATATACAAAGACAAATACATACACGCATAGGCTGCGTGCCAACTGTGCATTTTTCAAGCGTTTCTTTGCCACGGAATTTCGGCAGCGAAAATGCTGAAAAAACACTTGGTAATACGTGCCCCATGGTCTCCAATGATAATCCGCATGTGCTGTGCACATGCTGCAGAAATTTCCAATGCAGATTATCATTGCGGAAAAAAAAGCAGCATGTCCATTAATTTTGCGGACACGCAGCGTAATTGCCGCCATTGACTTGCATTGAAACGCTTGATATCCGCATGACTACATGTGCACATGCGGATATTAAGCGATTCAATGTGCAGATGGTACCCGGGTTTTGAGAAGAGGAGGCTCTCATCCAGACCCGGGTACCATAGTACCTGTAAAAAAAAGAATTTAAAATAAAAAAAATAAAGATTATACTCACCTTCCGATGGCCTCCGGTCTCCTCAGCGATACGTCCAGTCTGTTGTATGCGTCGCGGTGGTGTGAAAGGACCTGCAATGACGTCATTTAGTCATGTGACAGGTCACACGACAGCCGACATCGGCTGTCGCGTGACCTGTCACATGACTAAATGACGTCATGAAAGGTCCTTTCACACCACCGTGAGCCGCCCAACACACCGGACGCATCGCTGAGGAGACCGGGGGCCATCGGAAGGTAAGTATAATCTTTATTTTTTACCATTCTTATTCTTTTTTTTAACTATTACTTGGTCACACTATATATGCCGGTTGCATGGATTTATATAGTTTGACCAAGTTGTCAAGCACTTTTCCAAGTGATGCTAAAATCGCTTGGAAAAGCGCTTGATAACCCGCATGCGGAAATGCATGTGAAGAACGCTTGACAAACGCTTCTACCTGGCGGGAAAAACGCATGTAAAATCTGCATGTGTTTTTCCTGCCAGGGAGAAGCGGAAAAAATATGCAGCATTTCTGCATCGTGGGCACATAGCTATAAACACAAAAATACATATAAACAGACATATCACACAATGATATCTGCACACACTGACACACATCACTCACCATTCCCCTGCTCAGCTCCAGTCATCCAGCTCCTCTATGGTGGTAAGAAGCAGAGCAGGGCACACTGCATGACGTCACGCTAGCAGACACTGCCGCGCACAGGGCCGTGTCTTCTAGCTGTGATGCGGCCGGGCCAGCACACGTGCGCACGCATGATATGCAGATATGCGCACACATGCACACGGTACGCAGATATGCGCACAGACACATACATACGTACATATCTTATAAACACATAAAACTGTCCTGTCCAGCAGCTCCTCAGGCATGTTTCAGTGCAGGGCCTTGGCGTGTCACAGACATGGCCCTGGACCATCAGAGGGGCCCACTCGCCGTTGGGGCCTGGGCTGCTTCTACAGCATCTGTGTAGGACCTCTGGCGCTGCTTGATTGCCGGCACTTCACCTGACATGGCCGTGCGCTGTGCGGTTGTGTCTGGTAGTAATGGCGCGGCATTAACACCAGACACAGCCGCACAGCTCACGCCATGTCAGGTGAAGTGCCAGCGGTCCTGCACAGGGGAAGCAGCCCGGGCCACGACAGCGAGTGAGCCCCTCTGATGGTCCACAAATACATAGATATAGATATATACATACATACAAACATACACATATACATATATATATATATAAAACACACACACACACTGCACATTACCCTTTCTGTACATGATGCAGGTTCTTCCATCTTCTCTGTGGGGCAGCCTCCCCTCCTCTTGAGGCCCGACTGCAGAGCTCTGGTGTAATTGCAGGGCAGGAGGGGGAGAGCGGAGAGGTAACAAGACACGGGTAGGGGGCAGGGAGAGCAGTACCCATGCTGTAAGCTGGCTCTGTGCTCTGCTGGAGGCCGGAGCAGGTGGGCGGAGCCTCCTCTCCTGCACTTACACACTCAGTTGCTGGTGATTCATCCTCGCAGCGCCGCCGGACACAGCAGAGCAGATAACATCTTCCGACTCCCGGGCCCTCCTCTCACACATTATAATGAGGTCAATCCGGCCACAGGCCCCTGGGAGCCCCGGGCCCCATGGCAGCCCCGGGCCCCGGGCGGTAGCCCGGATTGACCTCATTATAATCCGCCTATGAGAGCTCCTGTGTATAATGTCGCTGGTGGTAATAACAGGGTTGTTAGTATTGTGGTTTGTATTCATGATCAGTATTGTAGTATTTGGTCACTTTGGGGTGGTAATATGTGGTCTGGTCATGGTGTGGCCATATTTGTTCCTTGTATGTGGTATTATTCGGTCACTATGTGGTGGTAATATGTGGTCTGGTCATGGTGTGGCGATATTTGTCCCTTTTGTATGTGGTATTATTGGTGTTGATATAGTGAACTGTGTTGTGTAAGTCGGTCATTTTGTTCTTGCTGATATTAACTAGGAAAAGATTTTTTCCATTAGGCCACAGCCCCACCATTAGTATTTGGTTAGAATTTTTTCTCAGGAGTCGCTGCCAAATCAAGTAGTGGGTGATAAATGCAGAATTGGTGACTTGTTTCTATTATACCTTTTCTCTGATTGTTCCTCACCTGGTTTTGGCTCCCACTCCTGAAAAAAAAAATACTGACCGGATACTGACCAAATACTGATAGTGGGGCCGTGTATTTAGAGATTAAATACTTGGACCAGAGCAGCAGAGATGCACTTACAGGGGTTCTCCGGTGAAAACAAGTAATCACCTCTCAACAGGATCAGTGATAATATTGATTGGTGGGGTCTGACTGCTGGGACACAATTGGCAGAATGTGGAGCTTTTCTCCCCATTAGACTGGAGCGGCATGTGAGATGTGACCACTGATCCATTCATTCCTTCAGTGGCTGTGAGCGCTGCTCTTTTTTGGAAGCCCCCAAGAGAATGAATGGAGCTGCGGTCAGACGTCCCAGCTGTCGCTGCATTTTAAAATGGGGATAAGTGTCCTGTCAGGGATAAAACTTCCCCATTCTTCCGATAGGTGCGTTTTCCAATGTTCGGACCGAAACGATCAATCAGTGACCACCGATCCTGTAGAGCCCATGGATCGGTGATAACTTGTTTTAACCAAAGAAGCCCTTTAATGCAAACTACAGTAACTCTACATCCCAGTTCTAGCATGTGCACAGTAGATGTGCAGGAGCCGCCAGTCAATGCTCCACTATAACAGGGATAGTGGATAACAGATATTTGCATATGGCTGTAGCTGGGCCCCTAGAGTCAGTTCTCCCTGTGGGCCCCAGACACCCCAGTCCGACCCTGGGTATGTTGATCTTTGACCTGAGAGGCCTCAGGTGGCTCTGTAACATGAGTGTTGGAGGGACAGCTGCTTAGACATTTGGGCGGTCCCTCCATCATTGACACTCAGATAGTGGAATACATATTCCATAGCAGTTTACAATGTGCCCATTGTAGCGTTGGGCTTGACCCTCCTCCTCCACCTCCTCCACCACCATGTGATACTGCAGCCCTAAATTCGAATGTTCAGAGGGCCTGCTGTAGGCAGGAAAGCTGAGTTTTGTGAGAGCCCTCGTGTGGCCCTGTAACATACATTTTGAAGTGCCCTCCTCTAGAAATTTTGGAGGTCCCTCTTTTGTACATTTGAGAGTGCCCTCACTTATTCATACTGTAGGGCCCTCACTCTATTATTTAACTCATTTAAGGGCAGAGACTACAGAGAAAAAGGCCAAGATACATGGAGTACTAGAAGGTAGCAGTGAGTGCGGCCTGCGATCCTCAGGTATGGCTGAACTCTGTGAACCGGAAACATAAAGCAGCACTAGTCAACTGGATGACGAGCTCAAATATATCACTTGTGCAAGTCAATGGACAAAGGATATATGGTGCCCCCCCTCCAGGATGGGTTGGAGAAGCTTCTCCAAATGGCTCAGAGATTTTGATTGCTAATATTCCCCAGATTATATAGCAAGAGAAGGCTTCCTGGTACTGAACTACTTGGTCCAGTGCAGAATGTGCTTCGTATTTCCAAAAATTACTCGTGGGGACTGTGTCATAGGTGCAGGAAGATTCCATGACAAGGGCCTCCCTTGACAAACATTATCTACGATGGAGTACTGTAGTAGTTGTGGCCCTCAATTTAAGTTTTCCGAGGGCCATCAGTCGGTCATCAACAGTCAGTGTAAATTTCTATTGAATATGTAGCCCCTATCTCAGTCACAATGTGGCACAAGCCAGGCATGTTTTTTTGCCAAATATCGTGACTAACAGTACATTTCTATTAAATATGTATCCCCTATCTCAGTCACAATGTGGCACAACTTGTGACAAGGGCCTCTAATGACAAATATTAGTTTGGTAAGACCACTGTACATTCCAGATTTCTCCACTGCACAATGTGCATAGGGTTTGTAAAAATTATCCCTATGGGCTGAGTCATGGTTGACGAAGGAAGGAAACGGGTTTTTATGGGAAGGGGGTGACGTTAACAGCAGTAGCATGAATCGGCACGAAGTTGGTGCAGTACTCAAAGTTCTCAAGAACCTCACAAATGTCAGCGATCCACACCCACTCGACAATTGTTATGTGTGGTGGCTGACTCTCAGTCTGTTTGGCATGTTGAAGCTGGGATTCAGCTACTGCCGTCTGCTGTTCACTAATCCTCACCAACATATAATATGTTGAGTTCCACCGCGTGCGCAGGTAGCAAATGAGTTGGTGACTTGGCAAATTCAAGCGCTTTTGCAGCGCTGTAAGAGCAGCAAAAGCAGTAGAGGAATGGTGTAAATGGGCGCTAATATGGCGCACCTTCTCAAGTAGGTACGGCAAGTCACCGTAAGTTTTCAGAAATTTCTGAATAACTAGGTTCAGCACATGAGCCATGCATGGCACGTGTACCAGCTTGCCAACGTTTAAAGCCGTCACCTGGTTACGCCCATTATCGCAGACGACCAGACCGTGTTGGAGGTGCAGCGTGGAGAGCCACTGATTGGTGTGTTGTTTTAAAGCTTGCCACACTTCTACTGCAGGGTGTGCTTTCTGACCTAAACAGATCAGCTTCAGCAGAGTGTGTTGCCGCTTTGCCGATGCGCTTCTGCACAGGTCCCAGCTTGGCAGTGATGGGAAGGGTAATTCAGCAGAGGATGAGGAGCAGGAGGAGGGGAGAGAGGAAGTGGAATATGAAGAGGCGGAAACCCTGACAGAAGTTGGGCCCGCTATTCTTGGCGTGGGTAGGATGTGTGATGTTCCAGTTTGCGCCTTTGTCCCACCCTCCACCAGGTTCACCCAGTGTGCCGTGATAGAAATGTATTGTCCCTGTCCACAACAACTTATCCAAGTGTCTGTTGTTAAGTGCCGGTTACTGCGTTGGTGAGAGCACGGTTCAAATTGTTTAACATGTGCTTGTGTAATGCAGGGACGGCACACCTGGCAAAATAGTGGCGGCTGGGAACACTCTATTGTGGGGCAGCCACAGCCAAGAGATCACGGGAAGACTGTGTTCCCTCAAGCCTAAACGGCAACATCTCCACAGCTAGCAATTTGGCAATGTGCGAGTTTAGTATTTGTGCCTGTGGGTGCGTGGCTGGGTATTTATGCTTTCTTTCCAAGCTCTCAGGCACAGACAATTGAACGCTTCGCTGGGCAAGAAAGTGGATGTAGTTGATGTTTGTTGTGTGTGAGCAACCGCAGCTTGTGGGCAGGAGGTATGAGCGCATGCTTCCTGAACAGAAGATTCTGAAGGACACAGTCCAGGCGACATGGCATTGGTTTCACCCGCAGACGCACATTTGGTACCCTGGTGTTCTGTCCACCTACTGGGGTGCATGGCTGCCATGTGGTTTCGCATACTGGTGGTGCTCAGGTTGCCTTTTCCCTGGCCTCTGCTCAACTTGGTATGGCAGATGCTACAGACTACAATGCTTTTTTCTGAAGGACTTTCAGAAAAAAAAATCCACACAGCAGCTGAACTTGGCACACAGCGGGGGTGCTCTTGGGAACAGTTGACCCAGTTCTCACTCTGGGCAAACCTCGACCCCTTGGTGCCTGTGTTGGTGCTACATATCCATATTCCTCTGTGTTGCTCTCATGGCTATGCATGCCAAAGGTCCAGGTCGGATCAGTGAACTTTTCATCGATCACCTCGTCTTCCATCTTATCCTCCTTCCCAGTTGACATTGTAGGCTGACCTGATGGCAACTGTGCCTCATCATCATCAGCCTCCACCTCTGGAGACAGTAAATGACATTCCTCCAAGTGGCTTTCTTCTGGCCATAGGTCCTCAAATACTTGCGCATCAACTTCATGTCCCTCTTCAATGCTGCACGGTGATAGGCCAGAGCCAACCAAAGGATACATACCAAGCAGATCCTTGGAGTGGCAAAGCTTGGGGTCATATGTCTCCTGTCACTGATAATGGCGGAGGAAGGAGAACCAGCTTCAGGATTGGATGGGCCAGCCTTCTGTGTATCGATAGTAGACTGTATGGTCGTCAAAGATTTTTTGCTGCTTGGCAAATATGTAGCGGCCTTGTCTGCTATCCAAGACAGAATCTGCTGTCGCTCTTCTGGCTTCCACATACGTTTACGTTCCAGACCGGGAAATTTTTTCAGGATCATAGTGGATGCATCAAGCTTCTTCTGACCTGTACCACTGAGAACACCACGTCCAAGTCCCTTAACAACAGGCTTTTTTTTGGCATTTTGGGTTTTGTTGACAGATTTTCAGATGTTGATGGCACAAGCCAAGCTAGCTGTCACAGCCAAAATAGTGGGTAAAATGGCCTGGTGTGTGCTTGGTAGCAGGCAGTAGGAAATGTTTGGACTACTGCTTTGTGTAGCGCACTAAACGCTTTTTTAACCGCTTCCCGACGCCCACTGTACATAAACGTCGGCGCTGCCTGGGCACTGTGCAGCGCCGACGTTTATGAACAGTCGGTGGTCCCGCAGCCCTCAGGACCCCCAGGGTCCTGCAAGTGCTGCGGTTGCGGTTCAGAGCGATAGCTCTGACAGGGGACATCATCGGGACCTGACTGGATCAGGTCCCAATGATGTTAACCCTTTGCTATCTTCTATATGCCACGAACTATAGTGATCGTGGCATATAGAAGATAGTGAGAGGAGAGGCGGTCGTCCACTTACCTCTCCGACGGCCCCCTGATGCCTTCCAGGACCTGCCGTTGTTATAGCAGCTGGAGGTCACATGACCGCCTCCAGATCTGCCATATATGGTGTCCTGCTGAGCTCAGGCTGCAGCTGAGTCCAGCAGGAGACAGACAGTGTGAAACTGTCAGCAAAGTTCTCATGCAATGCAATACATGTCTATTGCATTACATGAGAAGAGTGATTAGAAAAATAAAAATTAATGTCCCATACAGGGACAAGTAAAAATGTAAAAAAAAAAAGTCTAAAAAATGTTTTCAAAAGGTTAAAAAAAATCACAAAATAAATAAAAATAAATAAATAAAATATTAAACCAATAAATCTGTATATTTATGCAAAAACAAAAAGAGTACACATATTTGGTATCGCCGCATCCAAAACAAGCAGATCTATAAAACTGTCACACTAGTTAAGTCCTTCTGTGCACACCGTAATAAAAATAAATAAAAAACGGAGCAAAAAACTATGCTTTTTCATCATATCGCCAAACAAAAAGAGGAAAAAAATGCGATCAAAAAGCAAAATGGAAATAAAAATGGTACCGCTGAAAACGTCATCTTGTTCCGCAAAAAAGCCGCCATACAGCTCCATCAGCCAAAAAATAAAAAAGTTATAGCTCTCAGAATAAAGCGATGCAAAAAAATAATTTTTAGCTAAAATTGTTTTATTGTGTAAAAGCGCCAAAACATAAAAAATATACAGTAAGTTTAGTATCTCTGTAAACGTACTGACCCGAAGAATAATGCTGCCTTATCACTTTTACCACACTCAGAACGCCATAAAAAACCCTCAAAAAACAATTCCTGAATTGTCGTATTTTGTTAATTTTACCTCCCAAAAAACGGAATAAAAAGCGATCAAAAAATGTCACGTACCCAAAAATGGTACCAATAAAAATGTAAACTCGTCCCGCAAAAAACAAGCCGTCACATGACTCTGTCGGCCGAAATATGGAAAAATTATAGCTCTCAAAATATGGCGATGCAAAAACTAGATTTTGCAAAAAAAAGCTTCTCTTAGTGTGTGACAGCTGTCAGTCATAAAAACCCGATATAAATCTGGTATCTCTGTAATCGCACCGACCCGAAGAATAAAGTAATCTCATCACTTATACCGCACGAGGTACGGCGTAAAAAATAAATAAAACCAATTCTTCACCTGCTACTGATTTGTTTATCCTGCGCTGAGCACGTACACCAGAGTTTCCGTGTAAATCTCTGAAATACGTTCAGACGGAACCTATGACGGAAGATTCCCTGTAATGAGGCAGATATAGGCCACTGTGGATGCCATCTGGCCTGTGATCCCACGGTGTCCTTTTTTTTAGGTGTGCATAAAAGTGCGGTTGGCCACAGTTTTGTGCACTTCTGAAAAAAAGGACACCGCTAAACAGAGGCCAGACGGAGTCCAGAGTAACTCTGCTGCCTCATTATAGTGAATGGATCCCGCAGGGGTTTCATCTGAATTACATCACTTGGAAATTTAGATGGAAACCCCGATGTAAGTGCTTAGCCTAGAGCGCCGAATAAATGTTACGGAAAATGTTCCCAATAAAAGCTTCAACTCGGTCCTCAAAAAAAGCTAGCCCCCACTCAGGTCTATCATCTGTTAAAAATATAAGGGACTTCCAAGTTACTGGTAGCAGAAAGGCTCTGGAAAAGCAAAATGGCCCTTGCCCCCCAAAAGAAATTCAGAAAATTTTGTGCTCCCAAATCCAAATGCCTAATCTACAATAATTTGTTCTCCAATTGTCAAATAGCGCTCCGTCCCTCCCAGATCTCGCCGTATGGCTAAGCGGTACGATACAGCCACATATGGGGTATTGCCACTTTTAGAAGAAATTGTGTGACACATTTCTGCACCATTTTTACCCATTGCCCTGTGTGAAAATGTAAAATCTGAGGGTAAAACATTTTTTTTGTGGTAAAAATACAATTATGTTTTCTTCACTGCCCAATGGTATAAATGTAAAAATTAAAAAATACTCACTACTTCCCTAGATGAATTCCTTGAGAGGTGTAGTTTACAAAATGGGGTCACTTGTGGGGGTTTCTGCTGTTTCGGCATGTCAGCGACTCTTCAAATGTGACATGGTGTCTGCAACCTATCCCAGCCAACATAGCGCTCCTTTCTCTTCCGAACCCTGCCGTACACCAAAGCAGTGGTTTTCCCCCACATATGGGGTATCGGCGTGTTCAGGAGAAATTGCACAACAAATTTCATGGTGCAATTTATCCTATTACCCTTATGATAATGCAAAATTAAGGGATGAAAAATGATTTTGTTGGAAAAATGTGAAAATTTTATTTTTACAGCTCAATATTATAAACTTCTGTGAAGCACCTTGGGGTTCAAGGTGCTCACCACACATCTAGATAAGTTCCCTAAGGGGTCTAGTTTCCAAAATGGTGTCACTTGTGGGGGGTTTCCACTGTTTAGGCACATCAGGAGCTCTCCAAAGCCAACATGGCGTCGGCTAATTATTCAAACAAATTTTACATTCAAAAGGTCTAATGGCGCTCCTTCCCTTCCGAACCCTGCAGTGCGCCCAAACAGTGGTTTTCCCTCACATATGGGGTATCAGCACGCTAAAGAGAAATTGCACTACAAATTTTCTATTCCATTTTTTCCTATTACCCTTGTGAAAATAAAAAAATTGGGTCTAAAGTAACATTTTTGTGAAAAAAAGTTAAATGTTCATTGTTTTCTTCCACATTCCAAAAATTCCCGTGAAACACCTGAAGGGTTAATAAACTTCTTGAATGTGGTTTTGAGCACCTTGAGGGGTGCAGTTTTTAGAATGGTGTCACTTTTGGGTATTTTCTGTCATAAAGGCCCCTCAAAGTCACTTCAAATAAGATGTGGTCCCTAAAAAAATGTTTTTGTAAATTTTGTTGGAAAAATTAGAAATCGCTGGTCAACTTTTAACCCTTATAGCTTCCTAACAAAAAAAAATTTTGGTTCCAAAATTGTGCTGATGTAAAGTAGACATGTGGGAAATGTTATATATTAACTATTTTGTGTGACATATCTCTCTGATTTAAGGGCATGAAAATTCAAAGTTTGAAAATTGCAAAATTTTCAAAATTTGCGCCAAATTTCCGATTTTTTCACAAATAAATGCAAATGATATCAAAGAAATTTTACCACTATCATGAAGTACAATATGTCACGAAAAAAACATTCTCAGAATCAGGGTAATCCATTGAAGCGTTCCAGAGTAATTACTTCATAAAGTGACAGTGGTCAGAATTGAAAATATTGGCCTGGTCAAGAAGGCAAAAACAGGCTCTGGCGTGAAGTGGTTAAGTGGACTAATGTGGACAGAAGGCAGGCTGTCACCCCAAAAACAGCGGGGAAAATGGGCTGGTATGTGCTTGGTAGCAGGCAGCAGGAAATGTTTAGAGTACTGTTTTGTGTAGGAAACTAAACACTTTTTAAGTGGACTAATGTGGACAGAAGGCAGGATGTCACCCCAAAAACAGCGGGGGAAATGGGCTGGTGCGTGCTTTGTAGCAGACAGTAGGAAATGTTTGGACTACTGCTTTGTGTAACGCACTAACCGCTTTTTTAAGTGGACTAATGTGGACAGAAGGCAGGCGGTCACCCCCAAAACAGCGGGGAAAATGGGCTGGTGGGTGCTTGGTAGCAGGCAGTAGGAAATGTTTGGACTACTGCTTTGCGTAGGGCACTAAACGCTTTTTTAAGTGGACTAATGTGGACAGAAGGCAGGCTTTCACCCCAAAAACAGAGGGGAAAATGGGCTGGTGCGTGCTTTGTAGCAGACAGAAGGAAATGTTTGGACTACTGCTTTGTGTAGCGCACTAACCGCTTTTTTAAGTGGACTAATGTGGACAGAAGGCAGGCTGTCACCCCAAAAACAGCGGGGAAAATGGGCTGGTGCATGCTTTGTAGTAGGCAGTAGGAAATGTTTGGACTACTGCTTTGTGTAGGGTACTAAACGCTTTTTTAATTAGACTAATGTGGACAGAAGGCAGGCTGTCACTCCAAAAACAGCAGGGAAAATGGGCTGGTGTGTGCTTGGTAGCAGTTAGTAGGAAATGTTTGGACTACTGCTTTGCGTAGGGCACTAAACGCTTTTTTAAGTGGACTAATGTGGACAGAAGGCAGGCTGTCACCCCAAAACAGCAGGGAAAATGGGCTGGTGCGTACTTTGTAGCAGGCAGTAGAAAATGTTTGGACTACTGCTTTGCATAGGGCACTAACCGCTTTTTTTAAGTGGACTAATGTGGACAGAAGGCAGGCTTTCACCCCAAAAACAGCGGGGAAAATGGGCTGGTGCGTGCTTTGCAGCAGACAGTAGCAAATGTTTGGACCACTGCTTTGTGTAGCGCACTAAACGCTTTTTTAATTAGACTAATGTGGACAGAAGGCAGGCTGTCACTCCAAAAACAGCAGGGAAAATGGGCTGGTGTGTGCTTGGTAGCAGTTAGTAGGAAATGTTTGGACTACTGCTTTGTGTAGCGCACTCAACGCTTTTTTAAGCAGACTAATGTGGATAGAAGGCAGGCTGTCATCCCAAAAACAGCGGGGAAAATGGGCTGGTGCGTGCTTTGTAGCAGGCAGTAGGAAATATTTGGACTACTGCTTTGTGTAGGGCACTCAACGCTTTTTTAAGTGGACTAATGTGGACAGAAGGCAGGCTGTCACCCCAAAAACAGTGTGGAAAATGGGTTGGTGCGTGCTTGGTAGCAGGCAGTAGGAAATGTTTGGACTACTGCTTTGTGTAGGGCACTAAACGCTTTTTTAAGTGGACTAATATGGACAGAAGGCAGGCTTTCACCCCCAAAACAGCGGGGAATATGGACTGGTGCATGCTCGTTAGCAGGCAGTAGGAAATGTTTGGACTACTGCTTTGTGTAGCACACTAAACACTTTTTTAAGTGGACTAATGTGGACAGAAGGCAGGCTGACACCCCAAAAACAGCGGGGAAAATGGCCTGGTCCGTGTTTGGTAGCAGGCAGTAGGAAATGTTTGGACTACTGCTTTGCGTAGTGCACTAAACACTTTTTTAAGTGGACTAATGTGGACAGAAGGCAGGCTGACACCCCAAAAACAGCAGGGAAAATGGCCTGGTCCGTGTTTGGTAGCAGGCAGTAGGAAATGTTTGGACTACTGCTTTGTGTAGGGCACTAAACACTTTTTTAAGTGGAGAGAAGGCAGGCTGTCATCCCAAAAACAGCAGGTAAAATGGGCTGGTGCGTGTTTGGTAGCAGGCAGTAGGAAATGTTTGGACTAATGCTTTGTGTAACGCACTAACCGCTTTTTTAAGTGGACTAATATAGACAGAAGGCAGGCTTTCACCCACAAAACAGCGGGTAATATGGACTGGTGTATGCTCGTTAGCAGGCAGTAGGAAATGTTTTGACTACTGCTTTGTGTAGCGCACTAAATGCTTTTTTAAGTGGACTAATGTGGACAGAAGGCAGGCGGTCACCCCAAAAACAGCGGGGAAAATGGCCTGGTGCGTGTTTGGTAGCAGGCAGTAGGAAATGTTTGGACTACTGCTTTGTGTAGGGCACTAAACGCTTTTTTAAGTGGACTAATGTGGAGAGAAGTCAGGCTGTCACCCCAAAAACAGCGGGGAATATGGACTGGTGCATGCTCGTTAGCAGGCAGTAGGAAATGTTTGGACAACTGCTTTGTGTAGGGCACTAAACGCTTTTTTAATTAGACTAATGTGGACAGAAGGCAGGCTGTCACCCCAAAAACAGTGTGGAAAATGGGCTGGTGCGCTCTTTGTAGCAGGCAGTAGGAAATGTTTGTATGACTGCTTTGTGTAGCGCACTAAACGCTTTTTTAATTAGACTAATGTGGACAGAAGGCAGGCTGTCACCCCAAAAACAGCTGGGAAAATGTGCTGGTGTGTGCTTGGTAGCAGGTAGTAGGAAATGTTTGGACTACTGCTTTGTGTAGCGCACTCAACGCTTTTTTAAGCAGACTAATGTGGATAGAAGGCAGGCTGTCATCCCAAAAACAGCGGGGAAAATGGGCTGGCGCGTGCTTTGTAGCAGGCAGTAGGAAATATTTGGACTACTGCTTTGTGTAGGGCACTCAACGCTTTTTTAAGTGGACTAATGTGGACATAAGGCAGGCTGACACCCCAAAAACAGTGTGGAAAATGGGCTGGTGCGTGCTTGGTAGCAGGCAGTAGGAAATGTTTGGACTACTGCTTTGTGTAGGGCTCTCAACGCTTTTTTAAGTGGACTAATGTGGACAGAAGGCAGGCTGTCACCCCAAAAACAGCAGGGAAAATGGGCTGGTGGGTGCCTGGTAGCAGGCAGTAGGAAATGTTTGGACTACTGCTTTGTGTAGGGCACTAAATGCTTTTTAAGTGGACTAATGTGGACAGAAGGCAGGCTGTCACCGCAAAAACAGCAGAGAAAATGGGCTGGTGAGTGTTTGGTAGCAGGCAGTAGGAAATGTTTGGACTACAGCTTTGTGTAGCGCACTAAACACTTTTTTAAGTGGAGAGAAGGCAGGCTGTCACCCCAAAAACAGCAGGGAAAATGGGCTGGTGCATGTTTGGTAGCAGGCAGTAGGAAATGTTTGGACTACTGCCTTGTGTAGGGTACTAAACACTTTTTTAAGTGGACTAATGTGGACAGAAGGCAGGCTGTCACCCCAAAAACAGCGGGGATAATGGGCTGGTGCGTGTTTGGTAGCAGGTAGTAGGAAATGTTTGGACTACTGCTTTGCATAGGGCCCTCAATGCTTTTTTAAGTGGACAAATGTGGACAGAAGGCAGGCTGTCACCCCAAAAACAGCAGGGAAAATGGGCTGGTGCGTGCTTGGTAGCAGGTAGTAGGAAATGTTTGGGCAACTGCTTTGTGTAGGGCACTCAACGCTTTTTTTAAGTGGCCTAATGTGGACAGAAGGCAGGCTGTCACCCCAAAAACAGCGGGGAAAATGGCCTGGTGCGTGCTTTGCAGCAGGCAGTAGGAAATGTTTGGACTACTGCTTTGTGTAGGGCTCTCAACGCTTTTTTAAGTGGACTAATGTGGACAGAAGGCAGGCTGTCACCCCAAAAACAGCAGGGAAAATGGGCTGGTGCGTGCTTGGCAGCAGGCAGTAGGAAATGTTTGGACTACTGCTTTGTGTAGGGCACTAAACGTTTTTTTAAGTGGCCTAATGTGGACAGAAGGCAGGCTGTCACCCCAAAAACAGCGGGGAAAATGGCCTGGTGCGTGCTTTGCAGCAGGCAGTAGGAAATGTTTGGACTACTGCTTTGTGTAGGGCTCTCAACGCTTTTTTAAGTGGACTAATGTGGACAGAAGGCAGGCTGTCACCCCAAAAACAGCAGGGAAAATGGGCTGGTGCGTGCTTGGCAGCAGGCAGTAGGAAATGTTTGGACTACTGCTTTGTGTAGCGCACTAACCGCTTTTTTAAGCAGACTAATGTGGATAGAAGGCAGGCTGTCACCCCAAAACAGCAGGGAAAATGGGCTGGTGCGTGCTTGGTAGCAGGCAGTAGGAAATGTTTGGACTACTGCTTTCTGTAGGGCACTAAACGCTTTTTTAAGTGGACTAATGTGGACATAAGGCAGGCTTTTAGCCCCAAAACAACGGGGAAAATGGCCTGGTGCGTGTTTGGTAGCAGGCAGTAGGAAATGTTTGGGCTACTGCTTTGTTTAGCGCACTAAACGCTTTTTTAAGTGGACTAATGTGGACAGAAGGCAGGCTGTCACCCCTAAAAACAGTGGGGAAAATGGCCTGGGGCGTGCTTGGTAGCAGGAATTAGGAAATGTTTGGACTACTGCTTTGTGTAGCACACTAAACGCTTTTTCAAGAGGACTAATGTGGACAAAAGGCAGGCTGTCATCCCAAAAACAGCGAGGAAAATGGGCTGGTGCGTGCTTTGTAGAAGGCAGTAGGAAATGTTTGGACTACTGCTTTGTGTAGCACACATAGGCTATGTGCCCACGATGCAGAAATGCTCCGGATTTTTTACTGAGCGTTTCTGCATCTCCCTGGCAGAAAAAACGCATGCGGATTGTACATTTGTTTTTCCTGCAAAATACGCATGCAAATACGCGTCAAAAACGCATGTAAAAACCGCATGCGTTTTTCTGCCAAAGAGATGCAGAAATGCTCAGGAAAATTTCTGCTTCATTTCTGCATTGTGGGCACTAAGCCTTAGCAGTGAAAAACCTTGACCTCATAATGGGAGCTGCCATGACAGTTACATTGCTTATCAATTGACACAGCCATGCATAGTCCTTTTGTTTTTGTCAGTATGGTATGCTTCTTAAAGGCTGTGTGCACACGTTGCGTTTTTAATGCATTAAAAACGCATGGTAGAAGGGCAGCAATGTTCCCCAATGGAAATCCGCATGTGCTGTGCCCATGCTGCGGATTTTTCCGCAGCGTTTATGCTGCGCTCAAAAATCTGCAGCATGTCCATTAATTTTGCGGAAACGCGGCGTTTTCGCCGCCATTGACTTGCATTAGAACGCGCCAATACCGCAAGACTGCATTTGTACTTGCGTTATTGGCGCGTTCTAATGTGTGGATGGTACCCAAGTGTGGAGAAGATGTGACTCTCCTCCACACCCAGGTACCATAAAAAAGCTGTAAAAACAAGAATAAAATAAAAAATAAATGTATACTTACCTTCTGTCGGCCCGCGCACCGCTCCTGCTTGGTTCCCGGCACTTTGCAGTGAGTTGAAGGACCTGCGCTGACGTCAGAGTCATGTGACGGGTCACGTGCCGCTGACGTCGGCAGGTCTTTCAATTCACTTTTGCCGGCAAGGGAGAACGGAGTGAGCGGGACACCGGGGGCCATCGGAGGGTAAGTATACATTTATTTTTTTATTTTTACCACTCTCTCGGGTCACACTATATAAATCCATGCTGTTTGCATGGATTTATATAGTGTGACCTAGTTGTCACAAGCACTTTCCAAGTGATGCTTGGGAAGCGCTTGTCAATCCGCATGCGGAAATGTCAGTGGGACCGCTTCATTTCCGCATGTCCCTGGCAGGAAAACGCATGTACAATCCGCATGTGTTTTTTTCTGCCAGGGAGATGCAGAAACGCTCAGGAAAAAATCCTGAACATTTCTGCATCGTGTGCACATAGCCAAAGACTGCAAGATGACATAGTTAATGAGAACATGTTACCCAGGCCAGGGTTAATTCAAAATGGCAGCCTACAGAAAAAAAGCTCACATCGCCGGCGTATGTTGTCACTGCCCTGCACCAGCGTGTCCACGCCTCAAATGGATAAGGAAGCAAGCGCTGCTGGCCACGGCCAGGTAAGGAGAAACTTTTTTTTTTGTATGAGGCCAGGATGTGAGACCATATGGGGCAGGATGGAGACACTTTGGGCCTGGGGGCAGGATGGGAAAACATATGGGGCCTGGGTACAGGATGGGAGTATATATGACGCCTCGGGCAGGATGGAGACACATTGGGCCACGATAGGACATCATATGGGGCTTGGTGGCAGAATGGGAGAACATATGGGGCCTGGGGGCAGGATGTAGACACATGGGGCCAGTATGGGAGAACATATGGGGTCTAGAGGCAGGATGGAGACACATGGGGCCATGATGCGACATCACATGGGGCCTGGGGTCAGGAATGGAGATCATATGGGGCCTGGGGGCAGGATGTTGATGCATGGGGCCAGGATGGGAGGACATAAGGGGGCAGGATGGAAACACATGGGGCCAGGATGGGAGAAAATATGGGGCCTGGGGACAAGATGGAGACACATGAGGCCAGGATGGGGACAGAATGGAGTCATATGGGTCAGGAATGAGATACAAGGAAGCCAGGAATGAGACACATGGGGGCTAGGAATGAGACACATGGGGGCAAGAAATGAGACACATGGTGGCATGGAATGAGACACATGGTGGCATGGAATGAGACACATGGGGGCCAGGAATGAGACACATGGGGGCCATAATGAGACACATGGGGGCCAGGAATGAGATACGTTATTACAGGAAGGGGCCAGGATGTGGGGCATTATTATTGTAGGGGCTAATTATGGATATTATTACTGCTGTGATGCATTTGATTTTTGAGGATACTGTTTTCAGTAGGGGGGTCCTGTTACTGTGCAGGGCGGCACTATGTTGCTTTTTTTCTTCATGTGGGGTAGTGTAGAAGTTGGGGAAAACTTTGGGAATGTTCTCTAGATAACTGTGTTTTATTTTCTGCAGAGACGAGTCCAGGCTGGAAGAAGTGATGGCGGTCTGCTCTGGATGAAGAAGAAAAGCAAAGATGAGTATCTTCAACTAGAGACGTCATTAGTGATCACTGTACTACACAGAGCTCACGGTACCATCAGAACTTCATAGATTTTAGTCTATTTATCATTATGGCTGATTAGGGATAATATTTTAATACCCTCTACATTCACATTTTAATATAAAGATTAAAAGTTACATTTTATAGCCTGTTTAGAAAGGGATAATTATATGGGTTTTCCCATCACTGTATTACCTGTACACTATATTCAGAGCTCCTGTGTATAATGTGTAACAGGATGGGTGGTGGAACCACTGTGCCGTGGTGCGAGGAGAGCCCGGAGCGGCGTAACTAGGGACCTCACCAAATCCAACCTCGGATGTACAGCGGCTTGATGACTCCGTGATCCAAGGAGGGACGGGGAAGGTGGACCAGGTGCTACTCCGGGACTGACCTCAAGTGGGTGGCAGCTGACCCCTAAGGGACAGGAGGAAGGTGCAGGCTGCAAAGGCTGATGGATAGGCAGGCTGGCACGACTGACGGACAGGCAGGTGGGCAAGGCTGGTAGACAGGTAGGTGGGCAGGGCTGGTAGGCATGATAGACTAGCTGGCGCGCGCGGCTGATAGACAGACAAGTAAATGGAGACACAGTACAGACCAAAAGTTTGGACACACCTTCTCATTTAAAGATTTTTCTGTATTTTCATGACTATGAAAATTGTACATTCACACTGAAGGCATCAAAACTATGAATTCACACATGTGGAATTATATACTTAACAAAAATGTGTGAAACAACTGAAAATATGTCTTATATTCTAGGTTCTTCAAAGTAGCCACCTTTTGCTTTGATGACTGCTTTGCACACTCTTGGCATTCTCTTGATGAGCTTCAAGAGGTAGTCACCGGAAATGGTTTTCACTTCACAGGTGTGCCCTGTCAGGTTTAATAAGTGGGATTTCTTGCCTTACAAATAGGGTTGGGACCATCAGTTGTGTTGTGCAGTAGTCAGGTGGATACACAGCTAATAGTCCTACTGAATAGACTGTTAGAATTTGTATTATGGCAAGAAAAAATAAGCTAAGTAAAGAAAAACGAGCGGCCATCATTACTTTAAGAAATGAAGGTCAGTCAGTCCGAAAAATTGGGAAACTTTGAAAGTGTTCCCAAGTGCAGTTGCAAAAACCATCAAGCGCTACATGAGGACCGCCCCAGGAAAGGAAGACCAAGAGTCACCTCTGCTTCTGAGGATAAGTTTATCCGAGTCACCAGCTGTCACGCTGTCTCTGTATACTGGAGGTAGGGGGCCTAAGCTGACCCTAAGCTGGGGCCCTGACTAATCCCTCAACCTGGAGGTACTGTTAAAGGTACAGAGGTCCAGGCCGCCAGCGTAACCCCTACCTCCTGAGGATCCCTGCACCTAAGTAATCTAGTCCTGAGAAGGACCCCGATCACAACAAAAGAGGACAAGTAATAATATGCCCACACACAGTACTTAGACGAACGAGACAGTACAAGGGAAAAACCAAAACCACCTTGCATACAAAAACTACACAACTACAACAGAGGGAACACCAATGGGAAAGGAGATAAATGATAAAGCGAGGAAAGGAAAAAACACTCCAAATACACTTATCTCAGAAACTCCAAATACCACGATCCGCTCTGTTAGTCTGTATGAAATGCTTTCACCGACACTTCCCAAACAGACCAGCAGGCATTTGAAGGAGTCTCACTACAGCAACATTGATTGCAGCTGGGCGAGGCTGGACCTCATCTAGCACAGAGAGAGAGAGAATTAACTCCCTCACTGCCGAAAACACAAAGCACCAAAAAGTCAGCTGCGAGAAGTCAGGCTGTGTAATCGTGACGATCTTCGTGGCGACACACCCGTGACAGTACCCCCCCTTCTACGAGGGGCCTCCGGACCCTCAGGGCCAGGTTTATCCGGGTGAGTCGTGTGGAAGGCCCGAACTAATCGGTCTGCGTTAATATCCGACGCAGGAACCCACATCCTCTCCTCAGGACCATACCCTTTCCAATGAACCAGGTACTGAAGGGACCGGCGATTAAAACGTGAATCGATGACCCTTGATACCTGGAACTCCAAGTTACCATTGACCACCACTGGAGGGGGAGGTAAAGGTGACGGTACCACCGGCGCCACATACCTCTTAAGCAACGATCTGTGGAACACGTTGTGAATTTTAAACGTAGGGGGGAGGTCAAGACGGAATGCCACCGGATTAATAATAGAACTGATTCTGTACGGCCCGATGAACCTGGGACCCAGTTTCCAGGAGGGAACCTTAAGTTTAATATTCCTGGTAGACAACCATACCCGATCGTTCACACTTAGGTCCGGACCAGACACTCTCCTCCTATCAGCCATACGTTTGTATCGGTTCCCCATAGTATTCAGATTCTTCAGCACCCCTCTCCATACTGAAGCGAGTGATGAGGAAAATCGTTCCTCCTCAGGAACCCCCGAAGAGCCCCCCCTACTGAAAGTACAAAACTGGGGGTGAAAACCATATGCCCCAAAAAACGGGGACTTACCAGTGGACTCGCTCCGCCTATTATTAAGAGCAAACTCTGCCAGAGGTAAGAAAGAAACCCAGTCCTCCTGGTTCTCTGACACAAAACACCGGAGATATGTCTCCAAGCTCTGGTTCATACGTTCCGTCTGACCATTGGTCTGAGGGTGAAAAGCCGATGAGAATGACAAATGCATCCCCCGCCGTGCACAAAACGCCTTCCAGAACTTGGACACAAACTGAGACCCCCGATCAGACACCACATCGGAGGGTACCCCGTGAAGCCTCACAATCTCCCCAGTGAACACCTGCGCAAGAGTTTTAGCATTAGGGAGAGCCGGAAGAGCGATAAAATGTGCCATCTTGCTGAACCTGTCCACTACAACGAGTATGACCGTTTTACCCGAAGACGGAGGGAGGTCCGTAATAAAGTCCATAGACAGATGAGTCCAAGGACGCTCCGGGATCTTCAAAGGTAAGAGGGCCCCAGACGGACGGGTATGTGAGGTCTTAGAGCGCGCACAAACCCCACAGGACGCGACAAAAGTTACCACCTCCTTATGTAAGTTAGGCCACCAAAACCGACGCGAGAGGAGATCCACAGTTGCTTTACTCCCCGGGTGTCCTGCCAAAACTGAGTTATGGTGTGCCTCGATCACCTTTTGTCGCAACTGATCTGGAACAAACAGTCTCCCGGAGGTCCAACAGGGGCGTCCCCCTGAGCCTCCAATACCTCCTCCTCCAGCTCAGAGCATACTGCCGAAACCACCACCCCCTCCTGAAGGATAGGAATCGGGTCGTCCGTATTCCCGGCCCCAGGGAAACTACGAGATAAGGCATCCGCCTTTACATTTTTTGACCCAGGACGATATGTAACGACAAAATTAAACCTGGTAAAAAACAATGACCACCTAGCTTGTCTGGGATTCAGACGTTTCGCGGACTCCAGATATAGCAGGTTCTTGTGATCGGTGATGACGGTGACCGGATGGACTGCCCCCTCCAAAAAATGGCGCCACTCCTCAAAAGCTAACTTAATGGCCAAGAGTTCCCTATTGCCGACATCGTAATTCCTCTCAGCGGACGACAATTTTTTAGAGAAAAAGGCGCACGGATGCCACTTACCAGGGGACGAACCCTGTGACAATACTGCTCCCACCCCTACCTCGGAAGCGTCTACCTCTACAATGAATGGCTGTGACGCATCAGGTTGAATGAGTATGGGTGCCGAGGCAAAACATTTTTTCAAGGAGGAGAATGCTTGACAAGCCTTGTCAGACCACCTAGAAAAATCCGTCCCCTTTTTAGTCATGTCTGTGAGAGGCTTAACCATGGACGAGAAATTACGAATGAACTTCCGGTAATAATTAGCAAACCCCAGGAAACGTTGTAGTGCCTTAAGATTCTCTGGCCGATCCCACTCAAGAACTGCCCGCACTTTCCCAGGGTCCATACGAAAACCAGACGCTGAAACCAGGAAGCCTAAAAACTGGAGTTCCTGTACGGCGAACACACACTTTTCCCATTTGGCATACAGTTTATTATCCCGCAAGATCTGTAACACCTGCCTAACGTGCTCCTGATGAGACACCAGATCCGGCGAGTAAATTAAGATATCATCCAGATATATGACAACAAACTGTCCCACCAGGCGGCGAAAAATGTCATTAACAAAGTGTTGGAACACCGCCGGGGCATTAGTCAGACCGAATGGCATGACAAGGTTCTCATAATGCCCCTCCGGAGTGTTAAACGCCGTCTTCCACTCATCCCCCTCCTTCACCCTAATCAGATTGTACGCCCCCCTGAGATCCAACTTAGAGAACCATTTGGCGCCCACGATCTGATTAAAGAGATCGGGAATAAGTGGGAGTGGATACGGATCTCGGACCGTAATCCGATTAAGTTCACGGAAATCCAGGCAAGGGCGTAGGCCTCCATCTTTCTTCTTAACAAAGAAGAACCCCGCAGCCACCGGTGAAGATGAAGGTCTAATATGCCCCTTAGCCAGACTTTCTGAAATATAATTCTTCATGGCCTGCCTCTCAGGACCAGAAAGGTTATACAACCTAGCTTTAGGTAACTTGGCCTCAGGGAGCAGTTTTACAGAACAGTCATACTCGCGATGAGGAGGTAGTTCCTGACACCCTTTCTCCGAGAATACATCCTCAAAGTCCGCCAGAAATGGAGGTAAGACCCAAGGAGTAACCGCACCGATGACCGTGTTCATGCAGTTTTTATTACAGAATTTACTCCATTGGCTTATCTCTCTGGTTTGCCAATTAATAACCGGGTTATGCTTAGTTAACCAAGGAAGGCCCAACACTATAGGAGTGGGAAGACCCTCCAACACGTAGCAAGACAACAGTTCTTTATGTATCGCCCCCACTTGAAGTTTTACGTCATGCACAGCTTGCAAAAAACTTCCCTGACCGAGAGGCCTGGCATCGATCGAGAATATGGGGATGGGTTTAGCCAACTCACTCAATCGCATACCTTGAACCCGGGCAAACCGAGCATCAACCAGATTAGCCCCGGCCCCACTATCCAGAAGAACAGATATCCTCTCAGTTCTCGTACCCACCACCACCTCCGCCGGTACGAGAAACTGAGACGAACCTAGGGACGAAATACCTACTCCCAGATTGCCGTCCACCACACAACCTGGGATCAACAGTTTTCCGACGACTCTTCACTCTGCAAGGGACGGGATGGACACCCCCCAATAAAATGTCCCTTTCTCCCGCAGAAGAAACACCTTCCTGTCTTATGGCGCACCACCGGTCCCCTCCCCCGAAATGATGTCCCTCCTAATTGCATAGGCTCCTCTGGACTGACCAGGGGAACCACCATATGAGGGGACCTTGTAGGAGGTGGAGTCATCACAGGGGGTCGAGTTATCCCGCACCTCTCCCGAAGCCGTCTGTCAACGCGAATAGCCAGGGCCATAGCGGCTTCCAGTGACGCGGGAGAGTCATACTGTGCCAACACATCCTGTAATTTGTCGGATAAACCTTGACAAAACTGGCTCCTAAGAGCCGGGTCATTCCACTGGGTGTCCGTGGCCCACCTACGGAACTCCGAACAGAATTCCTCCGCCGGACGATCTCCCTGCTGGATCCTACGTAACTTAGACTCAGCAAGGGAGATCCGATCTGGGTCATCATATACGAGTCCCAGAGCAGCGAAAAACCTATCCACTGACTGGAGAGCCGGGGAGCCCGGGGGAAGAGAGAACGCCCAAGATTGTGGGTCCCCTTGTAGGAGCGAGATGACAATTCCCACCCTTTGTTCTTCACTCCCCGATGACCGAGGCCGCAGCCGAAAGTACAATTTGCATGCCTCCCGGAAAACAAAAAACTTGTCCCGCCCCCCAGTGAACCTGTCAGGGAGAGCTACTTTAGGTTCTGGTCCGGCTTGCTCCTGAGGATGCAAAACCTTGGACCTAACGTCCGCCAGCTCCATGGACAAACTCTGCAACTGCCGAGCTAGACCGGCTACTGGATCCATGGTAGCTGGAGAAAAACTAAGTGGGTCGGTGAAAATGTCACGCTGTCTCTGTATACTGGAGGTAGGGGGCCTAAGCTGACCCTAAGCTGGGGCCCTGACTAATCCCTCAACCTGGAGGTACTGTTAAAGGTACAGAGGTCCAGGCCGCCAGCGTAACCCCTACCTCCTGAGGATCCCTGCACCTAAGTAATCTAGTCCTGAGAAGGACCCCGATCACAACAAAAGAGGACAAGTAATAATATGCCCACACACAGTACTTAGACGAACGAGACAGTACAAGGGAAAAACCAAAACCACCTTGCATACAAAAACTACACCACTACAACAGAGGGAACACCAACGGGAAAGGAGATAAATGATAAAGCGAGGAAGGGAAAAAACACTCCAAATACACTTATCTCAGAAACTCCAAATACCACGATCCGCTCTGTTAGTCTGTATGAAATGCTTTCACCGACACTTCCCAAACAGACCAGCAGGCATTTGAAGGAGTCTCACTACAGCAACATTGATTGCAGCTGGGCGAGGCTGGACCTCATCTAGCACAGAGAGAGAGAGAATTAACTCCCTCACTGCCGAAAACACAAAGCACCAAAAAGTCAGCTGCGAGAAGTCAGGCTGTGTAATCGTGACGATCTTCGTGGCGACACACCCGTGACACCAGCCTCAGAAATCGCAGGTTAACAGCAGCTCAGATTAGAGACCGGGTCAATGCCACACAGAGTTCTAGCAGCAGACACATCTCTACAACAACTGTTAAGAGGAGACTTTGTGCAGCAGGCCTTCATGGTAAAATAGCTGCTAGGAAACCACTGCTAAGGACAGGCAACAAGCAGAAGAGACTTGTTTGGGCTAAAGAACACAAGGAATGGACATTACACCAGTGGAAATCTGTGCTTTGGTCTGATGAGTCCAAATTTGAGATCTTTGGTTCCAACCACCGTGTCTTTGTGAGACGCAGAAAAGGTGAACGTATGGACTCTACATGCCTGGTTCCCACCATGAAGCATGGAGGAGGAGGTGTGATGGTGTGGGGGTGCTTTGCTGGTGACTCTGTTGGGTATTTATTCAAAATTGAAGGCATACTGAACCAGCATGGCTACCACAGCATCTTGCAGCGGCATGCTATTCCATCCGGTTTGCGTTTTGTTGGACCATCATTTATTTTTCAACAGGACAATGACCGCAAACACACTTCCAGGCTGTGTAAGGGCTATTTGACCAAGAAGGAGAGTGATAGGGTGCTACGCCAGATGACCTGGCCTCCACAGTCACCAGACCTGAACCATATCGAGATGGTTTTGGGTGAGCTGGACCGCAGAGTGAAGGCAAAAGGGGCAACAAGTGCTAAGCATCTCTGGGAACTCCTTCAAGATTGTTGGAAGACCATTTCCGGTGACTACCTCTTGAAGCTCATCAAGAGAATGCCAAGAGTGTACAAAGCAGTCATCAAAGCAAAAGGTGGCTACTTTGAAGAACCTAGAATATAAGACATATTATCAGTTGTTTCACACTTTTTTGTTAAGTATATAATTCCACATGTGTTAATTCATGGTTTTGATGCCTTCAGTGTGAATGTACAATTTTCATAGTTATGAAAATACAGAAAAATCTTTAAATGAGAAGGTGTGTCCAAACTTTTGGTCTGTACTGTACATGCACTGGGACCTGAGAACTAACAAGAGAAACAGAAACAACAAATGTACAGCGTTGCACCTCCATGTTGGAGGAGGTGTCTTAGTCAGATTCATGCTGCCATTGGCCAGGGATACTTTAAGACGGCGTGCGCAGCCACTTTAAGAGATGGGGAGCGTGCGTGCATGCCCTAAGCACAGTACCCGGGGATCTGCGCTCTGTGCACGTACCCCGGGCAGCGTCAGAGTGGAAGGAGGACGGAGGAGCAGGACACTCCGGCCGGGGGCCGCGGTGGTGAGGGGGTCGGCGTCTCTGCCGGGGGAGGGAGGCAAGAGGCAGAGATGCCGATGCGACAGTACCCACCCCTTTACCTCCTCTCTTTTTCAAGTCGGCAATAAATCTCTCCAGGAGGAGAGGGTCATGGATGTTCCCCTTGGGCTCCCAGAACCTCCCCTCAGGACCAAACCCCTTCCAATCTACAAGAAAAAAGGTCTTTCTGTTTACCTTCTTGGTATCCAGAATATTCTCTACCTCAAAAAAGTCTTCAGTGCTGACTGGAACAGGAGTGGCACCTGGGTCTTTGGAAAAGGACTGAGGATGACAGGCTTAAGGAGAGACACATGAAAGGAAATTGGGGGTCCATAAAGAGGCAGGGAGTTTGAGTCTGTAAGCCACCGAATTAATATGTTTTAGAATCTTGAAGGGACCAATGAAGCGCGGGCCCAGTTTATATGAGGGTACCTTGAGAAAGACATACTTGGATGACAACCAGACCTTTTCCCCAGGATGAAACAGAGGCTGGTCCAGACCTCTTTTGTCTGCAATTCTCTTTATCCACTCAGAGGACTTCAGTAATGTAGTCTTGGTGTCCTCCCAGATTTCAGAGAAGTTTTTGACGAGGGATTCAGCAGCAGGAATCTCGGCGGAAGTGGAGACAGGGAACGGAATATTGGGATGTTGACCATATACAACAAAGAATGGAGACTTTGCAGAGGATTCGCTCACATGGTTATTGTAGGAAAATTCGGCCCCAGGCAGTAGTCCGACTCCAGTCACTGTGGTGGGCATTGACGAAGTGCCGGAGGAAGTTAGTGAGGATCTGATTGACTCGGTCTACCTGGCCATAGGACTGCAGATGATAGGCCGATGAGAAATCCAATGTGACATTCAGAAGCTTGCATGTGGCCCTCCAGAAGAATGAATGAAACTGGACACCTCTATTCGAGACAATATGAAGAGACAGGCTATGGAGATGGAAAATATGAAGAATTAATTTCTCAGCAAGCACTGGTGCGGATGGAAAGCCGGACAGAGGAATGAAGTGAGCCATCTTGGAGAAGCGATCCACAACCACCCAGATGACGGTACAACAAGCCAATACAGGAAGATCTGTGATGAAATACATCTCAATATGCTGCCAGGGATCGGAAGGTACTGGCAAAGGAATTGTTTCGTTTTATTTCGAGCACAAGAGGAGCAGGCAGAGACGCAATCTGCAACATCCTTGCGAGGGTCAGCCACCAATAATGTTGGGAAATGAGGAGAGCTCTCTTATTTTGTCTGGCATGGCCCACCAGTTTAGACGAGTGACCCCAGAGAAGGACTTCCTATCTGGTAACATAACGTACATCTTACCAGGGGGAAGATGAGACAAACAAGTGGATTATTGGAGGGCTCAATAATGTGTTGAGGCTTGTCCTCCTGATTGGACGAAAGAAATAATCTGGAAGGTGCGTCTGCCTTGATGTTCTTATCTGCCGGCCGGAAGTAGAGAGTGAAGTTAAAGTGGGCGAAGAACAGAGACCATCTAGCCTGTCGAGGATTAAGCTGTTGGGCGGACAGCAAGTAGGGAAGATACTTATGGTTCGTGTAGATAACCACCAGATGCAAAGCCCCCTCCAATAAGTATTGCTACTCCTCCAGTTTTATTGCCAGCAGTTCTGGATCTCCAATAGAATAATTGCGCTCTAAAGAAAAGAAGAGTTTAGAAAAGAAACCGCAGGTCACCATGCAAATGGAGGAGGACTTCTGGGTGAGGACAGCTCCGGCCCCTGAGGAAGGAGCATCCACCTCCAGGAAGAACTGCTTATGACTGTCAGGGCAATGCAACACAGGAGCAGAAAGCAGAAGAGAAGGCTTGTTTTAAGGACACAAAAGCACTTTCGACCTCAGAACCTTTGGATTGGCCCACTTGCGAGTCAAGGCTGAGATAGGAGCAGTCTGGGAAGAGAAATGGGCAATCAACAGGCGGTAATAATTTTCAAAACCGAGAAACCGCTGAATAGCCTTCAGATTGTCTGGCCGGGGCCACTTTAGAACGGCAGACACTTTTTCGGGATCCGTTTTCAGACCGGTTTCCGAGATTATGTATCCCAGAAATGGAAGGGAAGTCTGCTCAAAAACTCACTTTTCGAATTTGGCATATAGACTGTTCTTCCTAAGCCTTGGCAGAACCTGGTGAACATCTCTTCGGTGTGCGGGCAGGCCGGGAGAGAACACAAATATATCGTCCAGGTATACTAATACGCACGTGTAGAAAAGGTCCCGGAAGATGCTCTTGAAAGACTGGTGGTGCGTTGCAGAGTCCAAACTGCATTACACAATACTCGTAGTGGCCATCCCAGGTATTAAATGCTGTCTTCCATTCATCTCCCTGGCAAATTCAGATCAGCTTGTATGCCCCTTGAACCTCGAAGGTTGAGTTTTGTTAACAAGCTAGAGCCTTTACGGTGAACGAACAGCTCGGAGATGAGAGGCAGAAGGTACTTATTCTTTATGGTTATTAGATTTAGTCACCCTATACTCGATACAGGGCCGTAGAGAGCCGTCTTTCTTCTTGACAAAGAAGAATCCTGCACCAGCCGGAGAGGTAGATTTCTAGATAAATCCCCTAGCAAGATTCTGGTTTACATATTCAGACATGACCCGGGTCTTGGCCTGTTACAGGAGGTATATTCGGCCGCGAGGAGGAGAAGCACCAGGAATGAGATCAATAGGACAGTCATATGCCCTACGAGGTGGTAGTGTCTCGGCTTCCTTCTTGTCAAAGACGTCTGCGTATGTCCAATAAGGTGCCGGCAAGCCAGGTAGATTAGATGGAGAAACTGGAGGTCGAGCAGGTTGAATGGAAACCAGGTAGGTTTTTAGACACTCCTGACCCCAAAGGAGTACCTCTCCAGAACTGCAGTTCAAGACAGGTTCACGTTTCCGCAGCCATGGCAGACCTAGTAGCAAAGGGTGAGAGAGACCGGACAGCACATAGAAGGAAATCTTCTCCGAGTGTAACATTCCTACCTGCAGTACCATGGGCTCGGTAGTGAGCAGGATGGTCTCGAAAAGGGTTTCCCATCCACCGAAGAAACCGCCAACGGATCCAGGAGACATTGGTTTGATATCTGATACCGCCCCACAACGTCTTGTTGGATGAGATTACCTGCGGTGCCGGAGTCCAGATAGGCAGACACGACAAAATGAGTGTTGCCGCAGGATGCGGACGCTGACGGTGTCAGTGATGGAGAGAAATGATTCTCGTCTAGGATGACCTCTCCAACAGACCCTAGGCTCTTGAGTTTCCTGGTTTCTCCGGACAGGAGGAGTGGATTACATGCTCAGAACTGCCACAGTAAATGCACCTTCCCTCGGCACGATGGGCTTCCTGGCGATGCTTGACCATCGTCACATGGTCAACTTGCATAGATTCTGGGGAGGAGACTGAGACAGGGACTTGCTGTAAGACCAGCCTTTGAAAGGTAGATGCCAGACATAAAGGTCTTCTTTCACGCATCACCTCCTTGGAACGCTCCTGGAACCTGATGTCAATCCGTGTGGCCAGAGATACTAGCTCATCCAATGAGGTAGGTATGTCATGACCGGGCAGCTCGTCTTTGATTCGCCCAGGAAGGCCCTCCCTAAAGGTAGCCACCAGGTGAGTTGCGACGAGAGAGTGCGGGAGCGTACAGCGTACTGGCCCACTGTTAGGTTCCCTTGACGCAATTGGAGGAGAGAAGAGACTGTTCAGAACGTACGGCCGGGCACATCGAAAACCATCCGGAAGGCCTCTATGAAAGACTGAAGGTTAGACACCAGAGGATCACCTCTCTCCCATAGAAAATTGAGCCACGCCAGGGCTTCACCAGTGAGATGTGACATGATGAAGGCAACTTTGGCCTGTCTAAAGCACACTGAAGGGCCAAGAGCTCGAAGTGTAGTGTGCACTGATTTATGAACCCCCGCCATAGAGCAGGATCCCCGCCATAGCATGGAGCAGCAGACAGGGTCCGAAGCTGGGTACAGCACTGCCTGAGCGTTGAGGTGCCACAGAAATTGTTGCCGCTTGGGGTAGTCACGGGTGCGGCTGGAGTTGGAAGCTCATCCAGGCAGGTGTGCACAGTCCGCAGAAAGGAGAGGATTGTGTCCTGTTGGGTTTTCTGGTGGAAGACCTCCTTTTATAGGTCAGAGATGGAAGGAGCCTGAGAGCCAGCGGAGTCCATGGCCTGTGCAAACTGTAAAGGGATGGGTGGTGGAACCACTGTGGTACGAGTAGAGCCCGGAGGGGTGTAACTAGGGACATCACCAAATCCGACCTCGGATGTATGGCGGCTTGACGACTCCGTGATCCAAGGAGGGATGGGGAAGGTGGACCAGGTGCTACTCTAGGACTGACCTCGGGTGGATGGCAGCTGACCCCCAAAGGACAAGAGGCAGGTGCAGGCTGCAATGGTTGATGGATAGGCAGTCTTGCACGGCTGGTAGACAGGCAGGCGGGCACGGCTGGTAGGCACGGCTGATAAACAGGCTGGTGAGCACGGCTGGTAGACAGGCTGGCGGGCACGGCTGATGGATAGGCAAGTAAATGGAGATACATGCACTGGGACCTGAGAACTAACAAGAGTGTTAAACAACAAACTTACAACGTTGCAATGTTGCACAGGCACCTCCATGTTGGAGGAGGTGCTTAAATAGTCAGTGTCCTCCGGCCATTGGGGACACTTTAGGATGACGCACGCGGCCCCTTTAAGTGGTGGGGTGCGCGCATGCACGGCCAAAGCACAGTGACCGGGGATCTGCGTGTTGTGCGCGTACTTGGGCAGTGTCAGCGTGGAAAGAGGATGGCGGAACGGGACACGTCAGCTGGGAACTGCGGCGGTGAGGGGATCGGCATCTCTGCCGGGGGAGGGAGGCAGTAGACAGAGACGCCGGTGCATAATGTTACAGGTGATCACTTTTACCTATACACTATATACAGAGCTCCTGTGTATAATGTCACTTGTGATCACTGTATTACCTGTACACTATATACAGATCTCTTGTGAATAATGTCACTGGTGATCCCTGTATTACTGTACACTCTAGTCTCTGCCGGGGGAGGGAGGCAGTAGACAGAGACGCCGGTGCATAATGTTACAGGTGATCACTTTTACCTATACACTATATACAGAGCTCCTGTGTATAATGTCACTGGTGATCCCTGTATTACCTGTACACTATATAGTTGTCACGAACAGTGTAGGAAAGGCAAAGTGCAACACGAAGTGATGAGGGGAAGGGAGCCCAGACACTAAGGACAGAGGGGGTGGAGACCTCCTAGGCTGATCTGATATCACCCTGTCCTTCCCTATATTGGTTGCTCACCAATCGCCGAGCAGGAACCTAAAACCCTGTCTCTTCCTAAAGCTAAGATCTGGCTAGGAAACGGAGGGATGAACGCTAGTCAGTCCCCACTAACACTAAAGACAGCAAGGGGAGACAGACACGGGGGAAGTAGCTTAGCTTGAGTCGACTTCAGAGAGATTGCACACACGTCCTCTTAGCACCAGAGATTAAGTTAGAACTGCACTTGCTCCAAGCCTTCACAAGGGGTCATGTGAATATCACTGACGCCTCCCTATTGCAAAGTGAAGGTATTTATACACCCAGGCCAAGGTGTTAATTAGCAAGAGGAAGGTAGCTGCTGGGTCTTAGAGTGAGACAGATCTAAGAAGGTGTCTGTAATGCCAATCAAAGAGATCTCCTGCAACCAACTGCAGGGTGATTGTCTGTCGTATCTGACACACCTGTGACAATAGTATATACAGAGCTCCTGTGTATAATGTCACTGGTGATCACTGTATTACCTCTACACTATACACAGACCTCCTGAGTATAATGTCAATGGTGAATCCAAGTATTTCCTGTACACTTACACTATATAAAATGTGCAAAGCTCCTGGGTATAATGGCACTTATTGTAATTATAGTATTGTCTTTTTATCAATTATCAGTATTGTAGTATTCAGTCACTATGTGGTGGTAATACGTGGTCTGGTCATGGTGTGGCGGTATTTGTTCCTTGTATGTGGTATTATTCGGTCACTATGTGGTGGTAATATGTGATCTGGTCATGGTGTGGCGGTATTTGTTCCTTGTATGTGGTATTATTGGTCATTTTAAAAAATGTATGTGATACATTCCCTTAAAGAAAGATAAATAAAAATATACCTAAAAAGAGTATTGTATAAGAAATTTTTAATAGGTTATAGTGGAGTAGGGCCCTGTCAAAAGAGTCTACCTTGTCATAGTGGCAGGCTTAAAAACTCTTTTGGGCAAAACAATAGCTGTTGTCTTTGTATGTGATATGGTGTTCGATGGGAACTGTAAAGGTATGTGCATACATTGAGTATCTCATACTGCATCTCTAGTAATTTGTTGGCAACAAAATGACGGAAAATATGCGTTTTGTGCGTTTTTGCATGTATTTTTTATGCGTTTTTGTACAGCAATGAATGCTTTTTGGAGCTAAATAAAGATATTTGGAAAAAGAAAAAAAAAGTTTTGTGATGTAATTTCCTTGTTCAATCCCTTCTTTTGCATTCTCTGTTTTGGAGTGACAGTGGGAGCCTGCTGATATGAACTCAAATAACCCCATGGGCGTCACGGCCACCAGGTATCGTGGTGCGTGCCGAGTTCTGCCAGTTGCTGTTTGGTTATAGCCTATGTTTATTCGGTGAATGTTCCTACATAGGCTGGTGACAACGTGAGACATCGCTTTAACCCTTGGATTATCGTCAGACCTGGGGTGAATATTTTTTTAGCCATTAGGCCAGCATGTTCAATGGCTATTAATAACAGCTCACATCTGTTTGGTTAGCCTTTACTGGCTAGATTACAGGGTGACGCCAGAAAAAAATTGACGTAGGGTATCCCTATTAAATCTAACCAACAGAGGTTAACCAGACAGCTGTGGGCTGATATTAATAGCCAGGGAAGGGGCCATGGATATTAGACCCCTCCGAGGCTAATAACATCAACCCTCAACCTCCCCAGAAATGGCGCATCAGTAAGATGCACCAAATCTGGCGCTTAGCCCCGGCTCTTCCCACTTGCCCTGGTGCGGTGGCAAGTGGGGTAATAGGGTCGGGGTTCATGTCAGCCTTGTATTGGCAGCTGACATGAAATGCAGGGGTTAGTAATGGAGAGATGTCTATAAGACGCCCCCACTACTAACCCCATAGTAAAAGTTTGTAACTATAGACACAACCTGAAAAAATTCCTTTATTTGAAATAAAAGCCCACACGGTTTTACTCATTTATTTTAAAATAGAAAACAGTTAAACTCATCTAACACCTAATCACAGAAGCCATTGTCCCCTGTAAAAAAACAAAAGTAAAACCATATTCCTCACCTGTCCGAAGTGATGAAATAATCCATAGTATCCCATGACGATCTGGATCACTTGTAGAGCAGTCACATCAGCAGTCACTGATGTGACTGCTCTACATGACAGCCAGCTACACACTGACGCAGCCAGTGTATAGCGCTCAGCTGCCATGAGATCACTGGAGCTCATCAGCTGATGAACTCCTGTGAACTCTCTCACAGCATCTCAGTGCTATACACTGCAGGAGCGATTATGCTCCTGTCAGTGTGTAGCCAGCTGCCGGGTAGAACAGTCACATTAGCTGATGTGACTGCTCTTCAAGTGATCCGGATTGTCATGGGACAGTATGGATTACGGCGGATAGGTCAGATATATGGTGTTTTACTAATTTTTCTCTTTTACAGGTGACAATAGATTCGGGGATTAAGTGTTAGGTGAGTATTATGGTGTTTTTTTATTTATTTATTTTTTACAGGGGACCAGGACTTCAGGTATTTGGTGTTAGGTGAGTATAACTGTGATTTTTATTTCAATATTTATTTTTAAACTTTTTTCTTCTCTTTACTTTGAGTACAGGCATCCATTATCTAGTCCAGCCAATTTTTCTCTCCAAAAGTCAAAAGGTGCTCCTTCCCTTCTGAGCCCTGCTGTGCACCCAAAAAGAATTTTTCCACCACATATGGGGTATCGGCGTACTCAGAAAAAATTGTACAACAAATTGTACAGTCCATTTTCTCCTGTTAACCTTGTGAAAATGAAACATTTGGGTCGTCTCACAAACTGCGGCTTTTAGACCCAATAAGCACAATCTTTCTCTCATCTGTCCATAGAATGTTGCGCCACTTCTCTTTAGGCCAGTCAATGTGTTCTTTAGAAACTGTAACCTCCTCAACACATTTTTTTTTCAACAATGGTACTTTACGAGGGTTTCTTGCAAATAGTTTGGCTTCATGTAGGTGTTTTCTGATGGTTACAGTACTCACAGGTAACTGGAGATCTTTGATCTCCCTGGAGCTGATCATTCGATGCTTCTTTGCTATTCCTATTTCTTTTCCTAACACGTGTTTTGGTTTTAAAACACTGGAATTCTTGAGCAGCCAATTATTTTCTGCACTTCTTTATGTTTTCCCTTCTTCAATCAACTTCTTGATCAAAGTTCTTTCTCCTTCGGTACAATGTCTGAAACGACCCATTTTACTCACTGAGCAAGGGCTAAAACCAGCAGGTACAACATTTGCTGTCCTCCTTCTTTAAAGAGGTTGTAAACTACTATATATAATGCCCTTATTGATTTAAAGAGTGGAAAGAAATGTTTTTGTAATTACCTTGTGTTGACATTCTTGCCTGTGAGCGGCGCCATTGCTGACATGTGGCACCATGCGACCCGGCTGACATCCGCTGATGTCACGTCCAATTCCGGCTGCAGCCATACCCATTGACACGCACCCCCGATTGATGTGCTGTGAGCGGCGTTTCACCGCACGTCACAGCCCAGCATCCAGCGCGTGCTTTCCCTCTCCTCTGCATTCACTGGGAAAGTGCATGGTGGATGCTTGGCTGTGACGTGCGGTGAAACGTCGCCCACAGCCCATCTATCGGGGGGTGCGCGTCACTAGGTCACGCCCGGCTGCATCCAGAACTTGACGTCAGTGGATGTCAGCCGAGGCTGCAGCCGGGTCACATACCTAGTGAGCAATCAGCGATAGCCCTAAAGCTGCGTGCCCATGATGCGTTTTTGCTACGGAATTTCCGCAGCGGAAACGGTTTTAAAACGCTTGGTAATACGTGCCCCATGGTCCTCAATGACAATCCGCATGTTCTGTGCCCATGCTGCGGATGTGCAAAAAAATCCGCAGCATGTCCATTATTTGTGCGTTTCCGCATGCTGATTTGCCTACTCAATGCATTTGAAATCCGCATGGCAAAACGCTTCAAAACGCGTGTTAAAATCCGCATGCGTTTTTACTGGCAAGGACATGCAGAAATGCTGCGGAAATTTTCTGCTTCAATTCTGCACCGTGGGCACATAGCCTAAGACCGAGTTGAGCCAGCCATATTAAAACTTAAGTCAATCACGTTCACAAATTGCAGATGCGACAGGCTTCTTGTGCTCACTTGAATAGCAGATGAATGCAGGAGCAGTTATTGACATGCACTAATCTGGTTCGTTAATCAGACCAGACTAGTACATACTGTAATTTTTGGTTGGTGTACACAGGCTCGCTGGTTGTTATTGGTTCAGAGCAGACAGCACACTGCCTGTAAATATGGCTGTCTGAATGAGTCCTTAGGCTGGTTTCACAGCTCATACTTGAAAATGTGACTTTATTTTTCGTATTGTGCTGTATCCTTTTTTGATGTGTCACTTTTTTTACAATCAGTGTGGTATCCATTTTTGTCATCCAAAAAAATTAAATTTAAAGCTTCTCCCAATTAACTACAGTGAAAAACTGACAGGACTTGGATGTCACACAGATGGCATCTGACTTTGATCTATTAATTTGATCTGCAAAATGGATCAAGATAGGTAGGATATGTCTATTTTGAAGGGTTTTTCAAAAATGTGCTTGCACACAAAAGAAAAATAAATGTGAAGTGGCGTATTGATTATCATGGGTCAGTGAGGTATCTGAAATAAACGTATAGCACATGGACTGATGCATGAAAAAGACCTATCTTTCAATTTTTCTCACAGCAGCTTGATCTAGTTGGAGAAATTGAAGATGTAAGCTGCTGTTGCTGCTTTTCCTAAGTGCTTATCCTTGTATTCTCACTGCAGCATTGTCTTCTTATCCAAGCTCATGATAATGAACAGGTAGATTAGAGAGAAAGGTTCTGGATCTGCAATGTAAAAAGTCACACTACAAGTTTTTTGTCTTCACTTCCCAGGCGTCACTATTTTGTCACTGTAACGGTCTGGGTAGTGGACCCACTGTGCCGTGGTCTGAGGAGAGCCTGGAGAGTCGTGACTAAGCGAACACTCGACTCTTCGCTAGACCCCTGATGGTGGGGTTAGACTTGGCTCCGGAAGGACGCCAGGTGCTACTCCAGGACAGACCTCGGACACATGGCAGCTGACCTTCAAAGGGGCAGGAAGCTGTAACAGCAGGTGTAGGCAGGCACAGCGGGAGCGAGCAGGAACGGCAGGTATACTGACGGGCACGGCCGATACACAGGCACGTACTGGCAGACCCGGCTGGTATACAGGTAGGTACGGCTGATATGCAGGCTGGTCCTGGCAAACACGGCTGATATGCAGGCAGGCATGTGCTGGTGGACAGGGCTGATATACAGACAGCAAGGTACTGGCGGACACGACTATGTACAGGAAGGCAGGTGCATGCGGGCACAGGTGGAATACAGGCAGGTGCTGGCAGGAACAGCTGATATGCACGGCTGGAATACAGGAAAACACGGCAAGAAAGGGCAGACAGGTAAACTGACTGGCAGGTACAGGGGACCTGAGAACTAGCAAGTGTACAGACTACAGCCATAACACGTTGCTCAGGCACCTTCCAACATGTGGAGGCGCCTTAAATAATAAGGGTCTCCCCGCCATGGAATGGGAACACTTTAGGGCGGCATGTGCTGTCCCTTTAAGAGCCTGGGAGCGCGCTCGCCTTAAGAACAGTGCCCAGGGATCTGCGAGCAGTGCGCAGACCCCGGGCATCCATGGAAGGAGGATGTGGTGCGGAACGGGCGTCGCAGCGGTGAGTGAGTCGGCATTCCTGCCAGGGTAGGTGTGTAGAGATGCTGAAGCTACAGTCACTAGCTTAGTAATCTAATTGATATAAACTGGAGGTTGGAAAATTTCTCTTCTAAGGCTGCGTGCACACGATGCGTTTTTCATGCGTTTATGCTGCGGAATTTCCGCAGCGGAAACGAATAAAAAACGCATGGTAATCCGCACCCCATGGTCCCCAATGGCATTCC
Source organism: Phyllobates terribilis (assembly GCF_046119375.1). NCBI lineage: Eukaryota > Metazoa > Chordata > Amphibia > Anura > Dendrobatidae > Phyllobates > Phyllobates terribilis. The sequence continues at coordinate 69,577,479 of NW_027362761.1, read as the reverse complement.
GCAATGTCAATGCACATGCTGCGGATTTTTCCGCAGCGTTTCTGCAGCGCTCAGAAATCCGCAGCATGTTCATTAATTTTGCGGAAGCGCCGCCATTGACTTGCATTGAGACGCATAGAATGCGCGTCTGTACAATTGTACAAGCGGATTATATGCGTCTTTATGTGCGGATGGTACCCAGTTCTGGAGGAGAGAAGACTCTCATCCAGACCTGGGTACCATTGTACCTGTAAAAAAAAGAATAAAATAATAAAGTTATATTCACCTTTCCGACAGCTCTCTCTGCATGCCGGCAGCGTTGACGGACCTTCGGTGACATCACAGTCATGTGACCGCAGGCCCTTCACCGCTGTGTCTCGCGATATGCCGGCAGCCAGACAGGAAGGAGCGCTGCAGCACACGTCGGAGCATCGGGGGTGAATATAGCTTTATTTTTTTTTATTTTTACGGTCACACTATATAAATCCATGCTGTTTGCATGGATTTATATAGTGTGACCTAGTTGTCAAGCACTTTCCAAGTGATGCTATCGCCTGGAAAGCGCTTGTCAATCTGCATGCGGAAACGCATGTGAATCCGCATGTATTCTGCAGGAAAAATGCATGCACAATCTGCATGCGTTTTTTCTGCCAGGGAGATGCAGTAATGCTGCAGAAATTTTCTGCTTCATTTCTGCATCGTGGGCACATACCCTTAGGCTATGTGCACACGATGCAGAAAATTTCTGCATCATTTCTGCATCTCCCCAGAAAAACGGATTGTACATGCGTTTTTCCTGCGGAATACATGCGGATTCACATGCGTTTCCATATGTGTTTCCACATGCGGATTGACAAGCGCTTTCCAGGCGATTTTAGCATCACCTGGAAAGTGCTTGACAACTAGGTCACACTATATAAATCCATGCAAACAGCATGGATTTATATAGTGTGACCGAAAGAATGGTAAAAATAAATGTATACTTTACCCTCCGATGGCCCCCGGTGTCCTGCTCACTCCGTTCTACCTTGCCGGCAACATTGAATTGAAAGACCTGCCGACGTCAGCGTCACGTGACCCGTCACATGACTCTGACGTCAGCGCAGGTCCTTCAACTCACTGCAAAGTGCCGGGAACCAAGCAGGAGTGGTGCGCGGGCCGACAGAAGGTAAGTATACATTTATTTTTTATTTTATCCTTTTTTTTTACAGATTTTTTAATGGTACCAGGGTGTGGATGAGACTCTCCTCCACACCCGGGTACCATCCGCACATTAGAACGCGCCAATAACGCAAGTACAAATGCAGTCTTGCGGAATTGGCGCGTTCTAATGCAAGTCAATGGCGGCGAAAACGCCACGTTTCCGCAAAATTAATGGACATGCTGCGGATTTTTGAGCGCAGCATAAACGCTGCGGAAAAATCCGCAGCATGGGCACAGCATATGCGGATTTCCATTGGGGAACATTGCTGCCCTTCTACCATGCGTTTTTAATGCGTTTCCGCAGCTGCAGAAACGCGTAAAAAAACGCATCGTGTGCACACAGCCTAACTATAATTCAGATCTAAGAAACTTCTGACAAAGGGAATAATCCAAAAGATATTTGTACACAATCTGTAGATTTTTCATACATAATTTCTAATTTGGTTAGTCATGGATCGTACGTTGTGCCAGTGTCTAATTTGATTGGCTGCATGCAGATATTATCCAAGCAAAGTTTGGGTACTCACTTCAATTATTTTTACAGCCCTTCTGAGCATTTATGGACTCTTATGACATAGGGAGTGTATAGAACCCAACAGCACTGACAGAAGTGATGTCGGTTATCCATGTAATGTAAATAAAAGCTTATAACCTGACGTTAAATTCATCCATTGGTTTTATAAATTACTCTTTTGAAAGCTGAAACCCTCCCAAATTTGGTTTCGGTTAAGAAAATAAATTGGCATCAATGCTGAAATATTGATCATTTAATGAACACAGAATGGTCAGATTTTGGCAAGTCAAAAGCTTTGTCGCCTGGTCATATAATGCACCCAATCCTAGTTTACATCCTAACCAGTGCTCAGTAAATGATCGATTAATTAGTGGGTGTGCATAAAAAGAAACCCAGCACCCCAGACCTTCACTTGAACTGCCAAAAATCCACCCTGCGACCAAAGCCTTGATTATCAAGAGGCTGAAGACTAGATACACTGCAGAGGTGGCTGGCACCTTTAATGTGATTCAGCGTCAAGTGCAAAGAATTAAAAAAAAGATTTGAAGAGACTGGAGATGTGTTTGACAAGTCCAGGTCCGGCAGACCCCGCAAGACAACTGCTCAGGAGGAACGTTTGTTGGTTAGATAATCCAAAGCAAGCCCCTCTTCCACTGCAGCAGAGCTCCAATAGGCCTGGTCACCTCAAGTCCCTGTGTCAACTAGAACAGTTTGTAGGATTCGGTCTCGAAATGGCCTCCATGGTTGAATCAGTGCCCAGAAGCCAGCAATAAACAAAAGGCAAATAAAAAACCGTGTGGCATTTGCAAAGTTCCACAGCCTGCTAAACAGATGGACGCTGGAAAAGTGGCAGAAGGTGGATTTCTTTGATGAATCTTCAGTAGAATTACACCACAGTTCTCGCAAATACTGCAGGAGTCCTACTGGAGCCCGAATGGATCCAAAATACCAGAAAATAGTTAAATTTGGTGGTGGATAGATCATAGTCTGGGGTTACATTCAGTATGGGGGTGTGCAAAACATTTGCAAGGTGGAAGGCAATATCAATAGCCTAAAATATCAAGAAGTATTAGCTACCTCTTACATTCCAAATCATAAAAGGGGTCAAATTCTGCAGCATGATGGTGCTCCATCTCATACATCCATCTCTACAACAAAGTTCCTTCAGGCAAAAAAAATCAAGGTGCTCAAGGACTGGCCAGCCCAGTCACCAGACATGAACATCATTGAGCATGTTTGGGGTAGGATGAAAGAGGAAGCTTGGAAGACAAAACCAAAGAATCTAGATGAACTCCGGGAGGCATGTAAGACTGCAGTCTTTGCTATTCCTGATGACTTCATTAATAAATTGTATGAATCATTGTTGAACCGCATGGATGCAGTCCTTCAAGCTCATGGAAGTCCACAAAATATTAAATATGACTAATAGCACCAGAACTTCATTCACCAATGTTATGCAACATATATTTGTATTTTAAGATAATTATTTGTTTGAATATCACATTACTTTCTGTGGGCGACAAAACTTTTGTCTTGCCAAAATCTGACCATTCTGTGTTCATTAAATGATCAATATTTCAGCATTGATGCCAATTTATTTTCTTAACCTAAAACAAATTTGGGAGGGTTTCAGCTTTCAAAAGAATAATTTATAAGCTTTTATTTACATAACATGGATAAGCGACATAACTTCTGTCAGGGAGTGTATATCTGCTGTTTAGTCTATCTTCTCAGAGAACTGACCGTGGGTGGTTATAAAGTAATTGCATTGTCTATATATAAAGGGAACCTGTCAGGTGATTTGTGCTTCCCAAGCGGCGGGCACAATAGCAACTGAGGGTTTCAATCATGCCCGCAGCATGAATCGCCTGATGGGTTGCCTCGAAAAGGATGTAGAAATTCTTAAGGGGTTTGTAAAAGGGCTATTACACGTTCAACACAGTCATTTTTTTTCGATCCTGAAAAATTATACAATTTTGCTATGGTCTCATTTTCTGGTTTTAACTTCAAAGTTGGTGCTGCTTTACTACATTAGTAAAACGTATAAATAGTAAGAGATGTGACAATCCAATGTAAACAGTGATGATAGATAAAAAGAAGTGTACAGAACACACTGGATAGCAGCTTGAGCTAAGTTTTGTTTTAAGCCACACTGTTGTTCCACATTATAAGTGTGGATGTACATTACATTTTTTTGCGTCAGTCAAGTCCGCAAATTACAGACATGAGTGCATCTATGTTTAGGGGCTATGTACCATTAAAAGTAGCGCTGTCTTGTCCCCAAATGTATAAGACAAATGGCATGATGCAATTTTTTCCCCCCAAAGAGGGGGTCACACTAGTGTATTGTCTTACTAAAATGTGTTCATATAAATGTAGCCCTAGAAGCTTCTCTCTGGCTTTGGCAATTAAAAGCCCTTTTATACTACAGTTATATGAAAAAGTTTGGGCACCCCTATTAATCTTAAGCTTAATGTTTTATAAAAATTGTTGTTTTTGCAACAGCTATTTCAGTTTGATATATGTAATAACTGTTGGACACAGTAATGTTTCTGCCTTGAAATGAGGTTTATTGTACTAACAGAAAATGTGCAATCTGCATTCAAACAAAATTTGACAGGTGCATAAGTATGGGCACCCTTATCATTTTCTTGTTTTAAATACTCCTACCTACTTTTTACTGACTTACTAAAGCACTTTTTTTGGTTTTGTAACCTCATTGAGCTTTGAACTTCATAGCCAGGTGTATGCAATCATGAGAAAAGCTACTTAAAGTAGCCACTTGCAAGTTGTTCTCCTGTTTGAATTTCCTCTGAAGAGTGGCATCATGGGCTCCTCAAAACAACTGTCAAATGATCTGAAAACAAAAATTATTCAACATAGTTGTTCAGGGGAAGGATACAAAAAGCTGTCTCAGAGATTTAACCTGTCAGTTTCCACTGTGAGGAACATAGTAAGGAAATGGAAGAGCACAGGGACAGTTCTTGTTAAGGCCAGAAGTGGCAGGCCAAGAAAAACATCAGAAAGGAAGAGAAGAATGGTGAGATCAGTCAAGGACAATCCTCAGACCACCTCCAGAGAGCTGCAGCATCAACTTGCTGCAGATGGTGTCACTGTGCATCGGTCAACTATACAACGCACTTTGCACAAGGAGAAGCTGTATGGGAGAGTGATGCGAAAGAAGCCGTTTCTGCAAGCACGCCACAAACAGAGTCGCCTGAGGTATGCAAAAGCACATTTGGAGAAGCCAATTTCTTTTTGGAAGAAGGTCCTGTGGACTGATGAAACCAAGATTGAGCTGTTTGGTCATGCAAAAAGGCGTTATGCATGGCGGCAAAAAAACACAGCATTCCAAGGAAAACACTTGCTACCCACAGTAAAATTTGGTGGAGGTTACATCATGCTTTGGGGCTGTGTGGCCAATGCCGGCACCAGGAATCTTGTTAAAGTTGAGGGACGCATGGATTCCACTCAGTATCAGCAGATTCTTGACAATAATGTTCAAGAATCAGTGATAAAGTTGAAGTTACGCAGGGGATGGATCTTTCAGCAAGACAATGATCCAAAACACCGCTCCAAATCTACTCAGGCATTCGTGCAGAGGAACAATTACAATGTTCTAGAATGGCCATCCCAGTCCCCAGACCTGAATATCATTGAACATCTGTGGGATCATTTGAAGAGGGCTGTCCATGCTCGGCAACCATCAAACTTAACTGAACTGGAATTGTTTTGTAAAGAGGAATGGTCAAACATACCTTCATCCAGGATCCAGGAAATCATTAAAAGCTACAGGAAGCGACTAGAGGCTGTTATTTTTGCAAAAGGAGGATTTACTAAATATTAATGTCACTTTTCTGGTGAGGTGCCCATACTTATGCACCTGTCAAATTTTGTTTGAATGCAGATTGCACATTTTCTGTTAGTACACTAAACCTCATTTCAAGGCAGAAACATTACTGTGTCCAACAGTTATTACATATATCAAACTAAAATAGCTGTTGCAAAAACACCAATTTTTATAAAACATCAAGCTTAAGATTAATAGGGGTGCCCAAACTTTTTCATATAACTGTATATGGCTAAAACAGAATAAAACAGCAATTTTACAAGATATACAAATCATAAAAAATCTATAAAAATTAAGAATGGAATGGCTACAGACAAGAAGCAGAGGGCTGGGGGTCAGGTTGTAGGAGAAACCGTACATATGGCACAGAGGAATGTTAGCGCTGTAAATCAGTGATATATAATGAATTGCACATTAGCTAAATGCATAAAACATAGATATAGAACCAACAAAGGTAATAAAAAGTTAACAAGTGCATTTTTCCCCTTAAAAGTAGTGCAAGCAAAATGTACAAGCCTACTAGGTTGGCGTTTCATATTTCATTAGCATTTAATGTCACTTTGTTGGTTTTATACCTAAAGGACCCTATTCATCAGTTACATCTTTTATACAGACTTTTCTTTTGTGTCTTGGGGAACTCTGTGTAGTTTTGTAGTTTTTGTGCCAAATTCTTCAAAAAGGCACACATGGGTTAAAGAATTTTACACAAATTCAAACATGCCCTTTTTTTGCCTTCTGTAGTCGCTGTGCTTGTTTCTTTTTAAAGTAAAAACTTGTAAGATCAAATGTTGCACATACGTTTTAAACACAGACGCATACAAGGCCTCGTGCAATGTCACACTGTGTATCTTGGGGCCTAGTAAGCTCCAGTGGCTCCTTACATACCGGGCAAAGACATAAAGACTGATTGCCATGGAGGATTGGATCCTGGCCTAGGGCAGCATAAATCAAGTCGCTGATCACAATGGCAACAACTTAATAGTTGGAATCCGTTGCATTTCACCAACTTTGTAACAATTTTGTTTGTTCACAAACAGCATTTTTGTAACATTTCAGCTTCTCTGCAAATCATCAGTTTTTTCCACAACATTTCACGGTGCAGTTTTTACATGCAGTACCAGAATTCATTTTTTCATGCTTATTTTCCAAATATGCCATTAATTCTGCATGGGGGTAAACAATCATAAAATCTCAGTAAGCTATAAGCATGTTGGGAAAATATTCATTAAAAGTAGCCTTTAATTGTAATACAATCTGTTAAAAATTATCAATATTAATTTTTGGTCCACTTCTTCAGCCAGGGTGTTCGTTCATGACTGTGGCTCCTACATGTAAAGCACCAAGTCAAATAGGCTGGTTAGGGGTATCACTGTAAACTTTACAAATGTGAATGTCAGTAAGGCAAAGCCATGCACATTTGATGCCAAAAGCATAGCCAATAACTCGTGCCACCCCATAATTAGAAAACATTTCATGTAAGATAATTTAGACACAGGGAAAGCAGAGTGTCGCCTTGGTGAACATTTGCCCTGAACATGCCCAAGAGTACCTAAATACAAAGGACAAGATATGTGTCCAATATTTGCTTCAGAGATCAGGATCAATGTTGTGTGCTGAAAAAACAAAAAACTATAATTTTATTTTATCAAAATATCTATAGGACCAAGAAAGACAGCATTGTCAGTCATCTACAAACGTGAGTCTTCCTGGTCCCTCATTCTTCATCCACCTTCTATATCTCTTCCATCGTGGGTCTGAAGCCATCTTTTTCTTCATTTCTTCCTCTTGTTCTTTTTTGTACATCTATTAAAAATGACAATAACAGTGTACAGTAAAGTACAGAGTATGATATATTAAGAAAGTGCACTGACTGCAATTCTCTACTATAGTCTCCAGTGAAGTACTCAAAGAAAGCAAGAAAGGCAGAAACAAATCTGGTATTTAGCAGGTTCTCTGCAACCATTTTACACAATAAAGGCCTCCATACAGTACATGCTATAAAAGGAAAGAAAAATATAAAATAGTCTTCGTCTTAAAGGGAACCTGTCAGGTACCCCCAGCTGTTGTGTCTGCATATGAAAATTCCCTGCCTAACAGTGCCTGTATTACATTACACACAAACAGATCTTTATGATATGTAAATGAGGCATTTGACTAGTCGTGGGGGTGTTAGTGTCCCCAGACTAGTGGGCCATGATAATATGGCTTACAAACGCCGGTGTCATCACCAGCGCAATACATACCTAACGCATGCGCACGGGTTCTTTCCCTCACTGCATTAATCCTCTGAAGCCAGGTGTAGGTGTGACGGCTTCAGAGAGGAGCACTACACATGTAAGCCGATTAGTCTGGGGTCACTAACGCCCCCCACGACTAGTCAAAGGCCTCATTTACATATCAAACTGTAGAAATGCTTTTTCTAAAGATCTGTTTGTGTGTGTAATGTAATACAGGGAATTTACATATGCAGACACGACCTGACAGGTTCCCTTTAATAGAAGTGGTTAACAGGCATTAGAGTTGAAGTGGATATCTAGTTAGTTCTTTAACTCCTTAATGCAAAATCACATACATGTACATGATTGTGGGGATACCCATGTGTGGAGAGGGCTCAGGAGGTAAGCTCTTTCAGTAGACGCCGGATGAGCTCAAGCAGCGGCAATTAGCTATTTAAATACCACTGTCAATATCAGACAGCGACATTTTAATGTAATGTTTGCCACTGCTCGCATTCACAGGCTTCCATCAGCACACTGCAACGCTATTGTGGGGCACCAATGGGTTACCATTGCAGGCCCTCGTCGCTGCCATCTGGGTACTCCAGTGAAGCTCAGCTTCAGGCAGAGTTCCATAATAGCCTGAGATTTACTGTATATACTGAAGTTTTATAATATCTCAAAATGGAGGAAAAGAAGAAAAAAAAATCATATTTGGCATTGCTGTGTCCAAAAAGTCTGATCTGTCATAGTTAATTTTCTACAATCAGTAAACGCCATAATGAGAAAAAAAAAAAAAAACAGAATTGCAGTATTTAAGGTCACCTCATCTACCTAAAAAAAATGCAGTAAAAATAGATCAAAACGTCATATGTATGGATAATCTTAATTCAGAAACATTTTTACTATAGAATGAGCACAGCTTTCTAGAATATTGAATCTAAAAAAAAAATAAAAAAAATTGTCACTCAAAACTACAACTCCTCCAGCGACAAACAAAAAAAAAAGTTCTCATGGTTATATCGACAGAAAAAAAAAAATTATGACTCTTGGAAAAGGAGGGAAAAACGAAAGTGAGAAAATGGAAAAAAAATATATCACATGGTCTTTAAGGGTTATTGCCATTATTTTTCACAAAGCACAAACTTATTGTTAATAAACAGACTAAACCCAATAAACATTTTTCTTGTACCTTTATGTCCTTTCTTCTTCTCCATCAGCGCCTCTGTGCTTCCAGATCACATAGCCGACTGGGTAACCCTATTCTTACACTGCTAAAACCACCTTTCCCAGCAGCACCCTGCATCTCCTCAGTTCTGCAGACCACTTCCTGCCTCTTGTGTACTCCTAGCTATCCCCACCTCTCTGAATTGGTATGCAGGAAGCGGATTAATGTGTCAAATAGAACAGGCTTCCAGTACAGCTCTGCTTTACTGTGCTCAGCTCAACTGTATCCATCACAGATATTTGGCACATCAAGTTAATCTATGTTTAGAATAGACTATTCTTCTGTGCAGTTTATGGCCCTGTACAGTAATCAGTCAGCTGATTTTATCTTCTGCCATCCACACGAAATAGCAGCATGGGTGTTTTACATCATTGATTGGTTAGTTGGTTTTGAGAAGACATCTACAGTCCTATTCCCCCGCACAATGGAACTTGTAATAACTAGACACAGAGCATACACAAGCAGGGCCGAGTTCTGATGAATGCCTGCTGCTGACAGATCAATGATGCCAGACTTCAAATGCAGCTCAACAGATGCACATAACAAAAGATAAATCCTCTGCCATATGCATCAACAGAGCAGTATTTGCCGTTTCACATCACTGATCTGTCAGCTACAAACATAGCTACAAGCTCCATTGTACAGGCAGAGCAGTGTGCAACACAGTTGATCTCTACTCAAAACCAGCTAACAGGTCAATTATATAAAAACACACATGCAGATATGTTGAGGAGTTGTGTACCGGACCATGCAGTGTACAGAAGATTAGAATGTGTTGAGGGAATCAGGGCAGAGCTGTACTGCACTCACTGCGCATGCTTGAATAAGAGCACTAGACTAAAGCAGGATGGATTCAATGGCAATTGGATGGTATGTAGAGTATGAATGGACAATAAGTGCAAAACTAGGCAGATTTAATAAATTATATTGCCACAAATTAATAACTACACTGTGTGCAGAATTATTAGGCAAGTTGTATTTTAGAGGATTATTTTTATTATTGATCAACAACTATGTTCTCAATCAACCCAAAAGACTCATAAATATCCAAGCTTAATATTTTTGGAAGTTGGAGTGTTTTTTTTTTTTAGATTTGGCCATCTTAGGAGAATATCTGTTTGTGCAGGTAACCATTACTGTGCAGAATTATTAGGCAACTTAATAAAAACCAAATATAATCCCATCTCACTTGTTTATTTTCACCAGGTAAACCAATATCAGTGCACAAAATTTAGAAATAAACATTTCTGACATGCAAAAACAAAAACCGAAAAAATTAGTGATCAATATAGCCACCTTTCTTTATGATGACACTCAACAGCCTTCCATCCATAGATTCTGTCAGTTGCTTGATCGGTTTTCGACCAACATTGCATGCAGCAGTCACCACAGCCCCCCAGACACTGTTCCGAGAGGTGTACTGTTTTCCCTCCCTGTAGATCTCACATTTTATGATGGACCACAGGTTCTCTATGGGGTTCAGATCAGGTGAACAAGGGGGCCATGTCATTATTTTTTCTTCTTTTAGATCTTTACTGGCCAGCCACGCTGTGGAGTAGTTGGATGCATGTGATGGAGCATTGTCCTGCATGAAAATCATGTTTTTCTTGAACGATACCGACTTCTTCCTGTACCATGGCTTGAAGAAGTTGTCTTCCAGAAACTGGCAGTAGGTCTGGGAGTTCAGCTTCACTCCATCCTCAACCCGAAAAGGTCCCACAAGTTCATCTTTGATGATACCAGCCCATACCAGTACCCCAACTCCACCTTGCTGGCATCTGAGTCGGAGTGGAGCTCTCTGCCCTTAACTGGTCCAGCCTCTGGCCCATCCATCTGGCCCATCAAGAGTCACTCTCATTTCATCAGTCCATAAAACCTTTGAAAAATCAGTCTTAAGATATTTCTTGGCCCATTCTTGACGTTTTATCTTCTGTTTTTTGTTCAAAGGTGGTCGTTTTTCAGCCTTCCTTACCTTGGCCATGTCCCTGAGTATCACACACCTTGTGCTTTTTGATACTCCAGTAACGTTGCAGCTCTGAAATATGGCAAAACTGGTGGCGAATGGCATCTTCAAGCTTGATTTTCCTCAATTCATGGGCAGTTATTTTGCGCCTTTTTTGGCCAACACGCTTCTTGCGACCCTATTGGCTATTTGCCATGAAATGCTTGATTGTCCGGTGATCACGCTTCAAAGTTTGGAAATTTCAAGACTGCTGCATCTCTCTGCAAGACATCTCACAATTTTGGACTTTTCAGAGCAAGTCAAATCTCTCTTCTGACCCATTTTGCCAAAGGAAAGGAAGTTGCCTAATAATTAAGCACACCTTATATAGGGTGTTGATGTCATTAGTCAACACCGCTCCTCATTACAGAGATGCACATCACCAGATTTACTTAATTGGTAGTTGGCTCTCAAGACTATGCAGCTTGGAGTAGGACAACATGTATAAAAAGTATCATGTGATCAAAATACTCATTTGCCTAATAATTCTGATCACAGTGTATATATGTGCACATTACTAGATTGTAAGACTACATTATGATTTTGGAAATAACCTTAAATCACTAATTTGACAGCAGAAAATTATATTTAAAAAGATAAAAATGAAAGACTCAGCACAATACTCACTGGATAAATTCCCTGCCACTGATGCTCTGGTGGTCTCTGGCCAACTTATTTGCCTGGAGCTATGATGTGCCATACAGGCATGAAATCACAGCAGTCATCCATTGGCCTCAGTGCTAATACTAGCATGGCGAACACAAGACAACACTGAGGCTGCCAGAATTTACAGTGCATTGTGAAAGTATTTGCCCCCCTTGAACTTTTCTACCTTTTGCCACATTTCTGGCTTCAAACAAAGATATAAAATTCTAATTTTTTTTTTGGAAGAATCAACAACAAGTGGGATACAATTGTGACGTGGAACGAAATTTATTGTATATTTTAAACTTTTTTAACAAATTAAAAACTGAAAAGTGGGGCATGCAATATTATTAGGACCCCTTGAGTTAATACTTTGTAGCGCCACCTTTTGCTGCGATTACAGCTGCAAGTCGCTTGGGGTATGTCTCTATCAGTTTTGCACATCGAGAGGCTGAAATTCTTGCCCATTCTTGCTTGCAAAACAGCTCGAGCTCATTGAGGTTGGATGGAGGGCGTTTGTGAACAGCAGTTTTCAGCTCTTTCCACAGATTCTCGATTGGATTCAGGTCTGGACTTTGACTTGGCCAATCTACCACCAGGATACGTTTATTTTTGAACCATTCCATTGTAGATTTTGCTTTATGTTTGGGATCATTGTCTTGTTGTAAGATAAATCTCAGTCCCAGTCTCAGGTCTTTTGCAGACTCCAACAGGTTTTGTTCCAGAATGGTCCTGTATTTGGCTCCGTCCATCTTCCCATCAATTTTAACCATCTTCCCTGTCCCTGCTGAAGAAAAGCAGGCCCAAACCATGATGCTGCCACCACCATGTTTGACAGTGGGGATGGTGTTTTGAGGGTGATGAGCTGTGTTGCTTTTACGCCAAACCTATCGTTTTGCATTGTGGCCAAAAAGTTCGATTTTGGTTTCATCTGACCAGAGCACCTTATTCCACATGTTTGGTGTCTCCCCCAGGTGGCTTGTGGCAAACTTCAAACGAGACTTTTTATGGATATCTTTGAGAAATGGCTTTCTTCTTGCCACTCTTCCATAAAGGCCAGATTTGTGCAGTGAACGACTGATTGTTGTCCTATGGACAGACTCTCCCACCTCAGCTGTAGATCTCTGCAGTTCATCCAGAGTGATCATGGGCCTTTTGGCTGCATCTCTGATCAGTCTTCTCCTTGTTCGAGATGAAAGTATAGAGGGACGGCCGGGTCTTGGTAGATTTGCAGTGGTCTGATACTCCTTCCATTTCAATATGATCGCTTGCACAGTGCTCCTTGAGATGTTTAAAACTTGGGAAATCTTTTTGTATCCAAATTCGGCTTTAAACTTCGCAACAACAGTATCTCGGACCTGCCTGGCGTGTTCCTTGGTCTTCATGATGCTCTCTGCACTTGAAACAGAACCCTGAGACTATCACAGAGCAGGTGCATTTATACAGAGACTTGATTACACACAGGTGGATTCTATTTATCATTACCAGTCATTTAGGACAACATTGGATCATTCAGAGATCCTCACTGAACTTCTGGAGTGAGTTTGCTGCACTGAAAGTAAAGGGGCCAAATAATATTGCATGCCCCACTTTTCAGTTTTTAATTTGTTAAAAAAGTTTAAAATATCCAATAAATTTCTTTCCACTTCACGATTGTGTCCCACTTGTTGATTCTTCCCCAAAAAATTAGAATTTTATATCTTTATGTTTGAAGCCAGAAATGTGGCAAAAGGTAGAAAAGTTCAAGGGGGCAAAATACTTTCACAATGCACTGTATATATTTTTTAAACTCTTAGACAACCCATTTAATCTTTTCACTGCTGAAAGAATTTTAACAGTTAAAAATCTACTTACTTCATAATTCTCTCGGATCCACAGCTCCTCCTCAAGAAATAATTTCTTCCGTTCATCTTCTAAACTATCAAACTGAGACTGTGACATTTTCATGTGTTTACGAATGAGGTAGAGTTTTTCTGTTTCACCATACTCCTCTCCTTTGATATTAAATGTATACACCCATCGAATATACCAACTCATGTACTGGAAGAAATAATAGGGGAATATGATGATTTGGAACAGGAGGATGTCATAGAATTGGGGTTTTTGATAACCTCCTTTAATGTCTATTTTGTTCTTGATAATGTCTCTAATTATTTCCTCATCTTCCTCTTTAATTTCTTCTTTTGATCGCTTGTTTTTCCCCTTTTCTTTTCCACGATTCAGTAGACCTTGCTGCTTTGCAATTTCAGTGGCCTGGATTCGGTATTTTGGCACTGTTGCTAAGTATTTAATGGCTTCATTATAGCTGCTCCTCCAGCTGTAAAACTGAAGAATATTCACTATAATTATGTGAATTGTGCCACATTTTTTAAAACGTTAACTCAACATTGATCATAAAAGTACTTTTTATGTGGTCTCCAGTACAGAAAAAGTTCACAAAGTCACCAACACTACATTGCATACAGGATTTCACAAGTTTTCTACTAACTGGGACCTTAGGCAAGAGACAGACTGTCAGATACAGCCAATTTTGGTAAAATCCAAAGGCAATCTAATGTTCATGTACAACCAGACTGTCAGTAAATACCTTCAAAAATGACTGCATCTGACAACTAATATTTGTAAGTGCTTTTCTATAGTTTCTTTCTATGTTGGAAGTCTACATACACTTTTGCAGCCATGTTTTATTCTCTCCATGTATTTACAATGACAAATTAATTTAGCAATACATCTTACATCTTTTTTACAGTTCTGCTTCTACAGAGAATATGTAAACCATGTCTCAGACAACCAACAGTCTGAGTAGCCAGATTCTGCAGTTGTAATCTCTGTCATCCACGTATTCTTATCCTATAAAATTGTTGACAGCATAAAGTAGGGGATACAAATAGAAAAAAGTATGCCTGCTGGATTACACTACACAGGATTTGTTAGTTTAATTTGTTCTGGGTATTGGATAGTTGCCTCTGCAGATGTCCCACCCGACCTAATGTTAAATCTGGTAGAACCCCATCCAATTTTAGGCCTCCTTCACACGTCCTTATATTTATTTCCGGTACCGGAAAAAACAGTACTGGTGTTATCAGTGTCTGTGTGTGTCACCCGTGTGTACATGTGTTGTCCGTATGCCCCATCTGTGTGACACGTATCAGAATAGAATGAGAGATTTTTAGGTGTTAAAGATGTGCAAAGGTAGAGATAGATAGTTAGATATGAGGTAAATAGATGATGGATATGGGGTAGATAGATAGCTAGATAGATACACGTGATACATTGAATTAGTGCTTTGCTTTTTATTGGGCCCTACCCAGCCTAAAAATACCAGATCTCAGCCGCCCTAGAAGTGTCACAGATATCTATCTACCCCATCTCTATCTATCTATTGTAGAAAGAAGCATGCAGCACTCCAATAGATGAAAAAATAAGGAACTTTATTAGCCCATCTGGTGTGGCATCGCCATGTCACACCAGATGGGCTAATAAAGTCCCTTATTTCATCTATTTTTTGGAGTGCTGCCTGCTTCTTTCTACAATATATATAACGGGATAGTTGTTTGGGAGGCCTCACACCCATCTTATTCAAAATTGGTGCTGTTCCAATTTTTTTGTAGTATATATCTATCTACAGTATCTCTGCACATCTTTCAGACCTAAACATCTGACATTTCTATGTTGCATTTTATTCCGGATGTGTCACACGGATGTCACCCGTGCGTGACGTATTGTCATCCATGCTGCCGGAAAAAAAAGGACATGTCTACGTGTGGGACAGGGACATGTGCACACCCCCATAGATTATAATGGGTGTGAGCGTGTAAGTGTCCCTGGTACGTGTGAAAAAGGACACCATACGTACCAGAGACACTGACATGTGAAGGGGGCCTCAGATCTGGTGTAAAAGAGAGGCGCTGTTCAACCCCTTTAACACAGCATTATGATATAGGCAATAACTTTGGAGTGATAACTGCTCAGCTGCTTTTCCCTTTCTTCGCTGTCAGCACAATGCCAAACAGGCTCAAAGGGACACACAGTCAAGCAATCACAATCTTATTTTGAAGGTCACTGTGCTTAATAAGAAGCATGTCTTCATGTTGCGACCTTACAACATACAGTGACATCCGAGGCCTGGATGAGGCCAGAAGTCCTGACCTATAGTAAAAAGTCCAGAGATACGGCACACAACAGCAGAAAAAAAGGACCATACAGCGGGCAGAGAGGCGAGTAATGAGGTATTATTATTTTCCTATATCTTACGTTCGGAACTATGAGTTGTATGTCACTCTGATACTCTTAAGTTGGGGACTACCTGTACAGCGCTGTGTACACAGAGATCGGGAATGCAATGACATATAATTCAGACTGCCTGGACATTTATAGTTTATGGGTGGGTCTGGAAGTAGTTAAAGACAATGTTTACCTGAAAGAGTGAGATGACGCACACTGTAACAAGGATGACTATCCTCACATCCACTTTCGGAGCTAGACGCCTGCTGTAGTAATGATAGTAGTGCCTGTAGTACTCCTCAGGGTGATCCAGCATATAATCATAATCTTTTCGAGTTTCCTCATCCTAGCCAGATACAAAAAAAGATTGTATTACTGTCTATCTTACACATGTGCAGATATATTTATTAACAACAAAATAGCAGTCTCAACAACTTAGCACCAATATGCATATGGTTGACATTCTTATGAGAACATAAAATAATTGCAAAATGTATTTGCAACTGAAAGACCAATGTGTTTATATATAAAATAAAAATAAAGCGTAGAAAACTTGCATCGGCTATACATGCCAGCTATTGTATACCATGCTAAAAGATTTACATCATGCCTCACAGGCATAGCCAGGTATAAGATTCCACTGAAACCAATGGGCACATGAACCACCATCAGAATCACTGGGGTGAATAGAAATAGTTTTTTTCTTCATTAGAGGGATATTGTCATAGATGCCTAATGTACAGTATCTACAGAATACTTTATGAATGTGGTGTGCTGTTCCTGTAACCATAAATAGCAAGAGACAGAGCTAGCATGCTAACTTGCTCTCTCTTCCAGTTTTTGGCTTCTGTTGGCCACAACAGGTGGTTATGGGGCTTCTGTTTATCCGATGCGTGGGTGTCCATGATGGCAACCAAAAATGCAATAACTGAACACGCAAAAGAAAAGTGATGAAATAACTGTGCAGCAAAATGGCTTCCAAGAAACAGACCATACACTGACAAAAACGGGGCCTGCATCAAAAACGTCACAACAGGTGTGAGATAGCACGCCCATTCCCTATCCATGAAAGGCTGGTTGTATATACAGCTGATGCACCTTATTCCATGAATTTGCTTTGGATCGTCTCACAGGACTTACTAGCAGGCTTGGACTGGCCCACGGAACAGGAGAATCCTCTTGTCGGCCCCTGTGCAAGAGTGGGCCACCACCCTCTTATATTAGCAGTACTTGGCACAATATACTTGAATTGCTATGCGGAGACAAATGCATCATCTTATTCATTTAACAATCTACAAAGTTCATTGTTCTATAAATTTGTGTTTGAGGATAATAGAAGGAAAAAACTAGAAGGAGACAAAGCGCAAAATAGGGTTTTATCTGTGTAGCAATATTAACAGAAATGCACAAATTGTGCTGGCTTCACGGCAGCGCAGAACAACCCATTTGCTCTCTTTTTTTATGATGGATGATAATGTCTCATTTGCATGTAGCTGAAACACCAAGGTTACTTACCGGTAGCCGGTTTTTCCTGAGCCCATGACAGCACACCTTGAGAGAGAGGATCCGCCCCACCAAGGACAGGAAACAGTCTGAAATAAAAGGGCGGCACCTCTCCCTCGCTTCAGTTGTTTACAGAGCATTGAGAGGACCTCCCTAAACAGGTTAGGCACATAACCAACACCACAATATACATATACACACCACCCCAAACAGTGCACACCAGGGTGTGAGAAACATAGAAAAAATAAGGGGGGGGAAACTACGGGTGCTGTCATGGGCTCAGGAAAAACCGGCTACCGGTAAGTAACCTTGGTGTTTTCCCCTCCCCCATGATAGCACACCTTGAGAGAATTTTGGAGAATTTATGAGCACCCTAGGGAGGGACCACCGCCTGAAGTACCCTTCTCCCAAAGGTGAGATCAGAAGAGGATAGATCCAACCGATAGTGCTTAAAGAAGGTGGATGGTGTAGACCAAGGAACAGCCCTACATATCTGCTCGATCGAGACGTCTGCTCTCTCTGCCCAGGAGGTTGCAACGGCTCTGGTGGAATGAGCCCTCACATTGTCCGGGGCTGGAACCCCTGTGGACGTATAGGCTAAGCAAATGGCCTCCCTGAGCCACCTAGAGATGGTACCCTTGGACACCCCATGACCTTTCCTACACCCTTGAAAGGCCAGGAACAGAGAACAGTCTTTCCTCCACAGACTAGTCATGTGAATGTACTGTAGCAGGGACCTCCTAACATCTAGGCTATGGAACCTGACTTCCCCTGGGTTCTTGGGATTGCTGCAGAACGAGGGTAGCACAATCTCCTGACTACGGTGAAATCTAGATACCACCTTGGGAAGGTATGCTGGATCAGGCCGCAAGGTGACCCTATCCTCAAAGATTTGTGTGTAAGGAGGATTAACCGAGAGGGCCTGCAGATCACCCACCCTACGGGCTGACGTTAAGGCCACTAGAAGAATGGTCTTAAGGGTGAGAATTTTTGGAGAAACCTTGTGTAGGGGTTCGAATGGTTCACTAGTAAGAGCGTTCAAGACTAAATTCAGGTCCCAAGGAGGAACACCCATGGACCTAACCGGTCCAGCTCTGGCACAGGACTTGATAAACCTCGAGATCCACCTATTCCCAGTCAGATTACAATTGTAGAGTGCTCCCAAAGCTGAAACTTGAACCTTAAGGGTCCCTGTAGCTAGACCCAGGTCCCACCCCTTTTGCAGAAATTCCAGGATCCCTCTGATCGGAGGTTTGCTCGATAGCGGAATATCTATAAACTCTAGGAATTTACCCCAAACCCTGCTATAAATCTTAGTTGTAATCGGTTTTCTGCTCCCCAATAAAGTAGAAACTAAGCCTGGTGAAAACCCCTTGCTACTCAATAGCGACCTCTCAAATTCCATGCCGAAAGATGGAACCCCCTGGCCTGGGCATGGAATACTGGTCCCTGCATGAGAAGGTCCGGCCTCTCTGGTAGAATCCAGGGATCTGACACAGACATTAGCCGAAGCAGAGAGAACCAAGGCCTCTTGGGCCAAAAAGGGGCTATCAAAATCACCCTGGCGCCTTCCTCCCGGATCTTCCTCACCACTACTGGAATCATCACTAATGGCGGAAAGGCATAGGCCTTCCTGAACCCCCAAGGAATCTGGAGGGCATCTATGGCATGGGGATTTTCTGCACCTTTCTGTTTGCCCTTGTGGCGAACAGGTCTATGTCTGGCTGCCCCCATAACTGGACAATCTGATGGAAGACCTCCGGGTTCAACCCCCACTCCCCCTGTCTTAGGGTATGGCGGCTTAGAAAATCTGCCTTCACGTTTTCTATCCCCTTTATGTGAAGGGCGCTGAGGGATAGGAGGTTTCGCTCTGCTAGACCAAGGATCCTGTCTGCCACCACCATCAGAGGGCGTGACCTTGTCCCTCCTTGGTGATTCACATAGGCTACTGCGGTCCGGTTGTCGGACCTGACCTGGACATGGTGATTTTGGATGTGAGGGAGGAAGCCCCTGAGGGATCTTTCTACTGCCCAAAGCTCCTTTAAGTTTGAGGATGATCCCCTCTCGTGGTAAGCCCAGTGACCCTGTATTGAGAGTTCTGCCAGATGACCCCCCCATCCGGAACTGCTTGCGTCGGTCGTAACTACCCGATCTATCGATCTGGACCATTGAACGCCTGTGGTCAGATTTCCCCTGACTGTCCACCACGAAAGAGAATCTACTACTTCTGGGGAGAGAGAGAGCCTGCCTTCTAAACGCCCGTTGCAGGACCTCTGTGCTGACAGGACCTCCCACTGAAGCCGCCTCATATGCCCCTGGGCCCACATTACTGCTGGGAGACAGGCCGTCATAGAACCCAGGAGGGACATTGCCTCTCTCAGAGACATCTCTGGAGCTTGAATGGCCTTCGAGACTAATGCAATTAACCTGCAGATTTTGTCCTCTGGGAGGAAGCAGGTTTGGCGACGAGAGTCTAGGATTAGACCCAGAAAGGTCTGAGTCCTGGAGGGGGTTAGTCTTGATTTTTGGAAATTTACTAACCACCCCAGCTGATGCAACACTTCCGTGACCACTAGGAGCTGACTGGAGCAGTGGGCTTCTGTTTTCCCTATTATCAAGAAGTCGTCTAAATATGGCACGATCACTACATTCTTGATCCGTAGGAAGGCTGTCACTTCTGCTATTAGTTTCGTAAATATTCTCGGGGCAATGGAGAGGCCAAAGGGTAGGGCAGCAAACTGAAAATACCTCAGCTTCCCCTGAATAAACAGGGCTACTCTCAGATACTTCTGATACTCCGGATGGATTGGGACGTGATAATATGCGTCCTTCAAGTCTATTACAGCCATAAAGCAGTTGCGATGTAAGAGCTTCACTGCCGAGCTTACTGACTCCATCTTGAAAGTCTGGTTTTCTACTACTTGGTTCAGACTCCTGAGGTTGATGATGGTCCTTAAGGACCCGTTTTTTTTTTTTTTTTTTTATCATGAATAGTGTGGAATAGAACCCCCTCCCTCTCTGTGTTGCTGGTACTTCGAGAAGGACCTGCTTTCCTACTAACTCTAACACTTCTGTTTCCAGGGCTAATTGTTCTTCCTGGACCTTTCGTAGGGGGGTAACCACAAAGGTCCGCCAGGGGGTCTGGCTGAACCGGATCTTCAGGCCCCCACTGATAATTTTCAGAATCCATGGGTTTGTTGTTATCGCGTCCCAAGCTGGAAAAAAGTGGGAAAGCCTTCCACCCACTTCCAGCCTGGCGTCATTGGGAGGATCTCTTCGAACTCGAGGATGGTCCTCCAAACATGTAGCCCGATTCTTTTTTGGACTTGGCTTCCCATTTCTTTTTGTCTCCCGGAGGACGACCCCGGTTAAATTTTCTCCTCCGAAAACTAAATCTTCTTGGTTCCCCCGAAAATCCCGGGAACCCTTTGGTTTTATCGCCTGCTTTTTCTAACAGGTCCTCTAACTTTTGGCCAAACAGGAGTCTACCGTCACACGGGAGGGAGCACAGTTTCTGTTTCGAAGGTAGGTCGCCTGGGCAACCCTTGAGCCACAAGGCCCGCCTGGCTGCGTTGGATAGTCCCGCTGCCCTAGCTGACAGTCTGACCGAGTCAGCTGAAGAGTCGGCCAGGAAGGCCGATGCTGTTTGAATTAAAGGTATCTCTGCAAGTATTGCCTGTCTGGAGACCTTTTTATCTTTAAGCTGGTCTTCCAGCTGTTGGAGCCACACCATCAAGGACCTCGCCACACAGGTGCTAGCCACCGCTGGTTTTAGGCCACCTGCTGCCGCCTCCCACGTGTGGCGCAGGAAGGAGTCAGCTCTTTTATCCAGGGCATCTTTTAGGACGCCAGAGTCCTCCAAGGGCAGGGAAGATCTCTTTGATGACCTTGCCACAGTCCCGTCCACCTTGGGGATCTTATCCCAAGGTTCCGCATCCTTCTCTTCGAAGGGGTACCTTCTTTTGGAGAAGGAGGGTAAAGCCCCTGATCTCTCAGGTCTCCTCCACTCCCGGTCAATGAGGCCCTGAATCTTACTGTTCACCGGAAATGAGCGTCTCTTCTTCTCTCCCAAGCCCGCAAACATGATGTCCTCCCGGGATTTAGATGCTCTCTCTTCCTCCAGACCCATGGTTGATCTTACTGCCCTAACCAGTCTGTCTGTATTCTCAATGGGGAAGCAGGGTCTACCGCCCCCCGATGAGGAAGAGGACGATGAATCCCACTGCTCCTCGGACTGGGAGGAATCAGAGACGGAGGAAACCTCTCTACGTGGCCTTTTCTTCCCTCTAAGGAACCCCTTCAGGGACCCCTGAACTTCTGCATGTACTATGGACTTTAAATTTGCAGCAAAATCCTGGGAATTCTCAGCTATGGTTTTGGTCACACAGCCCTGGCAAAGTGGTTTCTGCCACTCTACTGAGAGAGAAGCTTGGCAAAGGTCACACATCCTATGCTTTTGCTTGGCACTACTCTTCTTAGGCTCCTAAAAAAAGGAAGCACATAAGAGACTTCCCGTTACTAACCAGTGACATTCACGAAGCTCACTCACCCTCGGAGGTCACAAACGGGTACCGGATTCGGAGCCTGTCGCGGAACTGATGATTCCATTCTGGATGGTCCCGAGGCGCTCGAAGCCTTACTCCTGCGGCTGCCACGATTACTCGAGCGGCTGTCTGTATACGATGCATCCCTCTGCTTCTGTTGCTGAGGTGGGGGGGTAAGCTGCTGCTCCTGGCTATCTGGATCAGCCATGTCTCAGAAGCGCACCACGCTTCCAGGATAGCTCCCCCCCCTTAAATATAGGGCCATCCAGCCTCCTCCGGTCTGTGGGCCCTCCCCCTTCTTCAGGCCGGAGCTCCGTTGAAAAACACCGGCCTGGGACGCTCCGATGGGCGCCGCCATCTTGGATCGGCGCCGCCTCCTGACGTCACCCAGCCCGCCGCTCCCAGCGTGCCCTGCGCCGTGACGTCAGGCGCGTCACACCCGGAAGCGTTCCACACTGCAGGGGGGAGGATGGCGCCGCGGTCTCCGGGAGGACAGAGCCTGCCTCACCGCGTGCGCCCCGCTCGGCGCAGAGACCCCAGGGGAAGCTGCGGACGGCGCTTCTGGGATACTGAACCCGGTGCACAGGCCAGTGCCCGCTCTTCCACACCGGGACAGCCCCAGGTAAGTCTTCTTTCCAGACAGGTTCCCCATCAAGGACAGGAAACCAACTGAAGCGAGGGAGAGGTGCCGCCCTTTTATTTTAGACGGTTTCCTGTCCTTGGTGGGGCGGATCCTCTCTCTCAAGGTGTGCTGTCATGGGGGAGGGGAAAATGTGGGGCCCTGGAGTTGGTAACTGGTGGGCCATTGGCACCCCAGTCTGACGCTGCTTACTGGTGATGCCAGCTCTGAAGGCTATTCTATGCAGCAAGCATTTTTCTTCTATCCATGCAAATATCTGGGAAGTATTTTTTGTAGTTATATTATCTTGTTACTATCCATGCTTACCAGAAAATAGCAGAAAATTTTGAAAATTAATCGACTTTTGTCTTTCTTATTATACCTTGCATATGCTTTTTTTGAGTAATAACCAAAAAAGCAAGCAAAGAGTAGGCCAACCATACAGGGCTGTGGAGTCGGTAAGCCGGTAAGCCAAACCTGACTCCAAAGCCTCAATTTCCATGACACCAACTCCGACTCCCTCATACATGGCTCATGTTTAAGTGATAAATTTACTGTAGCAAAGATTCACCTCAGCTAAAAGTCTAGACCCTTAGATCAGGAATAGGACATTTCCTAACTTTCCCAAATTCTTCTGAAAAAATATTCCCCACAAACTGCATTGAACTACTGTACCCAATTTATTATATATTTTATAAGGAGTCTGAGTTGGTCCATTTTATACCGACTCCACAGCCCTGCAACCATATACTCTGATTTCTCCATTCTATAGAACACATCTATATCAGTCTTATTAGCATTATAGTAGTTTTCAGTAGAGCTTTAAACAAAACCTGAAGTATGAAGCAACTTTACTGCTCTTGATTTTATTGTTATTTAGTGAGGTATTCCAGTTGGAAGATGATATCCCCCTTCCACAGGATAGGTAATAACTTTCTAGATCAACAAAACAGGGCACTTAGAATAGAGCAACAATGCACATGCTATACTGCTGCGCTATCCATTCTCTATGGGAACTGCTGTAGAAAGCCAAGTGCAGCGCTCAGCAGCTCCATAAGAGGATGAATGGAGCAGCAGTAGACTAGGCGCATTGCTGCTAGATTCTAAGGTAGATAGACGTAACCCATTCTGCTGATCGGCGACGGTGCCAGGAGTAACCCCCACCGATCTAGAAGTAACCGTCTATCCCGTAGAGAGGTGATCAAGGATATGCTGGTCAGAAAAGGTTAACTGTCCTTATGTTTAAAGTGGTTGGCTCCTGAAGACAACCTTTTATAAAAAAGAAGCCATGGCATTTGTAGTCCTGCTGGTCCAGCTTCTCTAACCCCAGCAGTCAGCTCTCACTGCAGGAAGTCACGCTTGGCCAAAAATTTCCCTTGCAGCAGCTGCAAGGAGACACTCAGCATTACATGCCAGTTATTCAGAAGAAAGGTCATCCATGTAATCCATGGGGTCTGCCAAAATGTATGACACTCTTAATGCAACCCACTCTATGACATCCATCTGCCTACGTTAGCGTATACACTGGAGTTGTGGTGAACTAATCCCTTTTTTTGGAGGTAGTCCTACCACTAAACATGCAGCTGTAGATTATTTCTTACAAACTCCAATTTATAAAATGGTGTGTCATTCGTTTTGTTCGACATATAAACAGCATTTTCAAGGGCACAAGCACAGTAAGTGGCTACACCCAGGGAACATGCCATCGGCAGGATGCAGATGGTTTAAAGATGGGTATATTTGCACGTCTGTTCTCATCCTAATGACTAATGTGACTAATCTTGTGCTGTAATAAAAAGAGCTCAAGGTTAAAGGGTATATATCTGGGACTTTATGAAAAACAAAAAATGTGTCTAAGCACTAACAGGCAGATCGTTACTACCTACCGACCTACCTGTTGTGCCTGGCGCCGTTCTTACCCTACACAGAGCAGTCACAGACCGCTCCTGCCAGGAAATCAGCTGCCTCTACTGACGTCAGGTCAACAGAGAGAAAGCTTCTTTTTCGCTCCGCTCTGTTGACAGGTCAGGATTTCTGACCTCATTCTGATAGGCAGTGGGAATCCGGCTGTCAATCAAAATGACGTAGAAAGTCATGCCCTGTCACGTCAGCAGAGGCAGCTGAATCGCTGGCAGAAGCGGTCTCTGTGCTGGGGAAGAACGGTGCAGTGCACAACAGGCAGGTAGGTAGCAACTAACTGCCTGTTAGTACAGTCATATGAAAAAGTTTGGGCACCCCTATTAATCTTAAGCTTAATGTTCTATAAAAATTGGTGTTTTTGCAACAGCTATTTCAGTTTGATATATGTAATAACTGTTGGATACAGTAATGTTTCTGCCTTGAAATGAGGTTCATTGTACTAATAGAAAATGTGCAATCTGCATTCAAACAAAATTTGACAGGTGCATAAGTATGGGCACCTCACCAGAAAAGTGACATTAATAGTTAGTAGATCCTCCTTTTGCAAAAATAACAGCCTCTAGTCGCTTCCTGTAGCTTTTAATGAGTTCCTGGATCCTGGATGAAGGTATTTTTGACCATTCCTCTTTACAAAACAATTCCAGTTCAGTTAAGTTTGATGGTCGCCGAGCATGGACAGCCCTCTTCAAATGATCCCACAGATGTTCAATGATATTCAGGTCTGGGGACTGGGATGGCCATTCCAGAACATTGTAGTTGTTCCTCTGCATGAATGCCTGAGTAGATTTGGAGCGGTGTTTTGGATCATTGTCTAGCTGAAAGATCCATCCACTTTGTAACTTCATATTTATCACTGATTCTTGAACACTATTGTCAAGAATCTGCTGATACTGAGTGGAATCCATGCGTCCCTCAACTTTAACAAGATTCCCAGTGCCAGCATTGACCATACAGCCCCAAAGCATGATGGAACCTCCACCAAATTTTACTGTGGGTAGCAAGTGTTTTTCTTGGAATGCTGTGTTTTTTTGCCACCATGCATAACGCCTTTTTGTATGACCAAATAACTCAATCTTGATTTCATCAGTCCACAGGACCTTCTTCCAAAAAGAAATTGGCTTCTCCAAATGTGCTTTTGCATACCTCAGCCAACTCTGTTTGTGGCGTGCTTGCAGAAACGGCTTCTTTCGCATCACTCTCCCATACAGCTTCTCCTTGTGCAAAGTGCCTTGTATAGTTGACCGATGCACAGTGACACCATCTGCAGCAAGTTGATGCTGCAGCTCTCTGGAGGTGGTCTGAGGATTGTCCTTGACTGATCTCACCATTCTTCTTCTCTGCCTTTCTGATGTTTTTCTTGGCCTGCCACTTCTGGCCTTAACAAGAACTGTCCCTGTGTTCTTCCATTTCCTTACTATGTTCCTCACAGTGGAAACTGACAGGTTAAATCTCTGAGACAGCTTTTTGTATGCTTCCCCTGAACAACTATGTTGAATAATCTTTGTTTTCAGATCATTTGACAGTTGTTTTGAGGAGCACATGATGCCACTCTTCAGAGGAGATTCAAACAGGAGAACAACTTGCAAGTGGCCACTTTAAGTAGCTTTTCTCATGATTGCATACACCTGGCTATAAAGTTCAAAGCTCCATGAGGTTACAAAACCAAAAAAAGTGCTTTAGTAAGTCAGTAAAAAGTAGGTAGGCGTATTTAAAACAAGAAAATGATAAGGGTGCCCATACTTATGCACCTTTCAAATTTTGTTTGAATGCAGATTGCACATTTTCTGTTAGTACAATAAACCTCATTTCAAGGCAGAAACATTACTGTGTCCAACAGTTATTACATATATCAAACTGAAATAGCTGTTGCAAAAACACCAATTTTTATAAAACATTAAGCTTAAGATTAATAGGGGTGCCCAAACTTTTTCATATGACTGTACTTAGGCACGTTTTTCATAAGTCCCGGATATAGCCTTTAAAAACACTTAAATGGTGTTATCCAGGACTAAATTATTATTATTATTATTTTTTTTTATTTTTTTTTTTTACTTACTATGAGCCAAAAACTAACAGGCAGTTAGTTGCTTACTAGTTAGAAACTACCTGCCTGTTCTATTTGACACCGGATCAGAGCGATTCAGCTGCTCCACATCAACAGAGCAGCTCTTCTACTTCCGGCCTGCTCTGGTGATGGGGCGCGACTGCTGTCGTCATGCTGCTTGACAGCCGACTCCCCGCAGTGGAGAGCCAATCAATCAGCATGACATCAGCAGTTATGCTCTGTCAACAGAGCAGAGTGGAAGAGAAGCCCACCAATCGCTCCCGCTTGAGCGTACACAGAGCCGTTCTCAATGCACAATCAAGAAAAAGCTCTAAGCTATCAGTGGTGGTCTCAGAACCCAGACCCTCACTGATTTACTGATATATATATCTATATATAGATATATATATATATATATATATATATATATATTACAGTTAAATATATATATTTTAAAGTTATAGTGGTTTAGCTACTGTTTAAAGATAGATGTGCAGTTCTGGATTCTATATTGGGTAACATTAGGTCAGAATGTTCTCTGCCCCTGTGCAGTCAGTAGTAAGCCAGAACACACACACATGGTCAGAGCATGGTGGGCTTCATAGTAAGGAGACCCTATAACTGCAGCATGTGTTCTCTCTTCTATGTGTGCAGCTTGCAGCCAAAGTTCGTAATCACTGACCAATGAGAAGAAGCCAACACATACAGCTGTCATGGCAGCGATTACACGTAATGGGGACACGAAGCCAGAGCTAATTGCTGCCACCTAACAGAGAAAGGCCAGGACCTGCAGAACATCTTCATCACAGCGCAGAAGTGATTGACAACGGCTGTCCACAATGGCTCTACCGCCCCCTATAGTCTGGGCAGGGCAGTGCTCCGCTGACGTGTTACCTTCAGGGTCTCATAAGCTGTGGCCACTTGCAGAAAGTGATGGTGCGCGGTCTCCTTGTCTTCAGGCGTCCGGTACCGGTCCGGGTGATACTTCCTGGCCAGCTGCCGGTATGCCCGTGCGATGTCCGCCTTGCTGGCATCTCTGCTCACCCCCAGAACGTCGTAGCACACCTGCTGGCCGCAGTACAGCCCTTCTGTGAGCGCCGCCGACTGCCCGGCGAGACATGCCAAGCTCAGGAACAGGACGACCACCCGAAGAAACATGGAGGACCCGGGAAGGAGGAGAGGGACTACCGCTTCCCCCTCCGCCTTCCCCGGGACCGCCATGTCAGCAGCCGCCAGCTGCAACGTGACACCGGGGAGGAGCAGCCGCTCACTGCAATAACTTTATTAACACACACGAAGCTGGACAAGAGTAACAGGCGGGAACAACTTCACCCCTGCAAGACTGCTTAGGCCGCGGTCACACGCTCAGTATTCGGTCAGTATTTTACCTCAGCGTCTGTAAGCCAAAACCAGGAGAGGAACAGAGGAAAAGTATAATAGAAACACGTCACCACTTCTGGATTATTCACCCACTCCTGGTTTTGGCTTCTAAATACTGAGGTAAAAAAATCACCAAATACTGAAGGTGTGAACATAGCCTGTGGAAATGTTCTCTAGTGGAGAATCCCTTAGAGGGGTTGTCTCAAGTTCATGAAAATAGTTAATGCAAAGTCCTTATAAAAACAAGTATTTTGCCATTTCTCAAGAAGGGTGGGCTATTTGCCTCCATAGTGTACAGCATTACAGCCTGCCTGTCACTCTGAAGCTGGCGGCATCCAACCAGCCTTATGCTCCTGTCACATTGTGTTCTTGCCCACATTCGTTGGTCCTGACAGGGCTAATGTCCACAATGGCCCCCACATAACAGGATTCTGGCCTGTGTGCCGACAGTCACTGTACACTGTTAGGATCATTCAGCCATGGAGGGTCCTTGTTGGAGTCGGGGTATCCCCGTAACAAGAAATACACAGACACGTAGTGTATAATCAAGTACTGGGAAGCCCCTGAGCGCGTCTGCCTCTATAGGTGCAGTCCCTTTATTTATATTAATAATCATAGTTTGTTGTCACACATGCGCAGTAAAATGCCTTTGTTTCACAGGCAGCGAAATGATGATTCATAACAGTGGAATGTTGATAAGAAAGTTTCATAAACAGAAAAGTGATAATTAGTAGAAGGTTGCTGAGACAGCTAAAACAAGTTACAATCTAGTTTCTGGGCGTCAGTCCAAATGTCCAGATAAGGGAAGAATAACTTCATCTGTGTCTTACATCGTAGTCTTGCGTGAAGTACAACTCCCATCATCCTCTCAGTCCCCCCTTTGATTCTTCCTTATGGACTTTTGGTAGAAGACCTGGTCCGGGAGTTCTTTTCTTTCATATTCTTGAGTCCGTGTTACAAAGCTTATTTATGCATATTAAAATAATTTTTAATCCTATTTTAAACACTACATATATGACTACTATAATTAGCACAATCTGTAATATACCTTGCAGAATTCCAGCCACCCAACCTCCAATACCCTTAAACCAGTTCTTTGGGTTGAGAAAGGAGAAGGTGTCTGACCACCAGCTATCTTTATTTTGGTCATTGTGTCTGTCATATTCATCCCACATCTGCATCAACATTGGATACACAAAGAAAGTGCTGAATATTTTATTAGGAATTCCCATTTGGACCACATGTGGCCTACCTGAAGGTCTAGGCGAGTTGTCGGCTGCTCTTTTGTATAGTGTGTGTTTAGGTACTGCTTGCATATCTACCTGCTGATTCTGAACTATAAATGTGGCCGGTGTTAAGCGTCCTAGAGTACATGCACCTTTTATTCCTACTGGGAGCCATTTGTATGCTCCATTTCCACAAATCCAGAAGGTTCCTTCAGGCAGATCCCATATTGCAGAGTGTTGGAGCACCAACCTATGTACCAAATCTAAAAATTTAGATACATTCTGAAGTATACACCAAGGGGGTTTTTGACCTAATGGACTACAGTATCCTGCATCTGGATTTTCACAAGTCGGTGTACCTGGGTCATATGCACTTGACTCATTACATAATATATTACCTGGTATTTTTGAACATGTATCATTGTTTCCATCGGGGAATAATTGTGAATATTTCCAACCATTATTGTGTATGTATTTTTCTACTATATCAGGTTTAAAAGGTTGAGAAAAAGATACTGTGCTACTAAAACTGAGTTGTATATTTTCTGTAGGAATTAACCCTAAGTCTGTTAGTCCCGTCTTATTTCTAGGAACCCATACACCTCCTTTAAACGCTAAATATTGTAAGTTGTTTATTTTTCCGGTCATATTACCTTGCCACCAGGGAAATCCCACCCACCCCACAACTGGGATGGCAACAGTGGTGTTCCATAATCTAGAATTAACGGTTTGGTTATTTGCTAATTTGTCTGAGCAATTAGTCCATGTAAACACTTCCTCAGGGGTCATGGGTACGGCCAGGAAGGGTATGCTCGTGGCTGATATTGGAGAATGCGTACAAATCCAACAGTCTGCTATTTTCTGTCCGCCATCGAGCAGCCCGTTTACCAATATCTCATGATGTTTTATAAATTTATTATCTGTAGGTTTTGGGGAACTTAGTTTATCCCACAAGTCTCCCTGATCTATCGTTATAGCTAACACAAGTACAATCACCACTATTTCTTTTTGCAATGGCTTGCATGTACCCATGCTGATTTTCCTTCCAATTTTACTGCAGTTGGAGTTGTCAATAACACCTGATATGGACCCTCAAATCTGGGTTCTAGCGTTCTTCTGTTATGTCTTTTTACGTAAACTTCGTCTCCTGGTTGCAGCTTGTGCGTTCCCTCAATGGAATCAGGATCTGGAATGGAAGAGAACACTAAAGAGTGTATTTTAGACACATGCTTACATAAATTTTGTACATAAGCAGTTAAGCTTTCAGTTTCTAACATTAAAGTCTGTGGGAAATACAATCCTGTATTGGCAACTCTACCAAACAATATTTCATGGGGGGTGAGTTTGCTCTTTCCCTGGGGGGTGTTTCTGACTGAATACAATGCTATTGGGAGACACTCAGTCCATGGTTTCTGTGTTTCTGCCATGGCTTTCTGTATTTTTAACTTAAGTGTTCCATTCATTCTCTCAACCTTACCAGAACTCTGTGGGTGGTAAGGGGTGTGTAGTTCACTTTTTATACACAACATTTTCATTACATTCTGAAAGATCTCTCCAGTAAAATGTGTACCTCTATCCGACTCGATCACTTCTGGGATACCATAACGGGGTACCAGTTCATGTGCTATTTTTACTGCAGTGACTTTAGCCGTGGCTGTATGAACTGGATAAGCCTCTGGCCACCCCGAAAACATGTCCACACATACCAGTACATACTCATAGTGTCCATGCTTAGGCATCTGGATGTAATCGATCTGAAGTCTCTGGAACGGATATAGTGGTCTTACATGGTGCTTCTGGGGGGTCTTAACAGTCTGTCCTGGATTGTGGGCTAAACAGATTTCACAAGAACCACATTTTGCTCGAGCTACCTGGCCGAACCCTGGGGCTAGCCACTTCTGTCTGACCCTCTGTATCATACCGTTTGCAGACACATGTGTAGGTCCGTGGGCTTCACTGACCACAACAGGGTACCACGCTCGGGGGAGACAAAGCTCATCTCCTTTTCTCCATAGTCCTTCTTTTTCTTCTGCCCCCTGTTTCTGCCACTCTTCTTTTTCTTCTCTACTCACCTGCTGGTGGGCTTCTTTGAGCCGTGTAATTAAGTCAAATTCTGATACTGCACTAATAGTGTGGTCAGTTGTCAGAGGTTTTACTGCAGCTCGCTTAGCAGCCTTGTCGGCTCGGTCATTACCCCTAGCTATCTCGGTGTCGAGTCTTACATGTGCAGGTACTTTTATTACTGCTACTTGTTTGGTTGAGGCAGCTGATTCTAGGATTTGTCTAATCATTTGTCCATGTTTTACTGGTTGACCTGAAGCTGTCATGTAACCTCTAGCTCTCCATATACATCCAAAATCATGTACAATACCATATGCATATCAGTAAAAA
The DNA here is from genome assembly GCF_046119375.1 of Phyllobates terribilis. Classification (NCBI taxonomy): domain Eukaryota; kingdom Metazoa; phylum Chordata; class Amphibia; order Anura; family Dendrobatidae; genus Phyllobates; species Phyllobates terribilis. The sequence goes on along the minus strand of NW_027362761.1, from coordinate 69,545,991 downwards.
TATTAGCGGTTTTTTCTTTTGCTAACTGTAATGCTCCTATTAGAGCTAATAGTTCAGCTTCCTGGGCTGAACAGCTGGCCTGCATTGGCTCAGCTTCAATAACATCATGATCTGATACAATGGCATAACCTGTGTGAAAGTTACCAGTTTCATCTGCATACCTACTACCATCTATATACATATGTAGGTCTGGATTGTCAAGAGGGGTGTCCTGTACATTAGGTAGCCCTTGTGTTTCTTGTTCTATACACTGTAAGCAATCATGTATTATATTGTCTTGTTCGTGGTATTGTAAAAAATTTTCATCTTCGTCTTCCTGACCTCCTTCCACTCCCCCCTTTGTCTCTAGTGGTAACAGAGTGGCTAAATTTAGAGACAATATGCGGCGAAAAGTGAGGTTTGGTGGCATTAGTAAGGAGCATTGTAATCTAAGATGTCTAGCCATTGAAATGTGTTTTGGCAATACCTGATTCAGTATGCCATGTACATCATGTGTAGTTTGTACTATTAGGGCATGGTCTAGTACTATTTCTGAGGCTTTTTCTACCAAAAGAGAGACAGCTGCTACTACTCTGACACATGATGGTGCAGCTTTGGTAACATTATCTAATTGAGCAGAATAGTATGCGACAGGTCTTTGTTTATTTTCATGTATCTGTGTTAGTACTCCTGTAGCATGATTAGACATTTCCGCAGCCATTAATTGGAATGGTTTGGCGTAGTCTGGGATTCCCAAGGCCGGGGCTGACATGAGACCTTTCTTGAGGTCTTGAAAGGCTATGAGCGCTGATTCAGTTAACTGAAAAGGCTCGATTTTTAAACAATCATATAGAGGTTGCATAAGCTGACTAGCATGTATAACCCATTGTCTGCAGTGTGATACTATTCCCAAAAATGCTCTTAATGTTTTGTAGTTCTTGGGAGGAACAAGATCTCTAATGATTTTTAGTCTGTCGGCGGTGAGGTGCCGAATACCTTGTGAAATGCAGTGTCCTAGAAATACTACCGTAGTCATACAAAGTTGTACTTTTTTCTTGTTAACTTTACAGCCCATGTCTACTAGAAATATTAACAACCTTATTGTGTTGCTGTTTGCGGACTCTTGAGCAGGGGCACATAACAATAGGTCATCAACATATTGGAGAATTACAACCTCATCCGTAGGTTTGAAATTTTGAAGAACTGATCTCATAGCTTCTGAGTACAAGGTAGGTGAATGTATCATACCCTGTGGTAATCTTGTCCATGCTAATTGTCTATTCTTAAATGTAAATGCAAACAGTTTGTAACAGTCTGGGTGTAATGGTACTGAAAAAAATGCATTTGATAAGTCTATGACAGAAAATACTCGTGCTGTTGCTGGGATCTGTGATAGCAACGTGTGTGGATTTGGCACAACAGGAGTAATAGGTTCCAAAATTTTATTTATCTCTCTTAAATCATGTACCATCCGGTATCTAGCAGCTGACCCCTCAGTAGATTTCTTTTTTACGGGGTACAACGGTGTATTGGCTGGTGACTTTACTTCTATCAGTACTCCAGTTTTTAGATAATCTTTTATCTGTTCTCCTATGGCGTGTTCTTGTTGGGCACTAATAGGATACTGTCTCAATTGGGGTAGTGTCACACCTGGAACAGGAGTGACTTTTACTGGAGCTATTGGCATTAGTCCTACATCGGTGTCATGTTGTGCCCATAATTTTTCTGGTACCTCAGAAAGATCTAAAATAATTTGGGTAGGGGCAGGATCTTTCTCATCCTCTAAGGCTTGGACTTTTACATTGTTTTCTAGAGACTCTTGGTCATCAGGCACCAAAATTTGGACTCTACCATCCTTTGTCTCTTACCACTCCTGCTTTTCTAGCCTGAATGTCCTCCCATAGTTTCCTGTTAAACCTGTCATGCCTTGCTACCTGAAAAGTTTTGCAAACTTTCCCTAAATTCTTAGTTGCTTCTACACCACACCTTTCTTTCACGATTGTATAGACATCTTGTTCATCATTTGTGGTCTTAGTCTGTTTGTTGCCCATTTTTCCTGACTATTCTTACCTTAGGAGGCTTTTTGGGTTAGATAAAATATATTCTATATTCTACCTTTCCTCGTTACCTATTCTGTCCTAAGGAGCCAGTATCTGAAACGGTTTCTCTGGACCGTTTTGTCTGAAGTGTAGAGTAATTCTAACACACATATATATGGCAACAAGGGCAAGACCAACAATACATAAAATGAACCATACAGTCTCCATTATATATCGTGTCCCTGGAGTATTATCATTACTTCCATGGGCTCATTCTGTCAATCTCTTATCCGTCAAAAAGGAGGACAAAGGTTCGGGAGTTAAGCGTGAGCGAAGGTTTCCCCGAAAGGACACAACCTTATGACTCAGTTAGGCAATCTCCGTAATACTTATGTCATCTACCTTAGTGCGGCTTATGAGGCTATTCCCGACATCCACATCTCTTTCATACCATCCGTTCCATAACCTTCTCTGACCTCTCCTTCGGCAGATCCTACAGTATATACATGAATGACCCGAGCTATAGGTATCCTTCTCTACTAGTTCCTCAATCCCAACACAAGATATGCATGAAATTTACGGACTATCGCAGAGCAGATGTAAGAGAACTAACAGTGTCTCTTACCTGGCCAGGTTTGTCATCTGCTGTTCCGATGTCCCAATCTCAGCGGTTACTCGTGCCGGTCGATGAACTTGAAGGAATACGCAGACCTCGGGTCCCTGTTTCGGGCGCCAGGAATTGTTAGGATCATTCAGCCATGGAGGGTCCTTGTTGGAGTCGGGGTATCCCCGTAACAAGAAATACACAGACACGTAGTGTATAATCAAGTACTGGGAAGCCCCTGAGCGCGTCTGCCTCTATAGGTGCAGTCCCTTTATTTATATTAATAATCATAGTTTGTTGTCATACATGCGCAGTAAAATGCCTTTGTTTCACAGGCAGCGAAATGATGATTCATAACAGTGGAATGTTGATAAGAAAGTTTCATAAACAGAAAAGTGATAATTAGTAGAAGGTTGCTGAGACAGCTAAAACAAGTTACAATCTAGTTTCTGGGCGTCAGTCCAAATGTCCAGATAAGGGAAGAATAACTTCATCTGTGTCTTACATCGTAGTCTTGCGTGAAGTACAACTCCCATCATCCTCTCAACACTGTCCTGCATAATTTTTGGGTGTATACACCAGCAGGAGACGGACACCACCAGACGCAGTAGACTCCATCTGAGTGTCAGCCTCCAGAAGGCGTATATGCCGGAAAAGATGCACAACCGAGCACATGGTGACTGTTGGCACCATCCATTATAGTCTACCCGTGCCATACACCCAAATCCCGTTTTACTTGTGTGTGTGGGGAAGGGTATTCTGGACGTAAGCCCCGACAGGACCAACGAATGTGTGAACAGAGCCTTAGTGCCCCTGTACTTCTTCCATGCTGACAAGATACTGCTACCTGTGTTAGCAGCCTGTGCGAACGCTCTGGAGCAGAATCACGACCATGCCGCCAGCCCACACTGATAATCTGCAAGGGCGGTGCTTACTGCAGAAAAAAAGGTCAAACATTATCCTCTTTAATCCCTTTACCCCCAAGGCTGTTTGCATGTTAAAGGAGTTGTCCAGTACTTTTGACAAATGCCCCAATGTATTCCCCCAGGGCCCATAAGTGTTTTTGTAATTACCTTGCTGTGTCTTTATGGCCTGTGAGCGGCGCTATCGCTGGCCGCTCACAGGCATCACATGACCCCCAGCTCTGACATCCGCTGATGTCACGTCAAGTTCCAGCTGCAGCCGGGGGTGACTCAGTGCTGAGTGATGGGCTGTGTTACCCCGCGCGTCACAGCCAGTATCCACCACGCGCTCTCCCTCTCCTCATTCACTGGGAAAGCGCACGGTGGATGCTGGGTGTGACGCGCGGGTAACCCCGTCCACAACCCAGCGGCCACCGCGGGGACCGTGTCACTGATGTCACGCCTCACTTGTGACATCAGCAGGGGGTCATGTGATGCCTTTGAGCGGCCAGCGATAGCGCCGCTCACAGGTCATAAAGACACAGCAAGGTAATTACAAAAACACTTATGGGCCCAAGGTAAATACATTGGGGGACACTGGGGCATTTATCAAAAGTACTGGACAACTTCTTTAATGACCGGGCCAATTTTTTCAATTCTGACCAGTGTCACTTTATGAAGTAATTACTCTGGAACGCTTCAACGGATCCCCATGATTCTGAGATTGTTTTTTCGTGACATATTGTACTTCATTATAGTGGTAAAATTTATTTGATATGACTGGCATTTATTTGTGAAAAAATAGGAAATTTGACGAAAATTTAGAAAATGTCACAATTTTCAAACTTTGAATTTTCATGCCCTTAAATCAGAGAGATATGTCACACGAAATAGTTACTAAATAACATTTCCCACATGTCTACTTTACATCAGCACAATTTTGGAACCAACATTATTTTTTGTTAGGAAGTTCTAAGGCTATATTCACACATCATGGTTTTTTCAGCGCTTTTTGGTGCATTTTTTATGCAAATTTTCAGCTGCGTTTTGCAGAACCAGCAATGTCTATGAGATTCCAGAAATCTCATGCACACATCATGGTTTTCTTCTGTTCAGGATTTTGTACTTTGCATGGTTTTTTGAAAGATAGAGCGTGTCACGTTCAGCGTTTTTTCACCCATTGGAAGTAAGGCTATGTTCACACATCATGTTTTTTTCAGCGTTCATTTTCTGCAGCAATCCTGATCTCTTGCCAGGAGGTTGTTCAGGATTTTTGTTGCTGTTTTCTTGCTTTTTTGATTTTTTTTGTGGTGCGTTTTTTCAACGTTTTTTTCACTGTCCTTTTGTCTCTGGTATGCATGTATAAAGTTCAGTGAAAAAAAAAAAACTTTTTCTGGTTTATGCACAAAAACGCTGAAAAAACGGTGAGAACTTGTGTTTTTGGTGATTTTTTTCTGCTTTTTTTTTCACCACCCAATGGGTGAAAAAACGCTGAAAGTAGTGACATGATTTATCTTTCAAAAAACCATGCAAAGCACAAAATCCTGAAAAAAAACAAAAACATGATGTGTGCATGAGATTTCTGGAATGATGTGTGAAAATATGGGTGGTGAAAAATGTACATGCATAACAGAGACAAAAGGACAGTGAAAAAAACGCACCACAAAAAAGCAAGAAAACAGCAACAAAAATCCTGAACAACCTCCTGGCAAGAGATCAGGTTTTGCTGCAGAAAATGAATGCCGAAAAAACAATGATGTGTGAACATAACCTAAGGGTTAAAAGTTGACCAGCGATTTCTAATTTTTCCAACAAAATTTACAAAACCATTTCTTTAGGGACCACATCACACTTGAAGTGACTTTGAATGACTTTTATGACGGAAACTACCCAAAAGTGACATCATTCTAAAAACGGCACCCCTCAAGGTGCTCAAAACCACATTCAAGAAGTTTATTAACCTTACAGGTGCTTCACAGGAATTTTTGGAATGTGGAAGAAAATAATGAACATTTAACTTTTTCACAAAAATGTTAATTTACACCCAATTTTTTTTTATTTTCGCAAGGGTAACAGGAAAAAATGGAGCCCAAAATTAGTTGTGCAATTTCTACTGAGCACGCCAATACCCCATATGTTGGGGGAAAGCCACTGTTTGGGCGCACGGCAGGGCTCGGAATGGAAGGAGCGCCATTTGACTTTTTGAATGTAAAATTTGCTTGAATAATTAGCGGACGCCATGTTGCGTTTGGGGAACCTATGGTGTGCCTAAACAGTGGAAACCCTCAGGGAACTTATCTAAATGTGTGGTAAGCACTTTGAACCCCCAAGTTTTCACAAAAGTTTATAACGTAGAGCTGTGAAAATAAAAAAAATCACTTTTTTTTCAACAAAATGATCTTTTAGCCCCATTTTTTTATTTTCACAAGGGTAACAGGAGAAATTGGACCCCAAAAGCTGTTGTGCAATTTCTCCTGGGTATGCTGATACGTCATATGTGGGAGAAAACTACTGTTTGAGCGCACGGCAGGGCTCGGAAGGGAAGGAGTGAGGCTTTGGAATGCAGACTTTGATAGAATGGTCTGCGGGTGTCATGTTGCGTTTGCAGAGCCTCTGATGTGCCTAAACTGTGGAAATTCCCAATAAGTGCCTCCTTTTTGGAAACTACACCAAAATGAATTTATCTAGATGTGTGGTGAGCTCCTTGAATGCCTAAGTTTTCACAAAAGTTTATACCATAGAGCCGTGAAAATAAAAAATCACTTTTTTTCAACAAAATGATCTTTTAGCCCCATTTTTTTATTTTTACAAGGGTAACATGAGAAATTGGACCCCAAAATTTGTTGTGCAATTTCTCCTGAGCACACAGATACCCCATATGTGGTCAAAAACTACTTTTGAGGCACAGTGCAAAGCTCAGAAGGGAAGAAGCTCCATATTGGAGTTCATATTTTGCTGGGCTGGTTTGACGGTGCCATGTCACATTGGCAGAGCCCCTAAGGTGCCAGAACAGCAAAACCGCCCCATAAGAGACCCCATTTTACAAACTACACCTCTCAATGAATTTATCTAGGAGTGCAGTGAGCATGTTGACACCACATGTGCCTCACAGAATTTTACACATCAACAGAGCAGCTCTTCTACTTCCGGCCTGCTCTGGTGATGGGGCGCGACTGCTGTCGTCATGCTGCTTGACAGCCGACTCCCCGCAGTGGAGAGCCAATCAATCAGCATGACATCAGCAGTTATGCTCTGTCAACAGAGCAGAGTGGAAGAGAAGCCCACCAATCGCTCCCGCTTGAGCGTACACAGAGCCGTTCTCAATGCACAATCAAGAAAAAGCTCTAAGCTATCAGTGGTGGTCTCAGAACCCAGACCCTCACTGATTTACTGATATATATATCCGATCCGATGTATCCATTCACTATAATGAGGCAGCAGAGTTCGGGCTCTTTCTCAACTGCGCTGAGCTTAGTGAGTGACAGGATGTAACGGGGCCGGGTGGTGGAACCTCTGTGCCTTGGAACAAGGAGGGACCCCGAGGGCAGGTGTTATTCTGGGGACGACCTTGTAATAGAGCAGGTGGCTCCCACGGGTCAGATAGCTGGGACTGACCGGAGTAGCGGGTGGACACAACAGGTAGGTAGCAGTCTCTGGGTGAGCAGGCGGGTGGTCACGGGAAGTGACGGAAGAGCAGGTAAGAGTCTCTTGGCTGGCAGGCAGGTGGTCACGGCAAGTGACGGCTGAGCGGGTAAGAGTCTCTTGGCAGGCAGGCAGGCAGGTGGTCACGGCAAGTGACGGCAGAACGGGTAAGAGTCTCTTGGCAGGCAGGCAGGTGGTCACGGCAAGTGACGGCTGAGCAGGTAAGAGTCTCTTGACTGGCAGGCAGGTGGTCACGGCAAGTGACGGCTGAGCGGGTAAGAGTCTCTTGGCAGGCAGGCAGGTGGTCACGGCAAGTGACGGCTGAGCGGGTAAGAGTCTCTTGGCAGGCAGGCAGGCGGTCACGGGAAGTGACGGCAGAGCAGGTAAGAGTCTCTTGGCTGGCAGGCAGGTGGTCACGGCAAGTGACGGCGGAGCCTCCAGGTAGGCTAGCAGGCGGGTAGCAGGTGAGCGCTCCCAGGTGAGCGGGCTAGCAGGTACGACAGGTAGCAGGCAGGTAACTGGCAGGTGCTTCCTGGTCCGCAGGTGGACTTGCCCATAGACAGACTGGCGGATGCAGGAGACAGACTGTCGGGCTGAAGAGAAAACAAGCAGGCAGACAGGACTGGAAGTCAGGCTGGCAACGGGACCTGAGGGCTGAAGCAGAGGTGAGTATGCTTTGCAACAATTTTGCTCGGGCACCTCCATTTTGGAGGAGGTGCCTTAAATATGGGAGGTCCTCCGGCAATTGGCCGGGGACTCCTTAGGACGGCGCGCGCGGTCCCTTTAAGAGAGGGGGAGCGCCCTAAGTACAGTGCCCGGGAAGGAGCGCGCGCCGGCAGCAGCGAGGGAAGGAGCACTGGAGGACGCCGCGCTCGGAGCAGGAAGGTGAGAGGGACGGCGTCTCTGCCTAGCAGGGGGCAGAAATGCCGATGCTACAGTACCCCCCCCTTTAGGCGCCCCCTTTTTTAGGCCAGAGAGAAATTTCTCAAGGAGAAGTGGGGCGTTGATGTTCTCCCTGGGTTCCCAAGTTCTTTCCTCCCCTTCCAATCCACCAGAAAAAAGGTTCTCCCTCTTACCCTCTTGGTGGCCAGAATACTCTTTACCTCAAAGACGTCCTCAGCAGAAACCGGAGCAGGGGGAGTACCTGGATTGTTGGAAAAAATGTTAAGGACAACGGGTTTGAGGAGGGATACGTGGAAGGAGTTGGGAATGCGTAGGGTGGCCGGGAGTTTTAATTTGTAGGCTGCTGGGTTAATTTGCCTGAGGACTTCGAAGGGTCCGATGAATCGAGGGCCCAACTTGTAGGAGGGTACTTTGAGCCGCCCATGTTTGGAGGAGAGCCAAACCTTGTCTCCTGGACGGAATTGAGGCGGATCCAGACGTCTCTTATCAGCATATCTCTTCATCCGCTCTGAGGACTGAAGAAGAGCGAACCAAGTACTCTCCCAAATGGTAGAAAATTCGCTGACAAGAGACTCCGCGGCTGGGTCATCCACAGAAGCGGAGACGGGAACCGGAATCCGGGGATGTTGGACACAGACTATAAAGAACGGGGATTTGGAAGAGGATTCTCTCTCATGGTTATTGTAAGAGAACTCGGCCCATGGTAGGAGATCCATCCAATCGGAATGGTGGGCATTAACGAAGTGCCGGAGGTAGCTAGTAAGAATCTGATTGATCCGCTCCACTTGACCATTGGACTGTGGGTGGTAAGCGGAGGAAAAATCCAGGGTGACATCTAGCAGCTTACATGTGGCTCTCCAGAAGCGTGAGGTGAACTGAACCCCACGATCCGACATGATGTGGAAGGGTAGGCCATGGAGACGGAAGATGTGGCGGATAAAGTCTTTAGCCAGCTCGGGTGCAGATGGGAGACCAGGCAGGGGAATAAAGTGGGCCATCTTAGAAAAGCGGTCAGCGACCACCCAAATGACCGTACACCCGGCAGAAACAGGAAGATCGGTGATAAAGTCCATTGCTATGTGCTGCCATGGAGCAGCAGGTACGGGAAGGGGCAGGAGATGGCCGGCTGGTAGATGTCTGGGAACTTTGTTGCGGGCACAAGATGAACAGGCCGTGTCGAAGTCTACAACATCCTTACACAGGGTAGGCCACCAGTAATGCCGGGTAATGAGCAGGAAGGTCTTATTTTGGCCAGCATAGCCAGCTAGTTTAGAAGAATGACCCCAGTGAAGAACCTTCTCACGATCAGGAACTACTACAAACGTTTTTCCGGGTGGAAGATGAGTCAGATCCAAGGGGGCCACATTCATCACCTTGGAGGGGTCGATGATGTGCATAGGCTCCTCCTCTTGATCGGAGGACAGGAAGGATCGGGACAAGGCATCAGCTTTGACATTCTTGTCCGCCGGGCGGAAATGTAGGATGAAGTCGAAGTGGGCAAAAAACAAGGACCATCGGGCCTGACGCGGATTAAGTCTCTGGGCATTTTGGAGATATGCCAGATTTTTGTGATCCGTGTAGATGATCACCGGGCATAGAGCCCCTTCAAGAAGATAGCGCCACTCCTCCAGTGCCAATTTGACGGCTAGCAATTCGCGGTCTCCTATGGAGTAGTTGCGCTCAGAAGAGGAGAAGATTTTGGAGAAGAAGCCACAGGTTACCATTCTCCCGGAAGATTTTTGGGTGAGTACCACTCCGGAGGAGGAGGCATCAACCTCCAGGTAGAATTGTTTATTGCAGTCCGGACGGTGCAGGACTGGGGCAGAGGCGAAGGCTTGCTTTAAGGAAAGAAAGGCTTACTTGGCTTCGGGCGGCCATACCTTGGGATTTGCCCCCTTACGGGTGAGCGAAGATATGGGAGCAGTCCGGGACGAGAAGTGTGGGATGAAGAGACGATAGTAATTGGCGAAGCCCAGAAATCGCTGTATCGCCTTCAACCCCTCTGGACGGGGCCACTTTAGGACAGCAGAGAGCTTCTCGGGATCCATTCGCAGGCCTGTCTGGGAGATAACATAGCCCAAGAATGGTAGGGAGGTCTGTTCGAAGAGGCACTTCTCGTATTTGGCATAAAGGTGGATCTGATTGAGCCTAAGCAGGACCTGACGAACATCCCTCTGGTGTGTGGGCAAATCCGGAGAGAAGACCAAGATATCGTCCAGGTATACCACCACGCAGGAGTAAAGGAGGTCACGGAAGATGTCGTTAACCAGTTCTTGGAAGACGGCGGGAGCATTGCAGAGACCGAAAGGCATCACACGGTACTCATAGTGACCGTCCCGGGTATTGAATGCTGTCTTCCACTCGTCTCCTTGACGGATACGGACCAGGTTATATGCACCACGTAGATCTAGTTTGGAGAAGATTCTGGCGCCTTTGAGGCGATCAAACAACTCAGAGATGAGCGGCAGGGGGGATTTGTTTTTTACCGTAATCTGATTAAGTCCTCTATAATCAATACAGGGACGAAGCGAGCCATCTTTCTTTTTGACAAAGAAGAATCCGGCCCCAGCCGGGGAGGTAGATTTTTGGATAAACCCCTTAGCCAGATTCTCTTCAATGTACTCAGACATGGCCCGGGTTTCGGCCGCTGACAACGGGTAAATACGCCCACGGGGTGGAGTGGCGCCAGGTACCAGGTCGATCGGGCATTCATATGGCCTGTGGGGTGGCAACGTGTCTGCTTCCTATTTACCGATGACGTCCGCATAGGGCCAGTAAGGAGCCGGAAGACTGGGTAGATTAGCTGGAGTAGGCGGAGGGCGAGCTGGGCGGACCGGAACCAGACAGGTCTTATGGCAGTCTGGACCCCACCGGAGTACTTCACCGGATCGCCAGTTCAATACGGGTTCATGTGTCTGGAGCCAGGGTAGACCTAGCAACAGGGATTGAGAGAGTCCGGACAGCACATGGAAAGAGATTTTCTCAGAGTGCAGCATTCCCACCTGCAAGGTTAAGGGTTCAGTGACGAGCAGGATGGTCACCGGAAGGAGTCTTCCATCCACGGAGGCAACAGACAATGGTTCAGCCAGGGGCTTGGTGGGAATACGGTATTTCTCTACCAGAGACTGGGAGATGAGGTTTCCAGCAGCTCCAGAGTCCAGGTGGGCAATTTCAAAGTGCCGATTCTCTCCCCAGGAGATAGAGACAGACAAGGTTAGAGATGGAGAGGGTTTACTTTTGTCTAGGAGGACCTCTCCGAGCGGTCCTAGACACTGGAGTTTCCCGGCTTCTCCGGGCTGGAACGGATCAGGTGCTCCTTACTGCCACAGTAGAAACAGCTCCCCTTGGCTCGGCTCGGCGTGACTCTTGGCGAGTCTTGACCATCTTGGTCTGGTCGATCTGCATGGGCTCGGGTGAGTGCGCCCGGGGAGTGACAGATGAGGAGACAGGTCTCTGGAAAGTAGGAGCAAGGTGGGGAAACCTCCTCTCACGGGTGGTCTCTTTCGTACGTTCCTGGAACCGGATATCAATCCGGGTAGCTAGAGTCACCAAGTCATCCAGGGTGGTTGGAACGTCCCGACCGGCAAGTTCGTCTTTAATCCGACCGGAAAGGCCCTCCCAGAAGACGGACACCAGGGCCTCGTTATCCCAGGCAAGCTCAGAAGCGAGGGTAAGGAACCGTATGGCATATTGGCCCACGGTGAGACTCCCTTGGCGGAGACGTAGCAGAGAGGAGGCTGATGATTTCGTCCCGGTTCATCAAAGACTTTCCGGAAAGCAGTGAGGAAAGCCGGCAAGTTGGATACCAGGGGATCCCCTCTCTCCCACAGGGGATTTAGCCAGGCCAGTGCTTCCCCAGTGAGATGGGACATGATGAAGGCCACTTTGGCCTGGTCGGAGGTAAAATGATGTGCCAAGAGTTCAAAGTGCAGGGTGCACTGGTTAATGAAGCCTCGAGACAAGGCGGGATCTCCACCAAAACGGGGCGGTGCAGAAAGCCGGGGACCAGAACCGGGTACCATGGTATTGATGGGCAGTGGCGCTGCCGAGGCGTGGGTCGTGCGACTGGAGGCAGGTCCCGAAGGAGCAGTCAGTGTGTCCAGGCGGGAGTTGACATTACGCAGGTGATTCAGGATGGATTCCTGTTGGGATCTCTGACGGGAGACTTCATGGAATAAGTCAGAGAGCGAGGGAGCTTGGGTGCCACCGGGTTCCATGGCCCGAGCAAACTGTAACGGGACCGGGTGGTGGAACCTCTGTGCCTTGGAACTAGGAGGGACCCCGAGGGCAGGTGTTATTCCGGGGACGACCTTGTAATAGAACAGGTGGCTCCCACGGGTCAGATAGCTGGGACTGACCGGAGTAGCGGGTGGACACAACAGGTAGGTAGCAGTCTCTGGGTGAGCAGGCGGGTGGTCACGGGAAGTTACGGAAGAGCAGGTAAGAGTCTCTTGACTGGCAGGCAGGTGGTCACGGCAAGTGACGGCAGAGCAGGTAAGAGTCTCTTGGCTGGCAGGCAGGTGGTCACGGCAAGTGACGGCGGAGCCTCCAGGTAGGCTAGCAGGCGGGTAGCAGGTGAGCGCTCCCAGGTGAGCGGGCTAGCAGGTACGGCAGGTAGCAGGCAGGTAACTGGCAGGTGCATCCTGGTCCGCAGGTGGACTTGCCCATAGACAGACTGGCGGATGCAGGAGACAGACTGTCGGGCTGAAGAGAAAACAAGCAGGCAGACAGGACTGGAAGTCAGGCTGGCAACGGGACCTGAGTGCTGAAGCAGAGGTGAGTATGCTTTGCAACAACTTTGCTCGGGCACCTCCATTTTGGAGGAGGTGCCTTAAATATGGGAGGTCCTCCGGCAATTGGCCGGGGACTCCTTAGGACGGTGCGCACGGTCCCTTTAAGAGAGGGGGAGCGCGCGCGCCCTATGCACAGTGCCCGAGAAGGAGCACGCGCCGGCAGCAGCGAGGGAAGGAGCGCTGGAGGACGCCGCGTCCGGAGCAGGAAGGTGAGAGGGACGGCGTCTCTGCCTAGCAGGGGGCAGAGACGCCGATGCTACACAGGACACCACTCGCTGAGGCAGCTTGGCGTGAACGGTCAGATGGGTTACAGCGGGGCACATCTTCAGACAGGTGATTATAAGGATTTTTTTATTTTATTCTTATTTTTACACCTGGACACAGCGGGAGCAGAATACTACTCTCAACATTTTCCCTTGTTTGCGCTGATTGTGCCGGCAGGGGACAATGATGAGGGCAGCATTCAGCACACGGAGCTTGGGAATAGCACTAACTGTACCGCCGATTCCCAGGCGCCGATACTTGTGCTCCTGATGCGGCACACGGTTGCCACACAGGTGCACATGGACACGGATATCTCTGGTACTGTTTTTTCCGGTACTGGAAATATCAGGACGTGTGAAACTAGCCATACTCTGGACTCCGTCTGGCCTCTGTTTAGCGGTGTCCTTTTTTCATAGGTTCACAAAACTGTGGCCGATGGCACTTTTATGCACGCCTAGTAAAAAGATGGACACTGTGGGATCTCAGGCCAGACGGCGTCCACAGTGCCTCCATCTGCCTCATTACAGGGAATCTTCTGCTGGGGGTTCCGTCTGAATCACATATTTCAGATACGGAAACCCCGGTGTAGGCGCTCAGTGCACAGCGCAGGATAAATGTGAGCCGAGCCATACTGCAATCATTGGGAGGCAGAATGAACAAATCAGCAGCAGATGAATAATAGGTTTTATTTATTTTTTACGCCATTCCTCATGCAGTATAAGTGATTAGACGACTTTATTCTTCAGGTCGGTGCGATTACAGCAATACCAGATTTATATCGGGTTTTTATGTTTGGCTGCTGTCACACTAAAAAACTTTTTATTTTTTTTTTGCAAAGACTAGTTTTTGTATCGCCTTATTTTGAGAGCTATAATTTTTCCATATATCGGCCGACAGAGTCATGTAAGGGCTTGTTTTTTGGGGGACAAGTTGACGTTTTTATTCGTACCATTTTCGGGTACCAAAAATTCAGATTTTTGAGAGGCAGCATAAACAAAAAACAACACTTCAGGAATTTTTTTTTGGTTTTCTTTTATGCCGTTCCGCGTGTAGTAAAATTGATAAGGCAGCTTTATTCTTCAGGTCAGTATGTTTACAGCGATACTACATTCATATAGTTTTCTTATGTTGTGGCGCTTTTACACAATACTATTTTATAGAACAAAGAATTTATTTTGCATCACTTTATTCTGAGAGCTATAACTTTTTTATTTCAGTTGATGGAGCTGTATGGCGCTTGTTTTTTGCGGAACAAGATGACATTTTCAGCGGTACCATTTTTATTTACATCCATCTTTTTGATTGTGTTTTATTCCACTTTTTGTTCGGCGGTATGATGATAAAGCACCGTTTTTTGCTTCGTTTTTTTATTTTTTTTTACGGTGTTCACTAAAGGGGTTAACTAGTGGGATAGTTTTATAGGTCAGGTCATGATACCAAATATATGTACTTTTATTGTTTATTTTTTTTTTCATAATAATATTTATTTATGGATACAATATAGATACAGTGGGGAAAAAAAGTATTTAGTCAGCCACCAATTATGCAAGTTCTCCCACTTAAAAAGATGAGAGAGGCCTGTAATTGACATCATAGGTAGACCTCAACTATGAGAGGTAAAATGAGAAAACAAATCCTGAAAATGACATTACAGTCATATGAAAAAGTTTGGGCACCCCTATTAATCTTAAGCTTAATGTTCTATAAAAATTGGTGTTTTTGCAACAGCTATTTCAGTTTGATATATGTAATAACTGTTGGATACAGTAATGTTTCTGCCTTGAAATGAGGTTCATTGTACTAATAGAAAATGTGCAATCTGCATTCAAACAAAATTTGACAGGTGCATAAGTATGGGCACCTCACCAGAAAAGTGACATTAATAGTTAGTAGATCCTCCTTTTGCAAAAATAACAGCCTCTAGTCGCTTCCTGTAGCTTTTAATGAGTTCCTGGATCCTGGATGAAGGTATTTTTGACCATTCCTCTTTACAAAACAATTCCAGTTCAGTTAAGTTTGATGGTCGCCGAGCATGGACAGCCCTCTTCAAATGATCCCACAGATGTTCAATGATATTCAGGTCTGGGGACTGGGATGGCCATTCCAGAACATTGTAGTTGTTCCTCTGCATGAATGCCTGAGTAGATTTGGAGCGGTGTTTTGGATCATTGTCTTGCTGAAAGATCCATCCACTTTGTAACTTCATATTTATCACTGATTCTTGAACACTATTGTCAAGAATCTGCTGATACTGAGTGGAATCCATGCGTCCCTCAACTTTAACAAGATTCCCAGTGCCAGCATTGACCACACAGCCCCAAAGCATGATGGAACCTCCACCAAATTTTACTGTGGGTAGCAAGTGTTTTTCTTGGAATGCTGTGTTTTTTTGCCACCATGCATAACGCCTTTTTGTATGACCAAATAACTCAATCTTGATTTCATCAGTCCACAGGACCTTCTTCCAAAAAGAAATTGGCTTCTCCAAATGTGCTTTTGCATACCTCAGCCAACTCTGTTTGTGGCGTGCTTGCAGAAACGGCTTCTTTCGCATCACTCTCCCATACAGCTTCTCCTTGTGCAAAGTGCCTTGTATAGTTGACCGATGCACAGTGACACCATCTGCAGCAAGTTGATGCTGCAGCTCTCTGGAGGTGGTCTGAGGATTGTCCTTGACTGATCTCACCATTCTTCTTCTCTGCCTTTCTGATGTTTTTCTTGGCCTGCCACTTCTGGCCTTAACAAGAACTGTCCCTGTGTTCTTCCATTTCCTTACTATGTTCCTCACAGTGGAAACTGACAGGTTAAATCTCTGAGACAGCTTTTTGTATGCTTCCCCTGAACAACTATGTTGAATAATCTTTGTTTTCAGATCATTTGACAGTTGTTTTGAGGAGCACATGATGCCACTCTTCAGAGGAGATTCAAACAGGAGAACAACTTGCAAGTGGCCACTTTAAGTAGCTTTTCTCATGATTGCATACACCTGGCTATAAAGTTCAAAGCTCCATGAGGTTACAAAACCAAAAAAAGTGCTTTAGTAAGTCAGTAAAAAGTAGGTAGGAGTATTTAAAACAAGAAAATGATAAGGGTGCCCATACTTATGCACCTTTCAAATTTTGTTTGAATGCAGATTGCACATTTTCTGTTAGTACAATAAACCTCATTTCAAGGCAGAAACATTACTGTGTCCAACAGTTATTACATATATCAAACTGAAATAGCTGTTGCAAAAACACCAATTTTTATAAAACATTAAGCTTAAGATTAATAGGGGTGCCCAAACTTTTTCATATGACTGTATCTGATTTGGAAAGAAATTTGTTTCAAATTTTGGTGGAAAATAAGTATTTGGTCAATTACAAAAGTTCATCTCAGTACTTTGTTATATATCCTTTGTTGGCAATGACAGAGGTCAAACGTTTTCTGTAAGTCTTCACAAGGTTGGCACACACTGTTGCTGGTATGTTGGCCCATTCCTCCATGCAGATCTCCTCTAGAGCAGTGATGTTTTGGGGCTGTTGCTGCGCAACACGGACTTTCAACTCCCTCCAAAGGTTTTCTATTGGGTTTAGATCTGGAGACTGGCTAGGCCACTCCAGGGCCTTCAAATGCTTCTTATGAAGCCACTCCTTCGTTGCCCTGGCGGTGTGCTTGGGATCATTGTCATGCTGAAAGAATCAGCCACGTTTCATCTTCAATGCCCTTGCTCATGGAAGGAGATTTGCACTCAAAATCTCATGATACATGGCCCCATTCATTCTTTCATGTACAGTACAGACCAAAAGTTTGGACACACCTTCTCATTTAAAGATTTTTCTGTATTTTCATGACTATGAAAATTGTACATTCACACTGAAGGCATCAAAACTATGAATTAACACATGTGGAATTATATACTAAACAAAAAAGTGTGAAACAACTGAAAATATGTCTTATATTCTTGGTTCTTCAAAGTAGCCACCTTTTGCTTTGATGACTACTTTGCACACTCTTGGCATTCTCTTGATGAGCTTCAAGAGGTAGTCACCGGAAATGGTCTTCCAACAATCTTGAAGGAGTTCCCAGAGATGCTTAGCACTTGTTGGCCCTTTTGCCTTCACTCTGCGGTCCAGCTCACCCCAAACCATCTCGATTGGGTTCAGGTCTGGTGACTGTGGAGGCCTGGTCATCTGGCGTAGCACCCCGTCACTCTCATTCTTGGTCAAATAGCCCTTACACACCCTGGAGGTGTGTTTGGGGTCTTTGTCCTGTTGAAAAATAAATGATGGTCCAACTAAACGCAAACCGGATGGAATAGCATGCCGCTGCAAGATGCTGTGGTAGCCATGCTGGTTCAGTATGCCTTCAATTTTGAATAAATTCCCAACAGTGTAACCAGCAAAGCACCCCCACAACATCACACCTCCTCCTCCATGCTTCACGGTGGGAACCAGGCATGTAGAGTCCATCCGTTCACCTTTTCTGCGTCGCACAAAGACACGGTGGTTGGAACCAAAGATCTCAAATTTGGACTCATCAGACCAAAGCACAGATTTCCACTGGTCTAATGTCCATTCCTTGTGTTCTTTAGCACAAACGAGTCTCTTCTGCTTGTTGCCTGTCCTTAGCAGTGGTTTCCTATCAGCTATTTTACCATGAAGGCCTGCTGCTCAAAGTCTCCTCTTAACAGTTGTTGAAGAGACGTGTCTGCTGCTAGAACTCTGTGTGGCATTGACCTGGTCTCTAATCTGAGCTGCTGTTAACCTGAGATTTCTGTGGCTGGTGACTCAGATAAACTTATCCTCAGAACCAGAGGTGACTCCTGGTCTTCCTTTCCTGGGGCGGTCCTCATGTGAGCCAGTTTCTTTGTAGCGCTTGATGGTTTTTGCAACTGCACTTGGGGACACTTTCAAAGTTTTTCCAATTTTTCGGACTGACTGACCTTCATTTCTTACAGTAATGATGGCCACTCGTTTTTCTTTACTTAGCTGCTTTTTTCTTGCCATAATACAAATTCTAACAGTCTATTCAGTAGGACTATCAGCTGTGTATAATAAGCTGTGCCCCAGAGCGCACATCTTGGCGCTGGCAGCTTTCCTGCCTGCTGCTGCGCAGCCGTTTATAACAGCCATGCAGCTCCTGTGCTCCTTCTGCCTCTTCTGCGACACACTGGTGATGGCGCATATGCCCAGAATGTACGTGCACCACTCACCAGGAGGACAGCAGAAATGGAGCTGTGCCGGCAGGGGATTGTCTGAGAGGTAAGTATGAAAAACTATTTTTTTTTTATAAAATGAATTAAAGTGCCCAAGTATGCTGCGAACGATCATGAATTGAGACTGGGGGATGGGGTACAGTGAATGATTATGAATTGAGACTGGGGGGTGGGTATAGCAAATGGTGATGAATTGAGACTGGGGGTTGGAGTACAGCAAATAATGACTCATTGAGACTGGGGGATGGGGTACAGCAAATAATGACTCATTGAGACTGGGGGATGGGGTACAGCAAATAATGATTCATTGAGACTGGGAGACGGGGTACAGCAAATGATTATGAATTGAGACTGGGGGATCGGGGACAGCAAATAATGATTATGGTAATTGAGACTGGGGAATCGGGGACAGCAAATAATGATTATGGTAATTGAGACTGGGGGATGTGGTACAGAAAATGGTGATACATTGAGACTGAGGGGTGGGGAACAGCAAATGATGATTAATTGAGGGTATGGGAGAGCAAATGATGAATTGAGGGGGGTCCTGTTACTGTGCAGGGTGGCACTATGTACCTTTTTTCTTCATCTGACATAGTGTAGAAGTCAGGGGAAAAAGTGAGGAATGTGCTCTGGAAGTGGTGCTTTAGATAACTGTGTGTTATTTTTTGCAGAGACAAGTCCCGGCTGGAAAAAGTGATGACATTTTGCGCTGGATGAAGAAAAGCAACTGGTGAGTCACTGTGTTACCTGGAGACTAACAATATACACTATATAGTATATACAGAGCTCTTATGTATAATGTCACTGGTGATAACTGACACTATTTACAGAGCTCCTGTGTATAATGTCACGGGTGATCACTGTATTTCCTGTACACTGACACTATATCAGTGTCAGTGTGTTACCTGTATACTGTGTGACAGAGTCACTGGTGATATATGTGAGGGGAGATATGTTTCACTGCGGCTATTAGCTTCAGTGAACTGAACCTACAAGTTTCATCTCCATGTTAGGTGCTGAAGCGGTTAATTAGCCATTTTGGGAAGGGTCCTTTGTGAGTAGGTGTGAGATGGGTGGGACGCATACTCACCATATCTCCACCTCAAAGGTGTGGCTGGAGGAGTTAAATCTCCAGCATTGAAGTTTTTTTTTTCTGAGTTTGGAGAAGGAAGTGTCCAGACTGTGGAACCTCAGCTCAGGAGGAGCTGAAGTGTACTACAACTTAAGCGGGCGAACCCAGCATACATATGAACTGAACTATCGTTTATCTTTTGTTTTGCCATTATGCCAGCAAGGCCATGGAACCTGCAGTGCTTTATGCCAATTTAAAAAAACCTGCAGACGAAACCGTTCCTGTGTCTACTTCTGGAAGC
Source organism: Phyllobates terribilis (assembly GCF_046119375.1). Classification (NCBI taxonomy): domain Eukaryota; kingdom Metazoa; phylum Chordata; class Amphibia; order Anura; family Dendrobatidae; genus Phyllobates; species Phyllobates terribilis. The sequence continues at coordinate 69,526,292 of NW_027362761.1, read as the reverse complement.
AGCCGAGAGTTAGTGCGAGAGTGCGTGCAAGATTCCAGGAACACATGTACCTGCCACAGAGAATGGTGGATGTCCTGGGTAAAGGCCGCCAGCCAGCCACAGATGTCTGGCAACATGGAGGAGCTCATCAAGCACCTGGTCCAAAGCCAACAGCAGCAGCACCAGCAAGCGCCTGCATAGCCAGCAGCACATGCAGCAGCAGCACCGAGAGCAGCAGCAGGAGACAAATAAACTCCTGATGCAGCAGATCCAACAGCAGCAACAGCAGATGGAACTCCTAGCAGGGGAGATCTGCAGCAGAGAAACTGCCCCTCCCCAAAGTCCAGGTGATGTCTAATATGTCTGGAAGGTGGTAAGGCGAGCTATATAAAAGATGACCCCAGGTGATGATGTTGAGGCATTTTTGTCTGTATTCGAAAGGGTAGCAGAGCGGGAATGTAACATCCCTGGCGGCGTGCTGGCATGGCTTACCACCTCCCACCATGCAAGATCGCCATCTTACCTATCAATCCAGGCTGCACACTTTGCTCTAGTACCTGCTGTGTCTCTTGTCTGATTGCTTAGGGCGGCAGCGTGGCTACTGCCTGATTCTTATAGTTACTGTGTGCGAACTCCTAATGTCTCCCCAGCCTATTGCTGTGAGTCACTGAATACTTAAACCCCCTCCACCCAGTAGGGGGTGCCTGAGCAACACTTTTCTTCAGTGTATTCCTTGCAACTGAGTTGCCAGGTCCTGTCCTGTATCTTGTCTGTTCCGCCCCTGGGGGCTGTATACCCAGGCCAGTTACCTGTATCTGTGACTTCTAGTCTGTCTCCGCCACCCCGGGGGCTGAGTTCCCAGGCTCGTTCCTGTATTTTGTTCCTGTTTCAGTTCCTGTCTGAACTGTGTCCTAGCCCGTTACCTGTTTGTCTCTTATGTCTGAACCTTCCCTTTTCCTGCAGTGTCTGAACCTGCACCTAACTCCAACTCGTTGTCTCTGAACTTCTGTTTGTGAGTTTTGTGTACACTCGCTACTTCATTGTAAGTACCTTGTGTGTATCTGGTTCTGCTTGTTCACCGCACCTGCGGTTTCGCTCCGCTCTGCTTGTCCACCGCACCTGCGGTTTCGCTCTGCTCTGCTTGTCCACCGCACTGGCGGTTTCGCTCTGCTCCGCTCTGCTTGTTCACCGCACCGGCGGTTGCGCTCTGCTCTGCTTGTTCACCGCACCTGTGGTTTCGCTCTGCTCAGCTTGTTCACCGCACCTGCGGTTTCGCTCTGCTCTGCTTGTCTACCGCTTCTTTGAGTTTTGCTCTGCTCTGCTTGTCTACCGCACCTGCGGCTCCATTCCTGTGTCCCAGTCTGTACTGGTCCCTATCCTGCCTGTGTTCCTACCTGCCAGTACCGGCCTGTCTGCATGCCAGCCGTGCCTGCCAGTGTCCACCTGTCTGCATGCCAGCCGTGCCTGCCAGTGTCCACCTGTCTGCATACCAGCCGTGCCTGCCAATACCCACCTGTCTGCATACCAGCCGTGCCTGCCAGTACCCACCTGTCTGTATGCCAGCCTAACCTGCCTGTTCCTGCAGTCCCCGGTGTGGGTCAACAGCTGTGACCGGGGTCTGACCTGGAGTAGCACCTGGTCCCTCTGCTCGGTTCCTCCCTGGTTCGTGTGACCTTGATCGGACCGAGTTGATACTTAGTTACGCCCCTCCAGGCACTCCTCGGTTCATGGTCCAGTGGGATCACTAATCATGCTCACGCTAGTCTGTCCGGGCGTGTGCGTAACAGTTTGCTCAGGCCATGGTCCCCGTTGAGCCCCACGGCCCTTCGCTCTCAGAGACATTTGAATTCTTGTCTGGCGAATACGTGCACCAAGGAAAAAATTTTTTTCAAGCTGAGGTCCAGGCTATTTACGCACCAGCCCAAATGGAACTATCAGCACTCGTTCCTGCGGATCCACCACGGTACTATGGGGATCCAAAACAAAGCCGTGCGTTTGAGGAGCAATGTATGCTGCATTTCAAATTCTATGCTCACTATTTTCCCACTGATCGGGTTAAAGTAGCATTCATGATGTCCTACTTAGCAGGTGATGCCTTGAATTGGATCACCCCCCTATGGGAAGCATGGGATCTTATCGTCTATGACCTGCAGGCCTTCCTGATGGCCTTTCTAATGGTCTTTGATGACCCTAACCCTGAAGCTTCTGCTAAAGCTTCCCTTCCCAATATCCTGGAGCAGTCCCGATGAGTGATGCGTGTAGGTAGCCCACCAGTTCCCCAGCCAGAAGAGGCTGCTGCCCACACAGAATCCACACAGGATGACAATGCTCCACAGAATACTTCTCTTCCCAACCTCGAGAGGCAGTCCAGACGTGCAAGGCGTAGAGGTAAACAGTCACGCCAGGTTCTGTCCTCCCAAAGACCTCCTGTTCCCCAGCCTGTACTGTAGAGGCAGCTACCCACACAGAATCCATGAAAGATGACCATGTTCGTCAGGCAAAGCAGAGGCCGGAACTCAGTCACAAAATCGGATTGCGGTCCCGCTGCGGTTTTTTGGGACACCCTGACGGTCTTTGTCCAGCGAAGGTTGGAGAATCCCAAGACATTAGGCCTGTAGGAGAGGCTGCCCTTGGCGTTCGTGTTTCCTCTCCACAGATGACCGTGACTGTCTCCATGGCAAGTGAAGGCCTCGGATTAACCGGAAGTTTCGGGCATAAAGCCTTGAAGAGTCGGTGTCTGATTCCCGTCCGACAACTCCAGAATCCGGTTTGGGCATTGTCAGAGGAAGGACAAGCCCTACTCAGAAACAGTCAAAATATGTCTGTACAAATTAAGCTCCAGATTGGAGCATTACACATGAAGAAGTTCACATTCCAGGTGCTGTCTGGTTTGCCCACAGGTCGTCCAGAGCCAAGAGATCTAGTGCCCGCTCAGGTCTGGAGATCCTGCATGGTATTTCCTGGGGGACTGCTGAGGTACAAGGGGTGTCCAGTCCCCATATCTTCAGGACAGTCAGCAGTGTCTTCTTCTTCTTCACCAGATCTGCTAATCGCTGACTCGCTGTGCGCTGAAGTCTCCGAAGGAAGGGAAGCGGAGGCATTGTCCCCACACAGTCTCGACGATTGTACCAATGATCTGGCTTTAGGCACCGCCCCGCCTCGCAGACGTGTCATCTCAGAAACCAGACTGAAGTTGGTCCCTAAGCAAGGATCCTCCATCTCTAACAAATCTGGCAATAAGTCCATCAAGGCGGTGGCTACCTCCAAGTCTCTGCACCCCTCCAACCAGGCGGAGGACCTCCAGTTGCCTCCTGAATCCTCCGGGGTGCTATCTGATAACAAATGGAGAGAGACTTTTCTGCACCCTGTACCTGGTACTTCGCCCACTTCATCCAGTAAGCTTGGCAAAGTGTACGTCAAGGCGGTGGTTACCCTCGAGTCTCTGCACCCCTTCAACCCGGTGGAGGATCTCCAGTTGTCCCGTGAATCTTTTGGGGTGCTATCCGATATTAACAAATGGAGAGATACTTTCCTGTGTCTTGTTCCTGGTACTTCACTCACTTCATCTGTTGCTGAGGATGGCTCGATTGGAGGAAGCATCCTAGTCACCAAGATGGTGAGACCAGTTTCGTTCCCTCTAGTGGACAGAAGAGGTAATCTTCTTGAAGAGAAGGATCGGCCTCCAAATTCTCTGCAGAAAATCCTTGCAAGCTTGAAGAAGAGGGGGCGTAAAGGAGGGGGGTACTGTAACATCCCTGGCGGCTTGCTGGCATGGCTTACCACCTCCCACCATGCAAGACCGCCATCTTACCTATCAATCCAGGCTGCACACTTTGCTCTAGTACCTGCTGTGTCTCTTGTCTGATTGCTTAGGGTGGCGTTGCGGCTACTGCCTGATACTTATAGTTACTGTGTGCGCACTCCTAATGCCTCCCCAGCCTATTGATGTGAGTCACTGGATACTTTAACCCCCTCCACCCAGTAGGCGGTGCCTGAGAAACATTTTTCTTCAGTGTGTTCCTTGCAACTGAGTTGCAGGTTCTGTCCTGTATCTTGTCTGTTCCGCCCCTGGGGGCTGTATACCCATGCCTGTTACCTGTATTTGTGACTTCTAGTCTGTCTCCGCCACCCTGGGGGCTGAGTTCCCAGGCTTGTTCCTGTATCTTGTTCCTGTTTCAGTTCCTGTCTGAACTGTGTCCTAGCCCGTTACCTGTTTGTCTCTATGTCTGAACCTTCCCTTTTCCTGCAGTGTCTGAACCTGCACCTAACTCCAACTCGTTGTCTCTGAACTTCTGTTTGTGAGTTTTGTGTACACTCGCTACTTCATTGTAAGTACCTTGTGTGTATCTGGTTCTGCTTTTTCACCGCACCTGCGGTTTCGCTCCGCTCTGCTTGTCCACCGCACCTGCGGTTTCGCTCTGCTCAGCTCGTTCACCGCACCTGCGGTTTCGCTCTGCTCAGCTTGTTCACCGCACCTGTGGTTTCGCTCTGCTCAGCTTGTTCACCGCACCTGCGGGTTTTGCTCTGCTCTGCTTGTTTACCGCACCTGCGGATTTTGCTCTGCTCTGCTTGTCTACCACACCTGCGGGTTTTGCTCTGCTCTGCTTGTTTACCGCACCTGCGGGCTTTGCTCTTCTCTGCTTGTCTATCGCATCTGCGGGTTTTGCTCTGCTCTGCTTGTCTACCACACCTGCGGGTTTTGCTCTGCTCTGCTTGTCTACTGCACCTGCGGGTTTTGCTCTGCTCTGCTTGTCCACCGCACCTGCGGGCTTTGCTCTGCTCTGCTTGTCTACTTCACCTGCGGGCTTTGCTCTGCTCTGCTTGTCTACCGCACCTGCGGGTTTTGCTCTGCTCTTCTTGTCTACCGCACCTGCGGGTTTTGCTCTGCTCTGCTTGTCTACCGCACCTGCGGGTTTTGCTCTGTGGGTTTTGCTCTGCTCTGCTTGTCTACCGCACCTGCGGGTTTTGCTCTGCGGGTTTTGCTCTGCTCTGCTTGTCTACCGCATCTGCGTGTTTTGCTCTGCTCTGCTTGTCTACCGCACCTGCGGCTCCGTTCCTGTGTCCCAGTCTGTACTGGTCCCTATCCTGCCTGTGTTCCTACCTGCCAGTACCTGCTTGTCTGCATGCCAGCCGTGCCTGCCAGTGTCCACCTGTCTGCATACCAGTCGTGCCTGCCAATACCCACCTGTCTGCATACCAGCCGTGCCTGCCAGTACCCACCTGTCTGTATGCCAGCCTAACCTGCATTCCCCGGTGTGGGTCAACAGCTGTGACTGGGATCTGACCTGGAGTAGCACCTGGTCCCTCTGCTCGGTTCCTCCCTGGTTCACGGAGTCGACTGAGCTGCCGTGTGACCTTGGTCGGACCGAGTTGATACTTAGTTACGCCCCTCCAGGCACTCCTCGGTTATGGTCCAGTGGGATCACTAATCATGCTCACGCCAGTCAGTCCGGGCGCGTGCGTAACAGGGAAAAGCTGCCACCGGAGCAGTGGGCGGATGTGCTGGCCCCCTATTTAATGGGTGAACCCCAAAAAGCCTATTAAGACCTGGCCCTACAGGATGCGCAGGAGTATGCCAAGTTAAAGACAGTGTTATTGGCACGGTCAGAAGTGACTATGTCTGTCAGAGCACAAAGGGTCCACCACTGGGTGTATGCTGGCGATAAACCTTCTCACTCACAGATGTTTGACTTGCTACATGTAGTCCAGAAGTGGCTGCAGCCAGAGTCTTCCACTCCTGCCCAGATGGTCGAGCTTGTGGTGATGGACAGATTCATCCATTCCCTTCCAAGGCCGGTGCAGACCTGGGTTGCCCAGGGCGACCCTTGGAACGCGGATGACCTCGCGGGTCTGGTAGAGAGGTACCAAGTGGTCAAGAAATCCCTCGGGAAACCGGACATAGTCACTTCTCCATACTGGAGTACCCAAACGGGGGCGGGCTCACCACATCCCAATTCTGCTGAGGGTCCTGCAAAGACTTTTGTTAAGGAAGTGGTCTGTTGGCGTTGTCATAATCCTGGACACGTAGCCGCCCGGTGCCATATGTCCTGTGAACCAATGGACAGCAGCCTAGGCTGGTGTTGTTCCTACTACGCCTATCCGGCTTGTAGAGTGGATGGTCAACCTGGTGAGGGCACGCAGGCCGTGTCCATTAATGGGGTGATGGTGCTTGGACTATTAGACTCTGAGAGTCTGGTGACCCTAATCTGTGCTACCCTTCCCCACCAGTGGATTCCTGGCAAAACTGTGGGCGTTCGCTGCATACATGGGGACGCCAAGGACTACCCTGTGACCAGAATAACTGTGGGAATAGACTGTGGTGCCCAGCCCCACGAGGTCGGGGTGGTCAAGGACCTGATACATCCCGTCATATTGGGGCGGACTTTTCTTTATTTTGGTACTTGTGGAAAATGGGGTCCGTATCGAGTTGCTCAGGCAAAAACCAGATCCCTCGGGAAGAAACCCCGTTGAAGTCAAAGGTGTATGAGTTCCCCCTGTGTGTCTGTGCCGGGAAATAGGATGAGACTGTGACCGAGGAGGCTGACCTCCCTGAGTTAGAGGTGTCTGGAGAGAACTTTGGGTCTGCTCAAGTTTGGTACTTGACCTTAAAGGGGGCGTGGGACAATGTTACTGTCTGTAATGGGGTTACTCAAGAGCCGGGGGCAGACACCATGTTCCCACACTTTGCAGTTCAGGGGGAATTAGTGTATCGGGTGACCAAACTAAGGGGTGATGAGATAGTGGAGCAGCTATTAGTTCCAGGATGATACCAACGGAGGGTATTAGATATGGCCCATTCACATGTTCTGGGGGGATACCTGGGGGTCGAGAAAACTCAAGAGAGGATACTGAGGAGGTTCTATTGGCCAGGGTCTTACCGGGAGATCCTAGACTATTGTAGGTCCTGCCCCATCTGCCAGATAACCGCACCCTCCTCCCACTGCTGTAGTCCCCTGGTCCCACTACCTGTGATAGAGGTCCCCTTTGAGAGGATTGCCATCGGCCCGGGTCCACCAATACATCCTGGTGGTCATGGACTATGCGAGTCGGTACCCCGAAGCGGTACCCCTAAGGAACTGTTCCATATTTTTGCCAGGACAGGTCTGCCGAAGACAGACCAGGGAACCACCTTCATGAGCAAAGTGATGAAGGAGCTGAGTAAGGTCCTTCAGATTGCCCAGCTACGGACCTCAGTTTACCATCTGCATTAAAGGTGAAGGTCGCTGAGAAGGATGGGCAAGACTGGGACTACCTGCTTCTATTTCTGCTCTGCTCCGTCAGAGAAGTTCCTCAAGCCTCTACTGGCTTCTCTGCGTTCGAGCTTCTTTATAGTCGGCATCCAAGAGGACTCCTGGACATCGCCAAAGAAACCTGGGAGGCCGAGGTCATGCCCCACCGGAGCATCATCGAGCACATCTCCCAGTTGCAGGAGAGAATGGCAAAAGTGATGCCCATCGTGAGGGAACATCTCCAGGCGCAGGAAGCACAGGCAAGGGTGTAGAACCGATCAGCGAGGCCGAGGCAGTTCCAGCTTGGGGATCACGTTCTGGTGCTTATCCTGGCCAAATGACAAGGCCCGTATGAGGTGGTGGAGAACCTCAGCGAAGAGAACTACAAAGTCCACCAGCCTGGCCGAAGAAAGCCGCACCAAGTATATCATATGAACTTGCTCAAGCCGTGGCGAGATCAGAAAACGTTGGGGGCTACTTGTTCCCATTTGAGAAGGCCTTTCCTATGTGCTTAGATCACTCTGTAGGGCACAATAGGGACAGATAGGGACAGTCATCGCTGAGTGGGGGCACCAATTACGCTATTTTAGGGTGCTAACCCCCGCGCTGGGCAGGAACAGACTAGTTATTTATCAGGGCGATTTAAGTCTATTTTTGTCCCTTAGGGAGGTGTTTTGTCTCCCTATATAGGGAACTTAGTATTTTATACACATGAATTGGGTGTATTTTTAATAATATGAAATAAAAAGATGTTTTAGAGGATTTACATGTTCACGCTATTGAATTCTTCTGCTATATTATACATATGTTTACATTTGTACGATACCTTTAGTATGGCTAGTTTTCTTTCAGGCCCCATCAACACTGAACTTTGGGTGGAGGAGGCTAATCAAGTGTTTTCTACTAGTGGAATCCCCTTTAAAAGTGCAGAGAATCCTTCTTTAAAAACTCTTTTTAAAGATCTTTATTTGGGGTATAAAGCCAACATTAAGGCCTGGTGGGAAATAAAAGGCTCGGAGAACTATATAAAAAATAGAATTGTACCAAAGGGCCTGAGGATAACAATACAACCATCTCCACGTACAGCCAGTGAACAATTACTGACAATTTGGGCTCAGGAATCCATTGAATCATCCTTGAGATTTATGAACATCCTCCTGGTAGAGGAGAAAAAACTCTTGGAAGAATCAAGTAAAGAGCTGAACGATCTGATAGAGAAAGCCCTTAAATATAAGTCTGATCCTGATTTTAACAGGAGAGAAAGTGCACTGCAGACATCTGTGGAAAAATTTCAGGCAATTTTAAAAGAAAGAAAATATAGTGAGTTCACAAAAGATCTGGCCGGATTTAAGGACAATACTGATATTTCATCTTCAGACGCCGATAACGGAAAGAGGGGGTACCACATTTAAGGGGAAAAAACTCTCGTATGAGAGGTAGAGCACATAGAGCCAGATGGCAAGGGAAGAATCAGCCCAGACGGCAACAAACAATAAGATGGAGAGGGACACCCTCCACCACAGATTTAGTGGCACGATCCGTGTCTCCTTTATCCTCCTCCTCACACTCTTCCTCTTTTTTAGGGGGAAAGGCTCCCATGGTCTACGACCTGAGAAAGAGACACTGATTAGTCAGGGACAGATTATTAATCTGACATCACTAACGCTATCAAGGGAAGAATACTCTGTACTGCAAAAGGGTCTGAGTTTTGTACCAACTAATAAGTACAACTGTTTCAATTGGGTCAAAGATATTAAAATATTTGGCCGTAATCTTAAATGGAAACTATTCTTTAAACAGCATGATAGGGAGCAATGCCACCGACTGGGGTTTGTGGATGATGACATTGAAAGCTATCGTGCCCTGACAGGACTTTTACAGGAGGAACAATGAGCAGGTGTTAGAGAGAAGGGGTTGGGTCCATTTACGGACCTTAAAAGGAGAAGTACAAAGACACCTCCTCATAATGAGATCACAAGTATTGATATATTTGTTAAATTTGTGGAGGAAGACTTATGTAGAATCCCAAAAGTACCATCTGACTATGCCTCCAATTTAACTGCCAGTGAAGAATTAGCACTCTCTAAACTAGAGAAGAATAAAGATCTTATTATAAAGGCATCGGATAAAGGAGGCAACTTAGTCCTTCTAGGTCATGAACAATATCTACCAATGTGTTGGAACCTGTTAAAGGATAGAATGGCCTATGAAATCCTCCCAATTGATCCAACCAAAACTTACACTAGGATCTTGATGGGGATTCTAGAGAATGGTAAAGAAAGGGGTCTGATATCTAATAATAAATTTTAATTTCTCACCCCTAACTCTCCAACAATACCCACCTTTTATGCCCTGCCTAAAGTCCTTAAGGGCCTCAGCCCCCTCAAGGGTCACCCCATAGTCGCTGGCATTGACTCCGTATCTCAAAATGTTGGTATATACATCGATCGTATCCTACGTCCGTTTGTCTCCTCCCTACCCTCATACACTCGTGATACACTGCATTTGCTGACCCAACTTGATGGGATCTCTGTGGAGGAAAATACTATCCTGGCCTCTATAGATGTAAAGGCACTAGTGATGATGCTCGGGTACTCTTTGCTCAGGTCGAACAAATTGGAATACTTGGGTGCTCGACCCGAGCAACGAGCCCAATGTAAGTCTATGGGAAACCCGAGCATTTTTCAGGCGGCTCCCCCCGGCGGTCTGCAGAGGGCCTAAAAATTGCCCAAATCGATTGGAACAGTGCTCAAATGACATAGGAACAGCATGGGGAAGACCCCTGGAAGCATTTCTGACTCCCAGGTCACTGCTGTCAACAACGTTGTCAGAGTATTACGCCACTTTTACGGATTCACAATAAAATATACAAAAACAAAATAAAAATGGATTTTCCTGGGAAATATATTAAGGAACATCCTTTCTAGGGTAATGACTTGTATATAAGGCAAAATAAATAAACAAAACCAAAAATACTCCTCCACACCTTGGACTATGTTCACACATAGCGTTTTTGATGCATTTTTGCACTTTTGCATTGCTTTCAACAAAGACAAATGCATTCACAGGGAAATGTCATTTTAACATTTTACAACCTTATCTGGCCATGTGATGTGTGACACATCATCAGACACATGCATACAGTGCTGAAAAGACATGGGAACAGCATGGGGAAGACCTCTGGAAGCATTTCTGACTCCCTGGTCACTGCCTAAAAGAGTGCCCATCATAAGTGATCCTTGGCGCATGCGAAGATGCCTCCCACCATACACCTGTCGTTGCAGACTTGCAACAATCACCGTCCACGTCCTTGTCCAAGTGCAGCATTCAGTTGTCCCTACCCCATTCCTTGGAATGCAAGCGCAAGTATGCAGCCAGCCACCCACCCACCCACAGGCTGCAATACTATACTGCCAAATTTTTGACAGCTGCTTGCACTTGAAATGTGGCCTTTTAGGCTCGTGGAGGCAGATGCTTTTCATAACCTCATGCTGGCGGCGGCTGGGTGTCCATACTCGGTCCCCAGCCGCCACTGTTTCTCCTGGTGTCGTTTACGCCTTCCACAAGCACGGGTCCCACAACATTACCCGTGCCCTCCCCAGTGCACTTACTGGGAAGGACCGCCTAACCACAAACACGTGGACAGGTGAATGTGGCCAGGGACGGTACGGAGCCAGTCCACAGCTTTTTTTGCTGAGTTGTATTTCACCACAGCCATATTCTTTAGCTTGGTGAAAGGACTTGGGAAACCATATCTACCCAGCTGTCATTTCTCCCAGGAAGTCCTTTAAAGCTGCTTTCACTTAAAATGTAGCCTTTTAGGCTCATGGGGGCGGAAGCTTTTCATAACCTCATGCTGGCGGCGGCCGGGTGTCCATACTCGGTCCCCAGCCGCCACTATTTCTCCCGGTATCGTCTCCTCCTTCCACAAGCACGGGTCCCACAATATTACCCGTGCCCTCCCCAGTGCACTTACTGGGAAGGACCGCCTAACCACAAACACGTGGACAGGTGAATGTGGCCAGGGATGGTACGGAGCCAGCCCACAGCTTTTTTGCTGAGAGTTGTATTTAGCTCGGTGAAAGGACTGGCATAGAGGGAAACCGTATCTACTCTGGCTGTCATTTCTCCGTCACCAGGTTCCGCCCATTGTCACACACGACCATACCTGGCTGTATGTTCAGCGGTGAGAGCCACAGATCAGGCTGCTGTGTTACAGCTTTCAACAACTCTGCAGTGCTGGGCGCTCAATTAAGCATTAAGCATGTTATCTTCAGCACAGCCTGTTGCCGCTTTGCCAAGGCAGTGCTGCAAGGCTTTCAGCTTGTGACTGATGTGGTCATTTCAGAGATGGAGGAGGAGGTGCAGGAGCTAAACAATGTGATTACATTGAGGTTACATTGGCGACTCTGTTTTTATACAAAAGAAAGATCCTACTGTTTTTTTACGTTATTTTTTAAGGCAAATGCATTCAACGGGAAATGTCATTTTAATGTTTTACAACCTTATCTGGCAATGTGGTGTGTGACACATCATCAGACACATCCTGTTTCATTGATGATGGAGGAACTCTGAAAGACACATAGAGCAGGGCCACAGTAACGAGTACGACCTGTTCCCATTAGAAAGGAGAGGGTCTGCTATACAGTTATAGGGTATGCAGTGAGTCCAATGGCTGACCAATTTTAGGAAAAACCCCACTAAGAATTTAAAGACACATAGAGCAGGGCCACAGTAACAAGGTACGACATGTTCCCATTAAAAAGGAGAGAGTCTGCTATACAGTTATAGGGTATGCAGTGAGTCCAAAAGCTGACCAATTTTAGGAAAAACCCCACTAAGAATTTAAAGACACATAGAGCAGGGCCACAGTAACGACAAATTCCATTTAGAAAGGAGAGAGTCTGCTATACAGTTATAGGGTATGCAGTGAGTCCAACGGCTGACCAATTTTAGGAAAAACCCCAATAAGAATTTAAAAACACATAGAGCAGGGCCACAGTAACGACATGTTCCCATTAGAAAGGAGAGGATCTGCTATACAGTTATAGGGTATGCAGTGAGTCCAACGGCTGACCAAATTTAGGAAAAACCCCACTAACAATTTAAAGAGACAAAGAGCAGGGCCACAGTAATAACAAATTTCCCATTAGAAAGGAGAGAGTCTCCCATAGTGTTGGCCTATGCAGTGAATGCAAGGGCTGCCAAAAATTTGGAGGCACTTCAATGCCCCTTGGAAGAGACGTGGAGGAGGGCCTCATAAAAAAAATGTTCCCATTAGAAAGGAGCTGGCCTCCTATACTTGTAATGCCCATGCACTAAGTGTATGGGCTGACAAACATATACCCCTGGGGGGTATACATGAACATACTGTATAAAAATTTTTTTTACGGGCATCATAAACACCCTTTAAAAAAATTATGTGGGTGTTGCATCACGGACCACGGTCACCCTAGTAATATGGTGGTGGAGGATGAGAAGGAGGAGGACAAGAGCAAATAGCCAAAATCAGGAAGCGTATACCCATGTGTGGATGTGAAAAGGTGCATGGGAATACACCTCCCAAGAAAAGACACTGGATTTGAGTTTATGTCACGCTGCTGTCATTCGGCGGTGTTGAGAAGTCTGGCCCAATCCAGCCCTTGTTCATTTTTATAAGAGTCAGCCTGTCAGCATTTTCAGTTGACAGGCGGATGCGCTTATCAGTTATAATTCCACCAGCGGCACTAAAAACCCGCTCTGATAAAATGCTGGTGGCAGGGCAGGCCAGGACCTCCAAGGCATAGAGAGACAGTTGATTCCACGTATCCAGCTTGGATACCCAATAATTATAAGGCACAGCGGAATCATGGAGGACGTTGGTACGGTCGGCAAGGTACTCCCTCAACATCTTCCCAAACTTTGCACTCCTTGTGAGAGTACCCTGCGCCTCATGGCCTGTGCGATGGGAGGGTCTGAGAAAATTCTCCCAGAACTTTGACAGTGTTCCCCTGCCTCTGCTGGATTGAAGTTGTGTCTCTCTCGCCTGTACTCCTTGGTTGTCTAACAAAGTGTGCCCTCTGCCGCCAGCGTTTTCAGATGGGAATTTATTTAATAGTTCCGCAGCAAGGGCCTTCTGGTACAGCCCCATTTTTGTAGACCTGTCCGCCTCAGGAATAAGAGATATAAAGTTCTTCTTGTAGCGTGGGTCTAGAAGTGTCACCAACCAGTAATGACTGTCACCCAAAATTTTGAGAACGCGAGGGTCATGCGAAAGGCAGCGTAACATAAACTCAGCCATGCGTGCCAGACTACTAACAGGCAAGACTTCCGTGTCCTCACCAAGAGGATGACTGACCATGCTCTCCTCCTTCTCCTCCTCATCTCTGTCCTCTGGCCATCCACGCTGAACAGACGGTATGACAGCTGTGCAGGTAGTACCGTCTATAGTGCATGAAACTAGCTCCTGTCCTTCCTCCTCCTCCTCTTCCTCATTGTCACCCAATCCACGCTGGGATGAGATGAGGCTTGGCTGTGTGTAATCACCCTGTATGGTTCCTTGCTCCATCTCATCGTGCTCCGCGTGCAATGCATCCTCTTTGATTGTGAGCAGAGAGCGTTTCAGAAGACAGTGAAGCGTGATGGTGATGCTAATTATGGCGTCATCGCCGCTCACCATCTTGGTGGAGTCCTCAAAGTTTTGGAGGATGGTACATATGTCTGACATCCATGTCCACTCCTGAGGTCTTATGTGTGGAGTCTGAACTGAATACCGACGGCCTTGTTGATGCTGGTATTCAACAACTGCCCTCTTCTGCTCACAAATCCTTCCCAACATCTGCAGTGTAGAGTTCCAATGCGTGGGGACATCACACACCAGTCTGTTAGCCGTAAGCTGCAAACGCTGCTGAAACACGGCAAGGGCGGCGGAAGCTGTAGCTGACTTTCTAAAATGGGCACACAGGCGGCATACTTTAACAAGCAGATCCGGCAGCTCCGGGTAGGATTTGAGAAACTGCTGAACCACGAGGTTAAGCACATGGGCCAGGCATGGTACGTGTGTGAGCTCGCCTCGCCTCAGAGCCGCCACCAGGTTCTGGCCATTGTCACACACGACCATGCTTGGCTGTAGGTTCAGCGGTGTGAGGCACAGATCTGCCTGCTCTTTCAGAGCTGTCCACAACTCTTCAGCATTGTGCGGTTTGTTACCTAAGCATATTAGCTTCAGCACAGCCTGTTACCGCTTGGCCGAGGCAGTGCTGCAGTGCTTCCAGCTTGTGACTGATGTGGTCATTTCGGAGATGGAGGCTGAAGAGGAGGAGGAGGCTGAGGAGGATGAGGTGCAGGAGCTGTAGACCGCGGGGGCAACCCTGATTGACCTAGGGCCCGCAATCCTTGGAGTCAGGAGGACGCGTTCCATCCCAAGGTCCGACTGGGTCCCGGCTTCCACTATGTTAACCCAGTGTCCACGTGTCTGTGGTTAGGTGGACTTTCCCAGTAACTGCGTTGTTGAGGGCACGGCTAATGTTTTGGGACACGTGGTTGTGTAATGCGGGGACGCCACACCGGGAGAAATAGTGGCGGCTGGGGACCGAGTACCGAAGGACGGCCGCCGCCATCAGGTTGCGGAATGCTTCCGTCTCCACGAGCCTAAAAGGCAACATTTCGAGCTCAAGCAGTCGTGAAATGTGAGAATTTAGTAGTGTGTCCTGTGGGGCGTTGGCTGCATATTTGTGCTTGCGTTCCAAGGACTGGGGTATGGACAACTGAACGCTGTGCTGGGACAAGGACATGGACGTGCTTTCTGATACTGCTACTTGAGCGTGCGCAACGAAAGGTGCAGGGCAGGAGGCATCTTCGCATGCACCATGGACAGGGGATTGGCTTGCATGCACAACTGCGGAAGAAGCAATGGTGCCACCTGCAGACACTGTTCCTGGATCCTGGGGTTCGGCCCACAAAGTCGGGAGCTTTGCTGCCATGTGCCTGATCATGCTGGTGGTGGTCAGGCTGGTCGTTTTTGCCACCCCTGCTGATGCTGGCCTGGCAGGTGGTGCAAATGGCCTTTTTGGGGTTATTGGCAGAGTCTTTAAAAAACAACCAGACTCGGGAAGACCTAACAGTTGTACTGGCAACTTCCTTCATGTTGGTGTTACGGGGAACTGTTGCCTGCCTTCTGTCTGTGGCCACCACACTGCTTCTTCCTGCGCCTGTTGGGGTGCTCTACCTCCCTCCCCCTGTATGCTGCTGTCCTCGCTCTGCATGTCCTCCTGCCAGGTTGGGTTAGTTACTATATCATCCACCACCTTGTCTTCCACTTCCGCACCCTGGTCCTCCTCCTGACTTTCTGGCAATTGTGTCTCATCATCGTCCACCTCTTGTGACACTTTCCCACCGTCGCCTTCAAGTGACCGTGGCTGCTCAAATATTTGGGCATCGCTACACGCGATCTCCTCTTGCCCCGCTTCAAGTGGACCGGGCGAGACGCCCGAATCTATAAATGGAAAAGTGAACAGCTCTTCAGAGTGTCCAAGTGTGGGATCATTTGTCTCCGGGCACTCGGCATGGTGGGAGGAAGGTGGATCAGGGTGAGTAATATGCTGTCCATACTCATGGCTACTGAGACTTGACCGTGTGGAAGACAGGGTGGTGGTGGTGGTGGTGGCTAAGTGACTGGAAGCATTATCCGATATCCAACCAACAACCTTTTGACACTGCTCTGGGTTCAATAGTGGTGTGCCCCTAGGAATTGGGACAGGAAGGTCGGGCGAGAAGATGTGGGTGTTTGTTGTGGCACAATTTCAGCTTGCCCACGGCCTTGTCCTCGGCCTCTGCATGCACCATCACCATCACGTCCAGTTCCCCGTCCCTTGCCACGTGCCTTGCCCATTTTAAATGGAGGACAGTATCTTCCACGCTCACTACAAATGACTGAGTTTGGAGCGAACTTATATGTGATCCGTGTGACGGAGAAAACAGAGTTTTAAATACCTGCCCTGTAGGTAAGTAGTTTGAACAGCAAACTGGTGTGAATTGCTTCACTGACACACTAAAGGAAATTTTTAATGGAGGCCAGAAATGGCAGTATTTTCTGACAACATATATGTGATCCGTGTGATGGAGAAAACAGTGTTTTAATTACCTGGCCTGTAGGTAAGTAGTTTGAACAGCAAACTGGTGTGAATTGCTTCACTGACACACTAAAGGAAATTTTTAATGGAGGCCAGAAATAGCAGTATTTTCTGACAACGTATATGTGATCCGTTTGACAGAGAAAACACAGTTTTAAATAGCTGGGTTTCTAGCACTGTAATATGGAAAGGACCTGGCTGTATTCTGCAGTGCCAACAAGCAAATGGCGCAGAAAAACGGTGTTCTCTTGGTTGCTTTTTAAGCAAATAATGAGGATTAAGATCCAAAAAAAGTATTCCTGGCCCCTGAGACCTGGGCCTTTGTATAGAAATATCTAACAGCAGCAGAAGGCAGAATTGGAATGGAACCTCTTGAGCTATATGCACTGCAGTCTGCTATATACCCTGCCTGCCTGCCTATATACACTGCCTGCCTGATATCTCTGCAGATGGATTAGTTAGTCCTCAAAAGGACTGTTTGTTAAGATGGATATGTGTAATGTACGGTTTTTCTCCCTACACTACCTAATACACAAGCAAATCTCTCCATGAGGCAGCAGCACCTCTCCTTACACTGTCTGATTCCGGAGTGACTGTGACGAGCATGGCGGCGCCAGGTCTGATATAGACCTGATGATGCTGTGCGGCCAGCCAATCACTGTAATGCCACAACCAACATGGCTACGGCATTACAGTGAGTGGCAGGCAATCACTGCATGTTGATTGGTGCTCTAAAGAGCGCCAAACATGCAGGGAGGGGACCCGAGCTCCCGCCGAGCAACCCCGGAAATACTCGGCGAGCGCCGACCATCTCGAGCAGTGAGATGCTCGGGCGAGCACCAAGTAGCGAGCATGTTCACTCATCACTAAAAGGCACTCTACAGTAGTATCCCACATAATGTTGGGCTAGCAGCACTGGAGCATTTTCTACGGACAAGAGCAATCGAGTGCTCTAGTCATAATGAGTTTGTGCAGGATCTTCTATCATTTGTATTAACCCACAATTATTTTCTCTTTGATGTTAAATACTTCTACCAGCTCAGGGGCACAGCGATGGGGAGCCTTTGTGCCCCCACGTATGCCAATTTGCTCCTGGGCTGGTGGGAAGAAACCATCATTTTTGGGGAGATGGACGAGTGGTGGCACCCGTTTGTGAGCCTCTGGGCCAGGTACATTGACGATATCCTCGTGTTTTGGTCTGGCTCTGAGGCTCAATTTGAGCTGTTCGTGGAAATGATCAATAAAACCTCCCTTGGTCTCAGATTCACCTCTGAGTGACAGAAGCATAACATTGCTTTTCTAGATCTAATGATCAGAAAGGGAAGGGATGATTCTATCAACACCAGTACTTATAGCAAGCCATCATCAACGAACTGCCTTCTCAAATGGGATAGACACCACCCTGCTACACTGAAAAAAAGGTATCCCAAAGGGGCAGTTCCTTCGTATCAGAAGGAACTGTACCAACTATAGGGACTTTATGGAACAACAGACGATCTCTATAAAAGATTTAAGGAACATAGGTACCCTCACCAGGTCCTAGATAAAGCATATACACTTGCAGGTAGCAGTGATAGATGTTCCCTCTTAATTAACAACAATGAGGGACAAGGGACGGAGATATCTAGGATTATTGGTGCTTTTGATTTCCAATCCCAGAGGATTTATCAAGTCCTGAGAAGACACTAGGGTATCCTGCTGGCAGACCCTAACCTCAAGGGATTAATTCCATCTTCCCCAAGCGTCACCTACAGAAGAGGTAGGTCGATCGGTGATCGCCTACTGCATAGCCTCTACCAAAAACCACTTAAAGCAGGGACATGGCTTGATAGGAGACCATGTGGTCTCTATTGATGCGGTAATTGCAGTTATTGTGGTTGGATGGAGGTATGCAAAACCTTTGCTAGTGCGTCAACTGGAAAAACATTCTCCATAAGAGATTTCTCCAACTGTAAAACATCGGGCGTAGTTTATAAGGCCACCTGTACCTGCCCGCAGGATTACATAGGGAAAACCATGTGGGAGATCCGTAGGAGGGTGGGAGAACATCTAGGTGATATCTGGAATAAATGTGACACCCCAGTTGCACGGCATATGAATGAGATCCATAAAGGCCATCTAAGTGAGATAACCTTCTGTTTTGTAGAACTGATTAGGCCAAAAACCAGAGGAGATCTAAATAAAGCAATTTTAAGAAAAGAATCCGAGTGGATTTTTAGGATGCAATCTTTGACCCCGAAGGGCCTAAATGAGCACCAGTCCTATGCCTCCTTCCTTTGATTCTCCCTTGTGGTCCCTCCTTATCTCTCTTTATGTATGTAACCCCCTTCGTTGCACTGGTCTGTCTCCTCTACCCTTGATAGTGTTTTTATTATGTATTCTCCTGTGTTCATGCCATGCTTCATTGCCGTTGTATTCTTGGCCTGCCGATTATGGGTACACACACAAGAACTGTCTAGTGGGAATTATTGTGTCGTTTGACACTTAAAAACTGATTGTCTCTGTGTGTTTATTATAACACCTATTTTGGTGTCAGCTACATTTGTATCACACATAAAGCTCCCTCCCCTCCTTACTTGTTATGTCTCATCACTAATATTTGATAAAATTATTATTTATAGCCCATACATGTGGCTCTGCCTTGGTGATTAATGGAACGCAATCTCATGAAACGTGTGACTCTTATTTTAGAGTTTTCAAATCGTAACGTGGGGTAGAACTTTCTCATTGAAGTGTCCCCCTTAAGTGCTTCTTTGCGCTGAATGTATATTAAAGCTTGGTCTCTGTTTTTCATCAATTAGAGTCACTGCAACACATCTCATTATAATGCTATCACCACCCTCCTAATAGTATGGGCCTCAATAAGCGCATATATCATTTTGGCCATACAAGGGTGCGCTCCAGGCTGGAACACGCATGCCACTTCCGGTGTCACCACTCTTTTGGCAGTGTGGGCCCCAGTGGGTGTGTGTATCATGTCCGCGGTTCACGTGTGCGCTCCACGCTGGAGCGCACGCGTCACTTCCGGTATTGCGGCCGATGTGCGTTCCAGGTTGGAGCGCACACGTCATTTCCGGCAACTTAGTGGGGGAAATAATGCCACCGGCGGGGATGCTATGAGACCTGCGCAGAACTGGGGGATCATCTACCTCTAGTGATCGAACGCTTGACATGCACAGTGCCTTTGATGGGACAGGGGAGCCTACATCCTATTATGGGTCATTTTTTCTGGAGGGGTGTTTGTAATTGGTTCACCTATTAACAAGGGGGGTATTTAATAGTGGATCTGGACATGGTTCCACAGCCAGCCATCCATCCTGCAACAGCCATCACTATGCAGCTCCATCTTTTTGTAACATAGAACCTTGATATCTACCTCCTGATGAACCAAACAACAATTGGGGAAACGCGTCGAGGTGCTATTCAAACATAAAGATAAGTCTATCATTTCATATCTATCTTAATCCTAAATTATCCAATATGTGTTATATGATGTTTATATTAATTTATGAGCAATCTCTGTATTAGATTAGGCAGTCACCTTTCCTATGTGCTTAGATCACTCTGTAGGGCACAATAGGGACAGATAGGGACAGCCATCGCTGAGTCGGGGCGCCAATTACGCTATTTTAGGGTGCCAATCCCCGCGCTAGGCAGGAACAGACTAGTTGTTTATCAGGGCGATTTAAGTCTATTTTTGTCCCTTAGGGAGGTGTGTTGTCTTCCTATATAGGGAACTTAGTATTTTATGCACGGGAATTGGGTGTATTTTTAATAATATGAAATAAAAAGATTGTTTTAGAGGATTTACATGTTCGGGCTCCTTGTTTGGCAGCCATTCTCAAAGCCAAAATGGAGCACGTCACAATAGCAGAGACTTTATCGCCGGCCCAGAAGCAACAATTTAGAGAGCTGCTGCAACGGGACCTGTTCTCTGAGTCACCGGGGCTTACGCAGGTGTTTGAACATGACGTGCTGACGGAAGCGCATGTTAGGGTAAACCTTAAGCCCTATAGGATTCCTGACGCCCGCTGTGAAGTGATCTCAACCGAGGTGAAGAGTATGCTGGACCTCGGTGTGATAGAGGAATCAAAGAGCGGATGGTTGAGTCCCATCGTTCTCGTGCTAATGCCCGACGGGGAGTGGAGATTTTGTAACTACTACCACAGGCTGAATGAAGTATCCAAGTGTGACGCATACCCTGTGCCCCACGTTGATGAACTCATTGAGAGGCTTGGACCTGTGAGGTATATTACCACCCTTGACCTGACGAAGGCTACTGGCAGATCCCCATGTCCCAGAGGGCCAAGGAGAAGACGGCTTTCTCGACACCTGATGGGTGTTTCCAATACACTCTAATGCCTTTCGGACTGCAGGGGACCCCAGCTACCTTCCAGAGGGCCATGGATTGGATCCTAGCCCCACATAAGAAGTATGCCGCAGCCTACCTTGATGACATTGTGGTCTTTAGCTCAGACTGGGCTAGTCATCTACCCAAAGTACAGGCGATTCTGGATGCTCTGCGGAAGGTGGGGTTTACCATAAATCCAAAAAAATGTGCCATTGGGAAGGAAGAGGAAAAGTACTTAGGTTATGTCGTCGGGAGAGGCGAAATCAAGCTGTAAGTCAAGACGGTCGAGGCAATCCAGAACTGGCCGCAACCACTCTCCAAGAAGCAGGAGAGAGCGTTTCTTGGAATCGTGGGATATTACCAGCGGTTTATCCCAAATTTTGCCATGATGGCCACGCCACTTACGGATCTTCTCAAAGGCACCAAATCAACAATGGTGAAATGGACGGTTGAAACGGAGACAACCTTCCAACAGCTGAAGATGGCACTGTGTAAACAGCCAGTCTTGGTCGCACCAAACTTTAATAAAGAATTTGTGGTCCAGACAAACGCTTCAGAAGTTGGCCTATGAGCCGTGCTGTCCCAAGAGATAAATGGGGAGGAACATCCCATCCTGTATTTGAGCAGGAAGCTCTCATCCTGAGAGAAAAACTCTACGCTATAGTATTAAAAGAGTGCTTAGCCATAAAATGGACCGTAGATACCCTGAGATATTACCTACTAGGCTGGAAGTTTAAAGGCCACCTGTCATGTCCTGTGTACTATGTAAACTGCCCCCATTGCGTTGTTAGTGATACCATTACTTAGTCTGGGTGCACTGAGAGTGATTGCTGTTTTCTTTACCCTTGTCTGTCTCCCTTTGTGTCTGTATCATAGAGCAGGACTAGCGTTCCTGCTGCCCCACACACTAGCCAGGGCCGTGCTTAGGGCAAAACAGGGATTATGAACTCGATTGCTGCACGGAGTGAAAAAACCCATCTAGGGACGTCAGGGAGCTCAGGGTTGCGAAGGGCAAGATTCAGGGGTGCCACTTTAACCTTTCCCTAGTTGCAGTGCTTCCCTTCGCATCCATCTTACCGTGCACCGTCTGGCTCCTTAGTGGAGCGTGACAGATTTTGGGGCGTGATCACAGGACCATTAGAAGTTTTGTTGCAAATAGTCAACAGGGTCGCAAAACAATGTGTTGTGAGAAAGAGACACATATTAAGATTTGATAAGAATCAAATGTAAAGCGACAGGGAACCCATTATCCTCCAGTGCTGTTATATTCCAGAACTGCAACCTGGAGTGCCCAGTAGTACGAGATGTTCAATGCTCAGAAACATGGCCAAGGTAAGAAAGACTGAAACCTGATGACCTCTAAACAAGACACAGAAGTTGAAATGTCAAGACTGGGCCAAGAAATGGCCAGCCAAGCAGTGGAGTACTTCGATGCATGAGATGGAGGATTGTCCTGCATAAAAATCAAGGTTTTCTTGAAAGATGCAGATTTTTCCTGTAACACTGCTTGAAGTATCTTCTAAAACTAGCTGTACGTTTTTGAAGTCATTTTTGAGTCCAGCTTCAACCTGAAAAGTTTCTACTAGCTTATCTTTAGTAATACCAGCCAATTGCAGTACCCCACTTCCACTTTGCTAGTGTCTGAATCGAAGTGGAGATCAGTGCCTATTACTACTCCTGCATGGGCCCTTCCATCTGGTCCGTCAAGAGTCACTCTGATCTCATCAGTCCCTAAAACCTTTGAAAAATCTGTCCAGAAGGTTTAACTTTATTCTTTTTTAACCATTCATTTGTAGAATGACTTGTATGTTTTGGTCATTGTCTTTCTACATGACCCATGTTCTCTTGAGATTCAGCTAATGGGCAGATATCCTGACATTTTCCTTTAGAATGTGCAGTTATAATTTGTTCCATCAATGATAACTAGTCGGGCTGACCCAGATACAGCAAAGCAGGACCAAACTATGGTACTACCACCACTATTTCATAGTTTTTTTTTTCCTGTAATGTAGTGTTTTTCTTTCCCCAAACATAATGCTTCTCATTTAAACCAAAAAGCTCTCTTTTGGTCTCATCCATCCACAAAACATTGATTCAATAGCCTTTTGGCCTTTCCATGTGATCTGTATCAAATTGCAGATGGGCAGCAATCTTCTTTTTAGTCTTTTTAGGAAGTGGTGGCTTTCTCCTTGCAATCCTGCCTTGCACACCATTTTGTTCAGTGTCCTCCTGACAGTGGGCTCATGAACATTAGCTAATGTTAGAGAGGCCTTTAGTTGCTTAAAGGTTGACTTTGGTTCCTTTGTGATCTTCTAGCTGATTATACGACTTGATCTTGAAGTGATCTTTGTTGGTCAACCACTAGTCTTGAAATTGCTCCATTTGTACACAATTTGTCTGACTGCTCTGGTGGACTCTTTAGAGATGTTTCGTAACGTTTTCCCAGTTTGATGAGCATAAACAACTCTTCTTCTCTTTTATTCCCGATTTGATGGGCATCAACTTATCTTTTCCTTTATTTATGCCATGATCCACTTCCAAAAACGTGTTGTGAAGATCATTCTTTGATAGATCCCTGTACTTTCTCTCCTCTCTTCTTCATACAGGTATTTCATCCATCCATCCGTTTGTGTGCTGTCTGGGTGTGAACAAAGTCATATTCTAGCAAGATTTCTGCATGGTATTTTATCCATTGCTGCTGTGTTTTTTTTTTTATTTGGTTCTGTTCTAAAGTGTTCAAAGCTATCTATTTCACTGTTTTATGGCCCTCCATTGTATATTGGTCTGTTTATCCCGCATAGCATTGCCTGCTCTGGCCTTGTGCTAATTGGCTAATTACTCAGTTTGGCCAACTGGTGCTGCATGTTAGCAGACATTTCAATTCATATATATTCAGCTCTGGCTCAGGATAGCACGCGTGCTGGGTCACGCGTGCAACAGACTTTAAGTGCAATAGCTTAAAGTGCTTTTAATAAGCAGTTATGCAACGGCAGTTGGGCAGGAGACAGGTAAGGTGCATAAGATATTCATACAAACATGCTGCTTCTTGGTCAGTTGTATTGCATTATGTATTAGTCACAGCAATCTGCTTCTTACTTGTTTTAACCTCTGCTTTCTCACATCTCGCCCGCCCTTTAACACATTCTGTGTGCTCTCTCCATATCAACCCCTCCCTTCTTCCCTCTCCTATGTAGAACTCTGAGGCTCTACTGACATTTCTCACCCACTCCAAACCATCCACTACCTCCATACAGCACTCAAAACGTTCATACAAATCATTGCACCACCTGTTCTTTCTCTTTTTTCTCCTTCTACTAGTCGCTGGCAACATCTCCCCCAATCCTGGGCCTCCCTCCACTAGCATATACCACTCTCCTCCAGCTGCCTATAGAAACCCTGCTAATCTTATTAACATTCAGTACATGCCCTCTCCTATTGCTTTCCACTGTGCTCTCTGGAACGCATTGTCTGTGTGTAACAAACTAACTTACATTCATGATTTTTTCCTCTCTAATTCCTTTAACCTTCTGGTTATTACTGAAACCTGGATCCAGCATTCAGACACCACCCCAGCTGCTGCTCTCTCGTTTGGTGGGCTGAAATTTTCACATACCGCCAGACCTGAGAATAGACAGGGTAGAGGTGTTGGTTTGCTCCTTTCACCACAATGTGCTTTCCAGGTCATCCCCCCAGTTCCCTCACTTATGTTTCCTTCCTTTGAAGTGCACACCATCAGACTCTTCAAACCCTTCTCCCTGCGAGTGGCGGTTGTGTATCGCCCTCCAGGCTTCTCCCGCCAGTTCCTGGATCACTTCGCCACCTGGCTTCCTCACTTTCTATCCTGTGACATCCCCACCATCATCATGGGAGACTTTGATATCCCCATCAATGATCCACTCTCCCAATCTGCCTCTCATCTACTTTCTCTAACCTCCTCATTCGGCCTCTCACAATTTACTAATTCTCCTACGCACGAAGATGGGAATACTCTGGATCTGGTCTTCTCCCATCTCTGCTCGCTGCATGATTTTACTAACTCCCCTCTCCCGCTCTCGGACCACAACCTTCTTTCCTTCTCTGTCAAGAACTGTCTCCTCACCCGGGACACCCCCACTTACCACATACCCTTAGGAATACACGTACCATTAATACCCAGCAGCTTAGGAACAATCTCCACACATCTTTAGCCCCCATCTCCTCGCTCTCCTGTCTGAACTTAGCATTGTCACACTACAATAATACACTGAAGAGCGCCCTAGATGAAGCAGCACCTTCTACACGCAGAAAAACCCGACACAGACAACGGCAGCCCTGACACACAATGCAAACACGCTTTCTTCAGCGTTGCTCAAGGTGTGCTGAGCGTCAGTGGAGAAAATTTCTTTTAGCAGAGGACTTCATCCACTATAAATTCATGCTCAAAACCTATAACTCTGCCCTTCATCTGGCCAAACAATCCTACTTCACCACTCTCATTACTTCACTGTCCAAAAATCCAAAATGACATTTTGAAACCTTAAACTCCCTCCTGAAACCTAAAGCACAGGCCCCCACCACCAACCTCAGCGGTGAGGATCTGGCCACTTATTTCCTAGAAAAAATCAACCACATCCATCAGGACATCTCAGCTCAATCTCCTCAGTGCTTGGATCCCCTTCCCTGCCGCACTTCAAGGTCACTAGCCATCTTTGAGCCTGTTACAGAAGTAGAAGTTACCCAGCTCCTCATTTCTTCTCGACCTACAACCTGCAACAGTGACCCCATTCCTTGCAGTCTCTCTCACCGGTGGTCACCACTCACCTGACTAAAATATTTAACCTCTCACTTTCTTCAGGTATCTTTCCCTCCTCATTTAAACATGCTATCATAACCCCTTTGTAGCATCGGCGTCTCTGCCTCCTGCCGGGCAGAGACGCCGTTCCCCTCACCGCCGCGGTCCCGGTCCGGCGCCTTCCTGCTCCCCTGCTGCTGCTCTGGCGCACACCGCGCGCAGCTTCCTGGACACTGTGCGCCATCCTAAAGAGTCCCCGGCCAATGGCCGGAGGACTTCTCCTATATAAGGCACCTCTTCCAAAATGGAGGTGCCTGTGCAAGGTTGTTGTTTGTGTGCTAACACTTTCCTCAGCCCTCAGGTCCCGCTGCCTGTCAGTCCTGCCAGCCAGTTACCTGCCGTGCCCACCAGCCTGCCTACCCTAAGCACCTGCCTAGTAACCAGCCGTGTCCGCCAGCCTGCCTACCCGGAGCACCTGCCAGTTACCTGCCGTGTCTGCCAGCTTGCCAACCTGGAGCACCTGCCAAGTAACCTGCCGTGCCCGCCAGCTTGCCTACCCGGAACCCCTTGTCTGGCTATCCGCCATACCCGCCTGCTTGCCTACCCGGAGCACCTGTCTGGCTATCAGCTGTACCTGCCTGCTTATCTATCCGGACCACCCGCCAGCCATCCTGCCGTGCTCATCTGCTGTACCGGTCAGCTCCTGTCATCTGACCCGTGGGAGTCACCTGCTCTCACACAAGGTCGGTCCAAGAGTGGCACCTGGTTCACCTGCCCGGTCCCTCCCTGGTTCACGGAGTCGACTAAGCCGCCGTGTGACCTGGGTCGGTCCGAGTGGGCACTTAGTCATGCCCCTCTGGTCCCTCCTTGCACCAAAGCTCAGAGGTTCTACCACCCAGACCCGTAACAGTTTGCACAGGCGATGGAACCCGGTGGCCCACAGGCTCCTTTGCTCTCAGACCTGTATCAAGAGGTCCCTCGCCAGAGATCCCATCAGGATACTATCCTGTCCTATCTGCGGACAGTCAACTCCCACCTGGTCGTGCTGTTCACCCTGACTGTTTCCGTCTCTAACCGAGCGGCACCCGCTCCGGAAGCACCTCAACCCAGTGGCGCTGTGGCACCCGGCTTTGCACCCCGGCTCTCTGCGCCTCCGCGTTTTGGTGGTGACCCCGTCTTATGTCGGGGCTTCATAAATCGGTGCACGCTGCACTTTGAACTCCTGGCACACCAGTTCACCTCCGACCGGGCCAAGGTGGCATTCATCATGTCTCACCTCACCGGGGAGGCATTGGCATGGCTAAACCCTCTGTGGGAAAGAGGGGATCCCCTGGTGTCCGATCTTCTGGCTTTCCTTGCTGCCTTCCGGAAGGTCTTCAATGAGCCCAGACGAAAATCTTCTACTGCCTCCTCACTTCTCCGTCTTCGCCAAGGGAGTCTTACTGTGGGTCAGTTTGCCATACGTTTCCGAACCCTCGCATCTGAACTTGCCTGGAACAATGAGGCCCTGGTGTCCACCTTTTGGGAGGGTCTTTCTGGACGGATCAAGGATGAGCTAGCCGGTCGTGACATCCCTTCCACCCTGGACAACCTGGTGTCATTAGCTACCCAGATTGACATCCGTTTTCTGGAACGTGCTAAGGAGACTACCCGGGAGAGAAGATTTCCGCGTCTTGCTCCAACATTCCAAAGGCCAGCCTCGCAACCAGCAATTCCCCGGACATGTTTGCCGGAGCCTATGCAAATTGACAAAACCAGGATGGTCTAGTCTCGCCTGGAGACACGCCGAGCCGAGGGGAGTTGCTTCTACTGTGGCAGTATAGAGCATCTGATCCGTTCCTGCCCCGTGAGGCCGGGAAACTCCAGTGTCTAGGACCGCTTGGAGAGGTCGTCCTAGGCAAGAGTAAACCCTCTCCGTCTTTGACTCTGTCTGTTTCCATTTCCAGTGGTGAAACCGCGTCTTCGAGACAGCCCACCTGGATTCCGGAGCCGCTGGGAATCTCATTCAACAGGCCGTTGTGGAACATTATCAGATTCCTACCGTACGTCTAGCAGAACCGTTGGCGGTAGCCTCTGTGGATGGGAAGCTTCTCCCAGAGACCATCTTGCTTGTCACTGAGCCTGTAACCCTTCAGGTGGGAATGCTGCACTCGGAGAAGATCTCCTTTCATGTGCTGTCCTTTCTCTCTCACTCCGTCTTGCTTGGTCTACCCTGGTTACAAAAACATGAGCCCGTCCAGAATTGGAGATCTGGGGAAGTGCTCCGTTGGGGTCAGGAATGCCATGAGTCCGGTCTGGTTCCAGTTCGTCCTGCTCGACCCCCGTCTACTCCGGCTAATCTACCTGGTCTGCCGGTTCCCTACTGGTCCTATGCGGATTTCTTTGACAACAAGGAGGCTGAGACACTACCACCTCATAGGCCGTATGATTGCCCCATCGACCTGGTACCTGGTGCTTCTCCTCCCCATGGGTGAATCTACCCTTTGTCGCTGGCCGAGACCCGTGCCATGTCTGAGTATATAGAGGAGAATCTTGCTAGGGGATTTATCCAGAAATCCTCCTCTCCGGCTGGAGCAGGATTCTTCTTCGTCAAGAAGAAAGACGGCTCTCTACGTCCCTGTATCAATTACAGGGGCCTTAACCAGATCACCATCAAAAATAAGTACCCCCTGCCTCTCATCTTGGAGCTGTTTGACCGCCTTAAAGGCGCGAAGATCTTAACCAAGCACGATCTTCGTGGGGCGTACAATTTGGTCCGAATTTGCCAGGGAGACGAGTGGAAGACGGCATTCAACACCCGGGACGGTCACTACGAATACCGCGTGATGCCCTTTGGTCTCTGTAATGCTCCAGCCGTCTTCCAGGAGCTGGTCAATGACATCTTCCGAGATCTCCTGTATGGAGCGTGGTGGTGTACCTGGACGATATCTTGGTTTTCTCTCCGGATCTGCCCTCACACCGGAGGGATGTTCGTCAGGTTCTGCTGAGGCTCCGGAAGAATCGCCTATATGCTAAATACGAGAAATGCCTCTTTGAGCAGACCTCTCTGCCGTTCCTGGGCTATATTATCTCCGAGACTGGTCTGCGGATGGATCCCGAGAAGGTGTCTGCTGTCTTAAAGTGGCCCCGACCGGAGGGGTTGAAGGCGATTCAGCGATTCCTGGGCTTCGCAAACTATTACCGCCTCTTCATTCCTCATTTCTCCTCCCGGACTGCTCCTGCGCTCACCCGTAAAGGAGCAAATCCCAGGGAATGGACTTCTGAAGCGGAGAAGGCCTTCGTCTCCCTTAAACAAGCCTTCCCCTCCGCTCCTGTGCTACACCATCCGGATTGCAACAATCAGTTCTTCCTGGAGGTTGATGCATTCTCCTCCGGGGCCGGAACAATGCTCACCCAGAAATCCTCGTCCGGGCGAATGGTGACCTGCGTATTCTTCTCCAAGCTCTTCTCCTTGTCTGAACGCAACTACTCTATAGGAGACCGAGAACTGCTAGCCATCAAGTTAGCGCTGAAGGAGTGGCGCTATTTGCTTGAGGGGGCTCTGCACCCGGTGGTCATCTACACTGACCATAAGAACCTCGCTTATTTGCAGAACGCCCAAAGACTAAATCTGTGTTAGGCCAGGTGGTCTCTATTCTTCGCCCGATTCTGCTTCACTCTGCATTACCGCCCGGCGGACAAGAACATTAAAGCTGACGCCCTATCCCGCTCATTCCTATCTTCTGACCAAGAGGAGGAGCCTATACATATCATTGACCCTCCAAAGTAATGATTGTTGCTCTGTTTGACCAGTCTCATCTTCCACCCGGTAAGACCTTGGTAGCGGTTCCGGATCGTAAGAAGGTTCTACTCTGGGGCCATTCTTCCAAACTAGCCCAGTCATGCTGGCCAGAGGAAGACCTTTCTGCTCGTCACCCGACATTACTGGTGGCCTTCCCTGCGCAAGTGACGCGCCCCCTGGGCCGTGGGGTACTCTGTGTCGGGCATGTCGGTGCAGGGGATGTCACAGTGGCAGTAACCCTGGTCCGTGACCCAGGGCGGTCAATAAAAGGGGATTATAGTTTTTATAGTTTAGTGTTTGTGACGCCACCTGTGGTATGCGGCTATATGGAGCCGCCGCTGCGGTGCAGATCCTCTGGAGCTGATGGTGACGCAGCAGAGTTGGGACAGCTCTCCACAGGCAGAGCTTAGCTCCAGGGCAGGAAATGGTGATGTTATAGATGTTGTTGTGCAGTGTAGTGCAGGGGATGGCGCAGATAATAACCAGTCCACAACTTAATGGTGGTTTCCTCTTATCTTTACTTGCGGTGGTTAGGCAGACCAGGGCACGGGTACTAGCTTGTAGTAGAGGTCCAGGCGGCCTGGAAGCAAGTTGGGAATCCACCTCACCAGGTGAAGTTGGAGGCCTTCCCTTTGCACTAATCTCTTTGGCCCTGCTGCTTATAGCTGTGCTGTGGCCCTCGTCCCTGAGTAAAACGTCTCTGTGCTCACCCGTATGGCAGGCAGCTCGGGCCTTCCTGGAGTGTCGCTCCCACGTGACGGTGCTGGGCCCTATGTGCTGCTGAGCCTCCGGGCATCTGATGGGGCCAGGAGACCTGCAGTCTTCTGCCCTCCGGTAACTGCTGCTGGGCCTTCAGTGCCCCACAACCTCGGACTCCGGTGTCCGGTTCTTCTATGCTCCTCTCTGGGTTGAGCTGCCGTGCAGCTCCACTCCCCAGGTCTTTCCTCTTTGCTGTCCTGTCTTCAACTCCTCACACTAACTCTAACTAACCCCGCCTCCAGATACCAGTTGCTAAGGGGAGGAGTTCCCCTTGCTGGTGTGGAGCCAGGAAAGTGTTGCATGCTAGTATACCTGACTAGGGGACCCCTGCTTGCTTACAGGCATGGCATCACCTCTTGTGAGGGAGGCAATGCCACTGTGGCAACCGGAACCCTGGGGTGCCACACAAGGATGTTGCGGACTTTGTCGCGGCTTGTTCCTCTTGTGCCCGTAACAAGGTTCCCAGGCACCTTCCATCCGGCCGTCTCTTTCCTCTTCCCGTGCCTTCCGCTCCGTGGCAACACATTGCAATGGACTTCATCACGTATCTCCCTGTTTCTGCCGATTGTACTGTCATTTGAGTGGTCGCTGACCGCTTTTCTAAGATGGCCCACTTCATCCCTCTGCCTGGTCTTCCGTCTGCATCTGTGCTGGCTAAGGACTTCTGTAGCACCCCGAGGGCTCGGCTGCTACAGGGGTATTGCACCTCAGACCAGAGGTGTGATATTCCACTCCCGGGTAAGGATGGAGTGTGGACCAGGACTCGTTTAGCTGCATGCACCACACACACCCCATTTCCGAGGGACAGCTCAACGGTGCTCCCACAGAAGTGCAGGCACGACAGCTTCTGTCCCTGGCTGGAGTGGGGTGGGGAAAGGAATACCCAGTGGTGTAGGAGCAGATAGGGGTGGGTCTCTGGGCATAGATAGGAGCCCATTGGTTGCTAGTCACCTGGGCTCGGGTGTCAGAAGGAGGTATAAAAGGTGGGCACCATCTTAGATCAGGGTTCAGTTCAGTGGAGACAGTCTGAGGAGAAGACAGGAAGCAGAGCCCCTGCATGGGCTCTGCTCTGCAGGCAGGCCTTGTCAGGAGGCTGGAGCCTGAGAGAGAGAGAGAGAAGAAGGAACAGAAAGGAAAGTAGGAAAGGAACTGGAACAGAGGAGAAAGGAAGCAAGGAACACAGAGAAAGGCCCAGAGACACGAGGACAGAAGGAACCCCATATGCCCAGAGGAGGTACAGGGTGAAGGGTTGGCAGAACAGGGTACCGGAACCCAAATTGGTGGAGGCAACAGATTCCTCAGCCAAAGACCGGAGGTTGTTACCACATCTTGGTGCGACCCCTCACTACATCCACCAGAAAGGCATACCGTATAGGGTCAGGGAAACCGGAGAGAGGTTTCGCCAACAGAAGGCCCGAGGAAGCTGGACAAAGGTGGGTCACTGGTGGGGACGGCCAGAGAAAGGAAAGAGAAGGGAGCTCTGAACCACACTCCGGAATTGCCTGGGAGTTGACCGAGTCCCTCACCTGGTGGACGCAGCACGGCTCAGGCGGTCCCTCATGTGCACAAGGGACCAGAATCACAACCGTGAGTAAAGCTTTGGAAACTGCAATTACAAGTCTCTGTGTTTCATCGCCGCACCAGCACCATCAGTACTGGGACGCTCACACCATCACTCCCATCATCTACTCTAGCTGCCCTGAGGCAATACTTCTCCCGTGGGGAGTTATCCCATACTCGGCTGCGCAAACAACATCAGCCTCAGCGGTCGGCAGCGCAGCGGCGGTCCCCACTGACCGCAATCCACGGGTGGCGTAGTCGGACAATTACAATACCAATAGACTGCCACTGGTTTGACCGCCCTGGGCACGGACCGGGTCACCGCCACGGAGAACTACAACCCCCAGCGATCCGGCTCCGGGTATCCCCCTGCACAGCACAGGCCCAAGGGGCGCGTCACTTCATCCATCACATCTTCCGTCTTCACGGCCTACTCCTCCACATTGTATCAGATCGCGGACTTCAGTTCACTTCACGCTTCTGGAGAGCTACTTGCAAGCTGCTGGATGTCTCTTTGGATTTCTCTACTGCTTATCATCCTCAGTCCAATGGTCAAGTGGAACGTATCAACCAGATCCTTACCAGCTTTCTTCTGCACTTTGTCAACGCTCACCATAGCGATTGGGTTGAGCTCCTGCCCTGTTCTCCTATAACAACCATGAGAGCGAGTCTTCTACTAAATGCCCGGTTTTTGTGGTCTACGGTCGACACCCCCGGGTTCCGTTTCCTGTCTCCTCTTCAGTGGACAATCCTGCCGCGAAGTCTCTCGTCAGTGAATTTTCGGCTATTTAGGAAGACACTAGATCTGCGCTTCTTCTGTCCTCCGAACGGATGAAGAAATATGCTGATAAGAGACGCCTGCATCCGCCTCAGTTCCGTCTGGGAGACAAGGCTTTCCTCCAAATATGTCCATCTCAAGATACCTTCTTATAAGTTGGGTCCGCGGTTCATCGGTCCTTTCGAGGTTCTGAACCAAATCAATCCCGTGGCTTACAAGCTGAAACTCCCGGTCAACTTACGGATTCCCAACTCCTTTCATGTATCCCTCCTCAAACCAGTTGTTCTTAATTCCTTCTCTGACGATCCAGGTACCACCCCAGCTCCAGTCTCTGCTGAGGACATCTTTGAGGTAGAAAACATTTTGGCCACCAAGAGGGTAAGAGGAAAGACTTTCTTTCTTGTGGATTGGAAGGGGTTTGGCCCAGAGGAGAGGTCTTGGGAACCCAGGGAGAACATTCATGCCCCTCAACTTCTTAAATAATTTCTCGCGGGCCTAAAGAAGAGGGGGTGTAAAGAGGGGGTACTGTAGCATCGGCGTCTCTGCCTCCTGCCGGGCAGAGATGCCGTTCCCCTCACCGCCGCGGTCCCGGTCCGGTGTCTTCCTGACCCCCTGCTGCTGCTCTGGCGCGCATCGCGCGCAGCTTCCCAGGCACTGTGCTTAGGGCACACGCGCTCCCTCCCTCTTAAAGGGGCCGCGCGCGCCGTCCTAAAGAGTCCCCGGCCAATGGCCGGAGGACTTCTCCTGTATAAGGCACCTCCTCCAAATGGAGGTGCCTGTGCAAGGTTGTTGTTTGTGTGCTAACACTTTCCTCAGCCCTCAGGTCCCGCTGCCTGTCAGTCCTGCCCGCCAGTCTGCCTGTCAGTCCTGCCCGCCAGTCTGTCTAACAGCTCTGCCCGCCAGTCTTTCTACAGCCGTGCCAGTCAGCCTGCCTACCTGGAACACCAGCCAGTTACCTGTCGTGCCCGCCAGCCTGCCTACCCAGAGCACCTGCCTAATAACCAGCCGTGTCCACCAGCCTGCCTACCTGGAGCACCTGCCAGTTACCTGCCGTGTTCACCAGCTTGCCAACCTGGAGCACCTGCCAAGTAACCTGCCGTGCCCGCCAGCTTGCCTACCCGGAGCCTCTGTCTGGCTATCCGCCGTACCCGCCTGCTTGCCTACCCGGAGCACCTGTCTGGCTATCAGCCGTACCTGCCTGCTTATCTACCCGGACCACCCGCCAGCCTTCCTGCCGTGCTCATCCGCTGTACCGGTCAGCTCCTGTCATCTGACCCGTGGGAGTCACCTGCTCTCACACAAGGTCGGTCCCAGAGTGGCACCTGGTTCACCTGCCCGGTCCCTCCCTGGTTCACGGAGTCGACTAAGCCGCCGTGTGACCTGGGACGGTCCGAGTGGGCACTTAGTCACGCCCCTCTGGTCTGGCACAGAGGTTCCACCACCCTGACCCGTAACACCCTTTACTTAAAAAGCCATCCCTGGACCAGAACTGCACTGCTAACTACATACTTGTCTCTAACCTTCCTTTCATCTCTAAACTCCTGGAACGCTTGGTCCACTCCCGTCTAATGCGCTCTCAGATAACTCCTCGACCCTCTACAATCTGGTTTCCGCTCCTTACACTCCACTGAAACTGCCCTCACTAAAGTCTCTAATGATCTACTAACAGCTAAATCCAAAGGTCACTGCTCCCTGCTGATTCTCCTGGATCTCTCTGCCGCATTTGACACTGTGGATCACCAGCTCCTCCTCACTATGCTCCGCTCTATAGGCCTCGAGGAAACCGTTCTCTCCTGGATTTCCTCCTACCTCTCTGACCACTCCTTCACTGTATCTTTTGTCGGCTCCTCTTCCTCTCCTCGTCCCCTTACTATTGGAGTTCCGCAGGGCTCAGTCCTAGGCCCCCTCCTCTTCTCTCTATACCCTGCCCCTATTGGACAAACAATCAGCAGATTTGGGTTCCAGTATCATCTCTATGCTGACGACACCCAACTATACACCTCTTCACCTGACATCACCCCTTCCCTAATACAAAATACCAAGGATTGTCTGTCCGCTGTCTCTAACATCATGTCCTCCCTTTATCTTAAACTGAATCTCTCCAAAACTGAACTTCTTGTGTTTCTACCCTCTACTAACCCAACTCTACCTAACATCGAAATTACCTTGGAGGGTTCAACCATAACTCCCAAGCAGCACGCCCGCTGCCTTGGGGTCATATTTGACACTAACCTTTCCTTTACTCCCCATATCCGATCACTCACTCGCTCTTGTCACCTGCATCTTAAAAACATCTCCAGAATCCGACCTTTTCTCACCTAAAAACTCTGACTGTCGCTCTTATTCACTCTGGTCTGGACTACTGCAACTTTCTTCTGATTGGTCACCCTCTTACCAAACTTTCTCCTCTCCAATCCATCCTGAAGGTCCAGCCGCTTCACCGATGCCTCCATCTTGTGCCAGCCTTTACACTGGTTGCCCATCCTCTACAGGGTCCAATATAAACTCATCGCTCTTATCCACAAAGCTCTCCACAGTTCTGCACCGCCTTATATCTCCTCTCTCATCTCTGCCTATCACCCTACACGTGCCCTCCGTTCTACAAATGACCTAAGACTAACATCCCTCATAATCTGAACCTCACACCTCTGTCTTCAAGACTTCTCTTGTGCTGCACCAGTTCTCTGGAATGCACTACTCCAGGCGATCCGACTGATGCCTAGCCCCCATGTCTTCAAGCGCGCTTTAAAAACCCATCTCTTTAAACAAGCCTACCACCTTAACCACTCAGTAAATTAACTTTCCCCTGTTCCCTCCTTCTAAATATTATTCAGAATCTGTTCCTTACTCTTCATTTGTCTCCACACCCTCCATGCACAAGATAACTGCACTCGGTACTTGAGTATTGCACTTAAACATACTGCCTGATGACTGGATCATACAGCTTTATATGAAAATCCCTATTTATTATAATTGCCAGACCTGAAATAACAAGCACTTTTCACCTATTGTGTCCCCCCCATTTCCTTTGTAGAATGTAAGCTTGCGAGCAGGGACTTCACTCCTAATGTAACTGTTTAAACTGTCTTAAATTGTATTGAATTTATTGTCTGTATGCCCCCGCTTAATTGTAAAGTGCTGCGGAATATGTTGGCGCTATATAAATAAAAATTATTATTACTTTAATTAAAACAGATCGCCCACACTCACTTTTGTCATCCCATTGATTGAAAACACCACACTCTAATTTCAGCTTCAAACCATCTACTAATTCTAAAGGCTCACATCTTTTGCCACTCACGGACATGTGAAATTAGATCATTTTCTTCATTTAAAAAATTATAAAGTGTGACTTATTTGTTTGATTTGGTTCTTTTTATTCACTTTTG
The DNA here is from genome assembly GCF_046119375.1 of Phyllobates terribilis. NCBI lineage: Eukaryota > Metazoa > Chordata > Amphibia > Anura > Dendrobatidae > Phyllobates > Phyllobates terribilis. The sequence continues at coordinate 69,490,585 of NW_027362761.1, read as the reverse complement.
GGATTTGTTTGAAAACTGATGTAGTTTTAGGTCAAATGTATACAGAAATATGGAAAATTCTGAAGGCCTTACAAACGTGCAAGCACCACTGTTTCCATCTCATAACATTTCTATCTGTCATAGAGGAAAATTCCCTTCAGGGAAGGGACGTGCCCCCCTCACATTGAACATATGGAGAAGAGGGAAAACGACCCATAACTGGAGAAGAGCTGGCACTCCAACCATCTTTTTAAGTGAGATTAATTATAGCTAGGGAGAGAGAAACTAATTAAAACAACCTTTGAAGCAGAGACCTCCTGCCGCGTGATAAGAATTATGATGTCAATATCTACCACCTGGAACCGTAAGGGTATGTACCCACGACCAGGAATAGCAGCGTTTTGGACGCAGCTCACCTGCACTGCGTTCAAAATACTGCATTCTACAGTAAAAGTGCAGTGGATGGGATTTATAGAAATCCCATGCCCACTGTGCTTGTTTTTGATGCTGCGTAAACTCACCAGTGGTGCGGGTTTACAAGCTGCAGCATGTCAATTTCTGTAGCGTAGATTCTAGTGTCCGCTGCAGATTTTGACTGATTGAATGTCATTACATGCAGTTGTGGCGCCCCTGAGGGTTCGACCGCCACAGGGATGCTGCACCTCTTTAATGGGTTGTAGTGTTCCTCCTCTGAGGTAAGAACAGTGCGATGGTCAGGACCCTTCCTTCACATCCAACACCACACTTCTCCCACCAGAGGGGGCTAATAGGCACTAGGTGCTGCCCCTACTGGAAGTTGGGAGACTGGGGAACCAAGAGATAGGGGAACCAATTAGTGGGTGAGGGTGGAGGAGTCACATTTTAGTGACACGTTAAAAATTGATATTTATTACACAGCCATCTTGGCTCATGGTCTTTTGGTCTTTGAGAGTCTTTTGATGGTTCTTGGATCGTGATCTCCCTCCCTGAGCGTGGATCCTGTGTGGACCTGCAGCGGATGGAGTCACAGCCCTCGTACCCTGGCCTTGGGTCGAGGGGCAGGTTGCAGATAATGAATGTCTCAGCCCGGTCGAGGACCATGACCAAGAAGGCCTGGAGATTAAGAGTGTAGCTCCACCGCAAATGGATCCCAGGGAGGATGCAGACGGAGCGGTATACGCCACCTTGCACAAGGAAAGACTAGAAGCAATGGGATGAAACTAAATGGGAGGAGACACAGATTAGATATTAGAAAAAACTTTTTGACAGTTAGGGTGATTAATGAGTGGAACAGGCTGCCACGAGAGGTGGTGAGTTCCCCTTCAATGGACGTCTTCAAACAGAGGCTGGACAGACATCTGTCTGAGATGATCTAGTGAATCCTGCTTTGAGCAGGGGGTTGGACCAGATGACCCAGGAGGTCCCTTCCAACTCTACCATTCTATGATTCTATGTCCTCGCCAGGCTGATCTAGTCAGAGGGATTCCGGCTGCAAAAGGGGTACCAGCCCCCGACACCTGATCTTGCTACTCTACGTCCTGGTCAGGGAAGCCCGGGTAGGCCCTGAGGATCCCACCAGGTAACGGAAGGAGCGGAGCTGCCACCCGTACCCTTTTTCTGAGTGAAGTTCAGAGGGAGACCCGGCCTAGCTACACACACACACACACACACACACAGACAGGAAAGGACCCGGTCTGAAGTCTAGGAACACTCTGTTGCGGGGTCCTGATTGAACACTGGACTTACTTGGAGGTTATCGGACCCCCGTCCCTGGTGACCACAGGAGCAGGGAGAAGCCTTGCAGCTGTAATCTCCACCGTGAGTAAAAACCCTGGAAGTTAACCCCTATGGCCTCCGGACTCTTATTCTGCACTACACCGCACTACGCAGCAACAGACCTCCTAGACTACTACCCCCTCCATCCTGTCTCTCTCTGCCCTGAGGCCCTGCTCCTCCTGGGGGGAGTAGTACTAACGAAGGCTGCCACAACATCCCGCCTCAGAGGACTGCAGCAGCGCTGATGGCCATCACCAGACACCACAGGTGGCGTAGTCGAAATACCACTTAACCCTGAAAACCCTGACATCTTTTTCAATGTGACGGCCCTGGGCACGGAGCAGGTCCAGGCCACGACTGCTCCCTCAACATCTGACCCGTCTCCGAGTACCCCCATCTTCCCAGGGCAGGGCTGCGAGCGTCACACAGTGGATCCACATGTACTGACAAAACAAGTGCAGCATTAGAACGCAGCGCTTTGGATGCAGCGAAAATGCGCTGCGTCCAAAGCGCTGCTGGTTCCTGATCGTGGGGAAGTAACCTCAGAGGTGAAGATATCCTGTAAGTTGGTGATCTCATAAAATTCTAACAGACCCAGCACATCCCACAATCCACCCCCACATGAGCTCATCAAGAGGACATGAGTGGGGGCGTAAGTTTGAGCTAATTAAAAGCAGTGTTTGGGTCTGGGTCATTTGTCAGTCCTTGGAAGACATAGTTCGCTGTGGTTCTGTCCATTTTACCAATCAAAGTGCTTCCCTCTGCTAAGCTCTGAGCCATTTCCATGACCAGGTTTAGTATTTTCTTTCGTTTTTTTCCTTTTTATTTTATGTAATTGTATATCATATTGTTTGTTCCCATTTTGTATCATCTTGTATATTTTTTTATAAACACTGCCTATCTTTCTGGATTAAATATATAAATTGAATAGCTCTGTTCCTCTTGCTCTGTAAACCGCACCTCTGAAGCCATACTCTACCTGTAACGGGTGTCCAATTGGCCTGTATAAACGATAGGTGGTAGCAGCTAGTAGTTCATTTGCTATTGCGGAGCTGGCAGTGACCTATGGTGGGGGGTATATATATTACATGTGTTGGAATCGGAGGTGTATATTCCATGCGCTCACCGTTAGTTCCCCAATAACCAGCCGAGTAGTGGAAGCAGCTGCGGTCTCGTCCATCACTCGTCAGCCAATTGCATAATTGTCCTGATGATTGGAGGCAGCAGAGTTGCATTCCCCTGACAACTGGTGGCAGCAGTGGAATCTGTGTGATCTCTCCTGTGTAATCTGTGACAAAGCGGTAAAAGTCGTGGGTTCTGTGCGACCCCCCCCCCCCAGGTTGTTAGTCGTGGCACTATCCATATACTATGCAATAATTTTGTTTATTTTAACTCTTTTGTGACGTGTGTATTCTTGTTTTTAACCATTGCATTTATAATTTGTGTACTGTGACAACACGGTATTCATTAGCTACATACTATGACATGGCGTTATCCCTGCACTCTTACACAGTGTTCCTGCACTTTGTCATCACTGTATTTATTATCTCTACTGTGAAATCATTTTATTTATTAGTCATGCATTGTGACATCATTGTTTTTATTATCCCTGATCTGCAATGACTTGAGTGTATTTATTAACCCTTTTATATCAATTTGTTTCTCTTCCATCCCTATCATGTGACATTACTGTGTACATTTTCCTTGTCCTGTGACATTTCTGTGTTTTTTTATACATTTACTCTAGCATGGCTGTACTCAATACCTCTGTACTGTGCTGGACTATGCTCTATCCAAGTTCTTTGACAGAACTCTAAGGATTCATCTAAAGTACCAAAAACACTGAAAGACATGTGAAGGAGGCTAAACATATATGAGCTAATAGTAGTAATAGAGATTTTTTTTTTATAAAGTGGATTCTTTAAATCGGACTTTTTTTGTTTAGCTTGACGTCTACAAATGCTATATTCTATTACTGCCACTAGGGGGTGCCATAATCACTAGTTCTTCTCTAGTTTGGAAGCTGCTGTTCAGCTCTGGGCTGCTAGTGACTGTGAGTTTAGCTACTTGTGAGATCATTTCCTGCCCTGCTGGGATCAGACAAGTATCTGTGGAGAAGTAGCAGATAGAACTCCTCTCTCCTGGGTAGACATGTCTTCTAACTCCAACCTGAGCTCCATGCAGAGAGTGGTGGAGCAGCTGAAGCTGGAAGCCAGCGTGGAGAGGATCAAGGTAATGGCTGTGCTACTTGTTGGATCTTTTACGTCACTTTCCTGCTCTGACCTGGGGTATTTGGGATTATTGGCAGCATCTCACACCAAGAAGGATTTACTCTCAGCAGGGTTGGGTAGTGACATGACTTATCAGTCTGCCATATACAATGTCAGGAATGGCTCCTGCTGAATTCCCCCTTTGCCCTGCAAGATGCTAAGAAGTGCAGTGATGACCACCCCACAGTAGAGCAAAACTGTGCCCAGTCTGAAAATGCCATCAACTAAAGGAATTAAGAGAGAGGGGGGCGATCCTTCACTTCTCTACCACTGTAGAGCGGGGTTTAATGTCCAAACATTATGGCATTGTATTAGAAGCAATTTTCCTGACAGTTCTAGTGTCTTAGGAAAAATCCAAACCTAGTGAGGAAGTAAAAAACTAGTTCTCTCAAATTTGTGATTATGATAGAAAACTACTTTACATCAATGTCTTCTGCTTATGAGTCTCTCCATTATGTGTGTCCATTTCTTCATTATTTATAAATCACCCACAGTCCCACTTCCTGAAAAGTAAAAGTGAAACATTTTAATGGATTCTCTGATTTCTTCCGTTTTCTACCCAACAGTATATAATTTTAATAGGGTTTGTGAAAGGAATTTTAAAGGCCAGGGAAAATCAATCTGCATTTTGGGATTACAGAAAGCTCAGTTAGGAGATGGATTACAATTTATTTATTTTTTTTTAAAAAAGTAGAATGTATATATGTAAATAGCTTATGTTCGCCATGTAGTTTCCTTGTAAAAACAGAAAACCCAAAGACAAAAGAAAAAACTTCAAAAAAACGGTCCAATGTGAATGAGACAAATTTTATTTGTTCAAGACCATTATTGTGAACGACAATGTGGTGAGTAAGCGGGGGGAATAAAAACAAACACACAAAAAAGGGCGCCACAGCGGAAATGTAGGAAAATAATAGACAGTCAAGTATAATATCCCACTTATCTGGCGTGCCTACGTAGATGAGATGCAAAAATATATCAATATTGGGTTTACTATTGCATTCGATGGTCCATTTCTATACATGTCCACAATTGGGTATTATCAGGAATCGGTACACATATAGGTACCTTTTAATGTTATTTCAATGTACCCGCTTCTTTTATCTCTTGTTTATACGTATTCTCTTGTAAAAACAAAATAAATAAAAAAAAAATACATTCATATATTGGTAGGTAAGGCTGCCCTTTAATTTCCCCTATAAGGCCACATTCACATGTTCAGTATTTGGTCAGTATTTTACCTCAGTATTTGTAAGCCAAAACCAAGAGTGGCACAATCCGAAGAAAAGTATGGTAGAAACATGTCACCACTGCTGCATTTTTTTACCCACTCCTTGTTTTGGCTTACAAATACTGCTGAGAAATACTGAACGTGTGAACATGGCCTAAGTGTGTTTTACCTGCAGTATATTAGGGAATTACATTGAATGCTATTATGGCCAGGTTGCCACAAACTAGGGGTCTATTTTACTACTGTAATGTCAGATTCTCACAGATTTACTAGACTAATGTCCGCTTCATACAGCCATAATGACCATGTTTTGTGAATTCTTATTGTGGTCATAACATTCAGAACCCTTCTGCGCTTAATCAGACCCAGAGTTAGATCATCATAGAAGCCTATAATGCGCTAACTCTAATTGTAATGAACAATGGGATGTTTGGGTACTGCATTGGTAGTATGGGCGCTAAAAGCACCCGTACACATGCCTGTAGACAGTCACCATTAAAGGGTTCAGCCAATTTTCCCATGATGTTTTCAGATCATCATACCTGTAATATGTATAGATGTACTTAGAACTCCAATTCCCAAAAAGTTGGGACACTGTGAGAAATGTAAAGAAAACAAGAATACAAGTGTTAAATGCCGCGGTCGGAGATTCACAGTGGCATTTAATAGGTTAATAGTTGCAGGAGGTCAACAGTCGCGGTCGAAGTCAGGGACACGACATATGACGTAAATGTACATCACATGTCGTGAAGGGATTAAAGGGAATCTGTCAATATAAGCAGTCTATATGGGCACGCAGGTCATGGGAAGCTGAATAAAATGATACCTTGATATCAGTGATTCGATGTCTTATTCCAGAGGAATCCACGTTTTTCTTATATATAAATTAGCTGTTAAAGACTATGGGCCGGACACTGATCTGCATGAGAATCTGCCTCCAGAGATTGTTAAATGAAAGAAGGAGTTATCAGTGTGTAACTATCACAGGACAGTAGAACTTCTCTTTGTCTCTTTACAAACACATTTGCTACAGCTCTGCTGTACTGCAACTCTGTCTGCCTGTGAGATCAAAGCTGAAGAACATAGAGGAACAGTATAGTGCAAGTCACAGTATAATCATACACAGCTATGCAGTGAGATCAAGGGAGCAGAGGGCAGCCATTACACATCACACTGGTGATACCCACTTTTATTTAAAATCAGCTCTGGAGGCAGATTCTCATGCAGACCAGTGTCCGACCTATAGTCCTGAACATCTCGTTTACATGTGAGAAAAATGTACATTTCTCTGGACATCGGATCACAAATATTAAGGTATCATTTTATTCAGTTCCTATGACCTACATGCCCATATAGACGGCTTAGGAGGGTTTATCCCACTGACAGATTCCCTTTAATGTCTGAGGTCTATGTTCTGTTGTATGTAATTATTTTTTGCAAATTAACGAAATGCAAAGTGAATGAACAAGAAAAATTGGTATGACCACCCTTGCCATCAAAACACCATCTATTCTTCTAGTTATACTTTCACTCAGTTTTTGAAGGAACTCAGCAGCAGCAGAGAAGTTGTTCCAAACATCTTGGAGAACTAACCACAGATCTTCTGTGGATGTGGGCTTGTGCAAATCCTCCTGTCTCTTCATGTAATCCCAATCAGACGCAATGTTGCGATCAGGGCTCTCTATGGGCTATATCATCACTTCCAGGACTCCTTGTTTTTGCTTACGCTGAAGATAGTTATTAGTGATGAGTGAACGTGCTTGCCACTACCCGGTACTTGCCCGAGCTTCACGGTGCTCGGCGAGTATTTCCAGGTTGCTTGGGCGAGAACTCGAGATCCTGTCCTGCATGTTTGGCGCTCTTTAGGGATTCCTTGCTGTGCACTATAATGCCGTAGCCATGTTGGTTGTGGGCATTACAGTGATTGGCTGGCCGCACAGCGTCATCAGGTCTATATAAGACCTGGCGCCGCTATGCTCGTCACAGTCTACCCTGGAAACAGGCAGAGTAGGGAGAGCTGCTGCAGAGTCAGGGAGAGATTTGCTTGTTTATAGTGAGTATAGGTATTCCACAACATATACAGTGTGTATATATACAGTACAGACCAAAAGTTTGGACACACCTTCTCATTTAAAGATTTTTCTGTATTTTCATGACTATGAAAATTGTACATTCACACTGAAGGCATCAAAACTATGAATTAACACATGTGGAATTATATACTTAACAAAAAAGTGTGAAACAACTGAAAATATGTCTTCTATTCTAGGTTCTTCAAAGTAGCCACCTTTTGCTTTGATGACTGCTGTGCACACTCTTGGCATTCTCTTGATGAGCTTCAAGAGGTAGTCACCGGAAATGGTTTTCACTTCACAGGTGTGCCCTGTCAGGTTTAATAAGTGGGATTTCTTGCCTTATAAATGGGGTTGGGACCATCAGTTGTGTTGTGCAGAAGTCTGGTGGATACACAGCTGATAGTCCTACTGAATAGACTGTTAGAATTTGTATTATGGCAAGAAAAAAGCAGCTAAGTAAAGAAAAACGAGTGGCCATCATTACTTTAAGAAATGAAGGTCATTCAGTCTGAAATATTGGGAAAACTTTGAAAGTGTCCCCAAGTGCAGTTGCAAAAACCATCAAGCGCTACAAAGAAACTGGCTCACATGAGGACCGACCCAGGAAAGGAAGACCAAGAGTCACCTCTGCTTCTGAGGATAAGTTTATCCGAGTCACCAGCCTCCGAAATCGCAGGTTAACAGCAGCTCAGATTAGAGACCAGGTCAATGCCACACAGAGTTCTAGCAGCAGACACATCTCTTCAACAACTGTTAAGAGGACACTTTGTGCAGCAGGCCTTCATGGTAAAATAACTGCTAGGAAACCACTGCTAAGGACAGGCAACAAGCAGAAGAGACTTGTTTGGGCTAAAGAACACAAGGAATGGACATTAGGCCAGTGGAAATCTGTGCTTTGGTCTGATGAGTCCAAATTTGAGATCTTTGGTTCCAACCACCGTGTCTTTGTGCGACGCAGAAAAGTTGAACGGATGGACTCTACATGCCTGGTTCCCACCGTAAAGCATGGAGGAGGAGGTGTGATGGTGTGGGGGTGCTTTGCTGGTGACACTGTTGGGGATTTATTCAAAATTGAAGGCATACTGAACCAGCATGGCTAGCACAGCATCTTGCAGCGGCATGCTATTCCATCCGGTTTGCGTTTAGTTGGACCATCATTTATTTTTCAACAGGACAATGACCCCAAAGACACCTCCAGGCTGTGTAAGGGCTATTTGACCAAGAGGGAGAGTGATGGGGTGCTACGCCAGATGACCTGAACCCAATCGAGATGGTTTGGGGTGAGCTGGACCGCAGAGTGAAGGCAAAAGGGCCAACAAGTGCTAAGCATCTCTGGGAACTCCTTCAAGATTGTTGGAAGACCATTTCCGGTGACTAACTCTTGAAGCTCATCAAGGGAATGCCAAGAGTGTGCAAAGCAGTCATCAAAGCAAAAGGTGGCTACTTTGAAGAACCTAGAATATAAGACATATTTTCAGTTGTTTCACACTTTTTTTGTTAAGTATATAATTCCACATATGTTAATTCATAGTTTTGATGCCTTCAGTGTGAATGTACAATTTCTATAGACATGAAAATACAGAAAAATCTTTATATATATATATATATATATATATATATATATATATACACTACCGTACAAAAGTTTGGGGTCATTTAGAAATTTCATTATTTTTGAAAGAAAAGCAAATTTTTTTTTCAATGAAGCAAACATTAAATGAATCAGAAATATACTCTATACCAGGGGTCCTCAAACTTTTTAAACAGGGGGCCAGTTCACTGTCCCTCAGACCATTGGAGGGCCAGAATATAATTTTTAAAAAAAAACTATGAACAAATTCCTATGCACACTGCACATATCTTATTTTGAAGTAAAAAAAACAATACAGGACCAAGTACAATATTTAAAATGAAGAACAAGTAACGTTAAACCAACCGGTATTTCAATAGGCAGCATAGGTCCTCAATAGGCAGGCTGTTCCCCCCTTATAATGCCCCATGCAGGATGTCCCTTTCTCCCACCATATAATGCCCCATGCAAGATATCACTCCCCTGTCTTTATAATGCCCCATGCAGGATGTCACCCCCCCCCATATAATGCCCCATGCAGGATGTCATCTCCCATATAATGCCCCATGCAGGATGTCACCCCCCCCACACCCCATATAATGCCCCATGCAGGATATCACTCCCCTGTCTTTATAATGCCCCATTCAGGATGTCACCCCCCCCCCCCCATATAATGCCCCATTCAGGATGTCACCCCCCCATATAATGCCCCATGCAGGATATCACTCCCCTGTCGTTATAATGCCCCATGCAGGATATCACCCCCCCTCTCTTTATAATGCCCCATGCAGGATATCACTCCCCTGTCGTTATAATGCCCCATGCAGGATATCACCCCCCCTCTCTTTATAATGCTCCATGCAGCATGTCACTCCCCCATATAATGCCCCATGCAGGATCTCACCCCCCCATATTATGCCCCATGCAGGATGTCACCCCTAATATTATGCCCCATGCCTCCATACATTAAAAAAAAAAAAAAATACTCACCTCACTTCTCACCTGCTGCCACTGCTCGGGTCCGTACTCCAGCGTCGCCGGCGTCTTCCCGCTCTGCGCTGCCTGTGACGGCTCAGGGGAGGGCGCGGTGGAAAGACGTCACCGCACCCTCAGACCTGAGACGTCACAGGGAGCGCACAGCAGGAAGACAGCGGATCTGCAGAGGCACGGGGAGAGGTAAGTATCCGGCTGCCGGTGCCCTGAGCAAGCGGGAGGGAGCGGGCGCTGACACCGCTCTCCTTCGCCCACAGCCCTGCGGGCCGGATAAAAATCATCCGCGGGCCGCATGTAGTTTGAGGGCCCCTGCTCTATACATTGTTAAAGTAGTAAATGACTATTCTAGCTGCAAACGTCTTGTTTTTATTGCAATATCTACATAGGTGTATAGAGGCCCATTTCCAACAACCACCACTCCCGTGTTTTAATGGTACATTGTGTTTGCTAACTGTGCAAGAAGGCTAATGGATGTTTAGAAAAACCTTGCACAAGTATGTTAGTCCAGCTGAAAACAATTTGGCTGATTTGAGAAGCTATAAAATTGACCTTCCTTTGAGCTAGTTGACAATCTGGAGCATTACATTTGTTTGTTCTATGAAACTCTCAAAATGGCCAGAAAAAGAGAACTTTCATGTGAAACTCGACAGTCTATACTTGTTCTTAGAAATGAAGGCTATTCCATGCGAGAAATTGCCAAGAAACTGAAGATTTCCTAGAACGGTGTGTACTACTCCCTTCAGAGGAGAGCACAAACAGGCTCTAACCAGAGTAGAAAGAGAAGTGGGAGGCCCCGCTGCACAACTGAGCAACAAGACAAGTACATTAGAGTCTCTAGTTTGAGAAATCGACGCCTCACCGCTCCTCAACTTTCAGCTTCATTAAATAGTACACGCAAAACGCCAGTGTCAAAGTCTACAGTGAAGAGGCAACTCCGGGATGCTAGCCTTCAGGGCAAAGTGGCAAAGTAAAAGCCATATCTGAGACTGGCTAATAAAAGGAAAAGATTAATATGGGCAAAAGAACACAGACATTGGACAGAGGAAGATTGGAAAAAAGTTTTATGGACAGACGAATCAAAGTTTGAGGTGTTTGGATCACACAGAAGAACATTTGTGAGACGCAGAACAACTGAAAAGATGCTGGAAGAGTGCCTGACGCCATCTGTCAAGCATGGTGGAGGTAATGTGATGGTCTGGGGTTGCTTTGGTGCTGGTAAAGTGGGAGATTTGTACAAGGTAAATGGGATTTTGAATAAGGAAGGCTATCACTCCATTTTGCAACGCCATGCCATACCTTGTGGACAGCGCTTGATTGGAACCAATTTCATCCTACAACAGGACAATGACCCAAAGCACACCTCCAAATTATGCATGAACTATTTAGGGAAGAAGCAGGCAGCTGGTATTCTACCTGTAATGGAGTGGCCAGCGCAGTCTCCAGATCTCAACCCCATTGAACTGTTGTGGGAGCAGCTTGACCATATGGTACGCAAAAAGTGCCCATCAAGCCAATCCAACTTGTGGGAGGGGCTTCAGGAAGCATGGGGTGAAATTTCTCAAGATTACCTCAGCAAATTAACAGCTAGAATGCCAAAGGACTGCAATGCTGTAATTGCTGCAAAGGGAACATTCTTTGACGAAAGCAAAGTTTGAAGGAGAAAATTATTCTTTCAAAAAAAACATTATTTCTAACCTTGTCAATGTCTGGACTATGTTTTCTAATCATTGTGCAACTCATTTGATAAATAAAAGTATGAGTTTTCATGGAAAACACAAAATTGTCTGGGTGATCCCAAACTTTTGAACGGTAGTGTGTGTGTATATGTGTATATATATACATATAATCTATCCATCTGAACTAACAGTCCTTCTGAAGACTAATCCAGCTGCATATTTTCAGTGGTGTAGGTGATAGCAGGAGTTAGGCAGGCAGGCAGTGTATGTGACAGACTGCAGTGCATGATACAGTACAAGATGGTTCATTGCACGTTCAACTTCTGACTGATTTTGCTGTGACAAATATTTGTAGACATAGCCCCAGGTATCAGGGGCCAGGGCAATTTGTTTTTTATTTTTTTATCTTAATCCTGATTATTTGCTTAAAAAGCAAGCCAGAGTACACCATTTTTCTGCTCCATTTGCTTGTTAGCACTGCAGAATACAACCAGATCTTTTCCATATTAGAGCGATAAAAATCCCAGAAATCTGAGCTGAACGTGGAAAATATTGGCCTCCATTTCCATTTTGTTGCAGTGTGTCGGTGAAGCTATTCACACAAGGTCTCTGAAGAATAGTATTAGTAAACTACAGGCCTGCTATTTAAAACCGTGGTTCTCTGTCAGACGTATCACATATAACTGCGTTCCAAAATCAGCCATGTCTAGTGAATGTAAAAAATATTGCTCTCCATTTAAAATGGGCAAGGGACAGGGAAGTGGATGTGATGGTGCCCACGTCTTTGGCCTCAGCCTCTGCATGCAAGCTGAAATTGTGCCACAACAAACACCCACATCTTGTCGCTCGACCTTCCTGTCCCAATTACTAGGGGACCGCACAATACCACTATTGAACACAGAGCAGTGTCAAAAGGTTGTTGGTTGGATAGCAGATAATGCTTCCAGTCACTTTACCACCACCCTGTCTTCCACACGGTCAAGTCTCAATAGCCGTGAGTCTGGACCGCTTATTCCTCACCCTGATCCTCCTTCCTCCCACCATGCCAAGTGCCTGGAGACAACTGATCCCACACTTGGACACTTAGAAGATCTTTTCACTTTTCCATTTGTAGATTCGGGCCTCTCGCCTGGCCAGCTTCAAGCGAGTCAAGAGGAGAATGCGTGTAGTGATGCCCAAATATTTGAGCAGCCACGGTCACATGAAGGCAACGTGCAATTACAGCAGCACACAGGGGAAGAGAGGCGTAGCACCACAACAGGCAGGAAGCAGCAGTGTAGTGGCCGCAGACACAAGGCAGGAAAGTGTTTCCCGTAACGCCAACACGACGAAGTTGCCAGTACAACTTTTAGGTCTTCCCGAGTCTGGTTGTTTTTTAACCCCTTTCTGGCCCAAGTCGTACTAATATATATCTGTGCCCTGTCCCCCCTGCACTGGGAGCGGTCCCACACCGCACCCAGCACATTAACCCATGAAATGTTGCAATCAAATTCGATCGCAGCATTCCAGTGGCAAGAGGAGGTAAGCGCCAGTATTCACCTCCTCTCCGGCGTCCCGTGGTTGTTATGTGACCCGGATGTCGTCATGATGACATCCGGGTCACCAGACAGCAGGAAGATACTTTGATCGCGCACTGCGCATGATCAAAGTATCTTCTCCCTGTGCAGCTCTGACAGCCTGGATAGCACAGGGATGCTGCTGCACTCCTGTTCTATATAGGAGATCAGAATGTAAAAAGTGAAAGTCCCATAGTGGGACAAAGTGTAAAAGTAAGAAAAGTGTCAAAGTGGGGGGGGGGGAAATGTAAAAAAAATGAAAAAAATAATCACCAAAAAATAAAAATATAATGTACCCATCAATAAATATTCTGAATTTTTTTTTTAAAAAAGTACACATTTGGTATCGCAGCATCCGGAACTATCTGACCTATAAAACTGTCCCACTAGTTAACCCCTTTAGTGAACATGGTAAAAAAAAAAAAAAAACTAAGCAAAAAACGATGCTTTATCATCATACCGCCAAACAAAAAATGAAATAAAGCGAGATCAAAAAGACGAATGTAAGTATAAATTATACTGCTGAAAACGTCATCTTGTCCCGCAAAAAACAAGCTGCCGTAGAGCTCCATCAGCCGAAAAATAAAAAAGTTATAGCTCACAGAATAAAGCGATGCAAAAAAAAATATTTTTTTCTATAAAATAGTTTTTATTGTGTAAAAGCGCCAAAGCATAAAAAAAATATAAATGTGGTACCGCTGTAAACATACTGACCCGAAGAATAAAGCTACCTTATCAATTTTACCACACGCGAAACGGCATAAAAAAACCAAAAAATAATTCCACAATTGTTTTTCGTTTATTCTGCCTCACAAAAATCGGAATAGAAAGCGATCAAAAAAGTCACGTGCCTGAAAATGGTACCAATAAAAATGTCAAGTCGTCCTGCAAAAAAACAAGCCGTCACATGACTGTCGGTCAAAATATGGAAAAATTATAGCTCTCAAAGTATGGTGATACAAAACCTAGTCTGTGACAGCTGTCAATCTTAAAAACCCAATATAAATCTGGCATCGCTGTAATCGCACCAACCCGAAGAATAAAGTCGTCTAATCATTTATATTGCACGAGTAAAGGCGTAAAAATAAACTCTAGGCTTACGGTTGTGCTAGGTTTAGGGCTGTGCTAGGGTTGTGTTGGGGTTAGGATTTTTTCAAAAGTAAAGAAAAAATAATGACGATATGGGGACTAGTGTTGAGCGCAAGTGCTCGCTACTTGAGTTTGCATTGGGTGCTTAGGTATGCACCGAGTATCGCGGGTTCTCGAGTCTCCGCCCTATATGCTTTGCGGCCAGAAAAAAACTTGTGGGGATTGCCTGCTATGCACGAGCGATCCCCCTCATGTTTTGTTTTGGGTGTCTAACAACCGTGAAACATGCAGGGCAGGGACTCGAGCATGATACTAGAGCACCGGCGATACATGATGCATACCTGAGTACCCGATGCAAACTCAAGTAGTGAGCACTTGTGCTGAAGACTAATGACAACTTATTCACTATGATGACCTAATGTTATCAATTTCTTTGTCGTACCTCTGGGTTCAAAATGTTCACTATACCCCTTGATAAAATCCTTGAAGTGTCTAATTTCCAAAATGGGGTCACTTATGGGGGGTTTCCACTATTTAGGCACATCAGGGGGCTCTCCAAATGCGACATGGCGTCCGCTCTCGTTTCCAGGCAATTTTGTGTTCAAAAAGTCACACAGTGCTCCTTCCCTTCTGATCCCTGCTGTGCCCCCAAACAGTGTATCTTCTCTACGTATGGGGTATCGGCGCACACAAGTTTTTGGGGTCCATTTTCTCTTCTTACCGTTGTGAAAATAAAAAAATTGGGGCTAAAACATTTTTATGGAAAAAGTTTGATATTTTTTTATTTTATTTTCACAGTTCCAAGTTATAAACTTCTGTGAAGCACCTGGGGGTTCAGGGTGCTCACCACACATCTAGATACGTTCCCTGAGGGGTCTAGTTTCCAAAATGGGGTCACTTGTGGGGGATTTCCACTGTTTAGGCACATCAGGGGCTCTCCAAACGCAGCATGGCATCCGCTAAATATTCAAGCAAATTTTACATTCAAAAAGTCAAATGGAGCTTCTTCCCTTCCGAACCCTGCAGTGCGTCCAAATAGTGTTTTTCTCCCACATACAGTGGGGGAAAAAAGTATTAGATCCCTTGCTATTTTTGTAAGTTTGCCCACTGACAAAGACATTAACAGTCTAATTTTAAGAGTAGGTTAATTTTAACATTGTGAGATAGAATATCCCCCAAAAAATCAAGAAAATCACATTGTGTAAATTAGATAAATTTATTTGCAGTGAGAAATAAGTATTTGATCCCTCTGGCCAACAACGCTTAATACTTGGTGGCAAAACCCTTGTTGGCAAGAACAGCAGTCAGACGTTTTTGTAGTTGATGATGAGGGTTGCGCACATGTCAGGAGGAATTTTGGTCCACTCATCTTTGCAGATCATCTCTAAATCATTAAGATTTTGAGGCTGTCACTTGGCAACTCAGAGCTTCAACTCCCTCCATAAGTTTTCTATGGGACAAAAGGTCTGGAGGCTGGCTAGGCCACTCCATGACCTTACTGTGCTTCTCTTTGAGCCACTCCTTCGTTGCCTTGGCTGTATGTTTTGGGTCATTGTCTTGCTGGAAGACCCAGCCACGACCCATTTTTTTAATGTCCTGGCGGAGGGAAGGAGGTTGTCACTCAGGATTTTACAGTACATGGCTCCATCCATTCTCCCATTGATGCGGTGAAGTAGTTCTGTGCCCTTAGCAGAGAAAGACCCCCAAAACATAATGTTTCCACATCCATGCTTGATCGTAGGGATGGTGTTCTTTGGGTCATGGGCAGCATTTCTCTTCCTCCAAACACAGCGAGTTGAGTTAATGCCAAAGAGCTAAATTTTTGTCTCACCTGACCACAGCACCTTCTCCCAATAACTCACAGAATCGTCCAGGTGTTCATTGGCAAACTTCAGACGGGCCTGCGCTTGTACCTTCTTGAGCAGGGGGACCTTGCGGGCACTGCAGGATTTTAAATCTTTAAGGTGTAATTGTTAGAAAAAACCTAACAGGAGAGTTCTATCTTGCTGGTCACATGACCTTTTTTGCCTATTTAGTCCTGCTCCGCCCTCCTGGCCTTGCTGGACTTCATTGTAATTTCTACTCTTAAGCTAGCCTGGTGCTTAGTTACCTTTCTCAGTCAGTTTAGCTAGGTCTTCGGACCTTTATGTTCTATGTTGTGTGTTTGTCTTTTACTGCTACAATTTCTGCTAGGAGGTGTCCAACTTTATCCCAGTCCCTAGTTCTTGTAGGGATCCCTCCCTTGCATCTATAGGTCTTCGTACAGACTAGCCGAGGACTTTAGCGGGTCTGATCGCAGGATCAGGTTCCCCGTTACATCGTAGGGATCTAGCTTAGTTCTATTGTAGGGACAGATCTCCTTTCTTTCCTTAGTGCTTGTAGCAGATCATAACAGTAATGTGTTACCAATGGTTTTCTTGGTGACTGTGGTCGCAGCTGCCTTGAGATCATTAACAAGTTCCCCCATGTAGTTTTAGGCTGATCTCTCACCTTCCTCATGATCAAGGATACCCCACGAGGTGAGATTTTGCATGGTGCCCCAGATCGATGTCTATTGACAGTCATTTTGTATTTCTTCCATTTTCTTACTATTGCACCAACAGTTGTCTCCGTCTTACTTATGGTTTTGTAGCCCATTCCAGCTTTGTGCAGGTCTATGATCTTGTCCCTGAATCCTTAGAAAGCTCTTTAGTCTTGCCCATGTCGTGGAGGTTAGAGTCTGACTGATTAATCGAGTATGCGGACAGGAGTCTTTTAGACAGGTGACAAAGTAAGACAGCTGTCTTTAATGCAGGTAACGAGTTGATTAGGAGCATCTAACTGGTCTGTAGGAGCCAGAACTCATAATGGTTTATAGGGGATCAAATACTTATTTCTCACTGCAAAATGCAAATAAATTTATCTAATTTAGACAATGTGATTTTCTTGATTTTCTTTTTTGGATATTCTATCTCTCAATGTTAAAATTAACCTACACTTAAAATTATAGACTGTTAATGTCTTTATCAGTGGGCAAACTTACAAAAACAGCAAGGGATCAAATACTTATTTCCCCCACTGTATGGGGTTTCGGCTTACTCAGGAGAAATTGCACAACAAATGGTATGGCTCAATTTCTCCTGTTAACCTTATGAAAATGCAAAATTGGGGGCTGAAAAACATTTTTGTGGGAAAAATGTGAAAATTTTATTTTTACGGCTTTAATGTTATAAACTTCTGTGAAGCACCTGGGAGTTCAAGGTGCTCACCACACATTTAGATATGTTCCCTGAGGGGTCTAGTTTCCAAAATGGTGTCACTTGTGGGGGTTTTCCACTGTTTAGGCACATCAGGGGCTCTTCAAACGCAACATGGCGTCCGCTAATTATTCAAGCAAATTTTACATACAAAAAGTCAATTGGCGTTCTTTTGCTTCCAAACCCTGCCGTGCTCCCAAACAGTGGTCTTCCCCCCCACATATGGGGGTATCGACGTGCTCAGGAGAAATTGCACAATACATTTTGGGGTCCATTTTTTCCTGTTACCCTTGCAAAAATAAAAAAATTGGGGTCTAAAGTAACATTTTTGTGAAAAAAGTTAAATGTTAATTTTTTTCTTTCATTTTCCAAAAATTCCTAGTAAGCACCTGAAGGGTTAATAAAACTTCTTGAATGTGGTTTTGAGCACCTTGAGGGGTGCAGTTTTTAGAATGGTGTCCCTTTTGGGTATTTTCTGTCATAAAGGCCCCTCAAAGTCACTTCAAATGTGATGTGGTTCCCCCAAAAGAAAAAAAAAGGTTTTGTAAATTTTGTTGGAAAAATGAGAAATCACTGGTCAACTTTTAACCCTTTACTTCCTATCCCCGAAAAATTTTGGTTCTAAAATTGTTCTGATGTAAAGTAGGCCTGTTATTTATTAACTATTTTGTGTGACATATCTCTCTGATTTAAGGGCATGAAAATTCAAAATTGGAAAATTGCAAAATTTTCCAAATTTTCCCCAAATTTCGGTTTTTTTACTAATAAACGCAAGTCATATGGAAGAAATTTTACCACTATCATGAAGTACAATACGTAATGAAAGACCTGTCTCAGAATCAGTGGGATCCGTTGAAGCGTTCCAGAATTATTACCTCCTAAAGTGACAGTGGTCAGAATTGTAAAAATTGGCCTGATCATTAACGTGCAAACCACCCTCGGGGGTAAAGGCGTTAAAGACTCTGCAGATAATCCCAAAGAGGCCATTTGCACCACCTGCCAGGCCGGCATCAGCTAGGGTAGCAAAACTAGCAGCCTGACCACTACCAGCATAATCAGGCACTTGGCAGCAAAGCACCCGACTAAGTGGGCCGAACCCCAGGGTCCAGAAACAGTGTCTGCGGGTTACGCCACTGCCTCTTCCGCTGTTGTGCGTGCACGCCAATCCCCTGTCTATGGCGCATTCGAAGATGCCTCCCGTCCTGCACGTGTCGTTCTACACACTCAACTAGCACCATCAGCAAGCATGTCCATGTCCTTTTCCCAGCTCTGCATCCAGTTGTCCCTACCCCAGTCCTTTGAACGCAAGCACAATTACTCGGTCAACGCCTCACAGGCCACACTACTAAATTCACACATTTTGCGAATACTTGCGCTTGAAATGTTGCCTTTTAGGCTCGTGGAGACGGAAGCTTTCCGCAACCGGATGGCGGCGGCCGTCCTTCGGTAGTCGGTCCCCAGCCGCCACTATTTCTCCTGGTGTGTGTGTGTGTGTGTGTGTGTGTGTGCGCCGTCCCTGCATTACATGAGCACGTGTCCCACAACATTAGCCGTACCCTCAACAACGCAGTTACTGGGAAAGTCCACCTAACCATGAACATGTGGACAAGTGCTTGTGGGCAGGGATGGTACATTTTGCTGACGGCACACTGGGTTAACATAGTGAAAGCCGGGACCCAGTTGGACCTTGGGACACGTCCTCCTGACGCCGAGGATTGTGGGCCCTAGGTCAATCAGGGTTGCCCCCACATTCTACAGATCCTGCACCTCCTCCTCTTCAGCCTCCATCTCCGAAATGACCACATCAGTCAGAAGCTGGAAGCACTGCAGCACTGCCTCAGCCAAGCGGCAACTGGCTGTGCTGAAACTATTATGCTTAGGTGACAAACCGCACAGCGCTGAAGAGTTGTGTACAGCTTTGAAAGAGCAGGCAGATATGTGACTGACACCGCTGACCCTACAGCCAGGCATGGTCATGTGTGACAATGGCCGGAACCTGGTGGCGGCTGTGAAGCGAGGCGAGCTCACACACGTACCATGCCTGGCCCATGTGCTTAACCTCATGGTTCAGCGGTTTCTCAAAACCTAACCGGATCTGCTTGTCAAAGTACGCTGCGTGTGTACTGTGCCTATTTTAGAAAGTCAGCTACAGCTTCCACCGCCCTTGCCGTGCTTCAGCAGCATTTGCAGCTTCCAGCTCACCGACTGATCTGCGATGTCCCCACGCTTTGGAACTCTACATTGCAGATGTTGGGAAGGATTTGTGAGCAGAAGAGGGCAGTTGTTGACTACCAGCATCAACAAGGCCGTCGGTATTCAGGTCAAACTCCACACATAAGACCTCAGGAGAGGACATGGATGTGAGACATGTACCATCCTCCAAAGCTTTGAGGACTCCACCAAGATGGTGAGCTGCGATGACGCCATAATTAGCGTCACCATTTCTTCTTCTCTGTCTTCTGAAACGCTTCCTGCTACACAATTAAAGAGGATGCATTGCAGGCTTAGCACGATGACATTGAGCAAGGAACCATACAGGGTGATTCCACACAGCCCAGCCTCATCTCATCCCAACGTGGATTGGGTGACCATGAGGAGGAAGAACAGGAGCTAGTTTTCTGCACTATAGATGGTACTACCTGCACAACTGTCATACAGTCTGTTCATCGTAGATGGCCTGAGGACAGGGAAGATGAGGAGGAGAGCATGGTCAGTCGTCCTCTTTGTGAGGACACGGAAGTCTTGCCTATTAGCAGTCTGGCACACATGGCTGAGTTTATATTACGCTGCTTTTCCCTTGACTCTCGCGTTGTCCAAATTTTGGGTGACAGTCATTACTGGTTGGTGACACTTCTAGACCCACGCTACAAGGAGAACTTTCTGTTTCTTATTCCCACACCGGACAGGCCTAATAAAATGGGGCAGTACCAGAATGCCCTTGTTGCGGAATTATTAAAAAAAAATCCTATCTGAAAATGCTGGCGGCAGGGGTCACAGTTCGTTGGACAACCAAGGAGTACAGGCGAGAGAGACACAAATCCAATCCAGCAGAGGCAGGGGAACTCTGTCAAAGTTCTGGGACAGTTTTCTCAGACCCTCCCATCGCACAGGCCCTGAGGCGCAGGGTACTCTCACAAGGAGGGAAAAGTTTCGGAAGATGCTGAGGGAGTATCTTGCTGACCGTACCAACGTCCTCCATGATTCCTCTGTGACTTATAAATATTGGGTATCCAAGCTGGACATGTGGCATGAACTGGCTCTCTACGCCTTGGAGGTCCTGGCCTGCCCTGCTGCTAGCGTTTTGTCGGGGTTTTTAGTGCCGCTGGTGGAATTATAACTGATAGGTGCATCCGCCTGTCAACTGAAAATACTGACCGGCTGACTGACTCTTATAAAAATGAACAAGGGCTGGATTGGGCAAGACTTCTCAACACCACCAAATGATAACAAACAAAAGGCCGATAGCATAATTAAATTAGCCGCTCTGCCCTAGAGGGGAAATGGAGGTGCAGGCTGCTAATGAACATCAACTCCTAGCAAAGCAACAAAAAACAAGGAGGAATGCGGAGTCTTTTAAAGGTATAAAAGGGTTAATTTTTATACAAAGACAAAAGTGAAAAAGAGGGAGGGGGGGAAAGGGGTATTTGTCATAAATCAAGCATGGTTGGACAAACAGATAATGAGTGGCAATAACATATTCCTGACCTCCCTAAGAAGGTGCACATAGCAAAGTACCCACACATGTGTGAATACAGGTGGTTTGGCAGGCAAGCCCTAAATACATAGTCATTTAGTACAATGTAAGACGTAGCAGTAATGCATATATATTGTATAAGTAAGGCTTCCTTACCACCACTGAAGAATCAAATACGGCCAGGTTTAGGGAGGAGAAAGTGAATGTTTAAAGTGCAGAGTTGCGCCTCGATGCGCGTTTCGCCGCCAGAAGACCAGCTTTCTCAAGAGGCGACCACCACCAAATGATAGCAGCGTAACATAAACTCAAATACAGTATCTTTTTTTGGGGGGAGGTCTAACTCTATTCCCATGCACCTACCTCTGTCTTCACACCCAGACATGGGTATACGCTTCCTGATTTTGTCTGTTTGCTCTTGTCCAATAACAGTATAGGAGACACACTCTTTAATAATGGGAACAACAAAGCATAGCCGACTGCTGCCCCTTTAAGAATAGTAAGGGTCACCTGATGGCCCTATAAAAATAGTGTTTATGACTTTCAGAGTCCCTCCTTCATAAATGAAACAGGATGCGTCTGATCATGTCTCACACACCACATGGCAAGATAAGGTAGTAAAATGTTAAAATGACATTTACCGGTGAATGTATTTTTCACCGTTGAAAGCAATGCAAAAACGCATCAAAAACGCTACTTGTGAACACAGCCCAAGGTGTGGAGGAGCATTTTTGTTTTTGTATATTTATTTTGCCTTATATACAAGTCATTACCCTGGAAAGGATGTTCCCTAACGTTTTTCCCAGAAAAATCCATTTTGGTTTCGTTTTTGTATGTTTTATTGTGAGTCGGTAAAAGTGGCGTAATACCTCTGACAACATTGTTGACAGCAGTGATCTGGGAGTCAGGGATGCTTCCAGGGGTCTTCCCCATGCTGTTCCCATGTCATTTGAGCACTGTTCCCATCGATTTGGGCAATTTTTAGGCCCTCTGCAGACCGCCTGGGGGGGGCCGCCGGAAAAATGCTTGAGTTTCCAATAGACTTACAGTGCCTACAAGTAGTATTCAACCCCCTGCAGATTTAGCTGGTTGACACATGCGGAATTAACTTGGCATTGTGACATTTGTACTGTAGATCAGCCTGGAAGTGGGAAATGCACTGCAGCAATTTTTTTTTTTTTTTTAAACGTTAAAAGTTAATTCAGAGTGTCATTTATTATTCAACCCCTCAAACCACAAGAATTCTGTTTGGTCCCCCAAAAGTATTAAGAAGTAGTTCAGGCACCAAGAATAATGAGCTTCACATGTGTGGATTAAAGATCTCTTTTGCCAGCCTTTTCTGACTATTTAAGACCCTCCCCAAACTTGTGAACAGCACTCAGACATGGTCAACATGGGAAAGACAAAGGAGCATTCCAAGGCCATCAGAGACAAGATCATGGAGGGTCACAAGGCTGGCAAGGGGTACAAAACCCTTTCCAAGGAGTTGGGCCTACCTGTCTCCACTGTTGGGAGCATCATCCGTAAGTGGAAGGCTTATGGAACTACTGTTAGCCTTCCACGGCCAGGACAGCCTTTGAAAGTGTCCTCCCGTGCCGAGGCCAGGCTTGTCCGAAGAGTCAAGGCTAACCCAAGGACAACAAGGAAGGAGCTCCGGGAAGATCTCATGGCAGTGGGGACATTGGTTTCAGTCAATACCATAAGTAACGTACTCCACCGCAATGGTCTCCGTTCCAGACGAGCCCGTAAGGTACCTTTACTTTCAAAGCGTCATGTCAAGTCTCGTCTACAGTTTGCTCATGATCACTTGGAGGACTCTGAGACAGACTGGTTAAAGGTTCTATGGTCTGATGAGACCAAGATCGAGATCTTTGGTGCCAACCACACATGTGACGTTTGGAGACTGGATGGCACTGCATACGACCCCAAGAATACCATCCCTACAGTCAAGCATGGTGGTGGCAGCATCATGCTGTGGGGCTGTTTCTCAGCCAAGGGGCCTGGCCATCTGGTCCGCATCCATGGGAAGATGGATAGCACGGCCTACCTGGAGATTTTGGCCAAGAACCTCCGCTCCTCCATCAAGGATCTTAAGATGGGTCGTAATTTCATCTTCCAACAAGACAACGACCCAAAGCACACAGCCAAGAAAACCAAGGCCTGGTTCAAGAGGGAAAAAGTCAAGGTGTTGGAGTGGCTTAGTCAGTCTCCTGACCTTAACCCAATTGAAAACTTGTGGAAGGAGCTCAAGAATAAAGTCCACATGAGACACCCAAAGAACCTAGATAACTTGGAGAAGATCTGCATGGAGGAGTGGGCCAAGATAACTCCACAGACCTGTGCCAGCCTGATCAGGTCTTATAAAAGACGATTATTAGCTGTAATTGCAAACAAGGGTTATTCCACAAAATATTAAACATAGGGGTTGTATAATAATTGACCCACACTTTTATGTTTAAAATGTAATAAAATTCAATTGAGCAACATAACTTTTTGGTTTGTAAGATTTATGCTTCTGTTCATAAAACCTACTCTCGTTTGCAGTTTGAAGGCTCTAACTTATTTGCATCTTATCAAACCAGCTAAATCTGCAGGGGGTTGAATACTACTTGTAGGCACTGTACATTCGGCTCGTTACTCGGACCGAGCACTCGAGCATTCCAATTTGCTCGACTCGAATAACGAGTACCCGAGCATTTTAGTGCTCGCTCATCACTAATAGTTATTAATGAAACTGGTTGTGTGTTTGGAGTTGTTGTCCAGCTGCAGGATATGATAATGATATTACATGATGAATGAGTATCTGCCTGTGTTTCTCAGCCTTGAGGACACCACTAATGCTGACCAAACTTGCAAGGAATCTCCTCCATGCTTTACTGTTACCTGCAGGCCCTCATTATTGCTTTGCTCTCCTCACCCTTCGGTGAACAAATTGCCTTTTGTGTATGTGTGTATATATATATATATATATATATATATATATATATATATATATATATATATATATAATAATATTACACGCACATACATATCAGTCCATACCGCCTACTTCCATTTTTCTGCACCTTAGTTCCGTAGTTTGTGTGCATACTTAAAAGTCACTTGGCCTTGTTTTCATGTTGACGGAATGCCTTTTGGCCACAATTTTTCCATAAAGACCACTTCTGGCCAGACTTCTCTGAACAGAAGATTGGTGTAGCTGGGTCCCACTCGTTGATGCCAGTTCTGAACTGATGGCACTGCTGGACATCTTTTAGATTTCAAAGGAAAGTAAGCATGTTGTGTCTTTCATCTGTCGCACTTTTTCTTAACAGACCGCTGTGTTATCACTACGGTCATCAACAATATGTATCTATAATGTCCTGCAAGTCATATTAAGGGCACTGTTTGACAGCTGTATAAATCAGACCAAGATCTGACCACAGTGTATCAACTGGTCGGTGGCTCTCCCGACCCGAGCATGACAGCACATACATAGTTCCCTATATGCAGTATGAGCCCCCACATATCCACCTATATGCAGTATGAGCACACACATAACCACCCTATATACGATTTGAGCCCACACATATCCCCCTATATACGGTATGAACCCACACATGGCTCCTATATACAAAATGAGCCACACATAGCCCCCTTTATACAGTGTTGACCCCTATATACAGTGTGAGCCTACACATAAGCCACTGATATACTGTATGAGGCACCACAGCGCCCCCCCATATACATACCCACATTCACACATAAAAAAAACAAACACATACTCACCTCTCTTCCATTTCCCTGGCGCTCTCCTTTGATCTTTGCTGAATGTAGGGACATCGTCACATCTGTCTGTTGTCTCAGTCACATGGGCTGAATGGTGGAAGGGAGAACTGGCGGCTCCCTCCTCCATCATTATATTCAGCGACATCAGGACAATGATTGTGGGAGGAGGGCCGCATGGTGCTGCTCGTGGGCCACTTTTTCAGCCCTTCAGCTGTCTGTTGACAAGCCAAACTCTCACAGCCAGAGGGCAGATTCAATCCGCTGGCCGCACTTTGCCCAGGTCTGCTTTAGACAGTCTGTAAATTTTTGTACAGTCCATAAATATACAGGACATTTTGCAGTGACTGTGAGAAAAAGTGCAGCCGGCTCTGAGATCCGCTGATCTCACGACAAGTGCTGGCAGCAGCCGGGGATCACGATCTTCCTGGTTCCACGGTGGCTGTTGGGTTGTGGGCGGGGTTCCCCCCCCCCGCGTCACACCCGGCATCCACCGCACGCTCTGCCTCTCCCCATTCATTGGGAAAGCGTGCGGTGGATGCTGGATGTGATGTGGGGGGTAACCCCGCCCACAACCCAGCAGCCACCGCAGGGACCCCAGTGCTGAGTCACGCCTCACTTGACATGATGTCAGCGGGGGTCACTTGATGTCTGTGAGCGACCACCGATAGCGCCGCTCTCAGGCATTATCAGCAACGGAAGGTATTTACAAAAAGTCTTAGGGGCCCCGGGGGGATACATTGGGGGGGGTAATATAAAGTACTGGACAACAGATTGTGGTTACAAATATCATCTACAGCTCTGTACTGTGTTTGTATAGTTTACATCTCCACTTCCTTTCATTGCCTTTTAAAGTAAGGGGTAACTTTACTGTATCACGCTGTGACACGAGCATCCGAGTTGTCCTCTCCCTGTCTGCGGCGAGACAATTGTGTAATTGTGTGCAGTGTCCAGCCTGCAGGCAGTGGGTGTGCTGAATAATGCATGCCTCTATTTACTGAATGTTTCTCTCCTGTGTTTTCCAGCTATTGATTTTGCATGCCCTGTAGAAGAAACTAAACCGTCTGCCAACTAGATCAGCTGTTAACCCAGATAATGAAATGATTGGTAATGATAATGCGAGCTTATCCTTATGAGAAACTGCCAGTAAGATAATATCCGCTCACATGATACTCTGCAACATAATGGGTCTGTGTGGCCATGCTTCAATGCTGTCATATGCAGGGGGAAGTAAAAGTATCATTGGCTATAAATACAGATGTCACTATCTAGTATCTAGCACTAGCGCAGCCGTACTTGCACATCGTGGTTTAATTTAAAAAAAAAAAGTTTTATCACTCTATAATAGGATGTTCTGCAACTTTCTAATATACTTTGCAAAAAAATTAAAACATCAAGACAAGAAAAATGTTGCAGATAGTGTTAGGGAAGAGGTGTCTCACACGCCAAGTGACTGCCTAATGTATTTTGATGGTGGGCAGTGCAAGTACTGAGTCTCAAAAGATGTCACCACATTAGGGTATGTGCACATGACCTCTTTATTCTGACGGTGGAGCAGCCGAGGTTTTCTTTGTCAAAACCACTTCAGGCAAAAGCCAGCCGACATTTTCCTAAAGTGGCTTTGCTGGCGGTTTTGCCGACATCTTTTTTTTTTTTTTTTTTTTTCGTAAGTTAAACTATAACTAGTGAACGGCTTTCCCATAGAATGAACATGCTATATTTTTTAACCAGTTCATGGTTTCCGAACCCTGAAGTGGTTAAAAGAAGTATAAAAGTCTGAACATGGGCACAGCATTGGCGTTTTTACAGTGCTGTGCCTTATATGCGGATTTGTGGTGCATTTTTCGGTAAGTTCCAGGTGGAATACTCCTGAAAAACATATCATGTGTGTGTATATACCCTTAGGCTGTGTGCCCACGATGCGTTTTTTAAGCATTTCTGCAGCGGCAATTCCACTACAGAAACGCTTAAAAACGCTTGGTAGAAGGCCTGCCATGTTCCCCAATGATAATCCGCATATGCTGTGTACATGCTGTGGAAATTTCCGCTGCGGATTATCATTGCGGAAAAAAACGCAGCACTACCAGTTATTTTGCAGAAGCGCAGTGTTTTCGCCACCATTGACTTGCATTGGAACGCATGTAATCCACATCACTGCATCTGTACATGCGGAATCCAAGCGTTTC
Source organism: Phyllobates terribilis (assembly GCF_046119375.1). Taxonomy (NCBI): domain Eukaryota; kingdom Metazoa; phylum Chordata; class Amphibia; order Anura; family Dendrobatidae; genus Phyllobates; species Phyllobates terribilis. The sequence goes on along the minus strand of NW_027362761.1, from coordinate 69,463,513 downwards.
AATGTGATGATACCCGGGTCTGGAGGACAGGAGAACCCGGGTACCATAGTACCTGTTAAAAAAAGAATAAAATAAAAATTATACTTACCTTCTGATGGCCCCCGGTGTGCTTGTCTCGGCTTGCCGGCAGATCGCGGTGGACTGAAGGACCTGCCGTAACGTCATTTAGTCATGTGACGGGTCACGCGACCGCTGACGTCGGCAGGTCCTTCAGTGTACCGCGAGCTGCCGGCAAGCCGAGACGCATCGGATAAAGACTCCGGGGGCCATCGGAAGGTAAGTATAGATTTATTTTTTTATTTTTTACCATTCTGTACAGTCACACTGTATAAATCCATGCCGGTTGCATGGATTTATATAGTGTGACCAAGTTGTCAAGCACTTTCCAAGTGATGCTAAAATTGCTTGGAAAGCGCTTGTCAACCCGCATGCGGATATGCATGTGAAGAACGCTTCACATCCGCAAGTCCCTGGCAGGAAAAACGCATGTACAATCCACATGTACAATCCGCATGTACAATCCGCATGCGTTTTTCTGCCAGGGAGATGCAGAAATGCTCAGGAAAAAATCCTGAAGCATTTCTGCATCGTGGGCACATAGCCTTAAAGGGATTTTCCTTTATCAGAAAACCCCTGTTCCCAGGTGCAGATTTTTTTTTCAAGGAAAACAATAAATAAATTGTACTCTACTCGCCCTCCCTGGGTCCAGTGCTGAGTTTCCACCACTGCTTCCGGTGTTTGTTACTGTCTTCAGTGGCGGAGACTTGGCATCGGACCCAGGAAGGGGTGCATAAAGCACAATTTGTTTTTTTTAATACAATCTCTGCCAGGTGCAGAGAGGTTTTTGGAAAATGGAAAACCCCTTTAAAGCTCCCACAATCTTGCAAGAGCTGGTTGGGAAAAGATAGAAGTTTCATCCTACATAGCGCTCGATGTGTGCCATGTAGTGAATAGAGTAAGTGCCAATGTCTCTGCTTCTATTAAACGTGGCAATCGTGTGTCTTTCCTGCATAGCAGAGCTGTTGAGCTTGGCAGACCCAGATCAGATGTGCCAGTAACTCATGACAGGCTGCTGTTGGCATGTGGATGCCCCTAGAAAAGTGAAAAACTGTTGTAAAATGCAATATATCCAGCGATCCCGCAGGTAAAAATAATGATCTTTTTATTCCTTCATAGTAAAAAAACAAAACAAAACAATATACAAGTGCATCTGATAAATTAGAATATCATCAAAAAGTTAATTTATTTCAGTTCTTCAATACAAAAAGTGAAACTCATAAATTATATAGAGTCATTACAAACAGAGTGATCTATTTCATGTGGTTATTTCTGTTAATGTTGATGATTATGGCTTACAGCCAATGAAAACACAAAAGTCATTATCTCAGTAAATTAAAATAATTAACAAAAAACACCTGCAAAGGCTTCCTAAGTGTTTAAAAAGGTCCCTTAGTCTGTTTCAGTAGGCTCCAGTAGGCTTATTTTTTGTAATCCTATTTGTGTGTGATGCATTAGCACTAAATAGTCTAAGTCGGTAAAGTGAAGTAAGAAAAATATAGACATGAATTAAATTTACAGGATCAAATAACTAAAAATTGGCATGTGCATATGTATTCACCCCTTTTGCTCTGAAGCCCCTAAACATTTCTGGTGCAAGCAATTACCTTCATAAGTCACATGCTTAGTGAAAGGAAGTCCACCTGTGTGCAATCTAAGTGTCACCTGGTCTGTCAATATATTCAGACCTTTTCTAAAAAGCCAGAGGCTGCAAACCCATTAAGCAAGAGGCACCACTGACCAACAACATCGTGAAGGCCAAGGAGATCTCCAAACAAGTCAGGGTCAGAGTTGTTGAGAAGTACAAGTCAGGGTTGGGTTATTTAAGAAAAGAAAAAAAAATCCCAATCTTTGATTATCCCCCAGAGCACCATCTAATCCATAATCCTCAAATGGAAAGAACATGATACCAGAACAAACCTGCCACCCACCAAAACTCTCAGCCCACATAAGGATGGCATTAATCAGAGAGGCAGCACAGAGACCAATGGTAACCCTGGAGGAGCTGCAGAGTTCCCAAACAGAGACTGAAGTATCTGTCCATACGACCATAATAAGCCTTTATGGAAGAGTCTGCAGAAAAAAACTTTACTTACACACAAAAATTGTAAGGCATGTTTTGAGTTTGCCAAAAGACGTGGGAGACTCCCCAATTGTATGGAGGAAAGTGCCGTGATCAGATGAGACCAAAATTTAACTTTTTAGCCACCAAGGTAATCGCTATGTCTGGCGCCAAACCAACACAGCTTATCACCCCAAGAACACCATCCCCACAGTGAAACATGGTAGTGGCAGCATCATGCTCTGAGGATGTTTTCCAGCAGCTGGGACAGGGGAAAATGGTTCAAGTCAAGGGGAAGTCAAATACATGGCCATTCTTGAGCAAAAGCTGTTTCAGTCTGTCAGTGATTTGAATGGAAAGGTGGTTCACCTTCCAACAAGATAATGTCCCAAAGCATACTGCTAAAGCAACACTTGTGTGAATTAAATGGAAACGTGTAAATGTTTTGGAGTGGCCTAGTCAAAGCCCAGACCTTAATTCAATGGAGAATCTGTGGACAGACTTGAAGATTGTGTAGCGCCGGCGTCCCTGCCCTCTGCTAGGCAGGGACGCTGTTCCCCTCACCTCTCTGCTCCGTGCCCGGCGTCCTCCTCCCGCTCTGCTGGCAGCACGCGCTCCTTCCCGGCCACTGTGCTTAGGGCGCGCGCGCGCTCTCCCCCTCCCTCTTAAAGGGGCCGCGCGCGCCGTCCTAAGGAGTCCCCGGCCAATGGCCGGAGGACTTCACCATATATAAGGCACCTCCTCCAAAATGGAGGTGCCCGAGCAATGTTGTTGCACTGTTCACTACTCTGCTTCAGCCCTCAGGTCCCGTTGCCAGTTACCTGCCAGATACCTGCCAGATTCCTGCCAGCTTGCTGTCTTATTCCTGCCTGATATTCTGCTACCTGCCTGCTAGCCTGAGGTCCGACGGTCTGCCTTACTACTCCTGTCAGTCTGTCTAAGGACCAGCTTGCCCGCTCACCTGGGAGCGCACATCAACTACCTGCCTGCTAGCCTACCTGGAGGCTCTGCCGTCACGTGCTGTGACCACCTGCCTGTCCAGTGACTCCTGCCCGCTCACCTGGGAGCGCTCATCTGCTGCCTGTCTGCTAGCCTACCTGGAGGCTCTGCCGTCACGTGCTGTGACCACCCGCCTGTCCAGAGACTTCTGCCCGCTCACCTGGGAGCGCTCATCTGCCGCCTGTCTGTTGGTCTTCCTGGAGGCTCCGCCGTCACATGCTGTGACCACCCGTTTATCCAGAGACTCTCGCCTGCTCACCTGGGAGCTCACGTCTACCATCAGCCGCCACAGGTCGTACCAACCCTTTACCCAGAGACTGCCCCGGTCACTTGCCGTGACCATCTGCCCGTTCACCCAGAGACTGCCCCGGTCACTTGCCGTGACCATCTGCCCGTTCACCCAGAGACTGCCCCGGTCACTTGCCGTGACCATCTGCCCGTTCACCCAGAGACTGCCCCGGTCACTTGCCGTGACCATCTGCCCGTTCATCCAGAGACTGCCCCGGTCACTTGCCGTGACCTCCTGCCCGTTCTTCTAGAGACTGTCCCGGTCACCTGCTGTGACTGCCTGCCTGGTCGCCACCCGCTCCCTTACAAGGACCGCCCCCTTGTATAGTAGCTCAGAGGTTCCGCCTCCCAGACCCGTTACAGTTTGCTCGGGCCATGGAACCCGGTGGCACCCAAGCTCCCTCGCTCTCGGACCTGTGTCATGAACTGTCCCGTCAGAGGTCCCAACAGGAGTCCATCCTGGGTCACCTGCGGAATGTCAATTCTCGCCTGGACACTCTGACTGCTCCGCCAGCAACCTCCGCCAGTGCCATGACTCGCAATCCGGCAGCTCCGCTGTCCACTAATACCATGGTATCCTACCCCGGACCCCGGCTTTCTGCACCTCCTCGCTTCGGAGGCGACTCCGCCCAGGCTCGGGGCTTCATAAATCAGTGCACCCTGCACTTTGAACTCCTGTCCCACCAGTTTAACTCCGACCGGGCCAAAATTGCCTTAATCATGTCCCATCTCACCGGGGAGGCCCTGGCCTGGCTAAATTCTCTATGGGAGAGAGGAGACCCCCTGGTGTCCGACTTGCCTGCCTTTCTCATGGCTTTCCGGAAAGTCTTCGACGAACTCGGACGGAAGACCTCATCCGCATCATCACTGCTACGCCTCCGTCAGGGAAGTCTCACCGTGGGCCAATATGCCATACGGTTCCATACCCTTGCCTCGGAGCTGGCCTGGGATAACGACGCTCTGGTATCCGTCTTCTGGGAGGGTCTGTCCGGCCGTATTAAAGATGAACTTGCCGGTCGGGACATTCCTACCACTCTCGATGACCTAATAACTCTTGCCACCCGGATTGACCTACGGTTCCAGGAGCGTGCCAAAGAGGTCACCCGTGAGAGGAGGTTTCCACGTCTAGCTCCTACTTTTCAGAAATCCGTCTCTCCCCAGGTACACTCTCCTGAGCCTATGCAGGTCGACCAGACCAAGATGGTCAAAACCCGTCAGGACTTACGCCGTGCCGAGGGGAGCTGCTTCTACTGTGGCAGTAAGGAGCACCGGATCCGTGCCTGCCCGGAGAGGTCGGGAAACGCCTGTGTCTAGGTTCGCTCAGAGAGGTCGACCTAGACAAGAATAAATCCTCTCCATCTCTGCTGCTGTCAGTCTCAATCATCTGCGGGGAGAACCGTTATTTCGAACTAGCCCAACTTGACTCTGGAGCAGCCGGGAATCTTATTTCACAGTCCCTGGTAGAGAAATACCGCATCCCCACCAAACCTCTGGCTGTACCCTTGTCTGTTGCTGCCGTGGATGGGGGTCTCTTACCACGCCCCATCCAACTCATCACCGAATCCATTACTCTGCAGGTGGGAATGCTGCATTCTGAGAGTATCTCCTTTCATGTTCTGCCTGGACTCTCTCACGCCCTCTTGCTAGGTCTACCTTGGCTCCAGAGACATGCACCCGTGCTTGACTGGCAGACCGGAGAAGTCCTTCGCTGGGGACAGGACTGCCATAAGACCTGTCTGGTTCCCGTCCATCCCGTCCGTCCTTCTCCTACCCCAGCTAATCTACCTGGACTTCCGATTCCTTATTGGTCTTATGCTGATGTCTTTAATAAAAAGGAGGCAGAGACACTACCCCCTCATAGACCATACGACTGCCCTATCGACCTGTTACCTGGTACTACTCCTCCCCGTGGGCGTATTTATCCATTATCCGCTGCTGAGACCCGGTCGATGTCCGAATATATTGAGGAGAATCTGGCCAGGGGATTCATCCGGAAATCTACCTCCCCGGCGGGAGCAGGCTTTTTTTTCGTCAAAAAGAAGGACGGCTCTCTCCGTCCCTGTATAGACTATAGAGGCCTTAACCAGATCACGGTGAAGAATAAGTACCCCCTTCCGCTCATTCCGGAGTTATTTGATCGTCTGAGGGGGGCTAGAATCTTCACCAAACTGGACCTCCGTGGGGCGTACAACCTGGTTCGTATCCGTCAGGGGGATGAATGGAAGACGGCATTCAACACCCGGGACGGCCACTATGAATATCTGGTAATGCCCTTTGGTCTCTGTAACGCTCCTGCCGTCTTTCAAGAGTTGGTCAATGACATCTTCCGGGACCTTCTCTACTCCTGCGTAGTGGTGTACCTGGACGACATCTTGGTCTTCTCTCCGGATCTCCAGACTCACCGGAGGGACGTTCGTCAGGTCCTGCTCAGGCTCAGGCAGAATCACCTCTTCGCTAAATACGAGAAGTGCCTCTTTGAGCAGACCTCGCTTCTGTTTTTGGGCTACATTATTTCTCAGACCGGCCTACGAATGGATCCAGAGAAACTGTCTGCCATCGAGAAATGGCCTCGACTGGAGGGGTTGAAGGCCATTCAGCGATTCCTGGGCTTCGCCAACTACTACCGCCTCTTCATACCACACTTCTCTTCCCGGACTGCCCCAATTTCCGCGCTCACCCGTAAGGGTACTAATCCCAAAGAGTGGCCGCCCGAAGCAGAGGAGGCCTTTCTTTCCCTAAAACAGGCCTTCTCTTCCGCCCCGGTGCTGCATCGCCCGGACGGCAACAAGCAGTTCTTCCTGGAAGTTGACGCCTCCTCCTCTGGAGCCGGAGCGGTACTTACTCAAAAATCATCTTCCGGGAGGATGGTAACTTGCGGCTTCTTCTCTAAACTCTTCTCCTCCTCAGAGCGCAATTATTCCATAGGAGACCGAGAGTTATTGGCCATCAAACTGGCATTGGAGGAGTGGCGTTACCTGCTCGAGGGGGCTCTTCACCCGGTAATAATTTACACTGACCACAAGAACTTGGCTTACCTCCAGCATGCCCAGAGACTTAACCCGCGCCAAGCCCGGTGGTCCTTGTTTTTTGCTCGCTTTGATTTTGTTCTTCATTTTCGCCCGGCTGACAAAAACGTCAAGGCGGACGCCTTGTCTCGATCCTTTCTGGTGTCTGATCTCGAGGAAGATCCGAAACACATCATCGATCCCGCCAGAGTAATGCAGGTGGCTCCCGTGAGTCTAAATCGTCTCCCTCCCGGAAAGACGTTCGTATCAGTACCTGATCGGGAGAAGATCCTTCACTGGGGTCACTCGTCTAAACTGGCTGGCCACGCCGGTCAGAAAAAGACCCTCCAGCTTATTACCCGGCACTACTGGTGGCCTACCCTGCACAAGTACGTAATAGACTTTGTTTCTGCCTGTGTGTCCGGCGCCCGCAACAAGGTTCCGAGACATCTGCCAGCCGGTCGCCTCCTTCCGCTTTCTGTACCTGCTGCCCCCTGGCAGCATATAGCAATGGACTTTATAACTGACCTCCCAGTCTCTGCCGGTTGTACGGTCATTTGGGTGGTCGCTGACCGCTTCTCCAAGATGGCTCATTTCGTTCCCCTGCCAGGCCTCCCGTCTGCACCCGAGCTAGCTAAAGACTTTATTCGTCACATCTTTCGTCTTCATGGCCTGCCCCTCCACATCGTGTCGGATCGTGGGGTACAGTTCACCTCACGCTTCTGGAGAGCCACTTGTAAACTGCTAGACGTCACCCTGGACTTCTCTTCCGCTTACCACCCACAGTCCAATGGTCAAGTGGAGCGGATCAATCAGAACCTGACCAGTTACCTCCGGCACTTCGTTAATGCCCATCATTCAGACTGGGTGGATCTCCTACCATGGGCCGAGTTCTCTTATAACAATCACGAGAGCGAATCCTCCTCCAAATCCCCGTTTTTTGTAGTCTTCGGTCAGCATCCTCGGATTCCTTTTCCTGTCTCCACCTCTGTGGACAACCCGGCTGCGGAATCTCTCGTTAGCAAATTTTCCTCCATTTGGGAGAGTACCCGATCCGCACTCCTTCAGTCGTCCGAACGGATGAAAAGACACTCTGACAAAAACCGCCTGGATCCTCCACAATTTCGTCGTGGAGATAAAGTCTGGCTCTCATCTAAATATGTCTGACTCAAGATACCTTCTTACAAGTTAGGGCCTCGGTTCATCGGTCCTCTGGAGGTCATCAGTCAGATCAACCCGGTGGCCTATAAATTGAAACTCCCGGCCAACTTACGGATCCCTAACTCCTTCCATGTATCTCTCCTCAAACCTGTGGTACTTAACTCTTTTTCCAAGTCTACAGGTACGCCTCCTGCTCCGGTTTCTGCTGAGGACGAGTTTGAGGTAGAGAACATTCTTGCCACCAAAAGGGTAAGAGGAAAGACCTTTTTTCTAGTAGATTGGAAGGGGTTTGGTCCTGAGGAGAGAACGTGGGAGCCCCGGGAGAACATCCATGCCCCTCTTATCCTTGCTAAATTTCTGTCTGGCCTAAAAAAGGGGGGGCCTAAAGGGGGGGGTACTGTAGCGCCGGCGTCCCTGCCCTCTGCTAGGCAGGGACGCTGTTCCCCTCACCTCTCTGCTCCGTGCCCGGCGTCCTCCTCCCGCTCTGCTGGCAGCGCGCGCTCCTTCCCGGCCACTGTGCTTAGGGCGCGCGCGCGCTCTCCCTCCCTCTTAACCCCTTAATAACATTTGACGTACTAATACGCGTCTGTGCCCTGGGACTTAAGAGCCAGACCCGTATTAGTACGTCATGGCGATCGCGCGCGCACACAGGCTGTGCGGGCGCGATCGCCGCCGGGTGTCAGCTGATTGTCACAGCTGACACCCGGTACTATGTGCAGGGAGCGGTCCTGCCCCGCTCCCAGCACATTAACCCCCGCTATGCTGCGATCGAAGTCGATCGAAATCGATCGCGGCATTGCGGGGGCAAGGGGAGGTGACCGGCGATACTCACCTCCTCTTCCGGCTTCCAGCGCAGACTGCAGCGGCTTCCCGGGTGTTGCCATGACGACCCGATGTCGTCATGACAACATCCGGGTCACCAGAGAGCAGGAAGATTGCTTGGACATGCGCAGTGCATCTCCAAGCAATCTTAACACTGTGCACTTCTGACAGCCTGCATGGCATAGGGATGGTGCTCCATTCCTATGCCATGCAGGCGATCAGAAAAAAAAAGTGAAAGTCCCAGAGTGGGACAAAGTAATAAGGTGTACAAACTGTCTGAAAGTGGGAAAAAAAAAAAAAAAAAAAGTGCAAAAATATTATAAAAAAATAAAAAAATAATACACCAAAAATAAAAATATAATGTACCCATCAATAAATATTATTATAAAAAAAATAAAAAAAAAACAATAAAAGTACACATATTTGGTATCGCCGCGTCCGGAACAGCCTGACCTATAAAACTGTCCCACTAGTTAACCCCTTCAGTGAACACGGTAAAAAAAAAAAAAAAAAACGCAGCAAAAAACAATGCTTTATCACCATACCGCCAAACAAAAAGTGGAATAACACGCGATCAAAAAGACGCATATAAATAAAAATGATACCGCTGAAAACGTCATCTCGTCCCACAAAAAACAAGCCGCCATACAGCTCCATCAGCCGAAAAATAAAAAAGTTTCCGCTCTCAGAATAAAGCGATGCTAAAAAATATTTTTTTCTATAAAATAGCTTTTATTGTGTATAAGCGCCAAAACATAGAAAAATTATACAAATGTGGTACCGCTGTAAACGTACTGACCCGAAGAATAAAGCTACCTCATCAATTTTACCACACGCGGAACAGAATAAAAAAAAAAAATAAAAAAAACAATTCCTGAATTGTTGGTTTTTGTTTATTCTGCCTCCCAAAAATCGGAATAGAAAGCGATCAAAAAATGTCACGTGCCTGAAAATGGCACCAATAACAACGTCAAGTCATCCCGCAAAAAACGAGCCATCACATGACTGTCTGCCAAAATCTGGAAAAATTATAGCTCTCAAAATATGGCGATGCAAAAACTAGATTTTACAAAAAATGCGTCTTTTAGTGTGTGACAGCTGTCAGTCATAAAAACCCCATATGATTCTGGCATTGCTGTAATCACACCGACCCGAAGAATAAAGTCGTCTAATCACTTATACCGCACAAGGAACGGCGTCAAAAATAAACTCTTGGGTTAGGATTGGGCTAGGGTTAGGGCTGGGTTTGGGGCTAGGGCTGGGTTTGGGGCTAGGGTTGTGCTGGGGCTAGGGTTGTGCTGGGGCTAGGGTTGTGCTGGGGCTAGGGTTGTGCTGGGGCTAGGGTTGTGCTGGGGCTAGGGTTGTGCTGGGGCTAGGGTTGTGCTGGGGCTAGGGTTGTGCTGGGGCTAGGGTTGTGCTGGGGCTAGGATTGTGCTAGGGCTAGGGTTGTGCTAGGGCTAGGGTTGTGCTAGGGCTAGGGCTGGGGTTGGGATTTTTTTCAAAAGTAAGAAAAAAAGATGACGATATGGTGACTAGTGTTGAGAGCAAGTGCTCGCTACTTGAGTTTGCATCGGGTGCTCTGGTATGCATTGAGTATCGTGGGTATTTGAGTGACATGCTCGAGTCTCTGCCCCATATGCTTCGCGGCCAAAAAACTTTACGGGGATTGCCTGCCATGCACGAGCGATCCCCGCATGTTTTTTTTTGGGTGCCTAATAACCGTGAAACATGCGGAGCAGGGACTCGAGCATGTCACTCAAGCACACGCTGTACATGGTGCATACCTGAGTACCCGATGCAAACTCAAGTAGCGAGCACTTGCGCTCAAGAATAATGACAACTTATTCAATATGGTGACCTAATGTAAACAAATTCTGTGCCGTACCTCTGGGTTCAAAATGTTCACTATACACCTTAATAAAATCCTTGAGGGGTATAGTTTCCAAAATGGGGACACTTGTGGGGGAGCTCCACTGTTTAGGCACATCACGGGCTCTCCAAACGCGACATGGTGTCCGCTAACAAATTGAATGGAAAATCGGCTCAAATTGTTAGCGGACACCACATTGCGTTTGGAGAGCCCCTCTGTGCCCAAACTTTGGAGCTCCCCCACAAGTGACCCCATTTTGGAAACTAGACCCCCCAAGGCACCTATCTAGATGCATAGTAAGCACTTGGAACCCCCAGGTGCTTCACAAATTGATTCGTAAAAATGAAAAAGTGAAAAAAAAAACACTTTTTCATTTTTATGAATCAATTTGTGAAGCACCTGGGGTTCCAAGTGCTCACTATGCATCTAGAAAGGTGCCTTGGGGGGTCTAGTTTCCAAAATGGGGTCACTTGTGGGGGAGCTCCAATGTTTGGGCACACAGGGACTCTCCAAATGCAACATGATATCCGCTAACAAATTGTCGGCTCAAATTGTTAGCGGATATCATGTTGCATTTGGAGAGTCCCTGTGTGCCCAAACATTGGAGCTCCCCCACAAGTGACCCCATTTTGGAAACTAGACCCCCCAAGGCACCTATCTAGATGCATAGTGAGCACTTGGAACCCCAGGTGCTTCACAAATTGATTCATAAATATGAAAAAGTGTTTTTTTTTTCACTTTTTCATTATTACGAATCAATTTGTGAAGCACCTGGGGGTTCCAAGTGCTCACTATGCATCTAGAAAGGTGCCTTGGGGGGTCTAGTTTCCAAAATGGGGTCACTTGTGGGGGAGCTCCAAAGTTTGGGCACACAGGGGCTCTCCAAACAGAACATGGTGTCCGCTAATTATTCAAGCAAATTTTACAATCAAAAAGTCAAATGGCGCTCCTTCCCTTCCGAGCCCTGCCGTGCGCCCAAACAGTGTTTCTTCCCCAAATATTGGGTATCTGCGTGCCCAGGGGAAATTGCACAACAAATTTTGGGGTCCATTTTTTCTTGTTACCCATGTGAAAATAAAAAAAAATTGGGTCTAAAGTAACATTTTTGTGAAAAAAGTTAAATGTTCATTTTTTTCTTCCACATTCAAAAAATTCCTGTGAAGCACCTGAAGGGTTAATAAAGTTCTTGAATGTGGTTTTGAGCACCTTGAGGGGTGCAGTTTTTAGAATGGTGTCACTTGTGGGTATTTTCTGTCATAAAGACCTCTCAAAGTGACTTCAAATGTGATGTGGTCCCTAAAAAAATGGTTTTATAAATTTTGTTGGAAAAATGAGAAATCGCTGGTCAACTTTTAACCCTTATAGCTCCCTAACAAAAAAAAATTTTGGTTCCAAAATTGTGCTGATGTAAAGTAGACATGTGGGAAATGTTATTTATTAACTCTTTTGTGTGACATATCGCTCTGATTTCAGGGCTTAAAAATTCAAATTTTGAAAATCGCAAAATTTTCAAAATTTTCGCCAAATTTCCGTTTTTTTCACAAATAAACGCAAGTGATATCGAAGAAATTTTTCCACAATCATGAAGTACAATATGTCACGAAAAAACAATCTCAGAATCAGGGGGATCCGTTGAAGCGTTCCAGAGTAATTACCTCATAAAGTGACAGTGGTCAGAATTGTAAAAATTGGCCCGGTCATTAACGTGCAAACCACCCGCGGGGCTTAAGGGGTTAAAGGGGCCGCGCGCGCCGTCCTAAGGAGTCCCCGGCCAATGGCCGGAGGACTTCACCATATATAAGGCACCTCCTCCAAAATGGAGGTGCCCGAGCAATGTTGTTGCACTGTTCACTACTCTGCTTCAGCCCTCAGGTCCCGTTGCCAGTTACCTGCCAGATTCCTGCCAGCTTGCTGTCTTATTCCTGCCTGATATTCTGCTACCTGCCTGCTAGTCTGAGGTCCAACGGTCTGCCTTACAACTCCTGTCAGTCTGTCTAAGGACCAGCTTGCCCGCTCACCTGGGAGCGCACATCAACTACCTGCCTGCTTGCCTGAGGTCCGACGGTCTGCCTTCCAACTCTTGTCAGTCTGTCTATGGACCAGCTTGCCCGCTCACCTGGGAGCGCACATCTGCTACCTGCCTGCTAGCCTACCTGGAGGCTCTGCCGTCACGTGCTGTGACCACCTGCCTGTCCAGTGACTCCTGCCCGCTCACCTGGGAGCGCTCATCTGCTGCCTGTCTGCTAGCCTACCTGGAGGCTCTGCCGTCACGTGCTGTGACCACCCGCCTGTCCAGAGACTTCTGCCCGCTCACCTGGGAGCGCTCATCTGCCGCCTGTCTGTTGGTCTTCCTGGAGGCTCCGCCGTCACATGCTGTGACCACCCGTTTATCCAGAGACTCTCGCCTTCTCACCTGGGAGCTCACGTCTACCATCAGCCGTGACCATCTGCCCGTTCACCCAGAGACTGCCCCGGTCACTTGCCGTGACCATCTGCCCGTTCACCCAGAGACTGCCCCGGTCACTTGCCGTGACCATCTGCCCGTTCATCCAGAGACTGCCCCCGGTCACTTGCCGTGACCTCCTGCCCGTTCTTCTAGAGACTGTCCCGGTCACCTGCTGTGACTGCCTGCCTGGTCGCCACCCGCTCCCTTACAAGGACCGCCCCCTTGTATAGTAGCTCAGAGGTTCCGCCTCCCAGACCCGTTACAGATTGCTGTTCATAAGAGGAAACCATCTAACTTGAAGGCGCTGGATCAGTCAGTTTTGCCTTGAAAAATGGGCAAAAATCCCAGTGGCAATATGTGGAAAGCTCATAGAGACTTATCCAAAGCTACTTGCAGCTGTAATTGCAGCAAAAGGAGGCTCTACAAATTACCGACTTTAGGGGGGTGAATAGTTATGCACACTAAAGTTTTCAGTTATTTTGTTCACAGTTGTAGGTATGTTATTTACATGAACTGATGCAAACCCTCAAAAAAAACAGTGAAATTTCAGGTTGTGATGTAGCAAAACCCGAAAAATGCCAAGGTGGGTGAATACTTTCGCAAGCCACGTTTACAGTTGTTGAGGACTGGATTATCTGCAAGATTGTCTTCAATGTCTGAATGGTGAGCTGATACTTTTTGTAATGTTTAAATAAATAAAAGTGAAGAAATAAAAACTTATGGCTGCTGAAATCCAAAGAGGCCAAAATGAAAAAAAAGTGAGATATTTGTTTTGTGGGAAAAGATTTAGGAAAAACCTGTGATTTATTAATTTACGGCTGCGGTGATATGTGTCATATGACACTGAAAACACAGTGTTTGCAATATCGCATCTATTGATTTCCTATGGTGTCGCACTGCAACATGCAGACTATTTGGACTTGGCCGCAAATGCTTCCAAATATACTGAATTTTCTGTTGCAAGTCGCACGACACTCACTTGCCATGAATTTCAATGCAAGTCATATGCGACTGAGACTTTTGTGCTAATTATCTACCATTTGGCCATCATTTTTACAGCAAAATCAAATCTCTAAAACAGCCTCGTGACAGCAAGTTGCATACAATTTGTACTTATGCTTTTGGTCTTGTTACTTGTTTGAGAACTGGTGTTGTGCAACACATGTCACTGTGTAACCTAGCTTAAAGGGAACCTGTCACCAGCTTTGACCGATATGAGACATTGCCACCACCTTTCAGTCTTCATGTACAGCATTCTATACTGCTGTATATAACCCCCAATCCGACTTGCAAGACAAGAAAAAGACCTTTTTTCATATTCACCTGCGGGGCGGTCCTGTCCGAAGGGTATTGCCCGTCTTGGTCCGGCGCCTCCGCATTTCTTGTAATGCCATCCTCCTTCTTGCTTTGTGTGGATGACACGTCCCTAGCCAGACTGCTAACAGGCAAGACTTCCGTGTCCTCACAAAGAGGACGACTGACCATGCTCTCCTCCTCATCCTCCCTGTCCTCAGGCCATCTACGCTGAACAGACGGTATGACAGTTGTGTAGGTAGTACCATCTATAGTGCAGGGCAGAGAAGTATGCCTGCGCAGGAGTGTGACGCCGGAGAGGCAGTGAGGATTTCTGTTTGTTCTGGGTTTTTCGGAGGTCTTAATTTTTGAATTACAGCCTTCCCTTTATTAGTGTGCATACAAAGATAGCTGTTAATCACTGACTAGGACCACCCACTTGACTAAAAACACAAGATAAACAGAGTTACAAGTTATACTAAGTCTTTTGCGTCAAAACTATATATTAATCTGCTCATCGTTTCCTGCTCTATAACATGTTGACAATAACAACATTCCCTTTAAGGCCTCTTCAAGGGTGCGTATATGTGCACCAACGTTTTTGTGACTTCTCATGCCCACTCTAGAAGCTTGAGATAAGTTTATTAATAAAAGTGGTATGCCATTCTCTCCCTGCTTCCTGTGAATGAATCCGATCTAGGCGGAAGACTCCACCAGGTCAGGCCTGCACAAACATAAAGCAAAACTCATTTATGGAGATTTCTCTCCACATTTCTTTTTAGAAAATTGATGGAAATTCTCTATAAATGAATTCTGCTTGGCTTATGTGGTGGTAAATGAGTTATAGGAGCTTTATAAATATGGTGTTTAGCCTAAACGTCATATTTTTCAAAGGGATCTATGACAGACAGCCATATATTATTAAATGTACTCTACTATTTCAAACTGCTGGTATGAAATAATATATTTTTTCAATATTATAATCTTTATAAAAAAAAATGGTAATCTTACAATTCTCACACTGGCCACTAGGGCTTTTTTAGACTCATACTTCCTGTCCTTTCGAGAAGAGTTTCCAGGAGTTTTCTTATCATCAGAGGCAGGATTACTATGACAGGTACCACCTTTATACACAGCTGATAACACCGGATCCACCATTCACAATAGGCGATGTCACAGCTGACTCTGCTTCTCCTTCCTTTACAATGACCTTTGCCTAGGCTGAATAAACACTTAAGTACAAAAGAGAAGTTCTGGGTCTAACCATTGTGATTATGTACATACAGTATGTTGTTGCCTGAAATAACAGGAAGTTAGGAGTCCAAAAAATCCCCAGTGGTCAGTGTGAAAAGTGCAAGATTTCTGTTGATTTAGTTTGTCAATAAAAATTGTGATATGATAATAAAAAATTGCCAAAATTGTAAAAAAAAAATTAATACAAAAACCTAATTTAATTGGTAGGCGATTTCTGTTGATAGATTCACTTTAAACGGGTCGTCCAGTACTTTTATTTGATGACCTATCCAGAAGATGGGTCATCAGTATTAAAGTGGTTGAGGGAAAACACCCAGCACCCTGCCTATGAGCTGGTAAAGCCTCTGGCGGCAGCTTGGTGTAAATGGTTTGTGAATTGGAATACTGCAGCTCCGTACTCAGTTTAGTGTCAGCTGATGGGTACGGCAGATCAGTGCCCCTTTTTTTTAATATGAGCTGTACCCAACTGGGGCCACTAACAATGTGATGGAGTCTGTACACTGTCTACACCCAGCTGCTGCTACCACTGGTCCTATATTGATGTCCTATCTTAAAGTTAGGTTATTACAATAAAGTACTGGACTCTTCTACTGTCTGTAGGTGAGTAAAATGTGGAGGGGATGGATGAGTGAGGCAGTAAATATGGCCAGAGATGAGACATTTATTTGCAGATCATTGGCGGATCCACCAAACTTCAGTAGTGTCTGCTGCTAATCTTGTGTGTCTGATCACGAGATTGTCCGCAGGTTTTACAAAATTTATCTGGATCTGCTATTGGTCTGCTGATAGAATAAAAATATTTATGGCCAGTTTAAGCCAATCTTCTGGATCAGGCTAAGCGGGTCTTTTCATTGGATCAGTAGGAATAACATTGGGGCACATAGGAGTGCATAGAAGCTGGATACACGAAACCTCTTTCATCACAAAAATTTTTAAAATATTATGGTAAAATAAAAGAATTGTTGTCAAAGTGCTGTAGCATCAAAGTGGAGGATATGGTGCTTATCTAAACAGTGAAAAACGAATCCGAGAACCATTTTTTGTTGTTCTGTTTTTTTTAATGTCTTTCTCTTATTTCTAACAACCTCTGTATCAACACTTCTAATACATTTGTGGTGTCTGTAAGAGGGTACGTCTTGCACCAGCTTACAATGTCTGTGGGAAGATAGAATGGAGCCAACCCTCATATACCCAATAGGGCTACCTTAATGATGTGTCTATCCTTCTTTATATGAATTTGGCTCTCCAATATTGTACCGTTCCCACATACCTCACTTTAATATATTTGGCTTGGGGTGTTTTAAATCAATTAAATAGCAAGGTAGAGAACACTGCAAAATTGATATTATTACAGGAATGAACAACTGTTCCCTTTGGATAAAATGTTTCCTGCGTGAAACTATAATTAGAATCATTGGATATATAAACCGAAACGAGCAGGTCGCCATACACAACCATTGCTCGTGAATGTTTCTGCCCCGTGGATTTCCTTCCACACGTCCAGCGTTGCTAAGTAAACACTGACTTCCCGTCTGGAACTGCAGAGAGTGGGAGAGCTCAGAAATCGTGTTGGCACTGCGCCATGCTGGCTTTCCCACTGCTGGCACTGCGAGTTAACCTCAGCTTGGCAGGTGTAAGACCAAGAGAGTGGTAGAGCTGTATTGTTATATATAGACAACTGCTGAACGTTTCACTTTGTTAAAGAAAAACTCTTGCAGGATTTTTTTTAGAAAAGTTCCACTGCAGGTTTTGATGCAGTTTTTGGAACCAGATCTAGAAGTGGATACAAACGGAATGAAATATATTAGCCCCTTCGTGACCGGAGCATTTTCCTTTTTTGTTTATTGCTCCCCTTGTTCCCAGAGCCATAACTTTTTTTTTTTCTGTCAATATGGCCATGTGAGGGCTTATTTTTTGCGGGATGAGTTGTACTTTTGAACGACATCACTGGTTTTACCATATCATGTACTAGAAAACGGGAAAAAAATTCCAAGTGCAGTGAAATTGCAAAAAAAGTGCAATTCCACAGTTGTGTTTTTTTTTTACCACATTCACTGATTGCTGAAACTGACCTGCCATTATTATTCTCCAGGTCATTACGAGTTCATAGACACCAAACATGTGTAGGTGTTTTTTTATTTAAGTGGTGAAAAAAATCCAAAGTTTGCTAAAAAAAAAAAAGGCTTTTTTCTCTTTACGCTGTTTTGATTAATTCTTTTTTTATATTGATAGATCGCGTGATTCTGAACGCGGCGATACCAAATATGTGTGTGTGTGTGTGTGTGTGTGTGTGTTTTTTTATTGTTTTATTTTGAATGGGGCAAAAGGGGGGTGATTTAAACTTTTTATATATTTTTTATATTTTTAAAAACATTTTTTTTTTTAACTTTTTGCTTACTTCAATAATTTCCATAGGAGACTAGAAGCAGCACTTGCCTGATCGACTCTGCTACATACAAGCGATGAGCAGATGGCCTGTATGTACCAGATTTGCTCACTTGCTATGAGCGCCGACCACTGAGCGGCACTCATATTAATCTGGCCATGACAACCACAGGGGTCTCCGGCAGACCCCAGGTTGTCATGCCAACCCATCGCTGACCCGCAATCATGTGATGGGGTCACCGATGGACAGGGTAAGTGACGCTCTTCCGGCGAGAGCGATGTTAAATGCTGCTGTCAGAGACTGACAGCGCCGTTTATCTAGTTAACAGCCGTGGGTGGATCGCGATTCCACCTGCGGCTGTTGCGGGCACATGTGAGCTGTATAGATCAGCAGACATGTGTCCGATTTAGTGCAGGCTCAGCACTGGAGCCTGCACTGAACAGGGGGTGATGACAGGTGCATACTATTATGTATCAATGTCATAAAGGGGTTAAAGAAGTTTTTCAGGACTTTAACCTGATGACATATGCTTAAGATAGGTCATCAATATCAGATGGGTGGTCCCGACACCACCACAATCAAAGATATTCTGTCAGCAGATTTTTGATACCTCATCTGAGAGCAACATGATGTAGGCAAAGAGACCCTGATTCCAACGATGTATTAATTAGATTACTGGGTGCAGCCATTCTGACGCAATCAGAGTTTTTAGATTTAGCAATGCAGCAGAGCCGAGAAAGCTAACCCCGCCCACACCAGGCTCTATATGTACATAATCCATAGACCATGAGATGCCTATCACAGGAGGGGACAGAGTCGGACTTGCAAGAATTCACCAGCTAGTCTCCGCAATGATAATCGCCAGGTGATAAAACCTTCACTGTAAATAAGCAGCACACAGCTTGACATGTGACATATCTGTGAATTCTATGTTTTAACCCCTACCTCATGCTGTACTCAGATTACATAGGAAAAACCTGCTGACATATTCCCCTTTAATCAGCTACTTGAATAGGGCATAACTTACAGATCGCTAAGGGTCCTACTGCTGTGACCCCCAGCGATCCTGAGAATGGGGCTTTGAATTCCAAGAACAGGCCAAAGCCCCGACTCTAATGGAGCAGAGGTGCTTGTCCTCCTCTCCATATATTGTCTACAGGACTGGCAGAAATAGCCAAAGCGCTGTATTTGGAGTGGAGGTTGAACATGCTCGCCTCTCATTCAAGACTGGCCTGTTTTCAGGATCCCAAGGCCCTATTCTTGGAATCACTGGGAGAATACCCCTTTTAAAGGAGTTGTCTACTTTATGTTTAATTAGCAAATGTGTAGGAATATGATTTTGTGACACTTAGTAATATAGAAGTATTACAGGTTCTCCTCCTGTACTTCTCACTGCTGCCTTTCTCATCGACTCCTCTCCTGTTCTTAAAGTGACCTTTGATGGAGGAGCAGTTCTAGGGCTTGTTGTTACCTTTTCATCTATGTCCAGGGTGTAATTTGCAGGCAGCAGTGAAGGGAAAACATAATTTATAGCCCGCTCCACATAATCACAGGCTAAGCAGGACCTCAATCACCTGGGCAGTGGATATTATGGGAATAATGTGACTCCTCAGTGCTGCACCCCACCCATATGACTGGAAAAGAAAGGGTGAATAGGTTTCACCAACAGAGTTTTCTTTATTTAGATGAAATCCATACACGCATGTCCTGTGTATAGATCTCATCTAAATAAAGAAGAATCTGTTTATGAAACTGGTTCTCAATTTATCGTTTATCTGGGCTGTGGCAGAGCCGTTGTCCGAGGTCCGAGTGGATGGGGTCAACGCCAAGGGTGAGCTGGAGTCTACGATATTGTAATCGTATGTGATTATTATCTCAAAGCTTCCTGCAAACTACACCCTGGACATTATTGAAAGATTATAACCGGCCTTAGACGGCCCCCACTTCACTTAGCTAATTATGAGGCGACACGTTCCCTTTAAACAGCAGAATAGCATGTGATTAGAATTTAATAGTTAGTTTTGAAATTGTGAAGCTCAGCCTTTCACTAAGTGAGTTCCCATAATCTATTTTAACCACGATGAAGCCTTTATTCCTGGAAAGTATAATATTAGCTTGTGGGAAACCTGAAGTCTTTTACTGAAAAAGTACAACTACCACCACCAGTATAAAAGTATAATAATACTTCAGAAATTTCTTTACTTGGTATCATGGAATGAAAGTTCCGCGAGGGCCATTTTCTGTTGTGTATCCTGTTTAAATGGAATTTGTTCTTACCATATTTAGTGAATTTTTTTTTTAATTCTTAAAATATGTTTATTGGCCCATTTAGACGAGCCAATAATGAGGGAATGAGCGGACCATCTCACCCAACCGGCAAGCACCCGATGAACAAGTATAACAATCGTTAAACAGGTGCAACGTTTTTTTGTTTTTTTTTAATCTGGCTTAAAAATCCTCGTTATTTCTAGCAATCCGCCCGGTGTGAACAGTAGATATTCTTTCAATTATATCATTTTTTTTTTATATACAGAACGATCGTTTTAGTGATCATTCTGTGCCCATAGAATGTTTCTTCCTTCTGCCTAAACAAGCCAGTAAATGACCATCAATCTTCTTGTTTATGGCCAATCAATGGTCTTTTAATGGCCTGGATCTAAATGGGCATTTTCACTTGTCATACTTGATCAACCTCTCTTATACGGTGGCTATGTAGATCAAGTCCTTTACAGTCCTTCCAGTGTTAGTGAGCATCAGAATTGGTTGTCTGTAGGAGAAGTTCCTATCCATATATTATATTTTTTGCCTTTTCTTGCAGGTTTCTCAAGCAGCAGCGGAACTTCAACAGTATTGTATGCAGAATGCCTGTAAGGATGCTCTGTTAGTTGGGATGCCTGCCGGGAGTAATCCATTCCGTGAGCCTAGGTCATGTTCACTCCTGTAAGACAGCAGTTGACATACTTGATCACTGATTGATGTAAGTATAACATAAAACTGCTGGCAGTGACCACTATAAGGGACAATGCTGTTAGGTTGTCGAAGTAATAGTCACAGCCAAGCCATGCAGACTGTCCCTCTGCCACAAAGCGAGACACAAGGTCCCATTACATACCTTGCATTATGGTAAAGGATGTTCAAGCTGTGCTTCTGCATGCATTGTTTTGTTCCATGATACTACTGAAAATGTCCTGCCCAGTCATAGCAGAAAGGATTTACATGGATTCCTTGATTTATACAATTATGGTGCCACTGAAAATCTTTAACTTAGTAGAACTTGTAGAAACTTTGCAAGATTTGGACCAGGCCCACCCATCCTTTTTTATATATTTATATAAATAAATTTTAGCAGCAAGAGATTATCACTAGAGGACTATGTCTCACATGCTGGCCAGTCAAACTAATCTTTGTAAACCCACCCCCACCACTGATTGGCAGGTTACTGACTATGCAAAGTGTATACAGGAAGCTTCCAGTCAGGGGTGTGGGCGGGGGTTCTATACAGTTCAGTATTCTGAGCACTGCTACATCTAGAAGAGAGAAAACAGGGATTCTATCAAAACTACACCAAGCAGTCCAGTAAGTGACATGTTGCTCTAATCAATGTCTCTTCCCCCTACATCATGCCGCTCCAGATTACATAGCAAAAAACTGCTGACAGATTCCCTTTATTCACAATGTATCTCATACACCAGCCACAATACATATTCTGGCACTAGCTTTTTTCATGGTGTCAGCCCCATGTTCTGCGTGTGTCGCCAACACATTGGGCGATCCTCGCTTTTTATATGTAATGTACATTTTGTAATAAAGATATATTTTATATCCTCTTTAGTGATGAGCGAGCGTGCTCGGCACTGCTCGATACTCGATCGAGCATCAGGGTGCTCGAGCTCCATGCTAGAGTCCTCGTCCTGCATGTTTTGCGGCTGTTAGACAGCCAATAAACGTGAGTTTTTGCATGCCATACTCAGTAATGCCATTTTGCATGCCATACACAGTAATGCCGTAGCCATGTTGGCTACTGGCATTACTGTGATTGGCCGGCTGCAATAGATTCTTCTTATAGAAGACCCGGTGGTGCGATGCTCGCCACATTTTCCTCCCGCCTCTCGGCGCCTGTGAAAATTTTTACTATCACTGGCCCGGCAAGGAGCGGTGGGCGTGGGGAGCAGTGAATACTCATTTTCAATTTACATCTGATTAATTGGGCAGCGTGCGGCTCTCACTTCTACTGTGCTGACAGATGAAATAAATAAATAAAACGATGTGGGGTCCCCCCTTTTATTTAATAACCAGCTAAGAGAAAGCAGACAGCTGAGGACTGATATTAATAGGCTGAGAAGGGCCCGATATCCATGGACCTTCCCAGCCTATTAATATCAGCTCACAGCTGTCTGCTTTGCCTTTGCTGGTTATCAAAAATGGGGAGGACTCCATGTCATTTTTTTTTAGGGTCCCCCATTTTTTATAACCAGCAAAGGCAAAGCAGACAGCTGGGAGCTGATATTAATATTGGTTATTGGGCCCTTACCAGCCTAAAAATAAAAAGTAATGGGGGTGTCTGACAGACGCCTCTCCATTACTAACCACTGGGCTTGATGTCAGCGCCAGCTGCTGACATCAATCCCAAAAATATTACCTCGATTGCCAACGCACCATTGCAATCGGGAAGAGCCGAGGCTAAGCACCAGAATTGTCTGCTTTCCCTTAGCTGATTATTAAAAATGGGGGGGCCCCATGTCGTTGTGTGTGTTTTTTTTTTTTTTTTTACTGTTCGCACCGGAGGAGTGAGCGCCGCTCACTGCCCAGTTAATCAGATGTAAATTGAAAATCGATATTCACTGCTCCCCTTGTCCACCTCTCATCGCTGGGCCAATGATAGTAAAAGTCTTCACAGACGCCGAGAGGTGGGCGTGGGGAGTAGTGAATATTTATTTTCAATTTACATCTGTTCAACTGGGCCACGCGGTTGATTTCTGCCCCCCCCCCCCCTCCACCACCACACCCGTCCTCCTTCTAGGGTCTGCCTGTAAAAGGCTCGGGTTTCCCATTGACTTCCATTATACTCGGTACTCGAGTCAAGCGGGTCAGAGCGTCCGACCAGCTCGATTCGAGTGCCGAGCACTTGAGCATTTTAGTGCTCGCTCATCACTAATCCTCTTACATTGATTCCTAGCGCACTTATATTATATGCTTGTGTGACATATGTAGATCCATTTTTGGTATCTACACAATATTTCCCTCTTTTTTTGTCTGTTATTACTGTATGCAGTTTAGGATTATTAAGTTTGGAGATTCAGTCTGAAGGACATAAAACCATGAAGGAACATGGAGACAGGACGGCCACTGGGACGGGTTGAGACTGTGCGGACAGGACGGCCACTGGGACGGGTTGAGACTGTGCGGACAGGACGGCCACTGGGACGGGTACACACAGGTCTCGGGTAACAGTTCTTGTACTGCCAATGCGGCCACAGGGTACAGATACCGCGGATGCCGTTACAGGTCAGGGTTCAGGCCTGGGTATTCAGCCCCTGGGTAGCAGAATGCGGTTTCAGTATAAGGACACCGCCGAAGCGGTCACAGGAACATGGGCAAACTATACTGGACTAATGGGACACAGGATATGGGAATAACTTTAACAGAGTAGGGACGGGGGACCTGGCAACATACAGTTGCACACACCAAACCAACTAACAGGAACTATAGGGGTTGCTCAGGCACCTCCCAATTTGGGAGGGTGCGTTTTATACAAGATGTTAGCTGGGGGCATTTACCAAATGCACGCCCTGCCCCTTTGAGAGCAGAGGAGCTCTAGCTAGGCGCGCCACCGGCACACAGTGTGGCGTGCACAGCAGAGAGGAGGAAGCATGCCGAGGACACCATGCAGAGGCATCGGCCGCAGCGCTACATAATTAGCTGGACATGCCTGTGGAAAAACACTTCTCTGGATTGGGACACCGTATTACAGATTTAAATGTCTTAAAGGGAATGTGTCACCCCCTGGGAGATATCAGACCTCTACTATGGGCATACAGGTTATAGAAAAGTAAATCTATACATACCTGTATGGTCCATAGTAGAGATTTGATTGCAGAGAAAAGTGTTTTTATAAACTCTGTTTTGCACAGGCAAAAGTCACTGTCACTTCCCAGCGCCTGCGCAATATATTCCTGCGGCGCAGTGCACAGAGAGACGGGCCGGGAGGAAGCAAAGTGCTCTCTATGTTAGCGGCTCTTTGCACATGCCCAGGAAGTCAGGGAGCACAGTGCACGTCACAGGGCCATGTGACGTGCAGGGGAGGGGGGGGGGGATATGCTAACTAAGCATATAGGCGGGGATTTAGGGGAATAATCAGTTAGGCGGGGATTTCTTGGCGTCCAGGGGACGCCAGACATGTGCAAAACGGAGTTTATAAAAACACTTTTCTCTGCAATCAAACTTCTACTATGGGCCATACAGGTATGTATAGATTTACTTTTCTATACCCTGTATGCCCATAGTAGAGGTCTGATATCTCCCAGGGGGTGACACATTCCCTTTAATATTGAAAGGTCCCTTTGAGAATGACAGAGAGAGAAAAATCTTGGGATTCCAGCTGATGAGGGTCATTGACAAAAGGACTCAATCTAAAATCTGGATTTATAACTCACTACATAGACACACTTCACAGCTTCACCAGACTTCACCAGATCGCCAAACTCCTAAGCCATCATTCCCATCACCTCTCCATTTGTAACAAAAATCTTAATTTCTTGCATCACCC
Source organism: Phyllobates terribilis (assembly GCF_046119375.1). Classification (NCBI taxonomy): domain Eukaryota; kingdom Metazoa; phylum Chordata; class Amphibia; order Anura; family Dendrobatidae; genus Phyllobates; species Phyllobates terribilis. Next base: position 69,439,104 of record NW_027362761.1, on the reverse strand, counting down.
TCCACAACAGCACAACAGGAGGTTGCCTCCCCACCCTAGTAGTGACAGGAAACACAAAGAGGTTAAATAGCACCTCCCCTGCCTCCCTATCCTCACTGTTTTTCCTGTCCCTAGGGGCCTGAAGAGATCATCCTGGTGATCTGCAGGTAACAGACGCTGGGATGGAGAAAATACCTGGATTTTGCCTAGCAGTGAGGTCGATTGCGCTGCTTTTCTCCTCTCCATCTACTTTTGTGTCCCTGAAGATCATAACCCCTCAGTTCTCCTGTGCCTCCGGAAAATGCTGATCAGAGGTGGGCTGGGGTCCTCTCGTAGCTCCCCAGCCTCTCTCCTTCCCTTCCATGCCTGTGTGCAGTGAGTGTGCGCTGAAAGTGACGCAGGATGCCGGTCCTCTTCTATTGACGTCACTTCCGGTTGCGTTCCACCATGGAACGTATGGCTTATTTCAAAACTGCAGTATCATTACTCCAGAGGATGCATGTCAGGATATATTCTGACAACACGACAACAGTGGCTCACCTTTGTCATCAGGGAAGTATGAAATATGGAAATCTGTGGGCAATCTCAGCAAGAATCTTCTCTTGGGCAGAGCAACATCTTCTGTCCCTATCTGCACTCTATCTAAGAGGTTCCGCCAACATACAAGCAGACTTCATGAGCAGGAAAGACATACACCTGGGCAAGTGGAGTCTGAAGACCGAGATTATTCAGATGCTAACCAGGAAATAGGGCCATCCAGAGGTGGACTTATTTGTGAACTGTCAAAACACAAACGTAGGTCCATACTTCTCCCTGGATCCAAACGACACGAATGGCAGTGGACGCATTCGCTCATCTCTGGGAATTCAAGTTGGCCTACGCTTTCCCCCTATTCTCATACTACCAAAAACCAGGACGGAGGTATTATATATAATCCTTATGTCCAGTTCAGGACATTAAACAACCTGATGTCGGAGGACTCTCTCATCCTCCCTCCGGTCCACGAGTTTCTATAACAAGGTCCAATTTATTCGGTCTCCCATGACAGCACCACGTGAGAGAGAGAGGATCCGCCCATGAAGGACAGGAGACCTATAGGTTAAAAAGGGCGGCCCTCTCTTCCCGCCTCAGTTTAGGTTTCCTGTCCATGATGGGAGACCTCGCAGGTTTACCTGCAGAAGTTGGACTCCTGTCCCAGAGAGGGCCACAGCATGTGGTTGGAGCCGGTTCGTCCCGGTCCTCTGGAGACGCCACGGTAGGGCTCAGTGGGGCGCCTCCGTGAGCGTTGCGGCGGGCGCGACATCGCCTCACGGGGAGGTAGATGTTCGCCAGGTGTGGGGCCGCTAGCAGGCTTCCTCCCCCTGCTACAAATCGCAGGAGATCCAGGTCGCATCGGCGGGGCACGTGACAGGCGCGACCTAGTGACGTGACTTCCGGTGCGCCGGGCAGGAAGTCCACGTGACGTCACCGGAAGGGGCCGGAGCCCTGGGATTTGAATTTTGCGCGCGAGCAGCTGAACACCGGGTGATTAAAGGACTTGGCGGCGAGGAGCCCACCTGGAGCGATGAACCCACCTGGCCACCTGGGGAGGAAGACCAAGGAGCAGGTAACGCCCTCCTGGAAAAAAAAAAAAGGACACCCACCCACACATGGTACCGGTATGGCCAGTATATAAAGGGTCTGGTAACATACAGAGGTGCTTCCCAGCCCATTCTTACACTGTAAGTTATGGAAGATTCACAAGAGCTGTCACCTAGGCAACAACATCTGCTGCAGGAGCAGCCCTCTGGGGAGCACTCACAACTAGTGGCGCAGCGTCATTCCCGGCTAGGGTCTGGTCGTTCAGCTAGAAGAGCTGCCACTAAGAGCAGGAAGGACGGTCCGGTGCGGCGTGATTCCTCGCCATGCATGTTGGATTCTTCTGCTTCTACGGTACCGAAGGCTCTGTGGGGTGAGTGGAATCTTCGTGAAAGTTCCACTAATATTTCCTCCTTCTTTCTATCTATAACTTTCTTTTAGAGCAAGAAATGTTCCTCAAAATCCAAACACAGAGAATGTGCCTTATGTAGCGGTCCACTCCCTGATTCATATACCAAGAAGTTATGCCAGCTTTGTATTAGCAAGATGATGTCAGAGGAAACCCCAGATTTTTCCCTAGGCCTAAGAACTTTAATAAGGGAAGAAATAGGCAAAGCCTTGCAGGGTTCAGAGTCTGGGCATATTCCTCAAGAAACCCAGCCTGGTTCAGACTCTGAACTATCGGTCGCTTCCTCCTCCGCCTTCTCTTCCTCTGACAGTGAGCCAGATAGACAGTGCTTTCCCCTGAAGGAGGTCGATGCCCTAGTAAAAGCTGTCCGATCTACAATGGGGATAGTGGACACGAGGGCAGAGAAGTCAGCTGAGGATGTTATGTTTGGTGGTCTGGGACTAAAGAAAAGAAGGTGTTTTCCGGTAAATTCAAAGGTGAAAGATATGGGTGCATTGAGAGACCCCCTAGACAGACTGGCTGATACTTTCTTGAAAGGGGCATGGGAGACAGCTGCGGGCGCACTGAGGCCAACAGTAGCAGCCACCTGTACGTCCAGAGCCCTGATGGTTTGGCTTGAACAGCTAGACAGTCAGTTGAAGAATGGGACTTCTAGAAAATACATTATTTCTTCCCTTCCACTGGTTCAGGGGGCGGCAGCTTTTCTTGCTGATGCATCTGTGGACTCGGTAAGGTTGGCAGCAAAATCAGCAGCACTGTCAAATGCGAGCCTTGTGGATTAAATGCTGGCCAGGGGATTTACAGACTAAATCCAGACTGTGCACACTCCCGTGCGAAGGAGAATACCTCTTTTGTCAGACCATGGATGACTTATTGGAGAAAGCTGGGGACCCTAAGAAGGGGTTTCCATCAGTACCTCTACCCTCCTTTAAGAGATCGTTCCGGAAGAGGAAATTTTTCCGGAAAAGATATTTCAGGGAGCAAGACAAGTCTGACGAAAGGGGTCGAAAAGGTAGAGGTCTACTCTTTGGTCCGTCTCCAAAAATTGAGCAGAAGCCAGGGGATACACAATCAGCCCAGATGGGAGGGAGATTGTCATTTTTTTGTCCCAGCTTGGGAACAGATTTCTCATAGTAATTGGATTTTAAGCCTGATTTAAGTATGGTCTTAAATTTCAATTTAAAGCATTGCCTCACAAAAGATTCATGGTTGTTCCCTCCAGTTCTTCCCCAGAACGCCAGGCTGCCCTCGTTTCGGAAATACAAGCCCTAATAAGAAAGCACGTCCTGATTGAGGTTCCGGAGGCGGAAAAGGGTCTCGGTTTCTACTCCCCGCTCTTCTTGGTTCCGAAACCGGATGGAAGTTTCAGGACAATCATAAATCTGAAATCCCTGAATAATTTCCTTAAAATACACACCTTTAAAATGGAGTCTTTAAAATCCGTAATAAAGTTACTTTTTCCCCACTGCTATATGGTAGTGCTCGATCTCAAAGATGCGTATTACCATATCCCAATTCATAGTGACTATCAGAAATACTTGAGGCTGGCCATTGAAATTGACGGGGTGGTTAAACACTTTCAATACACTGCACTCCCCTTTGGTTTAGCTATAGTCCCGCGAGTTTTTACTAAAGTAATGGCAGAAGTTATGGCCCATGTAAGAGAAAGGGGCATTCTAATTATCCCTTACCTGGATGATCTCCTGATAGTGGGGAACTCGTTTGTTCAGTGCGAGACCCACCTGCGGGAGGCCATGTCTGTCTTAAAGAGCTTGGGGTGGTTTCTAAATTTAGAAAAGTCTAGACTATCTCCACTCAAGGTACAACAATATCTGGGGGTCATATTAGATTCTAGGAAACAGCTATGTTATCTTCCAGAAGAAAAAATTGATAGAATCCGGGGGTTGGTAGCACAGTGTATACGTAAACCTTCTATGTCACTCCGTAAGGCCATGTCACTATTGGGAACCTTCACCTCCACTTTTCCCGCAAGAGCTTTTCAGTGGGATGTGTTGTACAATAACGCAGCTTTAGAGGGGCATCTAGACCGTGAGTTTACGCTAGGTCCTCGTGCCATACGGTCCCTTCGTTGGTGGTTACGACAAGACAATCTTGCTAAAGGGGTTCCCTGGGAATGTAGTCCAACTGCAGTCTTGTCCACTGATGCAAGTGCTACAGGTTGGGGAGCTCACTTTGAAGGGAAATTAGTGCAGGGAACCTGGTCAAACAGTGAGCGACAGTTGTCATCAAATGTTAAGGAGCTTCTGGCGGTGCAGCATGCATTCAACGAGTTCCTTATATATTTACAGGGCCAGCATGTCCGTATACTCTCGGACAATCAAGTCACGGTAGCTTACATAAACCACCAAGGGGGAACCCGCTCAAGAAACTTGATGAGGGTAGCGAACACACTTTTGCTGAAAGCCAAAGATCATTGTCCCTCTCTTTCGGCTACTCATCTAAAAGGGAAGGAAAACATCACAGCGGATTTCCTCAGCCGTACTTCTGTAAAAGAGGGAGAGTGGTCCCTAAATAAGTAAATATTCTCGAGAATCGTAGAAACGTGGGGCCTTCCGACTGTGGACTTATTCGCAACAAGGGCCAATCGGAAAGTGGAAAATTTTTGTTCCTTAGACCCCAGAGAAGAACCCCTGGCAGTGGACGCCTTCATGGTTCCCTGGAGATTTCCTCAGGCATATGCCTTCCCTCCCATAATCCTGCTCCCAGCAGTGATAAGAAAGATCAGGGCAGACCGGGCCAGAGTGATACTCATATGCCCCTTTTGGCCCAAAAGACCGTGGTTCCCTTGTCTCCGGAAGATGTCCATATCAGATCCCTGGGTTCTTCCGGAGATTCCGGACCTCCTCACTCAGGGGCCACTTTCCCATCCTCCAGCCCCGAGTCTACATTTGACGGCGTGGAATTTGAGAGGGTGTTATTGACCAACAAAGGATTCCCCGCAAATGTAGTGAATACTCTCCTGGCTAGCAGAAAACCTGTTACCACCCGTATTTATGCCAGGACCTGGAGGAAGTTTCTGTCCTTTGCAGAAGTTAAGGTGGAGGAGGGGCCCCCTATTGGGAAAATTTTGGAATTTCTGCAGCGGGGCTTAGAATTGGGTCTCACTACCAGTACCTTGAAAGTACAGGTGTCGGCGTTGGGAGCTTTATTTTCTTCCAATATTGCAGATAACTATTGGATAGCCCGTTTTATAAAAGCTTCCTTTATGTGTAGACCCATTACCAAAGTAAAGATGTCTCCCTGGGATTTGAATTTTGTCTTAGATGCCTTGACCAGTCCTCCTTTTGAGCCACTAGATTTAGTCTCCCCCAAAATTATTTTCCTAAAGACGGTCCTGTTAGTAGCCCTAACTTCAGCCAGGAGAGTCAGTGACCTACAGGCCCTTTCAATATGCCCTCCATTTACGCAAATTCTGGATGATAGGCTGGATCAGGTTTTAATATAATCCTTTCTTCCTAAAGTGGCCACTCGATTCCATAGAACCCAGGAGATAGTTCTCCCAACTTTTTGCTTCTCGCCCAAAAATCAAAAGGAGGAGAGGCTTCACACTTTAGACGTTAGGAGATGCGTACTAAAGTACTTAGAGGTATCACGTGGCTTTAGAAAGGATAAGTTCCTATTTATATGCTATCAGGGGGCTAGAAAGGGTTGTAAGGCCTCAAAGGCTACAATCGCTAGATGGATCAGGGAGGCCATTTCCCTCGCATACTCCTCAGGGGATAAAGAGATACCGGAGGGATTGAGGGCGCATTCTACCAGAGCGGTATCAACCTCCTGGGCGGAGAAGACAGGGCTTTCCATTGAGGAAATTTGTAAGGCTGCTACTTGGTCTTCTCCCTCTACTTTCTATAGGCACTATAGATTGGATCTGGGTGGCTCTGCAGATCTCACTTTCGGGAGAAGGGTGCTTCAAGCTGTGGTCCCTCCCTAATTTCCTTAGTCTCTGTAATTCTCTCACGTGGTGCTGTCATGGGAGACCGAATAAAGCCTTAGTTACTTACCGGTAACGGGATTTTTCGGAGCCCATGACAGCACCTTTATATTCCCTCCCTTCACTGGTGTTGTGCACTCCCGTAGAGTTGATTTCTTTTTGTGCACCCTTTCAGGAAATTGATGAAAAGTAATGTACTTAATGTGATTATGTTTTGTTATAACTAACCTTGGCGGTACTCTCATGCTCTGTTAACTAAACTGAGGCGGGAAGAGAGGGCCGCCCTTTTTAACCTGTAGGTTTCCTGTCCTTGATGGGCAGATCCTCTCTCTCTCACGTGGTGCTGTCATGGGCTCCGAAAAATCCCGTTACCGGTAAGTAACTAAGGCTTTTCCATCCAGCCCCCCAAAATCTGTGTCTGGCCTTTTGGTTTCTAAAGCCGAAATCTTAAGGGCAAAGGGTCTGTCAGGGTCTTGGGCACCCTTCAGAAGAGCAGAAAATGGATAACTAGAACCATCTGTGGAAAAATATGGATGACCTTTATCTCATGGTCTGGGGCTGTTTCTCTGGATCTGTTTCATCCAGACATAGCCCGAATCTTTGATTTCCTACAGAATGGTCTGGGAAGAGGCTAAAAACCTAGTACCCTCAAAGTCCAGGTGTCAGCCTTGTTATTTTTCGACCAGGATTTAGCAAATCATTGATGGATAAAAAGATTCTTGACTGCAGCTTCCCGGGTACACCCAAGAAGGGCCAAAATATTCCCACCTTGGGACCTCCTAAATATTGACCTAGCTCTACCTTCTTTTGAGTCAATAGCCTCAGTGGATTTAAATAAACTTTCCTGGAAGGCAGCTTTCCTTCTTGCCATAACAACGGCAAGAAGCGTTAGTGAACTACAGGCTCTATCAATCACAGAACCATATCTGAAAATCCTAGAAGATAGAATTGTGTTCCATCTAGATCTATCTTTTTTGCAGTCTGCTTGCATTTTCTGAGGTTGATAACTGATTAACGTATCCTGTGCAGCTGAGGTAATTCTTGGTCATCCTATCTTGGGACAGTCCTCCCAAAATCCAGTTTATCATAGTGTTTGATTGTTTTATTGACTGCACTTCAGGATACCTTTAAGGTGATAGCAATTTTATGGACTGACCTTTGTGTCTTATAGTAATGAAAGACTGTTGTTTCTCTTTAGTTAGTTGAGTTTTTTTTTGCCATATGCTGGCATAGAAAAGTTGTGGAATAGGGTTCGGCACTCTGGAACTGTGTTACCAACATTAACTTTACTTTCTGAAGGCCAGTGATTTCACAAATGAACTCTTGGCAAGGCATACCTGTGCATTGTAAGCTATTTCAAGGGACTACCTATTAAAACTGCTTGAAAGAATGACAAGGGTATATAAAACGGTCATTAAAGTAAAAGAGGGATACTTTTGGGGAATCTAATATTTAACACATATTCTGGGTTGTTTCACATGTTTCTTTACTCCTTGTTTCCATATGTGTTCCCTCTGTGTTTTACTGCCTTCAGTCTGAATGTACAAAGTATAATATCCATTTAATATAAAACCATATAATTAATTTAAACTGTGCATATCCACAAGACTATAGATTGTACATGTCAAACTCTGGCCCGTGGGCCAAATCTGGCCCGCAGGGTGCTTATATTTGGCCCGCGACACCAGAACCACCACCCCTATGTGGGGCCCATTATTCTGTATGGAGCACTATGTTGGGCCCATTATATTGTATACTGGTTGGCCCGCGACTTTGTCCAAGTTTTTCAATTTGACCCTCTGTGTGTTTGAGTTTGACATCCATGCTATAGCTGGAAATATTTGAGCTAATGCTTCTGTATATACTTGAATCATTTCTGTTTGCATTTTTTCTTTAATAGTTTTCACTGTTTTTAATTCTAGGTATGTGTCACTTAAAGCTTGAAGATATGGAGTATAGATACAGCCTTCCTTTCTGGTGCCATTCCAAATGCGGCCAAAACCTTCACCTTTCCAATATTTATTAGTCCTCTTCCAAAGATTATCTTACAGCTTTTTGGATATTTTCTCTTCTGAATAACAATAAAAATATTGATGTGTAAATGCAGCAATTTAGCAATGTCACCGAATCTCCAGATTTTAAAACACCTTTGCCTATTTTATTGGGAAGTTCATTCTCAGTGATTGAAAGTTAAAATAAATATTGCTAACATTTATTTAACTTTTAAATAATTGTTTTTTTCCGGCAGATATAATTGTTTTATAGATAAGACATTGATACTGATCCATGAAATCTCATAATACTCTGACCTCTGAAATATACTTTTTTTTTATAAATATTGCAGTTTTATTTTCAAAATGTAATTTTCTCCAAAATTTACAGTTTTCACATTGAACATATTTCCCTGTATTTGTTTTGAAGAGCCTGTATGTATAAATGTTTGTATAAAAACGCATTGCTAATGTAATCACACTCACAATATATTTGTCTTCTTTTTTCCTCAAAAGCACAGTGATTTTCATATTTAGATCTTTCAGTAACATTTGCCTTAGGATAAGAGAGGTGCTGCGCGATGAAGCAGTGTCAAAAATTTCCAAGGATACCTGTTTCGCCCCTATTTGGTGTTCCCTAGCTAATCTGTCATTTATTCACATGCCACCTACCCCACTGTTGTTTTGATTCCTTTTAAGATCCCAGTGATTTTTTTAAGAATATGTCAACTACAACAAAGACTGGACTTGGACTTGTCTAACTATGCTCGATCTTTCATATCCATATGAATAAAATGACACCAGGCAATATGCAACTTAAAGGGGTTGTAGGCTACTAGGACAACCCCTTCTCATCTCCCACACTTGGCCCTGATAAAATAAAGTTTATACTCCCCTCCTGTTCTGGCACTGTTCCAGCGGTGTCGGCACTTGCTTTCTCCGGGGACAGGGACACCAGCACTGATTGGGCATTGAGAGCCCCAGGGAAGAGTGAGTGTCGACACCGCAGGAACGGCGCCGGCATAGGAGTTGAGTATTGGCTTTTTCATTTTATCGGGGCCAAGCGTGTGGTATGAGAAGAGGTTGTCCTAGTAGTGGCAACCCCTTTAAGAACCTGTCTCTCTGACATCTTAACCTTTCAGGGATGATGTGAATTGAATTACTCATGCACATTACCTGAAGATGTTTGCAATTCATAATTAAAATGCAATTGTATGGAACGTCATCTCTGCTCCTAAGAAAGGAAAAATTGTAATCGACCATGTTGGAAATTAAATGATAGCTGCATGGTCACTTGCAATGTTTCTGTTACAAGTAACAGTTGAATATCCATTGAGATTTTAGGACAAGTTGCAGACAACATCAATTTATAGTTTAACCATTGCCTTATGAAACAGAATTAATAACAAATATTAGGGTAATCTGTGCTGTCTCACCCTTGAGTTTGCAACAGCCCAAAACTACATATACCGCTCAAAACAAATAAACCAATTATCCTCCCTATCTCTAAACCAAAAGTCATCCTTAGGACATCTAAAAACATATACCTTCAGCTTTTAATGACCACTCATGTTGTTCCTCACAAAACCCCCTCACAAAGCCTCTTTGTGCCTATACTTGACCCCAGCATTGGTTGTAATATTTTCATTGAATGACTTCAATAAAATAATTTGTGAAAATAATGGTTGTGGTGAACATACTGAAAGATCCTCATCATTCTCTGAAGAAGGATACATACTGCAATTTTTTCCATTCTCATCCTAAAAGGCTTGACAATTGGACCATTCAATGGACCAGGAAAGACCAACTCTCATCCATTTGGAGAGTGTGGCACCACTATTGCTGGTTGACAGAAACCTGCTAGAGAAACTATGTTGCTTGCAGTATACACTTTGTTTTGATTTTAATGTTTTGGTTCCTAGAAATGAACGTGGTGACCTATTTATTTTTACCACTGTACCCTGGCTAAGTGTCAGAAATCCATGTTAGTATATATAGTAGGTGCCATAGGAAACGTTTAATCAGGTAGCAGATTATTTCTGATGACATTACTATATAACGTATGAACTGGTCCAGGAGTTAAATGTTTTTTATTTTCTAGAAACATTGAAAAGGTGTTGTCCAGTTGTGGACAAATCCTTTAAAAGTTGCCGCCAATCTCCCTGTATCTCTAATTTATTGTTTACAGCTTGTAACCAAAGAGACCAGTTACTACTGGGTTGTAGAAGCAGTGGCTGATAATGTGCAGTGCTTAGAAGATCTTTCCCATTGAATTTGTACGCACTTCATTGAGTCAGGACAGAACAGCTGAGCGTGTTTAGCTCCTAATCTCACCCACCACCATCCATCCCGATGTTGCAGAGACAAGGCAGCCTTGTATAGCAGGAGAATCGGGAGTGCACTCAGTTCATGTCAGCAGTACGACAATGTTGCCTGAACTGTCCCTTATAAAAGGGCACCCACCCAGCAATTGTGAAATCGGGAGGTTGGGACACAATGCATTCCTGCTTGTGTAGAGGAGAACCCTTAAAGAGTATTTTATTCTAATAGATTCCCTTTAAATATCCTGCTTTTATTTTCAATAAAGTATGCTGGTGACCATTGGGAAACATTCTTTGTTTTTGCACCTTTGTTGTAAAGTGTAATCATAAAGCTTGCAGTGCAAATGAATGTTTTTACACTGCAATCGTAATTTACCTAGATACATAGATTATGTTTGAATCTAAGTGCACCAAATTCAGTGGCACACAAAGTTATAGAGTAGTTTCTAACATACTTCATTGTAATGGAAGTCTGAAAACAAGTAATACAAAAGAAGTACACATTTTTCATGTTGAACTGGACACATGATGTGATTAGGTGCTCCTGAATGGAATACATTTTTTTTTTCTCCTTTTAGCAATCAAATGTTTGGCACGTAAAGAGTTAACCCAGTCCAACTGGGTATTAGGAGATAGTTTTCACTAGGAGCATATACTTCTGCCTCCTGTATGATGCTGACCAATCATAAGCAGGCAGCAATACAGGAGTGCAGAAGGACCTCTGGTGATGTAATCAGGGTCACATGACCTGAGTACACAAGTCTTCCCAGCTGGAGTGTGCAGCCTAAGTCAGCACTGAAGATATATTATACTGCACAGCAGTGTGGAAATATTGACTGAAGTTAATATTGAAAAGCAATGACTGGGTTTCATTAGTTAATATTCAGTAAATTTACATAGAAGTAACTTTCAATCAGCTTCAAGTTATTTCAGTGACCATTGTAGGTTTTTCTTAATTTAATAGAAGGCAACCAACAATTTTGTCCATGTGTGTGCAGGCTGTTAACATTAGAATGATCAATATGCAGCCTAGCATTATGTTCAAAAATGGCTCCTGGGACACATTGGAGAAATGGCAGTATCACTGGTTCCATGGTTGATCTATTCTGTACTGAAGGTGAATTAGACATCCCATACTAAGCCTACAGGGTCAAACAGTATCTACATGAACCGTCAGAAGCATTTGCACGACACTGGGTTTCGAGCCAGATGTTCAGCTACAAGTGTCCAATTGATCTCACATCACTAATAGGCTAGTATGATGCAGAGCAAGACAGCAATGGAGGCTGCACTGGAGGTCTGTCCTCTAAAGTGACATGTTTCGCTTTTGTCTTGGATGCAATTATAGCCAAAGATTTGTTTAGAGATCACACAGGAGTCGCGCTGTTAACTCATCTGCCTTTTCAGTGCCGTCCTACTTATTGTGATCACTGCTCTGTTCTCTCACTGTGGTCTCTCTGAGTTTGCCTCTTGCAGCACTCCCCACCACTGCTGCATCTTCCTGCTGTCTCCACCTGGCTATAGGGAGGTGCGGCCCGTCTCTGCAAGAATTTTACACTGCTGTGTCCTACCGAGTGGCCTATCTGCTACTATCAGGGGATATATTAGGCAGCTACTCCCTCCACTCCTTGCCTGAGCTTTGGTTCTAGTCTGTAGTTTGTAGTTTGTTGCTAGCTTTCAGTCTAGGTGTGTTCCTGTTTTGTCTCTTTTTACCGACTTGGCTTGTCTACCTGCTATGTCTGATCTCTCTGCGCCTGACCCCAGCTTTGCCTTCTGGACCTGTGCTGTCTGCCCTGACCCTGGACTGTCTATGTTTTTGTCTGTGCCCTCTGTACCTCAAGTCCCTGCCTTGACCCGTTTAGCAGCTACTGCAGGTCCGGGCACTGCCCTGGAGTGGCACCTGGTGGCTACACTGCGGCCCAAACCTATCCTCTAGTGAAGACCTGGTAGCCATGTAGTCACACCCCTACAGGGTAAGCCCGGCCAGTGTTGCAGTGTGTCCATAGCCATCACCGTCACAGTGGGCAACTTTATGAAGAGGCCTTCATGAGGAAATATCATATCAGTCCTATTCCAAGGATTATGGTGTGGGTGGCATAATGTACGGTAGCCAGACCCCTCCAGTCTTTATTCCAGGTAGACTAAAAGCTTGGTGTTAAATTGATTTGGTCAAGGAACCAGAGGTTGTCATTTATCTAAAATGTGCCAGAAACACTTTTTCAACGAGATAACGCCAGGCAGCATGTTGCTTGTACTACTGTGAGCATCCTGTGTGGCCTAAATGTGCTACCATGGCCTGCAGTGACTCCAGGCTTGTCTCCCATTGAGCACATCTGGGCTGTCATTGGTCATCAATTACAAAGGAGGATCTCCCCGCAGCGAATTTTTAAGATTTGCGTTCCCCAGTACATTGAGTGTGGCAGAACATTCCTTAGACAACCAATAATAACTTTATTGATAGCATGCCAAAGCATGTAAGTGTTTGGATTTCTGTGCCTGGCTCTCATACTCGATACTAAATAAACTGAGATGTTTTGAAAATGTTGTTTCTATTTACTATACCCCTATAATCAGAGGTGTATCTAGGTTTTCTGGCACCCGGGGCAAGAGTTCAGTTTGGCGCCCCCCCTTCTCCAGCACATATGTGATTTGCACACTTAGTCATGTGCCGACGAGCTGTTCTTCCTAATTCTCTCAATGTTCAGTGAAAAACTGAGAAAAGCAGAAAGAGAAGCTCGTTGTCACGTCAACGTAAGTATGAAAATCGCATATGAGTGAGGTATCCATGTGATGGCTGCTGGAACCAGCAAGCAGAGCTGAATCCTGACAGTGAGAATATTACAACACTGTTAGGATTGGCTACAGGGCTTCATTTTATAATTAAAGAGCTTGTCCAGGTTTGAGATTAAAGTCTGCAGTCAATCTATGTGACTGCAAGCTTTTGAATTCTCACAGCACATGCACTGCACACTTTTAGGATTCTGCCTTGCACAAGCATGAGATTTGTATACTTCTGGCCACATTCCGACTAGACGTGTTCAGCCTCGCTCAATTCATTGCCATTGAGTGAGGCCACACATGTCTAGTCAGCATGTGACCACAAGTATGCAAATCGCTAGCACGAGAGAATCCTGACCGCGTGCAGGAATTCAGAAGTCTGCAGTCACATAGAATGATAGAATGACTGCAGACTCATCACAACCCCTTTAATGCTCCTAACATAAATAAAAATCTGAGAATTAGTATCACAAAAAACATTTACATCCAGGTACCTGATCGATGACGCTATCTCTGGAGTCGCTTTCTTTCTTCATCTTATCCAGAAGCCATGATGACTTTTCTCATCCACAGCTCGTCTCTGCAGACTTACATCTTCTCTGGTCTTCTGCAGCACATCCCCACACGATGCCCTAAAAGATAGCAGTGTCATTATAATGCTGAATAAAAATATCTGCCCTACGCTGAGCCTCTGAATAAATAATTGCCCCTCACTATATTCCCTGTCCCTCTTATGGTACATGCCCTCCACACTGCCCTCTCCTTACCATACTGCCCCCCCTCCCCGTATAGGGCCCAGTCTCTATACTGTGCCCCCTCATCACTCTCCCCTTCCTTGGCTTACTGTCCCTTCCTGGCTGTGCCCTTACACTGTCCTCCCATACTACACCCCCAACACTACTCAGTCTCTATTCTGTGCCCACTCACACTTTTCTCCTCACATTATTTCCTCCTCCTCCTCATACCGTCTTCTCTCACATCCCTCTGCTAACTGTACTGTCTCCTCATATATTTACCCTCACATATCCTCCCAATTCCCCATACGGTGTCTGCACACATCACATCACCCTCGCTCTCCATACTGTGTCCGCATACATTCCCCTCCTTCGCTCCCCATATTGCGTACACACCCATCCTTCCCATTCTGTGTCCGCACCAATCACCCACACACAAAATATCCCCCACCCCTCTCCCACCCATACAATAAATCTCCCACCAACAATATAATTAATCTTCCCCAGCCATACAAAAATCTCCCCCCAGCCATACAATAAATCACCCCCATAGTAAATCACACCCCCAAGCCATACCATAAATCACCCCCCAGCCATAGCATAAATCACCCTCCATAGTAAATCACCCCCCAACCATAGCATAAATCACCCCCCAGCCATACCATAAATCACCCCCACAGTAAATCACCCCCCACAATGAATCTTCACCTCCATTCCATCTTCGGTGTCTTCAGCTCTGAAGCACAAAGCACTTTCCACCAATGACCGCCTCTGCAGCAGCAGCACCGGTGAGTGGCGGCAGCAGCGTGATCACATGACCTGATCACTCTGCTGGTGTCGCTTTGACCCCGAGGTCAGAGCTTCAATGCTGGGAGCCAGCACGCTGCAGCTTCTCTGAGCTGGGTGTCAGTCTGACACCCTGCTCAGAGAACTGCTGACTCCTAAGTCCAGGGGGGTGGCAGAACGCAGCCGCCGGGGGAGACACATTAAACCGCCGCACTAGGCGGCCCGACTGCGCCCCACTGCCGGCTGCGCCCGGCGCACTTGCCACGGCTGCCCCCCCCAGATACACCTCTGCCTATAATATTACCTCCAGTAGATATACACGTTCCTGACCAAATAGTAGACACCATGAGGTTAGCATGAGGGCACAATATCTTGGAATTTGACCTTTGCTGACCGCTGAGCAGCGTGCAGTTCGATTGGCAGTTGGAAAAAGAACACCAGAATTGTGTGCCATTAGCACCCCATTCTCTTGACAGGGAGGCTTACAATGAGCATGAAATGAAAGCGTCTTGAGACATAATGGTGAATGTTTTTCTGCCTGCAACACTATACAGCATGCCTGGCAGGATAGTGTGTCAGTAATGGGCTTGGGAGGCATATCCTTGTAGGGTTGCACAAATCTTCACCATACCTTAATCCAATTGAGAACCTCTGGCATATAATGCATCAGTGCATCTGACTACTTTGATTTTTGTGGTGGGTTAAGACGAATTGGAATCCAGCCCTCAAATTGATTGACCAGTTTATTTTCAATCAGTAAAGATTTTCAGCTTGAATATTTTGTTCACCGAGATCCGATGTAAGTGTTCCTTAATTTGTTTGAGCAGTGTATAACAATACATTTCTTCCTCTTCTTATCAATTGGCATGGCGGGCATCTGGTAAGGCGCAAATGCGAGGAGGAGGTTCAGAGAGTTAATCTCCAGTGGCCTTGCCCTTTCTCCCCCATGTACACAGTACAGACTGACTCCTCAGCTGGTCTGTGGGCCCAACCAAGTACACGAATGCTAATACCAACCCCCCAGTCATTGCAACCTCATTTTATGGCTGGGCTGCAACACACCTATAAGGCTGTATTGCTAAGTCTCGGTGACCCACCAATGCAGTTACAGTGATAGTGTTGTGAGAGGAACCAGTAGCAAATATGATCTTTATAGCTATGTCACTGGATTTCAGGGATAACAAATACATTTTCAAAGGAGAAAACATATTGAAAAACTACCCAAAACCTGATATTTTCCATAAGTTATCATGATAGCCAGTTAGGTGGACGTATTTTATTTCCTTACAAAGAAATAGATTTTTATTCACTTACAGAGAAATTATAAATATTAAAAAAACTTGAGACGAGTTTGACCATCGCATCTTCCTGGAACTCTCTCATAAGTCAACTTTCTCCTCTTCAGTTGGGACAGCTGAGTCATTGTTTCTGTTTTTAAAGAAAAGGAGAAATATAAAAAATGAATTGAATTCAATAATCAAGTGCTACTTAGGCCCCTTCACACGTCTTTGTTTAAACACGTGAGAAAACGATACCGGTGTCATCAGTGTGTCTAATGACACACTGATGTACATAGACACACAGATATAAAAACAGTATTTTTCTGGAATGGATAAAGAAAGAAATGACAAAACGTCTCCTATACTTAGCAATATTGAACGCAGACAGCACACTGATGGTACACTAATGCCATCTGTGTGCGGTACGTATTTTTCATGGTCAGGGTGGCCACAATATAACTGAGAAATATACAGTGCAGTGTGTAGCATGGAGCCGGCCGCGCGTGCCACGTCATGGCGCATGCGCGGCTCCCTGCTCGACACTGCGCGAGTGCGGCCGGCTGCACACTACAAACTGTGCAAGTGGGGCTGCCCGCTCGACAGTGTGCAAGCGTGGCTCCAAGCGCCACATTGCGCAAGCTTGGGATTCCAGTGACGTTGGCGCAACCAGGGAAATCAATCAAATTGAGTGGGTGGTGACGCCTGTGACTGAACAGAAAATGAAGCACACCCCTATGACTAAATGAGCAGGTACGATCTAACTATATAAAGTTGTTTTTGGACATCACTACTCCGCCATTTTTAATTTAAATAACAGGTTAGTGATGCTCATTGCATCACTAACAACACACTGCATTTTCCTCATGTGTTCATCCTTCCTTTTTACCTTCCCTTATATCGAGAAACACACTGTACCTTCTGACATTCCTTCTTTTGACGTGATGCTATTCACTTTTAATCTCTTTCCAACAGCAATTTTTTGGGAGCAATAAGAACCTGTCTCTTCATTGCTGCCAGCTGTGAAAAGATGGCTGAGAAATGTCTTCTGCGTTTGTGTTGATGGGCCCCTCTGCACCTCTGAAGGTTGTGGCTGGCTAATACACACAGCATTTGTAAAATCATCACAGTTTAATGGATTTGTCGAATTCTGTTCACTTAATAAATCAGCAAAGAAGGTTTGTCGGTTAATGGAAAAGCTTGGCTCTTGTTCTTTACTTTTCAAAACAGGGTTGGGATGATGGGAAACTGTGTGCAATAAACGGTGTTGTCCAGAGGAGAATGGCCCCTCAACTGTATTATCTTGTAGGTATGCAGATTGATATTTTTCCAGTCCTTTTTCTGACCATGTCCACTGTTTTAGAGGCTTAGCAAAATCTGTCTCCATGTGACAACTCTGGCCAAACGTCACTGACGGATCAGATATGGCAAATCTCTTAACGATGTGAAATTCTGAAGCCGGCCCTGGTTGAGATATATTATCTTTGCTTTGACTTCTGCTTGTGTTTTCAGTCCTGGTTGGTTTTTGAGAAGGTCTTGGTGAGGAGACAGATAAGCTCAGCTGATGATTGGCAGTGATATCACTAAAGTGCTGAAAAAAAATTAATAAGCATGATGGATTCAAAGCCCATGTATGGATTTCTGATAATGATAACTTAACACTCACTTGCAAACACTCTTAATAGGTAAGCCGGGGTCATATTAAGGTTGGTGAAGGTCACAGACAATATCTGACTCCCTATCTCAGCCAAATATTGGAATGATAGCAGCACGAAACTGTAAAGTTTCACTATTTTAAGAAAAGGGAGGGTATCGTCAGAGAATGGGCTATTGTTTAAATCGGGTTATTGGTGTTAAATGTAATCTTTTTTATTTGTATTGATGTTTTTTGTCACATCACAATCTGTATTAAAAATAAAAATTACACTCCAACTTCCTGTTTAAGAAAACAAGTGGACGTTAGCCACAATGAAGTGACCCTACCATTTGCATTGAAGCATCTAATGAGCGTGTGCAAAGGACATTGTGAAGAGAAGGAGCATATATAGAGGTTTTGCCCGTCATTGTTTTCCTACCTCTGATAAGGAAACTGCTGTAAAGTCTTACTGAAAGGACAGGATGCATATAAAAAAAAACCTATTGACCAGTGTGAAAATTGCAAGATTATTATTTTTTTTTAAATAAAGATTTTACTGTAAAAAAAAAGCAACTATTAAAAAAAATACATTTAACACAAAAGCCTTATTTAAACAAAAGGTCATTTTCTGATGATAGTTATTGCAATAATCAAGCTCACTAAAAGCTAACAGTGCCTTATGATAAGAATGTTGCAGTCAATATCAAAATTGTAGACTGACTTTTTTCAACACATTATTTATTATCTTACCTTTAAAATTTTTGATGGCACTTCTGGGAAAAGTTGTTTAAGTTGGTCATTGGTTGCAGAAAGTAACCACTGTAATGAGGATCCTCTGTGTAGAAGTAGCTGAGCCACCATGGGATTAATGCATGGGAATGAAACCAAAACTTTCTCTGCCTAGAAAATATTGGTGATATTGCATTAGGTTTTGTGCTCCATCAATAATGAAAAAAATATTGACATTGGGATAACTTGCAATATAAAGAAAAACTGTCAGCCCTATTTTGTAATGCAAAGTAAAGCCATGGCTGTAATGGCGCTATAATGCTGATTACATTGACTCCTTTAGTGAAGAAATCTGCTTTATGGTTCTTCTTTAATCAGCATTTTAAGTTCTCTGCTAGATTTTGGTGCACAGGGGCCGGACTGTATACTGAGTATTCTCCTCCCTGTCTGTGATTCCCCGGCCCCTCGCTGCCTCCTCTGTTTGAAATCTCAACAGTGACCTGTCAGTCACAGACCAGAGGAAGGTGGACGGGCCGGGGAATCACAGAACAGGAGATTAATTAGCAGAAAACTTCAAATGCTGATTACAGAACAACAACAAAGTGGATTTCTTCGCCAAGGTATTAATGTAATCAATATTACAGCGCCTTTACAGCCTTGTCTTTAGTTTATAATACAAAATCGTGCTGACAGATTCACTTTAAATCTGTTATTGTAAAATACTTTATTCTTGTAGTCAACCACCCCAGTTTCGTTTTTCTGAAATCACTGCTGCAGTATGCCATACTGCAGAGATATGGGAACAAAAACAAACTTACTACACAGATACGAGAACAGAACTGAGATTAGTACATCAATAAGGAAACAGAACCGCTCTTACTACAGTCATGGCCAAAAGTATTGAGAATGAGACAAATAGTAATTTTTCCAAAGTTTACTGCTTCATTTTTTGTAATGGCAATTTGCATATACTCCTGAATGTCAAAGAGTGATCAGCTTAACAGCAATTACTGTACTTGCAAAGTCAATATTTGCCCAGAAAATGAACTTTAACCCCCAAAACACATTTCAACATCATTGCAGTCCGGCCTTAAAAGGAGCAGCTAACATCGTTTTAGTGATTGATCCATTAACACAGGCGTGGGTGTTGATGAGGACAGGGCTGGCGATCAATCAGTCATGATTAAGTAAGAATGACATCACTGGACACTTTAAAAGGAGGCTGGTTCTTGGTATCATTGTTTCTCTTCAGTTAACCATGGTTATCTCTAAAGAAACACGTGCAGCCATCATTGCACTGCACAAAAATGGCCTAACAGGGAAGAGTATCGCAGCTACAAAGATTGCACCTCAGTCAACAATCTATCGCATCATCAAGAACTTCAAGGAGAGAGCTTCCATTGTTGTCAAAAAGGCTCCAGGGCGCCCAAGAAAGACCAGCAAGCGCCAGGACTGTATCTTAAAACTGTTTCAGCTGCGGGATCGGACTACCAGCAGTGCCGAGCTTGCTCAGGAATGGCAGCAGGCTGGTGTGAGTGCTTCTGCACGCACTGTGAGGCGGAGACTCTTTGAGCAAGGGCTGGTTTCAAGGAGGGCAGCAAAGAAGCCACTTCTCTCCAGAAAAAACATCAGGGACCGACTGATATTCTGAAAAAGGTACAGGGAGTGGACTGCTCAGGACTGGGGCATTTTCTCTGATGAATCCCCTTTTCGATTGTTTGGGACATCTGGAAAACAGCTTATTCGGAGAAGAAGAGGTGAGCGCTACCACCAGTCTTGTCTCATGCCAACTGTAAAGCATCCTGAAACCATTCATGTGTGGGGTTGCTTCTCAGCCAAGGGAATCGGCTCACTCACAGTCTTGCCTAAAAACACAGCCATGAATAAAGAATGGTACCAGAATGTCCTCCAAGAGCAACTTCTCCCAACCGTCCAAGAGCAGTTTGGCGCCCAACAATGCCTTTTCCAGCATGATGGAGCACCTTGCCATAAAGCAAAGGTGATAACTAAATGGCTCATGGAACAAAACATAGAGATTTTGGGTCCATGGCCTGGAAACTCCCCAGATCTTAATCCCATTGAGAACTTGTGGTCAATCATCAAGAGACGGGTGGACAAACAAAAACCAACAAATTCTGGCAAAATGCAAGCATTGATTATGCAAGAATGGACTGCTATCAGTCAGGATTTGGTCCAAAAGTTGATTGAGAGCATGCCAGGGAGAATTACAGAGGTCTTGAAGAAGAAGGGGCAACACTGCAAATATTGACTTGCTGCATTAACTCATTCTAACTGTCAATATAACCTATTGGTACTCATAATATGATTGCAATTATATTTCTGTATGTGATATAAACATCAGACAAACACTAATAAAAACCAGAGGCCTGCAGATCATGTGAAAATATAATTTTGGTGTCATTCTCAAAACTTTTGACTGTACATAGATACATCAACAGAACCAAGCTTACTATATATATGGGAACAGAAACAAGTTTACTGCATAAATATGGTACCAGAACTGAGCTTACTACATAGATACAATAACAGAAAAAAGATTTCTGAACTAACATGTGCATAGCTGGCACAAGACTCAATACCAATAATACCTACAAAAACCACAGAAGAGTCACAATCGCCAGAAAATACTACAAAATAGTCAAAACGTTATTATTAGTGTTGAGCGAGCACTAAAATGCTCGGGTGCTCGAAGCTCGGGCCGAGCTCGCCGTTATACTCGGGTGCTCGACCCGAGCAACGAGCCCAATGTTAGTCTATGGGAGATTCGAGCATTTTTGCGGTGGCACCCCCGGCAGTCTTTTAAAAGCCTAACAAGTGCCCAAAACGATAGTGACAGTGCTCAAATGACATGGGGACAGCATGGGGATCGCCCCAGGAAGCATTTCTGACCCCCAGGTCACTGCTGTCAACAACGTGGTCAGAGGTATTAAGCCACTTTTACGGGTTCACAATAAAAAGTTCAAAAACGAAAGTGAAACTTTTTTCCTGTGAAATATGTTAAGGAACATCCTTTCCAGGGAAAAGACTTGTGTATAAGTTAAAATAAATGACCAAAAACAAAAATACTCCTCCACACCTTCGGCTATGTTCACAAGTAGCATTTTTTATGCGTTTTTGCACTTTTGTATTGCTTTCAACTATGACAAATGCATTCACCGGGAAATGTCATTTTAACATTTTACAACCTTATCTGGCCATGTGCTGTGTGACACATGCATAAAGTGCTGAAAAGACATGGGAACAGCATGGGGAAGACCCCTGGAAGCATCTCTGACTCCCAGGTCACTGTCTAAAAGTGTGCCCATCATAAGTGATCCTTGCCGCATCAGAAGATGCAGACTTGCAACTATCCCCATGCAAGATCTAGTCCCAGGGCAGTGTTCAATTGTACCTCCCCCATTCCTTGCAATGCAAGCGCAAGTATGCAGCCTGCCACCCACCCCCAGGCTGCGATACCATACTGCTTGCTTGCTTGAACTTGAAATTGGGCCTTTTAGGCATGTGGAGGCGGAATCTGGCCACCACGTCATGGCTGTGTTGGCGGCCTGGAATCCATACTCAGTCCCCAGCTGCCTGGCGGCCGGGTGTCCATACTCGGTCCCCAGCCGCCCCGCGGCCGGGTGTCCACACACGGTCCCCAGCCACCTGGGGGCAGCCGGGTGTCCATAAACGGTCCCCAGCCGCCCCTATTTCTCCTTGGAACATCCCCCCACACACTTTTCTTAGCCCGGCCCGCTTTAGGCAGCATTGGACGAGCCCACCAGAGAACCAGACTCCTCCGGTGGGCCCTGACTTCTCCATCGTGGAGTTGAGAGTGCCAAGGTGAGGAGCATGATGAGGATGACAGAAGTTAGCATCTGCTATGTTTTCTTTTAATGCAAGTGTAAGTGTGCAGCCTGCCACCCACCCACCCCCAGACTGCAATTCCATACTGCTAGCTTGCACTTGAAATGGGGCCTTTTAATTTGGAGGAGGCCGAAGCTGGCCACTACCTCATGGCGGCTTCGGCAGCGAGGTATCCATACTCAGTCCCCAGCTGCCCCTATTTGTCCTGGTGTGCCTTATACATAAGATTAAGCGCGTATACCAAAACATTACCTGTGCCCTCCCCAGTGCATTTAGTGGGAAGGAGAGCCTATTCCGCTGTAGTGTGTGCATGCCAAACCCCTGTTCATGGTACATGCGAAGATGCCTCCCACCTTGCACCTGTCGTTGCAGACTTGCAACTATCCCCATTCAAGTCCTTGTCCCAGGGCAGTGTTCAATTGTACCTCTCCCATTCCTTGCAATGCAAGCGCAAGTATGCAGCCTGCCACCCACCCACCCCCAGGCTGCAATACCATACTGCTTGCTTGCTTGCACTTTAAATTGGGCCTTTTAGGCATGTGGAGGCGGAATCTGGCCACCACGCCATGGCTGTGTCGGCGGCCTGGTATCCATACGCAGTCCCCAGCCGCCTGGTGGCCGGGTGTCCCCGCTTGCTCCCCAGCCTCCAGGGGGTGGCCGGGTGTCCATACTCGGTCCCCAGCCACCCCTATTTGTCCCGGTAACCTTTCCCACACTTTTCTTAGCCTGGCCTGCTTTAGGGCAGCATTGGCCGAGCCCACCGGACTATCAGACTCCTCCGGTGGGCCCTGGCTTCTCCATCAGGGGAGTTGAGAGTGTCAAGGGGAGGAGCATGATGAGGATGATAGAAGTTAGCATCTGCTTTGTTTTGATGTAATGCAAGCGCATGTATGTAGTAGCGGCTAGGCCTGAGGTGGTCAGCGTTTTGGCGCATATCCTACCTCCTCCGAGGATTGCTGGATGTTTTCCTGCTACTATCCAAGTTCTATGACTCCCGTTAAAACAAAGCTTCAGGTGATAAATGATGGATGAGGTAGTGGCAAAGGAGAAAGAGCAGGAGGAACAGGGACCATTCACATCAATATCAGGCCAGTCAACCAGATATGTCTTGTAGGATATGTTTCTGTAACAAAAGGAGCGGTTCGGCTACACAGTTATAGGGCATACAGTGAGTGCAATGCCTACCAAAAATTTCGAGGCACTCCAATGCCCCTTGGAAATTACATGGAGGTCAAGGGGCGTTAACTAAACCTTTTTTTCCATTTATAGCAACTGGGTCTCCTGTGCACTGTTGGCCTAAGCAGTGAATGGAAGGCTTTCCAAAAATTATGAGGAACTGCAATGCCCCTTACAAGAGCCATGTGTGGCACCCCAGGGGTCTGGTCACCACAGTAATAGAGATATTACGTCGGAGAGCAAGTGGGAGGTTTCCTGGTCAGGATCCCTTAAACATGCAACATCCTCCTGCCCCAGTCCTGGGAGGGGAGAATTCTGCCCTTATAAACTGGATCTGGGGCGGGGTTGAGTGAGTCAGAGAACAGAGAACAGTCAGAGTCAGAGTGAGAGCAAGGGAAAGTAACAGCAAGGAGCTCTGTAGGAGCTAGGAGTTAAAGACCAGGGGCTGGAAGCTGAGCAGAGCTCGCCCTGGCAGAAGACAATAGGAACTGGACACAGGAGTCCGAGGCTGTGAGGACTTATATATCCAGCAGCAGAAACCAGCCGGCAGGGGATTTCAGGTCCTCTGGCCATAGAAGCCCGGAGGCTCAGTCACAAGCAAGGGACCAGCACGGCCGTCGTGGAGCGGAGGCTAACAGAAGGCCCCAAGTCACCAGCCATACGGGTGAGCACTACACGGTACACTCAGGGACGTGGGCTACTTCTACCCGCTTACAGCAAGGTAGCCAGGAAGAGTGCAGACAGACGGGGAGGCCTACAACTCCACCTGGCCAGGGGAACTCCTGCTTGCTCACAGACTGACCAGGCCTCTTATGCTAACCAGTACTCCCGGGAGGGTCTACCTTATAATCATCAGTAAAGACCCTGAACTGCACTGCAAAGACTCTGAGTCGTTCCTGCTGCGCTCGTGCACCATCACCCCCATCATCCACACTCACTGCCCTGAGGCTATACTCCTCCCGTGGGGAGTTATCCCATTCTCTGCTACGCACACAACACCAGCCTAAGCGGTCTGCCTCGCAGCGGTGGTACTCCCTGACTGCAATCCACGGGTGGCGCAGTCGGACAATTAACCTCAAAACCTAAGAAAGACTGCCACTGGTTTGACCAGCCTGAGCCACGGGACCGGGTCACCGCCACGGAGACTACAGACCCCAGAGGTATCCCACACACGTGTACACACGGCCCAGGGGACGCGTCACATGCAGTACAGCATATTACAAACATAAGTCCCATTATTGGGGAGTGGGTGTCCCATAGTATTTCCTTATGCCTTGCAAGCAAAAGCTGCCAAAAATTAGGACCTAGCAACTCCCCTTACAAGAGCCATGCAGTACAGCATATTACAAACATAAGTCCCATTATTGGGGAGTGGGTGTCCCATAGTATTTGCTTATGCCTTGCAAGCAAAAGCTGCCAAAAATTAGGACGGAGCAACTTGCAATGCCCCTTACAAGAGCCATGCAGTACAGCATATTACAAACATAAGTCCCATTATTGGGGAGTGGGTGTCCCATAGTATTTGATTATGCCTTGCAAGCAAAAGCTGCCAAAAATTAGGACGGAGCAACTTGCAATGCCCCTTACAAGAGCCATGCAGTACAGCATATTACAAACATAAGTCCCATTATTGGGGAGTGGGTGTCCCATAGTATTTGCTTATGCTTTCCAAGCAAAAGCTGCCAAAAATTAGGACGGAGCAACTTGCAATGCCCCTTACAAGAGCCATGCAGTACAGCATATTACAAACATAAGTCCCATTATTGGGGAGTGGGTGTCCCATAGTATTTGCTTATGCTTTCCAAGCAAAAGCTGCCAAAAATTAGGACGGAGCAACTTGCAATGCCCCTTACAAGACCCATGCAGTACAGCATATTACAAACATAAGTCTCATTATTGGGGAGTGGGTGTCCCATAGTATTTGCTTATGCCTTGCAAGCAAAAGCTGCCAAAAATAAGGACGGAGGAACTTGCAATGCTGGCACCCTGGTGGTATAGTGGTGGTGGAGGCTGAGGATAAGGAGAAGAAGATAAAACAGCCGAAACGAGTAAGCGTATACCCTCCCGAAATAACACAGTGGATTTGACTTTATGTTACTCTGCTGTCATTTGGTGGTGATGAGAAGTCTGGCCCAATCCAGCCCTTGTTCATTTTGATAAGGGTCAGCTTGTCAGCATTGTCAGTTGACAGGCGAGTGCGCTTATCAGTTATAATTCCCCCAGCGGCACTAAAAACACGCTCCGATAACACGCTAGCGGCAGGGCAGGCCAGGACCTCCAAGGCGTACAGAGCGAGTTCATTCCAAGTGTCCAGCTTGGATACCCAATAATTAAAAGGCACAGAGGAATCACGGAGGACGCTGGTACGGTCGGCAAGGTACTCCCTCACCATCTTTTGAAACTTTCCACTCCTTGTGAGAGTACCCCGCGCCTCAGGGCCTGTAAGCTGGGCGGGTGTCAGAAAACTGTCCCAGAACGTTGACAGTGTTCCCCTGCCTCTGCTGGATTGGAGTTGCATCTCACTCGCCTGTACACCTTGGTTGGGCAACAAACTGTGACCTCTGCCGCTAGCGTGTTCAGATGGGAATTTTTTTAAGAGTTCTGCAGCAAGGGCCTTCTGGTACTGCCCCATTTTTGTAGACCTCTCCACCTCAGGAATAAGAGAGTGAAAGTTCTCCTTGTAGCGGGGGTCTACAAGTGTCACCAACCAGTAATGACTGTCACCCAACATTTTGACAACGCGAGGGTCACGGTTAAGGCAGCGTAACATAAAGTCAGCCATGCGTGCCAGACTGGTAACGGGCAAGATTTCCGTGTACTCACCAAGATGACGACTGACCATGCTCTCCTCCTCCTCCTCCCCCCTGTCCTCAGGCCACCCACGCTGAACCGACGGTATTACAGTTGTACAGGTACTACCGTCTGCAACGCATGATAGCAGCTCCTGTTCTTCCTCCTCCTCCTCCTCCTCTCCCTCATTGTCCCCCAATGCACGTTGGGATGAGATGAGGCTGGGCTGTGTGTAATCGCCCGCTACGGCTTCTTGATCCATCTCATCATACTCTGCAATGCCTCCTCTTTAATTCTCTGCAGAGAGCGTTGCAAAAGACAGACAAGTGGGATGCTGACACTAATGATGGCGTCATCGCCACTCACCATCTTGGTGGCCTCCTCAAAGTTTGTCAGGATGGTACATATGTCAGACATCCAGGTCCACTCCTGAGGTCTTATGCGTGGAGTCTGACCTGAATATCGACGGCCTTGTTGCAGCTGGTACTCCACAACTGCTCTCTTCTGCTCACAAATCCTTTGCAACATGTGGAGGGTAGAGTTCCAACGTGTGGGGACATCACACACCAGTCGGTGTGCCGGATGCTGCAAACGCTGCTGCAACACAGCAAGGGCGGCGGAAGCTGTAGCCGACTTGTGAAAATGAGCTGACAGGCGGCGTTTCTCACCTAAGCTTATGAGTTTCAGCACAGCCTGTTGCCGCTTGGCGGAGGCAGTACTGCAATGCTTCCAGCTTGTAACTGATGTGGTGATATCTGAGATGGAGGCTGAACATGAGGAGGAGGAGGAGGAGGAGGATGCGCAGGAGCTGTACACTGTGAGGGCAACTCTGACTGGGTCCCGGCTTCCAGTATGTTTACCCAGTGTGCCGTCAGAGAGATGTACCGTCCCTGGCCACAAGCACTTGTCCACGTGTCCGTTGTCAGGTGGACTCTCCCAGTAACTGCGTTGTTGAGGGCACGGCAGATGCTTTGGGACACGTGCTTGTGTAGTGCGGGGATGGCACACCGGGCAAAATAGTGTCGGCTGGGGACCGAGTACCGAGGGACGGCCACCGCCATAAGATTGCGGAAGAATTCCGTCTCCACCAGCCTAAAAGGCAGCATTTCCAACGCAAGCAGTCGTGAAATGTGCAAATTTAGGACTGTGGCCTGTGGGGCGTTAGCTGCGAATTTCTGCTTTCGTTCAAAGGTCTGGGATATGGACAATTGAACGCTGCGGTGGGACGTGGACGTTGATGCTGTTTCTTGAGAAACTGCCATAACAAGTGAAGACTGAGAGGAGGGGGCATCTTTACATGCAGTATGGACAGGGGATTGCCTTGCACACACAACAGGGGGTTCTATTGCACGCACAACAGTGGAAGAAGCAGTGGTGACACCCGCTGACACTGGTCGTGGACCCTGGGTTTTGCCCCACAAAGTCGGGTGCTTTGCTGCCATGTGCCTGATCATGCTGGTGGTGGTCAGGCTGGTAGTTTTGTCACCCCTGCTGATGCTGGCATGGCAGGTGGAACATATGGCCTTTTTGGGGTTATCAGCAGAGTCTTTAAAAAAATTCCAGACTCTGGAAGACCTACCGCTTGTACTGGCAACGTCCCTCGTGTTGGTGTTACGGGGAACGGTTGCCTGCCTTCTGTCTGCAGCCACCACACTGCTTCTTCCTGCCTGTTGGGGTACTCTGCCTCCCTCCCCCTGTGTGCTGCTGGCCTCACTCTGCATGTCCTCCTTCCACGTTGGGTCAGTTACTAGATCATCCACCACCTCCTCCTCTTCCACTTGCGCACCACGATCCTCCTCCTCACTTCCTGGCAATTGTGTCTCGTCATCGTCCACCTCTTGTGACAGATTGCCAACGTCGACTTCCTGTGGCCGTGACTGTTCAAATATTTGGGCATCGCAACATGGGATCTCCTCTTCCACCACTTCAAGCGTATCAGGCGAGGGGCCCAAATATGGAAATGGACCAGTGAACAGCTCTTCAGAGTGTCCAAGTGTGGGATCACTTGCTGTCTGACGACACTCGGCATGGTGGGAGGAAGGAGCATCAGGGTGAGGAGGAGTATGTGGTCGAGACTCACGGCTACTAAGAGTTGACCGTGTGGAAGACAGACCAGAGGTGGTTGTGCCCAGGTAACTGGCAGTATTATCTGCTATCCAATTAATAACCTGTTCACACTGATCAGTTCTCAATACTGGTGTTGTTCTGTGCTTCCCTAGTAATTCGGTCAAGAAGTGGGAGCGAGAAGATGTGGCTGTTGGTTGTGGCACATTTTCACCTTGGCCACGGCCCCGTCCTCTGCACGAACCATCACCAGAACGTCCACTTCCACGTCCCTTGCCACGCGCCTTGCCCATTGTAAATGAAGTAAAATAGCTTACACTTGCACTATCAATGGAAAAAGGGTAATAAAGAGTAGATTAGAACCGTGGAAGAGGAAAACCACAGTTGTTGTTTACTGGGGTATACCACACTTTTTTAAATAGAGATATTTGCGGCTGAACAGTGAGCGACACACTCAAACTGCTTTTTTTTTTAGATACCAAAGGCCCAAAACTGGATAGTACAGCGATTTGACCCGTGGAACTGCGAAACCACACTGGGATGTCGGGCCTACACAAGACTATTTTCAACAGATATATTTTTGTGTCACAACAGTCAGGAGACACTACTGTTTTTCTTTACGGAAAAAACTACCAAAAGCTGAATAATAGAGATTTTTTACCGTGGGATGGCAAAACCACAGTTATTGTTTACTGGGGTATACCACACTTTTTTAAATAGAGATATTTGCGGCTGAACAGTGAGCGACACACTCAAACTGCTTTTTTTTTTTTTAGATACAAATGACCCAAAATGGATAATACAGAGGTTTGAACTGTGGATGTGCAAAACACCACTTCTGTTTCTCTAGCCTACACCAGACTATTTTCAACAGTTATATTTGTATCTGAAAAATCAGAGAAACGCTTTTTTTTTGGGGGGGGGGGGGGGGGACACCAAAAGGTTAATAAGACGGGTATTTGTACAGTGTGAAGGAGGAAAAAAAAGGAGGGTTTAGATGAAAAAAAAAGGATTTTTCCTGGCCCCCGACACCTGGTGCTAAGTCCAGCAATTTCAGCAACAGGAGCACACAGGACTGTAATGCAGCGTTTGCTGGTATAACCACTGTGTCTCCTATACAGCCTGCCTGCCTGGTATCTGGGATGGATATTAGTCCTGAAAAGGACTGTTTGTTTGTTCTGGCAGCCTTTACAGACCCTACACTAACTATTTCGCAGTTTATATCTCTCTCTAAATCAGCAGCGCTGTCCCTACACTGTCTAATCCGGAGCGATTGTGTCCAAGATGGCGGCGCCCGGTTTTAAATACTCGAGGTGACGCTGTGCGGCCAGCCAATCACTGTAATGCCCACAACCAACATGGCTGCAGCATTACAGTGACTGGCTGGCAATCCCTGCATGTTCATTGGCTCTGTAAAGAGTGCCAAACATGCAGGGCGGAGACCCGAGCTCCCGCCCGAGTAACCCGGAAATGCTCGGTGCTCGCCGAACATCCCGAGTAGCGTGATGCTCGGGCGAGTACCGAGCAGTGTCGAGCATGTTCGCTCAACACTAGTTATTATTTTACAAAAGACATCCATTAAAATGTTAAAAAGAGCCATGCTCATTAGCAACAGCACAGAAAGAAAGTTCTTTCAACATATCAGTTATAGAGGTAACGGAGTGAACTCACAACAAAAAAGAGGAAAAAAGAACAATGAACGACCAATGAGTAGGGGAAATGTTAATGCAAGACTGGCCAGATATAAAAATTTATCACAAAATGTGTCAGCATATATACAGGGCTGCAATCACTATCATGAAATATGCAGTTAATTTGGATAGTAATATGTAATGTGATCCAAATATCCAAAAAGTAACCAGACCATGTAGTAATGCAGCCATGCATATAAAAATGCAGCGCAACCTGAGAATTGTCAGACATGCGTTACATGTACCATTTAGCCGTCAGACACCATGTCTGACCAAGTTGCTCTAGTCTAGCCCATGCAACCTAATAAACGGAACCTTTTTGTGATAAATTCTTATACAGTACATGGCCAATCTTGCATTAACATTTCCCCTACTCATGGGTCTTTCACTGCTCTTTTTTCCTCTTTTTTGTTGTGAGCTCATTCCGTTACCTCTATAAGGCTATGTGCCCACGATTCCGAAATGCTCCGGATTTTTCCTGAGCGTTTCTGCATCTCCTTGGCAGAAAAAATGCATGCGGATTTTACATGCGTTTTTTCAGCCAGGGACAAGCGTTTGTCACGCGTTTTGCACATGCGATTTCGCATGCGGGTTGTCAAGCGCTTTCCAAGCGATTTCAGCATCACTTTGAAAAGTGCGTGACAACTTGGACACACTATATAAATCCATGCAACCGGCATGGATTTTATATAGTGTGACCAAGTTAGTTAAAAAAAGAATAAAAATGGTAAAAAAAAAACAAAAACATTATACTCACCTTCCAATGGCCCCCGGTCTCCTTATCCCCGGCACACCTGTGAAGTGAAAACCATTTCCGGTGACTACCTCTTGAAGCTCATCAAGAGAATGCCAAGAGTGTGAAAAGCAGTCATCAAAGCAAAAGGTGGCTACTTTGAAGAACCTAGAATATAAGACATATTTTCAGTTGTTTCACACTTTTTTGTTAAGTATATAATTCCACATGGGTTAATTCATAGTTTTGATGCCTTCAGTGTGAATGTACAATTTTCATAGTCATGAAAATACAGAAAAATCTTTAAATGAGAAGGTGTGTTCAAACTTTTGGTCTGTACTGTATGTGTGTAATGGTTTCCGGGACGTGTGAAAACTGTCACCACAAGTACTGGAGACAAGGACGTGTGAAGGGGGCCTTCCTGCTAGGGGTGGTAGTTAGGAGAGGTGACAGAAGTGATCGTGAAGCTCAAGTTCAAGTGCGGTGGGTTGCTAGGGGCAGCATGGGCCAATCGTTTGAGGCAGTGGGAGACCAAATAGGAGTTCCCTAATGAACATTCCTGCAACATCTGGAGCCTAGGGCTCAGGCCAGATACCAAGGAGCGGGCCAGGTCTTCTGATATCACAAGGTCAATGGATGTGG
Source organism: Phyllobates terribilis (assembly GCF_046119375.1). Lineage (NCBI taxonomy): Eukaryota > Metazoa > Chordata > Amphibia > Anura > Dendrobatidae > Phyllobates > Phyllobates terribilis. The sequence continues at coordinate 69,407,971 of NW_027362761.1, read as the reverse complement.
AATTACGTGGGGATCATGTGGCCGGTCTCGAGTGCACTGCCAGAGTAGACAACGAATCCCTGAGGCTGATGGAGTCAGTGGGCTTGGGGGTAATCCAGGAAAAAAAGGTGATATAACGGAAGAGGAGTTGTACTAAGCAGAAAGGAAATGTGAATTATTGTGCCCTATCCTATCACAAGGTCGGTGGATGTGGAATTACGTGGGGAGCATGTGGCCGGTCCCGGGTGCACTGCTGGAGTGGACAAAGATTCCCTGATGTTGATGGAGTCAGTGGGCTTGGGGGTAGTCCAGGATGAACGGGTGGCAGGACTGAAGAGGAGTTGTACTAAGGAGGAAGAAAATGTGAATTGCTGTGCCCTATCCCTCCTGTCACCACCTGATAAACTTGAACTAACTAGTAAACATTTGCCTGTTGTAAAGAACTTGGTGTCCCCTGAATTGTGCGTGGCGGCTCCTGAAGATGGAAGTCTGGAGGCAGTGGAGGCTTGGGGCCTACAAGTGAGTATGATGCAACCCACACCCTACGGCGCAGCAGGACAGAAAAACTATTTGTCTGTAAAGTGCCAGAGTGAAACTGAACAGCAGCTCGGTCATGACTACAGCTCTGTGCCACTTTATACTTTTGGCATAGTCAGTGGGATCAATCCATGCATCAAGAAAACTTGACAGATGCGGAGAAGGATTTAGTGAAAACAAAGATGGCGCTGAACACTCATGACAAGATGGCGGTGATAGGCGCGAAATGGCGATGGGAACCCACCCATCGTGGGTGTACCAGAAGAGAAACCACGCGAAAACCTGTGCAGCCTAGGAAAAACCTTGTCCAGAGAGGCCGGCCCATAGTGAACGCGGTGGAAGGAAAACAAATTACACCCGTTGCAGCAGGTCAATGGAGAACAGGGGGAGACTGCTAGAAAACGGATAAGTGAACCAGAAGGGGTTTCACCCCGGAAAGGGTGGACCCATGTTGGACCTCGGAAACCAGAAGGGATGATGCCATTCATGGGCGACGAAGCGTCAAAGCCACAGCGAGGTGAGATGATGGCAGAGATTTGTGAGACTCCCGTGGGGGCGACTGGAGGAATGCCAGAACCAGAGCAAGCTGGTGCAGCAGCGTAGATGGAAGGAGCTTCCGGCCCATAACCGGCCGACTTCACGGAGCCACCAAGGCCCGAATCCAGGCTGAGCCCTTCACCACAGGGGTTCCTGCGTACGGGAGAGCCAGGATCCAACAACTAGTGAGTGATTTGAGGGGCCTGCACTGGTCAGAAGAGAGGAAGAGGCGAGCCAGGACCAGAGCCTGGGACCTGCTGGTGGGTCTGCTAGCTGCAAGGTACTGAGAGTTGGGGTCCCGGGGGAGGTCGTTACGTATGGTCCGCAGCGGAGATGGAGGTCCATAGAGGTGTTTGGGACCCGTCATCACATTCTGTTCAATCCCATCCGAGAGCTGTCAATGGTGCAGGTAATGCAGAGGGCCGTAGCCCATTTGTATATGTTGGGAGCTCAGGCACTACCCGAAGCCGGATCACGTGCGGCCCAAGTACCTGGAAACCAGGCTCCAAGGAGCAAATGGAAGTAATCCCCAGACCTCCCTGAACAAGGAGGAGATAATGTGGATGCTTGAATCCACGATGACATCCGCAAGTAAAAAGGTGGTCCCGAAGGCTTAGTTGTGCCTGTTGCACTGGAAAAGAGCCACTGAAATGAATGGTTCTGCGTTCCAAAGGGCAGGAGGCCCAGAATTGATGGGGGCCCCAAGATGTTGGCCAGGATGGCCAAAGGTTTATTTTTTCCCCCTTCCCAGTTGTTTTACACACGGTTGCGTACCCCCCTGCTAGATTGAGGGTCTGTGAACCACTTAAGGGTCTCAAACCCTTTCTGCCTTTATGGACTGAGCAACTTAAAGGGACTGTTGTTCACAAAAGGAGGAGGAGAGGAAACGGACAACCCAAAGATTCGAGCCGGGTCAGGACTGTATGGAATGTGCTCCTAAACTGCTGGAGCTGTTGATGTGTTGGCCAACGAGCCTGTGATTACAAGGAACTTGGACACGCTGTTTCAGGGTCTCCAGATTGGTGAGATCGAGGTTATGCAGACCCCTGAAGAAACTGGACTATGCCCATGGACTGTCGGGGTACTGTTGTTGTGTGGACCTAAGGGCCATTGGTTTTCTGGAACATGGACTCGGATGAACATTAATTTGTGGTTCTGGCCAAGAGAACCGCCTACTTAAAATTTTGTGCAGGAGAAGGACATGGTATGCGGCCATAGACTGTTGGGCGGTTGTTATGTTGGCCTACGGACCCAAAAATTTGAACCCTTCTATCCCGGTGTCAGTGATCTCACCGGCAATGGTCAGTCTATACTCTGGAAAGAGGAGACTAACGGTTTTAGATGTTTTATGTGAATGTTATATGCTGCGTGTTATCTTCCAGGTTCAAAAATGGTCGCAGAATATCATGTTTAATGAGGGGAGGAATGTAGGGATGTGGACTGTCTTACGCTGTTCTTGCCCCGAAGACAATAAACGCGTCATGTGAATACGGTCGTGGATTTTATATGTAAAACTGATGTGCGTCCTATGTAATGTATTATGGTAATGTACAACATGTGAAGTGTTAATGCTGAGTGTGAGTAGAGTATAGTATAGGATAAGCTTAGGATAGCATAAGTACTGCTTATATAGTAAGTGGTTTAGCAATAGCGTAAGATATAGGATAAGGATAATAGGTTTAGCACATGAGAAAGGAAAGAGTTAATAATAGAACTAGCCCAGTGGGTGGGCATTAGGGTTAATAAAAAGTGGGGCACTTCCTGGTAGGTGGAGCTTAGGAGTAGTGACAGAAGTGATAGTGAAGCTCAAGTTCAGGTGCGGTGGATTGCTAGGGGCAGCTTGGGCCAACCGTTCGAGGCAGTAGGAGGCTGAACAGAGTTCCCTAATGAACATTCCTGCAATGTCTGGAGCCTAGGGCTCAGGCCAGGTACCAAGGAGTGGGCCTGGTCTTCTGATATCACAAGGTCGGTGGACGTGGAATTCCATGGGGGCAGGTGGCCAGTCCCGGGTGCACAGCTGGAGTGGACAACGAATCCCTGACGTTGATGGATTCTGTGGGCTTGGGGATAGTCCAGGACGAACAGGTGGCAGGACTGAAGAGGAGCTGTACTAAGGAGGAAGGAAATGTGAATTGCTGTGCCCTATCCCTCCTGTCACCACCTGATGAATTTGAACTAACTAGTAAACATTTGCCTGTTAAAAAAGAACTTGGTGTCCCATGAATTCTGTGCGGTGGCTCCTGAAGACGGAAGCCTGGAGGTAGTGGAGGCCTGTGGCCTACAAGTGAGTGTGATGCACCCTGCACCCTATGGTACACGGGAACAGGGACACTATTTGTCTGCAAAGTGCCAGAGCGAAAACTGGACAGCAGCTTGCTCATGACTACCGCTCTGTGCCACTTTACACTTATTTAATGAAACCTAATACATAATTAAAGAAGTTGTCCATTAATTTTACATTGAAGCCCCATCCTTAGGATAGGGCATCAATGTCTGATCAGTCAGCGTCCCGCATCTAGCACCCCCCGGCCTCTACAGCAAGACAGCCAAGCTCCACAAGTAAGCACTTATAGCCAGCGGCCGCCGCCGCCACCGATAACAGCTGTTCAGTGGGGGTGCCAGATGCGGGACCCCGGCCGATCAGACATTGATGACCTATCTTACGGATGGGGCATCAGTGTAAAAATAGTGGACAACTTCTTTAAATGAGCGGTGCACAGGAATCTGTCATATACTTATTGTAGAGAACATTCGTTTTTGGGTTGAGAAGGCATTTACAAGTCAAAGAGTAAAAGAAATTGCCACTACACTGGTATGCTGAAGAGTAAAATAAAAAATAAACTAGTAAAGATGAGAAATTTTGCAGTATATCTTTATTACAGAAAATGCCTCTTTCTCCTCCTGGACTGATTTGACTTTCAATGCACTGCAAAATCTGTCTTCAAATGAAGACTGATTAGTTCACAGTTGCTGCCTATAAAACCCTAAAATTTTTCTACTATTTTCCTTATCCTGCTAATCACTAATGGCCATGTAATCACTTCCCAACAACTTCTATCACATCCCCCCTGAAACAGGACATCATCATGGGGTGGTGCTGCGATCACTTACCATAGCTTCTTTCACTGTCATCCACTGAAGATGTCTGGAATCATTCGCAGTGATGGAAGCAAGAAGAAATGACTGCAGCTTCTTTCACTGCTGCCACACTTCTTCTGTCACCTCCATCTTGCACTTTCTGTACCCAACACGTCTTTCACTTAAATGAGACGCCAACCTGAGCAGTGACCGATACAGGGTGAGTGACAGCAGTGTCCCTCCCAGCGTTTGTCACTGCCCTGAAAGGAATCGTCATCAGGGGAGGTGATAGAGGCAGGGTAAATGACAGCAGCCCTGCCCCCTGATTGCGATTAGTTTTAGTGAAAAAGGACAGAAGCTGTAGTGCTGCACTGCTGTCACTCACCCTGCTTCTATCACCGCCCTCTGATAATGTCTCTTTTTAGTGAAAGAGGTGGCAGGGACAGAAGATGCAGTGGCGACGGTGACAGAAGAAGCTTGGCATCTCTGAACGAAGCTGCGGCCACCTCTTCCTGCCTTCGTCACCGAGATTGATTCTGGACAACATCAAAGGACGACGGTGAAAGAAGCTGTGCTAACTGACTGCAGTGCCATTCCATGATGGCTTCCTGTTTCAGGGAGGTGATAGAGGCTGCGGGGATGTGACTACAGGGACATCCTCCTGTGACATCCCAAATGACAGCCTCAAATGAAACTTTACTGGAAGTAAAGTAAAAAATCTGTTATAGGGATTAGCTGTATAGGGAACATGGTAGAGAATGTTCTAATAAAGCAAATTACAAAACTGGCTAGGGCTTAAAAGATAGATTTTATACCTTTAAGTGTTTAAATGGTGATACCATTACAAATTTCCTCTAAAAATGAGCTATTTAAAATGTGACACTTATGAGGCTATACAGGTGCATCTCACTAAATTAGAATAGTGAATTATTATAGAATTATTTTAATTTACTGAGATAATGACTTTTGTGTTTTCATTGGCTGTAAGCCATAATCATCAACATTAACAGAAATAAACACTTGAAATAGATCACTCTGTTTGTAATGACTCTATATAATATATGAGTTTCTCTTTTTGCATTGAAGAACTGAAATAAATTAACTTTTTGATGATATTCTAATTTAGTGAGATGCACCTGTATATTATTTTAGGGCAAAGATGCTTTGTGGCTTTATATAAAAAGAAGTATTGCATACGTATTCAAAAAAGAAAGAACAGAAAGATATGATCTACTGCCTCATTATGTCAAATACATTAACATCTGCAGAGCACCAAAAATTTGTCTAGTAAGAAATAATAATTTTTAACATTTTCACAGAAGAATTGCTTTACTTAATTGGGTGAGATAACTGTTTTGTATGAAAAATAACTTGTTTTGTAGAGTTATATTTGTATTTGAGATTACTCCTTGCAGTTTAGATTGTGTCAGTGTATTACATGAAAAATTCCACATTATTTATATAGTTAAATGGGTTGATGGCCTATCCTAAGGATAGGTGATCAAAGTCTGATCGATGAGGGTGTGGCACCTGGCACTCCTGCCGATCAGTTGTTCCTGGTGTCGAAGGTGGCTAGAACTGCTCAGTTACTGAGCTGCACAGCATAGTGGCCGGCGGATACTGTACATCCACCCACTATTGATTTGAATAGGTGGTGGATGTGCAGTACCCAGCCACGGCCACTATTCTGTCAAATAAGCTGTGCAGTGCAGCTCCGTAACTGAGCAGTTCCAATCGCTGCTGACACCGGGAACAGCTGATCAGCGGGGGTGCTGGATGTCACACACTCACCAATCAGACATTGGTAACCTAACCTAAGGATAGACCATCAATGTTAAGGCCCCAGACAACCCTTTTAACAGGATTTTAAAAAATCGTACTCTCCGGTAATGAATACTTTCTACTACTAATCATCAAACTATTTTATAGAATAATTTTATAGAAGCACTAATGGCAAGTTTTACCATAGGCAAAAAAAGCAAAAAAGTTTTGAAACTTGAATCCCACTGTGTCTCTATATTAGATAAAATTCTATGTTTTTCTGCACACACAATAAGCCTTTATTCAAGGGACCCTGTTACTATTGATCTACTTTCATAGTACTAAACAGCAGTTAACTATCATTCCAGAGCAGGATGTTTCTCAAGGATCAGTGGGCATGATTACAGCACCATGTAGAATGGTGACTATTGCTTTGGTGCCACCAAGATGAGTGAAACAGAGTAGCTGCAGGAAGGATATAACTTAATTTTCTCCCTTTAGATAAATATCCCATTAGACAGCCAAATATGTCTGGAACAGTATTTACCTGCAGATTAGTGCTATGGCTTTGGGAAAATACAGTTTTTCTTACAACAGGTTCCCTTCAAGGGGTTTAGGAGTATGTATACTTTAATGTTTGAAAAGGCAGGGCTGGAGCTGAAAAGCAGCCCTCTTACACAAACCCCACCATAGTACATACAATATTGCCCTTTCCCTTAAACCATTTAAAATAGAGGCGTGAAGAGCATAATTCTACTAATTTTGCTTTATTTGCTCATGCCTCTTTCCACTTCCTGAAATATTGTATGCAAACATTCTCCATCAACACAAGAAGGAAATCAAAAGTACAGAATAGCTTGTAAAAAGTCAGGGAAAAAGATACACTTTTTAAATGAAGAAAAAGTGTATGCAACCATTAATACAAGCAGCAACATAGCCAATTATACCACCACGGTTATCGCACTGCTGTAGGCTATACAAGACAATTCCTTCTATTCTTGAGTAATGGCTGTAATTTCCACCCAGCAGACCACCAGAGCTGTCACTCAAGAACACAGGGAAAAGGATGCAGAGGGTTCAGTCATTGGCTGCCAACTGTGCGATTTGGAGTCATGCACAGCATACATTCTGGAATCAATCTCCCCCCTCCTGCCTCCTACCTGTAGATGGGCTCATGTTCAGGCTGTCCTTACTTTTTAGCCACCATTGGAGAAAACCCCTGCGCTATTAGTGATTAAGAAAAAACTGACTTACAAAATCACACTACACTTCCTCTTTGAGTGATCCAGACAGTGCTGCAGCTAGGACTAGTCACAAATTCCTGCTAGCACCCCCACTCAGCTTAGATGTCACTGGGAAACATTGATTTCTGTTGGCCCAGGTACTGACCTCCACTGTATAAGGTATGATAATCTATTAGATGTCATAGCTGCAGGGCATTATGGGGAGACCCATGAGGCAACGCAAAATGACGTTAGCCCACTCTCTCAGTGCCGAGTAAGCTTATTTTTTTTTGTGAACCACAAATTAAATCTCACAATTTTTGAACTTGTGAAACCGTGAATTTCATGAAATTAAACTTGAACTCAATCCTCTGCAGATTAAACTACTTATCTCTACTCCTTATCATTCAACAGAGGGGTATGGAAATGGAGCGAATGGTACCCATTTTTCATTTGCAGCAAATACAATTGAACAGCACAGTGCCGCAGATTGTCAGTCCAGGTCTTCATAATGGCTACCACCCACCAGAAGGAGGCCAAAAGTGTACTTTTTTTGCTTCAGTTTGGCCGGTATGCTTCAACATACCATTTGTTGAACTGTGTAGGAAAGCGCAGTAGCTTGTGGTATACATTTTTTACAATGGATTCCTATGTTGGAGAAATGTTTACGCATCCATTCTGATTGTGGCCACTGCTAAGCATATACCTTTTGAGCATTTGTGACCAACAATGGCCACAAGCGCAATGTGTCCCTAGACTCAATCAGTTAAAGGGAATCCGTCAACAGGTTTTTAATATGTAATCTGAGAACAGCATGATTCAGTCAACTGCTCTGTGTAACCCCACTTTCATCACTGATTAGAAATCTGCCAATCAGTGGTGTGGGCGGGGTTATACAGGGCTCGGCATTCTGAGCACTGCCAGATCTGCAGCTAATAAAATAGTGATTGTATCAAAATGACAGCATGCAGGCCAGCAAGTGACACATTGCTGGAATCAGAATCTCGACCCCTACATCATACTCTTCTCGGAATCCATAGCAAAAACCTGGTGGCAGATTGCAACACCATTGGTAGGAAATTACAGTTCTAGAAACCACAGATAAATATCTTAGAAGGAATGTGGATGCCAATGACCTTCAACATATTCTACCAACAGTGGCGTACTGCCAATGGCGGCAGGCCACACCACTGCTATGGGGCCCGTGACCGGAGGGGGGCCCATAAGCAGGGAGGGCCCCAAGCAGCGTGGGAACCAGGAGGATAGGTGAGTATTGCGGGGAGGGAGGTTGTGGCGATGGCGGAGGAGCCGGAACACACTGTAGCCCCTGCTGCAGCTACCACGTGTGCCTGCTAAAGGGACATGAATATTCCCTCTTCTCCACTCCCACGGTCATGGAGAAGAGGGAATATTCATTCTCTTTAGTACCGGGCACAGAGGAGTGCTGTCAGTGCCCGCTGCTAAAGAGAAAGTATATTCTCCACGCCCATAGTCCCGGCATGGAGGAGCGTGAATGTGCCGGTAGCAGCAGCAGCTCACCTCAGCATCTGCAGACAGGACGCAGCAGCGCTGGAGCAGAGGTGAGGAAGGAAGGTGAATATAAGTGTTTATTATTTTATGTGTGCAGTGATTGAGACCATACATACTAGGTTTGGGGGGTGAGAGGGCCACACATACCAGGATTGGGGGATGAGGAGGCCATACATACCAGGATTGGGGGATGAGGAAGCCACACAGGCCAGGATTGGGGGATGAGGAGGCCATACATACCAGGATTGGGGGATTGAGGAGGCCACACATACCAGGATTGGGGGATTGAGGAGGCCACACAGACCAGGATTGGGGGATGTGGGGAGGCCACACATGCCAGGATTGGGGGATGTGGGGAGGCCACACATGCCAGGATTGGGGGCTGTGGGGAGGCCACACATGCCAGGATTGGGGGATGTGAGGAGGCCACACATGCCAGGATTGGGGGATGTGAGGAGGCCACACATGCCAGGATTGGGGGATGTGAGGAGGCCACACATGCCAGGATTGGGCGATGTGGGGAGGCCACACATGCCAGGATTGGGCGATGTGGGGAGGCCACAGATGCCAGGATTGGGGGATGTGGGGAGGCCACACATACCAGGATTGGGCGATGTGGGGAGGCCACACATGCCAGGATTGGGCGATGTGGGGAGGCCACACATGCCAGGATTGGGCGATGTGGGGAGGCCACACATGCCAGGATTGGGCGATGTGGGGAGGCCACACATACCAGGATTAGAGAATGTAGGGAGGCCACAGATGCCAGGATTGGGGGATGTAGGGAGGCCACAGATGCCAGGATTGGGGGATGTGGGGAGGCCACACATGCCAGGATTGGGGGATGTGGTGAGGCCACATATACCAGGATTGGGGATGTGGGGAGGCCATACATACCAGGATTGGGGAATGTGGGGAGACTACACATACCAGGATTGGGAAATTTACCAGTAGCTGCTGCAATTCCCACCCTAGGCTTATACTCAAGTCAATACGTTTTCCCAGTTTTTTTGTGGTAAAATGAGGGGCCTCGGCTTATACTCGGGTCGGTTTATTTAAAATATACGGTATTTTAAAATCAGTGAGTACGTGGTCCCATAATACTGCAGGACTGTGGGGTG